>NC_044336.1:7814354-9149354 GCF_007399415.2 Gopherus evgoodei | reverse complement strand
GAAGTGTGTACAGTTGGCTACTCATGAAAACCTTCAAGGTACTTTGGAGCACATGCTTCCTTTCTCCTGACATGTCACATTTCTTACACTTAGGCTTTTTACTGTTGGCGGCATCGCAGCATACTATATTGGTTGGCTAAGTATGCAGGCTTGATGTTTATGAAATGACAAATGAGGCAATGATTGAAGCTACGTACACTTTTGTTTCTTGGATATGTGCTAAGGGATATCTGAGCTGTAATGAGGCAGGTCAAGGTCTGGAAAAAAAGACCTTAGCATGACTGACTTTAGTAGCTCAATCCATTTAGCTTATTGAAGAGGAGGTTCCAAAGCAACTTGATCACAGTCTGTAAGCCCATATGCTGGGAGAAGATTTCTTCCATTTAGCAAAAATGGAAGAATAAAACATTTAAAATGGAAATAAGACACAACTCCCTTACAGTGGAGATAATTAATCATCGAATCAGCTTTCCAAAGGGAGGCATAAATTCATCATCACTCTGAATCTTTAAATTGAGACTTGAATGTCTTTCTCAAAGACATGATTTAGTTCAACCACAAGTAACTGGGCTGGGTAGTGTCGTGCATCAGCGAACAAATACGACTAGCAAGTAGTGCTCTGGAGCTTTTCCCAGGCTGGCCAGCCTAACCCAGATGAGCAGTGTGTCTAGACTTTACCACTTAAGAGGTTCATCTGTCCCATGTTTGGTCCTACAACAAAATATATTAGTCACTCTGATGTACTGTGAGGCTTTATCTATTAGAGCTGGTTGGAAAATGGGCTTTTTTTTTTCCCCAGAGAAAATTTAGACTTTGACAAAGTTGAAAACTTAACTATTTTTTGGCTGAAGAACTAAGTGCATATATTGATTAGAAAATGCTGTGATGGTGCCTCATCAGAGTAGTAGTACATGTGCCTCATGCTTCCATTTTCCTCTGTAGGCTGGCTCTAGATTGGGATTACATATCCCATGATGCCCTCTTGTCTTCCCTGACATTTAGGGGAGGTGGTTGCATCATGGGAGTGCCTGGCTACAGTGCATCATGAAAGATGTAGTTCAGCTGGGGAGCCTGACCCGTTAAAAGAGAATGGGGACATGAGGAAACCTTACTACAAGTTTTGTGAGGCACCATGGCAGACTATCCAAATAAAAAAATATTACTGTTTTTTGGCTGAAATATTTCAGTGTTGGGTCATTTAGGGTTTTTTAATGAAAAACCAAAATATTCTGTGGAGAGCCAGCACTTCTATATAAAATTGTTCATTTTTTTTTCCTGTGGAAAATTTGGTTTGCCCTCTAAACTAATATTTTTAGAGTGCCAACCACCATAGTGCTTATGGGCTGGAGCTCATTCAAGATATTTGACCAGGACCATTGGAACATCAAAAAGAGAGACTTCTCTCAGAATACACCCCATGTTTTACAGTGCACACTGCTCAGGCCATCATTTGGGAATTTAGTCAGTGTGGTGTGGATACCTGCTTTATACAGACAAGAGCAATAAATCCTCACCGCTGCCTCAGTCCAAAACTCCTCATTGGTGGGGACATAACTCTCAACCCTTTTTGCTATTGTGTCAGAGCTCTACAAAACTGCATAGCAGTTTGTTCTTCAAGCAGGGATCTGCAACTGTTTCAATACAAGAGCATTTTACGGTGTGTAGTATTTTTCTCCTGAAAGGCTTTGCAGAGTTAATGCAAAGTAGGCTATGGTATAAATCACCAACAAACAGCTAAAGGAAGGCTGCTGTTTTTCCCCTCTTTCTCTGAGACCTTGCTCTCAGTTCATCAGTTTTATAGCCATGCCTTGGAATAGCTGAATACCTGACTCTCCTTAAAAGTTCTGGATGCTCCATTAAATCTGGGCAGCCGCTGAGTGAGTCTGTCTGTCTGTACCCTTTCTTGGCTGCGAGTCAGCATAAGGGATTTGGATAGTGTCATTTCATCTGAAGGGCTGTCTTTTTGTTCTGTTATACTGGACAACTTCTGGAAGCAGTTTTCCTGGGCTATCAAAAAGTTTCTAATAAATCTTAATAAGGCATCCATGCTATGATGAATTATCTGATTCTGTACTAGGATCTTGGCTCCTGTTCCCAGCAGAGAAAGGCGCAACCTCAAAACCCTGCTCCAGAACTGTTTAAACTGTTACCTCACTGATTACGATCCATCCAGAAGAAAGGACATTACATTTACAGGCTGAGAGCTCTGGAAGGTTTGTCGGCTACTTGTGCAAGTCAGCTCCTAAAGCGAACTTCTGTTCTTAGATTAGAGGCTTCGTGTCAGTCCAAATCTAAGAGTTCTAGGGAGTATTATCCCCTGAAAAGGGAAGTGGATGTAAACTGGGAAGCACAATAAGGTCAGGAGAAAATGGGACCCATCCAGAATTGTAGAGCACATCCACGCTGAATTATAATGCTTCGCAGTTTAGAAGAGCTGCTCTATTTCAGTAGCACTTAAAGGCTTCCACTGAGATCATTGTCCTGTTGTGCTGGTGTAACCCACACACCTTCTGGGTGTGGTGTTGTGTCCCATTTAGTAGCACCGAGACCACTTTGAGAGAGAGAAATGAGGCTGCTCTACAGCCTTAGCTAACAGTCAGTTGGCTTTTAATTCATGTGATAGAGGCTCAAGCACTAAGATCTAGAGGTCCCAGGTTTGATCCGGCCCACCGATACCCGGGGTCTGTCAGTGTTATGCTGGCCCTGTACAAACACATAATAGGAGACAATCCTGGTGCTCAAGCTTTAAACAATGAACGTTTTGTATAGTTGCCATTTTTATAGATGGGGAACTGAGGCACAGAGATTAGGGGTACATCTACACTGCAATAAAAGACCCGCGGCAAGTCTCGGAGCTGGGGTCAATTGATTCAGGCTGGGGTTGCAGGGCTAAAAATAGCAGTGTAGGCATTCATGCTCAGGCTGCAGCCCTGGCTCTGAAAACCAGCCACGGTCTCAGTGCCTGGGCTCCAGCCGGAGCCTGACCATCTATGCTATTTTTAGCCCTACAGCATGATCCCTGGGAGCCCAAGTCAATTGATATGGGCTCTGAGACGCTTTGCTGCAGGTTTTTCTTTGCAGTGTAGACACACTCTAATGGTCTTTCCCTAGCTCCCACAGGGAGTCTGGGACAGAGCTGGGAGCTGGACCAAGATTTCCTGAGGCCTGGTCCAGGGTCTTAGCCATACAACCATCCTTTCTTTCTGCACTACGTTTTCTCAGCATTATTTTGATGCCCTGTTTTTTTTGCCGTCTGCTTCCAGCAGTGAGCAGACATGCTGATCTATGCTCTTCTGGGGAGATTTCTAGTTTGAGAAGTAGAGTGCTAGAAATCCAGAAACTTACCAAAATACTCCGGTTCATTGACCTAATACTCTTGTTGTTATGGCTGACTTGAAAACAAGAATTCTGTCTCATGAAAACTCACAAGGTTTCGTATTGGGATGACATTTGACCCTTCTGAAATTGTTCAGGAAAAACCTAAGTGAGACTCCTACTAGAATAGTCCAGTGGTTTGGGGCACTTAGCTGGCATGTGGGAGATCCTGGTTCAAATCCCTGCTCTAAGTAGGCAGTGGACCCTACGCTGGTGGCTCTTCTTGGGTGGTCTCTCATGCTCTGTTTCTGGCTGGAAATTGCATCCTGGACCAGGACCTAAGAAACTGACACAAGTGTCATCAGAACAGATACGTTTCTGTGAAAAGTTTTGATTTTAACAGATCAGAATTTACTGTTGGAAAAAATCACTTCATTGAAAATTTCCCACCCAGCTCCTTCTGTTATTTCTCAATTTGATGATTCCTCTGTGATATGGCAGCCTCTAGAAGAGGAAATGCCAAAATACCATGGGAAAGGCTACTTTTGTAGCGTGTCGGACCTTATCCAGAGTGCTAGTCCTCTTGCGTTTCAGTGTTGTGTCTTAGTGTTTTGGATTCAGTCCTTCCTGGAAGTGCTGTGTGATCTGAGGGGGTAGAACATGAAGTTGCAACATACAGCACCAATTCAGGTGGGAAAGTAGCCTGACAACTTGCCTGGCAGGGGAGATACCACGATCACGAAGGTGGTTTTCCCAGGGTGAAGCTCATCCATTGCCCTGCAGATGTGCTGACCCCCTGTGATTACCCAAAATGTGAGAAACTCGACTGCATAATTTGTGATAGTGGGGGACTGTATTCATGCTTTCCCCTGACTAAAATAAAAAAACGTATAGTAGCGCTGTTGGACTGTCTCCTGCTGGTGGCAGCTGGCATTCCCCATCCCTGGGCCATCAGTGGCTGAGCTTGTGAGTAGCCCCAGGTGGACATCAGGGAGTGCTTCCCGTTTGCTCTCTAGTAACTCCTGGCCAGTGCAAGAAGCATTGGTGAGCTCCAGAAAGTGCTGCCATCAGCCCTGCTACACCAAAAGCTGGGTGCTGTGACTATGGACAGGGAGGAACAAACTATAGTGCAGGTTGGAGGCCAACTCTGCTCCAGTCAGAACATCAGCAATACCCATCAAAGCACAACGCTTGCAATATGGGAGGAACAGGACCCTCACCAACCACTGAAACCCAGGTGTATTTTCACAGCTTGCTGATCACACCTCCAAACTTGGTGGGTGAGCTGAGTATTTTACTTTTCCCTATCGCCCTAACTCAGGGTAGGGGGCAGGTGGGCTTAGTCATTGCACAGGTTCTGAGCTACCTGCTGGATGCTAAAACTACTGGATACTCCATAAAAGCTAAAGGCCTTGCAAGTCTCTCGTTGTTTGGTTTGGAGAGGAGAAGGAGATATCATGCAGCAACACTCTACAAAAGTACGACCCACTCCTTTGATGCTTGATGCGGCTTTGCTCAGTGCCCCTCAGCACATT
Organism: Gopherus evgoodei; assembly: GCF_007399415.2. Taxonomy (NCBI): domain Eukaryota; kingdom Metazoa; phylum Chordata; order Testudines; family Testudinidae; genus Gopherus; species Gopherus evgoodei. The sequence goes on along the minus strand of NC_044336.1, from coordinate 9,144,504 downwards.
CCCATGAAATGAGCTGGGCTGCTTTATGGCTTTTAACAGAGAAAGGATCAGACAGGCTGGAGTGGCTGTGCCATTAACGCTTGTGCATTGCCTTGTTGCAAAGGAGTCGTCCCCAGAGAACGATCCTCCACTGCAGGATCCTTTCACCAGATGGTGAACAAAGAGGGACTATAAAGGGAGACTGTAAATCAGGCATAGTTAGAGCCAACTAAAGAGTCCAGGATTGGGAATAAGCAGCCACACTTCATCCTATTGGAATGCACTTACTAAAGCCCCAGTTAAATGGAAAAGATGAAGGCCTAAGCCAAAGTGTTTCAAGCCACATTGAAGTTGCTTAAACTGGTATATATGAAAAGGCTGTTGTGGTTGGAAGCTTTTTTTATAAAAGAACACACTGAAGTGAGCAGCTATGTCTGGTGATAGTGTCCCAGTGAGGTTGTCACAAAGTTCAAGTCCTTTGGTAGTGACAGCTCTATCACTGGGGCACTTGGTATAACTGTAGCCACTTGAGGCAGTAGATCCTGCCACACCTTTTGGTATGGCTGCTCTAGCCCCATACTTATGTATGGCATATTCCACCAAGGGATCCCAAAACAGCAGCAGCAGCGCCTGGACTTTACCCCCTGCACGATTTGGATAAAATCTGCTTAAACTAGTTTTTTGGCCTGATACTCAGGCTTTTGTGGGATTTATTTTTTCTTTTTCTAGGCTTGCCACCAAAATCTCAGGATGTTCTATGTAACTGCGTAGGCCCATACCTCTTCTGGCTACAGCCTCAGTGTGATGTGTGACAGAGACCTAAAATAAGGGGACACACACATCATTCAAACAGGAAACTTTTGAAAGGCTGTAGGAGGCCTCCTTTTCATGTAAATAACTTTGTCATCTCAATTTCATTATCCTTTATTTCTGAACTAATAGGGAACAGCATGAGGAGAGAAATAAGGAGCAGCAGAAAATTATTTTCAAGCTCAGAAAAATATTTCTTAAATTAAGAGGCTGGAGCTTACTCACAGAAGTGATTCCATTGACTTCAGTGAAGCTACTGCTTGAGTAGCGCCTTGCTCAAATCACTAAGGATTTTTAGGATCAGGGTCCTAGATTAGATTTACATGGTCAGAAAAGCACAGTAGGACAGACCCTCATCTGGGGTAAATTTTCCTAGTTCTATTTACTTCAGTGGATATTTACACCAGCTGAGGATCCACTTTGCTTCACCTCAGAACTCTAGAGTGAAAGTCTGACCCCACTGAAGTGAATGGCAATAATCCATTGCCTTCAATGGAGCCAGGATGTCACCCCTAAACTCTCAATTTCTAATGTGGAACTGTTTCTTTCTCACTGATCCCATCAAGACTCCCAGCTCTCATAAAAGAAGTATGTGGGAATGATATTAAGAATAGTTATAGGGTAGCACACAAAAAAGCCAGCTGACCCATTAGAGGGGGGGAGAAGAGAGTTTAGTGAATTGCATAACTGTCAAAGGGCCTCCGTTCTATCCAGGACACCTTCTTCCTGCTTCTGGCATAACTTAATTGGTAGCTCCGGGGAAGAGTCTCTCTGCCGTTCAGTATTTCCCTGATGGAGAAAATCTGTCTCATTACATCAGTAGCCATGTACTGCCAAGACTGGGCTTTGTTAGAAACAACTGGAGGGACACTTCTTTTTACTCTTATTAGCTCAAAATGTAGCATGCAAAATGCAGACCCTTATTTTCAAGGCACACAGCAAACTATCCCTCTAATAAGAAATAGCTTTCCTTTCCGTCTCTGAAATGCTGCATGTGCTTACATCTGTACCATATAGCCTGGGATCTACATCTAGAAAAAGAGTGGTGATGGATACCAGACTAATAGGAGCATATGGGATAATACTACAAGCAAGCAGCCACCCAGTGCATCTATGTGGTACATCTATGTCCCATATGTCGTGCCACTTTCTTGCTGAGATCAGAGTGCCCTGCATGCTTGGACCAGACCCCTGTGAATATTTGGCTTAGGCAACAAGTAGCTCTTGTTCTGTCTTACTACTGGCTCGACAGCCTTGGGGTACAGCTACACTACAAAAAAAAAAGACCCCCCCCCAGCAGTGAGTCTCAGAACCTGAGTCAACTGACTTGGGTTCAATGACTTAGCCATAAGATCACTGTCCCTCTCAGTCAGTTTGGAGTGCCAGAGTTACTGACAGCCCGAGGGATTGTGAGGTTATGTGAACAGCACTGGAAATGGCTGCTGGATTCCATTTGGAGACCTTCTCCCTCAGAGCCCTTAAAAGAAGCATGCTGGTAACTGAATAATGAAACCTTCATGGAGGAGAGCAGGGAGGTTCAGGAAGAGCTAGGGGATTTCTAAACCTGCACGCGGAAGAGACCCCCTTATGAACTTGATAACATTGTGCTCCCCAAGTCTTCCAGAAGATGGAGACCTCACCTCAGTGCCATCATGCCACTCACATTTGATTCATGTGCTATTTTTAGCCCCATAGGTTGAGCCTGAGCCAGTGGGCCAGGGCTCTGAGACTTGCTGTTGTGGGGTGTTTCTGGCACTGTAGACATAATCGGAAGTCCTTCAGTAATCTGAAGATGCAAGTTTCCCTCGGGCTGCCCTTGACTGTCTCAGCTCTGACCAAGATGAATCACCTCTGGCTGATAAGTTAGATCATTCTCTGTTCAGATCCTTGGCTTCTTTACTGAAACCTCCAAGAAGGATACTAATTGTGCTTGGCTTTTCCCTAGTTATTAAACTGAGACAAGTTCATTGCAGGCTGGCTGCCACCAGCCATCAGATAGTAACTTTTGGTAAATAGCAGCCTGCTCTGCATTAAAACCTATGACCTGGAAGTGAAAGGTGACCAATTCCATTGCTCTGAGATGGCTAGACCCTGGCACGGTTCACATTATTTATATTATGCTAGTGGTTAGAGGCAACAATTGAGACACAGGCCTCAATATACTAGACTCTGTACAAACAAGGTGAAATCCATAAAGCTCTCATTGGCTTCAGCGATGCCAGGATATCTCCTATACTGCTAATCCCTGCTCTGAAGAATGTACAACTTAAATGGAGGTGACAAAGGAAGTAGTATTACTGCCATGGGACAGATGGGGAAATAAGGCCGAGAGAGAATTTAAGGGTGGGGTTTTCAGAAGTGAAGCCGATGGGATCAGAGTTAGGGCTATTGCTGAACTGTTTCACAGATCCCACCTGAAGTGACTGTTCCAAGGTCACATCAGGAGTGTGTGGCAGAGTCAAGAATTGGGCTAACGGTCCCTGATTCTCGGTCCAGTGCCTTAGCCATAAGGCCATTGTTTGGAGTGCCAGAGTTACTGACAGACCCAGAGATTGTGAGGTTATGTGAATAGCAGTGGAAATGGCTTCTGGATCCCATTTGGAGACCTGCTCCCTCAGAGCCCTTAAAAGAAGCATGCCTGTAACTGAATAATGAAACCTTTATGGAGGAGAGCAGGGAGGTTCAGGAAGAGATGGGGGATTTCTAAACCTGCATGCAGAAGAGACCCCATTATGAACTTAACTGACATTGTGTTCCCCAAGTCTTCCAGAAGATGGAGATCTCACCTCAGTGCCATCACACCACCCTTCACTCACATCTGATTCATGTGCTTCCTTCTCAAGCATCACTCTTTGCTTCCTAGCGGCTCAGTAGCCTGAGCCATTTCTGGTTGGTCTATCACAGACCAGATTGCTTTTGCTTTTCCCAGCTAATATTCTCTCCCCATAAATGGTCCCCAGTTCTAGAAATAGTTTTCTAATTTAAATTGCGTGTCAACAACAAAAACTGGTTCTTACTCTCCTCGCAACCTGATCCAATTCTGCTGTGAGTGACACCTGTATAACTCCACAATAACTGCATATGTAGTCAGTGGAATCACTCCAGAGTGTCAGTGGCAACCAAGGATAGAATTTGGACCAGTGGCTTTTTTTCACATTTTTTTCACTGTACAGCACAGAAATCTTGTGGTCAAGGCACTAAATTGAGGTTCAGGAGAATTTAGGTCAGTTTCCAGTGTGACCTCGGATAAGTCACTTGGGTAAAATTTTCAACAGTGTTTAAGTGGCTTAGGCTTCTAAGTCTCCATTCAAAATTGTACCCTAGCACTTTCAGTGCCTCATTTCCCATATGTCGGGTGAGGACAATATTTCCTTTCTCCCCACTTTGTCTGACTCCCACCTCTGAAGGCTCAGATTTTCAGTGTGGCCTAAGGGGTTTGCATAGGCACTGGAATTAATCATCCATATCCACTAGCCTGCTTTGAAAAATCTCAGCGTTAGATTGCAAATTCTTTGGGAGAAGAGACTGGGTGGTGGTGGTTATTTTTACTATGTGTTTGTACAGCTCCTAGCACAGTGAAGCACTGATCACAGTTGGGGGCTCTAGGAGCTAATGTAATAATGCTAATGATTAATAATGCTAATGTGCAAATATTTTGCATGGGATTTAAGACTAATACACTTTAAAAGCACAGTGTGTGTTTTTTGTGTACTAAATGCAAGAAAATCCTCCCTCCTTCACTGTAAACAGCTGAGATAAGTAAGGGATGTACAAAGTTCTCTTCCCCTATGGCAGAAATGCAGCTGCCTCTAGGGTGAAACAGTAGAGAGCACAGCAACATTGCACAGTACTTTAAGGTATAAAATGAAGACTACCATTCAATTGAAGCAGCTGGGGATTCTTAAGAATTAAAGAGGCAGAATGCAGATACCCGAGCCAAAATTGGGCAGGTACACTGGGACTGAGCAAAAAGTGCTTACAAAACTTTTTTTTTTCCTGAATCGCTTAGAGAACTATCATTTCCCCAAACCATGGTCTATAAGAGTGTCAAGCACCTCTTGATGTCAGCAATGCAGGGACTGCACACCAAATTAATAATGGCTTGCAAATGTCCAAATTCCTGCGAAATGACTTTTTAAAGGTGAGCTGATGATAAAACTACTCTGGAGGCAGTGTTAGGATTTCCCAGTTCCACATTTAATTAACTCAGTCTAACTTTTTATAGGACTTTGTGTTCTGCGTTTTCCTGTTCAGTAAACAAATAGCTGAAAATTAAACCAGGGCAACTGCCAATGAATAATAAATTGAATTGGAAAATAATGAATTGCCAGGGGGTGCCACAGGGTTTTGCAAAGAAAGCTTATTCTGGAAAGCTTCCACTGGCATTTGACAAAACTTGAGAGATAAAAGAAACGATCGGGAAGAAATATGAGGCTAGATTCGGAAGGGCTAGACTAAAGCCTAATTCATCATGCAGAGTTATGCAGGGGGGCCTTTGAGTCTGGTGGAGGGAGGAGCTGATTTCCAGCACTTCGTCAACTCAAAGTTGTCACTCTTTGCTCGGCAAAATAGCGTGGCAAGATTGTGAGGTCCAGATGAGCAGGAAGGAAAATCCTGTTAGCATCACAGGAGGTAAGCACAGGTTACAAGATCTCACATCTCACTTTCATTTTGTACATTGGGGAGGTGGCAGAGGGGGGATGAGACTCATATTTAATGTTAGCAGAGATGTTGCGGAAATAGTGTCTGGAAAAGAGAGGAGAGAGCTCTTGTTTAAGGGACAGCACACTGCTATTTTAGTCTTAGCACAAAATGACACATTTGTGCCACGGCTTTTGATTCTTTGCGTGATTGTTACTTGAGCATAGACCTTTGATCTGACTGAATTCTCCTCGAGATAGTGAACTGAAGGCCTGGAGCTCCAGCAAGTCCTCACTCACCACTTTGTAGAGCCAGTCACTTCCAGAAGTCAAGAGTCACTTGGCTTTACACTGGAGTAATTGGAAGCAGCCCATGGTCTTGTCTCTGCAAGATCCCACGTTGTCCCAAACACCCTCTTACTCACCCCCAGAAAATAACCGACCTTCTGTTCTTTTAATTTAATTCCCCCGCCTTTTACTGATTGCAAAGGTGGGTGCGATGCTTCCCGGGGAACCCAGGGTTGAGAAGCACCTCACTACTCTTGTCTGTGCTTGCTGGGGGTCTGCTCCCTGACTCCCCCAACCCCTGGCAATACAAGCACTGCCTGCCAGGCCACTGCAGGCCTCGCTTGCTCTGTATAGGTTAGCGATAGGCACACACCAGCCCCCAAGAGCGTCCCTTTGGAGCTCTCAGTCCCTGTTTCCTCAGACAGTCACAGAACTCTCAGACGTGCTGCTCCCAAAGGAATTGTATACGCCAACTTACAGCATTCATCTCATGCTCGCTGCTCTACTAAACGTGTAGCACTTAGAGATTTATGAGCGTAAGTAAGAATATTGGAAATAAATGGCTGCTTATAAAACAAAATTTTGACTGCTTGCTAGGTGATTAAACATACACTGCACAGCAGTCCACCAGGGTGAGAAGCATCTCTCACCTCCTTTCTGAAGATGTTTATCTCCAGGCCTGCTACCTTTGAAGGGTACCGCTATGCCAGAATAAAAGACCTGCAGTGGGGCCACTGCCTGAGCCAATTGGCTAAAAATTGCTGTTTTAAACATTCAAGTTTGGGCTGGACCAGGGGTTCTGGGATCCTCCCCCTACACATCTACAGCACAATTTTACAGCCCTGCAGCCTGAGTCAGCTGAGCTGGGGCACCTGCAAGTGTTTACCTACTGTATAGATATCCCCTGAGTGATATGCCTTTAACTGCATGGCCTAAAAATTATGATAACCAGTGACACACAGGCTTTCACTAGAGAATTTACATGACATTCTTTTGCTGAACTCAGGGGATCCCTGTGCCCTCTGCCACGGGCCTCAAGAGGTCCTTGGATCACAATGGGAAAGATGCTACTTTTTTGCAACATCTGTTTTTTAAAAGCTCATCATTTCACGAAGTTTCCCATAATGGAACTGCAAATACCTTATTCACAGGCTTCCAGTACGGAGGGCTGGATGCATTCTGAATTTGGCTGACGTTTTGAGAGCTCCTGGTTTTCATTTCAATACATTCTCATTTTATTTTTAGCTTTTATAAACTGACACATGTTTCCATCTTTTAGATAATGAGATGCTTTCCACTCAGCTCAGTCTCTAGTTAATTTGATCCTCTATTTAATTGGATCCAAATGTCTGGAACCAAAATCTTATACAAAATATATTTATATAAAATATATATATATAGAGAGAGAGTGTGCAACATTTACTCTGATCACTTTTGATTACTCTAAACAGGAATTCATAATTCAATCTCAGGCTGTAGAAACTTGCCATTTAATTATTAAGAAAGGCACAAATCCAAGTCAAATGGGGGAAAAAGGGCCCAAGGAAGACCCTTTATAATACAAGAGGACTAACGACAGCTAAACCCTGCATCATGTAGATACTGATATTGACTAGAAGCACTTCTACACACTAACAAAAATATACTGTCACAGTGGAGGTTAGATGGAAAACAAGGGTGACTTATTTCAGTCAGTGGGTTAGGAATAGACTGGGTTGGAAGGGCCAGCATAATAGCCCTTCTGCTAACAAAGATACAGGACTCAGTTAAATAAAAATTAACATAAACAGAAACTTTGCTTAGTGACAGCAACGGTTACACCCCATGCCAGCCACCCGAAACCTTCACAGCCTGGAAATAAGATGGTTAGGGGAAAAGTGTCCTGAAATTCTTGGTGACTTTATCTTGTCGACAGTGCTGTCAGGAACACGCTCCGCCCCTCCACAGGTCTTTTCATGTCCATCTCCAACAGATACCAAAAAACAATACACACCCCGGCTTCCTCAAATTGGCACCTCAGGGCAAACTCTGTCTGGTGACTCAGTATCTTCTGTGGCAACAAATTGGCACATCTGACTGTCACATATCCAATGATTTGGGAACTTCATCTGTTTTAAAATTGCTGAGATTGCCATCAAGTTGTGCACACAGCAAGAGTGGACTGGCCTTCCCCCTAGCTAGAAATTCCTCCAGCCTGGGGATTGTCAGTGGCTGTACAGCCAATTTAAACAGCTCCTACACCACTCTCCCTGTAGCTCCTAGGGCAGGAGACATGGAGAGGTGTGTCAGGCCAGGGAGGATGAGGAGGCATCACTGGAGCACAAAGCACATCAGCTAGGTTCAGCTGCCATATGATCTATTGTGGATCATTGGCAGCCAGTGCAAGTTAATGCAACCCCCAGGCTGCTTTCACCTGTGCAAGGGTCAAGCAGAGAATCAGGGAGCTGTGACCATATCTCTTATGAACTGCCCCTCTTTTCCTGTTAAGTGCAATCTTGACAAACTAGAGAACCAAGCCCCAGGTCCCTTCTCATGTTGTCCCCTTCCTCTCAGCCTTCTCTGCTTGTGATGCCAGGCTCATAGGCTTATTTGTCAACTTCTCACACCAACATTTCTGTCCTCCAGGAAATTCTAATGTTTTGACATTTGGTTTTGTCCCAAATTGGGACCATAATGCTCTGTAGCCATATAACTCCCATGATGCACTATGGGGCTCAGTCAGAGGGGAGACCACAGTGCATCATGGGAAATGTAATCCAACCAAGGAGCCCAGCTCATAGTGAACCGGGGCATGAAGCATCCAAACTACAGCTCTCATAAGGTACCACAGTGCCTTAGACAGCTTAATGTCAAACTGACTCAGAACAAAATGCCTTGGTTCAGTTCACCAAACCAAAATGGTTTGACCTGAATCAAAACTATCCAAAATGACATATCTCCAGTGGAAATTTCATTTTGTTCTGAAACTGCATTTTTGAAGGAAAACCCCAACCAGCTTTATTGAATAAAAATGGAAATGATGAGGCTACTAGAGAGAGACAGGACGCTGTAGTCCTCTCTTGCTGTCTAGCTCCCTATCTGTGGTGGTGTATAGCATTCATCATAACCTTATCAGAGTCAGTAATTAAACACAGCCTATGTTGCCTAGTGGATTTCTGTAAATCCCAGACTGGACTAGGTAGCCATGGGAAGGACTGCTGACTCCCTTACAAAAACAGTCACCTTACATTGACAGTTGTGGGGAAATAAATAAATGTTATGTTCCCAACATTGGAGTCTAGAAACTGGGTCCTGGAGATGCTGAAGGGAGAATGGACCTGCCAGAATATGGGGGAGCAGAATTCCAATTAATGAGTTCTCCAAATTATTCCAAAAGGAAGTTTTTAAATAAATCTACAAGATGTTAAAGTATATTTATGGCCATTGCAGCTTTCTCTTATTGAACACCCAGAGTGCATATCTGGATGTGATCCATACCTGTGGATTCCTTTCAATGTCTATTTGCTGGATGCAACTGAAGAATGCCACTCCTCGTAATGCATGTGAATGAATTTTGGAAGGGATGCCCATGTGAGAGAAATTAAATTTTGGCAAAGACCATGAGTTTCACTCACTTTCCATTAGGAAAAAGAAAAACTGTCCGGGCCAAGTGGAGCCAGATGGAAACTACTTCAATGATCAATTCTGCAAGTGCCAAAGGCTGCCCTGTTTCCACTGGATCTGCAGCACAAAGTTACAGCCTACATTGCTGTTTACAGGAGAAAGTTGCACCAGTTTAACTTAAAGGGTGATTTTAAATCAGTTTTGTTGAACTGGTGCAAAAGGTTATGTGGACACTTTTGGCCTAATCTGCATTAGAAAAAGTTTGCTGATGTAGCTCCCTGGCAAACTATCCTAGTGTAGAGACACAGAGTTTATATCAGCAAAAGCATATTGCTTGTATATAAGAGAGTTTTGCTGGTACAGTTTATACCGGTTTGCCAAATGAAACAAGCTATACCAGCAAGAGCACCTCTGTGCTGATATAACTGTATCTATACTAGGGCTTTTGCTGGTATAAAGGAATATAAATGACAATTTGTGCTCTCTTTAAAGAGGAAAAACTCTTTCCTGTGTTAGTTTGTGTGGTTTGTTTTCACAGGACATACTTCAGCATTGCATATCTGTGGTTATCCTTAGGTTTACAGGCTCAGCTACTATTATTAAGATTAATAACTTAGATAGTGCCATAGCTGTGCTAAAGATGGTGTCCATGCTCCAGAGGATTTACAATCGACTGGCCCGCTCTTGCAGGCACTTACTGACAGCACGATGCTTACTAAGATGAGTGAGCTCACTGATGTCCATGTGATCGATCATGGTCAGAATCGCTATGCTTGGCAGCAAGCGCTTGCTGGGTCAGGCCCAATGGTAAGATGAAAAGAGCAGGAGGTGTCAGCATGAGCAAAGACAACATGATCATAAACTCACTGGAAGTGAATCCACGTCCTTTGAGGAGCATAAGGGTTTTCAGAGGCAGCGGGGTCTCGTAGATAGGGCATGCCTTGGGCCACAGGAAACCTGGATGCCTCTTTTTGCTCTTCTTCTCACCTGTTGTCGTGCAAACTTGGGCAACACACATGACACATCCCCTCTGTGTTACTGTTTATACTCACGCCCTTTGTCTCCTTAACCTGCAGCAGGAATTGTCTCTCTATCTCTTTGTGCAGTGCCCAGCACAGTGAGGCACTGATTTGAGTTAGGGCCTCCAGGGGTTACTGTCAGACAAATAACAGTGTATGTTTTATTGTGTGCGTATGTGACTTTGAGTTAACTTATACCTTGTGGGTCAGGGAAGTATCGGAGCAGGAGGACCACCTTCAGCGTCTGACTGCAGCAGAGGGAATCATTCTGGCAAACGTGCAACTGCAAAAGTTTTCAGTGTTTTTTCCTCAAAAATGGGCCAATTTGTACTGAAACTAGTCAGTTTTCCTAAAATAAAAACAAATCATTTGGGGATTTGCCAAAAATGCTCAGCTTTCAAGGAGTTCAGATCCCATTGTAGGTATTTCTAGCGTGTCTCTCTCCAATCATTTTGGTGGCATGAAATTTGAGGGACTGGAGGGTCAATTGTAATCGCAGGCCTGACCTGCCACCGCCGAAGTGAGCGTGAACCTTGCCGCTCATTTCAATGAGCACAGGATCAAACCCTTAATGAATATGCACATGCCAGTGCTAAAGGGCAAGGCTTCTATTCCCATCTCTCCTGTCTTCCAGAGATATGGCAGTCATCTAAATGTAAACCTTCTTCCTGTTCATGCCACTGATGAGAAGTAATCTGAATAGAAGGAGCAATGCTAATGATCATAGCCCTTTACTATTTTATTTCCAATTGGCAATTCAGGCAAGCAGCTCCATTTTCTGTTCTAATAGGAAAGTTTATGATGTACCAAATTACACTTTAATAGTCCTATTTGAGCTGCCCTTTGAAAGGTAAATGATTTTGATTTTTTTTCATATCATCATTAGCTTTATATTTTGTGTATTCCATAGGGGAAAAAAATTACATTAAAAGATCCCTTAAGTTGCAAACTGGAACACTGAGAAATGAGGAAATGCCAAAGTTAGGATTACTCAATCAGTCAAAACCCTGCCTCCTTGCGCGTACGCATCACAATGGGGTCTTTTTATGACCACATGCTATTGTTCCTGCAGGAGGGCTCCCTCATTTGGAGCCTGGCTTTTGGATCAGATCCCAAGTTTATATCAGTCTTAATCAATCCCCAGTGTTAAATGCTTCAAGTAAAGAGAGAGATACTAGAGCTTGGTGAAAAATGGTTTTCTTGGTTCGTTGTCCATTTTGAAGTATCGAAAAAAGAGTAGGTCCAGTTTGGGCTGAAACAGAATTTTTTTTAAAAATTTTTATCGAATCAAGAACTTAGGTAAATAAATTGTTTTGGGTTAAATTAAATGTATATTAGGCAAAACTGAAACATCTCATTTTGATTCTGAGTTTTCCAAAAACTTATGAAGTAAAGTTTTAGAGTAATTTTAATTTTAAAGGAAATTTTGAAACGATAAGTCATTTCAAACAAAAAATTCTGAATATTTTGTTTGGAAAATGACAACATTGCCCAGTTTAAAGTTTGTGGAATTCAAAAAAATGGTTTTAGAGAAACAATTTTGTGAAATCGAGACACATTCGTGAAAGGTTTCAGTGTTGTCGAATCTGCATTTTTTTGCAGAATAAAAATTTTGTGCAAAAGTTTTGTTCAGCTCTATTGAACACAAGAAACCATTTTAAATGCACAAGAGCAAGGTTTATTGGGCCTACAAAACCAGGAATTAGGCTACAGATTCTTGAGCGACATCTACCGCAATCTTCTCTGTTAACTAACTCTAAATATATATATCAGTATCTCTCATTTATAAAATGCTCCTATAACACCCACCTCCAGTCAATGGAGTGAAGAAGGTAGTGGTCCTGTGACAGCTGCAGTCTCTTTCTTCAGGTTTTTGCCTCAGTCAAGAATGATTTGCTTGAGGAAGACAGGTGGCAGTATGGTTGTGTGGTGTTTTTGTTTTTTTTAATATCCTTTATTGTGGTAAGCGGATAAATCTTATTTCTTGATGTTTAATTTTAATGATTTAATTACGTAATTTTATGCTGCTTTTCACTGTAATATCTGAGATTCCCACATACATCAATGCATTTATGTTCACACCTCCCTCTATCTCACAGGGTGCTATCTTTTTCCCTCTGCTTCAGTTTCCCATCTGCAAAAAAAGAAGCCTGTTCCAGAGCCTGTGGCAACCAATAGAAAGCTTTTAGTTGAAATCAATGGGAGTTTGGTGCCTAAATATCTTTCAGGCTCTGTAACTGACTTCTAAAGATCATACACATCTCCATGGTTTCTGATCACATTTGTCAGTATCTATGAATTTATTTTTGTACATGTACCTACACATTTTAAATTAAGTGGTGGTAGTGATAAGTGGAAAATAAGGAAATTATGTAAACGTGTATTTCACGATTTTCAGGGTTCAAAATGGGCCCATTTTCTACTATACTATTTACTGCAAATTTTACTAAAAATTCTCAAAGCTTTTTGTTTATCAATAACTCTGTTCAGTAAGAAAATGCCATTGTCAGTAAATGGAAAAATATCATTAATGATTCTGAAAACATGGCTGGTGGATATGTCAATAAAAATGTTAGTAAAAATGTGATACACCAGAAAATGTCACGAGAAACAGAAAACTGATCATCTGAACAATTTTTTGCAAAAAATTTCTAGTTTTGAAAAAAGGCCCTTTTTATATTAAAAAAAAAAGTGTAAAATGTCAACTAGTTCTATTCATAATAAATGATTATAGTTATTTTACACGGTAGCATAACTACAAGACATGAGTCGCAGAAAAAAATGCCCATTTGCTGCCATGTCCGTTGCTTAATTTTGTGACCTCGTGTGGGGGAGCTCAAGGACAAGTCCTAGTTCATTTAGTTGGGGGAGAGTTTAGGGAGCAAGGTGTTACACACTGTGTGTTACATATAAGAGATTCTGCAATCGGCCAGGGACCCAGATTCCAGTTCTGCCTCTGACTTCCTCCTTGAAATGAATACGTTCATTGGTTTGCAGGCTTGTTTATTTAATGAAGTACAGTGTGTGGTAGCCTCTAGTGGTGCTTGTTTGCATAAGACAATGCCTAGTGTATTATACATCCTGATTGGTAATAGCTGGCAAGCACCTGCTAAAGATACACTAAGCTTAAATTCCAGACCCTGTACCCTAAGGGCAGGGGATGGTCTTTATTGGAATAGGAAATCATTTTTTCCATTTTTCCTATATTCTCATTTTGGATATATTTCTTATTTCTGACATTGGCCATTGTTGGAAGACAGGATATGGGGCTCGATGGACCATTGGTCTGAGCCAGTATGGCTGTTCTTACATTCTGAAAGTTTGTATTTCATGCAGAGAACCTTGCTCTTTAAACATCCCTGAGCCTCTGTGGGAAATGAATACACCTGTCTGTTTAGGCTGAGATTTCAAAAGGGGCCCAGTTCCAAATGAAAATTAACAGGACTTGGGCATCTAACTCCCCTAGGCAGTTTTGAAACTCTGAGCCCTAGCATTTATGTTTTTGCTCATCATCTGAGTGCATAGCCAATTGATCTCCGTAACACTGAAAAGTGTTATGTTGACTAGTCTAGTGCCCTCCCTTCTTCCTTCAAGTGAGCTAAGGGTTTGTTTTTAGTACCTATTTTGCTCCTTTCTCCTCCACCTGCCTTATCATCCATCTGCTCCCACGCTCTTCTGTCAGCCTACTGATGATACCCCAACAATACTGTGGCATTGTGAGTTGGCACTTAGAACTGGCTGTTGGCAGAACGTGACAAAAAGAATCGATGGCAGGTACATTTGCAGAGGCATCCAGAGGTGGAGGTTGTATAACACTGAGTGCCTGAGGCTAGACTTCTGAGCAGTTTAATGTATTGAAATTTAGACCCAGATTCAGAGATGAGTCTAAGTTGGTGAATCTGACCCCTCCTTCCGGCTCATTGGCACGCATGTTACACCATCTTAAACTTCCTGACAGTCCTTAGACTCTCTGATGATCACTTAGGTCTCCTTACACCCCCATAATTGACTCCACTTTATACATCTCACCTTGATCCTTGGAGTCAGTTTGACTCCTTTGGTGTTGCTCTGTGGAAAAGGAGGGCCAAGAGTTACCTTCTCATTTACCTGTTATCCTCTCCATTCTCCTTAATGTGCACAGTCCACCCACATCAAATCACTTGTACTGATCAGCTCACGGCAAAGAGAGCATAACATTAACTCAATGTGTAAATGTCACATTTGATCACTTACCTGTAGGGAGAAGTTTAGCAGCAAAAGTCACTTCCCTCATTATATGTCTCCCATTCAAGCCCTGATGTGCAGGCTGCTTTACTCTTTCCAAACTGTTGGAGGAAGGAGAAGCAGAGACTAGAAGAGGGAAACCACTGGTCAGTGTTACATTAATATAGACAGTGATACAGTGCAAGCATTTAACATTACACAGGTAAGTAATTCTAGTGAGAGAAGGATGATCCAGCAGTCCTGGTGATGGTCTGAATCTTACAATGAGACCTGGGTCCATTTTCCAGCTACGCCACGGGCCTTCTGTATAACCTTGGCCAAGTGCCTCAGTTCCCCATCTATAAAATGCAGGTAACTGTACTCGCCACAAAGATAAATGCACTAAAAGTTTTGAGTTGCTCAGACACCAAGGAAATGTGTGTCATCTACGCGCCTTGGTGGGATAGGGCTCCTCACGTGAACAGAGGTAAGCATATGTCTAAGAGTGTGCGGGATGGGAGAGATCTTAGAAAACAAAAGAAATTGGTTAGGCAGCTGGTGCGCTGTTCCCACTGTTCTAAATCCTCTCCCTGTTACCATGTTCTCAGGGTGTCTGTGTTATATCCCCCCGTTGGCCGTCATCTCAACATGGGAGTTTTGCCCTAGACTTCAGTCAGGCCAGGGTTGCAGCCTTGGTTAGAAGAGTTTGGGGCAGGAACCATCTTTTATGATACCTTTGTAGAGACTCTAGCACAATGAAGCCCTGATCCTAGACCAAGGCCCCTTGGCACTACCCCCTCAGTACAGTGCAATTATTATTTATGAGGTGGCAATGGTGACAATGAAAAAGGGATAGCTATTCTTCTGCTCCTTCAGATTCACTTTCTGTCAGAGTTTCTGAGAGAAGTTTACTTGATCTTTCCCTATAGTCAGTGGTGAAACTAATAGCCCTCTCCAGCAAGTGACCTTTTAGGTGGATGTGTGATGCCTTTTTGGGACTGGAGAGTAAGCCTGCCTTGCTCTTGCCCAGCAGTGGTGCCTGCTGCCCTGCAGAGCTGGGACCAGCTCCCCACTCCCAGAGTTGCGACATGGCATGTGGGGTTGCATGGCACTGTGACTCCCATGTACCGTGTGGCAATGTCATTTGCTCAAATTCAGCCCAGCTGCCACTTCGTCATGACAGAGGGGTGGGTTGGCCAAACCTGAGTGGTGCTCTGACCCCATGTGTCAGATTGCAATGCCTGGAGTGGGGAATTGGGTCCAGCCCCACAGGACAGGAGCCACTACTGCTAGCTGAGTGTAGGGTGGGCTTGCTCTCTGCCCCACAACCAATGACTCATTGCCCCCACCCCCCAGTTGCAAAACCTGGCTCGGCCACTGCCTCTTAGAAAATTTGTGTTAGCTGGGCAGCAAAGAGCTGTCAGACATAGCAGCAATGGAGCTTGTTGCCGTTGACATTTTTTATGGTTTCATGCATTTTATAGCATCACCCATCCGGCTCCGGCAATCGTGATGTCACCTGTACTGGAATACATGAGCCTTAACAAAAGACGACAGGCTTAAGGGAGTTCTTCAATCATCGGTGCGGGTTTCCTTCCTCTTGTTCTCCATGGGAAGTGGCTTGGCTTAGTAGTGGATGCCAATGGGCAAACAGACAGATGCTCTGAGTTCTAGTCCTGCTGTGTGACCGTGGGGAAGTCACTTCACCTCTCTGTGCATCCCCTTCCCCTTTTGCCTTGTTGATTGCTGCTGTGAACACATCAGGGCATGTGCTGTCTCTTACTATGTGTTTGTCCAGTGTCCAGAGCAATGGAGCCCTGATCTTGGCTGGGGCCTCTAGGCACTATTGTGATCTCAATAATAATCTTTTTTTTTTTTTTTTTTACAAATCCAAGAATAAATGCCTGGGTTTCTAAGCATCTCTAAAAGAATTCTCATTCATTAGTGAATAAGGAACCAGCTCTGTGGATGCAGAGAGGATGTGAATCTCGGGGATTGTTAGTCTGGTACACACCATGGACATTGAACTCAAGTATTCAGAACAGGCAGGAAAGAAGGGAAAATAGTCAGAAGGAAGGAATCTTGTTCAAAAGTCCAGTTATCTTGGCAAGATCATGCTAAGCAAAGACGGAACCAGCATCCTTCCCCCCTTACCCAATTTGGCCCTTTCAGACTGGTGGGGTCAGATCCACAGCTGGTGCAAATCAGCGCAGCATTGTTGATTTCAATAGACCTACATTGCTTTACCCCAGCGGACAATCTGGACAAAGTTCTTTTAGCGAAAATAATAATTGAAGACACATTTCAGTTCCAGACCCAACAGAGAACTCTTTGGTTACTTTTCCCTCTCCTCCCATTTTGCACTACATCTTGTGTTCATTTCCTCTCCCTAGGTGAAGGATTTTCCATTTACCAGTCCTCAGTCTCCTCTCATTGCTGTGGCCTGCACTGAACTAATCAGGCCAGTCTGCAGTTTGGTTCTGTCCTCCTGGGTGGTATTTGGTTTTCGTCCAGTTTTAGTGTCATTGCAGTTGTGATCGCAGTCAATTTGCAACAACACTCCTGACAAGGAAAGACCCCTCTTGGGATGGAGAGAGGCTTTTTGAATGTAGTGGGTCAAATGGCCCCTGGAAAATCTAAGAAAGCCCTGAACTGTGTTGCTACGAGCAGGAGGTGTCACTGTTTGAGCGTCCGTGGTTGAACTGCTGTGGCTGAAATAGTTCTGCATATGGATGTGTCCCCCAAATGATTCATGGACTGTAGTTCAAACCCACTGGAACAGCCCCTCAAAGAAAGATGGAAGGTGTTAGGTGACTGGTCAGTTATGGAGCCATATTATTGTCTTGATTTGGGAGCAGGAAATTTTCTGGCCTTTGGTTGTTACAGTCCTTTCCCCATGTATTATACCGTAATTCACTATCAAATGAACATTGAGAGGACCTTTCTTAGGGCTCAGCAACAATATCTGAAGACCAGTAGATCTATTCCAGTGCTATAAATCCTCAGTAAATTGTGGATTATGAACATACTGACTGGGTTTTAAGACCTGTGTAACTGATACACATGCATCTGACGAAGTGGGTATTCACCCATGAAAGCTCATGCTCCAATACGTTTGTTAGTCTATATGGTGCCACAGAACTCTTTTGCCACTGATACATATGGTATCATTAAGCCTCAGTAAACATGTTTCTAATAATCGCTATTTACTGAGGTTTAGCAGCTATGCCAGAGGCAAGTATCTATTGCTTTGTGGTCCAACCTCACTAAATGTATTTTTAATAATAAATTCTTAGTTCAATAATATACAATAATTATTTTATTATTATGAATTCAGATGCATTTCACGTGCCATCCATTTTTAGGGCTATGAAGGAGAATATTATCGGTCATCTTAAAAGGACCCAATCAATATTCATATGTCCCAAATTAATCTAATCTTCCTTTGATCTCACTATTTGTATGCAATACCATTATATTCCTTTATTTGTGTTTAAATCTCAAAACAAATATTTCAGTGCTTTCCTCCCATCCTAAACATAAGGAGCCTGGCGCTCATGAGCAACCTTACAATGACAATTGATGTCTGCCTGTAATGACCACTCTCATGGCTCATCGACAGGGGATTGAACCTGGGACCTTCAGATCTAAAAGCACAGGTCCTTATCCCAGGAACTAAAAGAATAATGCTACAAGCTGGCAGCAGTAGTGAGAGTCTCTACATATATGAGTCACAAGAGAAGGCTTGCACCCTGCACTTCACAGTGATGGTACACACACAGTGGAAGGAAATAATCCTAGGAGAATACTGATTTCTTTCATTGCCCTTGAGAACGTGTTGAGGGTTGATGACCTATATAAATGAACTGATGGGTCTCATCCCAGCTCCTCGGGGGGGGGGGCAGGTGTCCATACCAGAAATCATCATTGCGTGGTCTGGCACGGTCTGGCACTGACTGACATCCTTTTGGCACTTTCAGCAGTGGGGGCCAATGATGCAAGGGGTCAAGGGAAGTGAACTCTCTTTTCATCCTTAGAGATGGGTCCCACCAGATCAGGCTACCATCTGCTGGTGGGGAGCCTACGTCTGCTCCCTGCCTATGCTTTAATGTTCTGCAGATAGAGGGGACTTCAGTCTTCAGGGCTGATGATGTCTGCTTCTTCCTGGTCACTGTCTCGCTGTGGTTTCAGAAGGAAAAGTTTCTTCCTAGGGTTGGGCATGTGGTTCTGGTGGAAACTAAAACCCTCTCAAGCCAACTGCATGAGAGTCTGCTGATCCCAGCCTAAATATTGTGATTTGGGATCTGTAGAGTGAAATGTTCTTGGGATGACAAGAAGGAAAAGCACATATTCCTGAGTGCAGTGGGGAGGACCAGGCTGGCTGAACTGGAATCATCTCTTAAGGATACATACGTTCCAGGAGCCTGTCTTTGGAAAGTGAGTCAGAGCATGTGCAGGTCATACCGCTGGCAGTATCCAGGAGCCCATCCTTGGAAAGAGAGTGGGAAGTTGAGGCCAGCACTTCCCTAGAAAAGGCCAGAAAGATCCTGTGCTCTGGGACCTCATTCCTGGAATGCAGATGACAGAGTGAGAGGCGAACCATATACCAGCAGAATCCACCTCCTTTCCATGCTCTGGGACCATATTCCTGGAGCAAAAGCAGTACGTGGCTAGGGACAGTCAGTGGTAGAACCTGCCTCCAAAATCCTCTGGAGTTCATCTGTGCCCCAGTGCTCCCTGATTTTAGACCATTTCAAGACCCTTTCCATACCATTAGGCTACTTAGAAAGACACTGCTCCAGAGGATCAGGAGCTAATTGTTCCTACTGTGCAGGAGCCTGTGACCTGGAAGTAACGCTGCAGCTAAAGGCTAAGACCCAGGATCAGCTCGTTTTGTTCCTTCTGCTTTAATACCCCCCGAGGAAAGGTTTTAACGCCAATCTTAGCCTGTGCAGCAGCTTTGAAACCTTCCCTTTCGACTGACCTTTCATGTTGAGCTGTGCCACCCCTCCACTCAATGAGGCCTTCTGCAGAATGTTTAGCCTGCTAGAGGCCTAAGTGAATGTGAGCCCAGGTATGTAACAAACCACCACTTCACTGCTCCAGATCTCCCCAACAGAATAAATGGAGGAAGCATGCTGCAGATGGTAAATCCCCACGAATGCGAAAGCCCCTTAGAAATGAGAACCGTCTGTGCATGGGTGCATGACCGGGCTCCTTGCGTATGCCGGGTGTCATGTTGTATTAAGGCACTTCAAGGAATAACTGCTGCAGAGTTCAGTGCCTTTTAATTAGGCCAGCTGATGGCAAGAATTCCCTTCTGCAGGGTGAGTTTGGCTAAGAAATCAGGATGATGAGTAGCCTTTGCTTGTATCATCAAACCTGGAGCTTTCCACCTCATTTTAAGTCACTGGCAATTTTCAGTTCCCTGCTAACAGTGTTGTGGGTCCTCTTTTCATTCCAGAGGTGCAGGGGTCAAACTATTGCAGGTAGCTGTATTTTTAGGGAATGTCTGATGGTCACACACTCCTCCGTGGACTCGCCATGTGGTGGACTTTGGGGTGATTTTCCAAATCTAACGAACACAACAGATTGCCCTGAGCCTGCCCACAAAGGATGCCAATTAGTTCCCACAGTGATGGTGGTTTTGGTCGGTGGATACCTGCTCACTATGAACTGGACTGCGACCAGCTGTTCTACAATAGCAAAAATCATATTAGTAAATATTACAAAGAAATAAACAAGAAGAACATAAATCCTCATGTTGCAGGGCATGAGCCAACCACTAGCTAACTAGGGTTAGGAAGAAATGTTCTCTGGGGTCAGGACATCCATTCACTGCCCTACTGCAGAGTTTCTTGCTTCTTCCTCTAAAGCAACTGGTGCTGGCCACTACTGGAGAAGGATAATGAGCTAGACAGACCCCTGGTCCGACCCAATATGACAATTCCTCTGATTCTGTTCAAAATCTTAGCCCAGCATATCTTTCTGGTTTGCTTTTCTCTTCTGATTATTAATCCTTATGGGTTTTATGCCGCTGCCCATCACCATGGTATCTGAGCACCTCCCACATAAATGGACTAACTATTTGACTTCCCTTTTCTCTTTTCTTCTTATCCATTTGCAATGGCCTTGTCATTTAAATAGGGGTTTCCCTTTCAAATTAAATGCTGTTCTTCTCTCACCCTGAAACATAAACAGTCCTGTCTGTACTCACAAGCAGCTCTACAATAAAACACTACCCTACACATAAAATGGAAGAAGATGATGATGTTTATTATTACATAAAACGAACAATGAATCTTAGTTCTGCCTGGGAGTCAGAGAATGGTGATAAGTTCTTAGTTTGCACTATAAATGATTTGGAAACTCTTGTGTGTTTGAGCTGTTTATGTAGATGTCCCACTAACTATACTTGGAAGGCAAAAGGCTGAGTTTAGACTTGGTGTAGGAATTACTGGGTGAAATTCTGTGCCCTGTATTAAGGAACAGATCAGAGTGCATGAGCATAATGATCCCTTCTAGGCTTAAAAGCTATGCAACTCTTGCAATTTTAGGGCTGAATTAGTTGATGTAAGTTAGCGTGGCTCCAGTGATATGAATGGAGCCATGTTGATTTATGCCAGCTGAGGATCTGGCCTTTCAAATCAATACCGGTGAGGTATGTGGTTGCTGCTGCTGCTGCTGCTTTTAGTTGTGATTGAAGGGTGACATGCCCTGGAATATTTTTGTGACAGGTAATGAAGAAGTGCTTTGTCTTACCATTATCTTCCCCACTCTCACCTTCTGGTGATGCTCATGTTGGGGACTTTGAGTTTGCATATGGCTACGAGAGCACACTAGCCCCCCTGCACTGCAGCACGGTGGAGCTAAGCACAACAGTGCACTTCCTGCCTGCCAATTCTGCTCCATCTGCAATAGTTGTGGTGAAAGATTTCAGGGCAGGCAGGCTGAATCGTTTTCTGAGCATGGCAGGTTTCCAAGTCACCTCCATCCTGGATATTATCCTTCACAAAGAATATTCTGCTATGCTAAGTCCTTCAGTCGGAACAGTATTTTCCTAGAAAATTACTCCACGGTGCACCTGGGGAGGATTCAGTGATTTATGAGACAGATTTGCATGGAGGATATATGCCTGCATATATAAGGTGAAACCATACTAGGGCTGTTTTCCTCCTCCCTTGTGTGCTGGGAATTACTCCTCCCCACTCCACTGGCTGCAGAATGGGCGTAGATGCTAATAGGCAAAAATTCTGCTATAACCATCCATCCATGGATGATGTGTTTCAGTGTTTAGTCAGGTGCAGATCATCACCCCCACCCCCAACATCTCATGTTATCTTACCTTAAATAAAACATTATTGGTATATGTCAGGGAAAAAATGTCCCCGTCTCATCTACCGTGGAAGGGAAGTTTATTTAAGTAATTACCAGTGAGGCACTGGGCACTTCCAGAGGATTAATGGCTGGCTGAGGGTTGATGGCCTGAGGGGTATGGCCTGTGAGTAATCCTCAGGAAATATTCTGTACCAAGGTTCTTACTCCTAAACTGGAAGAACAAACCCATGTATATGGATGGTTTGTACAGGTGACACAGGTTCAATGGAGATCATCAGAGCAGCTCCGGGAGATCAGACTGAGGATGTCAAAGAAGCCTTTGGGAGTTAGATGCCTGCAACATTTTCAGATCATGTCCAGAACCATAGATCACAGTGTTGCTCCCTTGCCTTGGTGTGAGAGACAGATGCTGATGCTAAGCAGTGCATCAGTTCTCTGCCATTCCTAGTCATTCAGCCACTCAACAAACTCACCAGAACTCTGCCTGCCCTTCCTTTGCCTTGCAAGTTGATACGTGGTGCACTCCAGTCCCCAGACACCCCCTGTAGTGTCCAGCCCATGTCACGGGACACTCTCAGTAACTGCCAGGTAAGCTGTCCCCAAACAGTGTACATGCAGCAGGAAGGTTATCACTCAGGCTCAGGTCCTTTATAACCCCACAGCACTGTAATCTTCTTACAGTGGAAACAAATATAAGTGAATTAACAGAGAACAGAGATTTGCAGAGTATTGAGTAAAGATAGTGGAAATGGATACAAGTAAACAGCAGTATAACGTGCTTTCTAGAGACTAAAGCTTCACTTAATAGACTGCAGCAGGGGTCGGCAACCTTTCAGCAGCAGTGTGCGGAGTCTTCATTTATTCACTCTAATTTAAGGTTTTGTGTGCCAGTAATATGTTTTAACATTTTAAGAAGGTCTATTTCTATAAGTCTATAATATATAACTAATCTATTGTTGTATGTAAAGTAAATAAGGTTTTAAAATGTTTAAGAAATTTAATTTTAAAATTAAATTAAAATGCAGAGCTCCCAGACTGGTGGCCAGGACCCAGGCAGTGTGAGTGCCACTGAAAATCAGCTCGCGTGCCGTCTTCGGCACACGTGCCATAGGTTGCCTACCCCTGGACTGCAGCCTGGATCTAAAGCAGTTTCTCATCCTCCAAGTCTTTCTGCCAAGCTTGCTGGATTTCGGTCAATCCAGGATCCATTCCTTCATGAATCCCTGTCTCTGCCAAGGGTGTTCCTCCGTGAAATGGATCATGGAATGTCCTTTTGCTTCTTATATTTCCCAAAGTTCATTGACTTTGTTCCCAGAGTCAGGATGATACCTGGGGCTCAGACTCCAGTGTGTTCTGCCCTGTTGGTGTCACATCCCCAATCAACCTGTTTTTCCCTTTGACTTAATATGCAAACGGGACTTCGTTTGTGTTGGTTTCGCAATGCATAATTTACATTAGAGACGGGGATAGGTGAATAGATGTGCTTCTGTCTGGCAGAAGACCTGGTTGTCCACTCTGCCTTGTTCCAGTCTTGAAAACGTAATTTTGGTATATAGGCACAATTCCTTATACAGTGTCAGCACATACATTTTGCCATGCTATTAATGACCACTGTCTCAGTGCCTTTCATGTGATACCGTGCAGGACACTGTTTGGACAAGTACTATGACAGCAATGTGTTAGGTGTAGTGAGTTTGTCTGGCCTGATAGGAGTTGCTGATGCAGAGTAATGAACCACAAACTGGCCTGACCCAGCACCCAATGCTTATTGAATTTCAGTGAGATTTGGGTGTCTAATTCCTTTAAGTTCCTTTGAAAGTTCCAGCCTTATTGCCCTATGTACCCTGGTCACTGGGAGGGCCTGAAATGCCCTCAGCATCCCACCAAGGGCCAGATCCTCAGCTGGTGCCAATTAGTGTGGCTGCCGTAAGTGTGTGTTTGGATTCTCCCGTACTCCTTGTCTGGCGTTTTCTCCAAGCTGGTTTGACACTCTTGCCTGTCCAATTTTTAGCTCCAGAAGCAGAACTGGGTCAGACAGAACCACTGAGTTCCCCAAGGCAATAAAACTGTCCAGGCTTTGTAAATGTTTTATCTGTTGCCTCCTCCTTTGCCAAGTGCCTGGCTTCAGGGCACTCATGAGCCTAGCTTTACCCCGGCTGTCCCAGCTCTCCAGGAAGGGGAGATAAGGTTCATGAGGCGTCGCTGGCCAGGCAAGAGAGGAAATGGTGTATGTCCTGGGATGGGGAAGTGGGGACCCATCAGGGTCAGATGCTAGACCCTGGTTTCCCCTTTGCACCTACAGCAGGGCGCAAACAGGGTGGGAGTAACATGGGTCAGAGCCTGCTCCACATGAAAACTCCTTTGTGCAGCTCCAATGGCGCAAAGGGACAATAAAGCTGCCTCTAGTGGACATGTGAGGACTCCCCTGATGTGGAGCTATGGTTTGTCACTGGCATGCTGAGGGCAGGAAGGGATGAAGCCCTAGGGGTCCATTACCAGCCTTTGCAGTCTGTGTGCTGGGGCCTGAACTAGCCTCTGGCTGCCCCCAATATTGGAGGTAGCAGAAAGCAGTTTCTCTTCTAGGGTGCATCTGAGCGCTCCACCTCCCGTAGCCATTCTGCAGGGGAGTGCCGACTAAAGAGATCCCAGGTATGGGGGACCCAGATGGGCCTGGGGCTAGAAAAGCATGGGTTCTGCAGGTCGGCTCAGGTAGAGCTGTGTTGGTAGCGCTGTCTTTGTGCCTGCGGGTAGCTCAGTAAGGGACCTGCAGTACAGGATGGAGAAGCAGTAGCAAATCGGTGGCAGACAGTGCTGGGATAGCAGGGGGTTCTGTAGATCAGAATTTTTTTTTAAGAATTGCCACCTTTCTGGGGATCCAACTTGTGCACCACAGAGTTGTGATGTGTGTGTGGTGCTGACAGTTATATGGGGCTCTTGCCAAGGCCAGAGTGTGCCATAGAGCTGCCCCCTAGGTCCTCACCTGCTGCAAAATCTCCATTGCTGAAGGGGAAAGGCAGCCTCACTTTGAGCAAGGCAGGAGCTGGCACAGCATCATTTAAAGGATCTGGGGAAGGGCGTTAACCGAGAGAGTGTGTAGCCAGCCACTGAACTGACTCCCATTCAACTCTCCGCACACAAGCAATGACTATTCCAGGCACTCCTCCAAGCTGTAAAACTGGTCTTAAAAAGTCTCCTCTGCCTCCCTCTAGTCCAGAGAAACTGCAAACAGCAAGTTATTGTGGGCTTTTCAGGCCATCAAAAGATATCCCCTGATCCTTGTTGGCTGAATTAAATTGATCTGAAGAAGAGCTCTGTATGGCAGGAAAGCTTGTGTCTCTCACCAGCCGAAGTTGGTACACGGTCCCCCACCTTGTCTCCCTTTACTGTTCAGTGTCTGTTTTCCATCATGCCAGTGGCCTGTGGACTAGTGTCCATTATATTTGAGGGCTTGTGGTAGGCTAGGATACCCTAAATATCAACAGCAGATGCAAATTAAGTTCACATTCCTGTTCATTTGAAATGCCCATTCTGTTTGCTGGCAGGCAGCCAGTATTATAAATTCATTTGGACTCCTTTTTAAGAAGGGCTTTAAACACTTTTTTGAATGGTTCCTACATACAGTTCCAAATCCAGGGGCATAGCATAGTTAGGGCCTTACTGAATACCTAGATACAAGATACTGGGAGGAACTGTACAATACCTATATACAAGATACATATGGGATTGCTTACGTGACTCAAATGCTAGGATTCTTTCTATTAGGCCTGTCCTATTCAGCAGCATTTTGGGTCACGATGAGTGCTGGAGGCAGCGAGGGATGTGCCACTTGAGAGTCCATCTTGGGGTGCTGGGGCTTTTGTTTAGAAAAAAGGGCTACGAGCTAAGAGATCTGGGTTCTTATTGTTCCCTGAGTTTCTCTTTTCCCCCGACACATTGTGCAGCGCTAAGTGGCTGGACACCAGGACATCGACCTCCATGAATGGCTCATTCTCTAGGGGTGATTCCCTAGGCCAGTCATCCTCAGCTCATCATGAACTTGTTAATGGATGCCATTGCTGCTGGTCTCTGTTGTCTCTAGATACAAACTGTAGTGGTTAGGATGAGGTTGCAGTGGGGCCAGGTATTGCTGCCTACTCTCCCCTTTGATTGGAATTGCTGCAGCAGTCAGTCAGGTGGAAATGCAATGTTCACCAGCACCTAGCAAAGGCCAGGGCTGTAGATTCAAGCCCTGCTGTAAGGTCAGTGGATTGCATAGGTGCAGACTCAGGTTCTTGAACCAAAATGGCACTGGGCACCTATTGGCTTCAGTGGAATATGGGGCGCTCAACACCTCTTGCGATGGGCCCCGCAGAGAACAAGAGGCTGTGACTTTCACAGAGGCCAGCCAGCTGTGCCCCATCACTGAAGCCTCTGCTGTTTGGAATCTACTCCCTTTCATGCTTTAAAGCACTGAGGTTCCAACTGCTGCTCATGCACTGGTGCTTCTGGCTCTTGGAGCTGGTATTCCCCTTTCTACCCTAGTGATGAGCCCTGGGCTGCTGTTCTCCACCTCCCAGTCACCTGTTCACCCTGCAACTCATTGCAGGGCGGGGACTGCTCCGAACTTCATTCTCTTGATCTTGGAATAAGATCACGAGGAGTTAAATCACGGACAACTGACTAGGAAGCTGCGCAGGTGAGTGTAGCTGCTGACCATCTATGATGATTACAGACCAAGAGCTAGCTCCTTAGCTGGGGTATCTCAGCATGACTCTCTTGAAGTCAATAGAGCTACGTCAATTTACACCAGTTGAGGCTGTGGCCCCAGAAATCCTTTGTTTGCTCTGTTCTTCCCACTTTTCCTCTCCTTGGATTAGAGCTGAAGTCTGTAATGCTACTATGGTCTCTGCAGCGGCGTAACTTCCATAGATGGTTTGCTTTAAGATGCTGAAAGCCTTATAAACAGCTTTACATTCTCTAATAATAGAATGCAGATGCAGAGGAGGAGGATTTAATGGTCAATTGATGCAGAAACTATCCAGTGCTTTGCACAGATCCTACTCCTTGCCTTTGAAATAGGATGCCCTATTAAAATGCTACCCAAAATTATACTGAGATTAAAACAAAACAAAAAATCTGAAGTGGGCCATGTTGCATGCTGCTCTTTTCAGAGGTGCCTGTACGCCGTTGCTCATAAACTCTTGGATAAGGCTTGCTTGGACCTTTCAAACTGTGACTGCTCCTTGACAAAAGCAGCATTCAGCTGGCAGGAGCTGGGGAGAGGATTGTTTTACGGAACTGAATGGGGAAAAAATTCTGGCACCTCCCTTGTGCATTCATCTTAAAGAGACAGAGAATGTTAGTTAATGGGGGTGAAATGTGCCCAGGTCTGGCCCTGACTCCCCCACTCCCCCTGGGACTGAGACTAACTCTGCACAGAGAGAGAGAAACCCTGGCATCATGGATATACGCTCAGGGTACAAACCAACTGAAATGAGCCTCAGAAAGAGTGTAAAAATCGATGTTTAGGTGACACAGGGATATTCTGAGGCTGGGATGACATGCCAGGCTGGATCATACACAAGTTAATGGCTTCAAGGGTCAGAGTGCTGGGGCAGCTTTGGGGCTTTTCCTGCTCTTTGCCTTGCAACTGTTCTCAGTGTCAATTGTTCTAGAGCCTGAGAGCTGATGGAATCGATGAGCCCACAGGAGCATCTTTAATGCTCAACCCAAAAGAAAGGATCCTGTCACAGGGACCCGAATCACAAAGATATTTAGGTTCCTAGGCCTGAATCCACAAAAGAGCCTGAGATGATGTGTTGCTCTGCACCCTGATACCTAACTTTAGGTGCCTAGAAGCCCACAGGAACAACACCGCAATCCACAAAGCCTGAGACTGGCTCCTTAGCTCCCTAGACAATGACTGGTGCTTAAGAATGGGATCCCCCAGGTCAGCACGCTAGGCAGGGAGCTGCCGAAGCTAGCCAATAGGAGACGGCGACAACAGGGGTGGGTGCTAAGTCTCACCCTTATCTTGGAGTTTAGCACCTAAGTCCGGGTTTCAGGGAGGCACCTCTCTCTGCTTGTGATTCATGAATGGGGGGGTCCAGTCAGTGACTGTGCTCAGAGGCTACCTAACTCCATACAAAATGGCTGCTGGGTGGGAGGATGACATCTGCCTTCTAGCTCTGAGCTCAATGGTTAAGGCACTCACCCAAAAAGTGAGGAATCCCTGACCCAAGTCTGCCTTCTGCCCGAGGACCAGAAATTTGGGCAAGGCTCTAGCACCTCTCAGGTGAGGGCCCTCCCGACTGAGCTATAGAACAGTCTGAGGGAGGCCCACTTAGTCTCTCCTGATGAAGTTGTTCCACTTTCATTAAACGATTGAATAACTAAATTTTAATTGGGCCAGTGGTCAGGACACTCACCTGAGAGGCAGGAGAGCCCTGTCTCAGCTCCTTTGCCTCATCAGGCAGATGGGGACTTGAGCTGAGCGAGGAGTAGCTCCCACATCCAGGCTGAGTACCCTAACCTCCAGGCTAAAAGGGAGGGCCTCTTCCTGCCCCCACCAACTGTTTAGTGTGATGGGCCCAATCCTGTAGCAGTCTCTGAGCATGCCTACTGGATCAGGCCCTGCACGTGAGTTAGGCAGCTGGACACTTGCCTTCCTGTTTGTGAATTGCTGTGGGTGTAGACAGGAGACAGGCACCCAAATGCCTAGAGGCAGAAAAATAGGCATCTAGGGAACCTTTACAGCAATAACTAAAGTGATGACAAGATTAGGTGCCCACAAGGTTAGGTGGCAGCCAAGCAGGAGGTCTGTGGATTGTAGTGATGCCTAAAAACTGGTCTTAAGTGTCTACGTACCTTTTGGGATTGCACTCCTAATTTCCCTTGAAATGAATGGGTGGCTGGCCCCTTTAAGAGGAAGCAGGGGGGGCTAGTGCACCTGTAACTTGTCAGCGGCCTCCCAACAGGACTTAAGAGAAGATACCTGGGTCATGTCAAAAGGGAGACAGGCAAGAGATAGGAGCAGCCAAGGATAGCTGGAGCAGAAAGCTCTTAGGAAGACCAAAAGGGGCAAGAAGTTGTTGGTGAGAGCTGGCCAGGGCGGGGGATCTCGTTCTGAATTACAGGAGATCTTGTGCAGAGGCCCCTAGCAAAAGGGCAAGATCCAGCCTGGTTAGGGGAAGCTGAGGTTGATGCCGGAGGGTGGATCCCAGGAGCAGGGGTGGGACTCATAAGCTGGGAGGCCTGGGTAAGTGCAGTTCTGCAAGGAGTTCTTTCCCAGGGGGATCTGACTTGGGGCTGCTGGGAATGTTTTGTGGGAGAGAAGCAACTCTGGGAGCTCCCAGGGGAAGGATTGGGAGAGTGGAGCCCTGGAGCAAGGGCAAAATGAGACTAGGAACACACTGGAGATGGGCTCTAAGGAGAGTGAGCTGGAAATGATGCCTTGGGAAGGGGCCTGGAAAACCTTAAATACTTAAATAGTCAGTGGGCTAGAAAGAAAGGCTCCGTAGTCCAGTGGTTAGGACATCCATGGGGGAGACTGAGTCCAGTCCCCCTGCTCCAGTCACTCTTCCATTATTTATTCACAGGGGACCAACTTCAATAGGACACACTGAGGGAGCTGCATACTACAGTATCCCATAACTCAGTGGCTAGCGCGCTCTCCTGAGAAGCAGGAAACCCCTGTTCAAACCTTCTCTCTCCCTCTGGCAGAGGGGAGGGAGTTGAACACGGGCCTCTCACATCCCGGCTGAGGGATGGAAAGATGCTGTGCTGATGAGGATTTCTTTGAGTGGTGTTTGACCAAATATTGCTGTTGAATGTTTCCCTCCACCTCCCTACTGCAAAGCTCAAGCAAAGGTGGGACACATCGTCTGCTTTCTGCAGTGATACGGGATGCTACCGTGCAGCCCTGTTTACCCTCTGCACAATCTTCTGTGGCCCATCTCAATACAGTCAGTTCCAAATCCACTCTGCATGGAACCAACCCTCTAGTTAATATGTCATGTCATGTTGTGACAAGTTGTCAAACATCAGTCGAGAAACCTCACTGGTGCAACATCTTTCCACCATCTCCCCCCACTACAACCTCACCCCCTGCACGCATCTCTGAGACGTGGGCAGACTCGCTTGAGCTAAGAAAAGCTGAGCTAAATGCCTGCAGGCTTGTCTGGTGATTTGCTGTCTTTAGTTTGCCGAGGTTCTGGTGAAGACTAGAAGGAGAGCAGGTCATCCACGTGCCAAGTCCAGCTGTGAGACATGAGAATCCTGATAATAGGCACCCTATGCAATCTGGCTACCAGCTCTCCCTCTCATCCCCTGTCCTTTTATGATCCCTAAAGAGGAATGATCTTGGTCAGGTTAACAATCTCGGAAACTAATAAATAGCGAAATAGCTAACAGATGGCCAAGCACACCTGGGGAATTGGGAAGGCTACATCTGGGACTCAGACTCCTCGTTGGATCTCTCTCTACAATCACTTTTTATTCCTCAGCTTCTGTAGTGAGCTCCTCTGGCGTTTTTCACCTGCTCCCATTTATCTACAGCTACTAGTAAAACCAGTGCCTTGGCTGGGAGCAAACGTGTCCAGAGACCCCTGAGGCTGAGGGGATTCTGACCACAAACCTGTCCCTCACACTGTTGCCATTACAGTCCTGTTTCCTTTCAGGAGACTGTGTGCTGTGTGCCTCTGGCAGAGCGACAGTAGAGATTGTCAGCTTCCTGAAAAGGGGGCCAGGCAGGCACATCACTAGATAGGTCTGGCCTGATCCAAAGCCTGTTGAACTCAGCTGGAGTCTTTCCCTGATGTCATTGGCTATTGGATCAGGCTCATGCAGAGTGGCCTCTGTAATCCACCTAGTCAGGTCATGACAGAGGGCTAATTAAGTGTGCTGATCAATAACCAATCATTCAGGGCTAAGTAATTGCAGGGGTGATGATGTTGAACCAGGCTGTGAGGGTCCGAATCTTTGCTGTGATTTCCAGTATGCCAGACAGAGGGAACTGATCACATGTCTCTATCCGCTGTGTCCTGTGCCTTTGCATCCTTGAGAACTGAGATTGAACCAACAGGGCATAGAAGTGACAGTCTGCAAGGTTAGGATACGAGCACCTGAAGTCAATATAGAACATTCCATTTTGCATTGTTCATATCTATTGTGGGGCATAAGGAATATGAGGGTGAAGCGAATGAGAGGAACGCAAGAAGCTAGTTAGCTATGGAGGATATTGCTGAGTGCCTGTCCCCATAGTATCTAAGAATTAAACTAGCGACAGATGAGGTTCTAAGGACTAGATCCCCATCTGGCATAAAGCTGCATACTGCCATTGACTAATAGAACGATGCTGATTTACACCACCTGAATATCTGGCCCAAGAAGTTCAGAGGTCTGGTTTAGAAGGAACCCCAAGTTCAGATGCTTTTCTGCGCCACATCCAAAGCAACCCAGACTTCTTGAGTCACAAAACTGGGCTGGAAGTCTCATGAGAACAACTTTTCTTCTGGTCCTGGCCATGAGCAGACAGACTGAAATGGAAAAATATAGAATAAATTCAAACTTTTTTGAACTGAACAGTGCTTACAGTCTTGATCAAAGGTTTGGAACAATCTCTATTTGAGTCGAATTGACTGCTCCTTTTCCTGAGCACGATGCTGAGAACCAGCTGCAGACAGCTCAGTGTGTAATGCTGAGGCCATTGGAATGGTTTGGGTTTGGAACACAGTGAGTGGAATATGGTGTTAAAGAAGTATGGACATGATTCTCTGTTACACTAAGGCCCCTTTACACTGTTCTGGCTGTGTAATGGGTAATTTACACTCCCCATGAAATTAAAGAAGAATCAGACCTTTACAAGTAAATGTAATATACAGCAAGTAAAGACCCTCTATATTGCCAAAGTGATGTAAAGAGGCTTTAGTGTAAATGAGGATCAGACCCTTACTATAAAAAAGAATCAGGCTCAATGTGTTCACACGTTCAGTTTCAGGGCCATGAATGTAGCCACAATAGAAGCAGGAACGATGCCAGATGTATTTACTTTGGCCAGATGGGCTGTTTCTTCAGTTTTCTGTCTGCAGAGGAAATTGAATGTGCGCAGTCGCATGTTTGAATCTGCCTTACACTATAGCTACTTTATTTAGCTGTGACTTCACCCTGCCAGCGCAATGAGAGATGACATTTGAAGTGTTTGCATATCGCAGTGTTTGGGGTTCACGCCTGCACAAGACCAGTGGGGACATAAAATGTTGAATGGAACCTTTATGAAAAAGGCACCAAGAATCTCTGTTCTTAGCCAGTAAGCAACTTCCAAGCACTTCACAGTAACCTTACACCAGCCAGAAACCAAGGATGCTCAAGATGACAAACCCTGTTTGTGTCAACTAAAGGCAAGAGGCTCTCTGCCAGCTGCCGGAAATGGACTCCAGACCTTCTCCCGAGGAGGAAGACATTGACTAACTGTTCAAAGATGTGAGGAGTTTCCTAACCAGGATGATGATTACAATTGCAGATACAGACTGATATGGGCTCAGCATCTTCTAACTGGTCAGTTTTCCTATCCGGTCAGTAAATCTACAGAGAGTCCAGGACAGCTTTACTGTTCCCTGAGAATGTTCAATGATACTGATTTATCATGGGGAAAGGGGACAGAAGGCTGATAATCCACAGAGAATGAATAACATCGGCCATCTGGACACAGATTTTGAGGCAACCTCTCTTCATCCCTTTCTTTTTGCATGGAACATGAGCAGTGCAGATCTAAAGGGACGTGTGAAGGGTTGAGTCACAGAAACACCCTTGGGACTGCCACCTGTTGTGCTGGGACTACCTCTAAGCCCATTTTCCCTGGCAGCTTGGGACTTCAGTGCCCTGTCTGGTTCTGCCAGACACGCTAGCCTGCTACAAATACAGACCCGTGTCTGAACCACATCTCCCAAAAGTTGCAGGCTTAACTGAAAACAGCTTAAGAAGTGCTCCTGTCTCCAACACCCAGATACCCAGTTCCCAGTGGGATCCAAACCCCAAATAAATCTGTTTTACTCTGTATAAAGCTTATACAGGGTAAACTCATAAATTGTTTGCTCTCTATAACACTGAGAGAGAGAGATGAACAGTTGTTTGCTCCCCCTGGTATTAATACTTGCTCTGGGTTAATTAATAAGTAAAAAGTGATTTTTATTAAAAAGTAGGATTTAAGTGGTTCCTAGTAATGACAGATAGAACAAAGTAAATTTACTAAGCAAAATAAAACAAAAACACGCAAGTCTAGCCTGCTACAGTAAGAAACTAAATGCAGGTAAATCTCATCCTCAGATGTTCCAATAAGCTTGTTTTACAGACTAGACTTCCTCCTAGTCTGGGTCCAGCTATCACTCACACACCTGTAGTTACTCTCCTTTGTTCCAGTTTCTTTCAGGCATCTCTTTGGGGTGGAGAGGCTATCCTCTGAGCCAGTTGAAGACAAAATGGAGGAGTTTCCAGGGGCTTATATAGTCTCTATCCTGTGGGTGGAAACCCCTCTCTCCCCCTGTGTAGAATCACAGCTACAAGGTGGAATTTTGGAGACACATGGGCAAGTCACATGTCTGTGCATGACTCAATTCTCTGGAGGCCGATGCCATTGCCCACATGTTTGCGTGAACTTTCCCAGGAAAGCTCAGATGTGGATTGGCATCTATCCAGGTCGATTGTTAGCCAAGTACTCCCAATTACTTGAATAACCCCTTCACACTATGTTGACCAAATCTGCCTTAGGTGCTTTCTACAGCAAACACTTTAAATACAAGCATAGAGCCAACTCTCATAACTTCAGATATAAAAATGATACATGCATACGAATAGGATGAATACATGTAGTAGAACATAACCTTTGCAAAGAGATGTTACATGGCATATCTAGCATAAAACCTATTCCAGTTATGTCATATTTACAATTATAAGCCTATTTCTATAAAGCATTATGGGGTGCAATGTCACAACAAGGAAAAATTAAATGTGACTGAAATGTCTCTGTCAATGTGGTATGGAATGAGTTTGTGCTAATTTGCACTACCCGGTGCTCTCAACTTTAATTCTGTGTTCTGAAATACCAGCCAGGCTGGCTGCTATATTTGTTTCCCTCCTTTACTTTGTTTCCCATGGGGCAGTGAAAAATCCCTGAACAATCTCACTTTAGCTGTGGTTTACTCCATATAAGTACCCCCTGCCTTAATGAACTGGTGCCTGTCTGTCTACATACATGTAATGATGCTGCTAGCTGGGTCATCTATGGGGATAGAACCCAGGACTGCTGGATGTAAAAGAAAAAGCCTGTACTGATTGATCCAAAGAGCCAGTGTCTTAGCAGACCTATGAACCTCTTTGCATGGTCCCCCCACTACAGAGGGACAAAGAGCTGTCGTGCAGGCTGCCTCGGAGTTGGGGAGCCCAGGATTTTGAGGGTCTGGGCTCCTAACAGCAAAGGTTACAGGATGCTCAGATACTACAGGAATGGGGACTATACAAGTACCTAAGATGTGTACGTGCTTCAGATATTTATGGATTGTTATCTTGTCACTCCTTTGCCTCATTTGGACAAGAGACACATGCAAGTCTTCTTGTTTTTCCATATAAACCAATCCTTCCAGCCCCCTGGTTCTTTGGGTTGCTCTTGCTTGACCTCACTCTTCTTTATCAATATCTCTCTGGTGAGCAGAATGGAAGCGAACATTCCAGGTGTGGGTACTCCAGAGCCTTAGCGAGACTAACGTTATTCAAAGGCAGCTCACTTGGAATCTAAGTTCCATTGACTGTCAGTGAGAATTAAGCTCTTTTGAAAATATTACCCAGAGCCTTTTACCTCCCTGCTCCAGAATGGACACAGTCCAAATCAGCACATGCAACAGGTAATCCAGCTGCTGTGAGAATAGTCAATCTGGATAAATACACCTCTACCCCGTAACAACACGACCCAATATAACACGAATTCAGATATAACGCGGTAAAGTAGTGCTCTGGGGGGCTGCACACTTGGATGGATCAAAGCAAGTTCAATATAATGCGGTTTCACCTATAACATGTTAAGATTTTTTGGCTCCCGAGGACAGCGTTATATCGTGGTAGAGGTGTATATGATTAGCACCCACTGTGTGCCTAGACTCTCAGATTTATCAGAGCCCAAAATACAGATGCTCCCAGTGATGCAGGTGCAAATCTGGAGTAACTTCGCTGAATTTGCCCTATGTAGTTACCCTGGATTTACACCTGAGAATGGAGTTCATCTTCAAATGATGGTTTCAGCCTTCTGTTACCTTCTGACTAAGCATCAGCATCAAACTAGCAGTTTCATGGCTGTCCAAAGCCCCTGACATCAATAGACAGACTTCCTTTGACTTTAGTGAGCTGTGGATCACAGGGCCGGTGCTAACCCACTGGGGACCCTAAGCAGGAATATTCTCTTGCCCCCCCCCCAACTCATACAAATAATTAGTAGGGGGCCCTGGAAAGACTTAGTCTGCTTATGCCTCATGCTGGCATAAGCACCTTCTTCTTGATAAACTCAATAGATTAAGCTCTAAGTTCTTAAGCTCAATAGCCAAGTCCCTCATTGCTTCGAGGACTGGGAAATCTTCCTTACATTTCTGTGGCTCTCCTCTGAACCTACTCTGATTTTTCAAAATCCTTTTTGAAGTGGTAGACTCCAGAAGTGGCTGTGAGACCACTGCTGGAATACCATTAGTGCAGTTCACAGAGGTAACACCACCTCTCAGCTCCTACTTGATATCCCCAGCTTATACATCCAAGGATTGTCTTAGTCCTCTTGGCCACAGCATTGCACTGGGAGCTTGTGTTCAGCTGGTTATGCACCAGGACCCTTAAGTCCTCTTCTGCATCACTGCTTTCCAGGATACAATCCCCCACACTGCAAGTACTAGCTAGCCATAAGTGTTAGAGCAGCGACAGTCTCTTACCATGTGTACTCACAGCACCTAGCACAGTGGAGCCTTAATCTCAGTTGGCCCTCTCAATGCTACTGTAACACAAACAATACCTCATTAATGTTCAGTGGAAGTCAAGACATTTGGTAATTTTCAGTGTACCACTGCGTGATCTCTAGGGCTTTAGCTAAATGTATTTCAACTGATACAGCAACAGACAGAGGATTTCTAACAGGAGACCCGTGGGAAGCTCATAGACAATGTCTGGCTCAGGTAGCTCAGACGGTGCAGTCCTTTAAGTAATCCATTGGGGGAGAGTTTACAGAACCGAGTCACGTGGCTTCCCATTCAGCCGCTGAACAGAATCCAGGAGGCCACGGTGAAGCATTTGCTCCTGAAGACCTTCTTGCAGAAATACCCTGAATAGCAATGATGTGCTGAGAGACATTCCTGGGACTGAGCTATATAATGGAACATTAACTTAAGTACAATAGCCGAGTCCTGTGACAAAGGCGGCCGAATGGGCTGTTTGATAGTTTCACTCTGATGAAATTCAGTCCAACTGGAGGAGGCATTTCCATAGCTGCAAAACATACATTGCAGCCTGTGCAAAGTGTAGCCTGCTTGAGTCCAGCGTGCCTTGATCCATCTTTCCCATAAGAAATTGGGGTGAGGGAAGCTAGGCACAACCCTACACAGGACCCCAATTCTCCAGCTTATCAGCCCCCATAGCAGGCAGGCAGAGAGGAGGAAGAGCTGCCTGTTTCAGAAGATTTATCTCTGAGCTCCTGCCTTCCCTGCTATCTGAAGAGCAGCAGCCAAGGTCTCCTGCCCACCTCTGGCTGTGGTTGTCTTTGTGCTCAGCCCAGGTGGAGTGCGACTGGAGACCAGATCTGGTTTAGCAATGAAGGGGCGGCTGGGCAGAGCAGTCTTGCACCCAAAGCTGCTAAGGAAGGCGGGACAGCGACTATTGTTTCTCCCCCTCTTGTGGAGCAGATGGCTTGTTCCTTGTGCCTTCCAGGCTCTGTGTGGTAGTGTCACATAACCCTTAAACGCAGGGCCCCAGACGCAGCCTTTACAAGACACAGCTCCCCCCACCAGGCTGGCAGTGTTGTCATAGCAGTGGGAGCCCTAGCACCCAAAGCAGCCTGTGTTTTGGGGGGAAGCAGGCTATGTTTCTTGTCTTGGCACATCTTGCTGTGGGCACTGGGCCATTCATGCCCTCTGCAGTGGCTGATTCTTACATCTGTGGAGTTCAGTCTGCTAGTCTCTCATTACTTATGGCATGAGTTTCAAAAACAACACTGGCTAGCAAGGCCAAACTTCCCGTATTTTGTTGGTGCAAAGCTCTGTGCTTGACAACTCCACTAAGAAAATCCGCCAGCGCAGGATTGCTGTGCAAACCAGAATAAGTGGCTGTCTTGTTAAAACTGCTGATTAACCATTGCCTTTGTAAAACAGGTCAAAAACCAATGGCAGGGCCTGTCCCTCTGTCCCATGGAGAGGAGCTGCTTCTGGAAGGCAACTTGTGGATCCAAATTGTGCTGTCCTTTGTTTGGCTTTGACAACCAGCTCCTCCTAAGTTGGCTTGCAAGCAAACCTTTGCAAAGGGGATCTTGCACAGTAGAAAAGCAGCCCAAGGAAACCCTGACTTCTGAGGGTCAAAAGGGTTCTTAGGGAGGGATTATCACACTCCAAAACAGCTGATGCGAGGAGGATTCTTGTCCCAATTCAGGTGCCCACTACACTGTGGCAGCTTCGGAGCCTGCTACAAGTAGGTTCAAATGGTTCAGTGACTTACAACCCTGTGCAAATCCATTGACTTGAGCAGGGAACCTTCCAGGATGTTACAGGCTGGATTTGCCCTAATTCTAATGGATTGACATGACAGAATGAAGAACGTGGCTCTGTGTATAGAGGGTTGGAAACCACCCTAATCAATGAGTAAAATAGCACATTCAAATTCCTTTAGCAGTGTCCTTGTCTTTGCTCTGGCATGTACTCGTCCAGCCCCAAGAATGTAAAGATTTATTACATAAAAGGTTGGGGGAGAGGGGAAGGTAAAAGTGTGGTCTTTCCTGGGGAGGTAGTATAACCTCGTGTATAGAACAGTGAATGGGGGACCTGGGTTTTAATCCCAACTCTGCCATTGACCTTCTTGATGACCTTGGGCATTTCCCCACTCTGCCTCCCTTTCCACATCTGTAAAATGGGGATAATGATCCGCACCTCCCTTATAGAGCACTTTGAGATCATGATGGAAAGAGCTAGTCATTACATTGTAAGATTACCTCTATAAAGCATCACCCTTTTCTGGAAGCCAGTTTGACAGGAATTGACTTCTATACCCAAACAAAGGTAATTAGACTCCAGAGCCTGGGAATTAACTCTCTTTGCTTGATGATCCTAATGGGATAAGGTCCTCATGCTCAGCCTATGCTCTTAGATCTTTCCTGCCCATGCAACTCAGCTATTCTAGAGGCACAGTTGCCATTGAGGGCCTGAAGAACATCACAGCCACTTCTAGTTCCTGCATCACTGAAGCTGTGAGGTCCCAGCCACTGGTAGTGTTCAAAGCAGGGAACAGCCTGGTGAGCTGTGTCCCTTTACTTGAGTCCTTTTGTCATGAGGAGTCTTCCAGGAGTTTTTAATGGATGACGTTCCTCAAATTTGCACCAGATGGGTGTCCTTCACAGTGGCAGGTCTGCTGGGGAAATCACTGCAGCACTTTATCTAGCTGGGTTCCAGCTAGTCTTGAACCTTGCTGTTTTGGAGAGAAGCATCATGCTATGATTTGTCTTAGACCCATGTCCTTCTTGGCTAGGAGAGACTGATGGTGATTATCAGAGCTGCTCTTTGCAGAGTCCAAGCATGGTATCATCTCTCAAATGAGCAACTGTTGTATTGATGCTCATGAAGCAACTTTGGGTCATGACCTCTGCATCTTAGAGACTGTCTCTGTCTGCACCTGGTGATGGCAGAAGATTGTCAGAAGGGAATCCTCATCCCTTTACTTTTGTGTCTGATGGAGCCTGGCTATTAACTTTCAGGTCATGTGGCAAAATTTGTCTATTTACTTACATGTTTTCTGAGGGAGTCGGTTGAGTGGGGATGGGCCTCCATTTTAGCGAAGTATTGCTGTTAACATTGTGCTGGCTTTGGTTGGTGTAACTTGTCTATATATAGAATTGGAAAAAGTGCAGAGAAAGGCAACACAAATGATTAGGGGTATGAAGCAGTTCTGTATAAATCGAGATTAAAAAGACTAGGACTGGTCAGTTGAGACAAGAGGTGATAAAGGGGGAATATGCTACAGGACTATAAAATCATGAAGGATGAGGAAAAAGTGAATAAGGAAGTGTTGTTATTTACTCCTTCAAATAACACAAGAACCAGAGGTCACCCAATGAAATGAATAAGCAGCAGGTGTAAACCAAACATAAGGAAATACTTCTTCATTCAACACAGTGTTAACCTGTGGAACTTGTTGCCAGGGGATGTTGTGAAGGCCAAAGTATAACTGGGTTAAAAAAAAATAGATCATCAATTACTATTGTCCAGGCGGCCAGGGATTCAGCCACATGTTCTGGGTGTCCCTCACCACTGACTGCCAGAAGCTGGGGCTAGAGGACAGAGGATGGATCACTCAATAATTGTCCTGTTCTGTTCATTCCCTCTGAAGTGACTGATGCCAGATACTGTCAGAAGACAGAATACTGGGCTAGATGGTCTGACCCAGTAGGGTGATTCTTCTGTTCTAATGTGCCTGTAAGCCCTAGCTTCACAAACGCAAGCTCAAGCTCTGCGGTGGCCTGTTAAAGCATGCACAACTAAATGGGATATCAGCAAAGTGCACAGATTCTTCACTAAGAGTAAGAAGGGAGCCTAGAATAGCAGTATGCGAAGTGTGAAGTAGCAGCACTAATATGCAGTACTAATGGTTTAAAGCTATTGCTATAAATAACATGCTGATGGAAACCAGGCCTTCTGTGTATGCTCTACATTTCTACTCCAAAGTAAGCAATTTGTTTGCAGCGAAACACTTGGACACAGTAGAACTCTGATGGGCTACTTTCCCCCTCCAGGCACATGCAGAACCTCTGGATAGCTTTAAAAGAAGTTCTGGGTGTGGAACAGGAACTGGAAGTGCAGAGCTAGAGAAGGATTTCCTAGTGACCACTAACAGCAGATTGGTGGCTTTTATTCTTGCAGAGTGGGAGCTATGTATATGTCGCTGAGGACATGATTTGGCTGTAAATAAATAACCCTTTTATCCACAACTAATGCTTAGAACTCTGGCATCTTTAAACGGCTAGTCAAATGAGTATAGAGGAGGGCACAGATTGCTAATTTTATGACCATGATGCTAAATCTTGGTCTCAATCAAGCCATGGGAAATTGATTGACTTTGTTTCTCCTCTCACTTGTACTAGTGTAAATTGCACTGAAGCCGGTGGAGTTACAATGGCAATGAACTAGTGTGAGGAACAAAAGCCGGATCATTGGCTGCAGTGGGGAAAAAATAGAGGCAAAACCTGGCTCACAGTCTTCAACAGGTTAAAGTGAACAAAACAGGACAAAGTGAGACCCATTTGGAACAAATCTGGCCCCACATCTCATTCTGGCACTCGCTTTATTCATGATTCATTTCCAAGTATTGCACTATAGTCAGCTTTAGCTAATAAAGGCCTTGCATTGTACATTCTAATCTCATTAGGTGGAGGTATGTTTTGATAGCAGTAGTGGGAAGGCAAAGAGGGGAGTTAAATTTGTTTTGCAATTCCAGCTTGAGACATTAGTCAGACTTTAAAAAAAAAAAATCCCCATAGTTTGTTTCCTTCACCCCTTCAGAATAGTGGATGGTGTTGCTGGCACAGAATGGCTGTGCTTCTTCCCAGTAATAGCTGCATTTCAAGCTGAGTGATTGATCCCTAAATATACTGGGCCAAGTTCAGCCCCAAGTGATTTCCATTGGTCTTAGTGGCCTTATATCAGGGATGAATTTGGTTCAAATGCCAATGTGTAAAGCGATTTTGGGATCCTTGGATGAAAGATGTATAAATTTTGGTTAGCCAGGCCCAAATTCTGCCACTCTTCTTAAATCTGTAGTACCTTACTCAAGGCTAATTATATTGAACCTGATCATGTCCTCAGCATTAAGTAGAAACCCACCTTGAAGTCAGTGAGGGACTTGGTAGAACTGAGAACATGATGTAGCCCACTGCCTTCAGTGGGATTACTCAAGAATTTATCATAAAGCTGACAGCTTTCACTCACACTGATTAAAAATCCTGAATTAGAACATTATTAATAAGTGGCCAAACTGTGCTTCAGTGAACAGCACTTACTCTGCAAGCAGGCCTACTGAGTAAGTTGCTACTCACTGTGAGTAAGGGTAGCATAATCTGGTTCACTGTAATGCCCAGAGAAAACGAGGTGCACTAAGTAGGGTGAATTAACTGGTTAAGGCAGTATCATCATGACTTAGTTTCCATATATGGTTCATTATTTCCCTTCCATCTGATAATGTAATGTGAAGGACACCATCATGTGTT
This sequence comes from Gopherus evgoodei, assembly GCF_007399415.2. Lineage (NCBI taxonomy): Eukaryota > Metazoa > Chordata > Testudines > Testudinidae > Gopherus > Gopherus evgoodei. The sequence goes on along the minus strand of NC_044336.1, from coordinate 9,103,165 downwards.
GCAGAGACGTTCCTTGCTCTAATCCAGTCACTTATCAGAGGCGATTTCCATCTTGGACTAATAATTCATGTTTTTTATTGCAGCCCTCGCTGCTCTGAAGAACCATTTATTTCCCTTTATCACAGTCCAATTATTTCAGTAAGGAAAATTTCTAATATGTCTTAGACACTGTGACAAAGGCCTTCACAGAGGCCAGAGCAACCCAAGTTCCAGCTGAGGGCAAGCTTCTCGATGTGGGAGATGAAAGTTTCACAGGAATCTGACCTAGTCAATGGAACTCTCTCCCACAAGGGTCAGAATGGCAATTGGCTCTGGTGTGTTCAGAACGAAATGCAAAGCGCCTTTCTTTGACTTAGCTTTCCCTTAGTATGCTCAACACAGACAACTGCATGTGCACATGCCTCGTTTCCCCTCCTCTCCTCCCATGCTGATGTGTGCAACACACGCACCCACCCTCTCATTCATGTAAACCAAATATCCCTCTATAACCTAAGCAAGCTATTTTTCCTGCAGGCTGGGAAAGAACAGAGACATGGGGAAAGAATGTTATTGTAACTTTTATTTTTAAATAGGCAGCGCGTTGTTGTCATAATATGGAGGAGAGATCATAATCATTTCAGTATTAAAAGAACCCACGGTAAATTCCCAGAAAGCAGGGGATACCTCCAGAGGTTTGGCCTGTATTCTCTCCTGATTAAAAAGAGAAGCAAAGGTTTGATCCAATGTCTGTTCAACTCAGTGGAAGACTCCCACTGACTTCAGTGGACTGTGGATTTGGCCCTTAATGCCCAAGGCTGTGAATGAGCCATTAATGAAGGCAGAGTGGCTGCCTATACAGGCTTTGTAAAGCACTTTGGAATGAGCATGGAAGGTGCTCTATAAAGCTAAATTCCATTCTGCTCTATCTTGCAGCCATTCTGCTTTGGAACAGCTGAAAGCAGCAATAAATTGTGCTAGGATTGTAATGGCTGGCAGTACCACTTTAAAAATTCACTTTTAAAGAAAGGTTCTGAAATACCGTTGGTTTATTAAGCATATCATATGTATAAATTGCCCATAAATGTATTGCATGCAGAAGATGTAATGAGTATTATAATAACCTTTTCCCACATTTCATTTTGAAGCCCCATTTACCTGAAATGAGCTGCTTCCAATAAATATTTTGCAACATATTTCCCCTTCACAATTGCGCTCACAACTTATGAAGCAAACAGGAATGTTTTAATTCTGACAAAATGGGATTCTTTCATATACCGGCCTTTATTCAGTGCATGGTCTTGTGGCTAAATGCCTGGCTGATTATCATGTCCCAGGGTGTTACTTTAACTGAAGTGATAAGAAATGTCATTAAAAAGTAATGTTCCTGTGCTTTGACAATCATATTAGTAAACGTTGGCGACTCCGTAGGTTATATGTCAGGCAGGCTGACACTAATGGGTTTATTTAACATATACAGTAGCACTTTGTCAAACCTTCTTGTTAATCTAAATTCGCAGATGACAAAAAGGAACGGTGTGTGGTGGTGGAGTGTGTGGTGGGGGGAGGAAGGGGGTTGGCATTTAAATATGGTTTGAATTGGGTTGTGAACTGACAATACCCAGGGAGTTCAGAGTGAGGGCTGTCATAGGGTCTGATGACTTTGGACAGTCACTTGCAACTGTGCAAAGTGCTCGTATTCTGAGTTGCGAGGTTTTACGCTCACTGGAATCTGGTGGTTGACCTCACAAGGTGCCAGGCAGTGAAGAACCGGGGACATCGCCCTAAGTCCGTGTCTCTTTGAGGGGAAGGAAGAGGGACGTATGTGGACTTAGTGTAAAGCCAGCGATACTTAGCCAGAGCTTCAATGGCTGTAAATTGGCAGGAATCCTCTTTTATTGATATTACAGTTGTGACTAGATTCCGCAGCCTGCCACACATGACAGACAGACAAAGCAAAAATGTGGTAGGAGGAAACAGAGGCACAGAGTGAGAGAATAAGAGAGACTGAGTGAAATCATACAGCAGGGCCTGGGCCTACAACCCAGGGTTCCTGAATCCCAGTCTGCTGGGCTGCTCCTTTGCTCAGGGTCAGTGACAGCAATGGGGCTATGCTGAGTTACATCAGATGAGGCTCTGGCCCTTAGAGCCCACTCCTCTCTCTCTCTCACCTATTTCTGACTATAGTAGAGCTCCTTCAGATTTGCAATGAGAGAAGAATCAGACCCTAGGTGCTGGAGTTCCTGGCACATGATCGTTGGGGCCAGTTCTCATGGTTGGAAGCACGGGGGAAGTTTGGGGTTTAATTCCCTCTATTTCCTGTTTTAATCTGTTATGAATGGTGGTAAGCCACAGATTCTGCTCTCTCTTCCTCCTGCAGCGGCTGCATGGAGGCAACTGACTTTGGCCCACAGAGTGTTATTTACCCAATAGATCCAAATGCTTCCCCTTGGGATATTAACTAAATATATATTTTGAGTTGTGTTCAAATGAGACCATCTGCTTAATAGACTAGAAACTGTTCCAGCATGTATCAGATCAAAATGCGTGGAGGCACATTTGAAGGCATGTCTGTAATGTCCTAGAATAATGGCTCTGAAAGGGCTGCTTTGAACTATCCTGAGGGGACTTTCACAGGAAGCATATTTTATTTATTAAAATTGAATTGCGCTCCCAAGCTTGCTCCCGGGACTGCATCCACGAGCAAGCTTGCAGTTTCACTGCAGCAGCCTGGCCCCAACAAACCATTGTGGGCCGAGCAGAACACGCAAGCTAGGCATGCAACAAATCCAGGGGTGTGCAGCTGTGCCCCCAACCAACCCTGCAATCGTCAGCAAGTGGGGACAGCAGAGTGCTCACAAATAACTCTACAATAACAAGGCCATGTTTGTAAAGACCCTGCAACCAAACAGGGGGCGTCTTGCAGCACTCAGCAACCCCACACTAACAAATGTGGGGTGGAGGGGAGGTGGTGCAACCCACTAGCCACTCAGACATAGCTCTGCAATAATAAACTTCTGGCTGCTGTGCTCACAAGCAACCCTCCCCAAGGAGTACAAGAGAAACCAGGCCTCAAAACCACATGGCTGTATTTGTATTTTTCTGAAAGGAGTTGGGGAACACCAGTCTCTGACTGTTAAAGCCCGCCGGGCTGATCAGCCTCTGCTCACGTCACTCTAATGGAGAGGACCCAGAGCAAAATCCTCCCCCTACAGCAGAAGGCCTTCAGAGCTTGTCACATTGAAATGTTAGCTGGAGTCATAGCCTGAGTGTTGCCTCTCACCGTGACTCCCCTGCAGCTACACCCAGATCTCTGGCTTGAGGTAAACTGTGCTTTAAGTTGGCCCATCGGGGTGCAGTTGAAGCTCAAACGCTGCTGATGCTGTAATGGAGTGGGGGACTCCATGGCTTTATGAGGCGAATACAGTTGCTCTGCATAGTTTCAGTGTTTGTTTTGTGGTGAGACTGCTCTCATGGGAGCTAGGCTAACACCGCAGTAAAGACAAGTGTTGTACACTGTGAGGTTGGGCTTTGTGATTGGGGAGCAGTTGAAACCAGACAGATAGAGGCTCTAAGGAACATCATCCCCCACGTAGGGTGGGGAGAATTTGCAGCTTCAAATAATCTTACTCCTCTCAATGTTATTTTAGGCCAGTTTCCTTACAATAGGCCAGGCTCAGCCTTGTGAGGGTAGGTTGGGATTTTGGCAGGATTGCCAGGTGTCTGGTTTTTGAACCAGTTGAAAAGGGACCGTGATGGCTCTGGCTGCCCGGGCTGTTAAAAATCCAGTTGGCCGTGCCCCCAGGGAAAATGACTGCCGTTCTATGGTTTAGGGCGGCTAGAAGGGATACTATTAGGACACAGGAACTTCGAGGAGCAGTGGAGGCCCCAAAAAGGTCCATGCAGAGTGTGGGTGGAAAGCAGTAGGTGGCTTAACAGACACACAGGAATGAGGGACAGAGAGCTGTAGGGACAGGAGGAAGAAACAGGGTGCAGAAGGACATGGGGGCCAGAAGAGGCTAAAGGAAAAGGGTGCTGTGAGGGGCTGGAGGGACACTGAGTGGGATGGAGAGGAAAGTGAGGGGGGGTTGGAGAAGGAGGTGATCGGATGGCAGCTCTCCCATGCTGGGCGCAGTGGAGAAGAAGGGGAGCCCTCTGAGCAGCCAAGGGGCAGGACACACATTGCATGTGTATTTATGGCTGGGTTTTGACCCTTAAAACTCACAGACTTTGGGGGCAGGCAGCTTCCCCCTACAGCTTCAAAAACTATGAAGGAAAATGGATTGTTTAAAAAAACTCGTACTTTTCAGTCAATCTCATGATTTGTAGGGGGCTGACTGAGAGGTTTTTGAACACATGGGCTGGCGATGCTGCATTTCCCCATGGAGGTGCAGGAGCCCAGCTTGTTTCAGGGGTAAGCAGGGCAAGCCCTGGCATGACCTGACAAAAGCTCCATGACTTTCCACTCTCAAAGCATGCTGGGTCTTGGCATTTTTCCCTCATGTTCGGGATGGCTCTTTCTCCTCTAAATTTCTCAGTGAACGTTAGTAAACACACTATAAATCCCTGACCCCCCATTGAAAAATAGCAAGGCCTTTCCCTGAAAAGGACAGCCACTCCAGTGGTACCAAAGCAGTGTGTTAATGCACAGCTTCGCTCTCTGTGTTTAAAAAGATAACGGCTAACGAGCTGGGTCTTTTCCTAGAGGAGCCTGCTCTCTTTGCTCAGGCCAGGGAGAGCAAAGCCAGGGATGGGGTTGCAATTTTTATTTTCAGAGCTGAGGCGTGCAAGTACAGGGGGACCAATTCTTGTCCAAATGACTAAGTCTCAAGCAGCCCAAAACCCTTCATCTTAGAAAACAGATGGTCTTTGGCAAAAAGGGTGCAATTCACTCTCGTGAAAGGCCCTTTTGTTCTGGAGCAGTGACTTGAAGGTACAGTGGTTTGTCTTTGTCAGGGCCTTAAGGTACTGTACATTCAGCCGCCTGTCTGGGAATGACACAGCCAGGATTTGCTAAATAAGGGGGTGATTTATATGCACCATCAAATGAATTCTGGCCAGCAGACAGAAGGACGTAGATGATCAGCTGATGTAAATAAGTGTCACTCTGTGGAAGTCAGCTTAGGACCTGTCCCAAAATGTTTTCACGTCCTTCCCTAGAAAGGGGGGCTCAATGTTATAATGGCCTAATTTTGGCAGGTTCTGACCCAGCTTGCAGCTTCACATCTTTATTTCTTTTTCTCGAAATTAAGTATCTGTTTTGTTTCCCCAGTTGGAATGCACGGACTAGACGCAAGGATTGGATCAAATGCTTACCAGGAAATACTCCAACTAGCCAGGGCCGCTGGGGGGGGGGGAAGTGGGGCAATTTCCCCCAGGCCTCGGGCCCCGCAGGGGCCTCGTGAGCCCTGGGCCAGCAGTGGTCTGTGTCTTTGGTGGTGGGAGGCCCTTCAGTGCTGCCGAAGACACGGAACGACTGAAGGGCCCCCTGCCGCCGAAATGCTGCCAAAGACCTGGACTGCCACCGGGTGAATACAAGCGCCACAGCTTGCCCGCTTTGCCCCAGGCCCCCTGAATCCTCTGGGCGGCCCTGCAACTAGCTAATCCAAGTCCCTTCTGATCTCTGTTCTGTTAGTGGAAATCTGCTTCTATGCTCATTATGGTTCTGATCTGAGCCAACATTTGATTCCCACGTTTAGGGTCAAATTCAATCCAGGATTGGTGAGTTCACAGAGATGTAGCCTCCCCTCTGTGTACGTTATCCTGGAACAATGGGACACCCTCTTTTGAAGTACAGTGCTCATTCTTGCTACCTCACTTCGGGCTAGACGGTCTCCTCCCCCAGAAAAGCTGCAGGGCATGTAGTTGGGGAGAGGAGGGACTTTTCAAGGCTCCTTCACAGAGCTTTCCTGGAGTTCTTGCCATCCCTGTGAGAGGTTGGGGGCACAGGTGTATTCTGGATCCTGCGGATCTCCTAGTTCCAGGGGATAGGGACTCTCACTGGGTGCAAGTTTGATGGCCACTATCTCAGTCAACAAATCAGGGATTGAACCAGGGACCTCCAAAGCTAAAACTATAAATTCCTACAGTTTGAGCTAAAGAGTATCTTGCTGGGCCTGCAGCAGGCCCTGTCCTCTGCAGATCGAGTACGGGGGGAGGGGAACCTGTAACGCCCACCGCCCACCTATGTGTTACCAGGGCCGGTGCAACCATTTAGGCGGACTAGGCAGTTGCCTGGGGCGCCAAAAAGCGGCCCCGCAATTTATTTTTAAATGGTTGAGCAGCCGCTGCTGCTGGGACAGAGAGGAAGTCTGAGCTGCCGGCAGCAGCCGGCAGCCCAGGGTGTCCCCTGGGTCAGGGCGCCTCCACGGCAGCCGGCAGCCCAGGGTGTCCCCTGGGTCAGGGCGCCGCCAGAGGGGGCAGCAGGCAGCTCTGGTGGAGCTGCCGCAGTGGTGCCTGCGGGCGGTCCGGTGGTCCGCGGCTCCAGTGGAGCTGCCGCAGTCGTGCCTGCGGACAGTCGTCTGCTCGCGCGGCTCCGGTGGACCACCCGCAGGCACCACTGCGGCAGCTCCACCAGAGCTGCGGGACCAGCGCGTGGGGCGGCAAAATTGCCGTCCGCCTAGGGCGCTCAAAACCCTAGCGCCGGTCCTGTGTGTTACAGAGACAGGAGCTGGCCTGTAGGGATGACTGCAAATCCGTGTCTCTCCCCTCTTTTCTAGGCATCACAGCTCCTGAAGCAATGCTGCCACTGAGAGTCCCTTGTGGCAGCTCAATAGCAGCCAAAAAGGGACCTAATACAGCTCTTAGCTTCGCTGCCTGAATTTGTGCCTAGAAATTCAGGAGCAGGGCAGGGGATGATGTCACACAGAGCAGCCCCTCTCCTGCTCTGCCCTTTCTCACCTACAATCCTCCTTACTCCTGAGCGCTGCAGTGGAGGAACAGCTGCAAAGAGCGAGGAAGGGGGCAAGTTGTGTCATGGAGGCTGCAATCTCCTTTCTCCCTATGGAGAGATCGACGTGCACAGAGCCTCTCCATGTGTAAATCCACCTAGGGCAATCAGGCACCTTCAGAAGGAAGATCTAGCCGAGACTGAAGAGATCCAGAGAACTGCTGTTCCTTCAGCGTCCCCCTTTAGAAGGCTCACTCCAGCCGTTTGGCCACGGTGCAGCCTTTCTCACTCTCCCTCTGACCCTCGATTAGTCAGCTTCCCTAGCCCTTAGACAGACTGACTCCACCGGAGCGTGATACAGATCCAGGGCCAGCTCCAGGCACCAGCTTATCAAGCAGGTGCTTGGGGCGGCAACTCCTGAGCGAGGCGGCACTTTCAGGGATTCGGCACAATTTGGCGGAGGGTCCCTCACTCCCGCTCGGAGCGAAGGTCCTCCCACTGAATTGCTGCAGATTGTGATAGCGGCTTTTTTTTTTTTTTTGGCTGCTTGGGGCTGCAAAACCCCTGGAGCCGGCTCTGTACAGATCTCACGCTCCCTCTCCAGCCTTGTTGTGAGCCCGAGTCCAAAAACGGAGCTGCATTTAATCTTTCTAAGCCTAAGCCCCACTAAGCCCCGATGCAGACTCGCTATGCTGCAGTTATATTTGCAGGGGAGTGTAGCTATGACAGTATGCATCAGAGTATGAATAGAAACTGCAGGACTGGATCCCACCTAGTCTGTCAATCTCATTCTTTCTACTTCACTGGCAGATAATTACAGCACAGAAAGAAAATATATTTGCTGCCTCTGAATGTACAACAGAAAACTTTAAAGGAAGACATAATGGGCGCTTTGTTAGGTGGGTATTAGAACATAGCTATCCAGTCACAGCTGGGAACAGCAGCAGCGTGGTGTTTGTTTTAAAACAGTTGATCAGGAAGACGGACCTTAATGGGATAACATGGGAGGAGCGGAGACAACTTTGTGGATTTTTCACTGTGATGGGGAATAAATGGTTTAGATAGGCCCAGCCCAGCCCATAGCAGCTAATTCAGTGTAGGTGGGGATTGCTTTATGCATTGAAGTTTGACAGTCTGTTGACCCATCCTTTCCAAGATCTGCTTAGACTCTAGCTCTTTTTTTCATACACAGAATGTGGGTGGCAATTTGGGTGCTAACAGAGTTGTTTTCTAGATGAATTAGGCCTGAAAAATTCACACCACAAGAGAGACAGTTAATACAACATTAGCCTCAGTGTAGGGACCACTAGGTCAATTCTGTTGACCTAGCTATCACTTCTTGGAGGGGTGGCTTAACTACACTGATTGAAAAAACTTCTTCCATCACTGTAGCAAATGTCTACACTATAGCAGCATGGCTGTGGCACTGGTACTGTAGACATGGCCTTAGTAACTGCTGTTCCTCTAGGTCAGTGGTTCTCAACCTGTGGATCACTGAGTGTCCTCAGACCATGTCTAAGGGTTGTTGTTACCATAGAATAGTGGTAAATGGGGGTCCACAGGCTGTGTCTCAGATTTCCAAAGGGGTCTGCACCACCATTTGAAATTTTTTAAGAGTCTGCAAATGAAAAAAGGTTCAGAACCACTGCTCTAGGTCACACCGTGGTAAAATTCTTGTCAGGGTGCCTCAAAATGAGATCTTGGCTTCTTTTGTCATCTGATATCAGACACCATTTCCCGCCCCCCCGCCCCAGTTATTTAATTCTTTTGGTGTGTGGAGACCGGAATGGGAGTGAGATTAGTGGACTTTCATCTCTAGGTCTCCAGATCAAGTTGGTAGTGGCTGGAAGCTGAGACAGTTATTTTGGCCTGTATGTGTAAGGTTCTGAGGCCCGTTGCTGTATCACTTGTTGGCCATTTCAGGAGAGAGGTCAGGAACAAAAAGGGCAGTGGAGATGGAATTCCTTTCTTATCCCACAATTGACTCTTTCAGAAGTACTTGTCATGAAGGCTCCCTGAAACTACTTGGTAATTAACTTGGATTTTAATCTTCAGCAGTTATTATAAAAGCAGTATGTACTAATCCTGTCAGCATGTTAGTCAGAACTGTACTGTAAGTTTTATGAAAAAAAATTGAAAATTTGTTTTTAAAATTTCTGATTAAATTAATGAAGTTAATTTGTTTAATTTAAACAATTCAATTAGCTAATTCGATTGATTAAATTTGTTCAATTAAATTAAAGCCCCAATTAACAATGGAAAATGGAATTTTTTTGTTTATTGAGTTTCTGACATTTCCCCCCATTTCTTTCCCTCGTTCCCCTTCTTTCAGTGGTAAAATGAAAAAAGCGGGAAAGGAGAGGGATGAGGGGTTAAAAAACAAACACAGAACTGTTTGGGGTTTTCAAAAACTTTTTTTTCTGATATTTTGATTTTGTTTTTTTTTCTGAACTTGTTTTTTTAAATCTAAAGAGTTTTTGAAAAATGGCCATTTTTCATACATATAAAAAGAGATGGTTGAAAGAAAACTTTCCAAACACCTCTAGTATTACTGCTCAGGACTTTAAAACCTTGGTACCTGGCTTTGTCTGAGCCTTTAGCACTCCAAAGCCATTCCAGCTCCCCCAGCCAATGTGTGTTTCTTGTCTAAAGAAAGCACAATATAATAAAACCTTTCGGGTAACTAGAAGAAAGACAGAGTGTCACTGTGAAACTTGAAGAGAAGGGAACTTCTACACTCTGCTCTGAGCCAGTGTTGGAGGATGAGAGCTTGCAGTGAGGTAACTCCCATAAACTCTCTAAAACAGTTAATAAATTAAAGGATGTGGGTAAAGAGAGATTCTATATTTATAATGTCTTTGGAGAGTGTTTGGAATAGCCCAGGGGGTGATGGTCAGAGATGATTTGATTGGCTTCCACTGGCGTCATGTTTTTAAACTATCTTTCACTCAATCACTTAAAATCTTACCAGCTCTCAAGTATGATGCTACTATTACAAAGGCAAATCATAAGTGATGTACTGTGTATCAAAGGCACAAGCTGTCTCCTTCTGTCACTGGCTCAGTTGCAAACAGAATGGGAAACATATGCAACGTATATAAAACATTTTTAAATTCAAATAGGGGAGTTACATTTGCAAAGGGTATGTAATTAATAATAATAATGTCAGTGGTTATGGAAATATTTACCTTTGCTTACACACAGACATCCTCATTGGACCATTCATGGTGTTCAAAGACCTTCTTTGGTAATGCCCTTCCTCCACTCCCTAAGATTTCAGGAGGCATTTCTAGTTTATGAAACTTCCATGACCTTTGGGTCTTCCGCTTGCAGATGATCTATGATCTTTTGACTAGAGCCAAGTGAATAATTCACAGTGAATAATGTCGTCGTCGTCTTTCTTGCCACTTCCATATTCAGGGTTGGTGACTTTTATAGCCTTCTTCCAAAACTCATGACTGTGCTCCTGGCTGTCCTGCATATGCCATAATGAAAAATGTACTCAACACAATCTGCCTTTAAAAAAATAATATATCCACAAATGGATTGTGAAATTCTGCACCAAATGTATTTGTCAATTCTCTTTGGTCTGTGGATTGTTTGAATGGAACTGTTACAACTGAATATACAACTTGCACTGCAACTTACGCAGCTGACATGCCACTAGAGCTGGTTGGAAAATATTTTTGTCATTGTAAGCAAAGTTTTCCATAGAAAGTTTTGACTTTTTGGCAAAAGATTAAAAACCAAAATATTTAAATTTGGAAATGGAGCCGCTGTTCCTCATGGGAGTTGTGGTTTGAATGCCCTGTGCCCCTATTGTATTCTATAGACTGGGCTGCCTGGCGGTGCTACGTCTCCCATGATGCAAAGCAGTCTTCCTTCTTAGCAAGAGAAGGCTATGCATCATGGCAGTCTGGTACACTGTGGCCTCAACAGGAAATGTAATCCAGCTGGGGAGCTGGAGAATGGGAACATGGGGCACCCAAACCACAACACTCACAAGGCGCAGTGGTAATTCAGAATCAAAATATTTTTGGCTTTTGGCAAAAACAGGTTAGAAATGTCAGTTTTGGGGTGTTCACATTTATGACAAAAAAAAGTTTTCCCACAGAAAGCGCACATTTTTTCATGACAAATCCTGTTTCATTGAAAACCCAGTTTTGCGCTGAAAAACAGTTTTGATTAAAATTTTTCAATCAGTCCTACATGTAACTTCTCCAGCCAACGGATGGATATAACTTCGTTAACTACCTGAGCCAAAGTGCCAATTTCAAACTGTATTTTTTTTGCTGAAGTGTTGGAAATTTGCAGGATGAATTTCATCCTGTGTAGGTTAGTCAAACAAGGCATCCAGTCAAGGAACAGAAACTATACTTCATGTGACTTGATGCATATAAGTAACCAGGATAGTGTAAATTGTGAATCTTACAATTGCTTATATCTTCTTTTTCTATCCTTAGTCCCATATATAGGGGCTTGGCTCTTCAAGTCCTTCAAAAGTATAAAAGACTAATTTCTTAGATTTCTTTGACAAAGTTTTACAATTGGCAAAGAGTCTGACTCCAATCCTCCTTTTTCAACTAGGCATGAGACCAGTTACAGTGTAGTTCTTACAATCACACACACACACACACCTTGAAAATGATTTTTTTGGCAAATATGCAGACACTTGCACATCATAGTTTATTTTTCACCAGTGTTCATGCTGGTAAATTTCAAAGGCGGGACTTTCAGAAGCGCTCAGAGTTGGCCCATCTCTGCTACCACTGAAATCAAAAGGAGTTTGACCCCTGATTTCAAAAGGAGCAGAATTAGGCCAACGCCGAGTGCTTCGCAAGAATCCAAAGGTTCACGGATGTATTGCAAACATGGCTGTATTGAAATTCATCTTCAAATATTCAGAGAAAATAATTTCTGCTCTTTGCTCATTTCAACTGCTGTCTAGCCCAGTAGATTTCTGTATTCCATTGGTTTTGTTTGGCTGCTTCTTCTGTGCAACAGCAGCTAACTCTTTCTTTCTGCTTAGCCTGAGCCCTTTCATTTCTGTCTGCTCCCCACCAAACCCAATCTGTCCCTTGAATTTAGGGAAATTTCCATGGCCTCTCAACCTGCATGGGAATTGTAATTTGGGCCTGCACTGTTCCCAAGTTATTGTTCCTAGGAGTGTTCCACAGGCTTCCATGACTCTACTTGTTCTGCCTGATGAGGCTGTACACATGGCAACGAGCTGATGTGTAGGCCCACAAGTTTGGCACAAAACCCGCCTCCTGACTGAGGCAAGGCTGGAATGCTGGCATAGATGTTTGTTCCATGAGCTCCTTCTCATAGGATCCCGCTAGCTCTGTGGTTTGTGCCTAGTGATCTCTTTGAGTGAGGTGGGAGAGAGAAAGGATAACTCGCTCCAGTCTTCCCCTAGTTGGTGCCACAGAGAAATGGATGATTCATTCATTTATAATTTCACAGAGAATAATATGGGCTCTGTGTGTTCTACCCATATGCCTGGGGTTCAGAAACTGAACCTACAGCCAAAGCCTTGGTCTGTAATTCCTTTAAAGAAAGAAGACATATAGTTGGTTTTGATTACACCATTATTTTAACTTTGATTAAACCATGGCTTGATTATTCATGTGTCTGGGTATTCGTATGGTGTACTAAGTGATTATTCCAATGGCATGGTATGTTCTGCCCAGTATGTACAGTACCAGTGACTTGCTTCTAGATCACTGTCCACTAGCTTCAGGCTAAAATAAATAGGATTTTGTGAAAGAAACAGAGAGCTTCCTACACCAATACTGTAATGGGAATGGAGCTTTCTTTTAAATTTCAGTGAAGGAGTTTAAGGATTTAAACCATCTGCTGCAGGGGTTGAAGCCAAGCGCAACAGCATTGGATTAGTATATGAGAACAAGAAATTGAAACTGACAAAACAAATGTGAAACTCGCCAGCCCAGTTTTCCTGTCTAGTAATAATAACCTGGTTTACATTTCTGTAATGTAAGATCCCAAAGTGATGTGAAATGCAGTCATCCCTGAGGTGGAGGGCAGAAGGTAGCTAAAATGATCAATTGGTGCCTAGAGCTCTTCCCAATAATATGATTAGCAGTAAGTTTGGCCAGGGACAATAGGGAAAGCCCCAGCTGTCAAGAAAAGCACCATAGGATCTTTAGTGTCTTGGCAGAGAAGACTGGGCATCAGATTGAGGGCTTCTCTGAAAAGTTTCTACACAGTAAAGTGACCTTGGTTTATCTCCATGTGAGTGTAAAATGCATTGTAGCAGCATGAATGGGGACATATTTCTTCTAATCATGTGAGTTTTTTATGTTGACAGTATCACCTTGTACCTGGAATAAATATGGAGATTTCAAATTGATTCAGATCAGCCTATTCTTACTGTGTACACAGACTGCTTCAGACACAGGTTCCTGGGGTAATTCTATCACAGAAACACCACAGAGATTTGCAATCTGCTTTGGATAATTGCATCAGATCAAAGAACTCTCTTTGCATATGTTCACAGACAGAACTCATTTGCTAGGCAAATTGTGTGGCTAGAGGCAGTAATAGGAGGAAGGAACAAACATCATGCCTGACTTGTGTGTAGCTCATGTTTGTCATGGACCTCAGTGGTTCCTGGCTTTATGCAAAGCTGGTATGGTGGGTGGCAGCCTGGCTCCTGATGGGCCACAGCTCTGGAGAGGATAGGACTAGGCAGCGAGCAAACAGATGCTGGGCTCACAGGGAGAAAGAGGAAGCAGTGCTTCTAGTCATGTTAAAAATAAAGTCCTCTGTGCTGCCCTCTACTCTGAAGCATAGAGAAAAGCAAAGGAAAGGAAAATGGACGGGAAACGCATCAGAAGGGGAAGCAAAGCCAAAATGTCATTGGAATCCATGGAACTTCCTCAACCATCCCTTGCCAGCTGGGGACTCCGACACCCTGGTGTGGAGGGAGTCCAGGGCAAAGGAAGCACCTTATGTAGCATGTTCCCCATAGATAACACATGAATGCCTTGGCCAAGCCAGCGGGCAATAATGCTGCTAATGTGACAGCTGCCATCTTGGCTGACACCCTAGCAAATGAACAAGGGACCTCCAGAGCTAAAAGCATGAGCTGCTACAGCTTGAGGTAAAGCTCTGTATATGGGGCTGTAACAGACTTGCATCCTTTGAACAGGCACAGACCTGTAACATGCTTGGATTTTCTCAAGGCTTCTCCATAATGACATTTTGAGGGAAGCTGGCTGAATAATGGCAAAAAAATATTCACAGATTATCCAGTGAAATGTTTAAACCAAACTGGTTAAATCATCATTGCGCCCTTCCTTGTGTTTGCTTCCTAGAAATGTTGTAGCTATTGAGTTTCCTCATTAGTGGAAACAGTGAATCATAAGTGAATACTGTAGTATATTTTCAGAAAGAACATTTGGAATTCATAATCCTGAGTGTTCACTAGAGCTGACCAAAAAATGGGAGAGTTTCTATGAAAATTTAAAATCTTTTACGCAAAATTTGAGTACTAAAATATTTTGGCCAAAACCTGAAATATTTAGATTTGGAAATGCTGTTGAAGTATCTCATGCAAGTTGTACTTTGAGTCCCTCATGTTCCCATTTTCCTCTATATGCCAGGTTCCATGGTGGGACTACATTTATCATGATGTGCTAGAGACGTCCCGCCCTTGTGGAGAAGTGGTGCATCATGGGAGTCCTTGGTCATGCTGCATCATGGGAGATGTAGTCTGGTGGGGGAGCACAGCTTATGGAGGAGAGCAGGGGCATGGGGCAACCAAACTACAGCTCCCAGGGGACACTATGGCAATATATTGAAATTGAATATTTTGGGTTTAGCCAAACACCAAAAGCTTTTTGGTTTTCAGAAGTTGTGGGGGTTTTTTCAATGAAAAATCTAAATTTTCTGCAGAAAACAGACATTTTTAAAAAAATAATTCTTCCTTCAAAAACAGTTTTGATGGAAAGTTTTCAACCAGTCCTAGTTAAATCTAATTCTCTGTTACAGGGAAAAAAACTTGCCATGTGACCTATTTATGTAGTTAATTGAGAGTATTTGAAATTCAGACTGTTTTGGTTGATCATATACAATCCACAGATTAAGAATTACTGGCAGAAATTATCTAGAGAGTTTCAAAAACTAAATCTGAGAAAATTGTAATCTGTTCACAGGGATTCTATAAACAGGGAAAGAGACCAAAGTAATCATGTAAGTCACTGGTTATGAATTTTTATTATATACTGTATATATTGTTTTACTGCAGTAGTGCATGGAGGCACCAACCAGAAATGGTGCCCCATTATGTTAGGCTCTGCACAGACATGTAGTGAGAGACAGTTCCTGCCCCAAAGAGTTTACAATCTGAACAGACAAGACAGAAAATGAGTGGGATAAAGCGGACATCTAGAAAATTGGGAACTGAGACATAGGATGATTAAATGATTCTCTCAAGGTCACACAGAGAGAGAGCTGGAAATCCTCAATCTTAGGTACGTATATGGCCTCCATCACTAGTATCTGAGCACCTCACAATTTTTATTGCCTTTACTCTCACAGTAACCCTAGAGAAGCATAGTAGTGCTCTTGTTTCCATTCCACAGGTAGGGAACTGAGGCACAGAGAGAATATAACACTCACCCACTGTTACACAGGAAGTCTATAGCAGAGCAAGGAATTGAATGCCAGTCTCTCACGCACCAGAGTGACCCATTAACCACACGACTATCCATTCTCCTCTGTGCCGGAGGGGGGAACTGAACCCATATCACCTGCATCTCAATCTAAGGTCTTCACCAAAAAATACCCATCTTCTTCCTGTCATGTTTCCCTATACCTGAGTTTCAGGGCAACCTGTTATTTCAGGGTAACTTGATCATAGAATCATAGAATATCAGGGTTGGAAGGGACCTCAGGAGGTCATCTAGTCCAGCCCCCTTCTCAAAGCAGGACTAATTCCCAACTAAATCATCCCAGCCAGGGCTTTGTCAAGCCTGACCTTAAAAACCTCTAAGGAAGGAGATTCCACCACCTCCCTGAGTAACCCATTCCAGTGCTTCACCACCCTCTTAGTGAAAAAGTCTTTCCTACTATCCAACCTAAACCTCCCCCACTGCAACTTGAGACCATTACTCCTTGTTCTGTCATCAGGTACCACTGAGGTACCTGATCAGGTTCTGTCATCAGGTACTAATGATGAAAGACATAAGCCTGGGCTACCCTTAAAAATTAGATCAACCTAACTATGTCATTCAAGGCTGTGAAAAATGTTGCATTCTGAGCGCTGTCCTGAGGTCAATCTGATCCGTAGTGTAGATGCATCTAGGCTGCCAGAAGAATTCTTTCATTGACCTAGCTACTCCTCTCAAATATGGTTTAACTATACTGATGGAATGCGCCCTTCTGCCAATGTAGGAACCGTCTATGCTACAGTGCTACAATGGACAACTTAGAACTGCAGCTGTGCTGTTCTAGCAACTGTAGTGCAGACTCAAAGGGAAAACACTGGTATAACAAAGCAGGCTTTGCCCCTTGATGCATTTACTTTACTCACTGACCAGTTCTCCTTGGGATCTCTTAAGAACCATTTCATAAATGTTTTTCCCCCATGCACTGGCTCAAAGCAAGGGACTGCTCATAAATCGTTGTCCCTCCTTTTGCATTATTTCAAACTCAGCCTTTTCCTCCCCCGGCCCATCATGGCTCCTTTTCCCTGCTTGCATTCAGCTGTTAGGAAACTTTTGACCCCAGATTTAGAACACGAGTGCAGACAGTAAGAGCCTTAATTCCTGGGGACTTTGATGCAGCTTTTTTCTCAAGTCCTTGTCAGTAGAGGAGGCACTCCTGAAGAGGAGGAAGTTAACTCGGCTACTGTACAAATGAACATAATATGAATGGTGCCCAGGGAGGCATTTGGTCCTCATTAACAGGAGCTCAGTAGCTGTTTTGACATTTTTCTTGTTTGTCATAAAAAATAAATACAGTTTAATAGATGATCTAACAGAGCAGGTTTTGGCAACAAAACAGGCCATGTCCCATTATAAGTTTGATATGTATAATTTAAAGCAAGATGGAATATAAAACCATTTCCAGCTCATACAGGAGAGAGTGACAGAGATTTAGATCTTGATTGTGCAGAAATGAAAAACAGCACATTCTTGGGGAGTGTATTAAATCATGCTGTATGTTTTATGGAGTTCAGGCAATAAGCAGCCTATTTCAGAATAATTAATCATGCCTTTTATTTTTTTTTTGCAATTGAAAAGTTTGCATTGTTTAAAAAAAGATGTTTTATGGGGAAAGAGCAGCTTAAGCACCTTAATAGATTGTATGGAGGCCAGGAAGGAATTTGAAGGGCACTTCCTATTCACTTGTAGGTCAAAATTACCATCAGTTAGTAAAGATTTAAGAAATGCCCCCAAATCCCAAGGGACATGCAGTGGCTGATGGGAAAAGCCTGGGCTTCAAACCCATGGCATGTACAGATTTGGAGCAAGGTTGGGAAGGTGAGTTAACGGGGCAGCTGAATTTGATAAGCATCTCCACTTTCACAAAACAGCATTGGGAACTAATTAGCTGGAGCCCAGTGGACTGGTCTGAACATTCATTAGAAGAATTACCACTAACCCAGCCACTTAGATTTCTTCATGGTAGCAGCCCAGTGGAATGCTCATGTTACATCCTGATTGGTCAGTATGCTGATTGCTCTTATTTGAATTCCATCTTTAGCTCTTATTGCAATTTAAAAATACAGCACAGAATTCTGCTCTTGGAGGGATCTACATGATACTACAACAGTAACTGGGGATGCATGTGTGTAATTGAAAACAGAGGGCCAGATCCAGTTTTTGCTGGTGTAAATCACAAAGCTCTATTGAAGACAGGAGAGCCACACTGATTTAATACCACCTGAGGATATGGCCCAGATCTGGCCCAAAGGAAATTTCCCAGATCCACAGCAAGTGTAAACCAATGTAGTTCCATTGACTTCAGTTAAGAAGGGCTGATTTACATCAGCTGAATGTCCAGTCCCGAATGTTAAATTCTAATGTTAGTTGACCAGTGGAGTAACTCAATGGAAGTTAGCTGAGTTACTCCAGAATTGAATGAGTCTAGGTGAGATAGGAAACTGATTCCTAGTGCTCAAAGTAAGCATGTAGCTGTCCACATTATATATAACAATAAGAAGTCATCCCGATTTTGAGGATGACATGGAAAATTCAAGTTCATAGCAAAGGATCTTTGCACAGCTCTATAGACCAATTTCGGAAGAGCAACATTTCCTGCACTGACCACAGACCCATTTGTCTGGTTGTGTTCCCTGTTATATACAGAGCTGGATGAATATTGCAAAAATATATTTATAGTCAGGCTGGTAGCATCACGTATTATTTAAGTTGACCAACTCTTCCCATTTCAATTGCTTATAACTTTGCCAAACTTCTAATTATTGGGCTGAAATTTTCCATGCCAGATGTCTGCCTGCCCATTTAAAACAAATCTGGTAAACTTTTCTTTGAAAAGCTCTAGCATCCCCAAACTTTTGAGTAGGGACCTGAAATTTGACAGGGGGAGGATGGCCTTTGTGTCAGGGATGTGCTTTTTGCTGTCCCTATGAAAATCTATCCAAATTTGGCCATACGTAGCTCTCACACACAGCCCACACATGTTCAGTAGAAACTTGCTAGCTTAGCAGCTAAAGACGCTAAGGGTTCCATCCTCACTGAGCATGCTCTGTCCTCTCACAGCTCCCACAAGTGACCAGACTGCGTATGCACCATACCCACAGAACAACTGAGCAAACTCCAGCCCTGGGCTATGGGGGCCAAGCCAGACTTTCGTGTAACATATTCCCAGTTGCTCTGAGCCAGGCATTGAAACAGAGACTGGCAGCCTGTCTCTCCTATGCTCTCAGTGATCCTCGCTGCTGGCACCAGGGCAGCATGGAGGAGGAAGGAGTCTGATTCAGATGCCGAGGGTGCACACAGTGGACCAAGAAAAGGGGCAGATTGGGAGAAGGAGACTGGGACTGGAGGTGGGGGTGGGTGAGAAGCTGTGAGTGTGTCAGACTGGGCAAAGAGACTGGGGCTGGGAAGAGGGGGTAGTTGGAGTTGGGAGCTGGGTAAGTGAAGGCTGGTATTGGGAGCCTTCAAGTGATGGGGGTGGCTGGCACTGATTGGGCAAGAAGCCAGGGAGATTGGAGACTGGAGCAAGGCACCGAGGAGGGATGGGGGAAACTAATATTGGATCAGGGTATCTGAGAGGAAAAGTAGGACTGGGAGCCAGAGAGGGAGGAAGAAACTGGTACTGGCTGGGAAAAGAGACTGGTACTGGGAGGAGAAGCCTGAGGAATGAAGACTGGGACAGGGTAGGCAAACAGACTGGAACTAGGACAAGGAGAGGTTGGAGAGGACAGAGCAGAAGGAGTCAAGCTTGAGGGGGAACAGATGGGCAGAAGAGTCTATGCTCACAACCGCACTCTCCCCGCCGTAGCCCGGAATGCAGACCAAGATTCATGTGTTTCACCGTTCCTCTGCTGTCAGCAAATATCTGTGAAACCCACTGGCTGACTGTGTCTTCTTCCCCTCTAGGGCTGGTCCACAGAGAGGATGAAAACCTACTAGTGCTATCAGTTACTCTGTTAGCTCAGCTCTCTGCCAGGGATCCAAATGTTTCAACCCTGCCGATGACCTATGTGGGCATCAATATGAAGTCACATAATGGATTTTCTGAGTTTTTTTCCAGTTTGCTTTTTTAAAAAAGACTAGGACATTACACAAAAAAAATTACATTACAAACATTATCAAGGCTGCAAGTTCAAGCACTCAAAAGCCGGGAAATGCCAGAATGAAGACTGCCCGTGCAACCTTAATTCATTCCCTCTGTGTGTATGTGTTATGATACAGCCTTCAATTTTGTGATCACTAGCTCCTTTCTTCCACACGACCCCTGCCTCATTCAGTGCACAGGATGGACTTGCTCAAGGGATGAATCAGGGTTGTATAGAAAAGGAGACTGTTGTCTGTAGGACTCCTGCCTCATTTGCTGCAGAAGTATGAAAGTGTGTAGTGATGAGGCAGGGGAATGCAGGAAGAGAAAGGATGGAGTCATGTTTGAGGCACCTGAATGCTGTCCTGGGGAACTGGATTCTATCCTTGCCTTTGCCACAGAGTTGGGATGCTGGGCAAGTCACTTAAATCAGAGATTTCATAGGTGGTCACTATTTGTGTGTTCCTCATTTTCTGGGACTTGAGACCCTACGATCCGATTTGCAGAAGTGCTGAAGTCAACGGGAGCTGTGCTTTGAACATCTCAAGTTCTCTATAATGCTAAATACTCTGAAACATCAGGTCCTACGTGTCCCAAATTGGGTACCCAAAATTAGCGGGTTCTCTTGACCTTAATGTCTCTGTCTCTCAATTCCCCATCTGTAAAATGGAGATAACAATACTGCCTCATCTCACAGGGATGTTGTGAAGACTGGTGAATGTTGGTGAAGCACTCAGCTGTACAGTGATGAGCTCCATAGAAGAACCCATGAGGAAATCAATAGTTCTGTCTTCAGAGCAGGGTCTGAATAATGGGCAATAAATAAGAAACGGAATGACACATTGAACAAATTAAGTGAGCATCATCTATTCTGTGGACTGAATGAGGCAGGGGTCCTATGGAAAAATTGTGTGAGCTGCAATGAAAGACCATGTCATAATGCATACACACAGGGGGCTCAAAGTAAGGTTGCCCAGGCAACCTGAATTCTGGCATTTCCTAATTTTTAAGGGCTTGACTTTGCAACGTTAATAATGTTCCTTTGACATCATTTTTTGTATGTAATACATAAGTATTCAATGATCACTTGATGATTATGTGTTCTGTTTATTCCCTCTGAAGCACCTGGCATTGGCAACTGTCGGAAGACAGGATACTGGGCTAGCTGGACCTTTGGTCTAACCCACTATGGCCATTCTTATGTTCTTATGAGGTTTTGAAGAAATGCTGGGACCAGAACCAGAAACTAAATCCGTCCATTGCATGGCAGTACAGATTGCTACTAGAGACCATCTCTTTTGTATTTACCTCTGAAACATACTTGGCCTTCTCGGTGACTCTATGGCCGTATTCAGGGCTCCTTAAATCAAGGTCCCCACCATATCATCAATTTCACAAGCTTCTATACTGCAAAATGGAGACATCTTGAATCTAGTATATTTCATGTAGTTCTTATTTAAACTTGACTCCCGCTGATTAGCACGTGTCCCCCATGACCTCATGCAATTGCCTAACTAGCACAGGGAATAGTTTGCTAATTTTTTTAATCAGAGAAAGCAACTGAATGTAATTGACAGCCACGATTTCACACAATAAGCTGCACCTATATTTAACCCCCTACTCCACAGCCATTGTCCTAGCTTGCTAGTCAAATGAATGCTCAGAGTGGACTGATGCTTCCAAAAATCCCTCAATAGCTTCCAAATGGCTCCCTCAATAGCTTCCTATGATTGGCAACTCGGCCACTTAGAAAGCCATGTCTTTCCCAAAGGCCTGAGCAATTAGCTGGGCTGCATGGGATACCTGGAAGGTTAACAAATTCAGGCTCTCTTGGATCAAGGGAGTGAATGAGTTCCAAAGTCAAGGACTCTACGTGGGAAATGGCCTGTCAGCAAGCCTGCCACGTTTATATGGAAGGTGCTCAATTTCAGGCATGTCTCCTGATGACAGCTGTGGCAGTCCGCACAGGAAGAGGGGCAGGTTCTCCTGGAGTCAGCTTCCAAACCGCTTAGGGCTTTCAAGCCAACATCTTGAACTGTACCTGTAAACACACTGGCAGGCAGTGCACTGCTCAGAGTACTGGTGTTGTGTGCTCCCCTGCAGAGGGGCCAGCACAAGGGTTCTGCTCTAGATAAGTCCTCAAAATAGGCCTTAATTAGGACCTCAGTAATGCATAGAGTGCATGCTGGTCCCTCTGTAGAGAGGTGAATTTCACCCAGTGTTTGTCACTATAGTTGCCATTTCCACATGGATATAACTGTGAGATACAGGTCAATATTATGAAATACTATGCTAATTAAAATCCATGTCAGGATGCAATACCTTTTGGGTTGTATTTCCCAATTCTGCTCTGCAGGCTGAGCTCCCTGATCAAGCTAGGTCTCGCCTGAGCGAGGATATTTGAATTGAAATAGCTTGGTTTTCTGTTTATGTATTTCAGCTTTGGTTGTTTGGTTTTGGGGTTTTTTATGATGAAAAATCCATATTTTCTATGGCAAGCACACACTTTCTTGTGAAAAGTTTTGTTCCTTCAAAATCCCAGTTTTCCATTGAAAACCGGTTTTGATGGGAAAATGTTCAGCCAGCCCTATCTTTAAACAGGCCCAATAGTACAGCAACACACATATTCTTCAGTGCCAGCTAGATAAGTCCAAAGGCAATTCACATTACCACAACCCGTACAAAGCTTAGTATGCTGGGCTTCAGATATACTCATGCTATGTGCTTGTGTTTTCAATGGGGCCTTTCTTACCTGGCCATACATGAAATTATGAGGTTAAATTTCTGCGCAGCAAGCTGAAAATACCTCACTAAACTTTCTTTGCATGTTAAAAGGGAAGTGATAGAATCATGCTATTTTATTATTTTTTTTTTGTCACAGGTATGTTAAAAGCAGTTCTTCTTCTCCAGAGTTATTTATACATAGAAATGTACTTTGGTTATCAGGTGACAGATATAGTATCAGATAAGAATGAGACTGTGGATTTTTTTTAGTTAAAACTCTCTCCCTGAGAAAGTTGCTCTCTAATGGGATTGTATGGGAATTCTCACACAGTATATGGCAAGGGCCCGATTCCTTCCTCAGAAGTATCCAGTGGCTACTGACATTCCTGGAAGCTGTGCAGCCATATGCAGGGGCAACCCTGAGACTTCATGTCATAGACCTGTAGTGTGAATGAGAGGTCAGGAGACAGAGGCTGGGGTTATTAGGAGAGCCTAGTTTATGGGGAGCAAGACTGGGACTCAGGAGACCCAGCTTCAGTTCCTGGTTCAGTCACAGACTCACTCTGTGACCCGAAGCAGCTGGCAACTGGTACCCAAAAGACACTTTGGCAGTAAGCAATAGAATCATAGAAACATAGATGATTAGAGTTGGAAGAGACCTCAGGAGGTCATCTAGTCCAACCCCCTGCTAAAAGAAGGACCAACCCCAACTAAATCATCCCAGCTGGGTTTTGTCAAGCCGGGCCTTAAAAACCTCTAAGTAAGGAGATTCCACCACCTCCCTAGGTAATCTGTTCCAATGCTTCACCACCCTCCTAGTGAAATAGTGTTTCCTAATATCCAACCTAGACCTTCCCCACTGCAACTTGAGACCATTGCTCCTTGTTCTGTCATCTAACACCACTGAGAACAGCTGAGCTCCATCCTTTTTGGAACCCCCCTTCAGGTAGTTGAAGGCTGCTATCAAATCCCCCCCCCCTCATTTTTCTCATCTGCAGACTAAATAAGCCCAGTTCCCTCAGCCTCTCATCATAAGTCTTGTGCCCCAGCCTCCTAATAATTTCCGTTGACCTCTGCTGGACTCTCCAATTTGTCCACATCCTTTCTGTAATGGGGGGATCAAAACTAGACACACTACTCCAGATGTGGCCTCACTTCCCTTGATCTGCTGGCAATGCTCCTACTAATGCATCCCAATATGCCGTTGGCCTTCTTGGCAACAAGGGCACATTGTTGACTCATATCCAGCTTCTCGTATGCTGTAATGCCCAGGTCTTTTTCTGAAGAACTGCCGCTTAGCCAGTCGGTCCCCAGCCTGTAGCAGTGCATGGGATTCTTCTGTCCTAAGTGCAGGACTCTGCAGTTGTCCTTGTTGAACCCTTTCTTTTGGCCCAATCCGCCAATTTGTCTAGGTCATTCTGGACCCTATCCCTACCCTCCAGCATATTTACTTCTCCGTCCAGCTTAGCATCATCCACAAACTTGCTGAGAGTGCAATCCATCTTATCATCCAGATCATTAATGAAGATGTTCAACAAACCAGCCCCAGGACCGACCCCTGGTGCACTCTGCTTGATACCGGTTGCCACCTAGACATGGAGCCATAATAGTTTAGATTGCAAAGAACCAAGGCAGGTCTGGGATGCAGAAATGCTGTAGGCGCTAGTATTACTGGCCTCCTGACTCAATTTACATCAGCAACACCCAGTATCCATTTCTTTCCCTCTTCAGTATCCTCCGCTGATGTAAATTGGTGTAGCTGCCTTGAGTGTCATGGCATTACACTGATTTACACCAACGGAGGATCAGGTCCTGCCTTCCTACTAGAATAACTTGTATTCTGCTTGGTGTCTAGTACAACACAAGATTAATCTTTTCTACTCTGTTTCCCATATGTGGCATCTGTGTCCTTCTGGAGCCTGTTAGGCAAAATTGGAACTTTTTGCAAAGCTACAGGGAAAAATCCTCAACTGATGTAAAACAGCATCATTCTTCTGGCTTCAATGGAGCTATGCCAAATTACACCAGCTGAGGATCTGGCCCAGAAACACCCCTGCAGACCTGACTCTATAGTCTGGCCTTCTGCTATTGATTTGTTTGTTCTGCTCCTTTCCCAAGGAGGTTGGGCTGACATGCTTTTGCCCTGTAAATAGTTAATCACCTTAGTGCTTGCTCATGCCTAGCTGACTTGGAAGTGTGCAATCACAGCTCATTATGTATGGAGGTAATTAAATCTGACAGGATGGGGATCTGGACTTCGCTCTACTGGCTGTCTCTTGCCAAATACCAATCAGATGCTGCATTTTTCCAAAGTCATCTCCTTCCGATGGGTCGGAGGGGGATTTGCCTTCATACAAAGATGGGGCATTTCCCCCCCCCCCCGTCTTGTATTTTATTAATGAACCAAAAGGCTATTTCTCCGAAATTGTCATGCTTCTGATGCTATTCCAGCTGGTGGATGGGGCAATCTTCGAGATGGGGAGTGTGCCTTCCAAGCATCCGCTAGGTCCGGTTGCTTTCCTTCCTCAGACTATAAGAGGAAAAACAGAGAGCAATTTTAAAGAGGTACATGCATGATGGATTTCTTTTACCCCATTCCCCTGCTGATTTGATTCAAGCCAACAGATGAGTGATCAATAAGATTGGATACACAAAAAGGGAAACTGAGCCCAACCTTGGGCCTTTGGTTTCTCTAGGGACATGTTTTGGGGATTAAAGGTTAACTTTGCTGCTCAGGGAAACTATCTAAAAAAACTTCCCCTGTCATGTGGCCCATGGCTATTTGACTTGTACCAGGGATAATTATGGCAGGCTAAAAAATGAGACCTTTCTCCTTTGATTCTTCCCTCTATCTTGGTCTGGTTTTTGCTTGAGTAATAAACGGTCACGATGCTCTGTGTATTAGCAGCGGAGTGCCTGCCACTGGTTTTAAAGATCTATCTGCATTATTATCACCATTGCTGCTATTGTCACTAGCTGGGTGAATGCAGCAGAAACTATTAGGGATGATCTTACACCACTGAAATCAATGGAAGCTTTGTCATTTGAGGGATGCAAGAGGAGGCACTTAGCGAACATTGGGTTGATAAGAATGAGACCTATAATTCCCTTTGGCTCTCTCTGTGACTCTTATCTTCTGCTCGGAGAAGAAGGGGGGTCTCTGTGCCCCCCCTTTTGCTGACCATATTTGTGCACCGGGGAGGAAAATTTTGTTCAGAAGAAAATTGGTGAAAAAGGTGCCGTGCTGTGAATATACACAAGGCCTCGTGCAAATTTGTATCCGCACAAGTATTCACCTCCAAAGTACTGGTCTGGTGGTTATGCACATAAGTAGAGTGCACTGTACGTAGCAGTCAGTATTAGTTACACACCAGCTTTATTACATGGCACCCAGGGAAAGGAATGGAGGCTTTCAGCAAAGTTCAGGCTGATGTATATTAAGTCAAATTTACATATTAAAATCTGGCTACGAGGGAATCTAATTTATTTAGACGTCACGGGCCAAATTCTGACTTCACTGACTTCACTAGAACTTTGAGTTTGAATTCCCTCCAGCGCACGAAGCCTCTGCAGCACGAGGGGCCATTCAAATCCTTCTCTGAAGTGGGACTCAAGTGATGCATAAACCTGGAGCTGCTCCCTCTGCACAGAGGTGAATTGCACCCCAAGCTTGGGCAGAATTTGGCCCCAAATCTTTTTATAAATGTGTGCAACATCCAGTGGTCCAGAGCCTCAGTGGACGTGATGTACTGGAGCTCCACTGAAGCTGAGAATCGGATTAATAATACTAAATTATTATTGTTTGTATTCCTGTAGGGCTAATCATAGCCCACGTCCCCATTGTGCTGGGCCCTGTACAGACATTGCGGGGAAGCCCCAAAGCCCTTACAGTCTAAGTAAATATAAATAAGTAGATGTCTCACATTAGCAATCATTTCAATTAAAACTTGAACTCATTGACAAATGCTATATATTTTCTACAAAAGAAAAGTCAATTGAAATGAAATTTCCTGTTTCATTTGAAAATGTTCGTAGATTTTTTTTGTTTTCCAATGAAACAAAGAAAAAAATCTGCTTTTTTGGGGGCAGGGGAAGAGAGTGGGAGGAGAAGGAGGGTTGCCAAAACCCCAGAAAATCCTGACCAAAAATAAAATTTTCAGTGACAATTTCCATTTTGGTCAAATACCCAATTCTTATAACAAAAAGGTTCTGAGAAAAGAATGTGGATGGGCTCTATTTCAGACAAGTAACTGCTGCTTTGCTTTCTCTTAAAGCGTGCTAGGTCTAGGGTGACTTCAGATTTCATAGCAGTGGGAGCTCCCTGCTGCCTTTGAAATGATGACTTTTTGTGTGAAATCCGCAGGGGTTATGCAAAGGTGAGCCCTGAATTAGAGACAGGCCAGCATCTTGTTAAGTAAAAAGAGGGAGCAAAGCAGGCCAGGAAGTCTCCTGGAATAATAGACTCTGCTGGTATAAATAACTGAATCAAAACCATGCCTGGTCTAAGTGGCCCGCCTGACAAGCAGCATATACAGATCTACTTGTGACATGCAAGAACCCAAATGGGCAGTGTATTGTGCCTCCAGGCAACAGAAAGGGGACAGGAAGGGGTGATCCTGAGCGTGGCTGTGGTAGCCAGCTCTGTTTTCCTCTGCTGTCTGGCCTCTCCTTTCATTCACTTAGCATCACCTCAATTCCTTCTCTGTGCCTCAGCGAACAGCGTGGGCTGGAGAGGGGCATACCTATGTCCCAAATGAATAAGCAAAGAAGCCAAGCCTATCTACTCAGGGTGGCCTAATGGAATCTGATGAGAAGTAATGCGATTAAATTGAGCAAAGGCAAATCCAGGCTGAATATCAGGAAAAGTGTCCTAATGGTGTGATCTAGTCAACTTTGGCGGGGTCTCCCAAAGGGGCGTGGCAGAAACCCCATTGGTTTGAGTCAGTTGAGACAAGATTGGATAAAGCACTGAAGCATACACTTTAGGGAACAATGCTGGGGAGGCAGGAATGTGGCCATGTATGGCCAAATAGGTCTGCTCTACTGCTGCCTTCTCTGATTCTAATGAACCATTAGATTAGAAACTATAGGCACTCTGTAGCAAGACTATCCCAAGTAAATGAAAGCTTTCAGCAAATGATAATCACTTCTAGAGAACAGGGTGGAATTCACTCCTGTGCAGTGGGCTAGCACCAGGCCTATGGACTACAAGGCCTATATATCAGTCCCACTAAGGGGTGCTGGTCCTTTGTCCAGAGGGGAATTGCACCTTCAGTGAAACACACAAGCATGTTGACATATGAGATGGAACCAGAGCCAGAAAATTTTAACCTAGATCAGATGTGGGTCCCAATTCTGTTTCCACCACAAAGCTCAGGCAATTTGGATCTGGGATTTTGGTCTGGCCAGATCCATCCTTACTTGGCAATTTCAGTGTAAGCCAGATGCATGGTTGGCATAGGCAGATTCAACTCTTTTGACTTCAGTGGTGAATTTGGCCCCTTGGGTTAAATGTGAGGAAGAAGTTGTATCACAATCTCCAGTGCTAAGTTCGGGTTCAGAAATTAAACAGCCACCGTTTAATAACCACAAATAAAATCAGCCCCACTCTTGGCTAATCTACTAAGAGACCAACTGATAACAAAATGTGTCTGAGGGGACCTAACAGGTTCCTCCCAAGGAGATAAGCTGCAATTAGGCACTCACTTTCCTGCCAGTAACTAACTCATATTGTAAAGTGCCTAAGATAGGCCACATGCAGAACTAAATTCTCTCCTGGCCTGTTAAAAAGGGGGTGCCATCATCTGCTCCCTCCTCCATGCTGTTGATGCAGGCTCATGGCAGGGGATGAATTTCCTCACACAGCTCTTTCATTTTTCTCTGTTTTAGTAACCCTCTCACTTGCCTTTAGTCATGTGGCAGGCCCTCCCGCAGGCTTTCCCTGCTGCCTTAAAGCACTGCTACAAGTAGGGTGACCAGACGGCCCGATAAAATCGGGACTGTCCTGATTTTGAGGAGTTTGTCCCATGTCCTGACCAGAGTACTGTCGGGACACCATTTGTCCCAATATTTTGTTTCCTGGTCTTCGGTGGCAATTCGGCAGAGAGTCCTTCAGTCGTGGATGGTCTTCGGCGGTATTTCGGCGGTGGGCGCTTCTGCCTTTGGCGGCAAGGCCTAAGTCGCAGCAGGTCCCTAAGCTGCATGAAGGAACAAGCTGGCAAAAAGTTGATTCCCCACCTGGTCCAGCTACTGGGTCAACTCACAAGTAGCCAGGTTTGCAGAGACTCTTGGAAAGCTCAAGGCCCCAAATAGTATCATGCTTCAGACCACCATGTGTCAGCCAGGAGCCGTAACACAAAGGGCTCCACGTATGGATCTTCACGGTTGCTTTCAAGAATGAACACATCTGTGTAGCATGGCCGAGCCTGACAAGTCAATCCCATGTACGATGGGTATTTCCAGTGGAGCTGGAGTCCTTAATTCCTGATGAGAAAGCCGAAGGTTGAATTGAGGTTGTAGCGTTCGGAACCTTTCAGGTTCTGGTTTCCTCACGTGGCTCTCTAAGAATCCTAATATGAGACTGTTGCTTCTCACTATACTTCTAGGCACTACACAGAAGATCCACTTTGCTTTTTGAAAGAGAAATGCCCCCTCACCAGAGTTCTGTAAACATCTAACAGTAAAGCAGCCACCTAGTACAGAACTGCAGTATGGATGACAGGCTAGATCCTCAATTGGTGTAAGCTGAAGTTCTGCCCATCAGTGGACTTTGGGGCCTGTGAAGCTCAGGGATTTGCCCTGCCCTCCCTGCCCTGGTCTCTCAATCCTTTTAAATATCTCATCTTTTTGTTATTAAGAAAAATAATAGTGTCCATTTCTAGCCCTTTCCAGTGGTAATGTAGACATCAAAATACTGCCTCATTCCTCAGCTAGATAGTCTGCCATGGCCAAGGTGGGAGTCTAAAACCACAGGTCCCACCAGAATCACCCCACAGGGTTTGCAGCTTGCAAAGCCCATGACTGTGGGTTCCCTGATTTTCTGGAGGGGTTGTGGGAGCCTGAATCAAGTTATGGGTCTGGGGTGGCAAGAAATCATCTCCCTAGCTCTCCCTCAGATCCTAAGGCCAGATCCTCAGCCAATGAAAACTGATGATCCTCCACTGCAATCTGCAGAACTCTGCCTAGTTATATCAGCTGAGGATCTGGCCCTGTGGCTTCAAATCTTCTGGCCTATAGGACAGAGCAATGCTCTTTGAGTGGCACTGTCACCAGATAACTCCACTAATAAGACAAGTGCCTTCATCTCTTTAAAAGCAAGAAATATATATCTATATATGTAATATATGCTTCTGTTGAGATGCAGAGAGAGAGGGGCTGGCTAGCAACACAACTGAGCTGAGTGTATATTCTATTCTGATATACTGTAATATAGAGTGTTGATAGTACAAACAGACACTTAAGCAACCCACTCACTTCCAAAGATAAAACACCCAGGCAGATCTTTTAAAACCAAGAGTCTCAAATGATGACAGCTACATTTCCAGCCCTTGTATACAGTGAAAAGAGGGGACTGTAAAACTGGGACCTGAGGGTTTACAGAGGACGAAGATGGTTTGTTTGTTTGTTGTTTCATTTTCCTCATTAGCAAGTTGTGTTTAGCTACAGACACACGGAGGCAAACAGCTGGCTAGCGCCTGAGTGGAGCCAGTGAAGTAATGACAATCCTTGGTGTATGCGCTCTGAGGAGTCCCTCTGTGCTTTCTGTGCTGCAGGCAGAATGGATGAATAAAAGGCTCCTCATTTATTTATGATGCAGATAGTAATTGTGCATTCAGCTTTAAGACTTGATTATTTATTTAAAGCTGCCCATCTCAGAGGCACTGACTTTTTGTGTACACAAGGCATCGGCCTGGTTTTATTATCCGTAAACGGCCATTTTGCTTCTCTGGTTGTTGCTGTTAATATTTTCAAAAGGAGGAGTGAGGAGGAAAAGCTTCACTGTTACGCTAGCGGGCATAGTGCCCCCAACCCCACTGCCTGTGCTCCCACCAATTGTAATATAGACACCACTGTCCATCCTGCACTACTTACAGCACCACCCCAGACTCCCATGGAGTAAGAGAATGCGAGGCTCTGACAGTAAGCAGCATTCATTGTCTGTACTGCGGTCATGCCTAGGAGCCCCAGCCATGGGCCAAGGCCCTGTCGTGTTAGGTGCTGTACAGACACAGGATGGACAGGCCCTTCCCCGATGAGCTCACAATCTAAATATAAGACAGAGGTGGATACAGAGAGGGACAAGGAAACAATGAGAGAAAATTGTGTACGATATAGTGATAACATGATTTTTTGCCCAGGGAGCCCACTAGTTCTATATCTGCCCTTCAAGGGTGGCTGGATGATGCTGTCAGCTGGACCTGCTGGATTTGCCTCGTTCTTAGCTGGAGGTGAACAGAAATCTTGCTGGTTGGTGGGTTGGATATGAAAAAGCTCTGTGATCTCTATGTGTCCTCATGAAGGTAGAAGGGACCATTGCTGAGGTCATCCTGTCTGACCTCCTGCATAACACAGGCCAGAGGACTTCTCCAAATTAATTCTTCCTTCAAGTCCAGTAGCTGTGGTTGAACTAGAAGAGAACATCCAATCTTGATTTAAAAATGTCTAGTGATGGAGAGTCTATCAGAGCCTTAGGCAGGTCGTTCCCATGGTTAATTACCCTCACTGTTAAAATTTTCTAGTTGGAATTTGTCTAGTTTCAACTGCTAGCCATTGGATCTTGTTAGACCTGTATCTGCTAGATTGAAGAGCCTTCTACTGTCAAATCTCTATTCCCCATATAGGCACTTATCACCCCCTAACTTTCTCTTTGATAAGCTAAATAGATTGAGCTTAAGGCATGCTGACTGATCCTTTAATCATTCTCATGGCTCTTCTTTGACCCTCTCCAATTTATTAACATCCTTCTAGAAGTGTGGACACCAGAACTGGACACAGTGTTACAGTAGTGGTCACACCAATGCCTATTCCTACTCTATATTCCCTGGGTTATACATCCAAGAATCTATTTAGCTTTGTCACTCTAGGACCTCATGTTTGGCTGATTGTCCACCATGAACCTCGATTCTTTTTCAGAGTCACTGCTTCACAGGATAGAGTCCCACATCCTATAAGTATAGCCTGCCTTCTTTGTTCCTAGATGTATGCCCTTACATTTTGCCATATTGAAACTCACATTGTTAGCTTGTGCCCAGCTTAGCAAACAATCCAGATTGCAGTGCACCAATTGGCAAATCTGTAAAGCATCATGTGGACAGTTTAAGAAGCACACAAACCAATTCTCTATTTGTGATCCAATGCTTGAGAAGGTAGTTAAGATGAGGACCAGAGACTGAGTACTGCTAAGAAGTAACAATGCCATGCCATGCTTCGTGTTAACACAGGCTGGAAAATACTTGCCTGAAATAATGGATTATTGAAATCCAAAATCCGTTTGACTAGTGGCAAAGGCTTATTATTATGTAGCTGTATTACAGGATTCCCCTAGATTCCCACTTTTGACAGATGTAATCAGCTGCAAATGAATCTCAGGACCTTCAGTATATTCTCCCTGACAGAAGGAAAAAAGGCTTTTTAATCTGGGAAAGCCAAGAAGGTGTCCTGGAGCCTCTGGGGAGAGGGGAGGTGTTTGGGATGTGAGTGAAGCTATAGGGAGCTCCAGTTCAAAATATTCAGCAGGCTTCATGGCACCAGCTGAAGACAAACAGCAGAGGAGTAAATAGTCTGCCTGCTGAGTGAGTTAACGTGGACCCCCAAGAAACCCAAAGGAGTATAGGAGAGTGGTGGGCCTTGGTAACCAACCGGCAGTGTCCAACCTTAAATGTAATGCAAACTAAAATAAAACAGAAAGGGGGCGTGGCAGGGGTGAGCCACTCACTATGGATAACAGAGAGCAGCACAAAGACTACCATTGTTTAACGCAAGCTGCTTTGATGCACAATCAGGAAACCCCCTTAGCAAAACAAAATGTGGCCTGTGTCAGCCCCTGGGGACATGGGGATACATTCTCCAGGCCCTTTGGTCAATGTGTTTAGACTCATGCCACACTGAATCTCATCTAGGGGGAAGAGCCATTTCGCCAGGCTATGAATAGTGGCTTTCATCGGCTGTCACTTCCCATTATGGCCGGCATGACATGGAAATGCACTCACAGTGGCCTTGCAGCTTGGGAGTTCGGCCGAGCCCTGGGAAGGGGAGTTTCCTCTGCATCCTGAATCCCAGAGATATTGATCCACATTCTTCTTTTGCTCTATTGAGCCTTTCAGATTTAAACCCATTTAGACTCCTCCTGAGTTGGTGGGGCCACTAAAAGAGGTGAGGGGCGACAACTCACCTCTTTAGCTGAAGGCCTGGGGGTGGGGGTGGTTGCAGAAGCAACCCAGGCTTCTGTGGGTTTTATGCCATTTGACATGGGCGGTTCCAGAGGGTCGAATCCCAGCAGGCTCGACACAGCTCTGCAACCTTCTAAGCTGAAAGTCAGGAATCTGAGTGCCAGGGGTTTTCAGAGACCTTCTGAATCAAGGTCCCGGCTGTTCTGCTTTAAGATGAGGTTTGTCCTAGTGTCTTGAGATGAATTTTCCTTCCTGTCACACCTGCGTATTGCTTTCTGTGCACCAGGTGTCCCCTGAGGGCCAATGCCACTCCACACGTGGCTGAGTTTCAGTGATTGGAGGTATGTCGCTTATAAAGAACGGCAGAATCTCTCAGGAGGACACAGGAGTTTCACAAAGGGAAGCGCTAGGTGCAGAGTATTTTGAAATACTCTCAATTGGGTGCCTAAATGGGAGCTAAAGGCCATTGAAATAGGGATAAATGTGCTTGTCTCCCATGCTAAACATTTGGAGGTCTCTGGGTGGAAATCGATGAGTATTGCTGCTATTCTTACAATACTGAATTAGTCCATTTTTTTTAAAGGGAAATTGGTTACTGCTGGCTTTTAAGTTCTTATCCGGAAACTAATGTGGCAGGCATCTGTGCTAGCAAGATGGGTGGTGGTGACGCACTGTCTGATGCTGATGCATACACCCTTCAGAGGATAGGGAGTGAAATAACTCCTTGGGCTTTATAGTGTCTCACCAGTGCAAAGCCACAAACCACCCCACCCATGTCTCGGCCCACATGACACAAACCCACACATCAGAAAGCCACCTGCGTGTGTGTCACTGAGGTAACCAGCAAAGCCACACACAAGAAACACACACACACACAGCAGTAGCAGCTCTTTGCACTGGGGAACTTTTAAAATGAATCGTGCCAAGCTCATCAAATACCATTTCAAATCTGTCGTTACTTTCATTTTCGCCAGACATTAATTTTAATGTGTCCTGTCTTATTTCTTGCTGGAGACGAGAGTTCTGCTGCTGGAAGGAACAGAGGCTGCGGCTATGCTTGTGAAATGAATTTTCCACTGGAGGGGGGGGCAATGGAAACAGATGGATTTTATGATAGCAAATTGGAAGGGAGATAAAAAGGTAGATGGGAGATTCTTGGATTATAATGCTTAGCATTTAAAAAAAAATTCTGGTATTGGGTTATTGGGGCTTATTTTTACTGAAAAGGAACATTGCTACATTTCAGGTACAAAAATGTGTGAGCGATGGAGTGGGTTATCAGCCAGCAGGGTCTGCAGGCTTCTGGAGCCCTGGCCAGGGCAGAGGGGCTAATTCCAGTGGGCAGGTCTCCAAGTAAAGGCAATGTGGGGGAGTTCTGATAATACTGTAGGGCAGCAGACTAGAGTGGAAATGGGAATGTAGGTGGGGCTCCTCTACTGCTGCAGACTGGGACTGAGCCAGAGAGGGGAGCACCTGGGGAGCAGGGTGTGGGTCCCTGTAATGGGGTGTGGAATGGTGCAACATATGTATCAGTCGGGGAAGACGGGACATCAAGGACTCCTGTAATGCTATGACCAGAAGGAGAGAAATATGAAGGGAGTGAGCCTTGCAGAACCAGCCTGGTCAACCTCCATTTGCCTGGTCCCATCTCTCTTTGTTTATTCTCCGTAACCTTCTGTTTCATTCTTTTCAGCTGGGTATTTTTGGCCAATACAGAAAGAAATTTTGCTTTCCCCCTTAGCCAAAGCGCTGGGGCCCAGCGTTGAGAAGGAGGGGAGGGGATTGCTGCAGCTCCTGCTCTGAATGAGCACCGACCATCCCTCTGTCTCAGGATGGAGCAGAGGAACATTCGAGGGGCACCTGGGATGCTTTCCTAGCCCTCTGTGATGGAGCAGAAAGGGCCTGATCCAAAGCCAAGTGACGCTGAAGGGAATCTTTTCATTGCATTCAACGGGCTTCCGATCAGGCTCCCTCTCCTTTCATTCCTTCTCTCACTTACCTGCTCACCTCCAGTGGATGTGCCTGAAAGGTTAAAGCTGAAAGGGGGTGGGACTGGAATATTCAAGCAAGATGGTGAGGGATCTAAGGGAGGGAAATTTGGGCTTCCTTGCTGATAATCAGTTATGTGCCAGAGATGGCCTATTAATTTGTTTAACCATCTGCAGTCCCCAACAGGCTCCCCAACCGGACAGCTTGTCAGAGGACAGGAATCAGCACTTGCGTCCTCCCCGTAATATGCTCTGGGCAGCTGTGCACACTCTCTCACCCGGTTGTCTAGATTATAGGCAGGCAGGAAATAATCATCATCATAAAAAGCAACACATCCTAGGGTGGCTTGTTTGCATCATTTCCCATCAG
The DNA here is from genome assembly GCF_007399415.2 of Gopherus evgoodei. Classification (NCBI taxonomy): domain Eukaryota; kingdom Metazoa; phylum Chordata; order Testudines; family Testudinidae; genus Gopherus; species Gopherus evgoodei. Next base: position 9,068,056 of record NC_044336.1, on the reverse strand, counting down.
AGCATCCAGGGGGTTCTTGCTCAGGGATGGTCAGTGACTGTGCTCAATAGGTAGGCCAGTGGGGTGTCCAGTGAGCAGGACTGGTGCTCAGATGGAAGCCAGTGGGCATGCAATGTGAGGTGGAAGACAAGAGCATGTTCAGGGGCTGGTATATTGCAAAATTAAGTTGACCTAACTTAGGTTGGCATACAGCTGCCGCAGTAATTCCATCACTTATGCATATCTACGCTTGGCTCCTAGTGTCGATGGTTACATGTCCTCACCAGGAGCGCTTGCACCAACTGAACTGCCAGGGTGGGGCATTGTGGGATGGCTTCTAAAAGCCAGTAACAGTTGACGTAAGCCACGTAGTGTCTACACTGACACAACGTCACCCTAACTACATCAACATTGATTCTGCGCCTCTGATGGAGGTGGAATTATTAAATCAGTGTAGCAGAGGAGTTACATTGGGGAAGTGAAATTTTAGTGTAGACCCTTCCATAATTAGGTTGCCGTAAGCTGCCTTGCCTTCCCCTAACGCTGTAGTGTAGAACAGGCCTAAGATGCCGAGTTTCTAAAACCCCACTCTTAATTTATCTGGGCAGCAATTTCCCAGTTATAAGATGGGGATACTACTTACTACCTTCTTTGTCAATGTGGAGTGTAAGCATTTGGGGACTCTCTCTTATTATGCCTGTACAGCACCTAGTGCAATGGGGTTTCTATCTGTGTTGTGGCTGCTAGGTGCTACTGTAATATGACTAAATAATAATAAGCCTTTGCCACTAGTCAAATGGAACTTGGATTTCAATGACCCGTGATTTCAGGCAAGTATTTTCCAGCCTGTGCTGACATAAAGTGTGGCATGACATTGCTACTTCTTATCGTACTCAGTCTCCTGGTCTTCATCTCAACTACTTTCTCTAGCACTGGGTCACAAATAGTTGGGAATTAGCAAATAACAGAGCTGCTAAAATGTTAAAAAAAAAAAATCCAGACCCACGTGTATTTCCATGAATACCAATTCTGCAAATACTTTAATTGCAAAAATGTGAACAACTGCCGAGAACATGAGTGAATCCCTAAAGGCGGATGAATTCAAGCATGGACATTTATTCATCTGAAAGTTCACATTGGAGACTACATTATTTGCTACTTACTTTACTTCTTTTTAAAAGGTTTTGGGGACCAGAAGCAATACCATGTGACTTGGCTGCTCATTTGCTACTGATAACACATTGTTGGAATGAATAGTTCCCAAACAACACATGCACTGCAAATTGTTTGGCCAAACTTTTTGGCATATAGCAACAGATGGTGCATGCATTTTTAGGAGTCAGGATTAGTTCAGGAGCAATTTGCAAACAGAAAACAAAGCTAATGTCAGTGCTTGAAACAGGTTGGTCTCCATACCTTTGAAAAATATTGCGCAAGGTGAAATACCAAGTGCATATTCACTGCAGAAATGTAAAGACAGATGTTTTTTCAATGAGGGGGGGGGCCTCTGGAGCGCTCCTAGTGAACTCTAAGGAGCAGAGGAAATGAAGGGATTTGTTTTCCACTGTTGCCAGTTCCTAGGCATCTGTTTTGGTAACTACCATTGGAGCTGGTGCCAGAGATGAACATTGAGTGCACGCTGCCAATCAAAGAAGGAGACTGAAGAGGCGAGGTTCTGCTTGTGACAAACAATGGTGAAGCCAGTCCAGCCCACAGAAGAGTAGAGCAGAGCAGTAGCTTAGCACAGGAGCTCACTGTCTCCTTTTGGGTATGTCTACATTTGCAATCTGAGCTGTGATGGCAGCTGGGGTAGAAATACCTGTGCTGCCTTTACTTGCACCAGGGTGGCTAAAAATCCCAGGGTCTGTGAGGTGCCATGGCCTTCGGCACAAGCTAACAAGGCGAGTAGGTACCCAGAGGCCCTGATGTGCTCGCACTGCCCACACCGCTGCAGCTCTACTGCTGTTTTTAGCCCTACTAGCACAGATACGTCTACCTACGTTGCAATCACACCTCTGACTGGACTGTCACCATATTCTTTATTAGAGCTGGGCAAAGATGTGAGCCAAAAGCAGGACCAATCCCACGGAGCAACTTTGGGGGAGGTGTCATCATCTCTTTTGTAGTGTAACCCGCCCGAGATCAAATAAATACAATTAAAAATAGCAGTCTCAGTCCAGAGTTCTCATTATCAGCTTCCAGTGTCAACAGGTACTGAGAATGTGCTGTCCTAGAGGGGGTTAGGCTGCTGAAGTGTGAAACATCTGCTGTGGGTAGGTATTCACATGCTGCTTCTGGCCTTGTAGCTAAAACGGGACATTGCTTCAGTTAAATAACGATCGTTCCCTTGTTCAGGGGCTTGGAGGAGTGCAATCCATCTCTGACTGCTGTGAGCCTGCCCCGGGGCTTGCACTTGTGCCTTTCTGGCGGCATTGCCGCATTGTGTTCTTATCGCGTGAGTGCTCTGTGGCACTGCATACCAGCCAGGCTAACAAGCCCCACACACTCTTCCTCAAAGGGTGTGTGCGGTGGACGAAAGGTAGGCAGGGCCATAACCTAGGACCCTGGTCAGATAATAAACTGGGTTAGAGACACTTCACGTGGGCAGACCCATCACATTAATGCCATAGCAGCATAGGTAGCTCCTTTAAGTGGCTTTTGCTCCAGAGTGACGCCTCTGAACAGTTACAGGCTCTGCAGGAAATCTTGGACTAGCGCGATCCCACAGGATGTTATCAAGGAATTGCTCATCTGGCTTGTGGCTTTGTCCAGAGGGGCCTATTCTATTACCCCCTCGTGACACCCTCAATGCATGGATTCACTAGGAACCCAGGCCATGCAGTGTCTTTGCTTTCCCAGTGCCTGCCCAGGGTGGGACTTGTGTAAAGGCAAACTGGCTGAAGCTCAATCCAATCAAAGCAGAGTGGGGCTGGCAAACTCTAACAGAAATTGGGGAGCGGGGGGGGGGAGACATGATCCCTCGTGCCCTCCCACATGGCCTCTGGGGGATACTATCTGTCCCTGATGGGGCTCACGCAGCCTTTGTCACTGCAAGTTCAGGGTATTTTCTGGGTGCTCATTTGTTCCTGGAGCTGAGGCCAAAAGCCCCATGTGTAGGAACCTTCAAGACTAGACCCTGGACCATGGGGTTGGGGGCTTGGCCACCAATGCGTCTGCTTAGGCTAGGTTTCTGCTGGAGAATCGGGTGAAGCTAGGCACTGCATGAAGTACCACCCAACAGTGCCTGAGTGGCAGCTCCCTGTAGCCCATTGATTGGCTCATGTTGGCACGTAAACCAGGGAACTATCATAGGGAACTGTCTGAATAATGACACAGGTCACCTGTTTGCTTCCACTCCAGACCTTCCCATGCTGTGGCCCCTGGACTCCAGCTTCTGAGTCATCCCTGACTCTGCTACTTGTCTTCCACTTGCAACTTAGTGCCTGACCTTGAGTTTCTGATCCAGCTCAACGCAGACACTCCTCACCCCTTGTCTCCTGACTGCAGCTTGGTAACTGATCGGTGCACATAGGCACGCCCATAGCCTGGCCCTGACTCCAAGTTTTCATCTACATAGGGTGACCAGACAGCCCGTTTGGCCAGGACAGGCCGTTTTTTAAGCCCTGTCCCAGACGTCTCAACTTTTTTGGCAAAACTGAGCATTTGTTCTGTTTGCTCTTGATCATCAATTGATGAGCCAGCCCCAGCCCTGGGTGGGGTGGGGAGGGGAGGGCAGGCAGACAGGCACTAAGACTGTCAGCCGTGCGTGCACGGGGCACCAGTGTGTGTGTGTGTGTCCCTGCTGGCGGGGGGAAAGGGGGTGGCCTGTTTTCCCTTTGGGAAATATGGTCACCCTACATCTACAGCTTGTGAATGTCTGTGGACCGGGCTACTGTTACTTGTGCCTCTGTGACCTCCGGGTTGTTGACCACTATGGGCTCTGCATGGAAGCCATTCAGGGGCTGTAGCTAGGCCAGGCTGCAGTGCCCACCTACTTGGTAAGGTGCGCCACAGGGAGCATATTACACTTCTCCTGGCATGCCATGACCCCTTTTCTTGTGCTTTCAGGTAAAATTAAATGCATTGATTCTAAGCTGCAAAGCCCACGTGGTTTCAGTGCTGGCTCCTGGAGGGAGCGTCTAGCGTTGTCTCTCCATGGCAGCTAGTATGAGCTGGGCTGCTTGAGAGAACAGTGTCGGATTTCAGCTTCAGGAGGCCAGGGCATTCTCCATGGAGAACCCTCAGTGCTGAAGCCCAGTTCCCCATTGGACAACCAAAGTCAGTGTCTGGGTTACAGCTTTGTCAGACCTTTGCCTGCAGGAGCACTGCATAAACAGATGGAGGAGAGCCATCCACTACTGACATTGGATGACTAACTTGTGGGTTTTTTTTAATAATGTTCAGTGTTCAGAGACTACATAATTGGTGCTTTTATACCTTCAAAATCTGAAGCAGTGAGTGCTGGTCACCTTAGCCCGGAGGATGATGTCTGTGATAATGGCTTGAGGATGAAGAGGGGAAAAAGATAGGTCCTCCCAGGGAAACAAACCTAGCACTAATAATTACATCTGACATTTATAGCGTACCTTTCCTGCCAAAGGATCCCAAAGCAATTTACAAACTATGTATATGAATCACTTTATCAGCCTCAGAAATGCAGCCACCTCTGGGGAGGAAGACAGCAGCTATTTAACATTGCAGAGCAAGGCTGCACAACAGGTCAGGGCAGGAAGTGAAGAAGGATGCCTTAGTCAGTTGAAATTACAGTAGAGTTTATGGAGGTCAGATGTCCTTGTCTTTTTTCTTGCCACTTCCCCGTTCGGGGTCAACAATGTTTATAGCCTTCTTCCAGAACTGCTGATCGTACAGATGTAATTAGCTCAATTAAAATCTGGCCAGGAGACAAAGGAATTACAGACTTGCTCCTGCAGAAGTGCTGCGGGGTCTCCAAGACTCCCCAGTGATTAGGGTGTTGCTGTTCAGTCTCTTCCCAAAGTTGGTACCTCCATAGCACGATGGCACCAGTGTCATGCTGGGGCATCTAGTCATCGCTGACTATAAGGAGAAGAATGGCAATAAACCAGTGTTTTCATTTTAGCTCTCCATTGTTATTGCTAAACAAGCCTTGTCTTGCTTAGCATGTGAAATTGAGCAGAACAGCCCAGGTGATAGGATTACACCTACCAAAACTAATACTACATCTGCATATCCTATGTAGTAGTTCCTATACCAGGGGTAGGCAACCTGTGGCATGGGTGCCGAAGGCAGCATGCGAGCTGATTTTCAGTGGCACTCACACTGCCTGGGTCCTGGCCACCAGTCTGGGGGGCTCTGCATTTTAATTTAATTTTAAATGAAGCTTCTTAAACATTTTAAAAACTTTATTTACTTTACATACAACAATAATTTAGTTATATATGATAGACTTATAGAAAGAGATCGTCTAAAAATGTTAAAATGTATACCTGGCATGCGAAACCTTAAATTCGAGTGAATAAATGAAGACTCAGCACACCACTTCTGAAAGGTTGCCGACCCCTGTCCTATACTATGCATATTAAACATGACCTGTCTTTTTACAGTACCTAACACAATGGCGTCCTGATCCATCACTAGGACTTCTAGGCACTATGGCATTGCAAATAGCTCAGTAAACCCTCCCTATTAGGAGAAAAGCCAGAAGTCAGCTGTACATGTGCAGAATGGTTGATAATTAGATCAGTGACTTATTTTGCACATCCTATTTATGAGACTATATTTTCCCCATTGCCTTCAATTATACTACTAGAGGGGATGGTGAGCAATGAGCACTATGGGAAGTCTGTTGATTTTATTCCATAAGCCCTGAATGAGAGGAGATAATATTTCCCAGCCAGTACCTTTCAGTCATTTCCTTTAGCTGTTGCTTGCATTCCCTAAATCCTAGGCCTTGCTGAGAGAACAAAAGAAATTATCTGGAGAAAATACAGGAAACTGAGCCAGCTCCCCAACTCGTGTAAATCAACATTGTCCCTCTGAACTTACTGGCGCTATGCTGATTTACACCAGCTGGCACTCCGGCCTACTATGTGTCTGTCAAAGGGCTTCTAGATGTCAATTTCCCACCTGTAGACAAGGGCAAATATTGCAACTAATGTTTAAAAAAAAATAATTGTTTCTTCATGCACGTTTCCTTTGCAGGTTGTCTTTATGACAGGGGAGAGCCCCTCAGAAAGAAGTCATGTGGCAGTCCTATGACACACACTGTAATTCTCAGATAATTTATTTCCTTCTTTCAACAAGGCCTATGAGTTGGGGCCCACAACATCCAGGGGAAGCAGTTGAAAGGTTGTGGCTAGGGAATACTTACAAAGATCATTGTTATTCATAGACAGGCATCATTTAAAGAACACTGATGTCCAGTGTTACCAATGCAAGTGTACAAAAATCCTGAGTCAGGCCACTGAAAATCATGAGATTAGCTCGATAATCATGAGTAAAAAGTTAGGTTGACCCACCTATGGCACTCAGGGGTGTGAAAAAATCCACACTTGAGCAACATAGTTAAGTCAACGTCACTCCTGATGCAGACAGTACTATGTTGGCAGAAGAATTGGTCTGTTTGTTGACCTAGATACTGCCTCTCAGGCAGGTGGCTTGCCTATGCTGACCAGAGAACCCCTCTGGAGAACCCACAGACAGTGTCTATATTGAAGCACTACCATGGCACAGCTGAAGCACTATGGCATTTCAAGTATAGCAGCAAGTGGCTTGATATTTTTCAAATGTGCAGAGGACCCAGCAGCTCTTGCTGATTTCACAGGACTTTAGATCAGATCCTTGGAAATTTCAGTGCTCAGCACATCTGAAAATCAGGCTCAAAATAAGTAAGGAACTCCCAAGTCTTGGAACGATGTCCCTTGCACTAATGATGAGATGGCATCACCTCTCATTTGCAATGTCTCACACACATTAAAAGCTGCTATGAAGTCAAACCTGTCTGCATGTAAATATCTTGGCTAATAAAGCGAGGTAGGCTGATTATTACTTCGTGTCTAAGCCAAACTATTTCTTTATATTGTGCTTGCCATGAGGCATCAGAGACGTTTCAACACCACACACTGATTTCTTTATTTAAACTAAACTCCCCACTTACAATCTGGGTAGTCTTTTTTGGGTGGAGTGCAGAACCCACATTGTTCACTCCGGATAACAATAATTAAAAGAAAATAAAATCAAAGCAGCTCAGGAAATAAATGGAACATTTTTCTGTGAAAGCCAAAAGATTCTATTAAACTTCTGTGGTTTAATAAACTATTATGAAGTTTGGGAGCATATTTTTCCTTGGACTTAATCTGTTTATACATCTAAAAAAAGTAAATAGAATATCACTTTACCTGACCACACAGAGATCCTGATACATCATGGCTGTGCTGCAGCATATGTTTCTTGGTTAAAAGTTTCCACCTTGGATTTCACTTAATCGACCTAAAATGGTGTATGTTCAACTTCTTATGCTGTGTGTGAAATCCTGGCTCCCCTGAAGTGGACTTCAACAGTGCCAGCGTTCCACCCTGTGTGTCGTCAGTGGTGCTACTCTGATTGACACCCACTAGGCCCTGACCTTGGGCAGGTCTCTACACCTCTTTGTGCTGCAGTTCCCTCATTTCTAGGACTTCCCTAAATCACAGATGTCTGAGATGGACCAATTAATAGTTGTGAGGCATTCAGGGCCAGATTTTTTCAAGGTATTTAGCTGCCTAAGGAGGCAGGAGACCTATTGCCAGAGCTGGGTGAAATTTTTCATTTGAGTCAACTGAAACAATTTGCGAATTTGGGTTGGTTTTGGTGAATTGTTTTGGCTGTAAAAGAGCTATAGATATAGCAGAGAGGGCTAAACAGTTCATTACAGAACTTCCAAAACAAAGCGTTTTTCACTTTTTGGTTTGGAAAGACATTTTGTTTCAGAATTGCCCTCCATTTTATTTAAAAAAAAACAAAACACCCCTCAATCACAACAAAAGATTTTATTTAAGGACGACCAATGTGTTTTGGTCGCCTCAGCTCATCATTTCATTTTGCTGAAATTTTTTGTTTTGGGATGAGCTGAAACAATCCACACCTCCGCCACCTCCCGTGCAGCCCCCAAGTCTTTTGCTTTTGCCACCAAATTAATCATGGAGCTCTACCTAGTGGGATTGATTTGAGTGGGATTTAGGCATCCCAACACTTTTCAAAACCCCATTAGGTGCCTCTCTCAGTGCCTAAATGTCTTAAAAAAATCTGGCCAACAGATAATGAGTGCCACAGAAATGCCTAATTGGTAAACAGGAGGTACAACAAATTTATGCCAGCGTGAGAGAAGAATTCACCCCTTGTTTCAAACATCTGCACATACATGTGATCATTGCTCCTAAGAGAATTATTTTAAAGTGAAGAAAACACATACAAATGACTAATTTTCCATTTGAGTATCATATACCTTCCCCCGCTCCCCCTTTGCAGCTAAGCCATCACCAGAAAGACAGCACAGCCTCTCAATACCCGTAAACTTTATTAAATGTGTGCTTCTTCAGTCTTAAATTAAATTAATCTGGTCTATACAGAAACAGCACCAAAGGGAGGAAATGAGAAGATCAAAGGAAAACCAGAAAACATTATGTACAAACACGAGATTTTTTTTTCTCCTATGTTTAAAAATATATGGACAAGTCCCTTGCCCTGGATATCTAAATATATGCTAACTTATGCGGGGTGCAAAAAAGGAGGCTGAATATCAGTTATTTAAAATAAATAAAGTAAATTCAGGATATAAATTTCTATATACCGAGCATGTCATTGCTTGAAATATAACTTAAGGTTATTGCCCTCCCCCCCGGAATATCAGTTGCATTAAAATACAGGAGCCTCATTCCTTGGAATCCCATGACATATTGGGGTTTAGGGTCATTTCTAGTGTTTAAAATATCTGGATAACACAATTCCTTGTGAGGTTATTATATACCCAATGGCACAGTATGTTGATACAGCATCTTCTTTCCCCCAGGAAATCACACCAACAAAAATCCTTTTAACACATCAGTGAAAAACTCACAAGCTGCCCTGCAAAGTAAGCCCTGTTAGTCTGATCTTTTCCAATCCAGGCAGCTAGATCTCAGGTCAGTAGTCTACCCTAATTCAGCAAAGCATGCGCTTAAATTTAAGCATGTGCCTAGGGCCCAGCTTCTCAAAGGTATTGCAGTGCCTAATTCTCTTAGAAATCAATGGGAGTTAGGTGCCTAAATGCCTTTGAGAAGCTGGGCCTAAATGCTTTGCCTAACTGAGGCTTCTGAGGCTGATCCAAAACCTACTGACGTCAATGGAAAGATGGCTGTTGACTTTGCATCTGATCAATAGAGCATCTAGAGAAGGAAAATGCACTGGTTGGTTTTGTACCATTACACCAAAAGCCATGGCCTGATTTTGAACTGTGAGAGCACCTGTGAAGGGCTCTCCAAGTGCGTAGAACGTCTGATCACAAGGCTGTCAGTTATTTAAAATGACTGGGGGGGTGGGGTGTCCAATTGTGTACTCATGCTGTGCAATTCCTAGCTGGCCTGATTCCAACATCACACCCATTTTACACCAGCACATCACTATTATTAGTCGTAATACAATAACGCCTTGGCGCCTGGACCCCTTTGTGCTAGCCGGGCACAGCTATAAAGCAATGTCAGCTAAGAGTGATTTACAGTGGTGTAAATGCAATCAGATGGAGGCTAAGTGGGCGATGCCTCTGTGTAACTGAGGGCATGGCTGCAGATGTAGCGCGCTTTGAGTTAAACCAGCTTTTGTAGAGCACAGTAGGGACAGCGCTGTAGTCTGTCCACACTGACAGCTGCCAATGCACTGGCATGGCCACATTAGCAGCTCTTGCAACGGCCACAGAGAGCAGTGCATTGTGGTAGCTATCAGCATGCATGTGGCTGCAACATGCTTTTCAAATGGGGGTAGGTGGGGGTAGGTGAGACAGGGAGTGTGTTGTGTGTATATGGGGAGAGAGAGAGGGTTTTTGGGAGACTGAGAGCATGTCAGCAGCCTGTCTTAAGTTCAGACAGCAGCAGACCTCCCCCTCCCGCTGCCTCTCTCTCTCTCTCTCACACAGCATTGTAATGGTTGCTTTGTCTTGAAGCAGATAAGCAGCCAGCTGTCAAATGGAGCTTTCAAAGAGCCTATACAAGAGTGACCACTTGACTTAAGGGGATTATGGGATGTTTCTGGAGGCTGATCAGAGCGCAGTAATGCAACACGTCATCCACACTGGCGCCATGGCACTCCAGTGGGGGGGCGCAAACATTATTCTACTCGCCAAGGTGGAGTATCAGCAGCGCTGTAGCCGCGGAGTCAGAGCACTCTACGTGCCTTGGGGAGTGAGCTAGTGTGCCTGGGGCTGCTTTAATGTGCTGTAACTCGCAAGTGTAGCCAAGCCCTGAGAGAAGGCTATGACCCTCCATATGATACTGCACTTTAACGAGACACTGTGAAAGTCTAAACGTTGCATATGATAAAATACACAAACCCAATCCTTATCTGGGCTCAAGAACACCTTAGCTATTAAAACAGAAAGATTTTTAAACATCTAATTTGCTGTTCATCACCAATTCTCTCTCTCTCTCCCCCCACCAGCCCCACTTTACTCCATTGGGAAAAAATCAAACTCTAAGTCAATTTCACTTTCCAGTTCTGCTACACTTGCTCAGTAATGTTGAGCTAGGGGTTTCCTTACACAGGGGACTGATTAAATTCATTCCACTCCCTTGTTTAGGATTTTGAAATCAGACTAAGGGCCTTAGGTAATTTGGTCCCAGAGCCTCAAAGGTATGTTAAAGGCTAACTCTCCTTGAATTCACTTAAATACCTTCTAGGATCTGAGGTTTAAATTGTATTAGATTTCAAAGAGATTTGCGTTAACTTTTCTTAGGCTACTAGGGAAATGGCAAGTTTTATTCAGTCAGTGGGATTTTCAAAAGCTCCTAAGTGATTTAGGAGCTTTGAAAGTCAATGGGCAGGAAAGAGTTGGTTAAAAAAACCCCCACCTCCTAACCAACATTTCTACTGGTACAAAACCTGTGTATAGAGCAGGTCTTCATTATACTGAAAAACAATGGGCGTTGGCACCTATGTGTCACTGTGCCTGTGCCACTTGCTCCCTGTTGTGCCCAAGGCACTTAGGTGCTTTTAAAAAATCCCACCTCTTACAAAACAAAAAAGTTTCACAAAAGTAACAAAGCCTAACTTTTGGCCCTAAACTCTGTGACTGTCCCCCTTTTAAACAATGCCAGTCGCTCAGTAACTAAGCAGGTGGTCTAGTTCCCCCAACTGGTGCCATAAAGCCATTTGATTTTGATGCCCGTTAGCTTTCACAAGGGTTAGGAGGAGAACCTTGCACCGAGATTAATGCTACATCCCTGTACCTCTACCTTTGCAAGCCAATTTGTTCCAAAGGCATCCCACAACATGCTTAGTCATACTCAGTCTGACAGCAGCAGACTTAGTGATTAAAGGCAACTAACATTTTATGAGCCGTACTGGTCCTTGATTCTGTTAACAAGTGATTCAAGATGGGCTTGTCGATGTTCTCAAATGCAGATGATGGCTTATAAGAGATCCAAGACATTGAGTCTGGGAAGCGATTGGGGAAAATGGAAGGTCATGACTGATTCCTTCACTGTGCGGGGATGAATTGCAGTGAGGCTGCTTCACTGGAGCTCTTAGGAAGTCACAATGCCTGGGCCAGTGGTGACATGGTACAATCATGTGGGCTAAATGCAGCAGTGGATCTAAGTTTAGAAGGACTTTTGGTATACTTTATACCTCTCTCTGACTCTCCACACTGTCACCATGCAGGCTCTCCGGGTATGTCTACACTGCCATCAGAGAACTGAATGCAGCATGTGTACCGAGACCTGAACTAGCTTTAATCTAGCTAGCATGAGCGCCCAGAGCAGGGAAGCCGCAGCAGCACATGGGCTGTACAAAACCGCTGAGAATCCTGGGTAGTTACTTGGGGAGCTGCTAGCTTGTATGGTCAGAGCTTCATTGCTGGTGGTACCTGAGCTAGCCAGAAGTTAGCTTGTGTATAGCTGCATGTGCTGCAGGAAGACATACCCTCAGAAGTTGCCAAGTGGGGCTGACAAAATGTAAATGAGATTTCAGAACCATCTCAGTGATTTAGAAGCACAAACTCTATTGGCTTTCAAGGCAATTTTTCTTGTGTGTCACTTAAGGGTGTCTGAAAATCCCACCCGGGAAGGCTAAGTTAGCCTACGGAAGCGTAAGTTACACTCCCATACAAATCACCTCTGGCACTAGTTACATGTATAAGCCAGGTTGCAAAATGACACCGAGGTTTCTTATCTGCAGCCCAGGGGATTCTTGCCATAGGAATTACCAATATTGAATACAATGTTCAGCCATTATAAATATTTTAAAATGAGTCTCTATTCCACTGCCAGGAAGTTCAAAGTTCAAGAGACTCCCTGTTGCAGAGTAATGCAGCTTTGGGGGAGGGGAAAGCATTATGTCATATAAATATACGAGTGAGCTTCTCACATGAGTCAGAGCTGTCTGGAAACACGATCTAATAGGCCACATTTCACAGAGAGGGCTTTCATTTCCCTTCAATGTGTCCTGTGTGTGTTGGGAATGCATAAGGACCATAAATACTGTAGCCCTCTCTTAAAAGTAAGGGGAATTGTCACCAGACCTCAAGAGCACCTTTTCAAAGTGCTAGGTATGGGGAGTGGGATTTTCAGCTGCTCGGTTCCAATTCATCTGAATGGATGCGGTATGGCCAAAACCAAAAAGCCGCATCTTGAAAACTTCCACCGATGGTCTGGATGAAACATATTGGGACTTTTTACTTTTTTCATGTAGGGTTCTGAGCTGAGGCTCACTGAAATCAATAGGAACCTTTCCACTGACTGCCCTGGCTTTTGGATCAGGCGTTAAACACTTGGCTGGGGCCAGCTCTTCACCCGCAAGCTGAAAGAAGCTCTGGGTAACAGAACCAAGGCGCTCAGACAGCTTCAGCCTTTGGTGAACTTCAAAATGCATCAGTCCCTCAATCCTCCAAGGACCGAGCCACTACCTTGCTGTTAGGCTTAAACCACTATGACACCTAAGGAGGCAATATTGCCCACAACATCTGGGTTTTGGAACTGGAGGTGTAAAATGGCATTGCTCACATGGGAAGCGGGAATATACGGAGAGGGCCATTCATCGAGCAGTGCCAGTGGGACAGCTGTAACCAAACCAGCGGCCTGAATGAAACAAATCAATTGCTTTCCGGAGATTCCATTTTCAGGTTAAGCAATGATAGCAAAACAAGTAAAGAAGGGCCACTTTGATGGTTCTCCCATCACCCCCACTAGCTGAGCATGAGCTCAGAAACTATAGCGCTGGTCAAAGCATTGCACATTCTGAAATTTCACTGAAGTATTCCAGTAAAATGTCAAATCTCAGGGGAAAGGAAATACACACTGTCATTGATTTTTGCTAAAAACTTTTGCCAACCTGCTCTGATTTTGGCATTTGGGGCTAGAAAATAGAAGTCCAGAGGAGGCTGATAGGGAAATACAACAAGGGGACAAAGTTAACAGCTTTACTGCTGCACCAAAGGAAATCTTCTGGTTTGAGTTTTGGATGAAAGTTGGAGGTGGTGATGAAAATTCTTGCACTGTCCAAATTCATCCGCATGTGCTGTTTTACTCAGCTGAGAAAGTGTGGCTGTTGCAGCAGCCCCTTTAGCTGTTGTGACCACAGCTGGCCAGCATCTTAACAACAGGCGAGCACTGTAGCCACCCATGATTCTGCCCTTAGACCGCCGCGAGGATTAAGACACAAAGGGAAGCACTGTGCACTCCAGCAAGCGCTGTGGCTTTGCTTTGTTCTGGGTTGCATTTGACTGATCTGATCGCTACTTTTGTTCGGTTCAGATGATTATAAAATGTTGACCCAGATGTTTTGTGCCACGAGATGCTGGCCAAAAAAGGGATTAAAGCTGGAGCTGGAACATTCTGAAACAAGAACTGAGACAGAGGATGACAATACTGGCGGGAGGTAGCGGGGTCAATGTGACCTTGCATGCTGGGGGTCGGTCCAATGAACCTTTGCCCCAACATTTTCTCTTCTGAGATTTTTCTGAAGCCAAGAGGTCCTCGTCCAACATATTCCTGAACATGTCTTAGCAGGATACCTCACACACCTCCCCTCCTCCAACTCTGGTTCTTACTTAGTTATTCCCTATTCAAGAATATACAGGACATGGAACCCCCCTACAGCCCCCAATGACTCCCCTCTTAGTGTGAAATCCCATGAAGGCCACAGCCTCAAACTCTACGGATGACATCCAATGGGAGGCATGTTGGCTTGGTGAACTTTCTGACTGAGAATCTTGAAAGAGGTTGGTGAGCTCTGAAATAGCGACCTGGAGAGAGTACAAGTGATAGGGGAAGCTGCTTGAGAGCTGGTGGGCTGGAAAACAGCCTTTTGACTACAGTGAGATTTTCATGTCAAAAGATCAGTTTTTGTCAAAATCTATTTCCTTGCCTCCCCCGCTTTCTATAATCAAAACCCAAATTAGTTCAATTTTGTATACAAAAAACCCTCCAGTTTTACCAGTTGCTGAAAAAAAACTTGGTTTTTGATGACAGAATTTTTTTCCACTTTTTGAACCAACACCACCAACGTGAAAAAAAATGATAAATTTTCACAGGAAGAAGTGTCTTGACCAGCTCTGGGATCTTCAAAAGTGATTTAGGTATTTAGGACCTTAAGCCCTATTTTCAAAAGTGACTAAGAGATACATTTTTAAAGGCATTTGGGCACCTCCCCTGGGGGTTAAACACCTAAATAGATTTAAAAATCCAGCCCTTAGTCACCAAGGCCCAGATTTGTAAAGGTATTTAGGTGTTGCTGAGCTCCCTGTTGCAATATCGAACCAATTTAGGAGCCTAGGTCCCATTTTCAAAAGTGATTTAGGCATTTAGGAGCCTCAATCTTAATGATGAAATTTAGGTGCCTAAATCAGTTAGGCATTGCAAGGCTGAGCACAACAATGCCTAAATACCTTTTAAAATCTGGGCCTTAGAAGCCTAAATCCTACTGACTTTCAATAAGAGTTAGGCTCTTCTAAGTACCTATGTCGCATTTGAAAATGGAATGTAGGCTCCTAAGTCACTTAGGCAAATCTGAAAATGTTGCTCCTGGACTTTTCTACAGACTGTCAAATTCTGAAACCACTGACCTAAAGGGCCAGAGCCCTTTTGACTTCAATAGCACCAAGCATTGGCCCACAGCCACCTTGCCTCGTCCGTGGAAGCAGACACCAACCTGCTGCTAATAGAGGAAAGAAAACAAACCAAGCAGTAACATTGTGTCAAAAAGAACAAACAGAATGGACAGCGTTTTCAGCACACCTCTAACATTTCCTCTCTGATATGTAAAAAAAATATATATTATATTATATTTTTTCTTTTCTTAAATAATTCTTATTTTTCAGCCTCAGTCCCAGCCGAAGTCATGCCCAGTCATCTGGTAGAACTTCATGTTGAAAGGCCTGTAGAACTCCCGCAGTCTCTGCACCACCTCTCTGTCTATACTGGGGTGGGTCCTGCCTTTCGTTTTCCCCAGGCAGTGGGGTTTGCTGCTGCCTTCAGCTTTCTTCAGGCAGGGGAAGCCCTTGGTTTTGTTGAAGTAGAAGTGTTTGTCTGTGATAATCCTCTTAAGGCCCAGAAAGTCCTGGACCCTGCCCAGCTCCCCGGCAGGGTCACTGATCAGCCTCTCCCCACTGATGAAGAGGATCTGCCCAATGGGGAAGTAGAGGAGCCAGTTCTCCAGGTGCTTGGCGTAGATGCCGATCTGGATGGCGCTCCACGAGGTGTCGATCAGGCCTGTAGTCCTGTTTTTGAAGGTCAGGCTTTCAAAGGTGGGGATATCAGGCTTCTTTGAGAGAGTCTGCGTGTAATCCGAGATGGCTCGGGTCACGGGATCCCGCACCACCACGATGAGCTTGGTGCCCTTCGACATGGCGGAGATTCGAGCAGGTGCTTCCTTGGTGACGAAGTAGCTGGGAGTTTTCTCCATGGTGATCTGCCCATCCAGGGTTCTGGGCATCAGCTCCCTAACCGGAACAGAGAGAGAAAACACATTAATGCAGAACATTATTGGAGTGGGGCACGCGATGACCTGGGAGTGAGCATCAGGTTGCAAGGACACTATCTGTGTCCTGGTGACCAAGGGGTTAATTCCATCTCCTCCTGCACAAGTGGTGAAGGGGAAGAGCTATGATGCCCTGATTCAGCAAGGTACTTAAGCACAGGCCAAATTTCAAGCCCATGAGTGGCCCCATTGACTGCACTGGACCTGAACATTTTTTCAAGTGAGGCACGTCCTGAGAACTTTGCTGAACCATGGCCTATGGGTAGCTCTTCGGGAAACAGAAGGGAAAGCAGGGCTCCACACCAAGGCTCATGGGACAGGGCTGAAATCCAAGTAAGGGAGTTTCCCATTTCCTTTCTATTGCTTAGGGTGACTTGATTTGTTGCAGCTACGGTCAGTAAGGTCACAGCATGTTCCTCCACCTGCATGTTCCTCCTTATTCTTTAATTGGCTATGTCCGTTAAGAAACAGTTCCACCCTCGCATGGTACCTCTGAGTTGCATCAGTAACAGAAATGCGGTGGGCACATGGATTGCCCCTGTCCAGGCAGACACACTGGAGCGTCCCAGTGGCTCAGAGAAGGGCAATACCACAGAAAGCATGACGCTACTGAGGGAGCTAGGGCGGAGAGACTGTCAACGTGGAAACATAACAAACAAGAATGCAACATCATTCTAATGAGGTTAATGCAACAGGAAAGGTAGCAACACCCGATGATCCATTTCCACTGGAGTCACCAGAAATACCTCCATGTACTTTGGTGGGAGCTGGATCAGGCTCTTGGGGCTTATCTACATGGGGAAATAGCCTGGAATAGCTATTCCATACTAGCTCCCCATGTGGACACTCTTAGCTTAATCTGTTTTGGAGCTGGATTAAGCTAATCCACACAAATGCTCTCGGTGCAGAAAGCAGACTGAAAACTGATCAATAGCACCGACGTGAAGAGTGGATCAATAAGGATCAGTTATGACACTGCCCATTTATGGTCAATGGGACTAAATTCTAAAGAAACAAGGTCCAGGAGTTACTGGGGTTCTGGCTTCTCTGAGAACACTATAGTGTCCCAGCGCCTCCAGGATTGCTTGCAATAGTTTCTTATAACATTGTACAAACAACACCTATCAAGGCAATTACTGTACAGAGCAGTTTCATATTCTCTAGTTATGTAGAGCGTATGTCTTCACTGCAAAAAAAAGATGTTCTTAACTCGGATTAACATAGCCATATGACACGGCAACTCAGCTTCTAACTCAGGTTAGCAGCTCAAATTAAAGTCTGCAGGGGAGCCTGGGTTGAACTCGAGTTGCTAACCTGAATTAAAAGCTGAGTTGCCTTTTCTTTTAACCTGAGTTAGCTAACCCGAGTGAAGAACACACCGTTCATGTGCAGTGAACACATACCCTTAGGGAGATGTGGCAATGCACTTGACTGGCCTGTCTCAGAATAACTGATTTTCACATGGATATTGGCACGTACAGTAGAGGACAGAGCCGCGTCTCAGTCAAGAGGAGATGGTATGAAAACATAACAGGGAACTTCTGGAAAAAACTCAAACCTTTGCTTGCAACTGCACAGTTAAGAACCAATTTAATCTATAAATTACCAGTGTCCTGTCCCTTTAAATTCCTCCTTGCCCACATTGGGATTTCCTGCCTCCTGGCTTGAATTCCACTGAATAACACTGAGTTCCTGTAAGAAAGGCACTCCCTTCCTGTAGGGTATGAGGAATTTTAAAGAGTCAGGACTGTCAGTGACTCTCTTTTGGGGTTGTCCAGTAGATAGCACAACGGTTCAACCTAAAAGTGTTCAGTACTAGTCCCCTGCCCTCAATGCTTTCCTCCTTCCCCTCTGCCCCAACGAATTCTACACTCCACATTTCCTTCCTGTCCATTCATGAAACTCCCATTGCCTTTGGTGTGAAGTGGTGTGGAAAAGCAAAGGTGGCCTTTGTCTCTAAGAATTCAATGCAATGCACAAAAGGCCAGAGAATTCAAGGTTAAGGTTACCCACCGTTATAGGTGCAATGCACTTTTCTGGGCCTAAACTCTGTGAGATCTAAAAACAAATTACATATGCTGAGCTTCTTATGCAGGTCAAGCGTCCATTGATGCTAGTGTGCATTTTGCCTGAGAAAAGACTGCAAGAGCTGGTCCTATATTCGCTGCAGTGCTTAGTCAAAGAGGAATGAACTCACAGTGCCAGCCTGAACTATGAGCTTCTTTACGTGAATCTGGTTAAGACAGACACATGCAAGTTGAGGCAGAGCCAGGGTGGGGCCTTGGGGGAAGGGGTGGAATGGGGGGAAGGGGCTTTGGGGCCAAGCTGGGGTGAAAGCTGAAAGTCAGTACCTGTGGCATAGGAAGAATAAGTGACTCGCCCAGGGTCACACTGAGCATCTGTGGCCTAGCAGAGAATTGAATCAAAACCATCCTGAGTCCCAGTCTAGTATATTGATCACAAACCCATTCTGCTGTCACCAAAGCTGAGAGGCAGGGCATGAACTGCACCATGTTCGATCCCCTTAGACTCATGCCACCTTACAGGGCACCTCTGAATGAACCCAGTGGCTGCAAAATGCCAGTCATTCAAATGAACCCGTACTAGGCCAAGTGAGAAGCCACCTCAGATCTACTTTTTGTCGATTCTCACTGCAAACAGCTGTTATCTGCTGTAAATGAGCCTGTTCTTCCCAGAGGACCCTGAAAATAAGCAGGATGTCTGCTGCACTGGTAGCAGGTTTCACCTCAGTGCAAAAAAAGAGCTCTCAAAGAAACCGCACCCTTTGCCCCTGAAAAACAGGGGTTGTAATCAAATGAGCAACTGACCCCTAGCCTTTGACCTCCCCTTGGCACTAGAACCCGAGTGCCATGATGAACTGCCCCTAGCCCATATTGCTGTTACTGTCTGACAGTGGCAACATCTGGACTGGAAACCTGTGTAAAACACCAGCAAAATTAAAGCCATCGATCAAAAAGGCTCCAACAAAAACCTAGGCTGAGTTGTTAGGTTACAAATGAGATAGAACCGACTGATTGTTTCTAGAGGAATGTTTTTTATTGCATGCCATGTGTCACAGATGCTTGTGCAAAGAGCGCACCCTTGACAAGGCTGAGGATTAGCTGTCGCTGGCCAGACAAGGCAGGTTTTGCGAATAGCTTTCCTCGCACAGCAGCACCAATTACAACAATGCCCATTTTGCAGGTACTCACTTGTCTCTCTCCAGTTTGGAAGCTTTGTACTGCAAGTCTGGAAGCATTCAACTCCTTTAAAGGGAATAAGAGGTGTTAAGGTAGCTGGAGCGCATGCATGTGATCTTGGGAGAGTATGCATGCTGCCATCCAATGGCACTCTCTCCCTTCTGGGGCTCATGTTGTAGTTAGGGTCTGCAGGTAGAGTTGCTACCTGCCCAGGTTTTCCCAGGATCCTCCTTTGTTTGACATAGCAGTCCTGGGAAATCGGTAAGGACATTCAGGGTGTGACGCCAGCTGTCCAGTTTTATGGGCTCAGTGTCTCCCCTGAGTTTTTGTATCTCAGAGGTGGCAACCCTATCTGCAGGCAGGAACCTAAACGTACAGTGCAACAGAGAACAACGGGAGCTTGCAATGTAGCCGTTACAATGTATTATTAGCCTGTATTATTTGCATTGCCATAACTCCTCGGAGCCTCAGTCATGGAACAAGACCCCCTTGTGCTATGCGCTGCGCAAACACACAGCAAAGAGACAGCCCCTGTCCCAAAGGGCTTAGGACCTAGTACTGTGCTACACGAAAGAAACACAGCCCACTTTAATTTCATACCACGAGCCATTCATTCTGGCCTCATGACGTACCGTCGTTACTGTGCGGTAAGAAAGTGTGTGAGTAGGTGCAGACAACTGAAAAAGCGGCATGACTGGCTGCTGCTAGGAAGATCTTGATCATATTTAGCAGCTTGTAGGCAGCAGAGACGAGAGTGGAGTTTTGAGCGTCGTTTCAATGGAGACATGAAATAAGAGAGACAGAGTGAGTTCCACCATTCCTGCAAGGTGCTTACACTGTTACAAGGCGCTTACAAGGTAACATTACCAGAGTATGTGACACTGCAAGGCAGAGAAGTACTGTCATCCCCTTTGGACAGCTGGGGACTTGGGGCCCAGAGACACTAAGGGTAACATTTTCAAATTGACCTGAATTAGGAGCCTTAATCCCATTTTCAAAAGTGACTCGGGCACTTAGGGCCAGACTGTCAAAAGTATTTAGGCACCCAACAATGCAGTTGGTGCTTGGTGGGATGCGCAAAGGCAATTAAGCAGGCTATGCAACTAACTCCCATTGATTTCAAGCACCTAGTGTCCAAGGATTAGGTGAGGGTCTCATCTTTCTTTCTGCATTTTATTAAAATAGAGGGTGTTTCTTGCCCCCCACTATTATAGAGAGAAGCTTGAAGACTTGATCTGGCTGCCACCTGAATGGGTAAAAAAAACAGAAGGAAAAAAAATCCGACATTTACTACACTTACAAAAAAATCCCATGATTTTTAAGCCAATCTCTTAATTTTCTGGGGCTTGGTCCATGATTTTTGAGCGCTGGGGTTGGCAATACTGCAAGCTGCCTGTCTCCTGCTACCCAGAAAGGAACAAGACTGGCTGACAGGTTACAAACTCTTTGGCATTCCTAGGACTTTGCCTTGGATACTCTACAACACAGGAACAAAGAGTCCTGTGACACCTTATAGACTAACAGATGTATTGGAGTATAAGCTTTCATGGGTTGCATGCATCTGACGAAGTGGGCATTCACCCATGAAAACTCATGCTCCAATACATCCGTTAGTCTATAAGGTGCGACAGGACTCTTTGTTGCTTTTTACAGATCCAGACTAACATGGCTACCCCTCTGATACTACAACACACGAATTGCCAGAGGGGTTCAACGTAGTGGTCCACTCAGTCTAGTACCTTGCCTCTGACAGTGGCCTGTCTGAAGCATTTCAGAGGAAAGTACAATAAACCCTACAGTAGGGGGTTATAGCCAAGCCCACGGGGACAGTGCCTTCCTGACCCTCATCAACTGGCAGCGGCCTGATGCCCTGACGCATGGAGGTTTGCTCTGATGCATGGGGAGCCGAGTTCCATGAGTTTGTCACTCACCTCTAAACGACAAAACTGATTTAAATGAGATTCCCAACTGAATGCTGCAGAGGGTGCTGAAACTTTGTTGCAGAGGCTTTCAGCCTGAAACACAAGTTTTATGACCAAAGCAAGCTATAAACTCCCAGAGGGGGTGAGTGGGATGGAGGAGATGGGGGTTGATAATGGAAATGCTGATTCACCCCGAGCTGTGAGGATGCAGAGGGCCCAGATCTAACAAAAGTAAAGTGAGAGTTCCCACCAAAGCAATTGTGATAATTACCAGCATTTGCTAATACTTTAATTAGCCTGATAGTTACCGTGTTCCCACGGGATTGTACAGGAGCACACATTTACGCCTACATTCATAAGCTTCACGCAAGTGTGGATAACGAATCTGTCTGTGTGCATACACATGACAAAACACCACTGAATGCTGTTCACAGGGCAGGGGTGGGAGTAGGCCCCATACACTGCTCAAGCACCCTTTGCCATGCCCTTAGAGGTACAGACAACTTCTGAAGGCAGCTTAGCTCCCTCTAACATCAGCCTGACTTGCCTCTTGTTACCAACTAGGTCCAGCCCTTCACAGTTGCCCAGCTCCACAGTGAGGCTGGGAGGCCGACAGCCCCTCGCAGGTCAGTGGGGAGAGAGTAGGAGGCGACGAACATTTTAAACCCCAAGCGTAACTCTGCTAAAGTCAATAGCTCCATTGAGGCCAATTGATTCCACTGCGGCAGGACACAGCAGAGCTGGTCAGTAAATCAACGGGACTATCTGTGATCAGCAAAGGAAGGGGCTTTGGAAATGGCGGCCCAGCAAGGCCAATTAAAAGCTTTGCTTACTTCTGTTTGTGTTTTGATAACTCCTGCAATCCCAGCTGTCTTTCCAGTTAGGAGCTTAACCCTTTTTGTGAGCTCCTTCCAGCACAAAGACTTTCTTCAGCGCTCAGAAATGAATATGCTCCTTTTCTGCTGGGGTCAGCAAAAAGAAACGGGCTGGGAACCACTGGGAATGCACCACCACAGCGCTGGGGAGATTAATTAATTACAAAAGGCATCTTTCATAGACATCACCAGTTGCCTGGAGGGCTCTGTGGATGGATGGCATCTGGATTTTATTGCAAAAAGGAGCCACTTGAAAAGACCAGCACCACAAAAATGTTTTGGCAAAGGTGCTCACAAATGGTCTCTGCCAGAATAAATGGATTTTGTTATTTTAATTTTAGTGGGGCTCTGGGTCCTATTTAATTGCTTAAGAGAAGAGGAAGATTTCCCTCAAAGGGAGCCTTTGGGATGTTTGTACTTATTCATATTCAGCCTTTTGCAGTTCATCAGCTCCTTCCGCCCATCTCTGCCTGCTGGGTCCTGTTTCAAGCTTGAGCCTAGGAACTCTTCGGGAACGCAGTGGCTGAAGGAACCCCTCTGTTGTGCTCACACTACTGAGGCCAGGAGAGTGCCCCAAGCCCAAGGCTGGGCATGCTGCCTATAGACAAGGAACATTTCCATTTGGGTAATCGAAGGGGGACACAGCCACTGTGGTAAATCAGTCCCTGCTGCAACTCCATGGACTTCGACAGACTTACTCCAAAGATGAATTTGGCTCAGGCAGCGCGTGGGTTCTCAACCTGGAGCCTAACAGGGCGGTCAGAGGAGATGTGTCACAGCACTCTCCCAAAACTTTTCCTGCTGTACCGGAGAGGGGGCGGTGGTCACAGCATGGAAAAAGCAAGAGCCATAGGCCTAGAGAGTCCAGCTGTCAGACTGGGGACTGCTAACTGGCTACACCTGTTATAGTATCCGGTCGGTACAGAGCTAGCAGTCATTATATGCCCTAATGCTGTGGAAATTAGATGCAACAAAGACATCAGAGCAGAGGTACAGTCCTTGTCTCCCAGATGCATGGTATGAACATATGAAGATAGGCCTCCTTTACCTTGCAGACAGTAGGCAATCAATAATGCAAAGCAGCACCCTTTTCCCATCCTAACATAACTTGAAGGGGCGCCAGTCACCCAAAAAGACAGAAGAGATTTCAGTGCAGCTGTTGACCAATGGAGGCAAAGCCTTTGTTTGACTGCATCTCTCCTCCTCAGCCCGGATTTGCCAAGTGAAGGCAATTATTCGTTCCACTGATGAGCCAGATCAACCACATGGCCAGGCACTTGATGACACAATGGACACCTGGAATGAGCACAGTTCAGAGGAGCAAGACAAGAGAAAGCCTGGGGCACGGCAAAACTTAAAGAAGTGTTACATCCTCTCTCCTCTTTCGTACTAAGACATGCTGCCCTTGTCCTACATGCATCACTGAAGCGTCTGTAGGCCTGCAGCACAGAATCCAACCATTCTTCTTCCAAAACTCACCAACTACAGTACTAGGCTTTTGAAAGGTGCAGAGCTCCCCCACGGTGTAGCGCCAGGCTCAACGGTTACAAAGACAGACTTCTTAGGGAACTCAGGGGTTAATAGCCAGGGATGTGGTGAGCTCAGAGACTGGGGCTGTTAGGACAGATACAGCATGTGCATTTTTGTATTCCAGTGCTTTGTATTTCTTCAGCTGCTTGTCTCTAAGCATCTCAAAGCAAATTTACAAACATGCACTTTCGAGCCCCTCGGGCAAGTGGACAAAGAAAGGTTAAAGCCCAAAAGCATCCACTGATTTTGAGTGTCCAACTTGAGACAAGAGCTTGATTTTCATAAGGACTTAGGGCCACATTTGTAAAGGCTTTGAGGCACCTAAAGATGTAGACAGGCACTTAGCGAGCTTTTTCAGAAGTGCCCACATGCCTGACTTGCATTGAGTCCAACAGGAGTCAGTTGCCTAGGCAATCTCACTAGGTGCCTTTAAAAATCTGTCCCTAAAACCTCCTAGGTCTTCCCATCCAAGCTCAACCCCAGCTCGATCTGATGAGACCACAGATCTTCCTTTTTACCATTATTATTTGTCTAAGTCTCGTGTGAGATCACTTCTGTGGCCACAAACAAAGCTAGAATACTGGGCCAGATTGTCAACACAGCTCAGCACCTAAGTGTTGCCACTGAAAACAACGCGAGCTGCTGGGTGCTGAGGACTTCTGGAAATCTAGGTGTTAATATGGGAGCAGCTGGGTGCAGGCAAGGGGCCGTAGGCAAGAATTCACACGTGTGTGTCTTCAGCCCTTTCTCCTATATTCATTTTAGCATAAGCATATGTACCGATGTATATTTTATACCAGTCATTTACAGCAGAAGGTAAATTTCTGCCCTCCCCAGTAAGCTTCTGCCATCAAATCCCGGCACTGCAACCATCTACGCATTGTCAGGGCTGGAAGGCGGGATGAAAACAGCTGCTATCGCCTCCAGTTTGTTTGTGTCCTTTTACGCTAAGCATGAAAAGCAGGGAGCGATTAGCAATAAAACCAACAGCAGCGGAGCTGTTCTGGAGACCGGCTCCCATACGGCGGTGGCTCATTTCAAACAGCAGCAGCAGTCCTGGTGTCTGCGTATCTCTCATAGATGTGACAGCAGGTACCTGCTGCCTGTCTGGGAAAATGAAGGAGAATTTCCTTCCCCGATCAGCCACTTCTCTCAATTGCAGCAGTCGACTTCCTGCCTCAGGACCTGCTTGGGCTCTTTCACAGCTTGGGAAGGATTTAATGCATCGGTGGATAGGATGCAGTGAGTGGTCCATGGTCCCAATCTAAATCTATCCAGTCCTCCAGGGCCTTGGGAAAGCGGAAGTTGATCTTGTTGCAAACCAGCCCGTGAGACAATGGTGGCTCCACTCCTGCCTCAGCACCTTAAGCATTGTGAATTCAAACACAGGCAGCAGGGACAAATAAAGCTGCTTTAACCACAGCCATTGGAGTCAATGGATACTGACCCCTACTGGGACCCATACTCGTTAGGTGTCTGGGTCTGGCGAATAAAGCCCAGGCTTTTCCTAGAACGCCTAGTGGCACCCATTTGTCCCAGCTGGCCTAGGCCAGGCTCAGTCTTCAGGTGTCTGTACTGGATCTACGCTGGAACGGTCACTTATGACAATGCTGCATTGTTGGGCTGTGCTATGACATGATGGCGCCACATTGTGTTGTTGAGGCGCAGTGGAATGATCCCAGCTGACTCTGTGTCACTGTAGCACCTGTCTCAGTGAACTGCCTCTGTGTGTGGCATTCCTTCGAGAGGATTAGCTAAAGGCCAAGACTATAACATGGTTCAAAAAAGAACTAGATAAATTCATGGAGGATAGGTCCAACAATGGCTATTAGCCAGGATAGGCAGGGATGGTGTCCCTAGCATCTGTTTGCCAGAAGCTGGGAACAAGTGACAGGGAATGGATCATGTGATGATTACCTGCTCTGTTAATTCCCTCTGGGGCACCTGGCACTGGCCACTGTTGGAAGACAGGATACTGGGCTAGATGGACTTTTGGTCTGATCCAGTATGGCCACTCTTATGTTCTTATAGGACTGGACCCCGAAGAACTAACTCACTCTCCTTTATCTGAATGCAGTTCTTAGACTCATTTCTGCTACACCGCTCACTCACTGTGCTTCCTCACCATAGATCCCCTGAACAACTCCCTGTCACATGCTGCCTACTCTCCACCTGAGGAATTATAACTTAAGAACGTATAGGATGGCTCAAGGAACTGGTTTCAGCCGGGATATACAGCTTACATTTCTATAGGTTATTCGAGTCTAGCTCTGGCTGGTAGCAACTGTAAGTCAGCACCTTCCATGATCTATATGCAGTGAAGTGACTGTGACAGAAACTGGCAGTTTCGTTACAGTTCCGAATAGACAAAAAGAAAGAAAATCATAACTGGCACCCTTGCTGGAAGTCGTCTTTATATGGCTGATGTAAATGTAGAGCAAAAACTATAATTTTACATCCAGATGGTTAAGCCAGATAACTGAATCTGGAGTAGCAGAGTGTATTGCTGTGATGCCTTCTTTGTATTTGTGAATCAGGCATTAAGTCATTATATGATCTGTGGTCTGTTCTGGGTGACCACAGGTGCACACTGCAGAGTCTTTAAATTTCCATTTGTGCAGCAAGATGTGTTTTAGGGTTTCCCATGACAGGGCTGACCAGAGGATTCAGGGGGTCTGGGGCAAAGCAATTTCGGGAGCCCCTTCCATAAAAAAAGGTTGCAATATTATAGAATACTATATTCTTGTGGGGGCCCCTGTGGGGCCCCGGGCCTGGGGCAAATTGCCCCACTTGCCCCCCTGCCTTCCGGGCGGCCCTGTCCCATGAGCTTTGTGGGAGATTGAAGCCAGGGATCTCCTGCATCAGGTCTTTCATGAGGTGTTTATTTGTGGCTGTTTGTGAACTCCATTTGAATTTCCAAGCCTCAACAGGGTTGAAGTTGCATTGATGAAGGTTAAATGCATGGGTCCAAAAGGGCTTATGTGACTTCACGTGGTGGTGAGGGACATGGTTGAGGTCCTGGTGGACAGGAAGATGTTTGTTTTCCACAATCCCCTGGAATTTCTGAAAACCCTTTGGGCCTTGCTGGAAGTGAGAGAGATTAACTGGGCTATGAGAACTAAGCTAGCCTCTCAGGCCTACATGTGAACTATGGAGGTACACTGGTGTATGAACTCTTCCTAGCACAATAGGGCCCCAGACACATGTGCCAATAATCCATGGTACTTACATGGCCTCTATTACCATCTAGCTGACTGCTTTACAGTATTTAATGTAATTAGCCTCACAACACTCTAGCACCACAATCCCATTTTACAGACAGGGAATCAAGGCTGATCTGCCCATGGGTCACATAGGAAGTCGGTGGTAGAGGAAGGACCTGAACCCAGATCTCCCAAGTCCCAGGCTAGTGCCCTAACCACCTGGCCATCCAGCCTCACTACCAGAACACTAATAAACTAGAAAGGGATAGAAAGCTATCCAGCTTCGATGTGCAACACAGCTCTTCCAGGACATGGTGGATGGCAGCTGTATCCACAGCTGCAGACAAGAGAGTTACCCTCCGCATTCTAATCCTCTTTTTGCCACATCCCAGTGGGTTGCTGCAAGGGCTGATTGTGCTCTCAGGCGCAGAGGCCTGGGACGCCAAGGGAGGAGGAATCAGCAGCACAAGATGAGCTCCCAAGCAGCGAGGATCCTATTTCCATGCAGAAGCCCTTGGGCGCTGCGAACGAAGGACAACGTATGCCAGAGGATGCAGAACGTATTGGCACCCCGAAGGCTCAGCAGAGCAGTGTCACACACTGAAACTGATGCTTATGCTCA
This sequence comes from Gopherus evgoodei, assembly GCF_007399415.2. Lineage (NCBI taxonomy): Eukaryota > Metazoa > Chordata > Testudines > Testudinidae > Gopherus > Gopherus evgoodei. The sequence goes on along the minus strand of NC_044336.1, from coordinate 9,040,546 downwards.
TCGTTGGCTTTGTTCCCACTGACCTAGCCATGGCCCCTAAAGGGCACGCAGGCCATTAAGTATCTGCCAAACGATGGGAACGGAACAGAAGCTGACGCCGAAGCTCCATGACAAATTGTTTACACAAAGCTAGGTTTTCTAGAAGTCACAAAGTCATTAAGAGCCGAGGGATTTAAAGGGCCGCGGTCCCAGGACTGTATGGCCTGGAGAATCTTATTGATGTAATGACATGGAGCTGTTAGTGATATATAAGGGCAATGCTCAGCCTCCCTCTCACTTGACTCTATGACACATTCACTGGGCAGCACAGGCCTGGATGGGACTGCACTGACAACCAGTGGGAATGCACCATTCCCATCCAGCCTGCAGACACCACTGCAGCCTATGCAACAGGAATATTCAGCCCAGCAGCAGCTGGGCCAGGCACTAGGGATATGTGCAAGGGGAAAGGAAAGCTCCCTGCCCAGGGAGCAGAGCAGCTGGGAACCGCCACAGGCCACTGCTGCAGGCCTGAGGTTTCAGCACCCTCCCTAGCCCTAAAGCATCCCTCTGCAGAGGAAAACTGGGCAAGGGGATCCATGTAGGAGCTTCTCCTTGGATCCCATCTCTGCATTAGCATGCAGGGGAGCCAGTACAGCTGAGTTCCTGCTGCAGAAGAGGGACACTGACACCTCCAAACCCTGCCAATTGTTGCACAGTGTAGCCACACCATGAGGAATCTGTCTGGCTCCTGGCACAGGATTTGCCCCCGAGAGAAGAGGCAGGTTCTTAGTTACTGAAGCTGACAATAAAATGCTTACAGTAACACTCGGAGAAGATGCAGGAACATATTTGCTACAGCTCAAGGTTTTTCATTACAATGGCAAAAACTGGTCATTCTTCCCCTAACCTCTCATCTTATAAACTATGTCCAACATTGCTGAAATGTGGCCACCTCTGGGATGGAACTTGGCAGCTGTTTAACAACTGCACAGCACGGCTGCACATCATCTTAGGAGAGGAAGTGAAGCAACAAATACCTTACACACTGGAAACAAGTGGAAGTGTTTCAAATCTGCCACTCAGAAATTAGTGGTTAGACTTTCAATCCCTCACTTGGGTAAATAGTCCCAGTGAAGGCAATGGGGCTACTCACTTGAGTAAGACCTATTCACAGGAGTAGAAGTGAGCATGATCAGCCCATTTGCTTGATCAGTGCACATCTCCTGCAGCTCTTCTGGATGAGCTTGTATCTCCTGCATTGCCATGCTACCCACTCACTATTCGGTTCCATTAACTGAGCATAGGGGTGAGGCTGTTGAGTTGGTGTCTGTCCAAAGATGGAATCTATTTGTCACACAAGCAGGAGAAGCCCTACTGTAACCTAAGGATCCTGCAAGATCATAACACTAGAAGGGATGAGCCCTACTTGCAATGTACACACATACAGGGCTTACCTACTCACTCACTAACACGCACATTGAGCCTGTGGTTGCACTGATTTTAGATCATATCGTATGTCTTTACACACATGAGCTGTGCAAGGAGCCAACTGTGACCAAGTGGGATGCTGCCCCTTTAAGATAATAGTTTGAATTTGTTTTGCAACAACCTGGCCATTGAAGGACATAGCCTGAGTCCCTCATCAGTTTTCACTGTTCAGGTGGCTTCCCTTCAAAATGAATAATAATCAGCAGTATACCTAGTACTTTTCAACCATAGATCTCAAAGGAAGTCAGTAGCATTACCCCCATTTTACAGATGGGAAACTGAGGCACGGAACAGTGAAGTGACTTGCCCAAGAGGACTAAGCAGGCATGTAGAAGAGCCAGGACTAGAACTCAGGTTGCTAGAGTTCCAGTCAGTTTTGGCAAAAAGAACAGGAGTACTTGTGGTACCTTAGAGACTAACAAATTTATTTGAGCATAAGCTTTTGTGGGCTACAGCTCACTTCATCGGATGCATAGAATGGAACATACAGTAAGAAGATATATATACATACAGACAACATGAAAAGGTGGACGTTGCCATACCAACTCTAAGAGGCTAATTAATTAAGATGAGCTATTATCAGCAAGAGAAAAAAAACTTTTGAAGTGATAACCAAGATGGCCCATTGCAGACAGTTGACAAGAAGGGTGAGGATACTTATCATGGGGAAAAAGATCCAATTTATGTAATGACCCACAGCCACTCCCAGTCTCTATTCAAGGCCATGTTAATAGTATCTAGTTTGCAAATAAATTCCAGTTCAGCAGTTTCTCATTGGAGTCTGTTTTTGAAGCTTTTCTGTTGCAAAATTGCCACCTTTAAGTCTGTGAGTGACCAGAGAGGTTGAAGTGTTCTCCTACTGGTTTTTTAATGTTATGATTCCTGATGTTAGATGTGTGTCCATTTATTCTTTTGCATACAGACTGTCCGGTTTGGTCAATGTACATGGCAGAGGGGCATTGCTGGTACATGATGGCATATATCACATTGGTAGATGTGCAGGTGAACGAGCCCCTGATGGCGTGACTGATGTGATTAGGTCCTACGATGGTGTCACTTGAATAGATGTGTGTACAGAGTTGGCATCGGGCTTTGTTCCAAGGATAGGTTCCTGGATTAGTGTTTTTGTTGTGTGGTTGCTGGTGAGTATTTGCTTCAGGGTGGGATGCTGTCTGTAAGCAAGGACTAATCTGTCTCCCAAGATCTGTGAGAGTGAGGGATCATCTTTCAAGATAGGTTGTAGATCTCTGATGATGCGCTGGAGAGGTTTTAGTTGGGTGCTGAAGGTGACGGCTAGTGGCGTTCTGTTATTTTCTTTGTTGGGCCTGTCCTGTAGTACGTGACTTCTGGGTACTCTTCTGGCTCCGTCAATCTGTTTTTTCACTTCAACAGGTGGGTATTGTAGTTTTAAGAGTGCTTGAGAGATCTTGTAGGTGTTTGTCGCTGTCTGAGGGATTGGAGCAAATGTGGTTGTAGCGTAGAGCTTGGCTGTAGACAACTGATCGTTTGGTGTGTCCTGGATGGAAGCTAGCGGTCAGTAGGTTGGTACAGGGTGGTGTTTATGTGACCATCGCTTATTAGCACAGTAGTTTTGGGTGATTAAAGGCTTGAGCCCCGGGTGAATTTAGAATGCACCCCGGAAAGAGATATTTCCTATATCTAGATGAAATCAACCAATACAGAGTTGTTCCCATTCTAGGACAAGGCTTCCCACACCTAACTCTTTGTGTATGGAAAACTGGCTGATGCGGTTCTATACTGAGAAAGAATGAATCCCAGGAATAAAGGTGGGAGGGTTTCGGGGAGGAGAAGGAGACTGGCTATCTGTGTTGTGTGATTCATTCCTCTAGGCTTCAGGAAGCTGGACAGTTACTTTTACAGGGTGAGTCTGGCTCCCAAACCCACAGTGGCTTTTTTTTTTCTTATTAAAGAAAAATCCCATCAAGTATGACAATTCCCAATGGGATTCCCAATTCTGATCCCAAAGGGATAACACAAGGCAAGCCTCTGACTGCTGGATGCTAGGACTGGACAACAGGGGATGGATCACTTGATAATTGCCATGTTCTGTTCACTCCGTTTGAAGCAGCTGGCACAGGCCACTGGCAGAAGACAGGATACTGGTCTAGATGGACCATTGGTCTGACCCAGTATGGCCGCTCTTATGTTCTTCAGTGCTTGTACAAAGTGGGATGGGACTGAACGTGCAAAGCAGCTAACCACATGTGCCAATTTGACTTCTCCGTGCTATCAGCAGGGAAATGCATGGTGCATATCTCCTCTGTTGAGAGCACATCTCTGTCAGTGACATCAGTGTTACAAATTATTTAATCAGATGCTACTTCTGTGGGAGCAGCAGCGATGTGTAGTTGCTCTGTTGGGTGACAGCTTGGTTAAAAATGAAGCCTGCTTGTTAATACAGAATTATCAGGGCTCTGCATATGTGGCAGGAGGAGATAAAACAAAACATATTTCCTTTGGTGCCGAGAGTCAACAACATACATAGCTTTAAAAAAAAAAAAAAAAACACCTCAGTCCAATAACCCAACCAGTATTCAAGATGAGGTAATTATATTCTGAGATCCTTTGTCCCCGTTTCACAGTGTCTTCTGAATTGGTTTCTTGTCTGCTGTTTTTCTATCTACATTTCAAATATTACCCAGCTGGGTAAAAATGTTAGTGGTCTATTTATGGGCGGTATCCAGGTGGGAAAATCAGAATCTTTCACCCAGAAGCTTAGCAATGCTGTTGTCTCCAAAAAGCCAGGTGATTTCCCTGTTCCTCATAGGTGGAGGTGAGTAGACAGAGCACTGGGAATAGAGCTGGCCAGAAATTTTGCAACACAATGGTTTTTGGTCAGAAAATGATGATTCATTGAAACCAAAAGTTTTCACATGACAGGATCAGTTTCAACAAAACTTTCTTCTGAAAGGTTCCTCATGTCCAGGATGGAATTAGAGCCCTAACCACTAGATAATGGAGTCAGTCTCTCTCTCTCTCTGGCCCAATGAATATATAATTATTTATACACAATAGAATAGCTCTGACATGAACGACTAAGCAGGACCTACCCCAGAATAGCCCGCTGATTGGAACACTCAGATGAGATTATGGGAGAGTCTTTCCTCTGTCTAATTAGGAGTAGGGACTTGAACCTGTGTCTCCCAGTGTAGTGCTCTAACCTCCCACCAGGCACTGGCTGTCCTGGGGTTTGGGTCTTTCTCTCGTTTAAAAAAAAATATTGAAAGCTCTCAGTTCTTCCCCCCCACCACACTTTTCACAAAAAAATGTCAGAAGGTCTCACTTCTGTCCCAGCACAGAACAGGACATTTTTTGAAATCTCAATTTTTTTCCCCCAGAACGGGACAACCGCTCAGTGGCCAGATCTGATCACAAGGCACTTTAGACAACATTAAGATGGTCCAGCCTTAGAGGTGCTTCTCTGAACAGAACGTCTAAATCTAGAGATCCTAGAGAGATCAGTGTCTATAGAAGAACTTAGGCAGACAGACAGATGTGTTCCCAAAACCATCTTCTCTAATCACTCAATTTGGCCAGAAGATTTAAATCTCCCTGCATCCATCCCCAGGTGCGGCTTGTCTTCAGTGCAAGCTGAGGTGGCAGCACTGTGAAGCAATGTGGAAATATGGAACCTTCCCCAGAAAGAATGGCACATACGGTTCATAGACACTTAGGCTGCTTTCTCAGCATGCCTTTCAGGTCAGGGCTGGTGGGAGGAACTGGCAGGGCATCTGTCCAGAGAGATGACTTGAACTTCCAAGTCATTTCTCCCTATCACAGCACTAAGTTCTCTTTCAGGGAAAAAAACAGTCGATCCTCCTCTTCTTTCAAACTGTTTTTAAGAGATGACCTTTCAGTGCTACTTCCTTAAAAACAAAAACACACTATCACCAGAGATTTGCTTTCCTCCACAGTTCCCAAAAGCAGGACTAAAATTTGCACAAGATCACACAACAAAAGGGAAGCTGCTTTCTTGTGACTGATAACTTATTGTGTCTGTGTGGTTTGTGTATGTACATGAACTAAAACCAAAGTCTGCCCGAAGATATTAACATGTCCCTAACATTAGACGGGTATGGGTAATATTTCCAATCAGCTTCTCTCTCTTGGCCTGAACCATCCAGCCAGGCTATAAATTTTCTTTGATTAACTATCAGGGGACATCTGATTGACTTGAACCTACTTCTTTCCCTTCCCTTGGATGCCAGATGAAATCAATCAACAGAAAGAGGCAGTTCAGCTTCTAGTAAAGAGTCTGTGGGAATCAAAAAGCCAAAATGGTTGTGGGAAACATTCAGAGAAATGTAGAAGGAAAAAAGAATGAGATGTTTTAAAAGGAGTTAAGAACCAGTCCAACTTCCATTAATGTCAACGGGGAGTCTGTCTGTTGGTTTTACTGGAAGTTGGATTGGGCCACAAATGAAGGTCTTGGGTATACATCTGTGTAGAGGGAGAGGAAGAGAATGCAAGTGAGATAGAGAGATAGGCAGAGTGGGCAGCTAGGGGCTTAACCTGAGGTGGTAGAGTCTTTTGATTCTGTGTTTGTACAGAACCTAACACAATGGACTGTGGTCCATGATGGGCTCCTAAGTGAAGGCAAGACATCCGGTTTGATTGGATTTGACAGCTTGGTGTCAATAAAAGAGACAGTTGCTACTGGTGCTAGGATCTTCTGTTCAATTTCAATACAGAAACATCTGCTGGAGCTAGCAGGTACATTTCAGACAATCAGCTACAGAAGTGAAGCAGAACCTTCCATGATGTCAGGACAAAAGTGCAGTACTATTGGTTTATAGGAATAACTGATATTAGGGCTTCCCTCTGCACAGGGGAAAGGGTGTCCTCTAGGACTGACTCAAACATTTTAAGCATCTTATGAAGCAGGAGGTCAAGAAAGTGTGCACAGAATTTGGCAGGAAAGCCATCTGGTCTGGGGGCTCTCCCCACTTCCATATTCTTAATCAGTTCAGTTGACTCATCCTCAGTTAGGAGCACATCATGATTTCTATGTTGGGCTGCACTAATTTGAGGTAATTTAATATTTTTTAAAAACTGATCCAAAGCATCTGTGGTGGGATTCGTGTCCAATTTGTACAGATCTTTATGGAAACTATATAACTCTTTATTAATATCTTTAGTTGATGCACATAACTTACCACATTCATCATGGGTGGCCATGATTCTAAATGCAGAAGTCTTTTGTCTTAGGTGGTCTGCCAGCAATTTGCCACTTTTTTCACCTCATTCCCAGAAGTCCTGCCTGAATCAAAAGAGAGTGAATTCTTCTTGTGCCTAGTGCATCTGATTGAATTCATATCTACAGTTCATCAGGGATTATAGCAAATCTGGAGATGGGACAGTGGCAGAAGACAAATCAAACTCTTCTACCTTTTTCTAAAGGCCTATCATATTTTCTTCATCTTCTCTCTTATTGGAAGACATGAAACTTATAATTCTACCCCTCAACCAGGCCTTGAGTGTCTCCCTCAATTGCTTGCTAGAAGATGCTGAGGGTTTGTTTGTCCTCAGGAACAGGCCAATTTCTTTTTCCAATTTTTTTAAAGTGGGAAATCTAATAAAAGTGAAGAATAAAAAGCTCCTTCTACATGGCTGTTTCTCACCCAGCTCTGCTACTATTTGAAGAGTTACAGGGGCACGATCAGAGACAGCATTTGTATTAATGGAGGAGTGAATTACAAAATTAATCAAGTGACTGGAGATCAGAAAGAAATCTATTCGGGAATAGGACCCAGACACCAGAGAAAAGTATGAATAGATCCTACCCATTGGATGTATTAGCCACCAGACAGTTCCAGATTTTTAATGTAAAACTCCAGACCCATTCTAGTTTTGGTTGCCCTTATGACTCTGAGGCCAAGATTTGCCCACAAAAAGTTCAAGCACCTCATTAAAATCCCCAGCAATCAGAGTTGGGAGATGGGGTTCTCCATATAGTTGAGTGGAAGGTTTCAGTATCATTAAAGTTAGGTCCCCACATACTAGCAATGATTAGTTCAGATTCATTTATGGTGAATTTAAAGATAAAAAATCTGCGCTGAATGTCTGAAATTGACTCACTGACTGTTACTTTATGGAAGAGGATTGCTACCTCTCTCGACTTGGTTGAGAAGCAACAAGACGCCACTTTTCCTATCCAGTCACGATCTAATTTAGCAGCCTCATTCAGGGTCAAGTGTTTCTCCTGAAAAAGGATTACATCTGTCTTTGCTTTCTTTAACAATGACTACTTGGAGTGTTGACCCGTTTTACATTCCAGGAAATACAATTAAGATTCAGGGACATTTGGCTGTGTTAAGAATGATTTTTTGATGTCTAGTCTTATAAATGAAGGCGATGGAATGTTTGTGTCACTTGCGCTAATATACTCCATCCTGCTCCCCATACAGAAATCCGTGGGGGGTAGGGAGTCTATGGATGACATGATTTAGACACTTATTCCACCGATTTTGGATTATCTTGCCACTTGACAGGGAACAGGGAAGAGAGAGCTCCGGAATGGGAGAGGGAAGAGCACAAAAAAACAAGGGCAAGCAAGACCATAAACACACATAACATACATGTAACGCCTAACTTCTTCCGAAGCATAGCAGATCACAATGAAAGGGAAACAATTATCAAACACGTAAACACTACAAACAAAACTGAACCAATCATAAATTGGGGAGGAGGCAGGCTGGAGAGAGATAGCAGCCAGGCTGGGCGCTCCACCGCTATCCATTTAATATGATTAATTTATTAACAGGCGTCCTATTTTTCTCATACTCTACATTGTAAGGAGATAGAAAGGCAGCACACGCTCCACAAATGTAATATTTATTAACTTGGTATATCAAGGATACACCTGTGTATTATCCTCTATTTGGCATCAGTTTGCCAAACCAAACCCCGGAGTATTGGCAATATAGTTTGGTGCACAGAGAGATTTATGTTGTGGTGATTACTTTCCCAGGGCCACCTACCACCTTCCCCTTCTAATTTACAACCAAATATTCAGTTTCCCTTCTCTGTATTAAATAAACATATACCAAACAGGAGAGAAATCTGACTGCTCCCCTAAATCATCGGCTGAAGAACAGAACAAACAATTCAATTGGATGCGTAACATGTCTAAGTTAGTTCATGTTCTGTTCATGTACTCGAGGTTTGAGCTTGTACAGTGTTAGGGTGGGGAAAGGGGGCTGAAGAAGTTGGGAGAGAGGTTCAGGGTGAGGGGAATGGGGCAACAAGGGGAAAGGGATTGGAGAAATAAGTGGGTAAAGGGAAGGGGCATGCAGGATCAGTGTGAGAGGGAGGAAGTAGGTGGTGAAAGGGAGGGCAGAAATCACTGTGCACGTAGCTCAGCATTGATTCTCTACTACTACATTGCTCCGCTCCTGTGCAGCTTTCCATGACATCTTGCAGGGAGGAGAGCCATCTCTCACACTTCCAGTACATGGGCTGTCAAGCTGCTGGGTTTTGAGGACCCCAATATTTAGGAAGTGGAGAAACAGCATGGTCTCCCACTGGCACCAATTTTAAAAAGGGGTGCTGGAGCCCTCAAATTTCTAGAGAGCAGCAGGGTACTACACCACCTGCCGGTGATCTCTTTGGTCTCCATCAGTGCCAAGCTACCACACAGGCCTGGTATATTCACAAACAAATGGTTCATGTTGATTAGGGTTGTTGTCAAATGTTTCATTAATTTCCCAGCACAACTACAGGAGCAGAGGCACTTACTATTGCTAATTCACAGTTTAAACAAATCCTTTCCATGGATTCATGCCCATGAGCTCAATTTGGGATGAGCTGTTCCCTTAAATCCCCTGCAGGGTGCTTCATATTCATCCATTTGATGAGAATTGATAGACACGTTTCAAACTGTAATAGTGTATTGGCTTGGGGCAGAAGAAACACCCCAAACCAGTAAGCTAGTCAGTCATAGTAACTGGAAAAGCTTATAAGTGCAGGTAGAACAGACATAACAATTGGGAAGCAAACTTGATATAAAACAGAACAGCTACTCAATTAATTATGGGCTATTTTTTAAAAAAAAATTCTGCGTCTGGTGGCTTTTGGAACAGATACATTTCCTCACCAACCTTGACGTGAAACTGAGCTGGAAACTTTATAAAATATTTGAGTCCTCACTGCTTGGCAAGTTCCCTCGCTCAACCATCTCTGTTCAACCAAAGCTTTTGCAAAAATCTCAAAAAAGTCCCCCAAGACAGTTCTTTCTTTCCACGAGCTAGCTGCATTATTTCTCCTTTTACAGTAAATCTGACAATCAGTACAGGAGGTTGGCATTTGAGGCTGGCTTAGGAGCCAGACATTTAAGTGCTCATTCAAATCAAATTTAAAATCATCAGGCAGACTAAGCACTTCGGAAAGGAGCCAGGGAACAAATTCCAGGGGGTTGCCTTCCTCTGTTCCTTCAGGTACTCCTGTAATTCTCAAATTATTGCAGCGAGACTTTCCCTTGAAGTCTGCAACTTTAGGTTTAAGGGAAGACAAGTCTACGAGGCTTCTCTGAACCAGGGCACAGAGCTCCTGATCTCCCACTGATGATATTCTCCCTTCTGCTTCATTCACCTGTTGTCAGCTCTTACAGAGAGGAGTTAATAGAGATAACAGTGAGTTGCAAATTTGTGGCCTTGATACATACTCGGTTCGCAGCAACTTTCTCCAGCATGGCTATCATAGACCCAATGCCGTCAGTAGCAGCAGCAGCAGCAGCATGTTCAGGGGATGTGGGCCCTCTGTTCTCATTTTTTGGCTACTCATAGAGATCCTGGTAGACATTTGCCTGCTGACATTCCAGAGATTCTGGGTTACTTTTGTTCCTTTGCTGGAGGAGTTGGTCAGGGGCCTGGACTCCAGATGGAAATGGGTATTTGTAGATGGCACTTGAGCAGTGGTCCCCAACACGGTGCCTTTGGGCACAATGGTGCCCGCCGGGGCATCTATGTGCACCTGCATACTGGCCGGCAGACAAGCATCCGCTGAAATGCTGCCAAAAAGCAGTGTCATCAAGAGGCGTTGCTCCTGAAATGCGACATCACCAAGAGGCGCCACTGCCAAACTGCCGCTGATTTGGTGGCATTTCAGCGGCAATGCCTCTTGACGTTGCTGCTTCTCGGCGGCATTTCGGCGGATGCTTGTCTGCCGGCCACGGTCCTCGGTGGCTCATTGTTCAGCGCTCGCCACCTGGAGACCACTGCTCTAGCGCCCCCTGGAGTCCATCACTGTTTACTTTGCTGCTATATTTTCACTAACATAGTGGTGTGTATTCAAAGCCATCCAACACATGAGCTGTCATCTTACAAAAGAAGGCAGTGCAATCCAATAGGAAGATCAGTGGACTGGGAGTCAGGAGTTCTAGTTTTGACTCTGCTGTTGGTGTGTCCATTGAGTACTTAGCATCCTTTGTGTTGGGGAAAAGACCACCACCCATTCGATTTTGGTTAGATAGGTCGAAGCACCTTTATTGTTGAAACAAGAATGCAAGTATGCATACAGGGAGAGACAGCGAAAATCCCATGCAAGGGATAAGCTGCTCTGCCCTTCACAAATTTTACCAAGCTTATAAAGGCTAAAACTGCAAAACGTCATATTGATTTCACAAGTTATTTGCCTATTTTTGGTAATTAATATTGCAAATCAGCAGGTTATTTACTGTAAATTCAGTTTGGGGTATTTCCAGTTATGGTCTCTTTTGCAATTACATTGACTGTCTTATGACCCCTTGATTGCGAATACATATTGCACAAGCTATTAGAATATTGCATAGATCTTGCATTTTGGCAGTGATTGAGCTGGTTATTTGATAACCCCACCTTGTAGTTACTGTAAGCAAGCAGTAAATATTATGCTATATTTTGCTTAAAGCCAGACTGGCAGTTAAGTGACCCCTTGTCCCTCCCTGCCCAGTTCCTCTTTTGTCAGTGTTCTATACCCTATTTCTTCATATCTGGTTTCCTCCCCACCCAGTGTGAGACATTACTGATAAACAAGTTTGAGAACTAAAACCATGGTTTTTTATTTTACATTTATTTAGCTTTTATTATCATCAGCTAAAGCCTGAGGTCTGGATATATGGGCCTATAAACCAATAAAGCTAAAAGCATTTAATTGTTACAATATTATATGTTAAAATTATAGAGACTTATATCAATGTCAGGGCTCTGCAGCCGGGACTGATTTGTTTACTATTTTAATCAGGGTCCCGCTGCAGTATCCGTGACAGTGACAGCAAATTCTTAAAAGCAGTGGCTAAACAAGGCTCTATAAGAACAGAAAGCTACAAGTATTCAATTATATATCAGGATCATAGATGCCGGTATTACTATTGGGGACCTGCACCAGAGTACTGTTCGTGCACTATTTCGATCAGAACCCTGAGGCAGGATTCACACCAGTGACAGCAAACTTTTAGAAGCAGTGGCTAGACAAGGCCCGACCTGGCCAGCAATAAAGCTACATATAAAGGGTGGGCGGTTATGGTCCCTTACATTTGTGAAGCTCTGAGATGCATGGATGAAAAGCGCAGAGTATATTTATTCAGCTCTCTTCAGGATTTCTATGGCATCTGTCATTTTAGCTGAAGATGAAACTACATACCTACCATATCAATGAGGCTGTTTCAGCTCTATATGCACTGCAAGATCTCCATTTCACTCACTCACTAACTCACAGGGATTGTCTTTGAGCCCACTGCCAAATCAGTACAGCCACATCAATGATGATTTTCCCCACATTTTTTTTTAAATATCGTTGAGAAACTGAGGCAGAAAGCAACTAAGGGTCAGATTTTTAAAGGGATTAAGGCAGCTAAAATGCAGATAGGCATCTAGTGAGATGTTCAAAAGTGCCTAATTACCAAAATCCCACTACGTGTCTATTTGCATCTTTAGGTTCCTAAATTATTTTATAAATTTGATCCTAAGTGATTTATCTAAAGTCACTCTGTGATGGACCAGGGACTGGAATCCTGGTCTCCCAAGTCCCAGACTGTCACTCTAACCACTGGACAATTCTGCCTCTCTGGTTGGTAGAGCCCTGGCTGAGCTTGAGGTGCTGGCAGTTAGAAAAACAATCTTTGACTCTTAGGGCTGGTCTACACTGGGGTGGGGGGGGGAAATCGATCTAAGATACGCAACTTCAGCAACATGAATAGCATAGCTGAAGTCGAAGTATCTTAGATCGAGTTACCTACCGTCCTCACGGCGCGGGATCAATGTCCGCAGTTCCCCATGTCGACTCCACTACTGCTGTTCGCATTGGTGGAGTTCCGGAGTCGACAGGAGCGCATTCGGGGATCGATATATCACGTCTAGATGAGACGCGCTATATCAATCCCCGAGAAATCGATTGCTAGCCGCCGATACGGTGGGTGGTGAAGACGTACCCTTACATGAAACAAAGCAGATCCAGAAATCACTGAGCAGGAATAAGTACGGGATTCTGTGATTTCATTTTTAGAGTCAATTTGCCTGACTCCTCTCATGCGTTAGAAAGCAATATATGCTGTGTAAATCTGTCCTGCTGCTGATTACAATTCACTTTCAGAGTAAGATCCTTCCCTCTTTTCCCCTCTGAAATTAAACTGATCTGCGGGTTGGTGCTGAAATACACAGTTACCGATGTCAGGCGCTCCCAGAGACATCTTTATGGAGGATGATGCCTTCATTTATTCAAGTAAGCCTCGGTATTTATGTATCTCATTACATCGGTAGCCTGTAGCATCTGTTTCCACGCTATACCTGTCAAGCAACATCTTATCAGTGGAGCTCCTTCTATTCACTCCGCTCCCTCCTCTCCTTTCAACTCACTGATAAGTAACTGGATGCTTATTCTAACCTCCTTTTAAATAACAGAAGGGAGACAGGGCTAAGCGGACAGCCTGAAAGAGACAATGGAAGGGCTTGGTGTACTCTGTACATATCAGAGCACCAGCGCTTGACAGATCCTGGGATTGAAGTCAGCCCCAGACCTAGTTAAATTATGATAATAGTAATACAGCTGACTTATATTCACATAGTTCCTTTCATGCATAAGGATCTCAAAGGCCTTTACAAGCTTAGCAGACATACACAGTATATATGATGGATCCGACATACAAGGATATATGTTCCTGCGCTCAGTTATATCAATGAAAATCTGGAGAAACCCCACTGACTTTAGTGGAGCTACTCAAGATCTTACAAAGATTCTCTAGACCAATGAGTTGGCCCTGAGAATCCCTGCGAGGGAGGGTTACCAAGCACATGTCATTGCTAGTCTGCTCTTGATCATTTTCCATGTGAGAAGAAGCATGATCTAATGGTCTTAGTATAAAACAGGGAGCCTGGAACTCCTGAGTTCTGACCCTCGTTCTCACACCTACTTTTTATTCAAGTCACTTCACTTTCTTTGCTTTAGTTTTCTAATCTGTAAACTGCAAATAGTACCTACCGTGCTTCATTGGCACACCGAGAGGACTGAGTAGCCAATGTTCAGACAGTATTTTGAAATTGAAGAGCATTCTGTAAGTGCAACGTATTAGAATTCTCCCAACGCTGAAATGCAGCCACCTCTTATAGATGCAGACTCTAAGGCCCGAAGGGACCATCATGATCATCTAGTCTGACCTCCTGCACATTGCAGGCCACAGAACCTCACCCACCCTCTCCTGTAACTCTCTGGTTGAGAACTGAAGTCCACAAATCATGGTTTAAAGATTTCAAGTTACAGAGAATCCACCATTTACACTAGTTTAAATCAGCAAGTGACCCTTGCTCCATGCTGCAGAGGAAGGCAAAAAACTCCCAGGGTCTCTGTCTGGAACATGGCAGCAACACACCACAGATTAGGAAGCATACCAGGTGGTGCAAATAAAATCCCGCCTAAAGTTTTCAGCTGGAAGACTTTCAATCCCCAAAGTAAAAGCAGCAAAGAATCCTGTGGCACCTTATAGACTAACAGATGTTTTGGAGCATGAGCTTTCGTGGGTGAATACCCACTTCTTCAGATGCATCTGAAGAAGTGGGTATTCACCCACGAAAGCTCATGCTCCAAAACGTCTGTTAGTCTATAAGGTGCCACAGGATTCTTTGCTGCTTTTACAGGTCCAGACTAACACGGCTACCCCTCTGATACTTAATCCCCAAAGTGAAATTCAGCTAGACCTTTGTGGTATAAACACCCCTACTCCTACATACAGTGCCATGGCATCTGCAGTGAGCACAAGTAGTCAGAAACTTGGCTATACATCCAAGCTGAAACCCTTGGCAGTATGCCAACCCCTATCAATTTCCTGGTGCGCTGGTTCAATAATCACTGAGGAAAGAAGGCCACCAATGCCATTCTTTTAGCATCCGCATTTCTATTGAAGTTCTGAGAGAACACAGTAATGACGGGCATGGACAGGTCAACTGCACAAACTGAGTGATAGATCTTCTGCCACTCTACGATCAGTGGTTGTTGGAGGATCCCTGTGATAAGAGTGATACGCTGATTGGCAGGTGATTACCTGGGAACTGATTTCATTTGCAGTGTGGTTATTAGTGAAGTCAAAATCCTGTCACTTCCTTGTTAAGCTGTAGCACTGCAGTGGGAGGTGAATGTTTCCTTTCCACTTAATGAACAGCCATTTTGGGGCTGTTTGTCTGTTTGTTTCCTTTGTATCCCAGGCAATGGCAACTGTTGCAACCCTGCATCTGTGTTTGTGCAGTGGGAGCCAAGACACTTCCAGTGATAAACAGCCCCAAACTATATATATAAACAAACAAAATATAACCCTCATAACTCTTCATTTCTGATTAAAAGGCTCTGTCCTCAGTGCCAGTATAGGAGAGATGAGGGTTCTGAAAGCACAGAGGCAGACAGGACCTGACAATGGATCCAAGCCCCCAGGCTGGAATCTCTTGGATCAGGCTCCAAACCCCCAAACTGATCCAACCCCTCTTAGATGCTGGGAAGATGTGAATCCCAATCCTCACCCAATGGAAGCAGGGACGGACAAAACGTTTAGTTGCCCTGCCCAACTCAGCAGGTTGGGAGAGAACAGTTTGGTCTCTGTGACTCTTCAGTCCTTAGTCTTATTACAGACCCTGCCAGTCATGTCAATTGTGTCACGGACACCCGCCTGTTCGAATCTGCTCTGAGACCAACAACTCATTCACCATACACCACCAAGCTGCTGAGAGATGGAAATGTTACAATGGCTCCTGATCTGGGTTGGCTCTGACACAGTGACCAAGCTCTGCAGCCTGTAACTAATCCTATCAGTGATCAAGGTAACAATTTCCTTAGGCCTTTGAGCTAGAGAAATAACCAGGCTGCTTCCTTCACCACAGTGCTGTTCACCGGATAACCAGAGGCACGTAAGGGCAGACTCGCTTTAAGAATTCCATTGGGGGAGTAGCAGTGTTCTAGATGTTGATTGGCATAATAGGAACCTTATTCCAGGGTAGGAAGAACACTCCTTTTATTCCTAGCTTTGCCCCATGCCATTAAACAATGAAACAGCCTTTCTTCTCTTCCAGACCTCGTCATCAGTGCGCCCCTTAATATGGCTGAGTAAATAGCCACATATTAAAAGAAAACATTCCCCTAGCTGTCTTACTAATGACACGAGCTCAATGCAGCTAAAAGACTTGACTTGGGTACAGACCGATCCAAAGTCTGCTGAAGCCCATTAACTTCAGCAGTCTTTAGCTCAGGCCCTTTGTTTCTCTGGTCTTGTGGCTAAGACACAGTAGTGGGAGTCAGGAGACTGGGGTGGTACTCCTGGGCTTTGCTTTCTGTGTGACCCTGCGCAGGTCGCTCAGGGCTAAATGGTGGCACTTAGCCAGTGCCTGCACTGGATGTCGCTCCAGCATACTAAGAGGACCAGGTGGTGCTGTGCACCAGGGAGGGGCGCACCTCCCAGAGTCCAAGAGGAATAGGACCGCTGTGCCACCTAAAAGAGGGAGTAGAATGTGCTTTCCTCCATGGCTGCCAAAGTCTGGAACTGCAAAGGATACTGGTCCCTGCAAGGGGCAGAGGAGAGGGTAGAAAGGGGGCAGATCCTTTGCATGTCCATGATGAGGACAGGCAAACCCTGGCTCCAACTCTCAGTGTCCCCAGCTGTCAAATCTTACCTCCCTCACAGGGCGTTGTGAAGCTAATTTAGAACGGTGTGAAAGAGTCCAGCCTAATAGCAAGCAACTAGACCAGGACTCAGGACCACTGAGTTCTACTCCTAGCTCTACTGGTGGATGACCCTGGGCATGTCACTTCCCCTCTTTCTGTGCCTCAGTTTCTCCATCAGTAAAATGGAGATAATGGTACTTAACTCCCTTTGCAAAGCGCTTTGATTTCTGCTGATGAAAAGTGCAATATGAGAGCTAAATATTATCATTTTCAGGTTAAAGATACAATGTACCTGCAAAAGAATCAGTATTTGGCCAAGATTTTTAAAAACAGGTGCCTAAAGTTAGGTAGGGATAAGAGCTCAGATGCCTACATCAGTGGCTGGATTTTCGAAGTGCTGAGCACCCATAAGTCCATGTTGCTTTCAGTGGGAGCTGTAGAGATCCCAGAACTTTTGAAAATTCACTTTTGGAATTTTTCCCCCTCAATTTTTTTTTATTTAAATTCAAAATTCAGAAATATTGGACCAGATCTAGACTTGCTCAAAAAACAGGACATGGGAGAGGGATAGAGTGTGTGAGTGTGAAAACAGGACATAGGAGAGAGAGGGATAGAGTGTGTGTGTGTGAAAACAGGATATGGGGGAGAGAGAGAGAGAGAGATATGATTTTGACCAGCTCTACTAATAATGTCAGTCTTGGCTAAGAGATAACCATGGGAGAATGTGGGAGAAGATGACAAACATCTGAAGGATGTAAATCCCATGGAGTGAGAGGAATTATTTAGTGTGGCATATTGGAGTACAACTAGGGGTGATGGGAGGGAACAAAAAAAGGCAGCATTTAGTCTCCCAGAAAAAAAGTTTCCTTACAGTGAGCTCAGTAAGTCCATGGAAGGAATCCCAGTATTGCCAACCACAAGAGTTCAAAATAAACGAGTCAAGCCTCTCAAAATCTTGTGATTGGCTTAAAAATCAAGCGCTTCTTTTACAAAAATATTGCTGGCTTCTGTTTCTTTTCCTTGCTGAATTTTTAAAAGTTTCAAGCTTTTCTCTGCTACCCCAAAGGCTAGAAGCTTCCTAAAAAAGGGCGGGGGAGGAGAAAAGAGGCTAAGATTCTTATGTAATCACGTGACTTCAGGAGCTGAGTCTTTAAGAAAAACACCAACTATCACAAGACTCTCCGACACTGTGAGGCAGGCTGGAAGTCCCATTGACTAAAGCACAAGGAAATCTCCGAGAACGATCAATCCTGTATTGGCCAGGAAACAGTCTGGATGATCTAACAGAGATTTCCCATCTCAGATTCCCATAGTGCTCTGATTAATCAGATCTGTAGTTTTCAGTCGCTTCCACCCCTACACACCCCAGCCAGCTCGATGGATTCTGCAATCTCTCCCAGGCTCATGGTCTCAGATGTTTTGCTAACAACAAGATCCTGTCACTAGCCTAAAGCAGCTTTATCCTGCTCCCCCCTCCCAGTACCCCAACAGGCAGAACATTCAGCTGTAGAACATGTGTTGTCCCCTCCTCCCCAAGAGCAAAACCAAAACCCTCACAGACTCGGGCTTGGGAAAAGTGGTAATTAGTTTGATGGGAAATAAACTGCTGCTTCAGCACTTTGCTCACCACTGGTCCTACAACAGTGACAACACCTCCGCCAAGGAGAAAGGAACTCGGCCTCAATGGACCGAGGCGCCCGCAGGGCTCACCACTGGCATGCAGGGCTCATTAGTTCACACTAGTGTGATAATCCCGAGCCCTGGACAAGCCGTTAACAATGTTTAAAAGCGCTTGTCCAACAGTTCAGCCTCAAAATGCGCTTTGGTCTTAAAACTGCTATAACCCTACGTACCAACAAGAGGGAAAGGGGTGTTAAAGGAAGAAAAAAGTGTCACCCCTTTGTCACAGGGGATTTAGAATGGGAAGTAACGGCGACTACTGTGGAAACGCCCCTCGTCTTGAATATTTGTGTGAATGTAACCCACTGGTGAGTGTGTTACAGGTACCTTCCGTGCCAATCCTTGTCAAATGTTGGAAATGGGCCACATCCACCTTGATTGCATTGGCCTCATTAGCACTATAAAAGTACTTTTTCCCTCTCTTGATATTCACCCCTTCTTGTCAACTGTTGAGAATAGGCCACTTCCACCTTAATTGAATTGGTTTCATTAGCACTGACCCTCCACTTGGTAAGGTAACTCCCATCTTTTCATGTGCTGTAATAATTATTCTGCTTACTGTATTTTTCACTCCATGCATCTGATGAAGTGGGTTTAAGCCCACAAAAGCATATGCCCAAATAAAGCTAGTGGTTTTAAAAAGCTGTGGCTCGGGCTGTAGAAGCTTGTGCTTTTAGCTCTCCAGCCCCAGTTCAATGCCTACTGTGTCAGGATCCAAGATAGTGACCATTACACAATGGAAACCAGAATTCTCATATCTGTGCTCTGTGAGCTGAGGAGCGTGAAAGTTAACTGTGAGGCCAACCCCTTCTGCACCAGCTATCAGACCAGGCACTGTATGCTGCAGGCACTGAAAGAGCATCTCGGCTGACGATCCTTCACAGGTTCCCCTGACGGCATGCATCTCTCCTCTGCAGGCAGAATGCCTCCAGAGCCAGCCAGCCACTGGGATGGGACCTTTCGATATTCCCCACAGCAGCAACAGGCCCCTGGGGTTGTATAACATCATCCTGTTGTGTTTGGACAGCATCTAGCACAATGGGCTCCCAGCCCATAACTAGGCGCCTAGGCTGCTTAGTTATACAATATTCACATACTGTGCGCTTCCACAGCTGCTTTTATGGGAGGATCACAAAGCATTTGACAAACACTGGTTGACTAATTAAGCCTTGGGCATATACAGTCCCCTCCCATATAGGCAACTATTATTACAACTGTTTTACAAAGGGGGGAAACTGAGGCACACAGCGAATAAGTGACTTGCTTAAGATCACAGAGCAGGTCACTGGCAGAGTTGGAAACAGATCCCAGAGTCCCACTGTCTCTCCCAGAGTTATCAGATTCACTTCCTTTAAAAATGTCTTCTCTAAGGAGACATTTTTCTCCATTCAACCCACCCCCCTGCAGCATGGCGGGACTAGTTTTGTTATCACGATAGCATCCCAGCAGCTGGGAGCCAAGCCCAGCAGTCACCTCTGTTTATTGTGCTCACTGTGGCATAAAACACCTGCACAATTAAGAAAATAACCCTGTGAGATTTTGCATCAACCCCAGTTTTCAAGAGGACCCAAAACAGGGATATGAACACAGGTTTCTAGCCAGGAGTATTGTGCCCCAGGTATCAGACAGGAAGGGCCGCATTTTATTTCCTAATGATATGTGAAACGCATCAGCGGCTTGTACAGGCAAATTGACAGAAGAACACAGAATATAAGTGATTATCTACAGAGCTTTTCCTGAATAACTCCATGTGCAGACAAAGCCCTAAAGTCAGCTGCACTCTTCTGTGAATCCAGGGCTCAGAGAGGCAGAAATGATCAGAGGTGAGAAGCAAACACATATAGCATCACAAGATGAGAGGTTTACTCTGATGACTGATAGCTAAGCATTAGGTGTACCACTAATCACAGTGAGGGCTTCTGGGCCAGAACCTTCACTGGTGCAAATCAGTACAGGCAACACAGATCTGCTGATGGGGGAATCTGGCCTTATGTCTGCATGTGACCAGGGGAGTCTTATGTTAAAAACATCCCTCCCCCCATGTTCTGAGGGGTAAAGGCAATGCCTGCATGAATAGTGGGACCGTACGGTACTGTCCCCCTGCTATGGTTTCAATATTACAATTAACTGGATTGTTAAACAGAAATACCCTTTGCCTGGGTTTCTCAAGCTATCTTCCCTCCGTCTATACTTGCCACTATTTTGGTAGCTCCCAGGGACACCAGTATAAAGCACTCACTTTTCTTAATGAATCAATCAGGCCCAATGTCTTACATTCCCAAGGGGCTCCAAGCACTTTAAAAACTTTGGGCCCAATTCCAAGAGGCCACGAGCAGCCTGAAATCCCCTCCACTTCCATGGAAATAGACAGCATTCAATGCCTCGCAGGAAAGGCCCCTTTGTCAATACATGTTTCACCAACACTATTTGCTGCAGCACCTGGCTGTTCCTTAGAACTCTCCTTTCTAGCTACAGACCTAGCTTGACCCAGTGTGGCTTTTGAGGCCTTATGAGAAGCACAGGGCAGGGCAGGACAGTTGTTTCTTACTATTTCTTTATTATCGGACCTGATACGTCAGTGAATCGTTGCTGACTGGTGTGCCAAAGATGGGAACAGAACCCTTGGGGGCTAGGCAGAGGGAAGGAGAAGGGTGGGGAAGGAATACAGCACTGATCACAGCTAATTACAGATTACAATCCCCCTCCCTAATTGCTATGGTTAATTATTGATGGACAAGGTTTTTTCTTTCAGGTTGTCAGGTAACTTGAGAGTTCCATGCTCTGAGAAGACTCACAGCAGCCTTTTGTCTCCTAAGGAAGGCAGCAGTGGCCACAGGAGGAAAAGCCGGGGTCCCACCGTCCTCCAATTGGCCTGGAAAATGGAAACGTACCAAGAAGATCCCAAAAGGAGGTTATTTCGGGAAGTGCATCGGGCATCTCTCAGAGACTGTCAGCTCCTAAGTGCTATTGACAAGCAGAAATCCTTTGATGCCATTAGCTGGGCAGGCCATTGATTTTCCTTTCTTTAACAAGAAAATAATTTGAGTTTATACAATCTGAGCACTCGATGCAGCCCTTTTTGTCTTCCCAGCTGGCTGTTTTTTTGCAGTCATTTTTCAGTGTCCTCACTTGCAAAAGCAAACAATTAAAATCGCCCTGGTATTTTTTATTGTTTGCTGAAGTGGGTGGGTCCTGCCTGGGTACTCTGCAGGCAATTTCCCTGTCCTGTTTGTGAGCTGTCCAACTACCAAGCCTGGACTACTGCAAGCCAGGACCCTCGGAAATCCCACGCACGGGAGGCTTCCCACAGCACTGTCTCTTGCACCACAGTTCCCCCTCGGCTTGGGGTGGCTGATGGTGGCAGTAGGACTCATTCACACAAGTGCCATCCACTGGGCTGATGAGGGACGCACCACTGCTTCTCTTTGGGCAAGCTGGTGTCCTCATCACCAGCTCCACCACCAGCAGTGTGATCAATAGGTTGGAGCATCCCAGTGTGATCCTGGAGCTCAAGGCCTTAGCCACAGGACTTACAAGAACATACTGGGTCAGACCGAACGTCCATCTAGCCCAGTATTCTCTGTCTTCCAACAGTGACTGCTTCAGAGAGAATGAACAGAACAGGTCATCATCGAGTGATCCATCCCCTGTTGCCCAGAGGGTTAATCGGTTGATTACTCCGTCCCTAAGCAATAGCTGGGCTCTGCTCAGGCTGCTCTCCCCCCCACTGGTTTGCTGACCTGTTGATCTACCCTTCCCTTCCCCAAAGAGACATTGGGAATGAGGAAATGGTCTGTCTTTGAAAGAATGCCCCTCCTCCCCAAGACCTGCCATTCCTGACAAAACCACGGTCCATCAAGTATCCTGCCTCTGGCAGTGGCCAACAATTAACAACATTCATAACAGTAACAATTCTTTTCACTTTTTGCCAGCTGACCTTAAAACCCTTTAAAATATGTGGGAAAACGCTGTCCTCCCAGTACTCGAAGGGGGGATTCTGCAACAGAGTGAGCTTAAGGCACATATTTGCACCAGAGGCCATTCAAATTTTGGGGACTCAATGTCAGAAATCTTCCATTCAGGTGCCAGGCATGCACCTTTGAAAACTGTAGCTTGTCTTTACTGACCATGCTGCCAACAGTCACAGGAAAGGGAAGGGACCTTGCCTCCCCACCCTTAAGCCCTGTAACCAGGCTCGGCACTGGAGCAGGGATGAATCATAGCCACTTCTTCCCACATCAGCAGGGGCGGCTCTAGATATTTCATGGCCCCAAGCACGGTGTCATGCCGTGGGGGGTGCTCTACCGGTCGCCGTCCCCAGTGGACCTCCTGCAGGTGTGCCTGCGGAGGGTCCGCTGGTCCCGTGGCTTCGGTGGTGCTGCGGGACCAGCGGACCCTCCGCAGGCATGCCGCCGAAGGCAGCCTGCCTGCCGCCCTCCTGGTGACCGGCAGAGCGCCCCCCGCGGCATGCCGCCCCAAGCACGCGCTTGGCGTGCTGGGGCCTGAAGCTGCCCCTGCACATCAGACCCCAATCCCACAACAGTCCAATGGCCCAGGCAGGCCCTAGGACATCAGCCATTTGCTAAATCTTTAGAGCAACAGCTAATTCCAACAATCAAAGCAAATCAGCCCTGCTACAAACTCCTAATGTCATAGAATCATAGAACATCAGGGTTGGAAGGGACCTCAGGAGGTCATCTAGTCCAATCCCCTGCTCAAAGCAGGACCAATCCTCAACTAAATCATCCCAGCCAGGGCTTTGTCAAGCCTGATCTTAAAAACCTCTAAGGAAGAAGATTCCACCACCTCCCTAGGTAACCCATTCCAGTGCTTCACCAACCTCCTAGTGAAAAAAGTTTTTCCTAACATCCAACCTAAACCTCCCCCACTGCAACTTGAGACCATTACTCCTTGTTCTGTCATCAGGTACCACTGAGAACAGTCTAGATCTATCCTCCTTGGATCCCCCTTTCAGGTAGTTGAAAGCAGCTATTAAATCCCCCTTCATTCTTCTCTTCTGCAGACTAAACAATCCCAGTTCCCTCAGACTCTCCTCACAAGTCACATGCTCCAGGCCCCTAATCATTTTTGTCGCCCTCCGCTGAACTCATGTCACTAATGCAGCTCCCAAATTAGAAGTGATTTCTCATTTCCCCAACAGATCCGCCTGGATACATTCAAGTTGTTGGTTGGTTTTGTTGTTTGTTTCTTAATAAAAACTGACGCTAGTACAGCGTTCTTATACAGACGCTCCCATCATTCCCTGACCTGCTGATCCCTCTTGCGCTTTATGACATGAAAGGAGACGTTCCCCACGGTTTCTCTTATTGCATCCTAGCCTCATGTGGTGTGCAACACGAAAGCATCATGATACTAAATTAGGATGGAAGCGTTTTACACTCATTCTGCACAGGTGTAAATGATGACTCAAGCTACGAGACGCTGGCAGATCAGGCTTTTCTTTTTAAAAGATATCTTTTTTTAAAAAAATTCCTCTGACTGTAGTGCTGGTTAAAGAGACCAGACTGACAGCTCTGGAAATGTGAACACAGAACTCTGGGATCCTCTGCTTAGCCACTGAAAGGTTGCTACATGGGACAGAATATTGCAAGGTTCTGCCAGGGTGGGCTGGTTGGCAAGGGAGGTCACAATCAGATTTCTGGGCCTGAACCAATCCCTTAGGTCTGAACCCTGCCTAAATCTCGTGAGGATGTCTGATTTCCAGTCTGGGACTGGAATTTTGCAACTGGCCCATCTCTTTATTGCAGTAGTCCACAGAGGCACCAGCTAAGATTGAGACTCAGTTGCGGTGTACATAAAAGCGGCAAGATACAGTGGCCACCCCGAAGATCTTGCAATCTAAATAGACGACAGACACAACGTGGGAGGAAGGAATGATTACTATCCCCCCTTGTCAGATGAGAAACTGAGGCACACAGCAATGAAGGCCCAGATTTTTAAAGGTGTGTAGGCATTACTGTGCTCAGCGTGTCAACGCCTAAGTGTTTTAGGCACCTAAATCTTTTTTCCCCTAAACAGATTTAGGCACCTAGGAGACTAACTGGGACTTGGTCTTTATATGCCTAAATACCTTTTGGAAATGAAAATCAGGCTCCTAAATCAGTTAGGTATTGCAATTCTGAGTACAGCAATGTCTACATATCTTTACAAATCTGGGCTTAAGTGAGTTACACAAGGTCACAGTGGGAGTCTGTGGCAGAGCTGACACCAGACCCTAGGTCTCCTGAGTGTCACAGGAATGCCTTAATTTCAAGAATATCCTCTCTCTCAGAAGGGAAAATATTCCAGATCCAAACCCACCCAAACTTTAAGGTATTAGAAATCTCGATCCAAATTTTGTTGCTTGAGTCCATCTCAGTTTGTGGGGACCAGCTCCCAGCACCGCCCTCCACAATAACTCCTTGAGGGGGACCATCCACTGGAGCTGGTCCTGCTAGATACCATGGCAGATCGACTGGAACTTTTATACTAGGGAAACGTCCCTTTTCACCCCCACAAGGGGAAAATGAGGGTATGTCTACATCTACAATTTTGCAGCGCTGGTTGTTACAGCTGTATTAGTACAGCTGTATAGGGCCAGCGCTGCAGAGTGGCCACACTTACAGCAACCAGCGCTGCAAGTGGTGTTAGATGTGGCCACACTGCAGCGCTGTTGGGCAGCTTCAAGGGGGGTTCGGGGAACGCGAGAGCAAACCGCGGGAAAGCAGGTCTCCTTCCCCGGTTTTGCTCTAGTGTTCCCCGAACCCCCGAGCAAGCAGATCTCCTTCCCCGCAGTTTGCTCTCGCGTTCCTCGAACCCCCCTGCAAACGGCGGGGAAGGAGACCTGCTTGCTCGGGGGTGTGGGGAAGGAGACCTGCTTGCACGGGGGTTCGGGGAACACGAGAGCAAATCGGGGAAGGAGACCTGCTTCCCCAGGGTTTGCTCTCGCGTTCCCCGAACCCCCGAGCAAGCAGATCTCCTTCCCCGCGGTTTGCTCTCGCGTTCCCCGAACCCCCGAGCAAGCAGATCTCCTTCCCCGCGGTTTGCTCTCGCGTTCCCCGAACCCCCCTGCAAACGGCGGGGAAGGAGACCTGCTTGCTCGGGGGTGCGGGGAAGGAGACCTACTTGCACGGGGGTTTGGGGAACGCGAGAGCAAACCGGGGAAGGAGACCTGCTTCCCCGCGGTTTGCTCTCGCGTTCCCCGAACCCCCCTGCAAACCGCTGGGAAGGAGACCCGCTTGGGGGGGGGATTCGGAGAACACCGGAGCAAACCGCGGGGAAGGATACCTGCTTGATTACCAGAGAGGCTTCCTCAGGTATGCTGGGATACCTGCTTATTCCACGGAGGTCAAGAAAAACGCTGGTAAGTGTCTACACTTGATTACCAGCGCTGATCCTCTACACCCGAGACAAAACGGGAGTACGGCCAGCGCTGCAAACAGGGAGTTGCAGTGCTGGTGATGCCCTGCAGATGTG
The DNA here is from genome assembly GCF_007399415.2 of Gopherus evgoodei. Lineage (NCBI taxonomy): Eukaryota > Metazoa > Chordata > Testudines > Testudinidae > Gopherus > Gopherus evgoodei. The sequence continues at coordinate 9,014,788 of NC_044336.1, read as the reverse complement.
TACACCTCCTAAGTTGCAGCGCTGTAACCCCCTCACCAGCGCTGCAACTTTGTGATGTAGACAAGCCCTGAGAAACACAACGAAAATAAAATCCCACTTTGCCTTGATTTGGGAAGTCTAAAAAAAAAACCGGAGGCACGTCCGAGCCCCAACTAAGCAAGTCACCTTTAAAAAGGAAGGTTGAAGAACTATTATTTGATTGTCTCTCTCTAGGCCTCATTTTTTGATAAATTAGCTTCAGCTCCATTACTTCATGATATATCTCCCCTGACATTTAATTATACTTACCCCAAACACATTAAGCCAATCAGTCTGAACAGCTTCTTATTAATATGCAAATTTATCCTTTGAAAACCCATGAATCTGTGAAAAATCTCTTTAGGCTTCAATTAGGTCCACTCAGGAAGTTGTGTACCTCACACAGACACTCATTCCATTCACTCACTCGATGAGTCTGCATTCCCTAATTGTTTGAGCTAACTACTCTGGCGGCAGCTTGTGGCTGAGGGAGGCAGGGTTGGGGGGCAAGGGACAGGGAAGAGGGAAAGGACCAAATGGAACACAGATGCCAAAACACTTAAAAGATGAATGATCATACAGCGGGGCCACTATTTGCAACTGATAGTTGAGAATCACAGGCTTTTCTGAAACCACAACTGGTCATGTGTGTCTGAATGGCCCATGGCGAGCACACCGTAGACTTTGGTTTGATATTTTTGCAAGAAAAAGTTTCAATTTTTCATTTCAAAATGACATTTCGAAACACAATTTACTGTTTTTATGAACAAATTTTAAATGTTTTTAAAGGTTAAAATTCGAACAAAAATGTTTTGATTTTACTGAAACAAAACATTGCAATTAACCCCAAACCATTTTTTCTGAATTTTGTTTTACTGTAAATGTTGATTTGTTTTTTGTTCCATTTTGGAAATTTTCTTTAAAATAACTATTTCCTGCAAAATAAAAAAAAATCTGGCTCCTGCCCAATTCTATTCACGATCCAACAGGTCTAGCCACTAAAGGGGGACAAAGAGCCACATTGTGTTAGTGGGAGCTTCACCTGGACACTCTAATTCAGTGGTACTCAACTTTTTCGGCTGGCGAGCGCCAGTCGAAGGACCACTGCAGCGGAGCACCCACCGAAATGCTGCCGAATTTCGGCGGCATTGCCTCTCGATGAAGTCGCTTGCCATCGACAAGCAACATCATCAAGAGGTGTCCCCACCGAAATTCGGGAGCGACGCCTCTCGATGTCACATGTTGATGGCAAGCGGCGTCAGCGAGAGGCATCCTCGCCGAAATTCGGGGGCGACTCCTCTCGATGACGTTGCTTGTCGACGGAAAGCGCCATCATCGAGAGGCGTGGCTGCCGAAATGCCGCTGCGGCATTTTGGCGGGTGCTCTCCCGGGGGCCAGGACGCGGGCGCATTAAGATGCCCCCATGGGCGCTACGGTGCCCACAGGCACCGTGTTGGGGACCCCTGCTCTAATTGCTGATGAAAGTTAACTGCAGTCATCAGGAACTGAACTGAGATCATCACATTCATTTCACGTAGGTCACTGAACTGATAAGAGAGCAAGAACCAGTCACTAATGAATGCACTGAAATTAGCAATCTAGTTAAAGAAGGTGCAGTATTACATTACCAGTCCCCTCACAACTCGAATTATCTTGGAGATGGTTTTTCCAATGCTTTTATCTAACCCCAGGTTAATTTTACTGGAACCACAGTGGGACCACAAGATCCAGTGTGCAAATAAACATTACCATGCGTAAAGCCACAAACTTGGGCCCACCAGGCCCACTCCCCATCAGAGTTTAGGGCCTCCTGTGCCAGTCCTCCCACTAGATGTGTGTGAGAGAGAAAGACAGACAAAGAGAATACGAAGGCGGGAGAGCTTTGAGGCAAAGATTTCTGTCCCTTCAGTTCTGCTGCAGAGGGAAGGGGACCAGAAAGAGTGAATAATGGGCTGAAGTAGAATGGCCAGACAGCAAATGTAAAAATTGGGATAGGGAGTGGGGAGTCATAGGTGCCTATATAAGACAAAGCCCCAAATATTGGGACTGTACCTATACAATTGGGACATCTGGTCACCCTAGGCTGAGGTGACAGAGCTGGCTCATAAATTGCAAAGCTCAGCTTGACTACAAGGCCCTGAGCAACTGCCTACTTTCTCTCCACTTGGGCCTAAAAAATACTTTCAATTAGGCCTGACCAGTGGCTGAGCGCTGCACAGTTGAAAGAGACAGACATCCTGAGATCTTCATGCTGCCTCTCCAAGGTGGCATGGCCTAAGAGCATTGCAAGGGAGCCCACCTTCTCAGTCCATGGCAGGGCCGGAAGCACCCTCCCTCTTGAATCAGCAGTGACTATGCCAGTTTGTTACAGAGAAACATCAGAGGAGTGACAAGCAAAACTCCAAAGGTGCCATCCAGATAAGTAGCAGACTGGTCAGGAGATCTCATCAGAAGAGGCTTTGCTGCTGGGTTTCAGAGACTTCTAACCAAGCCAAAAAACCCCACAAGAACAGCTCTCCCCGTGGTTTTGGGGATCTATGCTTCTAGTCCCAGTTGCACCCCACCAAGTGCAGAGATGTATGATGTGGGATGAAAGGCATTGGAAGAAGAGCTGCTTGAAAAATGAGTCAAACCTGTAATGAAAATTGTCCTTTTTTTCCATAAAAATTTGAACTTTCCATCAAAATAATAATAATAAATAATACTAATAATTAGAATTCTGGATTTTTCCAACCAGCTTTAATCAAAAGTATGCTTGAACATTTTGGGGGATGCATTGAAAGCTGTGGCTTAATATTTGAAGATAGGATTTTTCTTTTATCTAGCCAATTCATTAGTCCTTCAGTGCATCCCTACCAGCGTTTCTAAATGCCTACTGCACTGCTGTATCTAGGCATTGCGCATACATTGTAGCAACACATTACTCCACCCAAATAATAATTCCCTCAGGACTCACTGTGGGGGGTGATTATTTAACTCTGTATAGGAGTGAAATGGACCTTCCAAAAATACCAAAGTGCTTTCCTCTAGGCTTGCGATGGTGCTCTCAGCAGTGGCTCTCTGTGAGGCAGGCCTGCAAGCAGAGAGAGGCCAGCTGTGCCCGTGTGAGTGAAATCTCTCTGCAAAATGCTGGGATGTTAAGCAAGAAAAGGCAAGAGTTTGTCTGCCGCATTGTCCGGAGGTGACAGCCACACACTTATTCACTCCCAAGGCCATGAGCCAGACAGAAATGCAATCTTTCAAATCTCGCAGTCCACAGAGCACACCTGAGGTGCGTATATTAAACTCCTCTTCTTCCAGACTGTTCAAAGTAACACTTTTGTCTTTAAAGAACTCACCCTGGCATGGAGGCTAGAGGGAAGGAAAGGTAAAGACCTTGATGTCTTATTTCCACAGGGTAAGAACACTAAAGAGATGCCAACACAGTGGCAGCAAATATTATAGGTCTTGTGGCTTTTGACTGCATAGTTCCAGTTAGTAAAGGAGTTTCTGCTTGGGAGCTATTGAAAGGTGCAGTGCAGTCTCACATCAGTTCTTAGCAAAAAAGAACCAGGGACCTGTTTTCCATGCAGATTGGTTGATAGGAATGCACTTAGCATTAGTCAAACAAACTGAATGTGGATTTTGGGCTGTTTGAGCTGGGAAGGATCCAGAGCTCACTTTGTAAGATGCCACTTTCAATTTCTCTCTGTACTTATATTGCACTCATCCCAGGAGTACTTTCTGCTGTTGTTCAGACACCAAGACAGCATAGGGACCCACTGAAATTACTCCATGTAGCATAAGGATTCCAACCTAACTCACTGGAAGGGCATAGCAGAATATATCCCACAGCTCCATAGTCTTTTTGACTCCAGAACACACTTTGTACACTCCATACCTGCCTGAAAGGGGTCTGGAGAGAACTGGTTGAAAAAACTGATGGAATAGTTTTCCATCAAAAAAATTAGTTTAATCAAAATCAAAATGTTTTGTGGGAACATGGGAAAAATTCAGAATGAATTGTTTAGTTCTGATGAGGTAAAAATGTTTCATTTTGACTTTATCATTGTGATTCATTTTGTTAAGGGATAGCTCACTGGTTTGAGCACTGGCCTGCTAAACCCAGGGTTATGAGCTCAATCCTTGAGGAGGTCACTTAGGGATCTGGGGCAAAATCAGTACTTGGTCCTGCTAGTGAAGGCAGGGGGCTGGACTCGACCTTTCGGGGTCCCTTCCAGTTCTATGAGATAGGTATATCTCCATATTTATGATATTAAAATATAAATATTAACATATTTCCATTTGAAACTATGTTATATTTAAGGCTACAATTTTGGCATGAGGTTGCAGAAATCACAGAATCCGTGACTTTCAAAGACCTCTGTGACTTCCGCCCCGGCAGCTGGGAGCTGCAGGGTCCCGCTGCCCCCAAGCTCCCAGCCACCATGGGCAGTGGGGGTACCTGCAGCTCCCAGTTTCTGCAGGGCAGGGGGATCCTGGCAGTTCCCCTGTCGCCACCACAGGACAGGGAGATCCCAGCAGCTCCCCTGCCACCATGGAGTAGGGGACCCAAAGCTCCACTCTGCCGCAGGAGGGGAAGGGGGTCCCCGCATCCCCTGGCCACCACAGGGGGCAGGGAGACCCCCACAGCTCCCCACTGCAGTGGTGGCAGGGGGATTCCCACAGTTCACCATCGCTGGGGAGGGGGCAGGGGGACCCTGCAGTTCTGAGTCCCCATGGGCGCTGGCAGCCCCAGAGCTCCCAGCCATCCCACAGCTGCTCAGTCCCTTCCCATTTTATCATGGATATTTTTAGTAAAAGTCAGGGACAGGTCACAGGCTTCCATGAATTTTCCTGTATTGTCCCTGACTTTTACTAAAAATATCCATGACAAAATCTTAGCCTTACTTATATTTAATATTTTAATATATCAGTCAAATCAAAATGTCAAAAATGAAAACAAAGCATTTTTACCTCATCAAAACTAAACAATTCGACATGATCAAAGCAAAATGTTTGGACAGTTTTTTGCAATTTTCATTTTGCAGAAAATTTTGGCTTTTCAATCTGATTTGTACTGCAAAAAAATATTCAAAATGTCGGAATTTCCCCTGTCTGGAAATTCCAGTTCCCCGGTGCTGGACTGTTTTCCCTCAAGACCAGGTCTTCAGTTTATCCCAAGAGCAAAGGGAAGAGGGGTGTGAGTTATGGGCCACACTTCCCTACCAATGTGCCTCAAACCTAAACTGCGTTTAGGGCTAAGAGAGTACATTCCTCATGAGCTAGTCAGAGCCCGAGACTACCAGCAAGAGTGCCAATTCCTTTTGTGACACAAACGCCTGACCACTAGGAACTAGGCTGAATCCACTGTGCAAAGTGTTTGTCTTCTGACAGTGACAACATTCGAACCACGAGATTCACCTGGGGGCAGAGAGATGAATGAAAACCTCAGTGTACCTATTCCCAGCGAGCCAGCCATTCCCTCTCAAGGCACACACCTTGCTATTTGGTGCCATGGCTATCTCCCCTGCACCACTGTCCCCAGACAGGGAAGGAAAAAGCAGCTCAATATGAGCAGGAGCTGAGGTCTGGAATTTTGTCTCTCTTCCAGCAGGAGCCAAGTCTCAGCACTTCTCGTTGGAATAATAAACCAATTAAGCTCCTACTGTTTCATTTCAATGGGAAGAAATGATGCCAAGGCTGAAATGTTTATATATAAAGTTCAAGGGAGAGGAAAAGAAAACCTGGGAAGAACAAGAGGGATGAAAGATGGAGGGGAGAGCAGTGAACAGGACGGTCTGACTATTACTCACTCACTCAAACTTCACTGCAGTAGATCACTGCTCCCAGTATCCTGCTCCCCAGCACAGGTTAGTGCTCTCTGCCAAGAAAATCCCCCTTGATTTTTTTCCCCTTTCTTTCCACCAGTGTAGGGCCTCAGCTCCCTTCTGCTCTTTCTAGACATGCGTATCTTGCATTGACCCAGGACACATTTTTCACGAAGCATAATGCTGATGGGCATCCTTTTCTAATTCCCATGTGTCAATTTATCCCATCTCTTGGTTTTCTATGACCCATCCCCAGAGGAACAGATCGCCAGCTATTTGAAACTATGTGTACTGCTGTAATGCCTGGGAGGCCCCGTTTTGCCAGGCACGGTACAGACACAGAGTCAGAGACAGTCCCTGTCCCAAAGAGCTTCAAAACTAAATAGAGCTATTAGCACATTTTGCAGCTGGGGAGCTCTCTGAAGCCCAGAGAGACTAAGTGACTTGAGCAAGGTCACAGAAGTCTGCGTCAGTGCCAGGAATTAACCCCAGCTCTCCCAAGTCCTAGGCCAATGTCTTTACCCATAGAGCCACCTTTCCTCTCAGATTGCCTAACAATTTCTCCATCACATCAGTGCGTGACTTGGTTTGTCTTTGAGGCTGACTTGCCAGCAGGTTCTCCTCTGAAAACAATCAAGCAGTCTTTTTCTTTCTAGTAAATTTAGGGTGGGTGAAAAGAGCCAGGTTAACAGATCTGTATGCTAATTCAGCTCCCATCCAGAGAAGAGCAAAATCTTCCCTTGCCCCGTGAAGCTTAATTCTGACCCAGGAGGGGATCCATCTCTAGAGAGGAAAAAGGAAGTCAGTTTCCAACTCTCTGACACCATGATCTGTCCATGAAGAATTGACCCAAGGCCACCAAACCATTTCACACAGGCCTAACTATGGTAAGAACTTTCAAGTACCACTGACCTCAACCAGATTTGAACCAACAATTTGAAGGTCAAGACCAGTAGCTGACACAAACCACTGAGCCTTCCAAGCCCACATTGTGATTTTGACTGTGAAACCGATCCCCCTGGTTGACTCTAGGCTGAGCAAACAGTGTGTCAAAAGAATCCGATATCCCTCCCTGCAATCAGCCAGGGGATGAGGAGGGACTTCTCCCACCCTATATAAATATATGCAAGATCAAATCTGTTAAAATTATATCCATCCCTTTGTTTTCTAAAGGTCCCAGTTTATCCTTGGTCAAAAGAACAAGGATAGCAATGAGGCAGGCTAGGAACACAATCCCTTCCTGTATAAACAATGTAGCCTTCGCTGACTCTAAGTGCATCGTATGGCATATATTTTACGTATGTTTATATATATATATTTTTCAAACCAGCTAGAGAGACAGAGTGATCTTATATCATCTAAAAACAACAATCTTATTTGGACTTCTGGCAGCTTTCCCTGCAATCTTCCCTGTCACAGCTGCCCCCCATCTCCCCTGCGGACTGCCGGTGTATTCTGTGCTCTGCCCCCATTATTTTTCACAAAGGCATATAAATCACCGTGGAAACTCTTATTATCTTATTTTCCCTTTGCTTGCCTCTTGTCTGTTTTGAGAAAAATTAATGCATTTGTCTCCGGAAAAATGTGCAGTCTCTATAATTCAGTTTTAAAACAAGCACAACTAGCAAATGGAAAAGCCCCTGGGTAGGCAACTCATTTTTCATGCGAGTAATTGAACCTTTCCCTTCGATTTTTCCTTTGGGTGTTAAAGACAACTGATGCCTTCCTGGAATTTTCTGAGATCTTGCAAAAGAAAGAGAAAAAGCAAGGCAGATCACACAAAACCAGCTGCACGTTTAGAGTGAACTTTTCAGCATATCTATGGAAAAGAGGCTGAGATTTTTCAGACTAGTGATTTTGGGTGCCCAACTTGCAACATCTTATAGGGGACTGATTTTCCGTAAGCAGATGCTAGGCACTTCTTTAAAACAGACCCCGCTAAGGCACCCAAAAACAGAAGTGCCCAAAATCATTAGCAACCTTGGAAAATCTTGAGCCTCTGTATACATCCAGCATCCCAAACATTTGGTGTGTGGAAACACTTATCAGTGGATGTGATGCGAACCAAGCTATTTAATCTTGATCTCTCTTTCTGCATATACATCGCTCTCCTCCACTGATGCTAATGGGAGTTATGATCTGGGTATCAAACTGGAGCACCAACCCACAAAATGGTGATGTGAATTAATTTAATTCTTTTGACAATGCCTCTCATTGAGTACACCGCGTTCTTCCAAACTTGGAAAAGTACAGACAGTTGTAGACTAATCCACATAAATGTAAACTGCTGGACTCATGTATAGATCACACACATTCATTCCATCTCTAATAACAGCAAAAGTTACGGAAATAGCTAACATGGGGGGGTGAGGCTCATCGGGGTGGGGGTTCATGTGTGGGGAGCTCAGCGGGAGGTGGTATGGGTACAAGGGTGGGGGTCCAGATGCAGGTGGTGGGGCTAGTAAAGAGAGGTTCTGGATGCAGGGTGGTGAGGCTCAACAGGGTGGAGGTTTGGGTGCAGGGGGCTCAGTGGGGTGGTCTGGGTGTGTGTGTGGGGGGGGTCCAGCTGCTCAGGGGGATGGACAGATGTACAGCCCTGTGCCCACACAGTGATTTACCTTTCTGCTAGCTCCTCTGGGTGTCTGAAACGATGTGCCAATGTGCGCTGCTGGGGAGGGGCGCATGGTCACTCTTGTGGCTTCCCTTTGCTTCCCTGTCAGAAAGTCATTTTTCTGCAGGGAAGCAAAGAAATCTGCACAGGACATGACTTCTCCACGTGTGCAGTGGCGCAGAATTCCCCCAGGAGTAGATTGGGAGAAACACATTCCTGTTTCCAGAGGAGGAGAATGCACATCACCAGATTTCAAAGGGTAGGAATCAGAAGTTAGGGAGAGCACATCAGAGGAACAGCCATTAGTCAAAACATAAAGGAGATGAGCTTTTGGCAGAGGAGCCCTTGAGACAGTGTATGACATTGGTAGCGTTTAGAGGCGACAGTAGGCTTTAGAGCCACTCGAGTTCCAATGCTATCTGAGGGTATTTCAAAGACTCCAGTTTCTTTTGTTTAACTTGGGTATACCAGGAGATGGGTGGCAGGGTTCCCACCCCACCTCTGTATGAGAACTCTGCAAAGGAAAACACAAAGTTTGGTGGGAATCTGGCTGAGTGTGGCGGGGTGGGAACCTATTCTAGCTCCCTTAACATATAATCTTAAATTGGAGATAAAAGACTATTAGGACTCTTCTCTAGTGTACTCACCCGCAGTGCTTTTGTTCAGTCTCTTTTCAAATGTCCCAGGCAATGGAGTTTCTTTCCACGTCTTCCCATGGGAGTCAGTGGTATATACCACACCATAAGGTCATTTCCCCAGATATTTGCTCTCTCCCCTCTCTCCTCCCAGGTAGACTTGCTTGGACCACCCTGAGCAACTCCATGTCAATTTTCAGCCTTCAGAAAATACTGTGACATGCCATTTACTGCCAGATATTCTTTATATACACATCTGGGCTCATCAATGGACAGTTTTATGATAGAGCTAGACATCTAAAGGGAATCCCCTTAGAGAATATATACTGTTTCTTATATTATGCTGAAAATTGACTTCTTTATATATTACTACATATTTCATTCTATTGCTCCCAGGCCAAAAAAATCATCTATTTGTATTATAAAAAGAGTTATTACCCTCAGGCTATGATCTAAAGTATATGGAATCACACAAGTTTACCCATGAAGTCATTCTTCATAGTTTCGGTGCCAATTCTTTGTCCTTGTCTTAAAAGGACCTTAAATGGCTAGCAAAGGGCTCCCTGTTTTCGCTGCTCAAGTGGAAAAGCTGAGTGACAAAGAAGGAAAGGCCTCCGAGGCGTGAACCTTAACAGAGTCTCCACAGCCCGATTTGCAAATTCAGGCTAAGGAAAGGGACAGTGTAGCAGAGAATGCGTTGAGCTGTCGCATCCAGGCCTCCACAGGCCCCACTGTCTATTAATGGATTTTAGCCACAGCTCAAAAGGTCACAAATTAAGAGTCGTTCACCGAAGTCTCTCTATTCAGTTATTCCAGCCTCATACCAGGGAATGCATCACTATCTAACCTTGTATCATATAGAGTCATACGTATATAAAGAGAGAGAGAGAGAGTTGTGTGCATGTGTGTACAAAAAGGTAAAGTCATTGTCCACAATTAGAGAAGAGTTCTGTCTATCCATTTATACCGTGTTCATCACCACAGCATTTGAGTACTTGAGTTATAGGCAGCTTCAGGGCTGTTCTGTTGCAGCCAGTGAAACACCAGGATTTCTAAGAATCAAACCAGCCACGTACAAAATAAGCAGCCAAACTCCAAAAAGATGAACAAAAAGGAAACCAGTCAGTGCCCTTCTACGAATCAGCTTGAACCACTTGGGCCCAGAGCAATAGACCCTCATGGCCCTTAGCCAACTGCAGTGTTTAGAGGCTCGGTTCTTGGTCCTTAATAAGTGTCCCCTCATTTTAGACATATTCCTGTATTCTGCTAGCCCCCACTGGATTCTCTCATCTAACAGTTCACTGTGTTGGGTGCTACTTAGAAGAAGTAGAGAATAAAACAAACCTTTCCTAGAGTCCTGATCTCAGCTGGAACCCCCATTCCCACATGGAGGAGAAAAGCCAAATGGAGGGCTTCAATAGGTTGGGGCCGCCTCTGCACATCACCATAGGTATACCACCCTGCTTCCTACCTGGTCTGTAGCATTACATGAATTTGCATTGTCTCATCCCAGACTGGGTTCTGCTCCCCTGCACAGTACAATTACAGGGATTCCCCATTGTTTCATTTACAAGAGCCAGCACTCCTCCCTCCCCACTAGCCGCATCATCTAACAAACCCCAGTTACAGCACCTTACAGGCTATAACATATCAATCCTCATAACTCCCCCGATGGGGAACTGAGAGACAAAGCCCAGATATTTAAAGGTATTTAAGTGCCTAATGCCTATTGATTTAAATGGGAGTTAGGTGCCCAGAGATCTTTAAATATCTGGCTCCAAGTGACTTGCCCAGGGTCACACAGGAAGTCGGTGGCAAGGAACTGATTGCAGATTCCATGAAATCACAAGCCAGTGCAATAAACACAAGATCATCCTTCATCTCCAGATCACTTTCAAGCAGTGTTAGCAGACACAGTGAGTTAAAATGCCAGTGGCCCCCAATGCCTTGCCTGTGATTGCTACTGTCAGTGGGAAAATTTAGGGACGAAAAGCTAAGACAGACATTGTCCAAGTCTGAAATGTTCCACAAGAGTAGGAATTTCAAAGACATGATTTTAGTCACACAGCACGTTTACACTCTTCCTATCAGTGTTTTGCATGACATTTCATGACACGGGGTGAGAAGTGTCTACATTTAGGTCTATCCTGCACCATTAAAGCCAAAAGAAGTTTTGTCATTGACTGCAATGGGGGCAAAATCGGCCCCATACCAAGAAAGGTGGGTGGGATTTTCCAAAGCATGTAAGTGACTTAGGACCACAAATCTCATTAGAAGTCAGCAGGATTTCTGCTCTTAAATCAATGTTAATGAGGAGGACAGGTCACTGATTCAGAGCAGTCTGGATTGCTCAGTAAACTGGGAGCAAGCAAACAATATATGTTAATATAGGTAAATGTAAATGTACACATCTAGGAACAAAGACTAGAGGCCATACTTACAGGATGAGGGGACTCTATCCTGGGAAGCGGAGAACTCTTGAAAAAGATTTGGGGGTTTTGGTGGATAATCAGCTGAACAGGTGTGGCTAAAAGGACTAATGCAAACCTGGGATGCACAAACAGGGAAATCTTGAGTAGGAGGAGAGAGGTTATTTTACCTCTGTATTTAGCACTGATGTGACAGCTACTGGAATACATTGTCCAATTTAGGTGTCCACAATTCCAGAAGGATGTTGATAAATTGGAGACAGTTCAGAGAAGAGCCATGAGAATGATTAAAGGGTTAGAAAACCTGCCTTACAGTGATAAGCTAAATAGATCAAGCTCCTTGAGTCTGACAAAGAGAAGGTTATGGGGTGACTTGACTACAGTCTAGAAGTATCTACATGGGGAACAAATATTTAAGAATTGGCTCTTCTTTTAAGAGTGAGGGTAATTAACCACTGGAGCAATTTATCATGGGTCATGGTGGAGTCTCCATCACTGGCAATTTTTAAATCAAGACTGGGTGTTTTTCTAAAAGCTTTGCTCTAGGGATTATTTTGGGGAAGTTTTCTGTAGAGCTCAGACCAGATGATCACAATAGTCCCTTTTGCCTTGGAATCTATGAATCACATAGATACTTTGGAAAATTCCACCAAGCACCTGCAGCCTTTGGGAGGTGAAGATTTTGGAAGTGTGATCAAAGAGACTTCTGAAGATAATGCTGTGGGTTGGGTTAAATCTCACTGGAGTGGGTGAGTGTAACCAGTGTCCCGTTCCTTCAAGGTAAATGCAATTGAGCTTCTTTGTGGAACCAGATAGCTGAAACAACGTGAGCATGACCCAAAACACAGGCCTAAAGCAAGGCCTGAGTAGAAGCTAAACCATGTGGTCATAGAATCATAGGGTTGGAAGGGACCTCAGGAGGTCATCTAGTCCAACCCCCTGCTCAAAGCAGGACCAATCCCCAGACAGATTTTTACCCCAGTTTCCTAAATAGCCCCCTCAAGGATTGAGCTCAGACCCCTGGGTTTAGCAGGCCAATGTGCAAATCACTGAGCTATCCATCCCCCAAGGGGTTCCTGGAGACTGACATAGAAAATGCAGGGGCCGAGGCATTGATTGGTGAAGCTCTCTGTGTCTCTGTTTGAGAGAGAAGCAGCAAGAAATGCCAGACAGAGAAGGATCAAAAAGCCAAGGAGGCAGCCAAAACAAGCACTGGGAGTGTGCCCTGAGAAAAAGCCTAGAGAGAGAGTTTTGCATCACAGTGCAAGCTGCTTGACTGCTGCCACATTCAAGGAAACAGGATATTATGTAAAAAAAAAAACATGTTTGTAAACAAACAGGAATGCCTCAAAGAAAAACCTGACTCTATCATCAATTTCTCTTCCAAATGGAAGCAACTTGCTAGCCCCTGAATTTTGGATAACCACTCGGAGTAGCAATAGCAATAACGATTAGCACTGTTATGCCATAACATCTCCAATGGTCAAGGTACTGCAAAAGCCCCTTAGTTATTTAAGCTCTAGGCTTTTCAAAAGGAGCCTAAGGGAGTTAGGCATCTCAACTCCACCTAACTATCTATAGATAGCTTTGAAAAAAATCACAGACAGCCGCTCCATCAAGTATTTGCCATGAGCAAGAAACTGAACTGGCCTTAGATGTGCCTTTGTGCTATTCTGGTGGCTCCCTGCGAATATCCTAGTGAGTGAGTTTTCTAGCAGGAGTGTTTGAGGGTACAGTGAATTTAAAGGAATAAATGTGGAACCAAAACCATGTGGTCCATGTATTCAGGGCAAACTGACCACGCGCAGCTCAAATGCTGAGCCCTCCCAATGAGCTCCTATTATTTATGCCCATTTTAAAAATAGGCAAACTGAGGCAGAGAAGGGAAGTGATATGGCCAGTCAGTGTAGGACAGCAAGGATTAGTTCTCAGGAGATTCTAGTTCCTAGATCTCTGCTCAGTCCTCTAGATAAAACTGCCTCTGCAGATCACTAATGGCTTTAGCGACTGTCTATGGACTGGAACTGCTATCGTCCAATGGTATCAGCAATACACCAAGGGGCAACACTTTCTGTAAGGCCTAGTCTACACCTAAACCTTAGGTCAACCTAGCTACGTCGTTCAGGGCTGTGAAAATTTTCACACCCTGGGCACTCTAGTTAGGTCAACTAACCCCCAGCTGGGTCGACCTAGCCTCTTGGAGAGGTGGATTACCTACATCGACAGAAAACTCCCTTCCATCAATGTAGGAAGTGTCTACACTACAGCGCCACAGCAGCACAGCTGCAGAGTCATAGCTGTCTCTGTAACAGCTGTAACGTAGACCTAATCTCAGTCTGGCTTCTTTGAGGTGTCTCAAATTTGGCAACCAAAATCACTAGTCCCTTTTGAAAACCCTGGCCCTGATGTTTCAAAACCACTTCCATAAAGCCTGTCGGTACCATCTAGGTTCTTGTTTTTATTCCCTTGGTTTTTCATCAGCAGAGATTTAGATTTGAAAAGGAGGAACTTTTTTGTTTTCCAGAAGCCTGCATGTTCACGACAATGCAATCATTCCCACGGCCACCAGTTGTGCTGTCGTGGAGGATTTCAACTCTGGAACAGCAATAAGAGGAAACCAGGGAACTGGCAAAAAAAAACAAAGAACCTGTTTTCATGCAAATGATCCTCATGACAATAGTAATAATACAAAAAGAAAAGGGAAGATGAGCAACGCAGGAAACACATCAGCAACGATGACTCTAAGGAGAATGCTTGTCAAGGATTCCCACTGGAATCTCCAGGCTTTATTTTACCCTTCCAATCAAAGCAAACTGGATACAGATCCCCATCAGCTAAGCCACCAGCACAATGGAACCTGGTTTGGCATTGTTGAGAAACACAGCACACATGTGATGCGCTATTGTCTTTCATTTGATTAATGAAGCGATCACATAAACAGGGCAGTCCATGCACAGCACCTTGTTACCAACCCAAGCCAGGAAATTCCCCTTAGAGCATTAATTCCCCCAGCCCTCCCCTTTCCCAACCATGTCAGGTGATTGTTTATGAAAAGATGAATGCACACAATAATACAGGGTGAAGGGCGCTGATGTATGTGGTGTTAATGAATGAAAATAATCAGTTTGGTAATAACCAGCCTGCATATTTGTCAAGAGGGAACTAGCAGGACATTAGCATGCTATATCCACAGAACTTTTATCTCCTGGGCTTACGTTTGACAACCACCCTGAGACAGTCCATGAATAAAATACGCAGTAGTACACAGACATAATTAAACTGCCAGTGTGGATGTACCTAAATGAAACTTGATATCTTAATGACACTAGATAGCATGCGAGCAATGATGGCAGTAGGAAAGGGATGTGCATAATGAACACAGACATCAAGGCTGTCACAGAGGAGTCACCCTTAGGGGAACATTCTCATGAACAGCAGCTCCCGGAGCCCCCTTGTTATCATAGCCGGGCTTGCCTTCTCTTTTTGCATTGGTTTGTATTCTTGAGCATAGAGCTGTGTTTTATCGGAGCCGGGGATGGCTTGTTCTCCTTGCACTCGTGTCTGAGGCTTTCATTTCAGATGGGACTGAGAAAAGGCCATGGCCACTCTGTTTAGGCTAGGTTGGTCTCCTGGCTATCCTAGTTGTATTGACTCGAATGAGAGGCAGCGCACAGGACGTGGCCTGGGAGTTAGGGATCCTAGTCTCTGCTCTACCAGCGATCTGCTATGAATCTTTAGGCAAGTCATTTTACACCACCATCCCGTTTCCCCTCTCCTCCTTCCTTGGTCTTGAGCAGGGATCAGCAAACTTTGGCACATGGCCCGCCAGCGTAAGCGCCTCCCTTGGCCTGCGCCACTTTCCGCAGCCCCCATTGGCCTGGGACGGCAAACTGCAGCCAGTGGGAGCTGTGATCGGCCAAACCTGTGGACAAGGCAGGTAAACAAACCAGCTCGGCCCGCCAGGGTGCTTACCCTGGCGGGCCGTGGGCCAAAGGTGGCCAATCCCTGGTCTTTGACTATTCAGATTGTAGGCTCCTTGGGACAGAGACTATCTCACAGCGTGTGTCTGTAGCACACTGGGGCTCTTGATGGTACCATAATATTAATAACTGAATGCAGCTGAGCACTGCAGCTCTATCTACAGATCTGCTGAATGGACCTGATCGCACCAGTTCCGCTGTTGAGGCCAGAAAATCTACTACACCCCCAGTAGCACAATGAAGGCTGAAGCCACATTCCTTTTCCTATTACCAGGTTTCAGATGACTAATCATTTTCACCTCCACGCTGGCAGTCCGAACATGGCTCATCAGCTTCCAAACCCTCAAGCCCCCATTTGAGCTACAGAAGAATCTTTATTAGCAGTCACTAGTAGTAAGGCTTTTATCTTCAGTAAACCAGCCGCTGGAAAGTGGGGAAGAAAAGGTGTGCATATATACACACAAACCTGCAAATTACTTTCTTGCCACCCGAGGCGATCCCTCAACGATGTAGAGTCAGCACACACTGGCAAAGAAGGGCAAGAGACTCTTTGGCTTTCACTGTGGGTTCTTCATGAAAATAAAAGCCCCGAGTCTCCAGGGCTAGCAACTAATCTATTTTTGAAAGCCCTCAAAATTATTAAACTTTAAGATGATTAATAAATAGACTCCAGGCCAGAAGTGTGCGTATAAAGGCCAAGCGGAGAACTCCATGGAGTACAATCATTCATCCTTGACTCACTGTGCACGTGACCTCTATTAACAGGGACTCTACCTACACCTTTAGTGCACAAGGAGACCAGAAGTGAAGCTGACTAGCTTCTCTATTGATCCACCACACTCGGCTTAGCAAGGGTTAAAAAATAATCTTCCTAGAGCTAAGCCGTATGTGAAAGATTAAATACACAGGATGAGGGACATAGGCCAGTTTCTCTCTTTCCACTTACCTGGAGTCAAACATTTGCCCCACTTCCCTTCCACCGGCAAAGCCTAAAGCAAGAAACTTCCCTAACTCAAAGTTCCTTGCACTGTGGAATTTGCTTTCCCATTTATACTCCAGGCTCTTGTTTCGTCAGCGAGCAGCCACCTGAATTAGAGGCTAACTAACTATCTGGAGGTTCATTTAGCTAAGCCTCATTATAACTTATTTAGGGCATTGAGTCTACAATGAGAGTGGGATTTTCTCTGCCTCAGCAGCGTGCACTATTGCAATAGACCAGCCTAATGAACAATCAGGCGCTCTGTGGTGATAAAGCTCCACTCCCTGATCAAAGCAGGACAGAAGTCTCTGCTCAGTAAGGGGAGGAAGCCACCAAAGAAAACTACTTTGGCTTCATTTTTGCTCTTTGTGGCAGATTGTTTTTAACACAGTGGAAAGTTTTTGAGGGATAAACGAGAAGAGGTGCCTCAGGCATTCTCGGCCCCACGCTGGTTCCTTGCAAATAGACCAGATACACTTGCTGCTTGTGTCAGGATTCCAGAGGCAGTGTGGTCTAGTGGATAGGTCACTATCCACTAATAATCAGTGGCAAAACCAGGATTAGAACCTAGGTCTCTTGACTCCCCACCCAGTACTGTATCCGCACTGCCTCTCTAGGTATAAGTCCAAATTGTTACTTTAGCGTTATAACACATTAGAAATGGGTCCCTAGCTGAACATCTAACTTAGGAGTGCTCCAGATCCAGATCTCTGTCTGCAAACAGAAACACGCCAAGACAATCCCTAAATATACACTGGAGTCTTATATTGCAGCCCGCAGACACCTATTATTAAAAGCCATGCTTCCATAGTCCCTGCTTTGGAGAAGCAATGTAGATATTCACATGGTGCGCTGCTCAGGAGGTAATTGCCAGTTATTGCGCTAATGGTTCCAATTTTAGCAGCAAATGAGCAATGTACAGTAAGTATCAGTCTTATTAAAGAAATAATCATGGGAAATTAAAGTGCACACCACAGAGAAGGAATATTTGCCCAGTTTTGCTAGATATAGTCATGCCAACGCTGACATTTGACAGCAGCAGAGTCCCTGCCTGCTGCTGCTATCACTGCAATATATTTAAGCATATAATGTTCAGAGAATATGTAACTAACCAGCACAATATGGATCAGCTTGCTCTGTAATGAGTGGATTGACCGGGTGACTAAGAAATTGTTACAAAGCCAGCAAGGGAAATCCAGATGGGAACACATCTTATTTCCCTCTAAAAGGAGATAAGGAAAACTGTTTAATGAAAAAAAAGAAAAAAAAAGAAAAAAAAAAGTGCAGCCAGTTTTTTTGGGTGAAAAATAAGAATCAACAGATGCAATGGCCCCCATTGCCTTAGGGGAAGTCAACTTGGAACACGGCTCGTTGGAATTAATGTAGTAAATTGCAAAGCAAAAATGAGCTAT
Organism: Gopherus evgoodei; assembly: GCF_007399415.2. Lineage (NCBI taxonomy): Eukaryota > Metazoa > Chordata > Testudines > Testudinidae > Gopherus > Gopherus evgoodei. The sequence continues at coordinate 8,996,914 of NC_044336.1, read as the reverse complement.
TAAGATGGGCTAAAAATAAATAACTACTGTCCAGGCCAGGAAAGGAAAGAGCTGGTTCAGAAGAGCTCTAATCTAAATAAACAGACTCAAAAATGAAGAAGAACAAGGTTGCTTACCAAGTAATTATTTCCACCTTTGCACGAGGATAATGGAAACGTAAAGCAAAACCAAACGCAGACAGCGATGGCAGCACAGAAAGAAAAAAATCAGGGATGTTTGGTTGGCTTTATACATACATGGAGCAACCTAACAGCTGAGATTACGGAGGAAGGGAATCTGTGTCTGGTCAAGAGCAAACTGTGCAATCTCAGGGAAACGGCATTCAAAGCAGATCACCACCACTTCACATTCGCCAAAGTCTTTGAAGATATTAATAACTGGCTCCTAACAACTCCTCTGTGAGGAAGGGAAGTGTTGTTATCCTTCCTGCTGGGACAGCGGGGAAGTGCCTTGCCCAAGGTCACACAGCAAACCAGTTGCAGAACAGGGATTAGAATTCTATCCCAGCCCCCTATTTACCATTAACTTTTGACAACTGACTATTATTTATCCTCTTATTCACAGACTACCAGGGTTGGAGGGGATTCAGAAGGTCATTTAGTCCAACCCCCTGCTCAAAGCAGGGCCAATCCCCAGACAGATTTTTGCCCCAGATCTCTAAGTGGCCCCCTCAAGGATTGAACTCACAACGCTGGGTTTAGCAGGCCAACACTTAAACCGCTGAGCTATCCCTAAAATCATAGAATATTAAGGTTGAAAGGGACCTCAGGAGGTCATCTAGTCCAACCCCCTGCTCAAAGCAGGACCAAAGACTCCAAAGATGTTGTAAGGATGCGAAAAAATTCTAGGCCAGATTCTCAGCTGGTAAAATCCATTGACTTCAATGAACCTAGATGGATTTACAGCATCTGAGATCTGGCCCTCACTTCCAATTATTTAACCACTGCAATTTTCAGTGAAAAACCCATGCCTGTGCAGCACCTTTATGGGACAGTAATGGTGATTCATTAGATTAAATAACTCTGTCAACCCCCAGAGATTAAATGCACTTTAAATATGGAGCCTCAGATTTAGAATTGTCATTTAATACTGATTAGATTACAAGGCAAATCCACTTTTTAAAACACTCTGGTTTTGATTTGCCTTGTGAGAGAAGTTAAGTACTGCGTGTCTGGAAACCTACTTTCCCTGAGTTTTAACTGGCGGGATTCTAATGGAGTCAGAAATACTGGGTTAGTAAAACAATGGAAACACCCACCCTCACATATCAACTCTGTTCCCCTCCATCCACCCTCGAAACCAAACCAAACCAAGCCTCTTGACAAGATGTGTCTCTCCCTCCCTCCCCCATTATGTTTTACTTATTAAATGTCCTGGATCAAGATGAACTTTCTGTGAATTGTCTCATCTGTCTTGCTGGAGGAGCTGGGAGCCCTCTGATGAATGGATTAGTCAGGCTGTCTAGTTTTACTTGAGCAGCGCCTCCATCTCCCACTGCTATATCAGTTTTATGGCTTCTCCAGCAATACTTTTAAGGTGAGTCATGGCAGGCAGAGTGAAAGGCACTTTGGTCCAGCGGACCGGGCACAGGCCTGGGACTCAAGAGACCTGGGGTCTCACTCCATCAGTGACAGGCTTCACTGCTGCAATTCTCTCTTCCACAGTCCTTCCTGCTCTCCATATGTCTCAGAATCCCAGATGCTGGGACCAGCCAGCAACTCCCATCCCATGGCATGGGAACAACTGTACCAACGCTTCCCGTTGCCCACCCAGCTGAGAGGCCAAATCTGCTGTGCTGATTTTCAGTGCTCTCCAGAGACGTACTTTACCTAACCTCTCTGTGCAGCTCTGCTCCTCCAGACTTGACCATGTCTCTCTCCCCTGTGGGCACCCACAGGCTCGGGGGTCACGCTTGGTGCAAACCCCTCCATTAAGAACTCTATGTCCCTCTCTTCCCAGGCCACTGAGTCCCTTTCCTCTTTAAGCTCTTCTTGACTCTCCAGCTCATGGCCACCATTCTTTGCCATAGGTTCTGTGACCCTAAATATTAAAGGCCGGTGCAAATCAGTAGTAACTCCATTGAAGTCAATGAGCGACAGCCGTGTAAAACAGGCAGATGGGAGAGGAGAGTCAGGCCCAGAGGGCACTGAGTTCTGGGACCCGAGGAAACAGGATTTGAACTCAAGAGAAATGCACTGGCAACGTACAAAGAGCTTCATCTAAAGCCCATGAAGTCAATGGAAAGCCTCCCCTTGACTTCCACAGGCTTCAACTCCCGCTGGAAATGTGCTGATCAGACACAAGCAATAGTGGGGAGGAAAAAAGGGTCTATCCTGTAAAATAAAGGACAGGTGGTCAGCCCTAGAGGGGAATTCCTGCATGGTTCCCAGCATCTAAGTGTACAGCACTGTAGGTGCCTCCCAAGAGAAAAACAGAAGCTGGAGCTTTCTCACTGCAAAGGGTTCTTTTCTTATAACAAAGTACTCTAATATGATAAGTCAAGGGTTCAGCCCCTGGACTAAGGTGATCAGATAGGGCTCTTCTTCCCCTCCACCTCTTTGCTGATAATTTCCTTGGAAGCATTTATCCAAGGAGACTAATTGGCTTGAGCAATTCTTAAATGCATTCATCATCTTTTGCAGATCCCACTACAGATCCAGAGAGGCAAGGTAATTTGAGCAGCTGATGGACAGCTGACACTCTACCCCATCCAGGATAGAAAGCAAAAAGCAACAAAAAAATATCTGTGTCTTATTCCACTCCGAACAGTTGCTATCATAGGCAGGGGAGGAGAGAGGAGATGAGCAATCTAGGAGGAGCTATGTATCAAATGGCCAGAAAAATACCGTATTCTGTTTCAAAAGCCATGCTATAGCTCACAGCAGTAACTGGACTTAGACATGAAGATTAGTTCCAGGCAAAAACTAGATCCCATAGTGACTGGATGAGGCGGGTGGGCGGAGGAGCCAGGGACACAAGTACTTGGTCTGCTGCTGATGTGAAATTCACCACCAACTCTACAGGATGGAATTGAAGAGAAAAAAACCTCTATGAATTGTTTTGGGGACCTATAAAGGGGAAAAAGATTAAACTTCCCCAAATGCGGGAGTTAACACATCCAGGGGGACCTTTAGCAAAGCCCGACATGTCGCAGCATCAATCTTGGCCTGACCAAAGAAAACCCAGAAAAAACTTCCCTCTGGAAGGAGGAAAGACATATCAGTGTCTCCATCCTTTTTGAAGCACACAGCGGGGCTCAGATAGGTCTGTCCACTAGGCCAGCTGAGCAGACGTAGTGTATCCTGTCACAAGTGTGACCACTGAGGCAAGTCCGGAGGAAGGGGAGAATGAAACCCAATCCAATTCCTGACATTATAGTCCCTCTATGCCTCCTCTGATCTCCCTTACATCCTGGGATTTAATGGCCCTATAAACATGCCCAGTGTAAAAGATAGATTAAAAATCTGAAGAAACACAATCCTGATGCAAAAACTTTGGGTACTCAAACCTCTCTGTCTTCATCTCCCTCTTCCTGCCTCCTCAGCTCCCCGACAGCCGAACTCTTGGATTTATGGGCTGTAAGCTTTGGTATTCTGCACTGATGGAAAAACACTGGAAAGATTTTCAGTGGGCCAAACCTGAGACAAAGAATCAAATATCAAGGCACAAAACACTAGGCACCAGAGTCTCCACAGTCCACAGATGGGCCCCATAACTAAAAACTCTTATATTTACTGTGACAGTATTTATTTTAGTCTTTAAAAAAAAAAAAGTGAAAGATACTTTCAGTAAACTTGAGTTAACTGAATGGCCTGTATTTATTTATTTATTTATTTTTACAGGGGGATTGTATATCATAAAAGGGTCATGAGCACCGAAAATTAAAGCCAGCCAGCTGTCCGCTAGTTCCGCTAGGGTAAAAAGAGTTACACTCAGCTCTAATGAGCTCTTTGGTCAGATCCTTTGTTGTCCTTTTGGGGCGGGGTATCCCTGCCACATCATTCCACATAGTTCGGACAGTCCCTGGCTGGAGAGGGACTGTTCTGGGACATATTCAGAGGTGATGGTTAATGGGATTTAAGTTCCACTGCTGGGGTAGCTGCCTGTAATAGAGTCTATACTGGCGTAACTTGCACAGAGAGGCATCGGAAAAGAGTAAAGCAGAAAAAGCAGCTGAGCAGAGGGTGTAAGAAGGTGCAGGTTAAAGGAGGCCACTCCTCCATTTTAATGTGCATCTTCTTCTAGAAGATGTAGCACTGCCCTCACAGTACTCCCATCCCGCCAGTGAATCCCGCTGAAGCCTCTCCACCAGCCAAAGCACTGGATCTGCTCTGTCCCTTCAGACACCTGCAGAGTGGGAATATCAGGGTATTCCAAGGTGGGCCAGGAATGCAGGGATGTGGGTTTCCCTACACCTCAGCTAGCACCTGCTGCCAGGATTCCTACAGGGGTTATGACAACAGGAGGCCAATCACAGCTGCAGCCCTCTCTGTCGCTGCAGCAGCCCAAGCACCAGCACGGGGTCAAATGAAGTTGGAAGCATGTAAGCACCAGCCTGTATGTCCGCACGGTAGGACAAAATTTTTATCGGTAAACGTCAATTTCACCATACAGAGAGACGAATATTTCTATAATCAAAATGTACAGAGAAGCAAAATAAGAAAAATGCTGCTTGAGAACTCAGAGTTTGATTTAAGGATATTTACTTTGTCAATATCACATATCAAAACATACAATGTGTGTTATAATGGTTATAAAGCTTCTGAAATTCAAATTCAAAGTTTCTGAATCTCAGCATCTACTGTCATTAAATAATTATTGTCTGAGGCCCCCCCCATAATTTCCCATAACTGAAAATTTTCATTGACAAAAATAGGAAAAAATGCTTACTACTTCTAATTTTGTACAACGGTGAAAATTTAAATCAATACAAATTAACATATATTTTAAAATGATCATCGATACTGTCTGTCAAAATTATAAAAAAAAAATCAAATTCTGCCAAGACTACCTATAAATCACTGCTGAATCTGGCCCACCAAAACAAATCCTGCTTTCAGATGCACTAGTCTAAACCCAGAGTCACTCTTTATTTTATCCCAGATTTACCCAGTGCAGATATGAGCAAAGTCTTCGCCAGTGTGTCTAAATCCCACTGTGTCTAAATTTCTCACCCCCCTCAGTTTATATCTGCTCCCTTTACCACTTACAATTAAAGGCACTGAATGCACACTATAACAAGCACAGGCACAGAAGTCCCAGTTGCTGCAGAATGAGGTGTGGCTGTGTGCTGAAATTGACTTGAGGCACACTCAGAAATGACATGAAAGATCAGAGCTGGGTGGAAGCTGGTCTCCACAGAATAGTCTTTGGTTGGGAAAGGAGGATGGTTGTATAATTTTTTAAAAAAGAAAAAAAAAAAAAGAAAAACCATCAACTACAACATAAGAGGATGGATCTCATGTACTGAAGAACCTCAAGGACAACTTGAAAACCTGCAGCCTTCTGTCTAGCCCTGGAGGGCTGGCGGGTCCCAACTGTTAAATCAAGCAAATGGCTGTGACTTTCAACAGCAGCAGGAAAGCATCTGTTAGTGATCTCTCTGCCTTGCGCAGACAGCCTGGAGTGGGGGAATTTTTACACCTCAGCAGGGTAAGATCCCTCGTTGTTGATGGGGGTGGGTTAGGAGAAGGGTGGGTTTTATTATCCAGAGATTTCCCTCTTGCAGCCTTGATTTTGGAGTGTGTGTTGGGGATGTACATGTGGATGGGTTGGAGAAAGAGGCGGGTTAATTTTTAAACAGTTTGTTTTTTGATGAAGCCAAAGACACTTGAATGTCAGCATTGCACAGATGGGTGAATCAGAAACGGAGACATCCATGCATAAGCCGGGATCTGAAAGTTAGCTGTCACTTCGCCAAATGGCCTCCTAATCATCTGTAATTAGGAAACGATGAACAGATGAAGCCTATAAAACACACGCGCCTACCCCTGAAATCGGCAGATATAGCCTCTGTTTTCGGCTGGAGCTCAGGAATTTCTCCAAGGCCTGCTATGCAATTCCAACCACAGCCATCCAGCTCTGAATGCAGCATCACTAGCCCATGGATTGTAAGGCACCCTGCAAGTGACAAGTGTTCTGTTACCTCAGTGCAGGCAGGGCTGAGTGGAGTAGGCACAAGTGGCCAAAGTGACTTCAATGGAGCTCCATCAGCTAATGGTGAGGCTGAATCTCACTCACGGTGGTTGACACCATCTAATTCAATTAAATGCTTGTGCAGTGTATTTGAGTCAGAGTGTGAAGCACTTCCCCCATCTTGGCCCCTTCAGAGACTGCAGCCAGCTGCTTGCATTTCCTGCTATTCTTTATTCCTGAAAGTATGCAAGTGAATTTATTGCCCCTGAAAGTAAGGGGCCCTCAGCACAGACTGAAATCAGGCACTGCAGAAGCAAACATGGGGCAAGAGCCACCCACTGGCCTTTGCTAATGCGTCTCCCTCCTGACCTAAATCACCTAGAGGTGCCAGGCCTCTCTTGACCACCAGCTGGCCCTCATGCTAAGCTGCATTGTGATTTTAGTACATGCACACGTGGAGATGATGAAATGCATTTTCTACTTGGTGACTTACAATCCAGTGGGCATTTGAACCCACAGAAACTGTTTACCCACCCTTCCCTGATTCCCATTCTACCACTCCTTTCTGTTGAACAAACATAACGGAGGTGTCTAAGCAGCAGAACATTCGTAATGCCCAGGGAATCAAAGCTCCCTGAACAATACCTGCTGAGACTGACATAGAATCTATAACAGGGATATAGAGTCTGTGATAATACCTAGCTCTCATATAGTACTTCTCATCACTAGGTCTCATAGCAATTTAAAAGGGAAGTCAGTATCATTATCCCCATTTTACAGCTGGGAAGACTGAGGCACAAGGTGGTAAAATTAGTTGCCCAAAGTCACCCAGATGGCCAATACGAACCCTGGTCTCTTGAATCCCAAGCCAGGGTGCTATCTATCCATTAGGCCACACTGCTTCTATGGATAGCATGTATCTATATATAATATATACACGGTATATACTGACTCATAAGCCGAATTTTTTTTTAGTAAAAAAGGGAAGCACCAGAGAAGAGGGTCGGCTTATGAATGAGTATAAAGAGGGAGAGGTGGGACACAGCAAAAAGCCCCACAGCAGCAAGTCTCAGAGTCCAGGGGGCAACTGACTCAGGCTTGCAGGGCTCTCACTACTGGGCTAAAAAGAGCAGTGTAGACAAACTCGGGCTGGAGCCCCATGAGGGAAGAGGGTCATGGAACCTGGACCCTATCTCGAGCCTAAACATCTACTCAGCTAATTTTAACCCCACAGCATAAGCCTAAGTCAGTTGATCTGGGCTCTGAGGGTGTGTCTACACTGTAATTAGATACCCATGGCCAGCCTGTGCCAGCTGACTCGGGCTCATGGTGCTGTTTAATTGCAGTGTAGATGTTCAGGCTCAGACTGCAGCCTGAATTCTGGGACCCTCCCACCTTGCAGGGTCCTGAAGCCCAGGCTCCAGCCCAAGCCTGACTGTCTACACTGCAATTAACAGCCTCTTAGCCCAAGCCCTGCGAGCCCAAGTCAGCTGGCATGGGCCAGCTGTCAGTTTTTAATGCGTAGACATACCTTTGAAACTCACTGCTGGAGGCCTTTTTCTGCTGTGTAGACGTACCCTTAGTGTCTGTCGTGATCATTTACCTGGCTGGTACTCTGACTTCCACCTGGCCTCGCTAAGATGAGAGCTACAGGACATTTGTTTCCAATGTTCTCTGACTCTGACCTGATAACTAGAACCAAGTGAGTAATTCACAATGAATAATTTGTTATTTAGGTCATTTCACCTTGCCTCCTGTTCCCCGCCAGATCACAGAATTTGAAGATCTACATTGTTATTCAGTTTGTGAGAATGGGAAACAGCAGTCCTGACTCAGACCTTGTCTATATTAAGAAAGCCTGCCTGGAGGTAATTGAATGGCTTTCCTGACATCAGTGGAAATATGCTGCACTAGGGTAAAATGGAGCTGAAACCGGATTAGTTTAATTAGTTTAACCTCTCCATTAGCAGTTTGATTTAGGGTAACTAAACTGATGTATTTACACCCGTGGACAGGTTCTTAACAGACAAATCCTTAGGCCCAAGCCCAACAAGATTTAGCAGGAATTATGACTGAGTAAGGACTACAAAACACAGCCTCATGAGAGTACTGGAGGAGGAGGAAGCTACTCAGTGTGAGGTTTTCATTAATACTAGGGTGACCCTGGAATGTGGATGCAGTGCACAGTTCTCTCCTTCATCCTAAAACCCTCACATGCCTACTGGAAAATTCATCCCTTCACAGGAAATTGTCTGCAATTTAATAGCGGCGATTGAGGGCCCAATTCTGTTTCCACTGACAATGATCACTTTGAAAGCAATGGGCGCAGTAGCTGGGCCTGGAGAGCTTTGCATTCCCTCTTTAAATCCACGGCAGTGGCTCTCTTTGGCTAATTGCTCCCTTTAGAATCCTGCACGTTTCTCGCTCTCTCAGGCCTTTTCAAAAACACAATCCAGCTTTTTCCCTCCTCTCAATGGCTCCTGTGCAATGGAGACTCCTTGACACCCTGACACTGTTATTACAAGGATTAAAGGAGATAATGGCCAGTTACTTGAGTACACAGAGAGCAAGAGGGAGGCATTTGTCTAATGACAAATACTGGCAGACTCTCTGTTGTTAAGGGGCACAGGAGAGCACTCAGGCTTTCCTTACTGATCCCCTACAGAGCCCCAGATAATGCACTTTCCTCTACCTACATGAGTCAGGCACAGTATTAATTAACTCAGTCGGAACGGGTTGTGGGGAATAGTGCTGAGACTTGGGCTCCCAGCAGAATGGCACAAGCAGATGGTGAACACACGGATCGCCAGGTGGATCAGCGAAAAATGCTGCCCCATGGCGCTGTACTGCACAAACAAACCTGGTGCAGAGTGAAGTGGGAATGAGGCTCAACGTCTGTCTCTAAAACAGCCTGGGCAGGGTGCTGTAGAAAAGAGGACATTGGACTAGCTGGGCCATTGATACCCTGCAACATGAAGTCTCACCTCACTGAGATCTTTTGCAACTACTTCTTAGCTCTGATCCACTGCTCTTCACACTCCAACCATACACTCACTGGTAGCTCTGCTACAGTGCTTAATTTGTAATGAAAGAGGTGCTGGGGCTCAAGCAATGTTTTTACTTTCATAACTGATGTGGCAAGCACTGGGGCTATGAATAACCAAGTATAGAGGTGCTGGGGCGCCTTGTCTCATGGTGGCTTTAACACTGCAAGGTCATGTGATAATGTCACCTGGTACGGAGTACCACTTGGGACACTGCTGGTATTTTTCCACTGAAAACAAAGGATTCCTGCCTTATGTAAATCCTACCAGGCTGGGAAGAGAGTCAATCAGGCTCCATTGTCTCCCCGCCCAAGAAGGAAGACTGCTGAAAGCACCTGAAGAAACAAAGAAACCAAGCTGGGAAAAGGCAAGGGCTGAATCCAGGCTGAGACGGGGTCTAACCTGTGAAGAGAAATAACTGGAACTCTAAGCTGAGGAAACTCTGCAATCTGCCTAAACCAACATTTATTGAGAGAAATTACTATGTGTAACCTGTTCCTTTAGTGAATTAAGCTTAGGTTGTGGTTTTTTGTTTTATTTGCTCAGTAATCTGCTTTCTTCTGTTCGGTATCCTTTATAATCACTTAACACTTACCTTCTGTAGTTAATCAACTTGCTTTTATTTATTTCAGAACCCAGTTTGTGCAATTCATAATAGGGGGGAGAGAGGCAAGAAGCTGTGCATATCTCCCTCCACATTGAGGGAGGGGGTGATTTTTAGGAGCTTGCACGGTACACATCTCTCTATACAGCGCAAGGCAATAGTTTGGGTTTAAAGCTGGAAGGAGGTGTGCATGTGAGTGCTGGGTAAATCCCCAGAGCTGATTTCAGTCTGTGCCTGCAGCTGGGTGTGCCTTACCTGTGTGTGGGCCAGAGAAGGCTTGAGGGCCTGGCAGAGCAAGGATGGGATAAAGAATCCTAGGCTGGTGGAATGGGTGGGCTCAGTGGGACCCCAGCACAGCAGGTGGCACCCTGGACGGAGGGGTCCAACCCGTCACAGCACAGGGCATTTGTGATGAAGAACGTGATGTATGTGGCTAGCATTTTGTTTTCTTTGCTCTGGCCTTTTCCAAGCAGGGGGTCTGGCTGCCACTCTCATCTGGCACAGCCAGGAGGGGATGCCAGAGAGAGGATCTCGCTGGGTGAGGGAAACACTCCTCTCTCTCACACCTGCAGGCTCCGGATTTGTCCTTTCCCTAATCCCCACCACAGTCACCTGCGCTGAAAATTCCCAGACTCCCAGAGCACCTTTCCCAAGCAGCTAGCGACATCAAGGGCACAGAGCCCTCCTGTACCACCCCCTCCAGACCCATATCACTGGGCCCAGTGGCCTCCTCTCCTCATGGGGTGCAGGGGTCAAGAGGAGCTCTCACCGCTCCCTGCCAGCCCTGCCCCTCAACTTGTAAAGTCAAGACTCTGGATTTCCACCCCTCCTTTTCTGTATCACATTGGCTGTTGGCTCCCCTTTACCCTGCCCCCCATCCTCATTGCCCTTCTCCTCCCATTCCCCTCGCCCTCTCTCGCCCCCCTTCCTGTCCCCCACATCCAACCCAAGCAGCCTCCCATCCCCAACCCCACACACACACACTCGGAAATCTGCTAAAGCTCCATTCTGGTGAAAAAAATACCATATCTAAAAGGAGCATGCTCACAAGAAGCCCCACCACTGCACAGAGTGCCAGTCAGCCCCCTCGGGAACGTAACCCTTTACCCACCTTGCAGCTGCTCTTTGTCTCATTACAGCGTGAGCTCTTTAGGGCAGAGCTGCATCTTTCTATATGTTGACACAGCACCTAGCACAATTGGGCCCTGCTCTCACCTGGGGCCTTCTCATGCTAATGCAATATATAAACTCATCAAATCAGCGACATAGAGGCTGCAACTCAACAAAGAGATTCAGATGTCTCCGAGGTGGCCTGCTGAAGCCATAAGTCGTGTTGTCCCCAGCTGTACAAGTGGCACACATAGCCCATGCCCATTCACCGTGTGATCAGAGTTGAAAGACCAACCTGCTTTTGTGGCCCAATACATCAGATGCAGTGAAGACAGCCTTGAGCACTCAGTATGACAACAGCTGGCTTTCGTTCTTCCTTCTGGAGGATGTAAACTGTACTGATTGTTTAACAGTCACCGTCATTCAGATGCTACACTGAGAAACCCCATGGAAATGAGTGTAAATAAATGTTAATATTCACACCGTATGAGAGGCCAGGGTTCGGCTAGAACATTAGCATCATCCCTTGCCACCACATAGAGCTTTTCTTACACAAGGATCCCACGTTGTTTTGCAGACTATAGGCATAGGATCACTTCCCCACCACTGAAATTCAGCCAGTCCTGGGCTGGAATCCAGCAATCAGTTGATGCCAGTAACACACTGCCCATCAGTTTGTGAAAGGGGAAGAAGGGATATCATAGCCAATTGAAACCGCTGGGTCAATTTTTAGGGATGGAGACTAGAATTACCTGAGTTGGCATTCAGCCAAAATGACAGGATTGACACCATGTAAAAAGAGTCAGAAGAACTTTGGCCGACCTCAAGCATAAGGACCACAATTTCATTTGTAGAATGAAAGGTGGTGCCTCCGACAACACACTGGGAGCCCCCTGCTGGAAATTCCCTGCCCCACACCCACCACTTCCTGTACCTGGATTTTCCTTGGTGCTCTCCTAACCCATCACAACAACAAGAGCCTAACAAGTGACAACATGGAACTGGGCATCAAGAGGTCCTGCGTTGCAATCCCAGCTCTGCTACTGACTCACTGGGTGACTGTGGGCAAGTCAAGATACCTTTCTGCCTCAGTTTCCCCATTTGTAAAATGGGGATGATAATCCAGCTACCTGATAGGTGCTGTGAGGAGTCATTAGTCAATGTCCATGTGGTACTTTGAAAATCTAATGGACAAAGTATTATCTGCAATGGGAAAGTCATTATCATTGTTAAAGGGGGGTAGAAACAGATTTCCAGTCTCCTGCACAAAGGTTAACATGTCACTACAGTTACTACTTATTCTTTCTATTGTGGTAGCTCCCAGGAGCCTCAGTTGTGGATCAGGATTTTATTGGGTTAGGTGTTATACAAACACAGAACAAAAAGAACCCCACATAGCATTATCCTCCAGGAAAGCTCCTTTCTAGGCGTTAATGCTGTCCCTTTCCAGCTCTGTGCCACCTGCCCACTGCAGAGGGGTTAGGAACAGATCGGGAAGGCAAGGGAGACAGCAGGGAACAGCACATAGGAGTCAGTCCTCACTCTGCATATCCCTGCATTCTGAAGGTTTTCCACGTGAATCTCAGTTCATCTTGTGATGGCGGGTCACAGGCTCCACGGACCTGAAAACCACCCAACCCAACAACCACTGAAGTCACCAGGATTCTTTCCATTAACTTCACTGGCAGTTGGCATGGGCCCTTTGTGAGTGCAAACTGGCCCTTGTATCCAGTGGGACAGTCTGCAGACTGGGAGAATTTGTCCCCATATAGAAGAAAAACAATGCCCTACCTGAGCCAAGGGTACTGCAGTTCATTAAATCTGAAAGGGCTTTAAAACATCCCATTCACTAGTATATGTGGGGTTTGTTGATATTTAACATTTCGCACTGACTGGACAGCGAAGCCAAACTGGTTGGCATTGCCCTTTATCGCCCTCAGTTTCATGTCCTGGTCTTCCTTTGCTACCATGGTATTATAGCTCATCGGAAACTGGAATTTCTGTCCTGCAGGAACAACAGTCCAACAGTTCAAAATTCATATTTGTTCCAAACTGGACCAAAAAGTCAAAATTTCTCACGAAACAGAAACACCAAAAAACTGTAATCTTGGCCCAGTCAAAACAGTTCAGTTTGGTAATGTTGAAACATTATGGCATGAAATAGTATATCATATCATATTCAGTATAATTGAAATTAAGATAATACACTTGATCTGAGCTATCAAAGTTGAAATGAAACAAAATGGAATGATACAGCTGAAACAAAATGCTTTTTACATTATCAAAACACAAATGTCAAAGTGATTTGTTTCAACACTTTCCCGTTGATAATTTCATTGAAAATCAACACGTTCCCACAAAAACGTTCAATGTCAATGAAGCAGCCTTCTCTAACGAAGAACTGCTCTGCTGAAAATGTTTCCACCAGCTCTCCCCAGTGATGTGGGGTTTGAATGTCCCACATCGCAGACGAATATGTTTAAACATTACAAACAAAATCCTTTTTATTGAAATTACGGAAAAATCAAACCGTATCAAAGCCAAACTGCAATCCTGGCATAAGCAAAACTCTCACTGAAATCAAACCCTCCGGTTCACCAGACCTTTTCTCACATACTTGCCCCAACAAAACCTTTGATGAATGGTGTGTGCATGGAGGAACTCCCCTGGGCTTGAAATCAATGGATATTTTGATCTACTGGAAAGACTTGACAATTTGGTCCAGGTACTTTTCTGTTCGTTATTAGATTCGTGTAACAAACATTAAAAAACCTCAAACCAGCTAACGTCGGAATCTAAACCACATGAGAGTGCCTCTTTACAACGGACAGACTTTCATAGTAGTAGAAGTTTTAGCTACCCTTGGTGTTTACTCATCAATAATACTTCTCCTGGGGGAATGAACCACTGAAAACTGTTGTCATTCCCTTTAAGTCTAAAATGGATTAAGTAGCATTATGAGTTAGGATGCACATTGGTAGCCAGTGAGACTGTAGAAACGTGGCAGAACAGAGAACCCGGCCCACAGAGACTATGCAGCGAAAGAAGCATTAACATGTCACCCGCCCCATTTTCCTATTCACAGCTCTTGTCACTTCAGGGGAGCATGCTTACTCGGATCCTGGCCCCTGCATCTGAGGCCCTAGCTCAGAATGAAGCTCTGTGGCTCTTGTTACGGAGGACCTGAGACAGAGCCTCTCTGAAGCTCTTCAGCCAGAATTCCAGCTGGACATTTTCCACTGTGCAGTTTCCTACCTGGTTTTGTGTGGTGCACCCAGCCAGCGTGAAGATGGCCTTTCAGATCTGGGTTCTATCCAAGCAAAGCCCCATTCTGCTTCACTAGGTAAACAGCATGTGAGTCAAGCCAGAACGCATGCCACTTCCTTAAACCAGACAGAACCTCTCCTGCTTCCTAGAGACCATTATAGGAAGTTAAAGATTCAGGAAGAAAATAAACCAAGAATACTGAAGCAATGAAAACTACAAACTTTTGCTACAATCAGAAGAAGAGGAACTTGGATTTTAAGCATCTGAATTTTAACATTGCAAATAGGCTTTATAAAATGTTTTCCCCCAACCGATTAGGAAGATCAAAATATAGAAGAAAGCAAGAAACCCATGAATCCTAACCAGTGAAAATCTCATTTAGATATGCCTGCAGCAGTGAACTGGTTTATATATAAAGAGACTGGGGCAGAGGTTAGAAAGAAAAGACATTGTGTTTGAAGAAACATTGGAAAACTGTGTTTGTATTAATGATGAAATTAGAAAAACCCTTTAAAAACTGAAATCCTTTATTACCAGGTGTTATACTTAACTGAAATTGCTGCTGTAGGCAAGTATTTAAAAAGCATATGCCGTGGAGGAAATTAAAACAAACAGTTCTTCAGCATGCTTTTTTAGGGTTTTAAAGAGCAGATTAGACAAACACCTGCCAGGGATGGTCTAGATCATTCTTAGTCCTGCCTCAGTACAGGGGACTGGACTAGATGACCTATCAAGGTCCTTTCCAGTCCTACAATTCTATGATTTCTATGATTCTGTGAAATTTCCATCAAAATCAATGGGAAGATTCCCTCCAGACTTCTGTGGGAGTTAGATCAGGTCTGTCAAACTGAAAATTCAGCCTGGTCATTCAGATCCTGATTTACAGTCTAGAACTGGGCGCATAAAGATGTAGATAACAGGTCACAAAAGATCTGCAGAGTTCTACAATGCTGCCACTAGTTTCCCCTTTCCCTACTTTCACGTGGAGGTGCGGACCTTCACATCTCAGATTGTCGTGGCAGGCCAATGGAACCCAGATGCTGCATTGCATGCTGGGCACCATAGCCACCATAGGCTGCATCTGTGTTAAATATAGGGCATCTGCAGTCAGCAGCAATTTGTGCAAATAAGGTGTCGAGTTACCAGCACGGTCAGCCTTAAAAGAGCAATATTCTGGCACCTCTGCAGTACAGCATCAAAAACATCTAAATAACAAATCAATGCCAAATGAATGCAGCCTCTCTCTGGCTTCCAAAGCATCCCACAGGGCGAAGAGTGGAATTTCCTTCTTGCAGTGTCCTAGGCTGTATTACTAAACCAGTAACAAGATTTGTAGAATGCGGGAGATTGGGGGAACTTTAGATGGTATCACTGCAACAGATGGTGCTGCAAAAGGAACATTATTTTATGAACTTCTCCGCAAAGAAAAGAAAGCAATGACCTCAGCAGGAACAAAAATATGCATCTTTCTTCCTGCAGAATCACATTGTCGATGAAATAGAAAGACTAAGAATAATTAGAACCCCCTCCCCAAAGTATTCATTTAATCTCTATTCATAGGCCTGATCCTGCAGAGTTTACTCACATGAGGAGACCTCACTGAAGCCAATAGACTTACTCATATGAGTAAGGACTCCTCAAAAGAGTCAGGCCTGCAGGATCAGGTCTCTCAGTTTACAAACTGTATGAAATCTCTGCATAACTACTGAATTTCCCTGAAGGCAGATTAGCGCCAAGAGGGCTGGAAACAACGGATATCTGGGGTAAGGAAGCTAGAGAGCATAGCAGTAAACTGCAAGAGCCCAATCCTGCAGCCCTTACCCACATGAATAGTCTCACTGATTTACTTTGGGCTCCTTATGTGAGAAAGTGCTATAGGGTTGGCCCCAGGAATGTAACTACAGCTGCAACCTAATCCACTTCCCTTCCATAATAAAGGTACTTAATGAGAATTTGCTAAGATTTATGACCATAACAATCACCTCTTCTCCCCTTACCCTCTTTCAGCATGCAAGCAGTTTGGGTTACTCCTATATTCTCAAGGGAAAGAAAAGTGTAATTAGTAGCTAAGAAGTGTTAATGTGTATATGAGAGGGAGATTCGAGAACATTTTTATTCTCAGGTTTTCTCATCACTTGTTCCCTCTTCTGAGCTTTTTGGAAAGAAACTAATTACGCCCATATGCCTAATTTCCTATTATGCTTCAAAAGATATGGGGATGAATCCTGGCTCCAGTGAAGTGACTAGGAGTTTTGTCATTGTCTCAATGGAGCCAGGTTTCTACCCAGGGACCAAAGACTCAATACAATTACTCACAAAAGTCCTCCTGAGGGCAGCAGCACTACTGGCCTATGTATGGGATATTTGTGTAAGAGTTTGCAAGATCAAAGATGGCACCAGCTACTTATTAAAAATGTAGGTAAGTGTATCACTGTTACGCTGGCTTCATGCATGCTTTTAAAACGTGCCACTCCGGATATGTCTACACATATGGGAACTGATCGATGTTGACACAACCTCCAGAGTATACACTGCTATCTCCATAGTGTAGACATACCCTCAGGCTAGCTGTCTGAATATGATCCTGCCCAGCCCCCAAGGTACATTCTCGGGTGGTTAGCTCAAGCCGCCACGCATGCCATTGGGGCTTGAGCACTAGCTTGAGCAGAGCTAGCTCATGCACATCTACCCAAGCGTGAAATTATACAGCCCTGCTGCTGTATAGATGTACCCTCAGTCTTAATTGCAGGAAAATGGGCTTAATCCCCTCTCATAACAGCCAAATGGCATTTCAAAGCTGAATTCCATGGGATTGGGCCTTGGGACTTTTGCCTACAAAGTCCTTGATGTACAGAGCCCGATTCTCAATACTACTCAGAACCCACAAACAGGATGGAGTCTTCAAGAGAGCTCCACTTCCATTTAGGCAGCCAGACATGAGGCCACACTTCTGAAAGAGCTCCCAGCTCAGCACTGAAAGCCTGTTTGTAAGGGTCACAGTGGGAGATATTGGCTGCAGAGCACTTAAAAAACATCCAACTGCTTATTCTGGTGCCTAAATGGGAACTGGGTTCTTTTGAAAACCTGGCCCTGTCACAGACCTCCTCCTGTTCAAAACGACGAGTTATCCTAAATGACAAGAAATGAAAGGAACTCCGTATCTTTTCAGCCTCCCCACAGGCAAGAAATCAAAGATGATACTTATTTGAAAATAGCTGAACAAAACAAAACCCCTTTGGTTTATCCCCCAAAAATTAACCACCCAAAATAAGTTTGGGTCCCACTGGGTGCTGGGTATGTGGAATCAATGTTGCTTTTTTAATTGTCCTCCATGTGTATACACTAGATGGCGCTCTACATCGCGTAGTGAAGAGGTGAAAAAAGCTAGTTCCCAAGTAATGTCAGATTGTGCAGAGGTAAGGAACAGGCTATTGAGGGGATTTTGATAGAAGGGACTTGTCTCTTTCAGCTTTCTCTGAGGACTTGTCTATTCACTCTCCTAACTAGTCAGCCTTTGCCCTAATCAAGAAATTCCACGCAGACAGTATTGCGAACTGGGGGCCAAGTTCACTGGCATACTCCGGCAGTGCAAAGCAGCCATAAATCTGGTTTTACTGGACAGTCAGAGCAGGTTTATGGGTGCTTTGTATCTTAAGAGTGGCTCAAGGCAGCTGGAACATACAGGTGAATCTGACCCTTTAAAGGACATGGAGCCCTGCATCATGTGCAAGGTAATCCCCTTTGCACAGCTCTCCTGCCCCAACCCCATGCCCACAGGTTCACTGTCAGAGGACGCTCCACAGCTACAGAAGCATGTGTAGGGTTTTCCTCACAGTGAAGGTGTTTTGCCCACAGATAAATATCTCACTAACCTGATGGTCAGTCTGTAACAGGAAATCCAATGACAAGATTCCCTATTTTAGGTATGTCTGTGACTCTGCCCCCATTACTACAGTATCTGAGCACCTCATAATCTTTATGTATTTATCCTCACAATACCCCTGTGAGACAGGACAGCTCTATTATCCCCACGGTACACGTGGGAAACTGAGGCACGGAGCAGCTAACCGACTTGCCCAAGGTCAAACAGGAAGTCTATGGCAGAGCAGGGAACTGAACCTGAGACCCGGCAAGCACCTGAACCACTGGACAATACTTCCCCTCTCTGACTCCATTCATTATCTTATGCTGCATTCGATGACGCCAGCTTCTATCACCCACGTGTCAAATTTTCAAACAAGCTCCTTTGTGCTGCCCCCCAGCTGTCCCTCAGGCTGAGGAACTCCCTTTAAATGGCCAGAGTGACTTATACTAACCTCCTTCAGACATCTCCTCAAAACTCTCCTTTGCCATGAGGCCTACACAAATCTCCACAAGTTAGGCAGCTAGTGTGCTTCGACCACTGCCCATCACACTGGCCAACACTGTCTCACTGCACTCACCCATCTGTCTGACTGGTTGTCTCTTGTCTCGTATTGTAAGCTCTTTGGGGCAGGGACCAGTTTTTTTGTTGTTTATACAGCACCGTGCACAATGGGTCTATGACTGGGCTTTGCAGGCCCTACTACAACACAAATACATAATTCAGGATTCCCATTCTCTCCCACTGTCTTCCCTACACAGCCTAAGCTCACTATAAGCAGGTTGCAAAGTCACTTCTACAATCTGCAGGCAACACTGTCATCAAGTCAAGTGTGTTTGGGAGAAGCAGAGTTCATAGAATGAGGCACCTCTCCCAAAAATATTTAAAGTTGTGGCTTTATGTAAATGAGCTTTCCTGAACTCCAGCCTCCCCAACAAAAACCATCTCTTGGAACAGAAAAAACGGCCAAAAAATAATGACTCTGTCCTTGAACACAAGGATTGGAAAGCTTAAATCCACTTTAACGGGCAAGCTTCTGACAACAAGCACACACTGGGGGCAGGGGGGTATAAACCAGGAATTAACACACCAAAAGCATCAAGATGAAGCGAATGCCCGAATATAATTATCTAGCCGCAGAGAATACAAACAACATAAAGGCTCACAGTTCCAGTATCGTGGGGGACACATCAACATCTAGAAACCGAAGACTCTGTCAGCCAAGCTGCGTGACGAAGGGGAAAAATCTCACTTACCCTGAGGAAATTTGTACGGTACATAAAGTCTCCCCTACCAGGCATAGTGATATGACTGAGGATGGTTGTGGCTCACAACTGCTAGCGCACCTCCCCTTAGAGAGAAGAGGGCTTTTGGTGTTTACATCAAGTAGTTTGCTCTGCAGTACTTTACTCATGATGGTTGGGCCATCTGGGCTGCTCACAGTTCTCATTCATTGCGCTAGTTCTTTTTCAAACATTCCCCTCCGTACTAGTTCTTTTTAAAACATTCCCACCCTACCCAAAATGCATACTCTCCTCTGGTCACTCGCCGAGTGGCAAATGACTCCCACTCCGCTCCTCTGAACTTTGCTGTCCAGATGAGCTCTGGCCATACGACCTCGCAATAGCGGCTGACCTCCAGAGTCCCGGAGGCTCCGATTTCATTTCAGACTCTTTGTGTGAATCCAGGCTTGAGGCACAGGGGCTGGGAAACTCACTGGACAAGAAGGTCCTTTACAGCTGCTCCCAGCTGCTATGAACTTGCTTTTTCCTGCCATTCTTTCCAGGAACTGAACAACTCCCGGCTCACTTTGACCCTCAAGCATTACTGGTTGCCTTGAAAAATAAAAAAAAAAAAACCAAGAGGATATTGATACAAGGACACGGAACTTCCTAGGTCTAGAGGCATCAGGTGGAAACTCCCAACCTGACAGAGAAACCTTGAGTAATCTTTCATCTCTTGCAGAACGCTGTAGCCTAATGAGATTAGCTCAACTTTTCTCTAGTGCAAGTGGCAGCAGCATTACAAAGGCAGGGAGATTAAAACATACGAAATAAACGTTCCCTGTGTGACTGACAGCATAATGACATTCCAACGGGCGACTGAATCGGTCAACAGCTAACAAAGGATCAGAGAGAAACAGCGAGGCTCACACTACCATCAACAAACACGTATTTTTTCTTTCAGACATTTCTTACTCGACTGCATTAACACCAAAGACTTGAAGTTTTCCCCAGGCTGTATACAGTCATGTGCTGGGTAGAGGGGATGGTGGCTCAGCTCTATTAATACACAGGCTCACCTGCTATTGAACTCTGTCAACTCAATAGACTTGTTCAGGACCAGAGCAGAGATTTCTGTGTTTTAAAGTCAATGAGACCATTGTGGGCTGTTTCCCCTCCTTCCTTCCCTTATGAACTAAGTACTCACAAAACTGAAATGGAGAAAGCTGTTGTAGGCATTGAACTTCCCTTGATATTCAAACCACATGCAAATACACATGTAGGTGTCACGCCTCCCAAATACAATCACAGAGATTGTTTTTAAATAAATCTCACTGTAGGCGAGCTGCCTTTTAAACAGACGCAATGCAGTCTAAGAGGAGAGGTGATTATTCCACTTGATTTAACATACAGCATTTTAGATCGGTTTCATTTATTGTCTGGAACCACAGTAGGTGTTCAGACTTTCACTTATTAGCACAGAGCTTTGCTACAAGTTCTTTGCCTTAAGAGTCTGCTATCCTACCGGCATTACAATTTAATTAATCGGTTACAAAATAACCTGATATTGCTTTACTTCTGGTATCAGCCTCTCCAAACACTTACGTCCCTATTAAAAGGATCTCACGATAACATACAACAGCTACTAAAGCTGGTCTTTTATTCCAAATAGATGTTCTTCCCTTTATCTCCTCTGTGGTCAACACTGCTTCTCTCTTCTCAGCCTGTGAGGGGCACTGTTGTGACAATATACAGTCTAATTTGACCGATCGCTCAAGAATCCAGACACAAACTTCATGAAACATGTAAAATCCACTGATCCCCTCTCTTCCCTTAAGCCTGCTATTTAGCTGCTGCTGTCAATAAACATCTATGAATATTAGCATCTAAAGTCTTTTTCATTTCAGTGTAAAGATCCTGGCCCTTTTTGTTACATTTTAGATAAAGCATTCAGTGCCCATGGAGATTCCCTAAGGCCACCGAAAGTGAACTAAAATGTTTATATCCTGTAATGATGCTGTTTAGTCTGCCTGCTTGAAAATAAAAATAAATCTGAAACCTAAGATGGTGATTCCAAAGACAACCAATCAAGAGATACTAGCAAACATATGGCGATATTCCCAGTATTCAATTCTACTCAAAGATCATGACAAATGCATGCAAAGATTTTTTTAAATAATGTTTTTAAACAGAACCATTTAACTGATTACCGACTTTCTGATCCTGCAGCTCTGACATCTCTGGAACTACACGTTAGTACGGATAACTCACATGAGTAACAGTTGCAGGATTGGGCCCCTAGTAATGAATAGCCCCATACAATGATCTCACTGTACTTCAGTCTCCACAGAGCTAATAGCAAAACAGTGAAACTAAACACATCAAACAGCAAACAAAGTGAAGCAATTAATGTAAACACTCCAGTATCAGATGGTATAACACTGTGATTACATGAAAAGCCTGAAGGGGAACTACTCACATGGGCAACAGCTACCAAATCAAGCCCAAACTCTTTGAAAATTAAACCCCAGACACTAAGAAATATATTGTGCAACAATGTAGGTCACTGACATATGCTCTGATTCTGTATTCCTTACTCAGGCAAGATTTCCAGGATTGGGCTAATCCACAGTGCCATCTCCTCTGCAATGAATCAAGGAATCCATTGTCAAAGAAACAGACTTCCTGAATTACCTACCATAAATAATGGCAGACCCTCTCCCAAAGCCATGTGTTTATTTTTCAAAGTCAAGAGTTGATTAAAGTTCTTGAGGTTTTCAGATTTGTTTTTAATATTTCCTTTCTGATATAGGGTCAGTGCATGGAAAATTGGATAAAGGCACACTGAAAATATCATTTTGTAGACAGCTTCAGCCCTCCCAAGAGGAAATCTTTACTCTCAGAAAAAAATGCATTCTGCAATCTGAGAAAATAAGGTGCATTCTATCCAGTGCGATAAATGGAAGTACAGTGGTCTCTTCCCTTTGCAAAAATGTATTGCACAAATGCTCAGGCTACACTCTGACTTTCTGTATGATGATACTGCTAATTTCAGTATAGTCAGTCATCACAATCTTAACCAAATACCACCGTCCACTAAAACATTAGTAAGAGTTAAATGACAATTAGATACAAGTTCTGAAGTGACTTCAAGTCCCTTCTTTTTTGCTTGTTTGCTGGATGCAAAAACCCAATATTTCTATTGTGTAAAAGGAGGACAACCTATTCTTAGATTCAACAAGTCGTTTTCATATGAACTTGCCAGAGGACACAACTTTATTAACTTTAAATTACTATGACACAACAGAAAAAAAAATCTAACTAATAACACTGGAAGTATTGCCCTATGGCTTTAATTTCTGTTTTCTCATTGTCAAGAGCTCTCACTTACTTTCTTTTCCTGCAAATGAAAAATTAATTACTTTAACAAAACCATAAAACAAAGACACTTTAACAACATTTGCTTTCTTTCCTGACTTTGTTCATGGTTATTTATGGATAATTACTACCACTGACTTTCTAATTATTATCAGATTGCCCAAAATTATATGAGTGAAACATATAACTTTCCATATACTTAAATAGAGGAAATAAATTTTAAAGACTAGATTCTTAGGGGTTGTTTGTTTGCTTGATTTTGTAATACCTGACAGCATATTTGTTTCCACGCTGTCAGTTGTTTACTTTAAAATACAATCTTATCTCATTTTCACAGGGATATACTACCTAATTTTACAAATACAACAGCAAATTTAAGGGAATTCTGAGGCTTTCTTCTGCATGATATTTTTCCGTCTTAAAAAGAAAGATGAGCCAGGCAGTCTACAAAAAACAAAAATCGAACAAAGGAAGGGCTCTGAAGTGTATTGCTATGTTTTCATCTACTTTCATCCATAAACCGTTCAGTTTTCCCATGAGACTTTTTAAAAACAAAAAGTTCAGTTTTCTTGCAACAAATCTTGTTCTTTAAGATCATCTAAAGAAATGTTCGTATCAGGATGATGTCTAAAATTATCAGCCAAATTTCCACTGAAAATAGTGATTTAGGCCCTGATCCTGTAAACATGCTCAATTTTACACTCTTGAGCAATCCCAGCGTGTGTGTAAAGTTAAGTACATGGAAGTTGCAAACACGCACAAAAAATCAAGTGAAATGCTGAGTTAAATCTTTTAGATCATCACAACTGATAGTACCTTGAGCCCGATTTTCAAAATATAGTTTGTCATCAACTTACGCCTGGTCTACACTACAGAGCTAGGTTGACATAAGGCAGCTTACATCAACCTAACCCTGTAAATATCTACACAAAAATGTAGCTCTCTCTGATGTAACTCATCCGCTATACCGACATAATAACTCCACCTCTGTGAAGGGGTAGCATTTATGCTGATGTAATTAGGTCAACACAATGTCAGCGTAGACTGCTGCTGCCTTTCAGAAACTGTCCCACAATGCCCCACTCTGGCAGTTAAATCGGGGCAAGAGCTCCTGGTGAGGACACACAGGGACGACACAGGGAGCGTAAGTGGACATGTAAAACTGATTCAATTACTGCAGTGGCTATACCTGGACGTAACTTAGGTCAACTTAGTTTTGTAGTGTAGACTTGCTCTTAGCCTTCAAAATATACCTTAAAAACACCCAACAATTCCTAAACATCCTGACATGGTACTTCCCTTCCTTAATAAGGAGGAGGAGGGGGTATGAATGCCTGTTGCTTTCTTGTTTGTTTTAATCACTAAAGAACCCTTACAAAGAAAACGAGCCAGTCACTAAATGAATCACATGCTATAAGTGGTTGAAAACTTTGGAGGCCATTTCAAGAGCTGATTGTCCCTCCTTATAAAATGACTTTTGCTGTGGCCTCCCCACATGCTGGGCTCCCCCTGCACTGATGGGGTTAGGATAAATGCTGTTCCCCTCTTCTCTCCCTCACCCTGTTTCCCCTTCACTGATGCAACTGTGGACACGAGACATTGCTCATCATGTTCCATAACCTAATTCTGGCAGGGAGTTGGGAAGGGATGTGCAGAAGGCTATGGAGGTTGGAGAGCAAAGGAAACTTTGAGGATCAGGACTGGGAAGGGCTTTGGGAATCAGGGCTGGAGGGAGCACTATGGGGCTGAGGAGTGTCTTTGTGGATCAGGGCTGGAGTCGGGATTATAGGGTATCTTCGAGGATCAGGGCTCTTGGGCTATAGGTGTCTGGGAATCAGAACTGGGGGGCTGGAGGGGCTACAGGAATTGGTGTGAGGGGGTGTCTGGGGATCAGAGCTATAAGGGGTATGAGGATCAGGGCTATGGGAATCAAACCCTAGGAGGGATTATGGGGATCAGGACTGGGGGCTATGGTGTCCTTTGAGAGTCAGGGATCAGGTCTATGGGATGTCTTGAGGAATCAGGGCTGGGGTGTTTTGGGGGCTAGGGGCAACTTTGGCGATCAGGGTTGGGGGCTCTGAGTGGTCTTTGGGGATCGGGGCTCTGAGGGGTCTTTGGGGATCGGGGCTGGGGGCTCTGAGGGGACTTTGGGGATCAGGGCGGGAGCAGGACCCCTCCGTAACTCCCCCTCCCAGCAGCCACTCCCGTCCCGTACCTGTACCAGGCGAAGCCCCGCTCGTAGCCGCGGTCGAAGAAGTGCGGCTCGGCCCCCGCGGCCCGCACGTCGGGGTGCACCCGCAGGAACTCCAGCAGCGCCCGCGTGCCGCCCTTCTTCACGCCCACGATGATGGCCTGCGGCAGCCGCTTGCTGCCCTCGCCCAGCAGCAGGGCCAGCGTGCCCGGGGGCTCCCTGCCGCCGCCCGACCCCGCACCTCGGCCAGGTGCGTCGGGCCGCCGCAGCTGCTGCTTCGGCCGCTTCCTCCGGGCCGCCGGCGGCCAGCTGGGCAGCGAGGGGGACCCCGGCTCCAGCCACCCGCCGCCGCCCGCCGCCTGCTCTGGGGCGGCCGCCAGCAGGGGCGCGGGCAGGCTGGGGCAGCGCTCGGCCAGGCAGTAGAAGACGTAGAGGGACATGAGCAGGGACATGAGCATCAGCAGGAACTTCCTCAAGACGCTGCGGGGCAGAGGCTCGGGGCAGGCGGCGGGGGCAGGCGGCCCGTTCCCTGCCATGCTAGCCTGGCCCCCCGGCCATGCTAGGCGGCCCCCCGGCCCCGGAGTCAGCAGCGAGCGGGGGGGCGCAGGGCTGCCCCGGGCCGCATCGTTACTGCCCTGGAGCTGGGAGGGGGCTCGGGCTGTGCCCCCCCCGCCCCCGGGTCTCTTAAGGGTGATGCTTCAGGGGGGCATCGTCCGCAGGCAGGGTAGCCCGACGAGAACAGATCCCGTCTCCCAGCGGAGGGCGAGTCGCTCACGGAGTCCCTGAGCTCAGGTCCCAGTCCTGCCTATCGCCGCCCCCCGCCCGGCCAGTCCCCTGGCAGTGGGATGGGGGGAAGGGGGTCACAATCTGCACGACTGAAGCGGCTGCTGCTCGCCACAGCCCCCGCGCACCCCCGGCAGGGGAGAATCACTGCGAACCAACGGGACCGAGCCACTCCCGGCTCCGGCTTCGCCTCCCTCCTCTGGCTCCGCTCTCTTGCCACCTGGGCCGACGAGACCTGCCGGGGGTGGAGGGGCTGGGGAGCGCTCTGGGGCTGCTGTCACCGCCCCTCTCGCCTCCAGCTGCTGCCACACGTGGAGCTGGAGCAAAACTTCTCCAAACGCAGCGAGCAAGACGCGCCCCTGAGCTAGGGGAATGCGGAGCGCAGAGCCGGGGCTGGACTCGGCAGGCGGGGCGGTCGGGCAGCCCTTGCTGATGACCCAATGGAGTGAGAGGGGCGTGGTCAGCGCTGAATACCCCACCCCACTTCCCCTACTAGCAGGAGCCGCGGGTACATTGCACGCCGTGTTTATATCAGCCTCCAACGAGAGGTGGATTTGGTAGTCAAAGGTTCATCACATTCTCTATTGTCACAAGCTCAGTCAAATTTAGGGGAAAAACAGTTTGCAATTCACCCTAAGCGTTTGCTAGCTACTTCTTCACCAAACATGTTTTAAACACAGCAAGCACAGAAGTCGCTTCTTTTTATGGAGGAAGCCCTATTAGGATTATAACTAAGGATGAAACGAAGTAGGGTTCTAGAGAAATGTAATAGGGGTCTGCTGAGATTATTCTAAGACCCTATGGGATTTAATAATGAATGATCTACTTTCTATTGAATGTTTAAGGACTCCTATAGGATGTATTAATAGAGAATTGTGTCCTCACTCCAGCATTATATAGGATGGTTTAAACATTTTATAGAAAGGATCTCATCCTATTAGATTCTATAGGGTTTGGGGTGATTTCTATAGACCCCTATTTTAAATCATCTTCTAGAATTTCTAGAGAATTATAAAATTCTATAGCTTAAAAAAATCTCAATTCTCTATTAAATTCTATAAGACTTCCATAAGGGCTTTCTATCGAGACAAACCTATCCAGTACTGTATCTGACTGTGTAATCATCCATCCACCTAGGTGTTCATACTATATCCATCACCATGGTATTGGAGCACAAATTTCTGATTTAGGCCCTGATCCTGCAAACACTCATGCACATGAGTAATTTTACACATAGGAGTAATCCCACTGAAGTCAATGAGACTACTCAAATGTATAAAATTAGGCATATCCATAAATCTTTGCAGGGTTCTGGTCATAGACTGGTAGGAAGCAATTTATAAAGTACCACAAAGTCCTGAAACTAGATCCCGCCCCAACAATTTCAATGGAACTCACTTATGCTTTCAGGATCGAGTTGCATGACTGGGCCCACAGTTTGTCCTAAATATATGCATATTGCTTTCAGAATTTATTATTCTCTTTTGAGAGTAAATCAAATGTTGAAATAGCTATCATCTTCATGCCTGGAATGCCTGATACTAAGGGCTTCATTATTTCATTGCTTGTGGGAATGTCCTTTTAATATGAAATGTTTGTCATAGATTATAGAGTTTTTAAACACACTTGCACGTGAAACACTTGACTTGGATTTTTTGTTCTGTTTATTTGGTATGGATGTAGCTAAGCAATTAGACTTCAGCAGCTACTTGGAAGTAGAGCTTGTATATTTTCAAATTATTCAAAGAAGATAAAAAAATTGCAATGAATACTATTTAGATGTCTGCAGCGTGGGTTAAGTTATACAAATGTGTTTGTAAATAGAAAACAGACTATAATTGGTAACAAATATTTACAATGAATTATTCTACTAGATCTGCTTAGAAATTTGATAACACTTTTTTTTTCTCTTTTAGCAAATAAACATCCTTAATTTGTGATTTTCAAGATCTATACCCACTCCTGATACATGGTAACCAGAGAAAATTGCTTATCTAAAATTTGTGAAACTGACTTACTTTATGGGCCTAGGGCAAGATTTACCAAGGTATTTAGGTACTTAAAGATGCATATAAGTGCACCTAGTGGTATTTACCTAAAGGGCCAGAACAAGTTAGACATTTAACTCCAGCTAGATATCTATCTGCATCGTAAGTCCCTTAACTATTTTTGTAAATGTGGCCCCCAATACAAAGCCTATAAAAGTGAGTGAACAAACTTAGCTGACTTCAGTGATATTGGAAGCAGGTCTTATATAACGACTCTGATCAATTTAATGCAGTTTATGCTGGTTGTTATGTTTTTTCCAGACATATAGAGCAACCTGTATTTTCAATTTGAATAACTGTTATTTTAGATTTCAGAGTAGTAGACTAAGGAGAACAAAATCAAGAAGGAACAAAAGTGAAGTCTCCATAACAGAGAACATTGGCACAGGGTGTGTGTGTCTCTACAGTTGCCAACTCTTGTGATATTTGATTTTTTTCTTAAAGTTCTTGGAGGCATGTGGCTAGATTAGACTCCCAGCTTTCATTTGGGAAAAAAAGAGTAAAGTTTAGGTTCTCTGGTTGCAGAGAAACCCTTGAAAATCATGACTGGCTCTGTGGTCACAATGCCACTGATATTTGACTCGTCTTCCCCTCCATACAGACGGAGGGTTGGCTGGGCCAAATCAGTGAATAGCATTGTGATCTGGCACACAGGGAGTCTGCTCCTGTACAGTGGGGCACAGAGGACTCCCCTGAGAACTCGACTCCTGGCAGCACCAGCTCATGCACTATGGGTTAAAGAGAGGAGAGATTCCCTGGCTGAGGGAGAGCCAGTGTCCCTCTGGGAGGAAGGGATAAAATAGGACAGGAATGGGGTCCTGGCTGAGAGGAGACTGAAATTTGACCTCCCCAAGAAACATCTGAATTGGCACCACTGCAGGTGTGCATGCACAAATCCCGTTCACTTCACTTAGGGTAAAAGGCGTGGATCTGGAGGCAGAGTTTGGCACTAATTGGGTTCAAGATTAAGTCCTGCTAATATTCCTATTCTAGATTTATGCATTTTGGTATAAACACTGTTTGCTGAATATTGTACTTCTAATGTTAGAAATATTAGAAGAGTACAATCTATTTATCTATAGTTGTGAATGTTCGCACCTCAGCTGGTTCAGCTTTAATACAAAATAACCATTTTTCAGTGTAATAGTCATGGTTTTTCAGGAAGTTTGCACTTCAGAACAAAGGAAGTTTCACAGTGTAGTTCCACCGAACACAGCAATTTTGATACACATTTTGCCATCATGACAGATTCAGTTATATTTTAGTTCTGTCCTTTTCTCCTTTCTTTTATAGTTTTAGCTAATCTATCCAGCTATCATAAGGTTTTGTATTGCCAGCCACCACCAGCTGAGTACCTTCCACAACAGCAAATCCTTAATTTCCTAGCAAACTTCATGGAATCTCTGGCTATTCTCTTTGGAAGCCCTGTCTAGGGCTTTAAAGGAAGCACAAATGGTGTTCGATGCTGTGAATCTTATTTCTGTTACGGTGGGAAAGCTTTCTCAGGTTTGGCAGGATTTCTGAACATTTGGACAGGCCCAGCAAAGAAAGTAACAGAATGCCATTAGCCGTCAGCTACACTCAACTAAAACCTCTCCAGCGTATCATCATGGATCTACAATCTATCCTGAAGGACGATCCCTCACTCTCACAGACCTTGGGAGATAGGCCAGTCCTTGCTTATAGAGAGCCCCTCAGCCTGAAGCAAATACTCACCAGCAGCTACACACCACACAGCAAAAACACTAATCCAGGCACCAGTCCCTGCAACAAACCCCTTGCCAACTCCGTCTGCATATCTATTCAAGGGACACCATCATAGGACCTAACCACATCAGCCACACCATCAGGGGCTCGTTCACCTGCACATCTACCAATGTGATATATGCCATCATGTGCCAGCAATGCCCCTCTGCCATGTACATTGGCTAAACTGAACAATCTCTCATAAACAATAAATGGACCCAAATCAGACATCAATAATTGTAACATTCAGGACTTTGGAGAGGAGCCAGGAGCTGTAGCGCGGAGCAGCTCTGGAGCAGTGGAGCTGCAGGTTTTTGCCCGGAGCTGGAGCGGAGCCAGATCACAGCTCCAAAGCCCTGGTAACATTCAAAAACCAGTAGGAGGGCACTTCAATCTCCCTGGACACTCAATAACAGACTTAAAAGTGGCCATTCTTCAACAACAAAAAAACGTCAAAACTAGACTTCAGCAAGAAACTGCAAACCTGAAATTAATTTGCAAACTTGACACCATCAAATTAGGCCTGAATAAAGACTGGGCATGGCTGGGTCACTACAAAAAGTAAATTTCCCTCTGTTGATACTCACCCCTTCTTGTCAACTATTGGGAATGGGTCCCATCCACCCTCGTTAGCACTGCAAAGAGTACTTTTCCCTCTGTTGATATTCACCCCTTCTTGTCAGCTGTTGGAAATAGGCTACATCCATTTTGTCTGAATTGGCCTTGTTAGCACTGACCCCCTTACTTCGTAAGGTAACTCCCATCTTTTCATGTGTTGTAATATATATACCTGCCTACTGTATTTTTCACTCCATGTGTCTGATGAAGTGGGTTTTAGCCCACAAAAGCTTATGCCCAAATAAATTTGTTAGTCTCTAAGGTTCCACAAGGACCCCTCGTTGTTTTGGAAAGATTGTAAAGACTCTGGATTCATCTAATCTTCCCTGGATGTTCATTCTATAGCCAGATCCCCTTCATTGATTGCTAGTGTATTCTTTGTGTCACTTTCTTCTTCTTCTCCTCATTTAAATTGCTCATAAATTTTCGAAGATGTGATAAATAAAAAAAAAAGAAATATAAAATCCTGCAGGTACTTGTGGGATGGTTCCTGAACTGATCACAGTATTTCCTCAAAGAGATTCCTTGTTTTCAGCTGAATCTCAGAAAACAATTTTTTTTCTCAAATCTCACAGGCAACCTTTTTTGGAGGGAAAAGGAGAGAAATGTAGGAAGTTTATTGTAAACATGATTTTAGCCTTTAGGATTTACAAGGCTTGAGCTACAGTGCAGTGAAATCAATGGGATTTAAGCACATGCTTAAAGTTATCTTGGTGTAAGAGTTTTGCTGAATCAGGGCTATGTTGCGTTTCATCAGTAAATCTCAGAGCTCTTTTCAAGGGTGGTTGAGCACCATTATCCTCCTTTTCACAGATGGGAATTGCGGCACTGGGAGGTTAAATCCGTCCTCCAAGCTAGTCCGGCAAGTCAGAAACACAGCTGGGAATAGATTCCAATACTAGTTATTCTCAGGCCTTTATCCTTCGCACTGGATCATGCTGCTTTGCCTGAACAGCAGATACTAGTGCTAACGTTACTTACAGACTCTCATCAGACTGCCCTGTTTGCACTCACCCACTAGTTTCTTCAACTTCTCCTTTTTGGGAGATTGAACCATCCCATACCTGGCCCCAGCCCAACTATATGATACGACTGTAAATGGGTTTTTTGGTTATATTTCTGGCAGGGAGCACAGTTCTCCGTTTGAAGTGAATGGCAAGACACTTGCTGACTTCAATGGCAGGAGGATCTGGCCTATTCTCTGAAAATACAGCCTGCATCTTCAAAAGAGGCTAGTGATTTGGGGGGGGAGCTTAATTTTGGGGGGAGGGATGTCACAAACTGAGGCACCTTAAAGGGGCCTGATTTGCAAGAAGTGCTGAGCAGACACCTTCTGAGAATTGTGTCCCGGTGGAGGGGCATTGGTCACCCTGAAGGAGGAGTCCCTTTTGCACAGGCTGGTCTGTGCCATTCTCTGGGTTAGGAAGGTTTTTTCCATACTATTTAGGAGTCTGTGGGAATGTAAGTTACAGCACATGACAACTTGGATGCATCATTAATGGGTGGCCAGTTACAGCCTCTATTAGAATTTCATTGATTGATTTCTTTTTTTTTTTTTACTAGCAACTCCCATAATGTAGATAGGACCGGGAGTTAAACTGGGAATTTGGGGGCGTGGGTGTCTGGGGCTTGCACATCCTGACATCTCATTACAAGGCTGGAAGCCAAAGGGAGCCACTTGGTGTCAGGAAGCTGCTCCAGAAGAAAACATCCCATTGTACCAGGGGAGGTGGGGTAATGAACAGAGGAGAGAGAGCCAGATTGATAACCAAGGGGCAGGCTGACCCCGAACGGGTTCCTGTGACAAAAGCCCCTTCATTTAGAATGAATAGGAACAATAGCTAATGGGGCTGGTCCAGCAGCAGCCTGAGGATTTAAAAGCCGGGAAGAGAGGAGTCAATGGAGGGTCCTGTTTTACCCAAATCTTCTATTGATCTCAGTAATCTCCTGGGCTTTCCCCTCCTTGAAATTGCACTGAAAGTTCAAGGACTTTTTGACTCTGAATTGTGGGGACATAGGTATTGTCCGCTAGGAATTCCACTGAGACCACCTAACTCATAGCATGTGTGATCCAGCCTGAGACAGATTTAAAGCTGGCTTTTGCAAGGCAAATGCTGTTGCATGGCTTACCGGGCTGCAGAGCTCTCTCTTGAACTCTGGTTTTGTCCTAGTGGACTTTTCATCTGTGGTTGGAGGCTCCGGGGCTCCATGCTCTGCAGATGCCTCCCTTTGCCTTCAACTCAGGGGGGAAAAACACTTATAGGAGTATTGTAGCACTAATGAGCACTGCTGCAGCACGGGAGAGGGGGTAAAAAGGGGGAGCACGCATAAGAATGACACTGCTACACCTTGTCCTAGGCTGCAAGATGTGCTCCCTCCAGTCCTCCCAGACCAGCTGGCATGGAAGGGGGTGTGGCCACAGCCTAACTCCTGCCCCTCACCTGCAGGATGTCTCATTCTATCACTCCTGTGTTGTGTTCAGGCACTAACATCCTGTCTGATGGGAAAGGATCCTTCATCTCCCCCCTGCGTCCCTGAGCAGCTGCCAGAGGTTGCTGGAATCTCCCCAGCCCCCCACCCCAAACCCCTGTGGGAACTGCACAGAGCTGAATGAGGAAACAGGCCAGGATTGTTCATGGTTATTATTTTTTTTCATTATTTCTACCATTAAATGGGGCCGGGCACATCCATACCGAGGATACTTTGACAGAATAGGGCCAGGTCCTCACCTGGTAGAGATGAGAGTAGTTCTGTTATATTGACTCCAGTATAGCTGCGCTGGCTCACACTAGCTGAGGATCTGGCCCATTGTGTAAGTCTCACCTACATCCCCAGAAGCTTATTTCCTTCTCAGTGTTTTATCATCTTGTGTGCTCAGAGTGCTAGTGCTTGGGGGCAGGGATCCTTTTCCCCCCACCATATGTGTGTGCAGGGCTTAGCACCATGGGGTCCTGATTCCAGCTTGGGCACTACTGCTGAAATACAGAGCTTCAGCATCTGTCCATACTTGGGCACATGCAACACCAAAGGATAAAGCCCCCAGCTAAACCAAGAGAGTGAGGGAAGGTCGCGGGGGGAGACCCTATGCACCCCTTGTGGGACTGAAAGAGGGCACAGAGGCGGCATGGAAGATGGAGAGCAGAACTGGTGTTTCAGGCTACCCTTTCCCGGACTTTCACCTCCACTCTTCAGGGTTGGCACTCTGCAGCATGGGGGCAGGGATGCATCAGGTGCCACTTCTTTTTGGGCATCCCCTCAGACTTCTGCAGATATGCGGTCTGCCATCTGTGCTGTAGTTAATGCTGCTGATGGGAGTTGCACCCATGCAACAGAGGGACGAACCAGGCGCATGTTTACCAGCCAATAAGAGGGATGTACAGGTGCTGGTCAGTGTCTGTCCAGTCCCCTGGAGATGCAGACTTCTTTAAGGTAGATCAGTGGATATAAATTGGCCATGAACAAATTCAGGCTGGAAATTAGAAGACAGTTTGTAACCATCGGAGTGTGTGAGGTTCTGGAACAGCCTACCAGTAGGAGCTCTGGGGGCAAACAGTTTTAAAAGCGAGCTGGGTAAATGTATGAGTGCAACTGTATGATCAGGATGCTTGTGATGGAAGGGGAAAGAGCTTAGCAGTTCTGGGGATCACTTTATGGCTTATGTTCCCAAAGCTCATGCTTCAGGGCTTCAGTTGCCTACCAGCAAGGGTCAGGAATGGACATTTCCCCCAGTTTATTCTGGATGTTTTTTTGATCTCCTTCCCCTGAAGCATCAGGGCTGGAGATGGGAAACTGAGTGGGGTGGGCCAGACCACTCAGTGGGGACAGAACAGTCTCTATCAGGTGCTTGGTTGGCTGGTTCTTGTTCACATGCTCAGGGTCTAACTGATCACCATATGTGGGATCAGGAAGGAATTTTCCCCCAGGCCAGACTGGCAGTGACCTGGGGTTCTCTTGCCTTTCTCTGCAGTATGTGGGTACAGATCACTTGCCAGGATTATCTGGGTATATCTCACTTAATCATTTTCCTGCCATTGCAGGGTCCCTGAGCATGAGTGCACCTCACTCCCTCCTGTGGCACGTAACAGTTTGGTCTCCTGTGGGTCTCATTTTGGTTGTTAGGGGATGCTGTTGGCCTGTGCTATACAGGTCAAATTAGAGATGATCTAGTGGTCCCTTTTGGCCTTAGACCAGAGGTGGGCAAACTACGTGCTACAGGCCACATCTGGCCCACAGAACTGTCCTGCCCGGCCCTTGAACTCCAGGCCGGGGAGGCTAGCCTCTGGCCCTTCCCCTGCTGTCCTCTCTCCCCCACAGCCTCAGCTGCTGGGCAGCATGGTGGCGTGGCTGGCTCCAGCCTGGCAGTGCGGCTGCCAGACATGCTGCTCTGAGTGGCATGGTAAGGCTGTGGGGAGCAGGGGTGTTGGATAAGGTGTAGGGGTTCCCGGGGGGCAGTCAGGGGACAGGGGTGTGGGTAGGGGTAGGGGCAGTCAGGGGACAGGGAACGGGGGGGTGGATAGGCATGGGAGTCCCGGGGGGGCCTGTCAGGGGGCAGGGGTGTGGATAGGGGTTGGGGGTTCTGAGGGAGGCAGTCAGGGGGCAGGAAGTGGGAGGGGGCGGATAGGAGGCGGGGGGGCAGGATGTTTGGGGAGGCACAGCCTTCTCTACTTGGTCCTCCATACAGTTTTGGAACCCCGATGTGGCCCTCAGGCCAAAAAGTTTGCCCACCCCTGTCTTAGACACTGACTCTACATAGAGCTTGTCAGAAAATGGTTTTTTTTTCTCATGGAACATTTTGATTTGTATGTTTTCTGATGTAAAATGGATCATGTAAGGAAAGCAGACGCTTCCCGCTCCCTCCCCCCAATATTCTGTCAAGAAAATTGTGATGGAAAATTTTCAAGCAGTAGGCAGGTGATCACACAGGTAAGTTACCCAGGCAGTACTGCCTGCACCCAGGGAAGCAGGCAACAATTCTCTGAGCAGACTACAGTGCATTGAAATCTTGCCCAGTCTTGCTTTAGCTGCTGCAGGAGGCAGTGTTCTCGTCTGCCTGTTCTTTGTATCCAGTGCTGAAAATCAGCTCCATCCACCTTGAATCTGATACCCTGTCCCAGGCAGGGAACAAAGATAGACCAGCACGACTGGTAAGCTGGCATGAGAATAGGGGACATCTGGGAGATGTTGAGACAGGAACACCTGCCCATGAATTAATAAGAGCCAGTAAGACGAGGAGACTGAACAGGATTCAAAACCTTTCCAGCTCCTTGATAGAAAAACTTTGTACTTGGTGGTTCCAGACACAATCCTGATTTCTGTACAGCCAAAAAACTGGATTCTGCCTTCCCTGAGACCCCATGTGATCCCACTGAATTCATGGTGCAGTCCTATGCATAAGGGAGGAGAGAATTTGGCCCTGATTTCTGCATTATGTTATACAGAATATAACCCACAGGGGAAATTGATCAAAAGCTCAAATGAGCTTGTAAACAAGACTGGTTCACATAGCTTGCCCCATGATATGGGGGTTGGTGATTTACTGGGTGGCTTTCCATTGCCTTCTAATAGATCAGATGTTCTGTGAAATCAGTTCTCTCAACATTTCCCAAAGTATACAGGACTAGACAGAGAAAGGGGAACCCAGCCAGGTATTTCCATCTTTCACCACAGTCTGAGTTTCCATTTCTAATTTTTTTTTAAACTAAGTCTCCAGCTGTTCTGTTTGCCAAGATACCTTGAAAGCATGACCTGAATGTAACCGGTGCAGCAATGTCTGCCTGAGTTTGCAGAGAGCCTGAAACAAGGGCTCTACAGTGTGAACTGCCCCCATTCATTTCAATGCGAACTCAGACACCGAATGATGACACTTTAAACAGCAACATTGTTAACTATGTCACTGCTCATCAAAGCATCTGACAAAGGAGAGGAAGGATCATATGAAGAGCCAAACCTTAGCAACCGCTGGTGGGATTGGAAGGGGCATGAGTGGGCTCATTTTCCTGAAGCGGGAGGTTCAGCTTTCACAAGTTTGAGAAACACAAAGTAAACTGCTAAAGGTCCCATCCTGCCAAGCATAAGTCAGGCTGCTCAGTCTTCAGCACCTGTAAAAGGTTATGCAGCATAGCAATGACTGCTGCATGTACAGCATTGCATTGGGCAGGGTGTGCTCTTCCAATGCTCTGTAACCCCTAGTCACTGCCTAAGTCGATGAGTTAGAGGTGCTGAATGCCACGTACACCTGAACTCGTTGCTAGGAGTTTCACCCACACAGCTGCAGTAAGTGCCCTTCCTTAGGTTCTGACGACAGGGATTGTGGCACACTGCACAGAGGTACCGGGAAGCACAGAGGCAGGGGAAAGCAAGCTGGAGAGAGACATATAGAGTTTAGGGGTTCTCTAAATAAGATCCTGAAGCGAGTTCAGTTGCTGATGTAAGTTACATGAAAACATGTAGCTGCAACCGGTGCTGTTCTGCTCCTTTGACAATGTAGCAGAGAGCTGGAGTGGTGGGGTGCTGTGTGGGTGCCGTACATTCAGCACAGCCTCCCAGATCGGGGTGATGGCACATGCAGCTTTAGGGCTCTCATCTCATCCATTTCAGCACCTCTGAAAATTAGGCCATGTGTTAGATCCCAAAATACACATTCAAGTCCCTAATTCTGCACAATACTTTAGCATGTGCCATACTCTAAGCCCATGAGCAGCCCACTGGCTGCAATGGGACCATTTGTCTGCTTGACATTACGCCTGTGCTTTAGTACCTTACTGAATAATAGCTTAAGAGCTCCATGTACTTCTTATCTTATGATACAATCCTTTCCAGAGTGCAGCCAGAATGTAGGATGCTAATAAATGATTGCATCCAACAAGACAATAACTCCCTCGGACACACAACTCGTCCGAGTTAGAGGTCAATATCTTGTATGTTACTAATGTCATTCAAAGACCGAATATTAAATTCTGTACATAATACCATGTTCCTCTACAGAACAGGGACCTCGTCTTCATACCTATCTGCTAAGCACCTCGCACGCTGCTGCCGTACAGTCATCAAATCATTCAGATGCAAACCACACTGACCGGCAAGAGGGATTGTCATGTACATGTGCCGCTGAAACGCTCCTAAACGCCCAGATCCATGTCAGCTCACAGAGGCCAACTTTTTCCTGGCCCTTCACTGGTATCTAGAGGGGCCAGGTCCAAGAATCTCCTTCCACCCTTCTCTTTGTGTGGCCTGCGTAGAACCAGGCACAGCT
Organism: Gopherus evgoodei; assembly: GCF_007399415.2. Classification (NCBI taxonomy): domain Eukaryota; kingdom Metazoa; phylum Chordata; order Testudines; family Testudinidae; genus Gopherus; species Gopherus evgoodei. The sequence goes on along the minus strand of NC_044336.1, from coordinate 8,959,653 downwards.
GCAATCCTTGTCCTTCCTACTGCCCCAAAAGTACACAGCAGCGGAGCCAAGAAGGGGGAGAGAGATGGTGGGAGCTTGATTCCACTGCTGCCAGCCAGCCCCAGCCTGTGAAGTGGAACCGATAGAGCAGAGGGAAGGTCAATGAACCACTTTGTGCCTGGCAAAAGCATTGTGCGAGTTGATTCATGTGTTCAAAGCACTTGGAGATCCTTGGATGAAAGGCGCTTTATATATACACATATATAAAATATGTACTACCATTATTTATACAAGTCAACTGTTTCACATCTGAATCTAGCTGTGCCATATACACAGATTTCACATACACAACCTGTATATTTCATGGACAACCCAGTGTCCCAGTAAGCCAGTGTCTTCTGCACCTTGACAAAAGCCACAGTACAACCCATGTTGGCATGTTAGTGCAAGTCCGTGTTCAAGTATGCTTGATCCACTGAGCAGTGGGTTACTCAAGATTGTCTGGCAAACTGAATGATCAGCACATCGCTAGCATTAATAACAGCCCTCAACTATCGCAGGTAAATATTTACCAGAGCTCTGCAAAGGAAACCCACAAACTGCTCACTGGTATAGTTTTGTGTGGATCACTTGAGACAGCTATATTAGCTGGAATGGGGAATAGATGCATTCCTGCTGCCAGCCAAGTGCTTTTGAAACAGCTACTTATCTGGTTTATCATCATTGTTTATGTGCTGCTTCATTCGTGCCCAGCAGCACCTTGTGCTTGGTTGGATACAATCACAATTCAGTACAATCTGGAATGACAGTAAATACCATGGAGGGGGGTGTTTTTATAATATTCTCAATTTTAAAAAAGTCCAAACCAAACCACACAAGGAAAATTAAACTCTACATCTGCATTCACATTCTGTATTAAAATACTGTATATCTTTCCACTGCCAAAGTAAGGTGAAATTGCAGCATGTTCTTGAGGACAGGATACAGAACTGGGAGCCACAGTCTCCACCTCTGTCCCTGGCTTCCTATTGGACCCTGAGCAAATGACATCACCACTCCTTGCCTCAGTTTCGCCATCTGTAAAATAGGGCTAACAATGCTTAACCACCTAAGTAAAGTGCTTTGAGATTTACAGGTGAGAAGCCTTAGATAGCTGCAGATGGAGAGAGGCTATAAAAGAAAGCCAAATACTCTGTCATCACAACATGCCTGAGCCAAAGCCCACTGCAGTGAATGGGGCTGTGAGAGTATGAACCAAAACCCCAGATTGAAAGACTCCTGAACTTAATTGGGGCTGAGGTGGGTAGTAAAATCCAGGTGTGAAATCCTGGCAAATCTCTCATGAACAATATTCAGACCCAGGCTTTGGGATCATCCCTTACTAACAAGGGGCCATTTTCCATGTTTTTATTGGAGAGTTGGTGGGGATGACTCTGACTTGTATTACGGTGGCACCTAGAGGTCCCAACCAAGCTCAGCGCCTAATTGTGCTAAGTGATGTACATATCCATTGAAAGAGTCCCTGTCTGTTGCAGTCTAACCAGAAAGGGGAAGTGACTTGCCCAGGGCCACCCAGCAAGGCAGTGGCAGAGCTAGGAAGTGAAGCCAGACGTGACTGTTGTCTCCTAGTACAGTGCCCCTTTTACTGGGCCGTGCTGCCTCTCCATGCTGTTTTCTCTGAGATGTCCCCTTCTCCCTGAAAGGTTTTTCATCAGGGTTCCTGCTCAGTTCAGGCTGAAGATTCAGGCTGCTCCACTTAACAGGAGTTTTGGGTTGACTAGGTTGAGTGAGATGCAGTGGGGAGGGCTCTGTAAAATTCACTCAAAGCAATGACAGAGAATGCTGCCTCCTGCTGGACTAGGGAGTGAGAGACACAAACTCAGATCCTTGCATGGGAAATTTGCCTTCCCTAAAGCTCCTTGTCTGTTTCGGGTGGATACAGCATCCTTCAGTTCTTGTCCCAAACTACTGTGCAGCATTGCTGTGCACTGTTAAAAAAGCTGCAACATTGCCTCCCAGAGGTGGCTGTACATCAGTAGTTGGTGAAGTGATCTCTGTAGATATCTGTGACGCTTTGAGATCCTGCTGGATAAAAGGCATCATGGAAATGAGAAGGGAACAAAGAAAACCAAAGGCAACTAAAATGGCCGGGGGAATTTATGGGGAAATGACTGTCCTATCATCCATTTATCAATCTGTCCATTATATGCCTGCCTGCCCATCTGCCTGCTTAAGCATTTATACTATGTCATTCACCATAGCATCCATGTACTACACAAAAATTAGCATCCGTTAGTGGGGAATCTGCCTGGGATTGGACAGTTTATGTAGAAATGGTTTGTGAGGATTTTCTTTTTTCCTCTAAGGAATTAGCTGGTGCCTTTTTGCTGCAACCTGAAACTCCAGGGTCTCCAGTGGCAATAATGTATATGCATTGGGTGAGCCAGGAAGCAGAATGAAAAGGGAGGCAAGGCTGGGAATACTTTAAATTCTAAAGCATTTTGGGGGCAAATGCAGGGCTGGGTTTTTAACAGCTTTGGAGCACAAAATGCAGGTGTAATTTCATGCCCAATTTGCATGGGCAATTATCATGACTGTGTGGGTCATTACCTGATTTGTGCAGGCAATTTGTCCACTGGAATGTTTTGAAAATCTGGTTCTTATTGTTTCACAGAACAGAATCGCCACGTCTACAGTAGAAGATTTTACTGATAACACTTATACTGGCATATAGCTGCCAACACTGCAGGGTTGCTAGTGTGTGTGCACACTCAGCTGCCTTTGCTGATGCACTCCATTGTGAGCAGGCATTCCAGGGTGGCCTGTGGCACCGTCTAGCACAGACAGGACTGAGAATCAAGTGTGGACACATGCAAAGATACGCCAAAGTAAGGCAAGCTCTACCAGTAAAACTTTGTAGCACAGACCAGGCTGTTGTGTCCATGCATCTATGGGTATGTCGAGACTAGACAACATCGCTGAGTTTAAGTTGACGTTAGCTAACCCCTAGGGTCGACCTCAACCAGCTAAATCAAGAGACAAGGTGTTACCACGCATTTAGATTAGGAAGAAGGTTGAGATTAGGTTGGGGCTAGCTAACCTCAACCAACCTAATCACAGTTGCTTTTCCTAGTCTAGACTTAGCCTATACGTACAAACTGGGTCTTTAACCATTTTCCCAGGTGACCCCCTCTCTGTTCCCAAGGACCCCTCTCTCCCTTCTCCCCCTTCCCTCCTGGGCCCCACATCTGACAAAACCCACTTCTCTCAGTGAATCTAGCCCTCCCACGGCTCATGATTTGTAAGTTAACATCCTTTGGAATATGCTTAGAGGGCACATCCACCCCCAAAGCTGAGCCAGAGTCAATTTTGAGAATTTTCCTAATTGCCCCTTTCTGCTTCCCAATGCAGAGGCCTCTCTTAGCAAACAAACAGATGGAAAAGTGGACCGAAGGAAATGGGAACAAAAAGGAGGTAGTCATTTAGGTAATGGCGTCTCCATGTGTACTGCAGCGCAGTGGGCATGGCTGGGAAAGGGAGATACTCAGATCTAACAGGGCCTCTGAGCCCCGTACAATGTCAGTTAGCTTTGGTTAAGGCTGAGCGGTTGGTCCCCGGAAAGCAGTTCTTTATGTTGATTTGACCAGAGTGAGTTGTGTGTTCTTGTATGTATAGTGATGTGCATGGATGTACAGTGCAGTTCTGGTCCAGGAATGGGGCTCCTAGATGCTACTGCAGGAAAAATAAATAATAATATGGATGTGCATGTATGTATATGCATATATAAGAATGCTTGTTTGCATGTGTGTTTGTGGCATGTGTGTGTATTCATACTTGTGTGCATGTATACACATGTATGTTTTATGTCTATGCACACCTGCATGCATGTGTTTGCAGATAGGCAAGTGTGTATACCTACATGGATATGTTCATATGAATGTGTGTAATGTGTGCATGGATTTGTCAGCCTGCCAAGATGAGCTAGTGCATATGTGTCTGTGAGCATGAATTTGGGTGCATGTATGTGGGTTATGCACCATGTGAATGTGGAAGAGAACACTTGCAAGCTGAGGATGCCAATATGAACAACGTCTGAGAAAACTCCAGCCACTTTGCTGAATCACTTGTGTCATTAGAGGATTTATTATTTGCCCAGTAATGTTGCACATACAGTGAGCTGAATGAAACTCGGGGGATTCGGCTGGGAAATGACTGACATGCTGTGCTCATTTCAGGCTGGGAAGGGGTCATCCATAGCATATATTGTTTTTCCTACTTGCCCGTTCCTTTGAGCCTGCAATTCCTTCCCCCCACACACCTGCTTTTTGGTCCGTTAATATCAACAAAACCTGCCAGTGCACCTCATTACCAGAGCTCTGCCATAGCAAATGCAACGTACTCGAAACATGCAGTCAGCTTTTCCAGCCAGTCCACACTGCCTGAGTAAACTGTCTAAGTACTGTAAGAAACCACTTTATAAACTGAGGCTGAGGAGAAAATGATAGATGCTCCCAAACTGGACATGCCATAGCTTCCACACTTCCCTATGTTTATAATATTGGTGCATTGCCTCTACCTCCAATTTGACAAGACTATTCCCATTCACCTAGTGATATGAATTTGGCACAGCCTGACATAAACTTCATTACTTTGGGCCACCAAGGGAGAAAGTCATTGTTGTAAACTTTCTCTCCTCACCCCCCTGCCCCCCGCCCCTTCTCTCCCTCACCCCCCACCCTTCAGTTGTATTATTTCTTTACAAGCCAACAAGAACAGAACCAAATGTTTCACATCTGCTCTCACCGTTCGGCCATTTGCATGAGAATCCACGGTCAGTGTTTCAATGATGCACAGCTCACTGGCTGAGAATGGGGGCTGGAGCCAGCGATCAGAGACCCTTCTTGCTTCTGCCAGATGTCCTGGGTTAAGATACAAAAGAGACACACCCATAGCTTTAACAAATCACCTTCTTTTGGGTACTAATCTCTCCAGAGCTGGAGGAGTTTTTGGGTGCCAGAGAATATCATGGAACTGATCCCCAACCTCAGGTCATCCCTTTTTAACCTCATCATTTAAGGACTTTATTGTAGGCATTCTTACTTTCTTGCATCAGATCTTTGAAGCAAAGACTGTGCACCCGTGAATTTTAAGGCTAAAAGGGTAGCTTTTGTTTAATTAATCAATAATGGTAATTCTGATGGCAAATCATCCTGTCTTCTGTAGGAAAGGTGGATTTGGCTTCAGATCGAAAGAAATAGATTTAAAGAAAAAAACACAACCCACCTCCCAGAAGCTGCCTAAAGACAACACAACAAAACCTCCATAAATCTTTTCCTCACACTGCTTGCCAAGAACTGTCTTATTCCACCTCTGCCCCCCTCTAAAACACAGCCACTTGTTTGCTGAAGAATGTACTGGACCGCACTCCATCCTTTAAATCATTGCCAAGGGTTCAGATGTTTGAGTGTGCAGAGCTCCGACGAGACGGTGGGCTGGGATTTTTTGGAAGGCATTTGATCTTTTTCTCTGCTGGCCAGTCGTTATGAGCTGTTATTTGACTGCCCCAGCAGTCGATGAAAGGGTTGGTATCGACTAGAGCTGGTAAACACGCTTTGAAAATTGTAACTGGGAAAATAATACGTTGAGGCCACACTGCTCCATTTCTAATATTCTATCTAGCCAGCATCCCTATTAACCCTTCAAGTCCTGGCATTCTGTAACCAAATGAATGCTTAAGGAGGATGCGTATACACTGTACAGGTCTGCAGGCTACATTGGGTTAATTGCTCTGAATTTGACTTCTAAGCAGCAATGCTGATATTTTTTGGCATGAAAAGGCAGCCCAGGCTTTACCATCTGCAATGCTGGATGGATAAGATCCCTTGTTCTTTGTGGGCACAACTGAACTGAGGTAAAAGCCCTCCTGGTGGTCCCCAGAGTGATTCCAATACTGTCGGTTCACATGCAAGGCTGTATTTTTCGAGGGACAGGCTGCATTCAGAAATGGTTTTGTCAGCAGGAACTGCTTCTGGGCCTGCCTAGGAACTGGTGTGTTCTTCAAACTGAGGAGAGAGGGGAAACCCACTCCATAAACCAAGTGAAAATTATCCTGGAAGCTAGTTACTATCTATTTGATTCCAGCCCCCAGGTCTGGGTTCAGGGTTTTATGCATCTGTCTTGTGCTAGGTTTTTAGACTGCTTCTAGCTTGGTGGGGTCTAAGCTTGATCCCATCAGTTCTCAGCCTTTTCCATGTCAGGATCCCTTCTCTCCAGGACCACCCACTTCCCTACCCATTGAGTAACATAGGAAGGGCAGGATAGTCCCAAGCCCCTGACACCTGTTCAGGTCCTGACCCTCTGCTCTATTCATTCCAAGTGCTGTTTAGTTATATTGTATTACCAGAGCCCACTGGGACTGATCCCATGTGCTAAGAAGATAAGACTTTGCACCTAACTAGCATCTCCAAACATCACTCTTCGTATGAGGAAAGGAAGCATTGCTAGCCAGTCTAGCCCTGTTTTAGAAAGGGCTGGACTGGGGCAAAACGAGGGTCAGGGCTGGCTCCAGGGTCGGTGTTTCCATTAGGCGACCCTAGGCTGTCACCTAGGGTGCCAGGATTCGGGGGGCGGCATTTTGTGTGCTCCCTACGGGGCGCATGGGAGCTTCCGGTTCCGCTCCCATCGCGCCGCCGAAGAAGGACCTTCTGCCGATGTGCCGCAGAAAACAGTGGCCGGCAATTGAGCAGCTCAATGACTGCTGCTGTCGCCTGCGGAATTTTGGCAGAGGGTCCTTTTTCGGTGGCACGATGGGAGCGGAACCGGAAGCTCCCACGCACCCAGTGTGGAGTGCACAAAATGCCGTCCCCCGAATTCTGCCTCGGGCGCCAGAAACCCTGGCACCTCTCCTGGCTGGCTCCAAAGCCCACTGAGGTCAGCAAGAATCTTTCCATTGACTTCAGTGGGTTGAGGCCGAAGCCAGCCAGTGACCTAGCCAGAAATGGAATCCCAGCATCCTGGTGAACCTCAGCCCCTATTCGGTCCCTACGCCTCTTTCCCTCCATCGCTAACTGAAATGCGGTGGATGAGCTATTGCTTTCGCCAGCAGCTGGGGAGACAGGAAACAACATTACAGAGACAGACACAATTGAACAGGACAGACTGCGTGGCCAGTGGGACCATAGGGAAGGTCATCCTTTGGTTAGATTCAGGTTCATCCTCTACCAGTGACTACCCATATGAGTGTGGGCAAGTCACCTAACTCCCACTGAAGTCATTTGGTGATAGGCACCTACATACCTTTGTGAACCCTCCCCTCCCCCCACGTCTTATTTCCCTATCTGTACAATAAGGATATAGCATTGCCCTACCTCACAGGTGAATTGTGAGGATAAATCCATTAACAATTGAGAGGGGCTGAAATAGTACGGTAACAGGACCGTACAGGTACCTAAGCCCTACACCTAACTTAAACGAATGGCATTCAGACTCTGTCTATAATACATTGGAAAGCCCCTATTAATACAGGGCATTGTAATGCACCAGTTCTAGTTTGGATTAGAGTGACTTTTTGCTTACAGTGAATTTGTTCTGTGACCCCACCCCCACTCTTATAGACAGCTTTGTACCATGCCTACTTGATCATACAATCCACTTGATTGGAGAGGCAGTGTGAAGACAATTCAGCCCTGATCAACTAAATGGACTAAGGGCAAAAGTTTTTTGTTTGTTTTTTAAATGGTCTCCAGTTTTGTGCCTGCCAAGTTGAGGACATTTGGGGTCAGAATTTCAAAGCTGCCTAAGGGATCTGCATGCCTTATGTGTCCAAATCCCCTAGGCCAGGGATTGGCACTCTTTTTCATCTTGGATGCCCTCTAGCTGGGAACCTTCTCCTATCTAGCACTATGGGAAGGGCAGGTAATCATGAGACCCTGACACCTGTTTGCAGCTTACCTGGGAGTCATGACCCCCAGGTTAAGAACCCCTGATCTAGGTGGCTTGAAAGTTTCAGCCTTAGATCATTTAGAGAACCAGGCCCAGATCTTCAAGAGTATTTAGGGTGCTAACTTCCACTGATTTCAAGTTAATTTCATTGCTCAGAGTTAGGAGCCTAACTGGCATCTGAGGATCTGGGCCCTAAGTTCTTAGCTGTGCTTGTAAATTCAATTCTTCAACTTTCAAATGACCTAGACAGCACCTACAGTACTTGCTGGCACAAAATGGCACTCACAATTATTTGTCAGGTGCAAAACCCAAGGCCCCATTAAAGCCAGACCAAAAATCAAAGCCTGTGCCCTAAATTTTTAAACCTCTGCTCATTTTTGGTTGTACGTGGGTTGCATGCACTAAGACACCTATAGAGTGCCTGTAGACCAGAAATTTACACACACACACACACACACACACACACACACACACACACACCCCTACTCCCCTGGCTCACACAGGTCCTGTTCACATATGTCAGTTTAAGTATTTGAGTCATCCCACTGGACTTGCGCTCGCCCTTTGCATCAGGGTGCATTTCATTCCCTGCGTGAACTTTGCAAAAGGCTGCATTTAATTCTTTATTCTCTGTGAAACTACTAAAAATAAAGAACCCAACTTCAATCCCAGGCAATTTGTGAACCTCTTCATGTCTGAATTCTTAATCAGATTCAGGGCGTTGCTTCAATGGCTGTTCACTTGGTGATTTTGAAAGAGTGCAAAACAGGAGAAAATATAGTTGAGCTGGGTTTTGTTTGTTTGTTTTATTTTTTAAAAGCAGGTGCACCTGCTAGCTCAGGAAACAGTTGGCCACACCAAGACAGGTGTCACTTGACCCCCTTGGGATGCAAGCCGGGCCACCCCTGTAGAATCAACCCTCTGGAAGAGCCAGGATTGGCTGGCTTTGAGGCATGATGTTTTTACTATCGCCGTTTAAATGATGCTTTCACCAGATGTCTGACATCACAGTTAATCCAGACTTATTGCAAACATGCATTGCCAGGATCTCAGCTCCGAAATCCTCCCTGCTCCCGCCAAATGCAGGGAGATGGGAGATCCACCATGTAAGAGCAACATTTCACAGTCAAGACAGGCTAAGTGGATCTGACAGAAGAGTTCTCCCTCTTGGCTTCAGGGCAGTCTCTCCATCGCCTGAGCATCACGAATGAGGGACCTGCAAAGGGCTATATCGCAAATGAGCTCACGCCCTTTGCCTGTAAGAGATGCTGCCCACAATCACCACTCCTCTGTTATAAATCACTCCCTTTTCATCCCAGAATAGCAGTAACTCTCTGCAGTCTAGGTTGGTTTGTAAACTGGTTGCATCAGGAGAGAGGAACCCCTGACAGATCTGTGCCAGGCGTACGTCTCCATCGTCTCCTCAGCCCGCTGGGAATCCCAGTTGCCAGGAACACTGCACAGTCCAGACAAGTAAAGGCATGTCAGAAGGCCGGCCAGTGACAGAGGCTGCTGTGGAAGAGGGTTTTGGTGTATAATAATCAGTTCTCTCATTATCCAAAAGCCTTGGTGTTCAGACTTCACAGGAGGGCAGGGCCGGCACCGGGCACCCGCTAAGGCAATGGAAAGGTTCCCATTGACTTCAGTGGATTGGGCCCTAAGAGAGCAAGACTGGACAGTGCTATGCTGGGGGTGTACAAGGAGGAAACCGATTCTTCTCCCTGTTAGATCCCCCACACAGGGGTCAGCCACCACTGCAGCCCGTGAACCTGTCTGAGCATGAGGGCTTTGCCAGGGTCACTGGAGGACTTGGCTGCCCCCTGGCAGGTGGGGAGAAGTGGGGAGGAGGTGGGCAGAACACAGGGGAGAAGGGGGCAGGGTGAGAGAAGAGAGGAGAGGATGTCTCTATAGTGACAGGACAATGTGGGCAGAGATGAAGAGCAGGAAGGGCCAGCACAAGCACATTTGTGTGTCTTGGCCCAGATTCTGATCTCACACGGGTGTCAATCTGGTGCAATCGCATCCAGTCAGACTGTGAGAGCGTGTGAGGACAGGATACTAGGTCTGTCACAACAGACGTCCCTGCAATTGGAGCAGCACAGGGACTGTCCCCAGGATGGAGTCCCCAGGGTGCACAGCACTCTGGAAGGGCAGGGAAGAGGCAAGGGCATGACCCTGCAAACTCTGCACACTCCCCCTCAGAGCAGGCTGACTGCAGAGCTGATGAAGATCCTCCCTGCCAGTGGGGAGGAAGCCATTCCCCCATCAGAGACAGCAGTGTCGCTGAGTTTAAAGTGGCCCCTCATCTCTCAAGTGCTTTGACATCTGTGAAAAGTGCCAGCGGAAGCTGCCCGCAGGACAGCGGAATTCCACAACCAGCTTTCCTCAGCTGCTGGCCCTGCCTGGTCTCAGCACAGGGGTGTGCAGGGGGGGAGTCATGTTTTCCCATAGGGGAGCTGGCTGTGAAGTTTCTCCAATGTAACAGGCACAGTCTGTGGGGTGAGCAGGGACTGGCTGATGAGCAGAGACACAGTCCAGACTTTCCTTCAGCATTCTGCCTCGCAGAGCTGATCCTCCCACTGCCTGGAGCCAAGCTTACACCGGAATACAGGCTCCACCCCACTCATGCATTGCATGAGTTTAGATCGGATTCTAAACTTCATGGCTTGGATCCATCACTGTAGCTCAGAACCAGAGCTGAACAAGCCCCTGCATGCATATGTGTATACATAGACACACAAACACAATGACACATACCCTTCACAGCTGGCTTGATTACTACATCAAAGGCCTGCTCACTGCATTGTAGGGCTGCTGGCTATTGCTGTACATTCCCTTGGGGGGCGGGGGGGAAAGGCACCGTGCACAAGGGCACTGTGGTGCAAGAGTATGTGAGGAGACAGCCAAAGGAAACTAGCTGAAGGGCCCTAAGACAATCAGGCCTCTACAGCTGTCCTGTGTGCTTGGCTTGTGAGATGTGGGAGACTAACGATGAAAACTGCTTTGCATTGTCATTCTAGGAGTTGGCCTTGGGGACTGGGGACATATCCCTGAAGGACAAAGGTACATGAGGCTGGATTCCATACAGGCACATGTTATGCTCAGCTAGAAAACCTTGTATTATTAAGCAGCAGAAGTCATTTTCTCTGATGCCCCCATCACAGAAATAGGATCTCCACCCCATTGAGGTGAATCCTATCTGGTTAAGACACCAAGAACTGGTATCAAAATCAGCCTGTTGCTGTCTCACAAGGTTTCCTAGGCCCAGAGCCTCTTCGGTCGTTAGGAGCCTAACTTCCAGGCCCTAGTTCCGACTGCAAGAGCAGCCCCTCTCTCATTGCATTCAGTAGTCAGAAGCACTTCAGGCCCAATCCTGCAAAAGCACTGCTCAGAACATTTTCGCCTAATAGAAATTGCTGCAAAGCGTGCTGCTTCAACGAAGCCACACATTCCGCGGAGACGTTTTGGTTTGGCCTGAGCCTTCACCGGGAAGATTGATTGAATCAGATTGAAAAGGTCTGCTCTAAATGAGCAGAGCAGGAAGGTGAACCTGGCTCCCCCACACTCCAAGCCAGTGCGCGCACATGTGCATTTGCAGATCCTTGTTCTCATTCCAGCGCTGAATGAAAATAAATATAGAAACTTAGGAAGCTGCCGTGAAATGGAGTGTTCCTCTGGTCATCCCTTGTGAGCACCCTCTGTTGACAACGAAGTGCTGAGCACCCTCATCTCCCACTGAAGGGCCAGGCCTTTGGGTCCAACCCAAAGTGCAGAGGGGTGTGAAAATGAAGCCTCCCCCCGTCCCTTATATGCTGGTAGGTTGAGACACTTTAGTTATGAGCTCCTGGATTTGGACACCTTGGTCAGTGGCAGAGCGCACTCAGCAGAGGTCCCTCAGCTGTGGAATTCACTCCTCCTGTCGGCCCATCAGCATGAAGTCTGCTGACCTTTAGAGCACGGTGTATAAGGGCCATCTATTTTTTCAGGCCATTGCCCGAGGGGGTGAGTGTGTGGAATGTGCTAAGCTCTGTTACGGGGCAGGAGTGGGAGATGGAGAATCCCTTTGAAGTTGACATTTATCAGTAAGTTTTGTGTTTTGTTTCTCAGCTGAGACACATGAGCTGCCATGAGCTCCTTTGACATCTTGTCTACACTGGAGGCCTAATTCTCCATTAACCTGCACCACATGCAGCCATTTTGTACCAGCGCAAAGAGCTACCTCAGGGCTTGTCTACATCACAAAGTTGCAGCGCTGGTGAGGGGGTTACAGCGCTGCAACTTAGGAGGTGTACACATCTGCAGGGCATCACCAGCGCTGCAACTCCCTGTTTGCAGCGCTGGCCATACTCCCGTTTTGTCTCGGGTGTAGAGGATCCAGCGCTGGTGATCCAGCGCTGGTAATCAAGTGTAGACACTTACCAGCGCTTTTCTTGACCTCCGTGGAATAAGCAGGTATCCCAGCATACCTGAGGAAGTCTCTGGTAATCAAGCTGGTCTCCTTCCCCGGTTTGCTCTCGCGTTCCCCGAACCCCGAGCAAGCAGGTCTCCTTCCCTGCGGTTTGCAGGGTGGTTCGGGGAACACGAGAGCAAACCGCGGCAAAGCTGGTCTCCTTCCCTGGTTTGCTCTTGCGTTCCCCGAACAAGCAGGTCTCCTTCCTTGCGGTTTGCAGGGGGGTTCGGGGAACGCGAGAGCAAACCGCGGCGAAGGTGGTCTCCCTCCCCAGTTTGCTCTCGCATTCCCCGAACCCCCCTTGAAGCCGCCCAACAGCGCTGCAGTATGGCCACATCTAACACCACTTGCAGCGTTGGTTGCTGTAAGTGTGGCCACTCTGCAGCGCTGGCCCTATACAGCTGTACTAATACAGCTGTAACAACCAGCACTGCAAAATTTTAGATGTAGACATACCCTCACTCAGCATGTTGGTGGTTTACAGCCAACTTGTGCTGTGCGTGACTGCACACAGTGCAGGATCATGGCAATTCAGGTCCTTCTGTATTTGTCTAGCACCAGCATAGTGACAGGGAAGTTGCTGCATCCATATAAGCCTTAGTGCAGACGTGCTGCACGCATGTAAAAAATGACTTTCACCCGTTTTATCCTTGACTGGCTCCATGGAGACAAGTCGGGATAAATCTAAAACAAAATGAGTGATGAGTGTGAGCTGCACGGGAAGTTCCATTAGTGCCTTGGCCAAAAATTCGGGGCCAGCACTTTTCCCTCTGCTCTGCTACAAATCTGGGAATTTGTGTTTTCTGTTGTAGCGTCTCAGAGTTTAGCGCCTATGAATGGGAAGGCCAAAACCCACTGAATAGAGCCAGGGGTGCTGAGGGCACTGTTCTCCCTCTCCCCCCTATTGTGCACTTCCCCCTGAATTCCCCTCCTCATAAGCAGCCCCCAACCCCACTCCCTCTTTCTCCAAGAGGTTATGGTTTTTCACATTGAAAGTCTGATCACCCTAAAAATGCCAGTAGGAGCAGCAGTTTCATAGTCATGTGCTCTTTGACAGGATGGACTGCCCAGTGGTTAGGATGCCAGCTGGGATATCCAAGTTCAAGTCCCCACTTCTGCCATGGTCTTCCTATGTGACCTTAGGCAAGCCACTTAGCCTCTGTGGGCCTCAGTGCCCCATCTGTACAAGGTGATAACAGCGCTGCCCTGCCTCACAGGGTCTGGGGAGGACCAATGCATTAAAGACTGGGAGGAGCTCAGATACTTATATAGACCTCCTCACTCAGACAAGTAGATTTATTGTAGCTAATGCTTCCTAGACTGAGCATGTGCAAGACATATTTGTGAATACTTGGGGGACCAGAGGGAAGGGATGAGAACCAGAGACAACAAACAAGCAGGGGTGTTCTGTGTTTGTAAAGGAGAGGATGATGATTACAGGCTCAGATGGAGGGCCAGGGCCCACTGTTGGGCTGGGGCCCCACTGTATTAAGCACTGTACACACAAGACAAAGACAATCCCTGCATGAAAGCACTTATAGACCAAGGCTATGATCCTCCATAGTTTTATGCACATACTTAACTTTACACCCACCAGGAATAGGGAGGGCAGGAACAATTTGTATAGTGGGGGTGCTGGGAGCCATAGAACCAAACTGTAAACCCTGTGTAGGATGGAAACCACTTCAAGACAAGGGGTGCGGCAGCACCCCCCACACCCTTGGCTCCAGCACCTATGGCCAGGAGTCCCATTTTCACCTTCATAAACCTAAACCCCTGTATGAGGCTTTGCAGAATATGGGGGTGGTTGATTAAATAAAGAATCCAGTTTAATCCTGTTTACTACAGTCAAGACAACAGTCTTATCTGGAAAAAAGTGGCTAGCATACTGCCTAGTGTGATTTTACTGTCTTATATTTTATCTGTTTTACTTTACGAGTAACTCTTACTACTTTATGCAAGCAGATGGGAACATGTTTGCTCTGACAGTTTGGCAGAGCCAATAAAATAGATATCAAACAGATACCAAAGTGGATGCTGTGGTTGGCATTTTGCAAGCCTGTTTGGAGTTTGCTCCCTGCACGTGAGGTGCTTAGAAGTAACTGAGCAGAAAACCTCCTAAGTATCCCTATAAAATGTAGAGCAATAGCACAAATACCATTTTTGTCTGCCAATTATCAGAGCGAAATGTTTGACTGCAAACAAAGGGCTGCACTGGCAGAACAGACCCTGTTAAAAGTGCAGCCCCATGGCAGAATTTGATAGGCAGTGCAAGGCTGTGGATTCTGATGCGGGGGATTCGAGAGCTATTTAGCAACACTGCATTGGGACTTGAAGCAGAATTAATTGCACTTAAATTGCATCCTTCCAGCAATCTGTTAATCTGCTCCAGCAGGAAGGTAATGATGGCCGGCAAGCCCTCCTCTCCCCCACCCCAAAAAACCCCAACAAGCTGCAAAAATTGAAGCTTATAAAGGTGCTCTTTAAAAAAAAAAACTTAAAAAACACCTCAACAATTCTTCCCTTTGGTTCATCGAAGATTCTTTTATCTCTAAATGTAATAGGTATCTCCAAGATTCGTAAACACATCCGTGCAGGCACGCACACAGAGCCAGCTGTCATCATGCCCCCAAATTACATCTCTCCAACTTTCTGTTTATTAGTTTTAGGCAGTTCTTAGCATGGAGACTCTTTAATAAAAGCTCCTTTCAGCCAAAGACCTCAGCATGCTTTACAAACATTAATGAATCAAGCCTCACATCATCCATGGAATACATTATAGAGACATATAGCTGCAGTTCTATACCTGTGTGAGACATCTTGCATACAGCAAACCAGTGGCAGAGCTATGAATGGAAACCTGGAGTCTTTCTTGAGTCCCACTGCCCTTACCCTACGCCCCCCTCCCCCTATCCATAGAGACCTATAGAACTGAAGTACGTTTGGTAAAAAGGGATTTCTCCTTGAATTGGGACTGCAGAATTTGGCCCAGTGCAATTACTTATTAAAAAACCTCTTCTCTTTACACATGGTAGAAGCAATTCAGCAGGAATTTTCAAAAGGGACTGAGGGGAATTGCATCTGTTGACTTTCCCCAATTCCCATAGGCTCCTTTTAAAAAATTCCATTTTAAAGCAACTGGACTGAATTCACTGAGAATTTTCTTTCAGCCTTATAACCATTTGACTCCAGTTTGGGTGGGGCTAGAAGAAAGGCATTGTGTCTTATTCTATTCTGAGATACGCCAGTATAAATCTGGAGTAACTCTCATTATTCTTCAGGTTTACACTGGCACATCTCAGAGCAGAATTTGTCCCCATATGCATAACTTATTACTTAATAGCTACCTATTTACTTATATTGATACTTTGGTCTAACAAGAGAAGACAGGAAACCCTCCACAAAACCGTATCTGTCACCCTCAAATTACATTTTAACACAGATCACCCACAGCAAAGCAAATCAACCACAGTCATTAATCCTCTATCACCATCAATATTATCATTGCCACCAACGCAATTAGCAGCTTTTGTCAGTCTTCGGTAATAAGCTCCGAACTAGCGCTGAGGTCTCTGTCTTTCACCGGGTGGCTCAGAGTACTTTATGAAATATTTATGAACTACCAAACAGATGTCATCTATAGTATTTTGCTTCTGATGTTTGCAGCGGGTATATGGCCTGAAGAGCACACACAGTTCCTGGCAGTGTCACCATCAGGTCCAGATACTCCCCGCTCATGACAAGAAGAGAACAAACAAACAAAAACAAGGCTTAAATATTCCAGCAGAAAGCGACTACTGCCGAGGTTAGGGCTTATCCAGTCCTAGCAGTGCCACATACTGCCTGAAAAACATTTGAGATTACACATTCACCTCTCACCAAACCAAAAATAAAAAAAATTGAGATGAGGGCTGGCCAAAAAAGTTCTGTCGAAACTGGCCCATGAAAAACTGGGTCTGTGACTAAGTGAATTTTTTTTTTTTTTGCAAAAAGTATGTTTTCTATGGAAAGTTTTGATTTTTTTTGTTAAAAAGTCAGATGCTTGAAGACTGAAATGGTTTTGGTTTTTGACTGAAAACTAGAGTGTTTCAGCCAAACACAAAATGTTTAGACCAAAAAAATTACGATTTGGAAATAGTGCCATGGTGTCTACTAGATGTTGCAGTCTGAGAGCTTCATGCTTGAATTCTCTGTGGGGTGAGCTCGCCAGCAAGACTCGATATTTCGGTAACAACTACAGCTCCCATGATGCATTGTAGCAGTGGTTCTCAACCTATTTACCATTGTGGGCTATATGTGCATCTCTCTCTTTGTTATGTGGGCCGCATCCACACAATATATATTCTGGTACTACCTGTCCATCTATAAAAACAGTAAGGTTTAGTATTTGTTATATGACAGCAATACGATTCAAGTCGCTCTCGTACCTTTCATTTCACCACTGGCAAATGTCTACAAAGAGCATTTTAAATGAGCAAAATAAGTCAAAAGGTTAACTGTTCAAATTAATTAATTTACTGTAAGGGTGGCCTGGTATGATGCATTGCCACCCTCACTTCCACACTGCTGCTGGCAGCGGGGCTGGGAGAGTACAGCTGCGGAGCCTGCCTACAAAGATGGGAGGCCCTGCTTGGTATGGGATGTCCCCCCCCAGCCAGGGACTGCCCCCCATGCACCCAGCCCCACAGCCAGAATTTGCTCCCCTCATCACCCAACCCCTCTGGGACTGTGCCCCCAGCATCCAGACTCCCCCACCCCAACACTGGGCTGGCAACATGTACTTTTCCTGCAGAGACAGCATGCCCTGTCCAGGGCAGAACAGCCCCCTCAGGGACTGCCCTCCTGCACCCAGCCCCCCATGTAGGGACTGCCCCCCCCCGAAACTGCCACCAGCCCCCCCGGAGGAGGAGGGGACAGAATGGGGTGGTAAGAGCTGGACCTAGGGTGGGAAGAGGTGGAGCAGGGATGGGGCCTTGGGGGAAGGGGTGGAGTAGGGGCGGGGCCTGGGGCCGAGCCGGAGGTCCAACACCCTCCAACACCAGCACATTGAAAAGTCAGTGCCTATGTCTCCTGTACAGCCCATCTTTACCCTTATGGTAGAAAGGTAGCAGTCCATACTCATGACAGCCATTAGATACCCCTAGGAAATAATCCATGGGGACATTTCAGTCAGGAGGCTTTTATCACGAGTGTTAGGGAAGGAGAAAAGCAGAGTTAGTTATAAAGAATAATGTTTGTAAACTGGACCGTTTCCTTCACAAACCATTCCTTGAGGCAGCCTCACGTTCAACATTGCTGATAACTAACTGCATCTTCCATTACAGAAACTGTCAGACCCCAGGTCCATGCAGCCCAGCAGCCTGTCTCTATCAGTGGCCAACCCCAGACGATTCTGAGGAAGGTGATAGAAACCTAGTAGTGGGAAGATAGCCTAGGATTTTTCAAAGGGAGTCAGGTGCCCAACTTCCACTGACTTTCCATGGCAGTTGGGTGTTTAAATCCCTCAGACCCCTTTGAAAAAAACCTCAGCCTTATGGAATAAGCTGTCTATAGGAAAGCTTCTTCCTGACCCCAGGCAGTTAGTGACTGACTCACGCCCAGAAGCATGAGAGCTGTCCTTTTTTCTAAATCTAATCTACGTCACTGCAGCTGTTCTCACAATCTATATCCAGTCCCGGTGTTAAATTTTACAAGATGAAGAACTAGGTCACCAGGAAGTGCTCAGGGGAAGGGGTGTGCTCCATATATTTGGACATAGAAATAAAAGACAGGAAGGACAGAGGTCCTTTTCCCCCTGCAAGTGCAGGCAGTTTGTCATTTGGGTTATGCTCAGATGATTCCAGCTCAAGGCCTTCCCAGCATCTCTTAATGGGAAACTTTTTCCACCCCAAAGTTAGCAAGCAAGTCATCCCTTTGCAAGAAGACCTAGTTTTTTCAACTTGGTTTAATGATCATACTCCCTGTTGCCTAAGGGGTAAGGCAGGAGTGGCTGGTGCGAGTCTCATGAGGGGATGATGGTCTTTTATGTTATGCAGGAAGTCATACTAGGTGACCAAAGGGGTCCACTTCTGCCCTTAAATCTGTAAATAAAGGATTACTTTACAGGGCACTGAGTTCCCATAAGACCTAGGTATCTAAGGCCACAAATGAGTCTTGCTGTGATGACGTTGCTTGTTTTCTGTCTGCATTGTCCCAGACCCCCCATTGCTGGTGCAGGTCAGTACAATGGGCACCCTTTGCTTCAAGACAGCTGAACCTGAGAAGACAAATGTTGCAGAGACCACTATGCAAATATATATATAAGGAGGAAGATCGAGTGGTCTTTATGGGACTGGTCCCAATGATTCTCCATCAGTATGCAAGAGCTTCATGTAAGGCCCCCACAGTACTCTTTCCAGGGGGGTAGAAGGGTGTTTCCATAAAGACCACTCGATCTTCCTCCCTAGCTTGAATGATTAAGCCACAGATGTGAAGATTCACATATTATCTGCAAACTCTCTTGCAACCTTTCACACCACCATTTTGCTCTTCTTGCTGCACTCTTCGAAGACATGGAGAGAGGGAATGAGAGCAATTTATCTTCTGGCTGAAGAGGCTGGATCAATATACTGCAACAAGGGAGCTATTCCTAGCAGAGTAAATGTCTTCCCACTGGCAGGTATTGCTGTGCAGACCAGCACCAAGAAGCAAAGTGCACATGATGGGCAAAAGCTTAGCAAAGGAAGGGTATCAGGCTAGGCAAAAGCCTAGCAAATCCTGCAATATCCTTCTCTCTCCATGTAGAAGGCAGAGGCTGGGCCAAAGCTAGGATTTGCACATGGACATTGTTTATATGTATGTCACACCACATTCCTGAGTTCAGTTTATTCTCCAAGGCTACCACCTACCATCTACCACCTGCCATCTACCACCTCCTTTCTGAAGAGGACCCAGTCTACTAAGTTTTCTAATCCCATAGGACACTCTGGTGAATCCTCTGAGAATTAGCCATATGAACTCATGTCTCAGAGGGAGAGGCAGTCAAATGAGTGAGAAGCAAACAATATCTGAGTCTGAAGTGTGGGTGATGACTGAGGGGTTAGGATTATGGCATTATTTGAGACCTGGTATCACCCTTAGCATATATACAGCCCCTGTTGCACAAGGCTCTCAGTGCTTTACAAACAACACCCCACCCCCCCAACACCCCTGTGTGAGAGTTACCTGTGGTAACACTTTGTTCATCTGGAAATGGAGGCTCTGAAGATACACGAAGTGACTTGCTAAAGGCCACAGAGTGAGTCACTCTCTGAGCCAGGATTGGAACACAATTCTCCTGACTCTCAGTCACCACAGGCCACTGCTGCCTCAAAGCAAGTATCATTCTCTAATACAGGGACTCTGCATCTCTTTTTCTCCTGCAACCTAAACTGCAGTGACTTTTCTTTCCCCGCTGACCTACATCCCAGAGTCATTGGCACCAGGTCTTGAGTAAATTTGGTATGGAAGACACTGACAAATTAGGGATGGGTGAATTGATTTGGGTGAAGAGGCCAAGATCCAGGAGAGTTCTTGATGAAGGGCTGTGATCATGGCAAACATTCAGAGAAGATGGATAAAAAGATCAAACACTTTTTTTGAAAGGCTGCAATGTGACACTGCTTTATTTCTTGGAAGCCAGAATGATAACACTCAGTAACCAAAACCAGAGACAGACAAAGCAGACTGCTCACTAAGACAGAAAGCACAACTCACCCCATCTTGCTCTAGGCTGTCTCTTTGCAGATGGACTGAAGAAGACCAGATCCCATGCTTCCACACAGAGCCCCCTACCCTGCAAGCCAGACCAGGAAACCCCATACTCTTAAAGGGATAGTGTGTCATTTAAATAGTTTTCAGTACACCACACTGAAGACGTCCCCATTCCTCTTCCCATGAGGAAATATGGAGGAAGTCCCAACATTGCCCCTCCATCTTTTAATCTCCTCCCTGGTTCTTGCTTGTTGTGCTTCCCAAATGGTTACTGGGAGACCTGAGAGCCAGCTTCTCTCCTGCAGCATCACACTTATCTTCGGAACACGAGCCCACAGTCAGTGTGATGGAACAGACTGCCAGGCTGCTCCCGAAAGAGATCACAATTCAAGAGGGGTCATTAGGTTGCTAGATTGTCACCTCCCACTCCTCCCCAGCCTGCTGACCTGCAAGAAGGCAAACAGCAGGTGTGCAAGTGTGTGTGTTTTGTACAGAGGCTTGTGGGACCTACTGGGTGAAGGGGGTTATGAGTAGACAGGAAAGGCTGGAAGCCACAGCTTGGACTCAGATCACTGATGAAAATATTTGGATGTTAATCTGAGCCTGAACTCCAAAGACTCTTTGGAGTGTCCCCTCATTAAGCCACCATTTTCTAGTCACTTGTCTGGTCATAACCATGCTGTGAAAAGGATTTATTCCCTGCCCCCGCACATCCACATTTTTCCACGCAAGTCACCAGATGGCTTTTGATCCGTCCCCAAACTTGCTTGGATCCAACTGACCTGCTTGGAGAATCAGGGTTGCTTTACACTGGAAATGCCTTTGGCATTAGCTGCAGCTGGACTGGCGGCACCAGGTTAAGCTGCAGAAAGCTCTTAGTGTATCAGTCTAAACATCTATCCAGAGAAGTCACTCTTGGGCATTTTCTAGGCTCAGCGTGGGGGACCCAGCGCTTCCCATCTCCCCCACAAAAGTTCTAAAAACTACTCTAATTAAACTCCACACCAACACCTTTTTACATCCCACTTTACAGACAGGCTATTATTGTTGGAGATGGCTCTCCACAGAGCAGGGTGCTGTTAACACTTTGTAGCACCCACAGCACAGGTTGAGAGATAAGTGGAAATTGTTTTCCTCTGAAGGACATCAGTAAAATGTATGAACACTGCCTGTCTCCGGACCATCTGGCTGCTGATAATACAATATTAATAACCACACTCAATTAAACCAGGCTTCCCTGGGGGAGCCAGGTTTCAATTGGGCAATGTCAAAAGAATTGATGTAATCCAAGTTCTGAAGCTATTGATAGCAGCTGGCCTGGGAGGAGGGGTTGGGATGGGGTGGTTTCCATTTACAATTACATGGCTTCTAATATGGTCCCTGCAATGATCAAATGTTTCAGAGGGGGACTTTGGAAGATGCAGGGTTAAAAAGAGGTTATCTGCAGCGCAATTCAAAGTCTGGCCACAGATAGACCCATGTCTGAAGAAATCCAGACCCATGTCTGAAGAAATCCCACAGAGTGTGTCAGAGCACTGTGCTGTGAGGATGGGCACTCTATAAATTCCAATGTGAGAGGCAGCTATGTGGCTAAATGGACAGACTGATTAATACGGCAATAAGGAGGTTTGTCTGCCATATGAGGATAAATTAGCTTAAAAAGGGGACCCATTGTGTAAATTCCTTATTATAATGAGCATTAATGTATCAAATGGTGGAATCACCGTCATTTTGTACTGGAGAGGTCTCCCCTCCCAGTATCTGTTTTTTCCTCACACACGCAAGGCTTCACCTTCACAAGCTGACAAAACACAATAGGGATGGAGACATGGACCAGGGAAGAATTTGCTTCTACATAAATCCTCACAATCTCTCCTCCCCTGTGAGCTAGCAGGCTCCCAGAGCTCCTCACATGCTAACTCATCTGTTCCTGGGCTCAGATCCCACTCCCTTCCCCTACAGCCCGAGTACCATAGACTCACCTAACTCCCCTGCTGCAAAATGCTTTTTGTGCTTCTGTGGCATATGTGCCCTGACCCTGAGGAAGCGAGAGGCTGACAGCAGTGGATGGGGACATCTGGATTAACTGGGAAGGTATCTGTGAGATGGATGGGAAGGAAGGAGATGGATTGGCCTGGGGCAGCTATTTTTGAATCAAAGAACAACATGCAGGGGGCATCTGGCTGGGTGGGATAGGGATTAGCGTGCATCTCTTCTGTGTTGAGAAGGGGATTACATGCAGGGGCAGCTGCTATTACAAGAATTTGGGTCATGTCATATCTTGCTTAGGGATGGATGGGGAATAGGATATGTTCCCCACTGTGATAGCTAGAGATACCCAACAAACATCCAGATTACATCTAGGTGCGCTGGATAATACCCCAGTCCCTGAACTTAAACAATGTCACTGCAATAATCACTGCACACAGCAGCAGTTCTTTGGCTGGTGAGGATTGGTTGGCAGATGTGTCTCTGGGAAGGTATCATTTTCAGGGGAAGTTATTCCCAGTCACAGCATCCTTCGAGATGTTCCAAGAGCAGGCCATTAGAACCAAAAGATCTGCTTTATCCACCTGGACAGGGTCCTTATAACTTGCAGTAGGTATGAAATATTTGCAGTGAAAATTGGAACAATTTTAAATTCTAAGAGAGAATTTTATGGTTGTTTAACTTGAATCTGGAACCATTTGGCTGGAAATTCCATTCAGCACAGGACAAATTCTACCTTGAAAAGGAGCACCTTTTCCAGTGGGAAAGGCTCCTTTTGATTGATGGGAGTCACTGCATGTTAACATTCAAACTTTGAAATCCAAATCTTCATGCTTTTTGACCCAGCTGCATAAAATTCTGCAGAAATGCAAAATCTGAGGAGGGGCGTTAAGTAAATCACTGACCTGGAGGGAAGTTTTCTGAACAATTTGGCAGAAAGTGTAGTCATTTTCATACAACTCTGTGTGTGTGTGCATAACACCTTTAGCTGTCTCCAGAGACAGAGTTCCCCTGGCAACACAGGGTTGGCAGTGGCATGGAACAAGTGAGACCTGAAGGCAGCAGCTGATCTAGCAGCAATTGCCAGACCTGGCTAAGAGACCCTGAGGTCAGGGCCGGCACCAGCATCCCAAGCAGGTGCTTGGGGCGGCAATCTGCAAGGGGTGGCAGTCTGTGTGGTTTTGCCCCAAAGCAGCATGCCGAATTGCCGCCACGGATGGTGGGGGCAGCCCATGTGCTGTTAGGGCAGCACATGCATTTCTGCGGCTGTGGCAATTCGGCATCAGCTTCTATGTTCAGCTGTCCGGGCGGCGCAGCTTCTTTCTTCTGTCTGAAGACAGAAGCTGCCTCTGAATTGCCGCTGCCATGGAGACGCGTGTGCGGCCCTAATGGCACATGGACTGCCCCCACCGTCAGCGGCGGCAATTTGGCGCGCTGCTTGGGGTGGCCAAAACAGTAGAGCTGGCCCTGCCTGAGGTGGGTCTCACCCAGAGTTACAAAGCCAGAGTCCCCTGAAATCATAAAGAGACTAGCCTGGCAAGTTACTAGGCTAACTACCTATCTATTAAGCAACTTAATTCAGCTCTGTCTAAAGCTGAGACAGGATGGTCCAGTGCACTGGGATAGGACACAGGAAATCTGGGCCCAGTTCCTGACACAGCTGCTAACCTTGGGCTAAGCACTTAACCTGTTTCCTCTCTTGTTTATTAAGGCTGTCATTGCATGCTCCAGAGCAGGGTGGTGTTTGTACAGCACCTAGCACAGTGAATCAGTGGCAGAGTGCAATAGCTACCACCAACTGAGAGGAGTTTAAATAAAAAATACCAAGATTTATTCCAAATTCTTCCTCCCCCCACATCCACCCTCCCCAAAACCCCAAATAAAGAAACACCCTCGCAAGGAATATTTTCATTAAAAAAACCACAACAAATCCAGGTTCCTCTAGGTGACCCTTCCTCCTGCAACTCTGACTCCTAACTGGAAGTCAGAGAGCTTTATAGAGGGCTTCCTTACCCATAGTCCTTTGCAGGGAAGGGAAGTCCCTCCATTGTCTCTCTGGGTGATTGACAGCCCATCTGGCCATTTCTTTTCCTCATTCTTGGCTCTACAAGAGCTTCACCCTGTCACAGAGTTCCTGAGCCTGGTTGGATTCCCTAGGTGCTAGTGGAATATAAATAATTGCAATCATAAACAGCACAAGAAAATTGAAATGCAAAAGTGAATTGTCAAGAAACTCTACCCCCCAGTTCTCTCAGTACATTGACAGTTTGAGTTCCCTACCGAAGTCAGGCCAACAGAGCTGTTGTACGGAAAGTTTGCTTATTGTATGCTCCACTTGACAATGGTTAAAGCAATTTCAAAACACCCATAGGATCACACTGTAGGATTTTCCCAGAATGATCAGACAAATAGGCCATGAAGTCAGATATCTACCTTCAGAGATGGCAAATATTTGATGCTTTTCCATGAGAGAAACCCTTCATTCTCCTACAAAGTACCTGGATGATTTTTGCAGGACAGTACATAAGAGGAAAAATTCTTTCCTCTTTCGCTCTAAAGCATACAATTGTACTAGCCATTCCTTAGCATGCCTCACTATAAACATAGTGTTACCAACTTTTGCGATTTTATAGAATGTCTAGTGATATTTGGAATTTTTCTCAAAATCCCAGCTACTGGAATACAAAGATTACACGAGAATCTGACCTTTCATTTTTAAAAAAGAAAGTAAGTTTCTAGCTAAAACTGTTTTGAAAGTCTCCTGCCTTTCCCATGCATCCAAATGGGAGCTGCAGACCCTGAGCCTTAATCTTAGACCATCCTCACACTGAGACACACTAGTGCTAGATACAACTGGGTCAGAGTCACCTCTTGCCAGAGAGTTAGGCATTACTCACAGCCCTATTGTAAGAGTTTAAATGGTACACCGAATTTGTGTTGACCTGCTGTATGGTGGGTGAAAATCAGCTAGATATGAAGATAATCAATCAGCGAGCTGCGCTGTATTTCTGAAAACCCTATTTTAAAATTTCATTTTATTCACCCACCCACTCTCTCTCTCTGCATACACACGCTAAATTTAGTAGCTGCTTATTTAGTCATCCAAAGTGTTCTAACTAATCACTGCCATTTTCCTTTATAGACTCGGTTGTTTGGGTCTTGAGGCAAGCTGGAACCGAGCAACTGGACAATGGCGAACACGGAGCCACATTCAAAGAGGGGTCTTGTTATTTTTGTGCCAATTACAAGTTTATGGATCAGGCTGAAAGGTGTTTAATATGTTGTAATATTTAGACACACTTGGCTCCAACATTTATAGGGGCTGTTTGTAGTAACAAGGAGCATGCGCTCACCCTCTAACTATGCGGCACTCACATAAAAACTGCACAGATGTGCTGGGGGAAAAAAAAAGAAATCCAAATCAACCTGAGAAATGGGGAACAAGTGTTTCTGGTTGCACTGAGGGCACTAAGAGGGAAGGGGGGGGAGATAAACGATACCTGTCATGCATTCTCCCATCAGCTGCTGCCTACGTTTATAGGGTGTTTTCTTTTCAGGTCCCAAAATCTATTGCACAATATTGTAAAAATGCTATAAAATATTTTATAGCATCGTACAACTGTATTTCTGCAAGGGTGTTTAACCCCTGAGTTGCTTGTCTACTCCAGCAGATGCCTAGCACGTGTCCAATCAAAAAATGACTCAGACAATTCTGTGGGTTCACTTTTTTTTTGGGTAGTCTGGGGTCTCCTTAAGTGCATGTGAAAGGAGCCAGATGGACAGTCTGAAGCAGATAACCTGTGGAATTGGCAGCAGCTAGTTCAGTGCCCCAACACTCCTCTTCCATGGGGATCAATCTGATCTACTGGAGAGTGTATGATCAGTCTCCTTGGACTATTCAGTCTTCATTCTCTGCTGAGGCCTCCACATAGTGCCAGATGTGGTGATGGGTTTGGTGAAGTAGACACTTCTCGGCTAGAAACCCAATTGAGACCCACCAAAATCACACAGAGAGGCCACCAGACAGCCCGCAAATGGGTACAACTTTTGGAGCCTACTGACCCCAGAGTGGAGTTGAACCAGCCACTTCAGACATGAAAAACATCCAGATCCCATCAGTAGATCCATGTGGGGAAAGGTAACTGTCTTACAGAGGATTTTGAAATACTGAGGTTTGGTTTCAGTCTGATTTGAAATGAAAACAAGTATGTTGAAATCCTCAGCAAAAAGTAATGGTGACCTGGCCCTGGGGCAATCTGCCAGGCAGCCCTGATGGACCTAATAGGGGGCCAGGAGCTCGAAAGCCCTGGGAGCCCTGTTCCCCAACAACCCACCCAGTAGAGTACATGAGAAATCTGCTTAGGGACCATTGCAACTTCATCAGACTTGAACAAAACATCTTTGCAAAACATTTCAAGTGTGATGAATCAGCATTTGCCAATGAAATATTTTATTTTCCATCAGAGAATTTCCAACTAGTTCTACTCATGTGCACTTATTTGAGTGCAGCCTAGTGACTGGAGCAGTGGAGTGGGACACAGGAGATGTAGGTTCTATTCTCAGCTCTGCCACTGGCCTGCAAGGTGATCTTGGACAAGTCACTTCCCTCCTCCATGCCTCCATTTTCCCATCTATACAATGGGCATAATGATAACAGCCTCCTTTGCAAAGCGCTTTGAGATCTACTGATGAAAAGTGCTAGATAAGAAGTGGCCAGATGTTATCCAATCCCCCAGCTGGGGCTTCTGGTTCAATAGGTGATGTGGGAAAGTCACTGTCCTGTTTCCAAACACTGGATCTGACACATTCAGGGAGCAAGTAGATAAGTGGGAATGAATGGAGTGGGAGACCTTGCCCCTGTTCTTCAGACCTGCTACCCCTTCAGATTGAAGGTGAGAAATTGAGCTCTTTGAACCCTACTCTTTCTAGGGCTGATTGACTTGTCCTGTCAGATCCTTATGGTGGACACTCCTGAAACATAAGGATGGAAGCAGGGACTCATCTCAGAGTAAAGCAGGGCATGGACAATCCAGTTGCCCCACCCTCCCCTCAATAAATATTGCAGGCAGCTTGGGAATTTTTTTACATGGGTTGGAAAATTCCAGTAAGTTCTGAAGGCCAGAGGCCCTCCTTTTGCAGATGTTGGATTTGATGCCTGCCAGCAGTGAGCCTTTGACTTTTCGTTTGTTGTAAAGAGAATGCGAAAATTAGCCAGCTGTACTTAGAGGATATTTTAATCTTTTCCCCACCTTTAATCAGAAAAATAACAACTCAGTGAAAGGGTCAGACAGGATTTATTCTAGCCTGGGGAAAATTTACCCTTTCTCATAGGCCTCAATGCCACTTAAATCTCACTTAAACCCTACTTTGAGGAATTAAGTGGGATTAAATGGTGTTTTAGCTTTAGGCTGGCCCACTCCACGGAGGTGAATTCTCACCCCATACCTCAGACCCAGTTGTAGCTCTGGGAGGCAGAAATTGAGGTACCTCCTGTTTACAGCTCATGAGAACACACTACAAGAGGTACCTCCTTTTCCGCTTCCCAGGGCTGTGATTTGGTGTGTGGTGTTGAGTCCCAGAATAGAGTAGCCTAGAGAAGAAGCAGTTCCTTGCTGTGCTGAATCTGAAGATTATACTTTATTTCCAGACTGAGTTATCAGTTGCCGTCCCTCCCTCTTTTAAATCCTAAAGCAACCTGTGGTGCCCAACATCATCAGAAACACTGCCAATACTTTAACAAGGGACTTGTGCCAATATTTCCCCTAAATCTCACTGCCCAAGGGGCTTGCAGGGAAAGGCTGTGAGAAAACGGGGATCTATTCAGTTGTTTTCCTGTTTAAACAAAATGTGTTCCATAAACTTAAAGGACAAAACCATATTTGGCCAGTGCACTTACAGTACATGCATTGGCTGGGAGTGTTTATACTTTGTTTCTAGAACCTAAATGAAATCAAACAGAGATCTGTAATGGAAGCCATTCGGCACTGCTTTAATTGCAGAGCTCGCTACCACTGCCTCTTGAGTATTAATTAGTAGGAGAACACAGGAGCCAGCTGGCACAGTTTGAAACAGGGGCAAAGGTGAGCACCTTTGGGGAGTTCTTGGTCTCCTTCCTCTGAGGATGACTTTGACAATCCCTGGTGTTGGGTGCCATCCGCTCTGTTCCACAGGCAAAAGCGTTTTCTCTTCAGAATGGTGACATTCACCCCGTCCATAGGGCCAGCCATGAGCCAGTTATGACAGTAGCATCCAGAGGCCCCATTGTTCTGGGCACCGTACAGACACATCACTGTGTCACCTGCCCTGGAGAGCTTACCAGCTACATGCACGAGACAGAAGGGGAACCTGTGATGACGTGGCTCGCCCAACATCACACAGCAGCTCAGGAGCTGAGCAAGGGACAGAACCCAGGTCTCTTGACACCTTTGTAATGCTCTGTTCTCTAGGCCAGTGGTTTTCAAACTGCGGGTCGTGTCCCAGTACTAGGGCAGGGAATGTAAAGCAATGGGTCACGGTGGCTCTGGTCAGCACCGCTGACTGGGCCATTAAAAGTCCAATTGGTGGTGCCGCCCAGCTAAGGAGGGATAGTCCCTACCTGTTCTGACACCGCGCTGCACCCTGGAAGTGGCCAGCAGCAGGTCTGGCTACTGGGGTGGGGGAGGGGGAGCCATGGGGATCTGCACGCTGCTCCCACCCCGAGCACTGGCTCCGTACTCCCATTGGACTGATTCCTGGCCAAAGGGAGCTGTGGAGAGTGGGGGTGTCTGTGGGCAACAGCTGCATGGAGCCTCTTGCGTGCCTCCCCCTAGGAGCTCGACCTGCTGCTGGCTGCTTCCGGGGCATAGCGCAGTCCATGGTGCCAGGACAGGCACTTAACACTCCCACTGTGCCGTTGACCAGGAACCGCCTGAGGTAAGGCCACACTCCAACTGCACACCCCAATCCCCTGCCCCAGCCCTGGGCTCCCCCTCAAACCCAGAGTACCCCAAACCCCTCATCCCCAGCCCCACCCCAGAGCCTGCACCCCAAGCCCAGAGCCCTGATCCCCTCCTGTACCCCAACCACCTCCTCCAGCCCTGAGCCCCCTCCCACACCCTGAACCCCTCATTCCTGGCCCCACCCCACAACCCTCTGCCCCAGCTCCATTGGGTTGTGGACATCAACAATTTTCTTCAACTAGGTCGCCAGAAAAAAAGTTTGAAAACCACCGCATTAGGCCACACTACAGCCCTATACTACATTGGTCCTATGCTGCTCCTGTGTCAGGGAAATTCTCCCCCAGGCTGTCGCGTGTACATTCCCTCCTACTGAGGCACCTCAGCAGGGCTTGAGTAGGGAAACAGAATTTGGCCCTTAGTGTTTTACTCTTAGCGTGTGAACTGATGGTGTTTTCCTGGCCAGTTGGGATGGCCGGACAGTTCTGCTGTAGTGTGCTCTCATTCTGGACTGGACAACTCAAAGGCTGCTGATGGGGGGGGGGGGATGCAGTGGATGGGCCAGTTACTACTTTCCCTTACACCCATGATAGTAGTAGTGGGGCTAAATGGGAAGAGGGTGTGACCTGGTGTGCTTTGGACATTCAGTGACAAATATAACTGAGCTAGAACAGTTTAGTTGCGAATAATTAATGAAGTCTGTAAATTTGACGGGGAGGGGTCTGCTGGAGCTTTATTGCAAATATACATTTAGTGTATTAATATCTTGTATGGAGAATTTTTTCCAGGTAGGAAGACAACAGGGCCACCAGTTCCAAAACTTGCCTGCCTGTTTAGTCTCTACCAGGGAAACATTACACCGCTCACAGCGTAGCATCCGCCCAGGGGTGCTGACTGAGTGACGAACACGTAGTTGTTTCCATTATGTACCCAGGCCAGGAGGGCTTTGTAATGTTGCCTGTCGGACTCATAAGAGTTGGCTGGCAGGTTTTCAGGCTGCTCTTTTCAAAGGCACAATGGGAGTTAGGTGCCCACATCTCATTGCCTGTCAGTGGAAGTTGGGTGCACAACTGTCTCTTGTGCCTTTGGAAAACTTCCTGTAAATTAGCATAAATATAGTGGGTGGGTGGTTTCAGGCCTCGGCTTCTGGCTTTGGATATGAAAGCTTGTGGGGTCCAATACCTGATGAGCCCTTGCAGTGGTTGTTCAAATTGTGGTGCCTTTAAATAGCTTCTGCTGATTCCTCAGGCCTAAGTTACATGTGCTCACTCTCTTTCAGCCACAGATTATTGGGCTCAGTGAAGGACCCACTAGATGCAGTTCTCTGACCTGTGTCATTATATACAGAGTGGTCCCTTGTGGCCCGCTTGGGCTGGGGGGGGTAGTAATTTGCCACCTCCCTTTTCCAGGTGCCCCATACTCTTCACTACTGATCACCAGTTCTGTTGGGAGGAAAGTAAAGAATGGAGCTATTGCTTCACCCACTGTCTGCTCCTCTGAGAGCTGCTCATGCCATGCAGGGAGCTCTATCATGCTGTGCAGGTGGGTGAAAAATACCCCATTCCTCTGCACGACTGCCATACAGTTAGACACAATCTAGGCCCTTCCCAGCAATGCCGTCCAGATGGATGTTACTGGGAAGCAGCAGAGGTACATAGATGGGACATGCAATGGTTGCTAGCTCTAGAACTGACTCATGGTGTGACCTTGGGCAAGTCAATTAACGTTCCTGGTGCTTCAGTTTCCCCACCTAGACCCTTTCAAAGTGCTTTGGCCAGAGAGTGCCATATAAGTGGATTACACTCAAAAGAAAAGCCCTTGAGGATTATTTGAATTAAGGATGCACCAGAAAAAATCTGAAAATCCCTAAGGCTCCAGGAGCTCCAGGCAATTCCTTCTTACAGACCCACCAAGCTAATAAGCCTTTCCTTAGTGATAACACATTTCCAATTACATCCCCTCTGGTAATAAGGCTTTTTTCATCTGTAGTATATGGGATGGGAAGAAACAGCTGTAAATCTGTTCAGCAAATTGATTTCTCTGCTATCCCTTAGAAATCTGAACTTGCCAGAGTCATCCTGGCCACCTGGAGAGCTCGAAGGACCCAGTGCTGTCCATGTCCAGGCTTTGCTGTGGGTCACACTTTGGGAAGATGACATGGTACAACCGTGTGGTTAGCAACTCTGATGCACCACACTCATTGGATTGGCAATGCACCATACTCGGTGACACTGATTCACGACACTGTTTCATGGCTTTAATTGCGTCTCTTTGCCAACATGCCATCCACTGAAACCAACCACTGGCACCCAAGGATACAAAAAAGAAAGACTCTGCTCTGCCAGCTCAAAGATTAATAGTATTTTGGAGGTGCAAAGTGTGAGGCTCGTTCTATATGTGGCCCGATCTCAGTAAATAATAGACCATACAATATTGGTAACAAAAGCTCCCACTCTTTATGCAATGTCCCTTCTACTGTACTGTGTGCTAAGTTCACTGAGCACAGGAGTCCGTGTAGTCCTCAGAGAGTTTCACCTGCACAACTGCTCACACATTGTCCTGGTGGAGAAGGTTAACAGTATAGCTGTGTGAACTTGAAAGTAAAGTTGCCCATTGAGCCAGATTGCCCTGTTTTTTCCAGTGCATGCTGACTCAGATTTGCACAGGGCATTCCAAAACTGCCCCTTCAGAATTTTTGATTACACCCATTTGTATGCACAACCACTCCAATTTGCATGCATGCACCCCCATCCCCACTCCCTAGAAACTTCTTGTATATGCACTTTTCTCCAATGACATCACTAAGAAGGAAAATCAGAATATGGGCTGAGATGTGTAAGGATGTCTAAGGGAGGTGTGGATATCCAGTTCCCATTCAAATTTAGGTATCTACAGATTGGGTATCTAGATTCCTAAGGCAGCGTAGAAAATTCCACCCGCAGTGCTTAGACCATAGCAACATAGCTGAGGTGGAATTGAAGGCCTTTTGTAATGACAAATTCATGCCCCGGTGTTACGTTTGTTGCATGAAACTGAGTCTTCTTCAGAGCAGATGGAACATTTGGCCTTCCCTGGGGATAGAATAAGGGCGGATAGCCCACCTTCTCATTTTAGCTGAGCAGGGCACAGCATCCTGAATACAGACTCCCATCTGAAATAACTGAAACATTAAAAAATGTTAAATGGTCAAATCCCGACCCTCTGAAGTAAATGAGAAATCTTCCCTTGACATCAGTGGGACCCGAAGTGATCCCCAGACTAGAAGCACATTGTGAACATTATGGGACCGCACACACTGCAATTGAATAAGTAGCTAAATCATCATTCTATATGGTCTACGCTTCATTGCACCAATGAAAACAGGACAGTGGTGAGGCACTTGGTGTGCTGAGACCACTGCCCATCATGCTGACCAGTATTGTCTCATTCTTTCTTTGTCTCCACCTGTTGTTTCTCATTGTGCGCTGTTTGGGGCAGGGCCATCCTTTTGTTCTGTGTTCGTACAGCACCTAGCACAATGGGTCCTGGTCCATGACTGTGGCTCCTGAGTGCTACCATAATACACTTAATAAACAGTAATAACAACGTCCAGCACCTCCCACAATAAGGTCCTGGTTGGTGACGGGGACTCCTAGCCGCTACCGCTACTACTAATGATGATGATGATTATAAACACAGATCAGCCAATGCCCTCTTACAAAGGCTGAAGATATGAAGCAATCAGCAGTGTCCTGGGAATTTATACAAAGATCTTCTCTACAGATTTGCACTCTGGTGCAGGCTTTTCACTCTAATTGATGCCCAGTGCAGTTTGTAAAAAGATGGCCATTTTCTAATTGTCCTTTGGAATCCAGGCATTGCTTTCTCCCCTTCAGAAAATGCAGGTTTTTTTCTCCTTTTTCTTGGTCAGCTGAGTAAAACAAATGTTATTGCTCCTTTGCTCACCCTTTTTGATTCACTGGGGCCCCTGTATCCTGAACACAAAAACAGATTTATACATGCATGCAAAATAACATGGTATGAGTTTTCTCAGATCGAAATACGGCACATGCATGCATCTACATAAAACCAGAGCCGGTTCTAAGCAATTGTTTAGGGCCCCGAGCAGCTCACAGGGGTCCCCCGTTCATTTTTTATTATAAAAACTTGCCTGTTTTAAAATGGGGGAGGGACAAAAGATATTCCTGCTTAAGGCGCCAAATGGGATAGCATTGGCTGTGCCTAAAACACACACACAAACATATGCTTTAACCTTTATTTACATTCTCAAAAGAATCATAGAAATGTAGGGCTGGAAGGGATCTCAAAGGTGCCTCCCCTGAGGCAGGATTAAGTGTACTTAGTTCATTCTAGACAGCTGTTTGTCTAACCTGTTTTTAAAAACCTCCAGTGACAGGGATTCCACAACCCCTGTATTACAGGGATAGAGCATGCAAACTTTCATTCAGGAGAATAGGCTTTACATACATGCAAGCAGTCCCTATTGAAGTCAATGGGTTTATTCATGTGCACAAGGACTATTTGCCTGAATAAAGTCTTGTAGAATTAGGATTGTAAACTCTGGGACAAGGTCTGTCATTTGCTAAGAGGGAGATTTTCAAATGGGCCTAAAGGATTTGGAGTTGATCTCCCATTGAAAGACAGTGGGCTTGCACTCCTAAATTCATCAGGAGTTTTTGAAAATCATCACCTGTGTTTGAACAGCACCTATCACAACAGAGCCCCAATCTTCTTGATGCGTCTAGCAGCTATGGCAATATAAAGATTAAATAATATTGCTATACAATGTGTAGGTTAAGTTCTATGCCCTCTACTCTTCTACACAAACACACACAAAAGTGCAGCTGCTTACAGAGGCTAACACCTAAGCATTAAATGAATCACACGCAAACTTTCACATGTACACAATACCACCGTATGCAAACGCACACCAAACACACAAATCCAGAGACGCAGAGACGCAGAGAGACGCAAGCTCAGATGTAATATGTATTATTAAGCCCCAAACAAAGACGTGTATATGCTACATAAAAAATATATTGTTAGAGATACATCACAAAAGCACTTAAACATTCGTTCAAATGGATATAGTGCTATTGGTTCCATGGAGCTGACCCCAGTGGCATTATACTGATTCATGCCCTCTGAAGATCTGGCCCATTTTTTAATTTTATATTCAAACATGCTACCCCGTGAATGTGAAGCTAAACATCAGCCGTTTTGAATCTGTGAATATAAAAATGCTCTTTGATTGAAATAAACCATAGTGCATTGTGCCCCCTCTGTCTCTGCCTGTATCTATACTGATATGGAGCATTGCTACACTGAGACAAAAGTCATGCTAGTCCTTTCATTAAAGAAAGGCGTCTTTTCGTCAGTCTAGTACTACTTTACTGCTGAGTGGTTTCCATCTTTCATCATGCAAAGTGAAATGATTAAAAGAGAATTACTGGAATTCCTAACATCTCCATCAGAGATCAGGCCTGGTCAGTTGGAAAATAAGTAATGAACATCGTTTGTTAATGTCACCGTTAAGTGATGAATTTTTTATGCTTAACAAACCAGACATATTTCCTCTTTATTTCTAAGTTTGTTTTTAGATCTGCTAATTTAATTAAATGTCTACTGTCGAAACTCTGTTCAAGGCGACCAGCTGTGAAAGATACCTAGCTTGCACTGGATAATTAAAGCATAGAGCTGGGAGCAGTTCTATTTCCTAGCAAAAACTGACATATCTAGTAGAACATGGCCACTTCAGAATGATGCCTGATCTCAGTGAAGACCAGTTCCCAGGCCATGGTCTATCTCACCAGCTGCCATTTTATTGATATTGAGTGTGACTGTGTTCTTGCTTACTGTGGTATAAATCAGGAATAAGTGTATAGAAGGCAATGGAGTTTCTCTGATGTAAATCTGGTGTGAGACTTAAATCAGGCCCAGTGGTCTTAATTTAAAAAGTTGTAGCAGGAAAAGAAACATTAGAGTCCTGAGCATGTGGCTCAGGGGGGCTGTTTCTTTGGAGATCCAGGAATCAGGATGCAAATCCCACTCCATCTGCCCCCAAACTCTGATGCCATGCTGAAGAGAGCAAAAGATCCATTTGGGATCTCACTAGACCTGGGTGAAAGTTTTTGCCTGAAACTTTTTTCCTGGCAAAAAATGTAGATTTGGTGACACAGAAACATTTTTGCTATTCATGTTGATTTTACTGAATTGTTTTGGAAGAACCCCAACCCCTCCACCTTCCCCCCCACCACCCTCAGCCGCCCTAAAACTTGAAACCTTTTGTTTTTATAAATGAGACATTTTGATTTTTTGACTCAAAGTGATGCTTCATTTAAAAAATGCCTTTATTTTTAAAAAATGAAAAAGCATTTAAAAATATTTAAATCGAAATGCACAAAATGTTTCCATTGACCCAAAAAACATTTTTAGTCAACTTTTCAATTTGCCTGCCTCTATGAAGCATCTGTATGACACGAAATTCCAAAGTTCAAACCAAGAAGCATTAGCCACACTCCCTTCTTTTTTTTTTTTATAAGCGTGAAGGCCTCAACTTTCCAGGCTTCATTTAAGTTCCCTGGTAATTCACATCTATTAGATTTAATTTCAGTTTCAAAAGAAATTCCATTTGTACCACAATAAACAGAATGGAATTGCATGGTTATGAGTCAGTGGAATTTCTCTTTAAGAGGCCTGTAAGTGACTAGTTGTCTTCAAGGCATTTAAATCCAATACACACTGGTGTCTACAGTGTGAACAAGGGGAGCATTTATTGAGACCATGATTGCAGCCAGGTGATGGTGTCCCTTGAGGTCTCCCCTTTCTGCACAAACACTTTTCTCCATCCAGGATCATCTTTTGGCAAAACATGGTCTAATTTGTTCAACAGCCTTACCACAGAGGGTGAACATTTTGTCACTGTTTTTCCATCAGGAGGGACTGAGGGGGATTTTAATGAGTGCCTTGATGTGTTGCACGGAGCAGCTCTCAGAATGACTTTCCGTCTGACTAAAGCCAGTTCTGCAAAAAGGAAATGAGAGGGAAGGTTCTGGAGTAGCACTATGTTCCACTGGGATTGCTTGTGCAGTAAGGTGTGGAGTGATGGTATCCAAGAGTACCAACACCATTCTAAACCCAGAAAGGGGTGATTACACACCTAGTCCAACAGAGGAGAAACAGAGACACTTTCTAGCCCAGTGTTCCACCTATGAAAAAGACGAAGATTTCATCAAACCATCCGGAACCATAAAAGATGTCTAATCACAGAGCAATGAGGGAAAACTACCTGACACTGGGAGATTGAGAGGGACAGTGGAGGCAGCATTGTGCTACATAGCAACTGGACACTGTATCCAGGTCAGCCAGTAATGACAAACAGACTGGAGGGATTGTACTCCAAAAACATGTGTAGCCCTATCTTGGGTGGATTGTTTCTACCCCTGGAAGACACTCGAGGTTGTCAGTCTGTCTTTTTTTATTTTTTTTTAATGCTTTGGCTATGTTAGTACAGTTTACCTTGTCAGTAAAGACTTGTTCATTTGAGTTGAAATGATGTATATGCATGCAGCCCATACTGTTTCAGAGAATGTTAGGCAGCATGCCTGGTGACCAACAGAGTTAAATGAGAGTGTATCTTTGATTAAAAATAGAGAGTCCCAGGTCCAGTGCCCTATCCAATGGACCACACTTTCTCTTGATCGTGTCTCATGTTCAATAAATATTTCACTGCTCCTAAAAAGAAGCACTAGTTGCTACCTGTAAATTAATCATCCAGAAATTATTGAGAACCCGAACTGAGCTACAATACCTGGTTAGCAGAACACGTGACATACACTGAAACACTGAAAACCAGATTGTGCCACCAAGACAAAGCCTACAGTGGGTCTGTCTTCACTGCTGAATTAATTCAAAGTGTTTACCTGCAAGTTACTTCTCTCGAGTTAGTCTCACTTCAGTGAGAACAGCCACGCCACATTATAACCCTCAAGTTGCTGTGTCCACCCCCGTGGCCCTGCACTTACTCCTGTGTGATGCTAAGATTCCCGGGAGAACATCCCATGGTTCTTAGAGCTGCAGTCAGCTAAGCCGCTCTATAGATTCTAACCAAGGGAGAATTTGTCTGTCCTTTCTGGGCACAGGGGGGGAATTGTGGGCATACAGAAGGACTGACTGGCTACACTCAAGGACCACTGTGGGGTTCTGTGTTGCTGGGCCAGCCTAGCAGTGTTGCAGGGAAAGGCTAATGAAGCCCACCTGAACTGGTAAAAAAGCTATGTGTCTGCTTTCTTAGGGACAAAGGAAAGAAGGAGATTGGTTCATTTTTCTCTGAAAAAGAGAGCCAATGCAAGTAGGTGCAACTCTGTTACATTTTTAGGAAAGAAGTGGACAAACTGGAGAGAGTCCAGAGGAGAGTAACAAAAATGAGGAAAGGTTTAGAAAACCTGACCTAGGAGGAAAGGTTAAAACAACTGGGCATGTTTAGACTTGAGAAAAGAAGACTGAGCAGGGACCTGGTAACAGTTTTCAATTATGTTAAGAGCTGCTATAAAGAGGAGAGTGACCAATTGTTCTCCATGTCTCCTGAAGATAGAACAAGAAGTAATGGGCTCAATGTGCAGCTAAGGAGATTTAGGTCAGATATTAGGAAAAAAATTCCAACTCCAAGGGTAGTTAAGTTCCTGAACAGGTTTCCAAAGGAAGTTGTGGAATCCCCACCACTGGAGGTTTTTAAGAACTGGTTGGACAAACTCCTGTCAGGGATGGTCAAGGTTTACTTGGTCCTGCCTCAGAGCAGAGGGCTGGACTTGATGACCTCTCGAGGTCCTTTCCAGCCCTACAGTGCTATGATTCCAGTTTACTGTATCTCCTTTATCCCAGCTCTGGATTTGGCCAGGTCTCCTCAGGAACTAAAATAGTTTGAAAAAGAGTTTGTAAATAAATGCTTAAAAATAGCTGGAATATACACAAACTTCATCAGGACTGGAGAGAGCAGCTGCTACGTTTTCCTCATAGCGTTGAGCACACAGACAAAATATGTTGTTGGTTTTAAATGTTTAGAGGAAAGAACTACAATTTTTCTGTTCCAGGATAATTTTGTATCATCTGGGCCTTTGAACGAGAACCATGCCACGGATGTGTAGCAGGTATAGATTACATGTCACTGAGGTCAGGATCTCATAGAACTCTTAGATGCATTTTCTATTCTGCATGATACTTGTGATGCAAAGTGCAAGCGGAAGGAAAACTGTTGGAAGTATTTGCCCTTATGCTTAAAAATACAGACCTCTCTAGTTATGAATTCATGTGATTCATAAGCCTTGACCTGGTCCTCTGCATGGAGCCCCACAGCCTTGTCCAACTCCTAATGAAGTCAATGGCAACTGCTCCACTGTCCTCAATCGCAGCAGGATCATCTCTTAAACTACCATTGATTTATGACTGCCTGGTCTTTTTTATCAATTTTCCCTTCACTGAGGGTAGAAAGTAGGGATGGTTCTAGAGCAATACCTCAGGGTACGTCTACACTGCGGGATAATTCCAATTTTGCATAAACCGGTTTTATAAAACAGATTGTATAAAGTCGAGTGCACGCGGCCACACTAAGCACATAAATTTGGTGGTGTGCGTCCATGGTCCAAGGCTAGCGCCGATTTCTGGAGCGTTGCACTGTGGGTAGCTATTCCGTAGCTATCCCATAGTTCCCGCAGTCTCCCCCGCCCCTTAGAATTCTGGGTTGAGAGCCCAGTGGCTGATGAGGCAAAAATTTGCTATCATGGGTGCCCCTGGCTGAGATCGGCTGGGGGCACAAAAGCAAAACTGGGAATGACTCCCTGAGTCAATCCCTCCTTTATGGTTTCTAAAAATAGAGCCAGTCCTGCCTAGAATATGGGGCAAATGTACTAGAGAACCAATGTATTAGAGAGCACAGCTGCTCCATGTCAGATCCCGCAGAAATGATGAGCTACATGCCATTCACGGGGGGTGCCCCTGCAACAACCCCACCCGTTGCTTCCCTCCTCCCCCAACCCTCCTGGGCTACCGTGGCAATGTCCCCCCGCCATTTGTGTCATGAAGTTATAAAGAATGCAGGAATAAGAAACAGTGACTTGTTAGTGAGATAAAATGAGAGGGAGGCTTCCCGTGCTATGATAGTCCAGGCAGGACATTAAGTGGTGCGGGGGAGAGAAGCCCAGCATCCCGCTGCTATGACAGTCCAGGCAGGACAGAATCTGTTCTTTACACAGGAAAGGGAGGGGGCTGATGGAGCTCAGCCCCCAGTTGCTATGATGAGGACGGTTACCAGCCGTTCTGTACCATCTACTGGGAATGACCAGGAATCATTCCTATTTTTACCCAGGCACCAGCCAGGGGTATTCAGCAGTTATCAAACATGTTGTACCATCTGCCACCGGGGAGAGAAGAGGAGCGGATACTGCTCTTTACTGCTGCAGCATTGCGTCTATCAGCAGCATTCAGTAGACATAGGGTGACATTAAAAAAAGTCAAGAAATGATTTTTTTCCCTTTTCTTTCACGTGGTGGGGGGAGGGGGTTCATTGACGAGCTATTCCTTCAAGCACGCCGGACAATGTGTTTGAACCTACAGGCATTGGGAGCTCAGTCAAGAATGCAAATACTTTTCGGAGACTGCTGGGGACTGTGGGATAGCTGGAGTCCTCAGTACCCCCTCCCTTCCTCCATGAGCATCCATTTGAGTCTCTGGCTTCCCATTACGCTTGTCACGCAGCACTGTGTAGCCTGTAGATTTTTTTTTCAAACGCTTTGGCATTTCGTCTTCTGTAACGGAGCTCTGATAGAACAGATTTGTTTCCCCATACAGCAATCAGATTCAGTATCTCCCGTACGGTCCATGCTGGAGCTCTTTTTGGATTTGGGACTGCATTGCCACCCGTGCTGATCAGAGCTCCACGCTGGGCAAACAGGAAATGAAAATCAAAAGTTCGCGGGGCTTTTCCTGTTTACCTGGCCACTGCATCCGAGTTCAGATTGCTGTCCAGAGCAGTCACAGTGATGCACTGTGGGATACCGCCCGGAGGCCAATACCGTTGATTTCCGGCCACACTAACCCTAATCCGATATGGTAATACCAATTTTAGCGCTACTCCTCTCGTTAGGGAGGAGTACAGAAACCAATTTAAAGAACGCTTTATATCGATATAAAGGGCCTCGTAGTGTGGATGGGTACAGCATTAAATCGGTTTAACACTGCTAAAATCGGTTTAAACGCGTAGTGTAGACCAGGCCACAGTTCTAAGTAGCCCTGAATTTAGTGAAGGAAAAGATCTGGATTTTGTACCTTGGGTCCATCTCTTGTAGAAATCAACTCCTCCCTGACCCCGCCCCCTCTTCCCTCCCTGCTGTTTCTTCTTCTAGACTGACTTTCTCTCTTTCCTGGAAAGATTTTTAACATTAATTTTGTTCATATTTTTTATAGTCAAATGAGCTGGCCAGACATATGAGGATAATGTAGCAATGTCAGAAAGAAAGAAAGAAAGAAAGAAAGAAAGAAAGAAAGAAAGAAAGAAAGAAAGAAAGAAAGAAAACAGATTACCAGGGCCACCCAGAGAGGGGGGCAAGTGGGGCAATTTGCCCCAGGGCCCGCAAGGGCCCCCACAAGAGTTTTCCAGGGCCGCTGGAGCGGGGTCCTTCACTCGCTCCAGGGACCCCGGAAAACTCTTGCCGGCCCTGGGCCCCCAGACCTTCTTCCGCTCTGGGTCTTTGGCTATGGGGGGTCCTTCCGTCCTGGGGCGGAAGGACCCTCCACTGCCAAATTACTGCAGAAGACTCGGCACTTCGGCGGCGGGTCCCGCTTCGGCGGTAATTCAGCAGCAGGAAGGCCCCGCCGCAGGTCTTTGGGGCACTTCAGCAGTGGGTCCCGGAGCGGAAGGACCCCCTCTCCGCCGAATTACCGCTGAAGCGGGGGGGGCCCCTGCCACCGAAGACCCCAGGCCCCCTGAATCCTCTGGGTGGCCCTGCAGATTACATGGGCTGACCTATGTATTAGATTAATATTTCTTATTCTGCCCTCATCACCACAGTATCTGAGCCAAGTCTAAACTACAGTGAAGACGCACTCTGCCAACGGGAGAGCACCCTCCAGGTGGCATAGTTACCCCACCTCAGCGAGAAGCGGAAGCTATGTCAGCACTGGGAGAGCATCTCCCGCCGACATAGCAGGTGTGGATAGTACAAAATTTATGTCGCTTGGGGGTAGGAGTTTTTAACACCCCTGAGCGAAGTAAGTTATATCGACTTAGGCTGTAGGGGTAGCCCTGCTCTAAGCAACTTGCAGTAATGCGTTAAGGGCTGTGATTAACATTTGTCAAGTGTTGTTCTTTGTCTGTTAGCCTATCTTCCTACTAAGTATTTATACTGCACACTAAGAGTTCAGAGGTATCTAATGAGGTCATTATTGAATGAATGGGAAGGAAATAGGAGGAGTAAGAGAAGAAAGGCACGGAGGAGGCAGGAGGAAAGGGGAAAGGGCCAGAAGGGAGGTGGGAAAGGAAGCAGGAGAGGATGCTGGGAGCTCATGCAGATTTATGTAGTCAGATCTGGACAGTACTTCCTTCGCTCAGATGAAAAGATTTCTTTCCATTTTCCCTGGAGAAGCCCAGGAGGTTTCTGACACTTTTGACCACAGCTGTTTTTCAAAGAGATCGGTCGTCATCGCTTTGCTCATCCCAGCAGCCCAACCTGAGCATCTCCCCCCTGAGTAGGGGGAGAGCTCGCCCCGGGTTGGGTCCAAGCCAGACAATGCAAAAATAAACATACTGTAATTACGTTTGGCAACTCCAAGTCTCCTGTTGCGAGTGGACTTCTGGCCCCTGAAACAAAGCATTATTTGGGACCCCCGTAGCATGGCGGCTGGGGGTCCCAAATAAGGGACAGGGCAGTGTCTCAGGCAGTACAGTGATTTCCATTCTGCTACTGTGTAATAATGGTTTAATGAAGAAAACAACCCACTGGGCTGTGTAGCGAGCAACCAGCATTTGCTTGGAACAGTCCATATTAAAGGCGTACTGTTGGCCCCTTGAGAACAAAGCCATGTCTCTCCCAGTTATCCCTTCTAGTGCAAAATTTGGTGCCGGGCCAGTGCATTACGATGGTTATTTTGGGAAACTCTGATTCAGAACAAGCCCTCAGTCAGTAATGAGGCTTGTCCAGATTGCCTAGGACTGCATTTGTTTTCCTTTCAATTAACGCTTTCAGATGAAGAATGCAAATTATTTTCCAAACTGAGGGGAAGCAGAAGGGGGGAGGTAATAGGACAAGGTGGGGGGCAGGGTGGGAGAGGAAGGATCAAAAGGAAGGATGAACCTCAAGCACACTGAATCCAATCTTGATTTGTCTCATGGACTGTAAAATCCTTTAATGGTGACTGCGAGCGAGTTCAGAATTAATAACTTTTAACTGTATGTCATTAATGAGCAAGGTTATGGCAAATTCCTGCCCCATCAACTTACATTATAGCAACATTCATCGACCATTTACCAAATGTGCTGAGTACTGCTTTCTGGGTAGTGGCTTGCTCGGAGAGGGGTTTCTGGGTAGGGAGTGGGGTGGAGGTGAATGCTGCTTCATTTGGGGACAATTAGGTGACATCTAGTGGCACAACGCTGTCCTGGAAGTGGCAGAGGGGAAGGCGACGAGGCCTGATACTGGCAGTGGGTCAGGAATTTCCCTTCCTCTTGAGACAAGTGAAAGAGGGTCTGAAATATGCCAAAGTTGTGTTTCCCCAGACTGGGTCAGAATATGGGGTCAGATTCTGGTGTAAATCAGTGTAATTCCATTGACTTTAATAGAGCTGTGCTGTTTGATTTGTACCAACTGAGGATCTGCCCCTTAGCTTTAAAGCAAACTCCTCCTACCTATTTCTAACTTACCATACTGTCTAGACAATAAATCTACTATATATGAGCCTCTCTCACTTCTTCTCTCTCTCACTGGCTGACATTCAGTCCCGTGCAAAGAAACAGCTCAGGGTCTAGGTACCTATGATGTCTCACTCAAGTACGGTGACCAGTCAGCAAGTGTGAAAAATCGGGATGGGGTGGGGGAGTAATAGGCACCTATATAAGGTAAAGCCCCAAATATCTGGACTGTCCCTATAAAATCAGGACATCAGTCACCTTCCACTCAAGCCTTAGGTCGAGAGAGGGTGATACTCAAGTGCAGAGCTCATCAAACACATTTTTCAAAGAAATAGTTTTCACTGAAAATTTGGCCTTTAAAAACCATTCTGATGACCATTTGTTTTTTCAGACTTGCCTGGTTTTCTGATGAAATGTGGGTTTTTTCTTCAGTTTTTCCTTTTTGGGGGGCGGGGGGTTGCTCTCTTCAATTTTTGTTTTTTTCTTTTTTCCTCCTTTCCCCTCCCTTTGCTTCCTCTTTTCAGTGGCAAAATGGGAAAAGCCAAAAGACAGAGAAATGAGGGGGAAAAAAAAAAGTGAGGGACAATCCCTTCCTCAAAAAACTGAAAACCAGCCAATCAAAAATGTTCATGAAAAATGTTAAATCTGTAAAAAATTGTTTCTACAGCTAGCGAGGAAAGGGGGCATAGTAGTTTCGGTGCTAGCTTAGGACTTGGAAGACTTTAGGGTAAGTCCCTGTTCCACCACACACGTCCTGTAAAACTCTGGGCAAGTGCTGTAGTCACAGAATCATAGAATCATAGACCATCAGGGCTGGAAGGGACCTCAGGAGGTCATCTAGTCCAACTCCCTGCTCAAAGCAGGACCAGTTCCCATCTAATTCATCCCACCAGGGCTTTGTCAAGCCTGACCTTAAAAACCTCTAAGGAAGGAGATTCCACCACCTTCCTCGGTAACCCATTCCAGTGCTTCACCACTCTCTGAGTGAAAAAGTTTTTTCTAATATCCAACGTAAACCTCCCCCACTTCAACTTGAGACCATTACTCCTTGTTCTGTCATCAGGTACCACTGAGAATAGTCTAGATCCATCCTCTTTGGAGCCCCCTTTCAGGTAGTTGAAAGCAGCTATCAAATCCCCCATCATTCTTCTCTTCTGCAGACTAAACAAT
Organism: Gopherus evgoodei; assembly: GCF_007399415.2. Classification (NCBI taxonomy): domain Eukaryota; kingdom Metazoa; phylum Chordata; order Testudines; family Testudinidae; genus Gopherus; species Gopherus evgoodei. Next base: position 8,915,561 of record NC_044336.1, on the reverse strand, counting down.
CCCAGTTCCCTCAGCCTCTCCTCACAAGTCATGTGCTCCAGCCCCCTAATCATTTTAGTTTCCCTGTAACTCAGTTTTCCATTTGTAAAATTGGAGTTGTGAGGATAAATGTATTGAAGACGAGGAAGTGATCAGATACATGCAAATGGGGGGCGGATAAGTACATCAGCTAGAAGTCAGAACATAGCAGCACCTGCAGTGAATGAACCCCAGGCAGTAAGACTGACTAGAAAGAAAACAGAAATTGATCAGCCTACCATGTTTTCACTATCTGAATGGAGGGCAAAGTAAACTGAGCTTTGAACCTCCCATCTTCTCACATGTTCTCAGTGAGACACGTAAGTATATTCTTCTACACATATATGCTTTTTATCTTGGTGCTAGAGTCTGAAAAATCCCAGGATTTCTTGAGTTTCTGATCTGTTCTCTCTTTCACTCTTCTAGGTTGATCATATATTTTCTAATAGGGCAAATACCCTTTTTTCTCCCCCAAAATGAAAGCTCAGTTCTCTTGGATAATTTAACTTCTTATAAAATATTGAGAATTAAAACCTAATGGAAAAGAACTAAAATAAATCTTTTGTAACTTTGACAAGCTCCCAAACTCCAGAATGGAAAGCTGTTAGATACTGTTCTATTTATTCAGGGGGAGAAAAAAAAAGTTTACTGCTAGGAAAAACATAGAGCTCATTTATTTATTCCCCCTGCAGCTGTGGGCTGCAGATTGTGGTGAGTGGGGAAGTGACATGAAGGGGGGGAGGGGAGGAGAGCATTGCCCATTGAAAAGTTGTAAATTTTGATGCATTGTTATCAATATTTTTTCCACAAAATGTGGCCTTTAAAATTGTTATATCGTGGAATTCCACCTTGTGTGTGTGCTGCAATCCGGACGTGCAGGTGGGGGCAATTCTGGGCACAAGCTAGCAGTGCAAAGCGGCTGGAGAGCTGTTCTAAAAGGGCTTTCTTGGGTGGAGCAAAGAGAGCACAGGTGGCTGTACTCTCCCTACCCACCCCACACCTTCGATGTACAGGGTATGTCAGGAGCAGGGCAGAGTGCCCACCGCTCCACCAGCTCCTCAGCCTCTCAGCTACTTGCTGCAGATGGTGTAATTTAGAATAGCCCTGTATCTGCTCTAAGTTCCCTCAGCGATGAGTTGGATTGGAGAGCCAGAGAGGAGGCATAGAGCCATCTTCCTCAGCCCAACCCCCTCTGCAACATGAAGTGTAAGTTCAGCCAAGCTGAGGATGGAGCCCATCATATCCAAATTCATCGCAGGCATAACAGAACTGACTTTAGTAGAATTACGTCGGTGATGAAGTGGGTGCAGGGAAACGACTTCTGTCCTCAGTCATGCTGAAGTCAATGGGAGATAAGTTCATGTATCCAAAGGTAAAACAAGCTGAGTTTATCCCTGGTTTAACTCCACTGACATCAATGGCATTGCATCACGGACGACTTTGACCCAGTAGTTACCTATGGATCTGGGGACTCAGAGGAAAGAGCAAGTAAGATGATGCAGGAGAGAAGGCAGCAGAAGTAGCAGCTAAAACTGAGGAGAGTAGGAAGAGAGAGTGGGGGAAAATAAGCCCCCCCTCATCCTTTGCCCTAAATATGAATGGACTCTTTTTTTTTTTAAATGAACTTAGAGCTGGTGTACAGGTGTTTGGTTAACAGCTCAGTAAGGCCCTGCTTCAGCAAAGCACTTAAGGACTGAAGCAATGTGTTTAAAGTCAAGTGTGTACTTAAGTGCTTTGCTGAATAGGAATGGAAGGTGAGCACGTGTTTAAGTGCATTGCTCCCATGAGGCTATAGGCTTGTGCAGATCCAGAGTGAACCTGAATGTATCAGGGACAGCTCTCGGGATGGCAGGGTTCAGTCCAGTGTCTGTGCTGTCAACAGGCATTTTTACCTTATGGAGACACAACCAAGTCAGAACAGGCCTCCTTGTGGTACCATCCATTGTCCAAGAATTGGAATACTGTATGGTGAGCAGGTCTCCCATCGCTCCCAGTCCACAAAGGGCTCCCTCAGCTTTGAGAACACCCATAAAACAAAAATAAACCCATATACAAATACACCCAAACCTTTGAAACAGAAGCAGAAACCCCAGACCAACATAAAGACCTGCAATGTCCCTACAGACACAGACAATGCCCATGCAAGCTTTGCCATGATGCCCTTTCACTAGGCCCCATCTCTTTTTCACACACACAAAACCGTCCCCCAGGCTTTTGGTGAGAGAGGGCTGGAGGAGCTTCAACGTGTGCTATGGAAGTTTTGTTTTATTCGAATATTTAGAGGTGGATAGTTATCTATTTTAGTGAGATGAGCAGTCTGTGAAAGCAGTGTTGTCTAGTGGTTAAAGCACTAAACTGGGCCTTGGGAAGGCTTAGTTCTATTCCTGGCTTGGCTGCTGGGTGACTTTATGTGAGAATGTTACCACTCTGTTACTCAGTTTCCCCATCCATAAAATGAAAATAAGGATACTGCTCTCCTTTGTAAGGGCTTTGAGAACTACTGCGGCAAAGTGCTGTATAAGAACGAGGCATTGTTATATTAGGTGGGGATTTGTGCTCTGGAAGTTAATTTGTGTAGTAGGTACCCAGAGCATAGACTAGACTGCTCCAGCCTGATTCCAAGCCCATTTGAGGCAATCGAAAAAGTCCCGTTGACTTTGATGGGCTTGAGGTGAGAATGAGGTGAGAATAAAAAAATAAATGAAATAGTTGTGCCAAACACATTTCCTTTGCAAACATACCCATGGTAAAGTTTATCTACCCTTCTGGGTACTCTCAAACAAAGCAATGAAAGTGGTGATTATGAAAGCTATCTGACAGACAGGCCTGGGGAATGACGTCTGCAGAAATGGCATAGCATGGACAAGACCCCATAAACCTCTCGCCATACCGCTAATAGGCCCTTCTCTGGTGGATCACTTCTACAGGAGAGAGCAGTTTAGACCCTGTTTAGGGCCTGGTCCAACTGGTTGAAGCCAGTAGAATGACTCATTGATGTCAATAGGTATTGGATGGAATCCTATGTCCATTATTATAAATACATATTACTTATTTACTTCCGGGTGGTCCATGAAGCTCTTTCTGTAGATCATCTTCCAGTCTTTTAGCACTGACTCTTCTTCAGCTTATAGACAACTTCAGGGTTTCTAGTGAACTTTTTGCTCAACTAGCCCAGTGGTTTTCAACTTTTTTTCATTTGCAGGCCCCTAAAAATTTTCGAACGGAGGTGTGGACCCCTTTGGAAATTCAACCTGTGGTCCACGGACTGGGACCATAGAAGTCTTTGACTGAAAACTGACTGAACAGAATTTAACTATGAGTGTTGCACATGCTCGGCATGGCATTTGACGCAGAGTGAGAAAGGGCACTAAATTGTGGGCTTCTATGGTAAGGACAACAATTCTGGGGTTTGACCTGTAGGTGGGAGTATTCACATACTTTTGATTGATCAGCAAGCCGGAATGCCTTTTGGAGGATGTGAAACTTTATTTCCATATTTCACGGACCCCTGAGATCATTGATACTCACATTGAGGCTCGCGAGCCACAAGTGGCTCTTTAATGTGTCTCTTTGCAGCACATGATATTAAAACACTGTGTGATTTAATTATTAACCAATCTAAGTTATTAACCAATCATTTACTATCTTATGAACCAATTATAGCTGATATAATAATTCTAGGTCAGTCATTTTGCTGTGAGAATAATATATGCTAAATATTTCCCATCACACTGTATAAATATGACTATATAATACTATAGTAAATGAAACAATGATTTCAAATGACTGTGGCTTTTTCGGGTAATGTTAATAGCTAATTTGGCTCCTGAACTACTAAGGTCTGAGTATCACTGCCTTAGACATACTCCTCCACGAGTCCGCGGGTCACAGGTTGCAAACCACTAAACTAGACTAAACAAAACAGGCCCTTCTCTGCACCGTACAGAACAGCATCCTATCCTTCTTTGTCAGGTTCTTTTGTCATTTAAATTCTACTGTGATCAAATTTACAGCTGTCATAATATAATTCCCAATTCTGGACTCATAGACTCATAGACTCTAGGACTGGAAGGGACCTCGAGAGGTCATCGAGTCCAGTCCCCTGCCCTCATGGCAGGACCAAATACTGTCTAGACCATCCCTAATAGACATTTATCTAACCTACTCTTAAATATCTCCAGAGATGGAGATTCCACAACCTCCCTAGGCAATTTATTCCAGTGTTTAACTACCCTGACAGTTAGGAACTTTTTCCCAATGTCCAACCTAAATCTCCCTTGCTGCAGTTTAAGCCCATTGCTTCTTGTTCTATCATTGGAGGCTAAGGTGAACAAGTTTTCTCCCTCCTCCTGATGACACCCTTTTAGATACCTGAAAACTGCTATCAGGTCCCCTCTCAGTCTTCTCTTTTCCAAACTAAACAAACACAATTCCTTCAGCCTTCCTTCATAGGTCATGTTCTCAAGACCTTTAATCATTCTTGTTGCTCTTCTCTGGACCCTCTCCAATTTCTCCACATCTTTCTTGAAATGCGGTGCCCAGAACTGGACACAATACTCCAGTTGAGGCCTAACCAGCGCAGAGTAAAGTGGAAGAATGACTTCTCGTGTCTTGTTTACAACACACCTGTTAATGCATCCCAGAATCATGTTTGCTTTTTTTGCAACAGTATCGCACTGTTGACTCATATTAAGCTTGTGGTCTACTATGACCCCTAGATCTCTTTCTGCCATACTCCTTCCTAGACAGTCTCTTCCCATTCTGTATGTGTGAAACTGATTGTTCCTTCCTAGGTGGAGCACTTTGCATTTATCTTTATTGAACTTCATCCTGTGGATGGACCTTAGCGTCCAAAATATGGGTACTAGCATGAAATTCCCTAAGCTTAATTACCAGCTTAGATTTGATAGGCTGCCACCAATCAGGACTTATTTAGAGCACCTGATAAACTCTGGTCTACCCAAACCCTTCCCTGGGGACCCCCAAGACTCAGATTCCCTGAGTCTCACAACAAAGGGGAATAAACCATTTCCCTTCCCCCCTCCTTTCTTCCTCCCAGCTCTTTCCTGCCCTGGGAACACTAGGAGATCACCTGATTCAAATCCTTGAATCACCACTTCCCCCTCCCTTCTTTCCCGGAGAGAGATACAGAGATAAACGCAGAGAGTAGGTTTTCTTTCCCTCCTCCCCTTTGCTTTCTCCCACCAATTCCCTAGTGAGTGCAGACTCCCTTCCCTGGAGTTTTACAAAAGATAACCAGAAAAATCAATTAGAGTCTAAAAAAGAGGAAAACTTTAATAAAAGAAGAAAAAACATAAAACTTGTCTCTGCACTTAGATGGTAAAAAGTTACAGGGTCTTTCAACTTATAAACAATAGAAAGAAACTTTCTCCAGCAGAAACACAATTTAAGCTATTTCCAGCAAGTACACAAATGCAAATGTAAAAGAAATTAAAAGACTATGACCGCCTTTTCTACTTACAATTCTGAACAGATAAGAGACTGTAGCAGGGAGATTGGCAGAAACCTGGTTACACCTCTAGCCCCATCCAGGACTCAGAGAGAACAAAGCCAAACACAAAACCCACAAACAAAGGCCTCCCTCCCCGAGAGATTTGAAAGTAGCTTGTCTTCTGATTGGTCCTCTGATCAGGTGTTTGGGGTCCCTGTTTGTTAACCCTTTACAGGTAAGAGAGACATTAACCCTTAACTATCTGTTTATGACAACAGCCCACTCTGAAACTGGAAGGGGAGGAAACACACAGCAGAACAGATTCAAACTAGCCTGGAGAAATTACTGCAGTGGGAGTTGCAGGCAACAAGGGCAGATTTGGTCCTCAAAAATATACCTATATATTCACAAAGCTCCATCCCTGTAAAGGTGCAGTAAATAGCTCTGATACAAAATCGGTGACCCTATCATCATATTAATTAGTTCAGTGGCATTGGTCATGCAAAGATGAAAAATCTTGTCTCTCTGAATATAGACCCCAATACAGGGAAGCATTTAAGCACAAGCTTCACTTAAATATGTGGATAAATTCCATTGACTTCAACTGGGCATCAGGGTTAAAGCAAGAATTTCAGGAAAGCAGCCCTGTTCAGGGCAGTACTTAATTGGTCTAACTCTAGGCATGTGTTTAAGTCACATTAAAGTTAATGGGGCTTACGTGCTTAAACATAAGCAAGTATTTTCAGTGCTGCCTTAATGAGGGATGCCTTCCTAAGCAGAGCCGCTCTCCTGATTAGACCTGCTTGAAATTCTTCTTCAGATTTCAACAACAAAAAATGGTCAAAATATTTTGTAAAATTTTCCCCTCGCCCATTTTTGACCAGCTCTCTCTCTCCTTATTTTTTCAGGGAACCAGGAGAGGTGGGGCAATGGTCCATGTGTCTTAAGGAGGGGACCTACAACATGAAAAGGTTTGAGAAGAACCACAATAAGGGACAACTAGGTTTTCTTTCTAATTGATCTGGGTCTTCACATAGCTCCATTTGAATCTGCTTTATAGGTTGAGCAGATTTTAATTGTGTTATGATGAATTTAGGATTTGATGGATCAACCAGAGGACCTTATTATAAGGTTGCTTCTTCACTGGCCCTTAACTACATCTCTGCGGCATAATGTCTAACTGATATATGGCAGCAAGGAAGGCGAGAGAGAGAGAGAATGAGACAGGAGATGGGATTTTAAAAAAATTATTTAGAATCTCCATTGAAGGAGAGTCAGTTACAAAGGGGAAAACTGTTCAGCTTGTTATCCTTTAATTATAGAAGTGAATGAGCAGGACGAATCCCCCAAAACATGGAGATTATATTCCAGTTCATTAAGCAACTTCAAGTTTCCTTGGAGTAGCTGTGAGGCTGACAGGGAATTTTCTAACTTTGTCATCTGTGGACAGACAGAACTGCACTGCATTCCTCTCCCTATCTGTTGACGTCTTTTTTGATCTAACTTTTGATTGTAAACTCCTTGTTGTTTCAAAGCATCACAAGCCACTGTCGTGCTCAGAAGTGAAAGTAAGCCAGTACGACGTATCGGTAAGAAAGTGGCCACCAGTATGGGCTGGTACACTGCCGACGATACAGTGCTGCTGCGGCAGCGCTTTAAGCACAGTATCGGCAGGGCTGCTTAAAGGGGAGGGAGGAAGCAAAAGGGGCAGCTGCCCTGGGAGCCGGTGATTTAAAAGGGCCCAGGGCTTGGGTAGCAGCTGGAGCCCTGGGCCCTTTACATCGCCGCTAGAGCCCCGGGTGGCACAGGCGGGGCAGCACTGAAGGACTGGCTGGGGGAGTCTAGCCCCAGCCCCACTCCTTCCACCCGAGGCCCCGCCCCTTCTGAGGGCCCAGAGCTGCCCACCCCACCTTACCCAGGACCCCGGCCACCTTGTGTAATGGTGTCCTTTAAGTTACTTTCACCCTGATCATGCTGTATAAGTACTAGCATCAACATGAGTCAATTCACAGTTTCACATAAAAACTGGGAGATGGTCATCATTTTGCAACTGCGAAATGCAGCACTCGACTGAGTTTTGCTTTGACTTTTTGCATTAAATTAACCCCCAAATTAAAAGAGTTTCATGCACACACACACACACACTTACCCCACTGATGTGAAACCAAAGAAATAATTTGCATAGCCTTGCCTGAGAAAGCTAATCACTTTTTCTAGATGTCCACACTGAGTTAATAGAAATATTGGCATGGAATGTTACTGTATATGCTGCTACATCAAACTGCATATTGCGGTTGCATTACTTTATTTCCTGTTCTTTCCTCTTTGTCTGAAACCTAGTACCACCATTGTCTTTGTCATTATTTTTTGTATCACCCTCAGTAAGTTACATCTACTGTATCTGATTTTTAATTTGTGTAGTCTGACCCAAATACAGTCTTTTGATGGTTACATGCAGCTTCTGCTACGTCTTTGGAAACTAACCACCTACATCCAAAAGATAAATGTGTCCCATATTTATTTTATAACTGATGCATCAGAATCAATGATATTATAACCAATAATGTCATCTCTAACTCTGATGGTGTGTTGGGGTATACCAAACGGTATAGCATATTGTCTCTCAGTGGTTACTTTGAAACAGACTGTTTCGCTTTTGTGCAAATCAATAAACCAGGTTGAAATGACTCCCTGAGCTCACTCATGTATTTGCTTTAGCAGCGTGAGAAATTTCAAGCTAAACATAAAGGGTGTCTATTTGAATAGACATAATATAATGTCCAGGGAATCAAGTTTCCAACAACAGTGAATCATGTGTTTCAATCTTAAGAGGTACTTAATATAGTGAGTCCATAAGAAATATGATGGACATGCTACAGAAGTGATGAAAGGACCTTCAGTTTTCCTAGTGCTAGAAAACCACTGTGCAAACATATATGGAGTTGAGAGAAAATTGACAAGTTTCTCCTAATGGGTAAAGAAAACATACTGTGCTTGAATCCAGAGATAAGAAAAGTATGAAATACCTAAGTTTCATAAGCTTAATGGGATCCATCCTTAGCTGGTTTTACACCAGCTGAGGGTCTGGTCGTATATATATATTTGAGTGACCAGTTGTGGATAAACAGAGTCTTTGTGACATAAATTCCATGACGTTTCCTCCTCCATTTGGCTTTTTCCATTAATTCCTCCCATACTGAGATGCAGACTAATCGGATCTATTTTTACATGGTTAAATTGGTCGTTAACTAGGTTTGTGCAATTGTTTCTCACCACAGGAAAAATAAAAGAGAGTCCCACAAAATACCTGCTAAAATGTTGTGGGCTCTGAACATGAGCACAAAATACCAGTGAAAGCATTTGACCTTCCTTTAAAAAAAAAAGGGGGGGGGGGATTCTTTAGAATCTTTCAAACAATGTCAGTCTGTCACTTTTCAGACTCTTTAATTTTTTCCAGCTGTAAATCAATCATCCTATTAACTCTTCTCAAAAGTCTCCCACAAAGTTATCTGGGGACTGGCTGCTTGACAAGCCATTTTTGCAGAACCTTGAGAATAACGTTCTTCTTGTGCACTCGCTGTGATGTCATGAGCACTCACTTATGGCTTTAAGTGATCCCCTGTCACAAAGCCTCCTTCTTCACTCGCTGCAATTATTCAGCTATTAAAGCATATTACGTTAGGTTTCTTATTTTAAGAGTGATATCACTCCTTGCTTTAATGTCCAGCCGGCGGAGCAATTTGCACTCACTTCCCCTGACACCATGCTAGCAGATTGAATCCTTTAGGTTATTTTACTGCCTGCATAAAGCTGCTATTGATGTGCTCTACATATGGAGAAGGCAGAGGGGCTGTGACTGATTTATACATAGATACATATAATATTATGGATTTGTTCCTGTGAAATGGACCTGATCAAAGTCATCTCTTCTAGCAAAGTCTCCTGGCCTCTTTTCCAATTATATCTCCATTGCTGGAGATGAAACACTAGATGGTGAGGATTCTGAGTTACGACAGAGAATTCTTTCCCACGTGTCTGGCTGGTGGGTCTCACCCACATGCTCAAGGTCTAATTGATCGCCATATTTGGGGTCGGGAAGGAATTTTCCCCCGGTCATAGGGGTCAGAGACCCTGGGGAGGTTTCACCTTCCTCTACAGTGTGGTGCATGCATCACTTGCTGATTTGAACTGGAGTAAATGGTGGGTTCTCTGTAACTTGAAGTCTTTAAATCAGGATCTGAGGACTTCAGTCACTCAGGGCTACTGGCTTCTTCGGGGAGCGGGTGGGTGAGATTCTGTGATCTTCAGTGTTCAGGAGCTGAGACTAGATGAGTGGTTTTCAAACTTTTTCTGTTAGTGATCCCTTTCACACAGCAAGCCTCTGAGTGGTAATTGAATGGGGCCTCCAGGCTGTCAGCCCCACAAAGCTAATAGCTTGTGAACTCCCACATAACCACTCTGCGACCTCTGAGGGGTCACCACCCCCAGTTTGAGAACCTCAGGAATAGATGATTATGATGGTTCCTTCTGGGCTTAAAGTCTATGAGTCTCTGAATTATCTTTGTCTTGATCTGTTCTCCCCATTTGACACAGCTGTTCATTCCCTTCTCCTGGAAAATTCTCCTCCTCCCCTTAAATTTAGAGTCTGTTATTTAATGAGTCTCATCCCACTTTTCCAACTGCTCCCTCTTCTCCACTCTCCCACTCTGTTGGTGGCCCTCAGGACTTTGTCCTAGTCCTGTGTCACATAACAATCACTTTCTTCCCCTGCTGAACAAGGAATTTGGTTAGAGTTAGAGTTGGGTCAGGAAATGGAATTTTTGTTCTGTGGTAAAGTCTGACATTTTGAATTTTGTTTCCATTCCAAATCAGAGCAAAAAGTCAAACTATCAAAATGTTTCACAGACTGAAAAATTCCCCAAAGCGTCTAATCGGAAATGTCGAAACAAATTTTTTTTTGTATTTTTGATTGAAACAAAACAATCCAATCAACATATGGAAAACCATTTCTTTGTTTCTATTCTCCCAATTGGAAAATCGAAAAATGTAGTCGAAACCGTCATTTTCCCAGAGAAAATGTTGATTTCAACAAAACCGCATTTTCTGATAGCCGAACTTTTCATGCAAAAAGTTTCAACCAGATCAGGTTACAATAAGGAAAACAAAATAATGATTAAATCTGCTTCTCTCTCTCTTTCTTCTTTGTAGAGCAGGGGTCGGCGACCTTTCAGAAGTGCTGTGCCAAGTCTTCATTTATTCACTCTCATTTAAGGTTTCACGTGCCAGTAATACATTTTAATGTTTTTAGAAGGTCTCTTTCTATAAGTCTATAATATATAACTAAACTATTGTTGTATGTAAAGTAAATAAGATTTTTTAAATGTTTAAGAAGCTTTATTTAAAATTAAATTAAAATGCAGAGTCCCTCGGGCTGGTGGCCAGGACCCGGGCAGTGTGAATGCCACTGAAAATCAGCTTGCGTGCTGCCTTCGGCACACATGCCAACGTTTGCCTACCCCTGTTGTAGAGCTTCTGCCTTAAACACTTCCCCGCTCCTAACAGCCTTCCCGTCAAGAAACTCTACACACATCCTCACAACTACTTCCTCCAAGTCATTGCGCATATACCTGCAAACGATAACCAGAAAGAATGAATTGCAGTCACTTCCAGCCTTGGCCAAATTCAAACCAGCAGCCTTGAAGTCAGAAGTTTGCTACCCATTGCCAAAACCCAGAGCCGGTAAGCCTCCACGATATTTCACATAAATTGCTATCCTCTTGGATAGCTATTTATACATCTACCTGTCCCGGCTCAACCATCTGTTCAATTCAAAGCATTGAGCTTAGGCTCAATGACAGTGTTTACAAGCAAGCCATTTGGCCATCTGTGCCACTGAAATGTCAGGTCATCTTCCTACTCTATCTTCAGACTGAAGCCTTGAAAGGAGCAGTGGGACATAGACAGTTTCCTCTGACTTCCAATGTGCTTAGATAGAGACCATGTTCAAGGGTCATTATGCTTCTGGAATCTCCATTACTCAACAGGCCAAAAATTAATGCATGAGCACTTTGGTTATATTCAGCTCTTATATACAGCTTGGGCAAATTCCCACTCAAGTCACCCTTTCCATGCCCCCTCGCCCAGGTAGGAGGGATCAGAGGGGGAAAGCTCCTTGTACCATCTCTCCTCTTCCTCTTAAGTTGCACCTATTCAGGACTTGAGCAAAATCTGGCCCTTTGCTTGGAATCGGATTAGCCAGAATATGCTGGTGATGCAGCACAGATCAGCCATGCCAAGCTGCAGTCTTGTTGCTAAAAGCACATTTAAGTGACCTATATAAGGGTGATTATCCAGTGGCATGGAGCCCATTCAGGGTTTTTTATGCCAGCCATGCCCACTTTGTCCCTGCTTCATGTGTAGCAAGTGAAAGGGGGTGAGGTTGGTATGTTCTTTTGCTACTCCAGTCCTCAGCTGCATATTTATGCTCCTTGAGCGCACAGCAGTCAGGCACACATTAGACCAACCCCAAGGCTGCTCTAACGTGCTGGAATGGAACTAGTGCATAAGAACATAAGAACGGCCGTACTGGGTCAGACCAATGGTTCATCTAGCCCAGTATCCTGTCTTCCAACAGTGGCCAAAGCCAAGTGCTTCAGAGGGAATGAACAGAACAGGTAATCATCAAGTGATCCATCCCCTGTCATTCATTCCCTGCTTCTGGCAAACACAGGCTAGGGACACTTCAGACCATGGTTTTGCATCCTGCCCATCCTGGCTAATAGCCATGGATGAACCTATCCTCCATGAACATATTTAGTTCTTTTTATACAAAGCAGCAGCAGGATCAGAGGAGAGCTTTAAGCCACCTTTGTGCATGCACATATACATGAGCACACCCCCCCCCAAACTGAGCTCTGGGTTTTAACTGCACCCCAAGATCTGAAATCACAGGTTCTACCTGCTTCAACCTTGACCGGCTAGCAGGGACCATGCTTGGCAACTAGCTGATGTGTATATTTACTGGAGGGAAAGTGCTGTCACTTCTATACTGCTGCAGAGTGTTTCCTCAGAAGCCCTGAAAGAGTGCAGTTCAGATCTGACTGGCTCTGCTTTCCTAGCAGGTGGCATTGTTTTCAGGAGGCTCAGACGTACATGAGCCCTGTTATTGATAGGGTGTATTTAATCCCCAAATTCCACAGGGTGTTAACCACTGGCACTTTGGAATTTTTGCCCCAAGGGATGTTTGTTGGAATCGATTATAACTTTTCCATGCTGCACGTAAGGTGCTCTTCTCAGGTTTAACTGAGAGACTTTTCACTACCAATTTATTATTTTGAGTGAGGAAGTGTCTTTGTGGTTTCAAGTGCCAGCAAAGGGTCAGAATCTGTTTTCAGTTACCCAAGTGTAAGTTCAATGAAGTCAGTATTATTATTCTGGATTTATGTGGCCATAACTGAGAGCGGGATCTGGCCTAAAAGGTTTAACGAAGCTCTTTAGTAGGAAGTCAAGATATGCCCCGTTGCCAGCAGTAGCTTGCAATTTCACCACCAGCAAGTGCATCAAAGGGATGAAAGGGAATGGAACTCCAGAGTAGGACTGCTCCTTATTGGTTGATGTCATACCTATGTAAGCAGAGTTAGGATAAGCTCTACCCTGACATCTGTGGAAAGAATTTCAGAGAGTGTATTTGCATAGGCACGCCTACCCTACCCCAGACTGCCGAGCTGTGGGACTGCTTGGTGACAAATGACTCACCCTCAGTTGGGTGGTACTTGCTAGACAAGGGACATGGGTTCCAAAACCCAGTGAATTGAGAGAGGCTGGGGACAGGTATCTGTGCCTGGTGGTGCAGTCTCCTTGTGGAGCCAGAAGCACCAGTTCCACCCCCTCCTCTCTCCACTGTGGAATGTCAGAGTTGATTTTTTTTATTCCCTCAAGAATCTAAATACAGGTTACTGAGCTGAACTCACTTTGGGCTAATGGTGCACTAGCACTAGGGCTCCCCCACCAAGAGCTGAGATCACTACGAGTTGAAATCACTAAAGAGCTGAAATTACTGAGCTGAGAGCACTGAGTACTGTGCTAACTAGTGGGGGAGCCTGAAGATATACTGTGGAACAGAGCTGCTGGCGGAGTGGAGCAGTTTGTGGGGACGGCTGGAGTGGATCACGGGACAGCTGGTGGCAGCAGAGTGGCTGGCAGAGCGGAGTAGCTGTGGGATGGGTGGAGCGGCCCACAGAGCGAGCGGAGCTGAGCAGTTTGCAGAGCAGCTCATGGAGCAGAGCAGCTGGTGGAGCGGAGCAGTTTCTGAGGATGGCTGGAGGAGCAGAGTGGAGCAGCTGGTAAAGCGGAGCAGTTTGTGGAGAAGGCAGAAGCAGAACCCACGGAGAGGCAGGGCAGTTGGCCCCGGACCACATAAGGTGCCCCTTTCTACCCAGGCTGGGGGGAGGGACCTCTACAGATAAACTCTCGAACTCTGGGGTGGCACTGACCAGAGACTTTTGGGTTGTTGGACTTTGGGGTGATTGGACTTAAAACCCTAAGGGGAAAAAGGACAGTGCCAAACGTACTTGGAGGTGGGTTTCTGTTTATGGTTTGTGTTATAACCCTGTTTGTGGGGTTTCTCCAATGGGATGCCGCATTGATTCCTTCCCTTATTAAAAAGATTTTGTTACACTCAGACTCCGTGCTTGCGAGAGGGAAAGTATTGCCTCCTAGAGGCGCCCAGGGGGGTGTGATATGTGAGTGTCCCAGGTCACTGGGTGGGGGCTCGAGCCGGTTATGCATTGTGTTACTGAAACGAAACCCCTGGATACTGAACCCGGCCCTTGTGGCTGCCAACTCAGAGGGGCAGAAGGGTTACACCTATGTGTTTATCCCCATCCCCCACACAAAGAAACCCACTCTGCTACATTTGTAGGAGACATCCGGTGTCAGATCTTCAGCTGAAATCAACAGAGTGACGCTGATTTACACCGCTTAGGATCTGGTTCCCTCTCAGCTGGGAAGGTAGGCTCAGGGCTGATACTGGCTGGAAGGAGAGCATTAGGGATAACGAGCAGGGTTTGAAGAGCAGGCTCCAACTGTGCCCACAGAAGGATTTTGTGTCACACAGCAGTTACACTGGGAACAAAGGATGATGTACTGCATGAGTCCTAGCCTGAAGGCTGTCCCTCAGCAGACATCAGTTCTCATCTCAGCTAAAGCACAGACTCTCCGTGTGCCCATGACAGGCAAAACTCTCTCTTCTCAATCTTCATTCGTCATTTGTAAAATACAGGCACTTCTATTTCCTTCCCCTGCAGTGAGGATAAAATGCATGAATGATTGTGAAGCGCTCAGATAATAACAGTGATGTGGACACTGCAGGCATCTAGGTAGATAGACTGCACTGAGAATCAAAACAGCCAGCCCTGAGCTAGGAATGCAGAGCAGGATGGGGCATGGAGAGAGGTCAGCTGAGTATCTCAGGAAGCTCAGAGGAGAACACGCTACAGGACATAGGTGTCTTGATGCTGTTAAGAAGGGGAAATGGCCACGAAAAGCCTGCTGTGCTATCAGAAGAAGAGATGAGGGCCATCTGGCAGCGTAAAGGCAGGGCAGTAGGCTACTATGAAGAAACTCTGGGATGGCAGAGACTGGGAGCCCTGTAGACGCGTCACGCTCAGCTCTTTTAAGTATCCTTTTCCTTTGAGATCAACTGCCTTATCTGAAGGGCGTTCTCATCTGGAGAGGAACGAATGTTACCAGGAGGGAGTGAGGAGAGTAAACAGGGGATAACAGGGGCCCAGGGGGAATACTGAATGACCCAGAGTGTGAGCAATGAGACACCATATCTCTTGTATGTTCCCAGCCCACGGGGTCAATTCCAGCCGAGGAAAGAAATGACTGCAAGAAACTCACTTCCATGTGATGGCTGCACAATGGCCAATGTGAAATGAGTTGATGACCTCAGTCCAGTTCTCATCACACTAACTGGCATCCTTTGTGCTTTTTGCACTAAAACCATACTAGTCCCACCCGCACCCCCGGGAAGTGGAATGTTGAAAGATTGCAGAAACCTTGTATATTTTGACCCCTTGAAAGCCAGAATTTCCAACCCATGTCAGTTTGTGACCATACACCTATAGTTTTCTTTAAGATACAGGTGTGTAGTTATTTGATCTGGCCTATATAGGTGATGCTGGGAATCAGAAAACTTGGCTTCTGTTGTTGACTCTACCACTGATTGGCTGTGCAAACTTGGGCAAATCACCTAATCTCTCAGTGCCTCATTTTTTCTCATCAGGGGATAATAATTTCTACCCATCTCTATATAGGTATTTGAGATCTACGCATGACAAGTGCTGCATAATTATTATTATTGCACACACTATTACTTTTGTGCCATATTGTTGAAGCCCCCTAAGAAACTTAATCTGGCAGTTGTTAGAAATAATATGACTGTCTAATTTAAGAAAGCATAGAAGATTGGTCTATTGTATCTTCTTGAAAATTATACAATTAAAAAATAAAAGAATTTCTCTCTTACATTATTAGAAAGTGTAACTGGGTGGACTAGGCCTGGAAGCCTAAGGGTCCTACCACACACACCCCCCCCCAGAGAGGAGCAGAAGGGAGTTCTCCAAGCAGCCTAGAGTAGTTGCTGGGAAGCAGCCAACGAGGGAGGCTGCAGGAAGAGGCCAGTCGTGGCCCATCAGACTCACATAAAAGGAGTTGCAGGGTCAGAGTCAGTCAGTTGCTGCCTAGAGCTGGAGGAGAGCGTCCTGTGTTCCTGGTAGGCTGAAAGAGCACCAGAAGCACAGTCTGCTGGCAGAGACTGGGGGAGCAAGAGAGAGTTCCTGGCTGGCTTCTAGGACTGAGTCTAAGACAATTGCCAGAAGGGACCGAGGTAGCAAAGAAGGAGATCCTGGCTTGCTGCTGGGACTGAGTAAGGACCGAGTCCAGGGATGGCTGCAGAAAGACACTGTCTCCAGAGAGGAAGCCCTAGGGGTTCAGCCCCATACCAGGACTGGGACTATTTAAAGACAGAGCCTGGGAAGGGCTACAGAGATACCAACAGAGGGGTACATGGATAGGCCCCTGGTGCATTGTATATCCCAGAAGGGATCTGTTCTTTTTCACATACAGAGAGTGTGTGTGACTTGGCTGGAGGGCTGAGTGACTGAAAACCCACCTGAGAAACCACTGATGGGGTCCCCACAAACTGAGAGCGTTCAGTCACACATACCAGACCAGGGGGTGGGTGCCATCCCGCTACAGAAAGCCTTTCAGCTGAAAGCATCCCCAAGAATATTCAGGCTCAAGCACCATTTTGCTCATCCCCTCAGCGCTGGAACACATGGCACCCATGTAACAGCACACAGCAATGCTACCAAACAGTGTAGGACTGAGAGAGAAGCAGTATACTGCATTCAGCTGTAATGGTCAGGGGACCTTAGGCACACAGAATGTAATGCCCAGAGCTGGAATTGGACCAGGACATCGGGCTAACCACCTAAGGGAGCTCTAATGACCACAAGTGATGAGGACCTCTGTTTTATATCTCATGCAGAAAATGAAATAAAGTGATGCATCAATGCATCATCTTTAGCAACTTTGACTTAAGTAAAGAATGCAGAGTTCTTTTCTGTGCGCTGCAGACTCTTCCATCAGGCCCTACAGAGCCTGTTTCATCACTGCTATCTGTTGTAAAACTACTTCCGATTCAAGGCTAGAGTGGCCTGGCTTCCATCAGCACTGAAATAAACACATCCTTTGCAACATGCTCCTTTTAATTAATGGTATGACTCACTTAGTGACTCACATAAATCTTCATTCTAGAAGAGCCCCATCAAGGAATTGTGGGCGCTTGCCAGACAGGTCCTAATGCTCCTTGGTTCTTGGCAACACCCTTGCCAGCTCCTTTAAGCTCAGAGTGGAAGAAAAGAGGGAGTAAAAGAAACCTAATGACTAAAAAGTAACAAAGAGTCCTGTGGCACATTATAGACTAACAGACGTATTGGAGTATAAGCTTTCGTGGGTGAATACCCACTTCATCAGACGCATGTGGTGGAAATTTCCAGAGGCAGGTATAAATATGCAGGCAAGAATCAGTCTAGAGATAACGAGGTTAGTTCAATCAGGGAGGATGAGGCCCTCTTCTAGCAGTTAACCCACCAACCGCTATGCCTACCTTCATGCCTCCAGCTTCCATCCTGGACACATCACAAGATCCATCGTCTGCAGCCAAGCGCTGAGGTATAACCACATTTGCTCCAATCCCTCAGACAGATACCAACACCTACAAGGTCTTCACCAAACATTCTCAGAACTACGATATCTGTATGAGGAAATAAGGAAACAAATCAACAGGACCAGATGTGTACCCAGAAGCCTCCTGCTCCTAGACAAGCCCAAGAAAATAACCAACAGAACTCCACCGGCCATCACCTATGGTCCTCAGCTAAAACTCCTCCAACACATCATCAGTGATCTACAACCCATCCTGGACAATGATCTCTCACTTTCACAGGCCTTGGGAGGCAGACCAGTCCTCGCCCACAGACTACCCACCAACTTTAAGCATATTCTCACCAGCAACCACACACCGCAACACAGTAACTCTAACTCAGGAACTAATCCATGCAACAAACCTCGATGCCAACTCTGCCCACATATCTACACCAGCGACACCATCACAGGACCTAACCAGATCAGCCACAACATCATCAGTTCATTCACTTGCACGTCCACCAATGTAATATACACCATCGTGTTCCAGCAATGCCCCTCTGCTATGTACATCGGCCAAACTGGACAATCCCTATGGAAAAGTATAAATCGACACAAGTCAGATATTAGGAATGGCAATATATAAAAACCTGTAGGAGAACACTTCAACCTCCCTGGACACACAATAGCAGATTTAAAGGCAGCCTCCTGCAGCAAAAAAAACCTTCAGGACCAGACTTCAAAGAGAAACTGCTGAGCTTCAGTTCATTTGCAAATTTACCACTATCAGCTCAGGATTAAACAAAGACTGTGAATGGCTACCCAACTATAAAAGCAGTTTCTCCTTCCTTGGTGTTCACACCTCAGCTACTAGAAGAGGGCCTCATCCTCCCTGATTGAACTAACCTCATTATCTCTAGCCTGATTCTTGTTTGAATATATATACCTGCCCCTGGAAATTTCCACCACATGTGTCTGATGAAGTGGGTATTCACCCACGAAAGCTTATGCTCCAATACGTCTGTTAGTCTACAAGGTGCCACAGGACTCTTTGCTGCTTTTTACAGATCCAGACTAATACGGCCACCCCTCTGATACTAATGACTAAAGAGCAGCAAAAATGTGGCAAGTTTCAGGGGAACTTTTATTCAGTTTCTTTGGCCATCGTTTTTCACCCTCTGGCTGTGCAGCAGTCTGATATGAATCATGTTAAAAAAACTCTCCAAACAGGCAAAAGCACAAATCAAATGCTCGTAAGGAAAAGCCAGAATAAGGAAAGAATGACAAGAGAAGAGTTATTGTTTATTATTATAGTTACCAAAATAATAGTGGGTTTAATATGGTTCAGACATGCACAGCAGAGAGAGAGATGATGTTTTGTGCTGTAATTCCAATTCAGAGTGTATTAGACTGAGGATGACCAATGGCACCAGAGTGACTCCAGTGCAGTAATTTGGCACTCTTCTAGGAGCTCTGCCAATGTCAGCAACTCTAAGAGAGCAGGTTAAAAATGCAAAAATTGGAGGCTTGAGAGCAAATATCAGGACATCATGTTTGTTTGTGTGTGTGTGTGCGTGTGTGTGTGAGAGAGAGAGAGAGAGAGTGTGTGTGTGTGTATGTGTGTGTGTGTTAGGCCAAGACTGAATGCTTCTGAAAATCCCACTCATGGCACCCAAAGGCCTTGATCCAAGTCCATTTGCAGTCCATGGGAATTTTTCCATTGATTTCAACAGGCTCTGGATCAGGCCCTGACGAGCAGTAGAACCATATGCAAGGCTCTGAGTTCATCAAAGAAATAGTCACCATAAGCCAGAGGAAGGAGGTGGATCTTGTATGCATTCTAGGTAGTTGGTCTGACAAGGGAGAGTTTCTTGACATACTTAGAAAAGCTTTAATGATCTTTGATTTGTTATCAAAATACAGGAAGGAGAAAGACCCCCAGTTAGCACTTCATGATAGGTGGCCAACGTGAGGCTGTGGTACTTTAGAACACTTACAAATAATAGACCAGTGACCCATTTGACATTGATTTACATTGCAGGCTCTCGTGTGGGGTGGTGCTACCCAGCAGAAAGCTTTGCACTTGAACGAAAGCATTTTAAAAACCACTAGCTGGTTATTTCATGATGGACTGTGCAGCAGCTGCTCCGTCAGACACAACGAGTGGGGCTGAAGCATTATCCCAACCAATGAGCAAATCTATGGGCAGGAATTAGAGGACTGGAGAGAGCACTGAGGCAAAAGGTAGCCTTGCATTGTGATTACAATTCCATGGTGAAGATTCCAAACTATTGGCATCATGACGGATATGACTATTCGGTGCCTGAGCTGGGAAGAGAAAGATAATTGCATTTTGTGGAGGATTTTGATTGTTAGAAATTTGGTTTCATTCTGATTCCAAATGAAATCCAAACACTTTGAAATTCTCTGCAACTGAGAATGAAATCCTAACTCCAGATTGGTCTGCCTAGCAGGCTGTCCTGGAGTCATGGACCCTGGAAGCTCTAGCATCCCTAACTCCATGGCAGTCCACCTGGCATGCTGCCCCCAAGCTCTGGACCCTGCAAATCCACACTGCTGATAAGCCATAAGCCTGGGAGCTCATGAGCTGGGCTTTCCAGGACCTTGAGGGTCTCTGCTCCCCATCAGCCTACAAAGGTGAGCTGCCGAGGAGCTGGGCAGGTGCATAGGCAGGAAAGCAAGCAGGTTTCCAACAGAAATCTGCCTGGCAGGCAGGTTTTGAAACCTGTTTGAGGTCCGTTGGAACTTTGTCAAAATCAGACCATCTCCACCAAATGTTTTGCTTTTGACAAAATCAGCAGTTCCAACAAGACTATAGGGTTGGAATTTTTCTGACCAGCTCTATTCTGTATGTTACTTTGATGAAACCACTCCTAATCTAGGCCCTGATCCTGGAAGGAGAGCCTCATGGGCACAAGGGTATGCTTATTTGGAGCTTCTTGTGGGATAGGGATTCTGCTGCTCAAAACTGGTGAGAAAGGAGAGGGATGATCACAACTTTCCCCCACGTACTGTGGGTGGTGTCTCATTTTGGTGCCATAAGTGGATGCTTCTGTTTCCTCTCCCTCTTCCCTCCCCTTCTTACCGGTGGAGACAAAAGACCCAAGGCAGAGAATGGACCATTGGGGAACTTGTAGACCCACCAATAGGGAGCCAATCATGCAAAACCTAGCAAGGCACCTCTGAGAGACAGCCAGTCCCAAAGACATCCAAACACACCAGTCATTCAGAGCTGCCCCCTATGCCAACAGCCTGGAGAAGGCTGGATCTGCACCAGTGGTTGGTGTGGTGCCAGGTAATGTCTTCCCTAGGTCTGATGACTGCTGCTTCTCCCTTTTCTGCAAGCTGTCTGCAGACTCAGGCAGGCATCCCTACAGCACCTGTACATAATTCATGTTTTCACATCTTCCTGTGCAGCCACAAGGGCTAGAAATAATTTTTGTTGACTGAATCTGAGGTTCTGAAAGGACCACCTGACGGCGGGAGGCTGGGCCTTAGACATGTGTGCACTGTGACTTGACCTTAAACCGGCCTGCTCAAGTGTTTATCTGAACCCCAGTGAGGGGAAGTGAAGTCTGAGGAGCTCAACAGAGCCTGTGTGATCATATTTTTGAACATCTGCACAATCTGCTGCAAGTGGAACATTCTCATGGCATCTCAAGTGGGCAGAGTTTGGCTTGTGGGCAGAGCTTAGGAGAGTACTCCCCTCACAAACACTTTGTATTTTCCAATTTGAGCCCTGATCTGATGATTGTTTGTTGGCCTGTGTGACATGAGTCCAGTTCCTAGTGGACCAGTATCGATATAGCAGCAAGAATAATTTTAAAAAGACCACTGCCATTGACACTAATGGGCCCCCTTGCTGGTAATCACCACAGAGAAGACAAAAACTGAAGGATCAATAAAGACATGCTGGGAAGGATGATCCAGCACTTAGAGCAGTAATCTAGGACTTGGATATAAAGCCTTGTCCCCTCTTCCCCAGAATACCTGTGTAAACCTGAGAAAGTCGCTTGGCCTCTCTGTGCTTCAGTTCTCTATCTGTGCAATGAGGAGAGCAGCACTACCATACCTCGCAGGTGTTCTATGAAGATAAATACATCAAAGATGGTGAGGTGCTGGTATAAATATGCAGGCAAGAATCAGTCTAAAAACTTCAGGACCAGACTCCAAAGAGAAACTGCTGAACTTCAGTTCATTTGCAAATTTGACACCATCAGCTCAGGATTAAACAAAGACTGTGAATGGCTAGCCAACTACAAAAGCCGTTTCTCCTCCCTTGGTGTTCACACCTCAGCTGCTAGAAGAGGGCCTCATCCTCCCTGATTGAACTAACCTTGTTATCTCTAGATTGACTCTTGCCTACATATTTATACCGGCCTCTGGAAATTTCCACCACATCTGTCTGATGAAGTGGGCATTCACCCACAAAAACTTATGCTCCAAAACGTCTGTTAGTCTATAAGGTGTCACAGGACTCTTTGTTGCTTTTTACAAAGCCAGACTAACACAGCTACCCCTCTGATATTTAGCTAGCGAGTGAGGTGGTCCTTTCAGGCTATGGCTGAAGCATAGCAAGAGGGTAATGTGGAAGAAACTTTCATTACTACTGTACCTATTCTGCATGTTGATGTCAATATGACCTCTGGACTGATTTTCAGTGGGAGTGTGCAGCCACCACTCTGTTGATTTCATCTAGAACTGTGATGCTCAGCCCTTGTGAAAATCAGGTCCTTACTCTCCAAAGGCATTTACCAGCAATAATGTATATGTATACATCCAATGTTGGGGTTGGGTTGACTATAGGGCAAATGATTCTCACCAGATGCCTTGTGAGGTAAGTTTTTCCACCAGGTAAAAGAAACAAAAGCACAAGTTTAAATGAAATGGAATTGTTTCTCTTGGAGTTCCAAGAAAGCAGCAGTAGTAATTTACAGAGTGAATGAAGGTTTCTGTACAAACAATATTATTTGTCTTGGAGAAGAAACCATCGTAAATCTGTGGCCTACGTCACTGCAAGGATTATCTCAGCTAATTTCAAGACCAAACTAATTAATCAGCACTTGTTGCCATGTTAATTAGCCAAGCGTGACCTCAGATACATTTGTCCTTTTTATGATATTTAGCTCGAATGAGAGAATGTGCACCTGTGGCAAAGCTCAGGCATAAACAGACTTGAAGCCTGCTTTCAGATGGGTAAATATACCCCAGGCCGTCAAGATTAGTGTGCTAGTGAAATAGACTATTGCAGGGACTTTCCTCTCTTTCCTTTTTGGACCTGTAGACAGTAACTTTGCTTTGACTTTTTCAAACTGAGTCTTTGCAAATAGTCATTTGTACAGTAGTTGCCCTGAAAATTTTTACAATTTGCTCTTTGCAGTTAGGAAAGGTTATTGCTGTATTCCCTAAACTTAGTACAGAGAATACTTGTTTTGTTAGCAATAAGTGATGCATCAGAAAATGAGCTCTATTGAGCATACATAAAGGGGCCAGGTTATATGCTGAGATCCCAGTATGTGGTAGCTGCCTGGCCACCAGCTTGCACACCTGAGCTCCAGATATCACATACAGCTAGGTCACTCCTGAAACCTGATCCATTTTCTCCAGTCTCATTCATCATACTACAATACTAAGGCATCTTCATGAAGGGGGCATTTTATAAAGCAGTCTAATTCTGCTCCTATTCAAGTCAGTGGTAAAACTCTCATTGATTTCAATGGAGGCAGATACTGAGAGCTTTTGAAAATCTCTCCCTTGGTTACAATGGCACTTGAAAAGCGTTGAGGGTGACCACTACATAGCTTCAGCTATGAACTATCACTTGGTCAAAAGCAGTTCGATTTAATGGCCTGCTCACAGAACTCGAAGCCAGGAAATGTCTGCATTTTGATCCTGTCTCTGACACTTATTCTATCTGATGCCTTGGGTCAGTCACCTGATGGCTCTGCCTCAGTTTCCCCATGTGTAAAATGGGAATGATAATACTTACCTCTCAAGAGTGCTAGGACTGTTTAACATTTCTAAAGGACATTGAGTCAGCAGATGTTATGAAACTCCCACTGTGCCTCAGCAACAGAATGTGTGTGGCTGTTACAGCTCATCGCTACAGAGCCTGGCTCTTTAGCCAGTGCCGAAGCGTATCATGCTTTCAGCTCAGGAAGTTCCTGCTTTCAGACCATGGTGATCATCACAAATGCAAAATGTCAGCATTAGTAATGAGCAAACTGCTTTGGGGGAAAAAACACAAGACACAAACATGAATCCCTGTCCATGCTTTGGAAATGAATCTTTTGGAAGGTGCTGAAAAGTTCAGTTAATTTCACTTTTAATTTTCATGCTTCCTTTAAAACCTGGATTGTGGCTGAGACCAGAATGGCCAGGCTAGAATTATCTTAAGAAAAGCTCTAACTCAAGAATATTGCAAATACCAGAGTCTTGCCAGATAGAAACAGAAGTTAATTGTTATTCTTTTAATTTTATTATTATTTATTATTATGGAAAATCACTTACATAGTGCCATGATTTAAAATTATTTTACAAATATAGGCCCAAATCTTCTCAAGTTCCCTTAAATTTGATCATTATTTTTTTAAGAAGTCCTGCTTTCCCCATCACAAAGGTTTTGTCAAGTCTTAGGGCTTGTCTACACTTACCGTGGATCGATGCTGTGGTGATCAATCCACTGGGGGTTGATTTAGCGGGTCTAGATGACCCCCTAATTTGACCGCTAATCGCTCTCCCGGCGACTCCAGTACTCCACCGGAATGAGAAGTGTAAGGTAAGTCGAGAGGAGAGTTTCTTCCATCGACCCAGTGCGGTGTGGACACTGCAATCTATGTCGACCCCAACTACATTATTCACGTAGCTGGAATGACATCACTTAAGTCAACTTAACCCCATAGTGTAGATCTGCCCTCAGATGTAAAGAGATCTTGTTATGTTGTGTTAGCTAGCTTGATCTAACACCTTCTAAAACTCTGGTCAAGACAAAGCCATTTTACTTCAGCACATGCCATGCTAGGCAAATTAAGGTCACTACCTATCATACATATATGGCTCTCACTGCCATAGTATCTGAGCTACTCACAATCTTTAATATGTTTATCTTCACAACACCCCTGTGAGGAAGGGAAGTGCTATTATCCCCATTTTACAGATTGGAAACATGACACAAAGCAACTTGCCCAAGGTGATATGAGAAGTTTTTAGCAAAGTAAGGAACTGATCTCAAAATCTTCCAAGTCCCAGCCTCACACCCTAACCACTAGACCATACTTCCTCCCTAAAGTATATGTAGGAACCTAGTTTAACTTAATTCAGCTTGACTAATCTTGACTAGATCTTTAAAAAGTGTTAGTTAGATCAAGCTAGCTAACACAGTGTAACACTTTTAAATCCTACACAAAGCCACAGTCCTGAGAAATTGTTCTGACCAACAGGAGAATTTTACCCTATAAAGATGGTGCAATTTCCATCCTGAACTGTTTTACCAAAACAGAAGTTTTCCCTGCCATGTCTTATTCTGACTCCCTTGACCTAGGTTTGAAGACCTACTTTTTAACTGAATCATACCCAGCTGAAGTGGTTTGTTGTTGTTGTTCTTAAACAATCGTTATCATTTCAAAAAGTCTGCTTGAAAATCCCTAAGCTCTCTTGAGTCACTTCCAAATAACTTTTATGAATCATTGTTTTCATCATGTTGCGCTGCTCAGCAAGACATGGGCTAAAAAGAGATGGTAATGGACATAATCCATTTTGTATCATATAAGTACCTAAATGAGAAATACCAAATAAATGTGTGGGCGGGCTGGAGGAAGAGAGGCTGTTTGGAGACAAAGGACTATGAGTGCTATTTGAAGACAGTTTAATTTTCGTCTGCTGCTATGTTATTCAGCTTGAAAAGAATGAAACATCCAATGTGCAACAGAGGATTATTTTCCAAAATTAAAGTCATGCATCTAACTTGTTTTATCTCTGGAACATAACCTTATTTTGCATCATAACTAAAAATGAGAGCAATGAGGGCATGCTGGTCTGTCTTGCCACCTCTTAAGAGAATGATTAGCTTTGGATTTGGCCATTAAGACATCCATAAGTTTTCTTTTAGCAGCTTCATCAGTGTAACAAATTGAGAAGCAATGTTGCTTCTATCTACTTCACTCTCCTACTGGGCTTCAGCCGTATTTTTGACAAATGAAGTGAATGGGGTGAGCTCCTTCCATTTCACAGGCTATGTCTCCACAGCAGCTGGGGAGTGTGATTCCTAGTGCAAATAGCCATACACGTGCCAGTTCTGCTCAAGCTAGTGTCCTAACAATAGCTTCTGCACATCACACTGCCCTACCTCTGAGCTCAGATAAACCACCTGGGCCAATTCAGTGCTGCAGAGAGGTGGTCAACAAGTGTTCAAGGCCCAGATCCTCAAAAGGAAACCAATGCACCTATATACCTTTGAGAATCCGGTCCTTAGTTACTGTGATGATAATCTGCAATTCATCCGCTCTGCAGTCAAACCATATATTTTGCATTTGGTGGAGTTTGCACTGAAACATGAAGCAAGTTAGTCCATATTTGGCCTTTTTTGGCCAGAGAGTGGGTCAGCTGGGAGCATGTCATGACCTTGATGCTTGACAACAAGAAGATTCGATATTTCGGGATCATTATCAGGTCCTTGCTGAAAAATATGACTCCAAAGCAGAACAAAGCTGTGTATGGCCCTACTCAATCTACCTTGATACAGCTAACAACTGCTGATGGTGAATTTCTCACCATGGATCACACTGCCATAAGCCAATGGTTGTGTGAACACATCAGTGAATTACTTAATTATCTATCTATTGTCTCTGATGAGTTCGCAAATTGCATACATGTAATGCATTTGCCGATCCACCCACATGAACTGAGGTGCTGAAGGCTGTCCAAACAATGAAAAATAATAAATCTTCTGGTCCCAATGGCTTTTCAGCTGGAATCAGAACATGGAATCTGTCTACAGACAAAATCAAAGTATATGATGCTGTTGTCCCCACAACATTGCACAATGAGTGTGAAATATAGATCCATTATCAATGCCACATTAAAAAGATACTTTGAAACAAAATTTGCACAAGACGAATATTTCTGATTCAACTTTCATGCAATTGGCAACTGCTTGCATCACATGGAGCCATGCTCTAAGGGCAGGTGTCCATGACTGCAAGAAGAACAGTGTTGCTCAGCTGGAAGCACCGCACTAGGCATGGAAACAACGTGCAGCTCAATTAATACAACCAGGCAAGAGGCTGGTAAATGGTGTTCTTCCCTAATTGGTCTGTGTAGCCATGTGAAGAACCAGTAGCACAAATAGAGATTGTCGATGTTGTCCTTGAAATCAGGGTGACTAGTAGTAGTCCTGTGATGGCCTTTTAGTGAGTTGGGCCACCGCCCACTAGGAATCCACTAGGAACTGGATGAAGACCATCTAATTTCACACAGGCCACTGTGTCATTACCACATGATAATGACTCTCATTCATTCCTGCGATGGGCCACTTTCAGCTCAGTAACCTACAGGTGAACTGTTCTGTAGTTTATCACCTCTTAGCAGTGCTGTATTTATTTATTGGTCATTCCATGGCACTCTTCGACATAGTGTCTGAGCTCTCACCAACATTAATATATTTATCCTCACAATACCTCAGTGTGGTACAGAAGAGCTGTTATCCCCATTTTACAGGTGGTGAACTGAGGCACACGGAAACCAGTTTTGCCCAGGGCCATAACAAAGCACTTTGGCAGAACCAGGATTTGAACCCAAGTCCCCTAATCCCAGTTCAGAGTGCCACCATTGCACATGAGATGATAGTGATGACTGGCCTTTTGATGCCTCATTGTGACACTGTGTGAGGACTATGGAGGCATATTGTGCCATAACATCATCATGGTGCATCAGCACATGGTGGTAGAACATCATGACCTGGCAACGTTAATTTCCCAATGGTACAAATGCCTTGGGCAAATCCATCCAGGTCTCTGACAGTTTTATGCCTTCTGTGCTCCAACACCAACTATTCACCTCTGCTCCTTCTTCAGTTCTGCTAGCAGAGTATGGAGAAGCCCCACTCCTTCAGGAGGACTCTCCAGGATGTGATCAGAACAGCCCAGAAAGATTTCAGGAACAAGGCAGGTCAGCTGACATAAAGGGAAAATAATTCCCTTCTCTTCCCTTGTTCACATGTATTACACTTCAGTGCCTTTCAGTGCAGGTTAGTAACGGTGCATAATACATGAATAGCTATGGGTTTGTGTTGTTAATGTGGAGTAGGGTTACACCTGAGCAGAAGGTAGCGCTGAGAACTAAACATGATCCCAGTCTTTGTTACTTGACCACCAAATATGCATTGCTCAAATTGTCCTGTACATTATTTGTCTTTTGTTTTTGGCTGGCCAATAATATATCCATTTAGTCTCCAATATCCTTTTATCTTTGTAACAGCAGAAATTTCCCATAAGGCTTTGTCAATATTGGAAAGTTTGACCAGTTATACAAATATAATTATACAGGTATAGTTATACTGGCATAACTCCACCACATGGACACTTATTTTGTAATACGGGTAGGGATTTTTTGGTTTAGCACAGTGGTTGTTCAGGGTAAGCCCCTGGTGGGCCATGAGATGCTTTGTTTACCTGAGCATCCACAGGTTTAGCTGCTCACAGCTCCCAGTGGCTGTGGTTCGCCGTTCCTGGCCAATGGGACCTGCAGGAAGCCGCAAACCAAGTTTAGGAACCACTTAGCACAATCCCCTTCCCATGTGACTTATACTAAAATGAAAAAGACACTTGTTTAGGAGAGTGTAGTAAATAGGGGACTGGACTATGTCTCAGGAGACCTGGGTTCTAGTCTCGGCTTGCTGTTAGGTGCCCTTGCGCTAGTCACTTCAGTTCTGTGCCTCACTTTTGCATCTGTAAAAAGAAGTGAATGATATTAACCCCTGAAATCTACTGCTCAGAAGAAGGAATTTTTATCACTATGCTGGAATAAGTGTCCATGCAGGGGGTTATTTTGGCATTACTATATCTGTTTACTTCAATTCTTACCAAAAAGACTTCCCTGTGAGACAAGGCCTGATTTGTCCTCTTCCTGGAGCTAGACACAATGATAGACTTGTAAGTGGCATTAACCTAAAAGAAGCCCAGCATACTTTATAAACTGCACTGGCAGCTGTATAACTGAAAGCAGATGTTCCTCTGTTTCCCAAGTCCTGCATCTTTAATTCCAAAAAGATGCCTCCTGGCTTGTTTCAAGGACAGCTCTGAGGTAGCGGCCATTTTATGTTTCTCTGCAGATACAGAATGGTACAGAGCAAGTCGCTGTGTGCTTCCTCTCTCGTATATGCACACCTTATAGGACCAGATCCTCCGCTGGAGTACTTTGACATAGCTCCATTGGCTGCAGTGGAGCTATATTGATTTACACCAGCTGAAAATCTGTCTCTATATTTCTTTCATTGTTGTTTTCCTGAATCTAAAATATAGACTGAAAAATACATATTTTCCTCTATGTATGGGAAAATCTAAGAGAAACAGCATCATCCAGCTCTTAAATGTGACCATCTCTGGCATGGAATGTAAGTAGCTGTCAACAACACACATCAACACTATACAACAGTTCAAATCAGGAAATGAAGAATGCTGTATCTGGAGTTATTCCATAAAAAAGGATTTTTTTTCTGAAATTTTCATGAAAAAATTATCTTTTTTCAATGAAAATTTTCAAATTTTGAAATTTGGGAGAAATTTTAGGTAGAAAAAATGTAATTCCTCAAATTAGAGTTTTTCTAGGCCCAGGGACAATTCTTCCTATTCTGATGATAAGTGCCATGGAAACTTTCATGGCAACAAGTTGCTATAATTTCATTTTATGTCCAAATTTTCACTATCACGTTACCCTCATTCACTTAATACACTAGGGTGCTGGTTCAATGCTTATACGGTGGAGGAGTAACTAAGCAAATAATTGGTCACCGTAGCTTATAAAAGATCATTTGGAGCAGACCTAATTGTGCCTCTGTTGTAATTTAAGCAAGATATACTTTTTTTTGTTGGACAAAATATTTAATATACAAACCACGTTGAAGTGTCTTTTTAAAATCAGTTGGACAAGTTTGGCAGTGGGAGAAAACAGGATAGAGCATGGATCTACTTACATTATTACATTATCTACTTACATTGCTTAGAGTGCATATCGACTGACACTGCAAGCTCTTTGGATCAGTCCCCATCCTTTTTGTTCTGTATTTGTACAGTGCCTAGCACAATGGGGTCCTGGGCCATAACTAGGGCTCCTAAGGCAGTACCGCAATACAAATAATAAATAGAGACATAAATGGAATAAAGGAAGGGGAGGGCATATATGCAAACACCAGGGCACCTTTCTGGAAGCTATGCATGAGCCAAACACAAGTTAATAGGCTCAATACAGGGGTAAGTAGGTGAAATGTAAAGGTCTGTGTTATGCAGGAGAACAGACTAGATCATCTTATGGTGCCTTCAGCCCTTCAATTATGTGACTATGAATCTATATGTTTAGGAATACATATAACTGGAAAGGATTTGAGATACACAAGCAGCAAACTGTATGGCCTTGATTACACCAGTGCAAGGAAGTCATCCATAAACAGTTGCAAAAATTAGGCCCTAAGATGGACACAAAGCCCTGGGAGAAGGCCAAGATCAAACCATTTGAAGCCACCTCCACCCCTCCAGGAAATTGAAGTGCATTATTTGCTGTCAGCCCATCTCTATTATTCTCCCACGTATGAGGTGAAGTCTTTTGACCTTTACTTTGGTTTGAGTTGACAAACAATCAAGCAGGGGTGGCTCTCAAGCAGGGGCATTTTGCTGCCCCAAGCACGGCAGGCAGGCTGCCTTCGGCGGCTTGCCTGAGGAGGGTCCGCCAAAGCCGTGGGACCAGCGGACCCTCCGCAGGCAAGCCGCCGAAGGCAGCCTGCCTGCCGCCCTCGCGGCGCCGGCAGAGCGCCCCCTGTGGCTTGCAACCCCAAGCACGCGCTTGGTGTGCTGGGGCCTGGAGCTGCCCCTGCAATCAAGCATCACTGCTTTAGCTTCTATTACATCAGGCTTACCCAACAGCAGAATGGGCCATTTGGAGCAATGGTGGTGGAAAAGACAGCATTAACGCATCAGGATGGAAATATTTTACCTACTCCTGTTACAGGTAACACCTAATATTACTGGGAATGAAAGAGACGAGGGATTAGATACCGCCCTCTTTTCTGTTTGCTTCCTTTGTGAGCTGCTCAGCACTTGGTAAGTGTTGGAATGGCAGCTCTTGAGATTGTATCACAAGTCTCACAATCTTCGGAACTTTTATTAAAGTCCTAGCTCCTGAAGACATAGGATTACATGAAAATCTCAGCTTCCATTTAAAACAAGGAGTGTCTAGCCTTCATAGTTGCATGGAAAAGCTTCAAAATGGGAACTTCTAAAGGCTACAACACTAGAGAGCAAATAAAAAGAACCCCAAAATGATTATTATTAAAAGTCACATGATTTTAATGGATTTTGCAAGTTCGTAGAGTCTGCCATCCGGTTACAGGATTACTCGTTTCAGGACAGGTTTTAATTCCTTTCCTGCCAGAATATTTATGGGAGTCCCTTCACCCCATCACAGCCATACAAGCTAAAATATATGCAGGAGAATGGAGGAAATACATCTGAAATTAACCAATATTGCACATGTCACCAATTCATGCAAATACTCACTAGATAACAATCCAGGCTCTTTGCTTCAAATTCTCTGAAATGGGCTCTTACACTACTGACAGAAATTAGGTAAAATTCACTCCAGTGCAGCACAAGTCCTATTTTGAGATATAAAGACCCTGCATTCGTCCTCTGCATAGTAAATTTCACCCACTGTGCATTCACCTGGGCAAGCACAGAGGCACATTTTACATGTGCAAAATTGGTGGTGTGTGCACCCCAACCAAGTCAACTTGTGTGCAAACAAACGTGTGTGTGCAGATACACCCAATCACCTATTTGGTGCACACCACTGTAAAGCTTCTGTAAAACTGCATCTTTTGCGTATGCCTCTGTCCCCAGATTTTTCCTGGCTAGCGTAAGCACCTGATTTTGAAAACAAGCTTGAGGGGCACCATGACAGCTGTATAAACCCTGCACTGACAAGGAAGGGGCTAGGGATGCTCTGTATGCTAAGGTAGCCCCACCACTCTGGCTCTCCCAGTTACGCATGGCAGGAAGGAGGGCTTTAAAAGGAGGAAGCTGGCGCTGCAAACAGCAAAGGGGAAGCCCTGAGAGGGGAACAGCTCCTGAAGCAGCTGGAGCCCCTCACCGCCACACCAGAGACCCCCCAGCTCTGTAAGGAGTCCAGCAAACCCCAGGGGGAAGCCCAATAGAGACAGCCAAACTCAGCTACCTGGCTACAGGGATCACAGGAAACCTGCTACCCATCTACTCCTGACAGGAGATGGTGCCAGGAGCTTTTCACTTTTTGTTTGAACATTTGCTCTTCCCCATCTGTAACAAAGTAAGTAGGCCCGAAAGGGCAGGGCCCACTGCAAGGACTCAGGGGCTGGGGCCCCGACTGTTGGTAAATGGGCATGGCAAGGGGCCCCAACCCAGCTAGGGAGGTGCCCAAGAGCACATATCCACACATAGGTAGGGCAGATTTAGCATTGCCTAGGTTTAACACACCTCTTTGTTAAACTGCACATGATTGCTCCTGCTCTTTCTCTGCTAGATTGTTCTCACTGCTCTTTTCTTGCTGTCATAAACCAATAGCGCTGTCCAGATATTTGGCAAACGTCCACTGTTATCATCCCAAGACCCTAATTTCATTTAGTCCCTGTGCTAGGGTTTTGAATGAATTTGTGTTCCGGGGAGGCCTCACTGAAATGGATGATCTGTCATTCCAAATCCGAAACCTCGGGTGCAATCTGATCTGTTTGAGCATGGCACAGAGGAACCCTGCCTCATAATAATTGTCATCTTTGGGCTATTTTTAGGTAATGCAACTGCCACCCTCTGGATATTATGCCGCAAAGTGAGTATGAAGGATGACAATTGATTATCTCAAGCTGTGCGGTGCAGTATTAGGGTGAGAGGCCTCAGCTGTGTCCCCTCCTGCCTCCTCTACAAGATGAAATATTCCATTTTCATCCCTCTTAATTAAAGTGGGTAGAACACTTACAAGGGGAAGCAAAAGGTTATGCTTGGTAAACAATGGGCCATGCAATTAAAAGAAAATGCTCCGGTAAAATCAGAAGAATGAGAGTCAAACACTTTCATTTGTCCTCTGCTGCCTTTTATTCCACACTTCTCTTTGCTTCCGTGAGACAAGACACGTCTCTCTCAGCACACGCCACAGAGACCAGACCATGCCCAGAGCACATGCCTTGATGTAATATATTAGCATTTCCGGAAATCACACCAATGAGTAAATAGCTTGTGCATGCAAGTCTGACAAGTGCTGGCCTGAATATTAATGAAATTCCGGGGAGGGAAAAAGTAATAAGGGGCAAGGAAGTATTTTGTACAAAATATTTAGTGAAGCATTTCTTTTTGAAGAGCCATTTTTAAGATGGGAGTCACATGTTAGTATTGAATCCCCCCACCTCTTTGCCAACGTGTTCCGAAAAATACCTATGATTATTATAAGGGGAAGTGGAAGAATTTGTAACTTTTAAGTACACTCTTCCAGTGTTGCCAACTCTTGCAATGTTGTTATGAGTCTGGCGATTTTCGTTAAAGCCTCAGCTCCTCAAGTCGCATGATTATTAAGTGAAAATCTCAACTTCCATTTGAAAAAAATTGAGTTTCTCCTGGTCATTATGGTTGCAGAGAAAAGCTTGACAATGTGAACTCTACTAGTTCAAAAACCAGAAAGCAAATTAGAAAGAACCCAACTTCTATCATTTTTAAAATCACATGATTTTTAAGGAACTTGTGACTTATTTATTTATTTTTGGAGCCCTAACAAGTGATTTTTTGAATGCTTGGGGCTGGCAAAGCTGCTTTCCACCATGTATTCATTTTATTTACTTTTTGCACTTCACTTAGGGTGGACAGTGAAGTTAACCAGTCAGTTTCAAAAACTGTTAAGTCAGTTTCACCCATGGCTTTAAGTTGGACTTATGTGGCACATAGGTCTTGCACTGGCTCTCTATGGAAGGATGACTGTCACCCACACTGAACCTGCTCTTGCGTCCATTGAAGTCCATGGCAAAAAAAAAAATCTGCCCCATCGTTGCATGCCATTTTTTTCCTGCACACTGATTGGATGACTCCCAGACTGTTCCCAGATAGTTGTGTGAGAACTTCAGGTGTGAATACTTGTGCACATAATAGATTTGCACAACTACTTCCCAGCAAAAATGTTCATGACATTCTCCCTCTCTGTGACCCTTCTTGGGAGCAAAATTCTCTTCACGCAAATGAGGCTGCGGATCCTGTCACAGTGAATTTGAGTCCTTTTTATTGAAAGGGAATGTCTGAAAGTACTTTTTTGCAGTACCCACCCAGTTCTGGCAAGCACAGCCACATGGGCTTAGCCTCGGGATCGATTGCATATGGAGGATGAACTAGAAGGGGAAAGTCCACTAGGAAAAGTTTTCAAATTCCATATCAGGCAAATGATTCAGTACAGCATCTGCAATATGAACTCAATCCTACAGTGTCCTGAGCACTCCTATCAGGTACAGCACACCCTTAGCTCCCACAGGGGATTCTCAGTAGCTTGCACTGCAGGATCGAGCTCTACATGATGGGACACTTGTAATACATTCCCATGCCAAGATTCATATGCACTCATCAGAGGATTCCTGACAAGTGGATTATTACAGATATACGGTACTAAGGGGAGCAGTACACTTCCAGTTGTTGTAGGCAGAGGTCGCTAGAAGGATGTCTGTGTAAAAGTGCTATAGGTCATGTCCTCCTTTTCCTCAGTTCCATTTGGAAAATTCATGTGTGTCTTCTCAAGGGTTTCTTTTTCTCCAGCTCGATCTCATCTTTCTATGGAGGATGCTTTTCTCTGCTTCCTGCTGGGGCTTTATGGGCTGAGGTGGGTTCGGAGATACCAAACACCTGAACTGGATTGAGACAGATCATCTAACCTGCTTAGCCCCAGTGTGTGGGTGACCTGTGTTAATGCCCAGGTGGATCAGATAATCCCTCCTTGTTCACAATTCAAGCAAAATGAACATAGCTGCATAATTGCTACAGAGGCAATTTTCAGACGTGCCCAAGCCCTTGTCTATATATATAAGTTTTGTACCAGGATAACTGTTGGAGTGTGATTTTTGAGTTAAAGTAGTATGTCTATTGTGTATAAAGCTATATCAGTATAAAGACAAACCCAGTGTTCATTGTATGTAAACTGAATTGCGCTTCAGGAGAGCTAGGTTCAATCCCTCTACCACAGACTTCCCATATGACTTTAGGCAAGTCACTTAGCCTCTCTGTACCTCTGTTCTCCATCCATAAAATAAGAATAATGATTCTTTCTTTCCTCTGCCCTTTGTCCATCTTGTCAATTTAGATTGTAAACCCTTAGGGGCAGGGGTTGTCTCTTACTATGTGTTTGTACAGTGCCTAGCACAATGATCTTGATCTCTGTTGGGCTCACTGGGTGTTACTGTTACTGTTATAAATAATAATAGTATTCTCTGGTATTTGCTAAAAACGTTGCTGTTTGCAAGAACATTCTTGCCAGCAAACTCATTTGCTAAAATATCTGTAGTAAGTAAAGAGACAAGGGGACACAGAGGCAGGTCAAGCAAATTTATATGAAAACTCAAGCACTAATGGAATGTTGGACTAACTCTAAAGAGTCATAAGGAATCAGGTCTGGAGAGTAATGTCTGATCAGACAAATACATTTAGATCAAATTATACAGAGGAAGAGGAGACTGAGAATGAAGGCCCTTTAGCACAATTGTTAATTTTATTTGAATCTGCTTTTCTTTGGGTGGCTGCTGGTGTTGACTAGCATTTGAGCTGAATACATCTCAGAAAACTTTAGTTTGCCTCCTTCCTAGTAATGGTATTTTGTCAGCAATGTCCTTAGTGGAATAAGGTGGGTGAGGCAATATCTTTTATTGGACCAACTTCTGTTGGTGAGAGAGACAAGCTTTCAAGCTTACACAGAGCTCTTCATCAGGTCTGGGAAACTAACTTAGAGCATCACTGCTAAATACAAGGTTTGAACAAATTGTTTAGCATGAGCAGTTAACACATATTCCAAGGTGAAGTTACTTTGTGGAACATCAAGTATCATTCTGAGGGACACAGGGGTGATTTCTGCAAATCTCCCTGGAAGAACAGACTCTCAGGTCATCCAGCTCGCCTTTCAGCTGACAGTTCATTATTATGCTAACAGCATGAAACCCCTGAATCTCACCCTTTCAAACTGTAATCCTTTATTACTCACTGTCAAAAATACATGGGGCCTCTCTCAATTCCGCCCACCTGCTCCCCATTCTCCTTTCATCTGGACTAGTGCTGGGCAAATCCCAATTTGAAGGGCAAATTCTGCTCT
Source organism: Gopherus evgoodei (assembly GCF_007399415.2). Classification (NCBI taxonomy): domain Eukaryota; kingdom Metazoa; phylum Chordata; order Testudines; family Testudinidae; genus Gopherus; species Gopherus evgoodei. Next base: position 8,879,296 of record NC_044336.1, on the reverse strand, counting down.
CTTATTTAGACTGGTGTCAATCCAGAGGGCTTCCACTGACTTCTCAAAGTCAGTCTTGACTGTTCATTTGTGAGTTGCAACCTGAAGAAATGGGATGTAGATTCAAAGCTGCAACATTTTTGTGTCTACATGAACCAACCTCCCCTGCTTCCTCCGCCTCCTCCTCCTCTTCCTACCTAGGAGGTTTCTCCCAGTTGGGTTTAGAAAAAGAACTGATTAGGGTGTGGTAAAGGGAAGGTCTCATGGGGCCAATTAGCAGAGACTTTAGTAGCATCCAGACCCCGTTGGACGATCACTGAAAAGGCCCTCCTTGAATTTACAGTCTGTTCCCCTTTATATGCTGTTCTCCTACAAATAGGCATGCAAAACAGATGCAGGAGGACTTTGATCCAAACAGATGTTTGTATATGCAGACACCAGGACTTGGGCACCAGTGGTGGCAACTTGTGTGTGAGTGTGCTTTTGCATCCCAATATACTTAAGTGGCAAAAAAAGACCTTTTCTCTTAGTTGGAATGCAAACTAACTGCAAAGGCCACCTTCAGGACAAAGACAGGACATTGCAGCTGGTTGCTAGCATAAAATTATTACCTCAAAGGCATAACACTCTGAATTTCTACAACTGCTTTACCTTGTTAGGATGCTTTACGCATTTCTTTTTTAATTTAAATAAAAAACATTATTTACTGGAGATGAAAGTCAAACAATCCTCTCTCTGTAATAATGACTCCTAATCATCCAGCATGTTTAGGACCAGCATGGAAGCATTCTAGTAGAGCTGGTAATAGACCAGGTCAGAACAGTGGGAAACAAATAAACACCGTGCATATTTCACTTTAGAATTTGAAGGGACAGAATTAACATGAAATCTAGGCAATGTCAAAGAATAAGCTAAAAGTAGTTGCAAATGATTTGCCTGCCCCTGAGTCCCTGTCTCGATTTTTGTGATATTTTTCAGCCAGGTTCCTTTTTTAAATCATTATTTAAAAGTGAGAGGCCCCACAAATAACAGGGGAAACTGATTATAGGAAAATAGAGAAACTATATGCAGTGGGTGCTGTCCAATACACAACTGGAAAAAAACAGATTTTTTTCGTTTATCTTTTTTCAGTTAGCGTGATCTTAGGTGTTTCTTGTAGTCATAAATGGTACAATATTTTCCTACAGAAACGTGATATTCTGAAGTTGGCAGCATCCTTTTAAGAGGACAGAAGCAACATCCTGCAGTGCATGCATTGTAGTTAGCTTGCTGTGTGCTGAGCTCAGGGCCACACTTTTTAAAACTTGACCTCCAATTTTGCACTGACAGTTGTGAGCCCACCAAACGGAAGCCATTTTAAAAATCAGGCCCCAAATAGCTTCCTCTCCATGGCAAACTACATTAGGCTGCGATTGCCCAGTAAGAATCGTAATACCTAGCTCTTATGTAGCCTTTTCATCAGTAAATCTCAATACTTTATGTATAGTTTTCAGCATAGGAAGGACATATGGGGTAATTCTTTTATTTCTGTGAGGAAGTCTGAGCTGGGAGTAGAGTACAGAGGGGTGAAAAAAGGCAAAGATTCCAGACAGATTCTTCTGATGCTGCTGCACGGGTGTGATTAGCTGAACAAACTCTACTCACTAGTAAGTAAATATGTTTATTCTGGTATCAGACCAGTTCTAGGTTTGATCTAAGGACAGGGTGACCAGATAGAAAGTGTGAAAAATTGGGACGGGGGTGGGGGATAATAGGCACCTATATATGAAAAACCCTAAGTGTCGGGACTGTCCCTATAAAATCAGGACATCTGGTCACTCTATCGAAGGAATAGGGTATGTAAGTAGGGGACGGGAAACCCTCACCCATGTGGCTTCTCATATGAGTCAAGATACTGAAAGGTACTTCAGCAACAGTTGGCGTTGAACTATGAAGTTAACTCAGTTGCCTGTTTGGAAGCGCAACTGAATGCAGCCCCTGGATGCTGTGATTAAAGACACATCATAAAGGCCTGATCAAAAGCCGGTGGATGCCAAAGGATAAATTCTTACTGATTTCAGTCAGATTTGGATCAAGCCCAGGCATAGATCTACAGACACACCTGCTAATGTCTGGACTTCTGCACTGTGAACAGCTACAGACCCTGTGGACAGCAGAAAGCAAGCTCTTTCTGAAAAGCACCACCGGAGCCCCCCAGGATTGTACTGGAAGAACAATCACATCATCCTTATGTGTCACCTATCCTGTAAGAGGCCTACTAGAGATACCAGCTTAGGCAGACAACTGCAGGACATCTCAGTCACCATCCATGTCGTCCTTTTGATTTACGGCGGCATGAATTTCACGTGAGGTGGCAGTATTTTATCAGCCCTAGGAAAGCTTGGAGATAAATGGCTCAGCTTTACAGAGGTAAACACGTCAGCCTTTGACAGTCATTTCTTTCATTAAGGATGAAATGACTGATGTGGTTCCAATAGTCCAGCTGTGGGACTAGGAGCTAGCAATACCATTATCAGTCATCTGCAAGAAACTGGAGCACTGTAGGTATTAATGTAGTCCCCGTATTAGAGGAGCTATTGGAAGAGGGACAGGCAAATTGGAAGCATGGGTTTAAAATCTGCCAAACAGGTCTGGGGGTTCCTCTTCCTATTGCTCTAAACTGATCATACACACAGTCCATGTGCATTGGTTATTATGGACGTATCGGCCCTGGCTCCACAATTATCTCAGTAGAGTTTACGCTTAAAGCTGGGATTCAACCGCTTTGTTATGGATGAAGAATACAGTGTATCCTGCCCCTCTCTCAGCTCCAGAGTGAGGCCACAGAGATGTTGGAGAAAAAGAGACTAAGGTCACCATCACCAGATGTCCCCTTCAAGTAGCACCAATCTTCCCAACTCAGCACTCTTCCAACCTCTCTTGCCCCCCCGTTTCCATATCTCCATTCACTTGTGTTAGGGTAAGGAAATTAGACCTGATTAAAAAAAGGTGACAATGGGAGAGAAAGTGGAGGGACCCCAAAAATGCTAGATGAAGTTTTAGAATTTGAAACAAAATTAACATTTTTGTTTCATTTAGAATGTCTTTGTCCACACTCCCCCATTCCTAAAATATTTTGAATCAAATAGGAAAAAAATGGCTTTTTTCTAATTTTTTTCATGAACATTTCCAACAGCCCTGATTGAAATGAATAGCTAAGGCCTCCAACAACATCAGTTCTGCTCTGGAGTGACAACTACTGGAAAAAATATTCTAAACCCCACATATGTCTTTAAATGTCTGATCAATCCAATCTGGAACCACAGACACTAATCATGATTGTATGATCATTGCACTACATCACAAAGGGCAGAGTTAAGGTTGTTTGGATTCTGTAACTGTATTTCTATACCATAACATTTGGTCTTTTAATTTAAACTGTTATTGCCAATTCTCATGATTTTGTCATGAGTCTCATGACACTTCATGTTTTTCTTGAAGCCACAGCTCTTGGCATCACAGAATTGCAAGAGAATCTCAGCTTTCATTTTAAAAGGAAAGAAAGTTTCACTCTTGTGACACCAGAAGACGAATACAGAGTTCAACAGTTATTGGCTTAAAAATCATGAGAAAAAAATCTCATGATTTTTCAGGCCTGACTCATGATTTTGGAGTACTTGGGTTTAGCAATATTGTAAACCTTAACTCTGAATTTCCTGAGTTTGTAGTGTTTGGTTTTGGGATAATTATAGCATCCTGGTAATGTATTTTACCCCTAAGCTACTGATACATACTCTCACCCTTAACTCCATCTTATTGTAGCTTTTTTGTCTGTAAATTAAGTTACGTTTGGGTTTATTTATGGGAAAAGGTCCTCAGCCACAGAATAGTTCTGTCCCTGTTCTTCCCATGACTGAGCCTGGTGCAGACAACATCAGGGGTACAAAGAGAAAAGCAAGTGTCGTGCAAAGTGTGAAGCTGCTAAGTCGTTGCTGCTGCATTCAAAAATACAGCCATGCTCGCCAAAAACCAAACTGAGACATTCCCTTGGGGAAATGGAAACTCAGCTGATTCTTAGAGAACAACCACAAGGCTCCCTTCTCAAACCAGAGGTGAAACTATACAGCGGCTTCTGCAGTAGCACCGGGATGTGTTAGGAGACACAGGGCTGCAGTCCACAGACAGCATGGCACTAGGCTTCCAGAAATGTCTGATGTCTATTTAAAGTACACATTTCTAAAGAGTGACTCAGAGCAGGAACTACAGCAAGCTGGCAAAGAGACTGGCTGAAAGGCTATGGAAGTCACTGGGACATTTGAGAATGCTATCAGACTGGATGAAAAGTGTCTGTTTTCCCTGACTCCTCCTGCCTTGCAAAGAAATGTCTATGAGGGTATCACTCCAGCCTCGGTAGCCTCTCCCAGTTGGTTCTTTTTCAGATCGGGTTCTTTGCTATCTCTGGGCTTCTTGATGTACCAAGTGGTTTCGGTATTGCAGTCGTAAATTGTACTAGAGACAGGTAGATCGATCGATCCAGGAATACACAGCATCATTCACATTTGTCTTTTGGCATGTTCCATATCATGGTGTTTACTATTTGCAGAACTATTTCAGCTGCTGTGTTAAGTGGTATGTTTGGGGGAGCTGGGGCTGAATTCTGGATGCTCTAGTTTGTGGGATATACTGAATAGTTTTCCATCAAAATAGTTTAATCAAAATCTAAATGATTTGTGGGAACCTGTCATTTTTGATGTAAAGTTCAGGGGAAAAGTCAGACTGAATTGTTCCACCGTTCTTGTTTTGTTTCAGAATCAACTTTGTCTGTAATGTCACAATTTCCCGCGGCCCAGAAATCCCGGTTTGTGACCAGCTCTAACATGGTGTGTAGGGGATCTTTGCGGCATTGGTGCTGTGGTTCAGTTGCTATAATACACGCCTGCTCCTGCTCCCAGGAGTGTCACGGGGAGTTTTGCAATGACTTTCAGTGGCAGCAGCAGCAGGCCCTATGTGCTATTCAGGGGAGCCTCTGCACCCCAGTACACCCATTAGAGATGCTTTAATAGACTGCATTTAGGGGGCTGCCCTGATGCTAACTACCTGCTAGGAAGCTTCCACCTCGGAAAGGCAGTGACACCATTGGTTTGGGACTATGCCAAACATGTGTCCGAAGACGAGCAAAGTGGCTGTCCCACAAGTTCCCTGACAGGTGTCTGGGGCTCTTCGGGCTCACTTTGAATTAGATCTGATTCACCAGAAGGCAGCTCGTGAGCCCTGGTCGCCTGCTCCTGCAGCCTTGCACTCTCAGCTCCCTTCACTAATGCAGCCACGTGTCCTTCCTTCCTCTTTTCCTTTTAAAGGCCCCAAACACCTCACCCAAGCAGAGTGTACTTGAAAGAACAAGATACTTCCTTTGTAGCAGGAAACAAATGATGATTAATGTGTTAGTTGTAATTAATCTGCAGTGACAGATTAGCGGCACAGTGGCGGTGCCTTTCGTTGCTGCAGGAGCCGGTACTGATAGGACAGCTGGTGAGAGGGGACACCAAATTCAATTTGCTCCTCATTTGCATACATATGACAACCATCTGTGCTAATAGCACTGCAATGTCTCTATTAGGCTCTCTTCTAGTGTGCCGGCTCACCTAGACTCCAATTAGGCCTTTAAGTGGGGAAGCTTAAAGCATAAATATTTGCAGAGGGGAAAGGATGGCTGAGTGAACCACTGTCTGTTGCCTTTCACTTCAGCCTGAAGGTTGAATCCAGTCCAACCCCAGTTAAGGCTGTGCTGGTGCAGTCAGAGCTGTCTTTACCCACATGCAAAGCACACAGCTGCATAGGGCACCAAGAAATTTGGGGCACCAAATTTCCTGGTGCCTTGCGCAGCTGTGTACTGCTCCAGCCCCTGCTCTGGCTCTTCCCACCCCTTCCCCACCCCAGCTCCACCCCTGCTCCCCTGAACTCTGCATCGGGGCTGGGCCTGCACTCACTGGCGGTGGGAAGTGCTGCTACCCAGCCCTAGGCGTGCTGCTGGTGGGTACTGGGGTGTGGTTCCCCCCCACCCTCCAAGCCAGCCCTCCCCCGCCCCCTCAGAGGTCAGGGGCCCACCCCCCTGCTCAGGCCTGCCCCCCCATGGGCGGGCTGTGTAGGGCCCCGGAATAGCTAGGGACAGCCCCGGGTGCAGTTCTCATCCTAGAGTGGCTTTTCCCCCACTCCCCTCAACAAGGCAGCCTCCAAGCAAATCCCACCAGCACCAGCCCATGGCACATGAAAATATTTAAGCCCTTCATAGCAAATCTGAAAGCAGAGTTGGTCAAACATCAGAAGGCTGGTTGTGGGGAAGTGTCCAAAAGAACAGGATACTTCTCTGCACTTATTGGGTCCAGGCTGGAACTCTCATGGAAACAGGGCTCTCTCATGAGATCGCAGTGCTAGCCCAGTTAAGGGAATACATTACAGTGGGGCACTGGTTTTCCTCCTGGTGTTTTGGCCCTGCTGTTTTTGAACCTGGATGAGCAGAGGCAGCCACAATACATTGTGAAAAATATTAACTGGGCCTTTTCTGAGCTCTAGAGAAGGTTCACTTGGGTTTGGAGTCCACATTGTTTATTGTTCAGGTTTTATATATGCCTCTCTCAAAGACCGGGGGCTAATTCTGCCCTCAGTCACAAAGGTGCATGTGAACTGAGCCCTCACTTAAAAACAGACCTGCCACTAAACTCCTCAAGACCCAGCATAACCTGCCTCTGGGTCTGCTTTCTCTCCATCCCCCATTCACCTCACTGTTCCCACCTCTATAAAAACCCTTGAGAACCGACCCTGAGTCTTTCAGCATATTCCAAAGTTCATCAAATCCAGGCTTTGGAAAGCCAACAGCGGGGAACTTCCAGTCTGGGGCAGAGGGAGCTGCAGCAACTTTGTTGTTGCTGCATGGGGAGTAGACTCACTATGGCCAGGGCCTTTTGAGTTACAAAGTGGCGAAGAGGAATTTTGGCCAGCTCTGAAAATTCACGCTTCTGGCCTCTGACTAACAAAGAATAATTCAGGCTCTGGCAGGGCCTAGTTTGATTCTCTCTGTGTCCGGCTCAATGGTGAGTGTCACTCTAGGGGTATGTCTGTGTAGCACAGAGACTGCCAGTGTTAGCATGGGCAGAACCTAAAGTGAAAAAAGCAGGATGTCTCTCATACCCCGGGAGAAGCGGTTTTGGTAAAGCAGTGCTTAAAGTGCAAGCCAGATTTGGGGGACAGGTCTGCGACCCCTTGCATCACCTCCGCCCCCGCACTTTAGGCACTGAGCACAGGGAACAATAGCAGAGAAGGCAGCAGAGTGTGCATGACAGAGCAGAGAACACACCCAGCGTCTGTGCCGTGCCGAAGCTCACCCCGGGCTGTCTCTCTACTACCTGCGCTAGCTGGATTTGAGCGAGCTCGGGTAGGCTACCCCGGGCACAGCTTTTGCTGTGCAGACATACCCTAGCTCAGACAAGCGTCACAACTTCCATCTGTTGGTTGGTTTTTTCCTAGACATTGTTTTCCAGTTGCTGATTTTCCCTGAGTCCTGTCCCCTCTGGCAGCAGCTCCCCAGAACATTTTCACTTGCCAGGACTCAGAAGGGCAAAAAGTCCCCTAAAAATGGTTAACGCTGCTCCTCTGCTCACCTGCTGGCTGGCAGGCTTCAAGCACAGGGCATTCAGTGGCCAGTTACCTCCCTTCCCCCTTCTCTCCCTCAGGGACAAATTAGGTTTCCTGTCAGAACTGTCTTTAGTACCAAATGATTTTCGCCTGTGTTTTTTAGCTTGTGCTGATGGAGAAATACATTTCCCCAGGGAGCTGGAATGGGTTTAAGGTTAAAGGCCAGTCCATCAATCTACCCCCTCATCTGTCTATTTTACCCCTGTGCTTAAGCATGCTAAAGCAATTCAGTGGGCTTTAAGGAACGGCCCACATTGAAACAAAGGCATATCACATATGCTCCCATCTACAGCTCCGTGCCAGCAAAACACGCAGGGGGAAGCATAGTGCGGCATCTTTAAGCTCATTCCTTTACTCGCTGATTTTTAAGCACCTCTTGGGAGCTTTAAACAGGGAGCAGCTTTGTGTCCCATTTGTGCAGCAGGTTGCTCTGTTTGCCTGTTGCTGGGCTTCTGTTGTGAAATGACAGACATATCCTGGTTTCCAAGGCTGTACAAAAGGAAAGAAAGCCCTAGGTTCTGAGACCTGCGAATACAGGGCTGCACTGTCCTGGGCGTGTTAATCCTGAGCAGGGTGCCGGGAACCCCAGGAGTTTGTACATGCTGTGCTTCCTTCACATTGTTCCATGGAGAGGAGGGCTTTGCACTCCATTCCCCAGCCAATCTGGCAGGGTATTCAGTCTGCAGGTCTCAGGCTATGTCTACACTACAACCAGGAATGCAATTTTCAGCTCATGTATAAGGACCCACACTAGCTTTAATCTAGCTAGCCTGCAAGTTACATGAGCTGCAAGTTATACCCCTGATTGCCGTGTGGATGTAATTGAAGATATGTAGTTGTGGGAGGATCACAAGAAGTAAGCATCCTTTATACGGAGTCCATGTGCCTCCAGGCTGCCTTCCTCTTACCTCCTGCTCTCAGGTACCTGTCCCTCTCCCCCTGCCTCTGTCCAAGCATGTCTTATTGTCCCAACATGCCCTGCTCACCAGCAGTTCAGAGTGTAGACATGGAACACGTCTACAGTCAGAATTAATTTCTGCAAGGGACCCCCCGCCACCTCCCCTGCTTAGGATGGTGCAAAGAGCAGCTGCTCTATTCTCTGCAGCACAGTACAGCACAGCACCCCAACCGTCTGCCCCTTACAACTTACAGATTGGTTTTACTAGACATTTCCGAAGCCTTATTATGGGGCTTTCACTGAGGGACTGTCTGAGGAATGTGTCCCACCCCAAGAATGTTAGTAAGAATCAGAGTCTCTGTAGCTCTTCTGCAACTGCTGTTCCAGCCTCCACAGGCTGCAGATTCTAAGTTAACCAGAACCAGCATGATCTAGTGTCACATTTTACACTTGAATCTACCATTAGTTTAATCCTCCACCCAATAAGGGCCCAGAAATGTGACTCATGCACCAATCCGCACAGCGCAGGCGTTAAATAAAATGATCTTCAGACAGAGAATTGCTACCTGGAGACATTTGCAAATAATAAGAACATAAGAACGGCCTTACTGGATCAGACCAAAGGTCCATCTAGCCCAGTATCCCATCTTTCGACAGTGGCCAGTGCCAGATGCCCCAGAGGGAATGAACAGAACAAGGAATCATCAAGTGATCCATCCCCTTTTGCTCATTCCCAGCTTTTGGCAAACAGAGGCTAGGGACACCATTCCTGGCCATCTTGGCTAATAGCCATTGATGGACCTATCCTCTATAAATTTATCTAGTTATTTTTTGAACCCAATTATGGTCTTGGCCTTCACAACATCCTCTAGCAAGGAGTTCCACATGTCAACTGTGCATTGTGTGAAGAAATACTTCCTTTTATTTGTTTGAAACCTGCTGCCTATAAATTTCATTTGGTGACTACTAGTTCTTGTGTTATGAGAAGTAGTAAACAACACTTCCTTATCTACTTTCTCTACACCAGTCATGATTTTATAGACCTCTATCATATCCCCCTTTAGCCATCTCTTTTCCAAGCTGAAAAGTCCCATTCTTATTGTCTAATGTCAAACAACCAATAAATTAAAACATTCCTTGCCCAGGAATTTATGATCACTGAGAAGCAAAACTTGGCACCAAGTTATTCCTTATGAAATAGTCTCCCACCTCTGTAAACCACATATGCCTAGGACACCCCAAGTAGTTGGACTCTTTTGGATGAGTGAATCTAAGATACTAATACGGCCCTCATTACCCTATCATCCACACACCTCACAATTGCCAGTGTATTTATCCTCACAACATTCCCATGAGGTAGGGAAATGCTATTATTCCTATTTTACAGATAGAGAACTGAGGCACAGAGAGGCTAAGTGACTTGCTCTAGGTCAAATAGAAAGTCTGTGGCAGAGTAAGGACTTTAACTCAGCTCCCCCAAGTCCTAGAGGAGTCCCTGAACCACTGGACCATCACTCCTAAGTATGCAGCTTAAAATGATCCTCTCCATGCATCATCAGCAGGCTTGAACGTGGGAACGTGAGCACCAAAACACAGAGTTCTATAACTTGAGCTAAAGAACTCACTCTGTCAATGGGGGTTGAGGGGTGCATCACCCACTGAAGGAGGTAATGGGAACACTGTATTACACTTGACAAAGGTGTTATAAGCACACCTCAGTGAAGAGCCTCTCTGCTATTTCAAAGCTGACCCAGTCCTGCACTCCTTACACCAGCCCGCAATCAGTGGGAGTTTGGCTTGAGTCAAGATCAGGCCCTCCTGATCTGAGCAGAGGCATTGAGCTTACCCGCAGAGCGTGGCTGGCTCTGCAGAGCTAAGCTTGATGGCTGTTCTGTGCTTGTCGCTGAGCAGAAGGAAAGTGCAGAGTGTCAGATGCCCTGACATCAAAAGCTTGGATTAATTATGTTGTTTAATGGTGTCTGACAACATTTGAAGCTGCACACATTTCCCTGAGAGGAGGGGGAACGATTCTCTTCTCTGCACAGACTCTCTGCAGTGCCCATCCAGTAAAACAAGCAGGGCCGGTGCAAGGATGTTTTGCACCCTAGGCGAAACTTCCACTTTGCAGACCCCCCCACACCCCTCTGCCCTGAGGCACCCCCCTTGCGGCAGCTCCCCACCCTGAGGCACCCCCCCCCCCCACTCCAGATCACCCCTGCTCTGCACACGAGCACGAGCACCCTGAGCACACCGTGGCTGCTTCACTTCTCCCACCTCCCAGGCTTGCGGGGCCAATCAGCTTGGGCGGGAGAAGTGAAGCAGCCACGGCGTGCTCGGGGAGGAGGTGGGGCAGGGGTGAGCTGGGACGGAGAGTTCCCCTGCGTGCCGCCCCCCCTTCCCCTTACTTGCTGCAGGCAGTCCTCCCCGCACTCCCCTGCCCCAGCTCCCTCTGCCTAAATGCCGGCGGTGATCGGGGCAGCCGAAGATCTGGCCACCACGGTAGCTGCCGAAGAAAATGGTGCCCCCCAAATCCCAGCACCCTTGGCGACCGCCTAGGTCGCCTAAATGGTTGCACTGGCCCTGAAAACAAGCCAGGCAATATATTTCTGAGCAACTCTTGTACTCCAGGAGTTCTACTATTAATCACATAAGAACAGCCATCCTGGGTCAGAACAAGGGCCGGCTCCAGGCACCAGCTCAGCAAGCAGGTGCTTGGGGCAGCCAACAGAAAGGGGAGACACATCCGGTTCTTTGGCGGCAATTCGGCGGCAGCGGGTCCCTCAGTCTCTCTTGGAGGGAAGGGCCTGCCTCCGAATTGCCGCTGAAGAATGAAGCGGCGCAGTGGAGCTGCCGCTGAAGTGCCACCAATTGCGATCGCGGCTTGTTTTGTTTTGTTTTGTTTTTTCTGCCACTTGGGGTTGCAATTGCAAAAACCCTGGAGCCAGCCCTGGTCAGAACAATGGTCCATCTAGGTCAGTACCCTGTCTTCCAACAGTGGCTGGTGCCAGATGCTTTAGAAGGAATGAGCAGAACAGGGCAATTTATTGAGTGATCCATCCCTTCTCATCCAGTCCCACTTCCGGCAGTCCCACAGACTTAAGGCCAGAAGGGACCATCATGATCATAGTCTGACCTCCTGCATATTGCAGGCCACAGAACCTCACCCACCCACTCCTATAATAGACCCCTAACCTCTGGCTGAGTTACTGGAGTCCTCAAATTCTGATTTAAATACTTCAAGTTACAAAGAATGCCCCACTGACTCTAGTTTACACCAATAAGTGACCCATAGCTCATACTGCGGAGGAAGGCGAAACCCCCTCAGCCCCTCCTCCCCTCCGGGTCTCTGACAATCTGACCTGGCAAAAATCCTTCCTGACCCCAGGCATGGCAATCAGTTGGAACCTGAGCATGTCAGCAAGACCCAGCAGCCAGACACCTGGGAAAGAATTCTCTGTAGTAAGTCAGAGCCCTCCCCAGCCTGAGCCCGAACACCTACGCTGCAATTAAACAGTCCTGTAGCTTGAGCGCTTAGAGCCTGAGTCAGCAGACACAGGCCAGTCACAGGTGTTTAACTGAAGTGTAGACATATCCTATGCGTCTAATAATTCTATTCTTCACTATAGTTTCAACCAATTTGGTACTGAAGTTAAGTTTACCTGCCTTTAATTGGCAGGATCACCTATGGAGCCTTTTTCTAAAAATAGCATTACATTAGCAATCCTCCAGTCATCTGGTACAGAGGCTGATTTAAGTGATAGGTTACATACCAAAGTTAGTAGTTCTGCAATTTCATATCTGAGTTCCTTCAGAATTCTTGGGTGAATCCCATCTGGTCCTGAGAACTTATTACTGTTCAATTTACAAGGTTGTTCTTAAACCTACTCTATTGACACATCAATCTTGGACAGTTCCTCAGATTTGTCACCTAAACCAAATGGCTCAGATGTGGGAATCTCCCTCACATCCTCTGCAGTGAAGACCCGTGCAAAAAATTCATTTAGCTTCTCAGCTACATCCTTCTCTTCCGTGAGTGCTCCTTCAGCTCTTCAATTGTCCAGTGACTCCATTGGTGGTTTGGTAGTCATCCTGCTTCTGATGGACTTGCTGTTTATATTTGTCTTTTGCTAGTTGCTGTTCAAATTCTTTTTTGGCCTACCTGATTATACTTTTACACTTGGCTTGCCAGAGTTTATGCTCCTTTCTATTTTCCTCAGTAGGATTTGACTTCCAATTTTTAAAAGACGTCTTTTTATCTCTAACCACCTCTTTCACTCTTTTATTTAGCTGTGGTGCTATTTTTTGGTCCTCTTACTGTTTGTTTCTTTGTTTTAATTTGGGGGTATACATAGCATTTAAGCCAGATACCACTAGGGAAAAGGGCAGGAGGCCCTATCCCATAGAGACCAATCCTGCAATCCTTCCCCATGTAAAACTCCTGGTGGCTTAGATGGCAGACCATGGAACTGCTGTGCTCTAAGCAGGGCCGGATTAACTCTCCTGTGGGCCTGGGGCTATTAGATTTTGTGGGGCCCCTGTATTCAAGTCTTTTTCCTAGGAGGGAGTTTGGTGCAGGAGGTGGCTGGGGCAGGGAACTGGGGTGCAGGAGAGGGCATGGGGTCTAGGAGGGAGTTTGGGTGCAGGGGGAGGGATTTTGATCTGGGGCAGGGGGTTGGAGTGGAGGAGGGGGTGTGAGGTCCAGGTTCTTGCCGGGAGGGACTTACCATAGATGGCTCCTGGCCAGCAGAACAGCAGGGCTCAGGCAGGCTGCCTGCCTGCCTGTCTGCCATAGCCCCACACTGCTCACAGAAGCAGTCAGCTGTTAGCACATCTCTGTGGCTCCTAGGGGGAGTGGGACATCATACTCTGTGCACTGCCCATGCCCGCAAGTGCCGCACCTGTAGCCAATGGGAGAAGCCGCCTCCTCCACCACCACCACCATGGGCTGCAGAGATGCGCTTGCAGCCGGCCACTTCTGGGAGCGGCATAGGACCACGGCTTGCAGGCAGCCTGTCTGAGGGCCCCACTGTGCCATGGGACTTTTAGCAGCCCAGAGTTGGAGATCACTTCCAGTGATTTATTTTTGTGGGGGCTCCCCCTGAGCTGGGGCCCTGGGCTGCAGCCGCTAAAGCCCCTGCCTTAATCCAGCCCTGGCTCTAAGTTGCACTTGAGAGAGGATCTGTTTTTTTTCTACCTCAGAAAATGCTGTCAAAACAGCCTTTCAAATGACAAAACATCGGGGGAGTCAAAAAAAAATAAAGTATCAGGGGGTAGCCATGTTAGTCTGTAACCACAAAAACAACAAGGAGCCTGGTGGCACCTTAAAGACTAACAGTTTTATTTTGGCATAAGCTTTTGTGGGTAAAAAACCTCATGTCTTCAGATGCATCATAAATGCATAAATAAATAAATCTAGGAGGACAAATTTTAGTTCACTTGTGCCAGCGTATTACTCTTTGGGCTCCTAGAAAGATTGGCACATTCTAAGAGATCAGCCTGTTAGAAATGGTTTCCTGAAATCCAACTTGGATGAGCTGCTCTGGACATAGATTTTATGGCCTGAAGGGACTATCATGATGGTCTTGGTTGAACCTTCTGCATTACACAAGACAGAGAACCTTACCCAATGATTTATGCATCAGGCCCATAACTTCTGTTTGAGCTATAGCAAGTCTTTTAGAAAGATAGCCCATCTTGACTTAAAGACTGAGAGTGATGGAGAATCCACTACATATGCAGATCAGATGTACCTACCTGTATCCTGGCATACCCAGGATTCAAAGCCAGGATATCTAGCATGCAAAGCTAGGCCCATACCCAAAGGTCATAGAGTCACTGGTAGACGTAACTGGGCAGTGCAGGGAGGTGCAACAGGAAATGTCACAAACGTGAGCAGCTCTGACTGCAGAGGCATGGGCATTGATGTGAAGCTGTGAATCAGGATGAACTGTGAAGGCGTCAGAGGTAACTGCATTACATTAGGAATATTTTGGAGACTGGCATCAAGAGGTCGCAGCAAAAAGCAGATTGTGTTTTTGGAAAATGCTCTTTGTGACCCTGTTCTCCATCTGCCCATGAGAAGAATTAAAACAGACCCAGATGACACGTTTACTCTCTAGACCAGATCCTCAACATGTATACATTTAATTTCAGTAGAAGCCAGGTGAGAAACGCTGGTCTCCCCCGTGAAATCTGTATAATATAGGGTAAAAGCACACAAAAGACCAGATTTCACGAGGGAGACCAGATTTCATGGTCTGTGATGTGTTTTTCATGGCGGTGAATTTGGTAGGCCCCTACTAATAGATCTTTGCATTACAAACATCAAAATTAATGGCCAATAAGTGTAGGGTAATCAATCTCACTTTTACACTGGGGAAAGTGAGATCAGAATGCATCTGCCTAGCACCTTCTAACCATCCACTTTCTGTGCACAACAGAAGTGATCTTAGGATTAACCCCCCTGTTCTCACTCGACCCTAGGCGAAGTCAAAAAGCAGGAAGCTTCTACCAAGCATAGAGATGAAGCTGGCGTATGTTACACAGCAGTAGGTGCAGAGTCTGAATGTGCCAATAGCAGATTTAACTTTATTTCCTCTGGAAACAAAAGCCAGGGGAGGACAGGAGGGAGAATGTCTTCTGGGGCTCATCTGGTGCAATTATGAATGATCTAACCTTTCCCTGAGTTGATCCACTGAGATCTGCTGGATAGAGATGGGGCAGCAGCTAGCAAAGCAGGGAATGAGATGAAAACGGCACTGCAAGGTATTTATCTAGCACTCATGTGCAGCACATGGCTGAGCAGAAGAGACATTAGCATGCTGCAAACAGCATGCTTGTTCCCCCTTCAGTGTGCAGCAGTGCAAATGCCGGCATTCCAGCCATTTCGCTCCCTCAGTCCCCACACCTCCTTATGTGCGTTATTTATCATATCAATCTTCTTCTATACACTATAGAAGCAGCTCTGGCTCTGCTGTCACCGCTACATGGATGTAAAATTAGGAGTAGCACCACTGATGTCAGTGGAGCAGCATCCTTGTCACAGTGGTGTCAGTATGATTAGATGAAGGCCTTGTCTACATTAGGGATGTCTGCACTGGTGCCACGGCAGAGACTGTAGCGGAGGTGTGTCCATTTACACCAGCTGAGACTCTGGTGTTACATTGATGAACAAGGATCCCGAGCCCCTAGCCCATCTGAAAACCTGCCCTACTTAGAACACTTTGCTGAGGAAAACACATGAGCCCACAGCACTCTAGCCACACAATTAATATACAACATCACATTCTTAAAGGGTGAGGTGTGTGTATAGAAGAAGATTGATATGATAAATAACGCAGTCCCCACTGTGGCCCATTTGAATTCTACAGCAAGGCTCTCTCGTTTGAGATGGAAACATGCTAATTACCCTTCACCAGGGAGATTTCCTTCTTCCACTATCCATGCAGAATCCTGACAGCATTAAGTACATCCCTATTTGCTGCTTTAATAATCAGTGCCGAGCCTAAGTAGCACTTGCTCTGTCACTAATGATTCCCATCTAAACAGTGAATTGATGCTGATAAAATACTCCCTGACACTTGCATTTACAAACAGGAAAACTGTTTAGTTTAGTTTATGTATGTATTTATTTGCAAGGGATACAAGTGGTTATTAATGCCAAGAGAAAACACAGGGTGAAGTCAGTTCTGGAACCTCAATATAAGCAGCAGAGAGAACAGAGGCTGGAGGGTTGGACAGTAGCTCCCTCTGTTGTGCATAGGTGGAGCAAGGGGAAAGGTTGGCTAGTCATTCAGGAGAGGATGGATGGCCCAGTGGTTAGGGCACTAGCCTAGGACTTGATGCGATAGTTCAGTTTAATTCCCTGTCCCTCCACACACTTTAAGTGACTTGTCTAAGGTTACACATCATCTCTTTGTCCCTTCAACTAACATGTCTATAGATCAGGGGTCCTGGGATCCTGCTGCATCGTCACCCTGTTTTGACTTGTGGGAATGTGTCAGACTAAGCTTTAAGTAACAAGTGCTCTGGAAAAGAATCTCCAGACACGGCAATGCAAACAGCAGCAACAATTAGAATGTGGCCCCTTATTGTGACCCCACTGCTGAGTGGTAGCAGAGCTCTGCACTGGGACAGGCATCGTTGGTATTGTGGTAGTCGCTATGAGAACCAGGCATGGACCCAGACCACATTGTGCTAGGTTCTATGCATTATGATTGCTATTTATTAGGTGTATTATGGTGACACCTAGGCATACCAGGCATAGACCAGGATGTAAGTGTGGTAGGCACGGTGCATTATTATTGCTATTTATTAGCTGTATTACAGTAGCACCTAGGAGCCCCAGTCATGGACCAGGACTGCATTGTGCTAGGTGCTGTACAAACAGAATAAAGATAGCTCCTGCCCCCAAAAGCTCGCCGTCTAACGAGAGATAACAGTGTGAAACAGACAGACAGTAGTACAAGGAAACAATGAGAGATGAATCTGCCCCGCAGAGTGTGGTGGCAGCAATTCGATTAAGTACAACAAGACTTACAGGTATGACAAGCTATAGAGAAGAACGGCCCACTGGTTAGGGCACTACTATGAGACTTGGAGATGGGGCTTCTATATCATTTGTCATTATTCTCTGCTCCTGATCTGTTGTCAGCTTGTTATGTAGCAAAAGGGTCTAGTGGTTAAAGACCAGCTAAGTAGGTCTGGATTCTATTCCTGACTACCATTGACTCTGTCAGCTTGTGTAAGTCACACAGCCTGCTGGAGCCTCTGTTTCCTTGTCATTTCCTCTCCATTACTGCAGAACATTATAGTATTTTTGAATTTAGAAGGCACAAGCAGAAACAAATATCTACAGCACCCAAAATGGCTAATCCATCTTTATGTGCAGTTCAAACCGCCTTGCTCTGTTGCCTGCTATCAGTCAGCAGATTCTTCTTTGTTGCTTTATCATTAGCAGACAAGAGCCATAAAAAACTTTTTACAATTATCTCTTTCCTCATTTATGGAAGAAAGTCAATACCAACAGGGATGGAGGGCAAATATTATAGCTGAATACCAAGAGCAGTTCGTCTTTCATATTGTCCTTGCAACTGCAGACTGAATGTTCACATCTGCTACAGAGGACTCAAATTACTGTAATGAACCAGCTAGCATGTGCATCAGTGTATTTGTGCATGACACTCCCCTTTACTGGATGGAATCAGCACTGCTCAACTGTGTATCCTGGGCCTTTATTGCTTCAGCAATCATACAGCTCAGACAGCCTCAGTTTGTGCCTTAAAAGTTCTGGGGATTCAAGTTCTATTTCTCCAGGTGTTTCTTGGAGCACTGCACCATTAAATTGCAGCAGTGTTGCCAACCGTCATGCTTGTATCATGAGTCTTGAAATATCTTGTGTCTTTCTTGAAGTCCCACTTGTTGGAATCATGGGATTGCAGGAGCAGCTCAGCTTTCATTTGGGGGGGGGGAGGAAGTTCCCATACCCAATGGTTGCAAAGAAATGCTTGACAACTTGAAGCAAATGCCCCCTTAAGGCTCAGAAACCAGAAAGCAATAAAAAGAACTGCAAACGTATTATTTGTTGTTCCATGCAGGCGGGTACAAAGATGAGACATGCACACTGTGCTCTCTCTCTCTCTCTCTCTCTCTCTCATGAAGAGTTTACTTTGCTTCTCTCTTGTTTGGTTGTTCTCTTAATCCAAGATTAAGGTCATTCAGACTGAAGTTATGTAGCTGCTGCTATTGTGTGGAATAACACATTTTTTCCACAGAACCAGTTCCCTAATACCTGCAGGATGAAACTGCACCTTCCTCTTCTTTCTGGCTCAATCTTGCAACTTTTTATTTCATCCCTTGCACATTTCAAAAGTCTGCAAGGAGTTGTTTTTTATCTTCACAATAAATTAATCTCCAATACCACTTCAAGTTCTCAGCTTTCTATTGTTTTCACATACTCTAGGTTTCAGCCATTCCCAAGCTCTTGATCTTTTATTTCCCTGGTGATGATCTTCCCTGAAATTTCACTCCCTTGCCTTTAAACCCTCTGTCTTAAACTATTATTTTGTGTAGTGGTTTATGACTTCTTCAATTTAGTAAAACATTAGTGAATGAGGCTTAGCTTTCCAATGAGGATATAAATTTGTTTGTGAAACATAAAATCCCTGTTGCTATGAATCTGATGAGCAGTTTGAGGAGTAACAGACCAGTTACTCCTCTGGATCGAAAATGAGATCTATTTTAAATGTAATTTATTTTCTCTGGGATACCGAACATGTGGCAGTGCTATCAGCATGGTGCATTCTTAAAGGGAAATATGCTGAGCTATGTCCTCAGGCCTAATTCAGCCAAATGCAGCCTGGGGCATAAACCTTGTAACAAGGGGTGCAGGGCCGGTGCTACCATTTAGGTGACCTAGGCAATGGCTTGGGCGCCAGAATTTTGGGGGGGCGCTATTTTGCTGGGGGGGCCACACGCAGATCCGGTGGACCTACCGCAGTCATGCCAGTGGACGGTCTGCTGCTGGAAAGGCTCCGGTGGAGCTGCCGCAGTCATTTCGGAGGATGGTGCGCTGGTCTAAAGGCTCCAGCGGACCTACCGCGGTCATGCCTGCCAGCACGACTGCGGTAGGTCCACCGGATCCGCGGGGGGGGCGGCGAAATGGCCATCCGCCTAGGGCATCAGAAACCCTGGCGCCGCTCCTGAAGGGGTGAATTTCCCCCCTCTACTCCAAACAACAAAACCAAGATGGTGGGAAATTTTCCATCACAATATCCTCCTCCCCTAGTTGGGTTTTTTGACTGAATGGAAATTATTGAAATAAGTATCTGTATTTGATGAAAATGTTGGAGTTTCACTGAGAAACTGGAAGTGTTGGGATTTTCAGGTTTGGGATGAAAATCTGAAACCATTGACTGAAATTTTTGATGAAAAGGGTTAGTTACACATTTTAAAGGGTTTAAAAAAATATCACTTCCTGATTGGCTCTAACAACAAATAGATAGAAATTGAACTGATTTGCGTGGCCACTGAATGGCAAGTCAGGGGAAGCTACATGACTTCTCTGTTTTGCCTGTTTTCTGACCAAATTGCAACTTGGGTGTAACTTACAATAGCATTTGCGTCACCACAGAACATTGCCCCACCTGACCAAACGTGGGTGCTGTCCATCTGGCATGGGAAAGTGGATTAATGGTAATATCTAACCTTCTGAGATGTCCCCCTTTCAAAGTGCATAGAGGAGTGAAGTTCTGGAACAGACTTCCAAGGGGAGTAGTGGTGACAAAAGACATATCTGGCTTTAAGACTAAGCTTGATAAGTTTATGGAGAGGAGGGTATGATGGGTTAGCCTAATTTTGGCAATTAATTTGGCAATTGATCTTTGATTATCAGCAGGTAGATATGCCCAGTGGTCTGTGATGGGATGTTAGATGGGATGGGATCTGAGTTACTACAGAGAATTCTTTCCTGGGTGCTGGCTGGTGAGTCTTGCCCACATACTCAAGGTTTAACTGATCGCCATATTTAGGGTCGGGAAGGAATTTTCCTCGAGGGCAGATTGGCAGAGGCCCTGGAGGTTTTTTGCCTTCCTCTGCAGCATGGGGCACGGGTCACTTGCTGGAGGATTCTCTGCAGCTTGAGGTCTTTAAACCACAATCTGAGGACTTCAATAACTCAGATTAGGTTAGGAGTTTGTTACAGGAGTGGGTGGGTGAGATTCTGTGGCCTGCATTGTCCAGGAGGTCAGACTAGATGATCATAATGGTCCCTTCTGACCTTAAAGTCTATGAGTCTATGATTGTAGTGACTCCTTTGACTGAGTCATCTTCAGGGACTGAACCTGGAACCACTAGATTGAAAAGCATGAGCAGCTGTTATTTGACCTAAAGAATTGGAGCAGTTAAGTCAAAGGCAGTAGCTAACTCCTAAGCCTGTTCAAACAGCCTAATTACTAAAGGGGGGACAAAGAGCCACAATTTTTAGCAGCTTGTAACATGTAATTAATGACTGTCAGCCAGATGCCCATCTTGTATACACCAGTGTAAATCCAGAATGACTTTGACTCCAGAGGAGTTATTCGGGATTACATCGACATAAGTGGTTTACACTGCAAAATTAAGTTCTGCATTGTAATGTATATGCATGCACACAAGGTCAGCGTTAGGTGGCACATGACTTTTGAGTTCCTAGCTGTGATCTTTTCTTCATGCAATTTTTTTATATGAAATTGAATAGAGAGTCTTATGTTTAAACAGGCTGCCAGCTGCCCATGGCCACAAGCTGATAGGCATTGCTGGGATTTATTGAGCCCTCATCACATCCAGCCAACAGCAGAGTGGGAATGGGAAAGTAGACATAGGAGCTGCTAGTTCTATGCCACCAGCAAATTCCCCTGCACTGCCTCTACAGACAGATGCTCCTGGGGCTGCTAGAGTCCTGTTGTGCTTGAGCTGAGCAGCTCCATAGAAAGGGTTGCCGGGGCAGAGGCTGAGGGAGAGCTGCAGGGGGCAGAGAGGAGGTGCAAGTTGGGATGGACTGGGAGTGTGAGGAGCCAGCTGTGGGGGTGCTCAGGTCCCATTGTGGTTGACCTGAGCAGCTCCAGGGGAAGGATTGTGAAGGGCAGAGATCCCTGGCCTGGGGGTGGAGAATGAGGCCAGGGGAGGGATGTGGGCAAGAAGTGTGCGGGGCCAGGCACACAATACTCAAGTCCTGTTGTGGTTGAGCTGAGCAGCTGCAGGGGAAGTGTTGTGAGGGGCCAGGGTCCCCAGCCTTGCAGGGTGGAGGATGAGGAGGCCGGCGGAGGGGATAGCTGGGGAGCAGCCCCTGTACAGAATTAATCTCTTTACTCTGTTAGAATGTGTCCCTGCTGTTGGTGAGGGCTAGCTGTTAAATCAAGGTCACCTAAACATGTCTGTGCTATGGAAGCAGACAGACAATAAGTGCCTGACTTAGACAGTGATGGAAAATGGACTAGGTGGTGTGATCTTTGACAAGTGCTGATGGTGGAGTTGGTTGGGGGGCTGTGGTTTTTTATTTTAATTGCACGGCCGTACGAATCCTTGTGTTTTGTTCCGTGACACCGAGCCCACATTTTCAAGAGCAGTCGGTATATTTGTGACAACATTTGTTTGCAGCTGGTGCCCAGCCACAAGTGGTGACTGCAAAGCAAATGCTGCTTGTGCTTCAACTGCAAGTGTTTCCATGAGTAGGTTCAGGCATAAAGATTTGGGGCTTGATTCCCCATTGCATGACTCCTCTTTACAGTGGCATAACTCCATTTATTCGATTCCAGAAGATTTGCACCAATATGAAACTGGAGTAACACAATGGTGAGTCAGGCCTTGGGCTTTTTGACTAATTACATTTGTGCTTTGAATGTGCCTTGCTACTTAGTGTAAAGTTTGGCCTATAAAAGCTGAGTTACACATGTTTTATGTTGATATGATATGTATTTATTACTCATGTGGGAAGTCTCATGATTGCTGTTGCACAGATTTTCAGTTAGATCCAATTTCCTGGTAAAATATTCGTTAGCCTTTGAATATGGCTGCTTTAGCTTAGGATGATGTCATGCATAAGATAGATCTTGGAGACTCCCACCTGAGGGACAGAATTTAGCACTACATCACCGCCAGTGAGCATTTTGTATGATAGTGTCAATAGCACGTTCCTGGGTGTAGATATCCATGAATGCAATATGCAGGCTAAGATGAAGCTGTTCTGATTTTCCAAGTTAGTAAAAGTAAGCAAAAGTTTAGATTTTGGAATCAGAATGGAGGCTTCTAACCAATTCTTGCAGCCGGGCCCTCTGGGATTTTGCTACATCCCTGCAGGCACCACAGTGAAACCCAAGAGAGGTCTGTAAGTTAAGCATTAAAACCCTCACTCTGCTGCCTTTTTGTTGCCACCATGTTCCTTATGGGAAAGTAATGATGGGATAGTCCAGAAGTTAGCCAGAAACATAAAAGGAGAACCCGTGGACAAGTGTTTCCTGAAAGTGCAGAATTTCACTGGAACTCCATCCACCGGGGAGAATTATTAGCAGAAGATTTATTTCCACTGGGATGCCAGGCTTTTAATATTGCCCTTTTGAATAATACACATTTAAAGAGGTTAACACCACTTATTTCTCCTCCGCCTGCCTTTACTGGCTTGAGCGTGCCTCATGGCATCTGCTAGCGGAGGCAATAAAATGTGGTGTTAACCTCCTGCACCACTGTGCAAAACAGAACCACTCTGAAAAGGCAAACAGCCGAGTTGCTGTTCGGCACACTGTCCCATTTAGGAGCCCCAGGCTTGACTGTGGGCCGAGGATTGCATGTAACTTCATGGGGGAGGGGGACCACAATTCCTCCAGGAACTCAGAACAATGTGTGTGCGGGGGGTAGGGGGGATGATTAGGAAAATTCACTCAAGTTGTAACACCTCTCCAGAAGTAGCACTATCAGCAGGTGGTTACACCTACTGGCTCAAGCAGGATTTTCCACAGACCAACAGACAACGAAAGGACCTTTGGATAAACAGCCTGAGTTGAAACTGATTCAGGGCCTTTTGCCTGATCCTGCAAACAGACAGGCTCTTCTGTGCAAGGGAGGCCCCAATCTTCCTGGGAAGGGCTGGAAGGACTTTGGCCTACTGAGCCCCCATAAGACTTATGGATGACATCGGGGATGCTTTTAGCATACATATAGGAGCTTTATTGTTTTATATTTTCTCTATAGCGCTTTAACCTTAAGAATACATGTGCTTGCTTATAATGAGCTGTGCGGTAACTTGTGACTGCTGGCACTTACAGCTGTCCATAGCCTTCAAAGAGAAAGCAATACCCAGACACTGGCCTGTTTAGACAGTCTGGCTTGCTGTGGATATCACCGTGTGGGCAGGGAGTTCAGCCTGGAAAAATCCCTGGTCAGGAGAGGGAGACATGTGTCTCTATACAAGAAAGGTGACAGCTGAGGAGCCAGGAGCCTCGAGAAGGAACACTGGTGCAGTTGCCTTGAATTGTGACCTAAATGAATGAAGAATAGTGGTCTGGCAGATTTCTGCACCTGCTCTGCATTTGTGAATCACAACACAAGGTGCAAAGCAGAGGAGAATTAGGCCAAGGGGATCTAGTCTGTGTTGAGTTGTCTCATGAGATGTCTGGGAGAAATGTTTCTTTTCCTAAGGAGCTTTTGCTGAAAGCCAGTTGACGGGCATGACACTTCCCCAGGTTATCCTCCCATTACACCTCAGGAGCCAATACCTGAGGTTAAGAACACAGGAAAGGGAGCAGTGGTTCAGGTTGGACATGGTGCCAAAACATTGTGTGCAAACTACCCTCTCCCCACATGCACACAGCTCTGCCAGGGCATCATTATCCTGACCATGCAAAGGGCCCCTGCTATTGCAGTCTAGTTACCTGCCTCACACAACTCAGCTAGTACTCCTAAATTCTGATCCTGCAATAACTCACATCCACAAATGTGGATACCTTCATCCCAGTGCTACAACAGTCCTGGATCCTTCATCTCTGTCCATGCACTTCAGTCCTAACACTGTGACAGCCCCTGTTGCAGTCCTATCCTCCTCCCCGCAACCCCAGCCCGCTTTTCACACAACTCTGCCAAAGCACCTTCCTCCCAGCACAGCATAAAGGTCCCACCATTGCAGTCTTAGCCCTCTGCTGAGCAGACACTCTCAATCTTGTGCTAAACCCAGTGGGGATGTGAACAAAGTGATTTTCCCCTGTGATCTGAGTTGAGACTGGATTTCATGACTCCAGGTATGAACAGTGAGGGCATCAACCCTCCACACCTTGGAGCTTCTGGTGTACATTTTTTTCAGTGCAAAGCTGTTACACTCAGAGGCCCAACACACAACCACACCCCCCAATTCATGTAACTAAGTTTAGTATATTCAGGTAGACTCCAGGTGGGAGACTCAACCATCCTGCAGACAAGCCAGTCCAGATTCCCTGCATGACTCAAAGCCATTCTCAAAGCTTTCCAGCTCTCTCTTCTACCCCTGACTGCTATATAATATTAAAGGAACACACGGTTCAGATGAAGTCTGGAGTAACAATCCCAAAACTACATGGCCTCTGGGTTTGGTTGTCTTGGAAGCTGAGACACTGAATACCAGTAGTGCCCCCTGATTTTGGATGGATGCTTAACATCTCTGAGAACAGGGCACCTAAAATGTGAGGAACCCAGAATCAGAGGCCACTTGTAAAAAAAAAATAATAATAATAAAAAAGAAATGTGGGTCTTGAGTCAGGTGTTGAATGGATTTTTCGATTCACAGGTAGTTTGGGGTGGGGGTAATTGTTTGGGATCAAATTAAATGTTTCATTTTAATTTTGAGTATTTTATGGTCTTGTATTTAAAATAAAAATTGAAAAAACCCTGCAAAATAAAAGCAGTTTTGACACTCTACCCCTGCCAAAAAAAAGGCCTTGAACCATTTTGATTGATATAATTTGTTTTCCCCCTTCCCCCAGATTAATTTCCCCAAACCAGCATGAATTCACAAAACAGTGAGTTGTCACCAAATCTGCATTTATTTATTTTGCAAAAAAAGAAAGAGTTTCAGGTGAAAATTTTTGCTCAGCATTAGTCCTGACCTCTCTGTGTGCCCATTTCCACCCGTGAGCTGCAACCGATGACACTTATTTACACTCACAGGAATGAAAGAAGGATTTGTGTCTGTGCAAGGGTGCTGGAAGGTAAATGCTAAATATTACTAATCTATCCTTCTGCCTTAGAGGTCTCTACCGCACCCATCACCGTGGTATATAAGCCCCTAGATAAAAGATGCTGCTTAGATGAAAGAGGCAAGCTCTTATTATTTCACAGCATTACCAGGTTGAACACAGACCTTACGAAAGGCATGTTCATTGTGTCCTTGTTGTGCACTAGCATATTTGCTTAAGTTATTACATGGAGTGTAACATTAAAAACACATAACACACACACACACCCCTCCAAATCCAGCCTCTTTGTTCTGACACTTTCCACTTTCAGTTTATTACTGGCTTGGCCATGGGTTCAATAGCAGCACTGATCACTTTCCATTAGTCTTGACTGTTATGTATTGAGGGTTATTAAATCAGCTGGCAGGTGTATAAATCTACCAGACACTCTCCTCCTCCCCTTTCAGTTTATTTTCCTCTCTCCCTGGCCTGCGATGCCAACACAGAGGAGCAGGGCATGCGCAGATGCATGCCTGACATCCCTTGGAAGGGAGTTCCACGTTTTGCTGAAGCAGGTGTGGTATAAAGGGGAAACCAATGGGACTGGATGAGCCCACACAGCCTGGTGAGGAGCTAACAATGCTTTCTCCTCTGCTTAGAATGGGGTGGGGACGCTGATGCACACTGGGATTGGTCTCAGAGTAGGTGCTGATGAAGACACAGCAGCTGGAATGCAGTGGGGTGGGGAAAGGAGGATCAAGAGATGCCATTGTGTGAAGTGATACCACATTCCCCTGCATGGAGCTACTCACTTGAGCCTCTTGGCCTGATCCTCATCTCATTTTCTCCAGTAACAATCAAGAGTAACTGGATAAGTATGTCACATCCCCCACCAGTCATAGTGCAGTCTGAATGCCTGATGATGTGGGGTGAGCTTCCCAGGCAGAAGCAAATGGCACACAGCACATTTGCAATGTCCCTCTCTAGTGGCTGGTCCAGAGAGACAGCAAGAGCCTTCTGCTGCTACTAGCTAATGGAGTTACGTCGGTGCTGTGCTGGAGGACTGAGGATCTATCCCAGATAATCATCTATGGCGGCAGGTCTCTATTTTAATTTTCTCACAGGTAACATATGGACTCAAGCCACTAGCTGGGCACACCCTGAATTGGATCCTCGGGATGGATGTGAGCATGAGGAATGCAAAGTCTGTCTCTCAGCTCTCTCGGGCCACTTCCTCCTTGAGGCAAAACAACAACAGTTCTTACATAGCACTTCTCATCAGCAGCTCTCAAGGTGTTTCACAAAGGAGGTCTGTAATATAGGTATAATGGTACTGAGGGAAAATAGAGGCAGAAGCAACAAGACCAAGCACAGTCACCAGATGCGTGGCAAATCCAGGAACTGAACCCAGGTCTCCTAAGCCCAAGTGTGCCCTCCACAAGGCACCACCACCTCTCACTTGTTACACAACATGGAGAAATTGTTACTGTGATCAACTCTTGAAAGTGCTAGGATTTAGCCACATCCATGAAGTTACTTATAGTAACTGAGCGGCTGCTACCAGCTGTTTCAGAGGAAGGTGCAAGAAACCCTGCAGTGGACAATTATGGAATAAGCTGCCCGCAGGGGAAATTCCTTCCCAACCCATAAAACCCCCCTATCAGTAAGGCTTATATCATAATGCTTGAGGGTCAGATCCCTTCCTAACTTGTATGGAGGTTGCTTTTTTATGTATCGTTTCTAACAGAAGTGGAGATTCCATCCATATAGATATCTACCACTCTTGGCTTCCATGATATCCTTTGGCAAGAAGTTCCATGGGCTAATTATTCATTGTGTAATAAAGAATCTTTGTTCCAATTTTAAAATGGATAAATACTTAAGCTTTCCACAATGAAAGTAAACTCTACCGAAACTGGAGGCCAAAAGGTTAGGAGAATCAGTGCAACATTACAACCATCATAGACCTCTAGTACCAAACCCTTCTCCCCCACAACCCCATCCGTCCCATCAACCAATATAGATTACCATGGTTCTTGGACAACATGTGACTAAGAAAGAGTACTTGCATAGCAGTGTTGGAAAATTTGCGATACTGACAGACTTGGATATTCCACATTCCCTATGCCACTTTGAAGGAGGCAAATAAATCAGACTTCTGTGCTACCTCTCTGACAGTAGAGTCACGTCATACAGACCTTACCTCTATGATCAATTGCTTCCTAAGTCTAGAATGCCTCCACCCAACCACAGAACTTGGCCCCTCTCTCACTGTGGGACGTTCCCTTATTTCAGAGAGATGATCACTCGCATCTAAGGCCGCTGGGAACAATGAACTGAGAACTGGACTAGACACACCATACCTAATTTTCAAGAACTTGGCTCATTTTCAACAGGAGAAAACATGTCAGTAACAATGGCCAGGTTCCATAAGATGAAAAACATCACTCAGCTCTGCTATATGATCATGATTGGCCAGGACCTTGGTTCTGCATCTAATCCCAGAGATGGCACTTTTACCATCAGAGTGCACCCTAACACCACGAGAGGTCAATGATTTAACAGAACAAAGGGTGCCATTCACTGAACCATTGGCATGGCCCCTGTAGCACCTCTTTGAATGTCCCTCTGCCAATCACTTGCCCAGCCTTAGGCTTCCATGCTTGTGGGATTGCATCTCATGGTGGGATAGCAGACAAATTCTAGGCAGAACAAATTCAGATGAGTTTGGATCAACATCTATCCATCTGAATTCTTAGAGGAACCTCTGAGCTGTCTAGGCTCAGTCACTGCCTCTCCAAAATCATTTATTCTAGCTACTCCCTATCAACCCCTTCACCTAGTCTTGCAAAGGGAGGTAGGGAAAAGGGAGTCATCTGAAATAAAAGGGGAAAATTCTTCCTTTATAACTTACTGACAAAGAAACATGTGATACCCACCGGGGAAAAATTCATCCCCTGGGTAACTTCATAAGCTTCACCAATATTATTGCAGGGAAGAATGTCTCACCTGATGTAAAAGAGAGCCTGGACAATGGAAGGAAGCAGGGAAGGACTTTGACTCTAATTTAGATTTCTCCAGGCAGGAGAAAAGCTGATTGATGTATGGTAGGCTTTATAATGGATCTACAGGGAATAACAGAGGCAGTTATGTAGCGTGGTTTGCAATCTGCTAACCCATCACATTATGGAGCTCTCATGTGATTTAATTTAAACTTCATTTACTTCAAAGGGTAACTTGCCTTTGCACTGTCATCACATGCACCTGAAAATGCATGGCCATGGTGTGCAATAATATTTCTTTATTGAAATGAATAGGCAGGGAGTGTCCTAGCCATTCTGGCTTTATCTAGCAAGGCTTCACTTTTATACAGGCTTGGATCAGACTGCATGAGGATTAACAGGACTCAAACCCAGGTCAACAGAGCTACCAGTCAATGGACACCACTACTCAACCACAGCTGTTAACTGGCTGCTCTATGTGGCCTGCAAACCCCATAAAAGGCCAGAGGGCATCCTAGGAAGCTCCCAGGCCACAATGTGGATCCCCAGTGAGATTCCAGGATGGACTCTGCTCCCAAACTCTTAGCATTGACTTTGGCTCTGACTTGGATTCTGACCCTCACGCTGGACCCAGAAACCCACCACACATTCTGATGTCTGGTACACACCTTGGCCCAGGAAGCTGACGCTGAACTGCCTGGTCCCTGCTGCAGGACCCCATGCACAGTCTAGCCATAGTCCTGCATTGTAGTGCCATGTCACCCCAGTGAGCATCAGCAGCATTATGGGAATGTCTCTCAGAGCCACGCACTGCATGGCAGAACATTCCAAATACTACACTAAAGGGTGCTATACGTTCCTTCAGTCAGCCAGCTTCAAAGGCTGATTCTTAGGGCTGGAATAGTATCATTGTTCACCTAATTATACCTATTGTCCTTCCAATGGCAATGGGGGCCAGATGTCTGAACATCTCAGGACACCTCAGTGAGGGAAAGACATGTGGCCATCCTCATTGGGTAGATGAGGAAGCCAAGCACAAAGCAAATAGGTGACCTTGAGCAAGTCACCTAAGGAGTCTGCAGCAGAGCAGAGAATTGGTGCATGGTGTCCTAAGTCCCAGGCTAGCAGTGGAGCATCCTGCCCTCCCTTTCCAATGTAGGGTGCCATGAGCCCTGAGGGGGAGAACCTGGCATTCCTTTGAGGCACGCTTTTAAACCAACGCAACTGAGTTTTGACACCACATTGGCTCAACCTGTGCATGCTAAATAGATTTAAACCAGGGTTAAACTGATATGAAAGGTTGGTACAGAAAGAGAGACAGCAGAACTGGCCATCTTGAAGAGGTACTGATCCCTGAATCCACAGCATAGATGCAACCGCCCACAGATTGTTAGTTTTCACTCAGCAGGCAAATTCTTGATGAAGCTAGTGGGAGTCTTGCCTGAGTTACAATATGAGTAAGGACACATGGATTTGGTCCCTGAAATATTGATGTTCAATAATGACTCATTAATGAT
The DNA here is from genome assembly GCF_007399415.2 of Gopherus evgoodei. NCBI lineage: Eukaryota > Metazoa > Chordata > Testudines > Testudinidae > Gopherus > Gopherus evgoodei. The sequence goes on along the minus strand of NC_044336.1, from coordinate 8,849,559 downwards.
AAAGTGTCCTTGGACCAGTGGTCTTCAGCCTTTTTTCAGTTATGGACCCCTAAAAAGTTTCAAATGGAGGTACAGACCTCTTTGGAAATCTTAGTCTGCGGACCACAAGTTGAAAAACACTGCTTTAGCCCATTGGAAAGTTTGCCCTGGCCCTCAGTAATGTTACACATGTTGGGAAACAGCCCTGTAGAATGGAATAGGAAATGATCACTTTTCTATAGCTTTAAGCCATCCAATAGAATTGTATAACAAATTACATTCCTGCCATAGAATTCTATGGAATGTGAGACAAAAAGGCTAGAAAGGCTCTCCCTCTTAATTGCTATGGAACCATTTAGAGTTGATCCCTATTAAATTCCAAAGGGTTTCTGAAGGACTTGATACATTTAAAAAAAAAAAAAAAGGAAAACATTCTATTTCCAAACAGTGATAAAACACTCCAGGCAGGAAGCCAGCCACTCAGCTGGTATAAATCAGTACAGCCCTATTGAAGTTAATAGGGCTACACCAATTTACACCAGCTAAGGATCTGGCACCCTGTCTGTCAAGATGATTATTTGATTGTTCTCCTTGTGTGTTTGAAGTCACTTGGGGTGGCCCGGTGACTTATTCCCATACAAGGTGGGAAATAAGCACCCAGAAATGCACTGTCTGCAATAAAAGAATTTGATCACCTCCATTTGCTGATTATTGCAAAGACACATTCTTGCCCTATCAGCTACTGTCTAAGCAGGTTTTCAGTTTGTTCAGCAGGATGCAGCCTGAAACACCAGGCTTTGGGAATGTTTAAACCACCACCAAACATCTCAACATCTCCCACTAGCAACATGCAGGGTTTACACTAGGAGGGAAAGGCCAGCTGAGGCACAGCTTCAAAATCAAGGGCTGTTTGGCAGCACATGGGGCCTTACGATGAGCCTTAATGGATGGTTTGGCCAGGAACAGCTGCCATGGGGCTGTGGAGGAATAGAGCAGCCACTTGGGGTTAGGGAAGAAAGGAAAGCCAGAGGCATGCAACTCCAGCTTGAAACAGAAATACACAATGGGAAAGTGACTGAAGCCAAGCAACATGGGGTTAGCTGCCCAGGAGCAGCATAGACATACCCCTTGACACATATGCAGTGTATATAAAAAATGCCTGGCAGCAGCAAATCTACAGGCTCAGGCCTGCACTACAGTGCATTGTGTCCTAGGGTCCCAGTATCTGTGATTATTGTGACAAAGTTCTGTCCTTGACTCCATGGGTCCTGCATTTCCTGGCAGATTTTGCTACCCTCAGAGGCTCCCTGTGACCCTCCACATAGCCTCTCTCTCTCTAGAGGCAAAGGTCACAGCTTACTGAGCCATCTTCATCATAAGCCAACAGAGGTGAGGAGAAGCAATCCTCCCTCACACAGTCTCTGTTGTCTCCCAGTCTCAGTGATTAATCAGGAAGGGGAGGCGGGAGTCCAGGCCCACCTTTTACTCCAGGCTCCAGCCCAGGGACCCTAAAATTAGCTGCCATGGTAGCTGACTTTTTTGGAAATAGGACACACAATTCCCTGGGCCACTTCCCCACAGCAGCCCCCACTCAATCCCTCTTTCACCATTACCTCAGGGCCTTCTTCCTTGCACCTGATATGGCTTTGTACTGCTTCATTTCTCCAACAGCACAGCTCCCTTCTATAGCTCCAACACCCACACCTCACTGACTAACTGGGAGGCTTTTAACTAGTTCCAGCCAGCCCTTGATTGATTGGGACACCTGAAGCCAATCTAGCTATCTTAATTAGCCCCAGGTGTCTTGATTAACCCTGAGCAACTGCCATTTAGTTGCCATGGTCCTATTGGCATCCAGCAGGGGTGGGCGGGCAAAGCCCGCCCATTTCTAAAGGGCCTCCCCCCAGCCTAAGGGGAGGACCCACAGGTCTGGGACACCAAGTAATTACGGGGGACAACTAATGAAAAAAACAGGATCGGGAGTGAGGTCATAGGGCTAAACAAAGGGAACCTGATGGGGACACCGAGCAGAGAACCCCGGACAACGCCCACTGCTCCTCGAAGGCGTCAAGGGAGCCAGTGGACGCCGCCCAGAGGAACTCTGCCCGGATGCGTGAGCAGACGGAGGAACGGAAATAGGCCCTACAGTCGCAGGAAATCCCGTCGGCCAACCTCCTCTCCCTGGTGTTGTAGATGGCCAGTTTGGCCAGGGCCAAGAGGAGGTTGAGAAGGAGATCCCGTGACTTCGTGGGGCCACGGATGGGGAGCGTGTAGATAAAAAGGTGAGGGGAAAAGTGCAACCAAAAATGCAGGAAAATATTCAGGAGGAGCTGGAACAGGGGCTGCAACCTGGCGCACTCCAAATAAACGTGCGCCAAGGTCTCCTTCTCGCCACAGAAAGGGCAGGTGCTAGGGACAGACGTGAACCACGCCAAGTACACGCCCGTGCTCACGGCTCCGTGAAGGAGCCACCAACTGATATCCCCGGCGGGCCTCGGGACCATTAGTTGCCATGGTACCAGGGATTTGTTTAGCCTGGGGCTAACATACCTGTTCCTCACTACTTTACTGTAGCCATCTGGCCTTGCCCCATCACGTTATCTAGAGTCCTACCTACTGCAAGATGCTGCTGCATCTCTCACCAGAGTGAAGGGACAGAACTTGGTTGTGGAACATATCAAGGATTCTACATTGAGGCTATTGGTCACTGACAGCCGCTATGGTTTTGTCTAGCTCCCAGACTAACAGCCTGCATCGCACAGTCACAAGGACTTTGTGTGGTCTGACCTGTACTGAGCAGTCCTGGAAAGGATGGCTGGCTATGCTTCCAGGATAGGTAACTAAGATGCCAAGACAGCTATGATGATAGCTAAATATACGCATGTGCATCCCCTGACACACTCTCCCAAGTAAAGCGGAGGATAATGGATTTTTTCATTTTGCTGACAATTTTGGGGGGTGGGGGAGGGAAGAGAGTTTTGGGTTGAACAAAACATTTGATTTTGAATCAACCCCCCCCCCACACACACACCCCTCTTACAAATATTTTTAAAACAGTTTAACAAGTTGTTTCAAAAAACTCAAAGTGTTTCATTTCAAAAGTGTCAGCAGAAAATATTTTGTACTTTCAGATTGTTTTCCCTTAGGTCCCCCCTCTCTCACAATGGAAAAATGTCAATCGGTACAAATTCCAGACATGTGCTGGTCCAACAAACGTGCATTTATCACCAAACAAAAGTTTTAGCTCTGTTTCCCCTACACTAACCACAATCCCTTGTGGAAGGAGATCCACAGGGAGAAGACTAACTACAACAGAGTCAGTCATCTTCAGCCAACGGTGAGGGTATATAATGGGGTTACAGTCCATTATCTCCACCTACTACAGAGCTTTGGGCAAAAGAGGCTCTTATGATGTGAATATACTGTTTTGAAGAAGATTTCAGTACAGTGGTAGTTTTGCTGCCTTCCCTTTTTGAAGAGCACCTTGTCAGGAGAGAGAATGGGATTTACAGTAAAAACAAAGTGTGTTCAGAAGTGACTAGTAAGTTTGTATGCCCAACTCATGACACCTTAAAGAGACCAGATGGTCTGAAAATCAGACCCCTTTAGCATACTGCAAGTTGGGCACAAAAAGATTTAAAAAGGCTTAAAAATACACACACACACCCCTGTATCCAAGCATTTCAGGCACAGCCCCAGGGGCTCAAAGCAGTGGGGAATATACATATTCCATTGTAGAAAAGTGACTCACTGGCCAGCATGTCCCATCTCTGCAGATCAAGCCTTCCTTCTCTAGCACCCCTCTGACAGCTGCTCTGGCCCCACAGTGGTCTGCTTTTTGTTGTGACTCTGCCCTCTAGCCAGGTTATGTTCAGTCCCACCCTTCTGGGGTAACAAAAGAGTCTAATGATTTTACATCAAATCCTTAGACCAGGAATCTTTCATGCCACCTTCCTCCATGGAGAGTAGACGAAATCCAGGCTCTCCCTCTACTCTGGTTTCCAGCCCAGGGACCCTGCAACAAGCAGCTACAGTCTGTTCCCTTTGGCTCCTTGCTGCATCCCTGGGCCACTTCCTATCTCAACCTGTCTCTAGGCCCCTTTACCCATCCCCTGCCTGGGCTCACTCCCTGTACCGTGGGATCTACCACTGGAGGGCCTCCTTGTGGCCTGATGTGGCAGAGCACCTCTGTCCTCATCTGCCACCCACCCCCAGTGGCTGGTTGCTCTAGTCCCCTGGTGGTCTGCCTCTTCCCAGGACTCAGTCCTCTGGCCTGCTCATGAGCTAGTACACCTCTTTTGGGGAATAGACAGTCCAATAGAAAACAGGTTAATGGCCTCACAGAAGGGGCTTCAGCCCCACCTCTGGGTCACTTGGGCCTCACCACCTTCTCTCAGGGCTTTCCACTGCCTTTATTGCCTTCTGAGGTACCAGGGCTCACCCCTGGAATCCCCTAACCAAAAAAATCCTAAACTAAAAACATAGAAACTTACTACTTTCTGCCTTCCTCAGGCTTGGCCTCTCATCCCTCTCTGCTGCTCTGTTCCTCCACTGAGCACATCTCAGGACTCCTTCCCTAGGAGTCCAGATCCTGCCCTTCTTATCAGAGCTCACAACTGGAGCTCACTCCACTCCCAGTGGCTGCTTTGTCTATCTCTCTGCTGTCTCCTCTTGCTAGACTTCCTCTCAGGAGAGGATTCCAGGGCTGGCTGGCCAGCCTTCTGCCTGGGCTTTCCCCTCACAATCTCTGTAGTCCCATAGAACAACTGCAGAGTTTCTCTTCAGCACCTTTCTGCTCTCAGCTTTCTCTGTTTATAGTCACCACCCAGCTCTTTTCCCAGCTGATCTTCATCAGTTAAGCCTGGTCCACGCTCTAGGTACAGCCAGGTAGCATAACCAGCCTCTCTGACCTACTTTAACCCATTCAGAACCTTCACTCTTCCCAAGCTCTGCAGAGCTCTTTCCAGTACCTGTAAAGAGCAGTGACAACCAAGGCTTTCTCCCTGGAGGTCCCACTCCTCTCTGCCTCTCCCCAGGTTCTCTGTGTCCACTTTTGCCAGAACCAAAACTCCAGGGCTGGAACCTGGTTTCTGGCCCATTTGTCCAGGCTGATCACAGGCACTCACTCCACGCCTGTCCTTGCATAGTCTCTCTCCTAACCCTTTGCCAGTATTCCTGCCTAGCAAGCTGCTCACAAGGCCTACCCCCAAACCACCTGCTTCCGATCTCTTACCTTCAATGCCTTCTTTATTAGTTACCCAGTTTCTCTCAGCTGCAATTTAATCCTTAATTCAGTCACCCAGCTCCTCCCCAGTTGATCCTAATCCTAACTGGGGCCTGGCCCACCCTTCAGGTGCAATTGGGTGCACTAATTGCTTTCTAGGTACAATTAATTCTTTCTCAGCCACTGCGGGGTATATACCCCATCACAGCCAGATTCCAGGATATCTTCATTTAACATAGTTCCTGGTGGCTTGTCACATTTTTGCCCTTGATGAGTGTGACTTCATGAGTCCTTTTTAATGTTGGCATGCACACACACACACACACACACACAAAGCCTCAGCTTCTGGAGTCCCATGATTACATGAGAATCTCCTTTTTTTAAAAAAAAAAATAAGTCTACTACTCATGGTTGTGGAGAAAAGCTTGATAACATGATCCAAATACATGCTGAAAGCTGAGAAACTAGAGGACAAACAACCCCACTCCAAAACTATAATAATAATTAATAAATATTTTTAAAAATACTATTTTTTGAGGCCTGACTCATGATTTTTTAAGTCTTGGGGTTGGCACTATTGGATATAGGGGCTAACTCCAAAGCTTACTGAAATCAGGGCTTTGAATGAAGGGCTGGGTGATCAGCTGATTTATGATTTCTGATAACAAATCTGGTCCAAAAAAATCTACCTCCCACAGCGGACAGCCAATCTGTGCTATTCACAACAATGACAGGTTAGTGAGTCAAATGTTGTGGCCAAAGTTTGAAAGGGCTGGAAAATAGCATGATTCATAATTTTTGTAGTTATTCATGCACATGCCAGAGTAATCCAATCCCATGTTTTCAGATATATAATTGACTGATTGTTCCTTCCTTCTTTTGTTTCCCCCTCCCCCTATTTACTGCATAGCATCAGACAGCTGAGTACCATTGTGTTGTGTGTTTTCCTTTTACATGATTTGGGGAGGGGGTCCTTTTTTAAGATTTTGGGAGATTGGTTCATCATTTGAAATTGCTTCATGCAACCGTATCTTGGCCCAAGTTGTGCGCTATGTCTTTGACGATTTGCAATTGCTGCTCATTATTCATGGTGCTCACCACTGGTTCAACTAACTTATGCACTGTGGTTTCTGCACCCTGACTAGGTGGCTGCAAATTTTATAAACAGGGAAAAGGAGAGAGAGCAAAGAAATTTCAAAATGGCCTCCTGGATGTGATTAGTTGACATGAGGACATATATATTCAGAGATACACAGGCTCCCATGTTGGCTGGGATAATGCACAACCCCAGACGTGCCTGGAAAAGCCCTCCCCTCAACCTGGCAAGTCACTCACACCATATCCTATAGATCCCCTGGGTCCTCTCCCATTACCATCCCTTGGATGAGTCTGGAAGGTCAGTTGGCTGCAGTACTGTTTGGGGAGCATATTGTCATAGAAATAATAACAGTTTCAAATATCACACGCTAACAGCCACTATTTCCTTTTCCTTAAAAAAAAATCATTACAAGGAAATGAAATGCACAGAGGTGCATTAGGGCAATGTGATTAATATTAATAAAGGGCCAGATCCTGGAAACTGCCCGTAAGCTGAGTACATGAACTATGCACAGGGGAGTTCAGCTGGAGGTGGGGATTCAAATCTGCCTCTCTCAGGACACAGAATGAAAAAAGGGAGCCACTCCACAGACACTACTGCAGCCTTGACAGTAGCTTTAGCAGCTGTTGTGCCCCTACTGTTTTGGGCTTCAACTTGTGAATCTGAGTAGTCATGACTCTGCCATCCCATCCCATCAGCTCGTTGCTGTCCACTGGGGCAGAGCAAACCCATACCTCCTGGGCAGACCTGCACCATGCAGAGCTCACAGATCCCCTGTGCAGACTCCCCATAGCTGAGTTGCCCGGTTCCATCGCCTATCGTGCTTTAGGTAACAGAGCAGGAGGGCACCATTTGTCTTGAGATTTTTAAATGCTCCAAAGCCTGGAAATCAAAAGCAATGCTTTTCACTGCAACCACATTGCAGCTAGTGTTGAAGGAACACAACGCGCCGCATTCGCATCAGGATCACAGTCCAGGGGCTGAGTTACAATCACTGCAGGACTTGTGTGCATGTAAAACCTCAACAACGGCATTGCCTTGACACAGCTTCTTTTCACACATGGCATGGGCAGTACCTGCAAACCTTTGCAAACGCTGCAGGGCTTGCGCTGGGATTGGGAAGGAGAGCTGCTTATCAGTGCAGGCCTAACAGCACTGGAGGTGTGAAATGCTGACACACCAGCTGCCAGGGCCATTTACATCAGCCAGATTGGTCTCTCAGGACAATAATAGATGTAGAACAAATGATGATGGGGAGCCGAAAGTGCTATTACTCATTATTGAAACTTTGGATTATTCTCTGGCCAGTGCTAAAACCATAAAGCCAGCAGCCAGTGGACAAGCCCTCGGTAACCTCTGTCACTGAACTAAAAGCTTTCGGAGGGCGAACAGAAGTGCTATAAATCTTGGGGGTGACATTAAACATTTGTCACAGAAACACTTAGGACTTATTTTAATCTCTCCCTTTCAGAGAGTTCATCATAACAAATAACTAGGTGATTTAACCCTAGCCAGAGGAGCCCCCTTCCCACTGCAGATGGAAACAACAAATGGCTCCTAATAGACTGGACAGGCCTGCTGATCGGCAACACCAGTGCGCTGTGTGGTCTTGGAGCACTTCCTAAATGGACGCAGACACTGTGATGTTTACCCAGGCTGCCTATTACTGTAATGACACCGGGCCCTGCAAATGTTTTAACTTGATTTTTGTTTTGTTTTGTTTTGTGATCATCCATTAATCTTGCTCCTGGCTGGGAAGGAAAGTAAATTATTTACATTGCAGACGTTATAGGGGATTGTTCCTGCATTAAGGTTTCATTTGGGAGTGTTAAATCTGTCTCTCCCGGTAAGTCAGGGATTGGTTTTGTCAGATGACTTGTCCAAAGACGAATCCCATCCATGACTTAGCATTCTTCTGCCTGGCCGTTTCCTTGTTCACCTTTCTCTGAGATGGGAGGAATGTGCAAAGGTGAATAACCTTGTAAAATGCCTTTTGAAGCTGTAAATTTCTGTAGTCATGTCAGAGAGAGGCAAATAATCTCAGCTAGAGAAAAGCAGAGTCTGTGCCAGCATCTCCCACACACACAGCTCTGCCAACGCACTTCCATCAGCAGCCTCTACCATTTCAGTCCAGGGCTGCCACACAGACCTGCCACCTTCATGGGAGAGAACGCAAATGAAGCAGATCTTCTCAGAGCTTCACCAAAAGAGCACTAGACTGAGTTCTCCTTTGGAGAAGTTACTTAGTTGCTTAGTTTTAGATAAGTAATGAATGAAAATCATAGTAGAAATACCTTGCACTTCCATAGCATTTTCAGGAACTTAAGCTCAAAGTAACTCTGTCTGGGAGATCAGTTATTGTCTCTGTTGTACAAATGAGGAGACCAAGGCATGGAAAGAGTTAGTGACTTACCCCACTGTCAATCGGTGAGTCTGTGGGAGAACCAGAAATAGGTCTCTTAGCTCCCAGCCCTATATTTTATTCCTCCTCACCAAATCTCAAATAGGAAAAACATGGCAGAGGTGGCAGTCCCTTCCAGCCCAGGAGGCAGTGAAATAGCAGGCTTGTTTCAGTTTCACACCCAGAAGGTGTTCTTGCCAGAGGGTAATCACCTGGCACTGGCTGCTGTTGGAAGACAGGATACTGGGCTAGATGGACCTTTGGTCTGATCCAGTAGGGCCATTCTTATCTTATCTTATGACTGTGAATGACCTGTTCTCAGCCCTGAATCATTATTCCCAGTGGAAATAAACTCTTGCTGGAGACTGACAAAGGTAATCCTTTCAAAGTGCTGACCTTTCCAACCCCACAATTTTGATGCTCCCGATTAATGAACCATGATACTGTCCCCACAAGAACTGCTAACCAACTTCATTACCCATTGATGAACCTTCCTCACAACTTCTTCCCAGCAGGTCCTCTTTCATAGCTGTTAAGTCCTCTTGAAACCCAGGCCTCTAACCTCGTGGGAAGTAATTCACAATCCTCTGACAACACAGGATTAAAGAGAGCTGCCTGTAGGACTGACTGGGGTATTTCACCTCCAGCATGATATAAATTAGAGATGGCCCAAGCCAAAATGCTGGATCCAAACTCCTTTGAAAACTGTGGAAGTTCAGATGTGGATCTGAATGTTGGGGCTCACCATTATCTCTATAAAAACCACCACCAAAGCCCTGGAGCAGACACTTTTGAATGCTGGGAAAATTTGGCTCTGGAACAGAAATTTGCAGCTCTGTCCCATCTTTAACATTAGCCCTGGCCTGAAGGGATGCTGTCATGTGCCCCTTGTAGATGTTCTGGAGTCCAGTCGTGACAAAGAAGCCTAAATCCAATCTACTCATAGCTGAAGAACATAAGAGCATGTATAAAATATTAATGTCTTCCCAGCAAGGAAAAAACAAACAAACTTGGGCCAAATATTGCTCTCAGCTGCACCATCATAAACCCACTTAAGTCAATGGTCTTGTCACGGTGTAGGTGAGGGCAGAATTTGCTCTGGTGATTGCAAGGCAATGGAGGATTTGGGCCAAAAAAATGCATCTAAGCTTCACATGTAAAACCTCTTCTTGCACTTGGCAGTCATTCCTCTTGTGAGTGCAATCCCTATTCTGAGTGTTTAGCTTTGGGCCTGAACCATGTGCAATGAGCAGGTCAGGTAACTGCAACCAGATTTTGAATTCAATGGGAGTTTTAAGATCATGAGCAGGCCCTGCCATAACAGGTGAAGAGCTTTAGAGGTCTTCTGCTGAGACAAAGGAGGAGCCCTTCCTCTGGGGGCTGGACAAGCAGCGAAGAAAAGAGTCACTTTATTGTGAAAGACAAAAATACAAGGGCCCAGAACCTCAGAAGTATTTGGGTGCCTAACTGCAACTGAACTCAATGGGATCTGGGCCAAGGTCCTCGTAAATTAATTACGCTGGTAACAAGCACTTACAGAGCTGCTGTAATACACCTGTGATTCGCACACAAACAGCACCCCCAAAATGCCTATGAGGAACTTAATTGTTATTCTGTCAAATAAAAGGAGAATTCAAAATAAGAATTAAACCTCCACCAATTTTTTTAAGCTGGTTATAGTGGATTAGAAGAGATGAATTCACATTGATGTAGCCAGATAAATCCTTAAAAACTCCCCTGGGGCTCTCTGAGTTCTGAGTCTAGACCTTATCCTTCAATAATGGGACATAATGTACTATTAGGAATGCTTTTGTAGAGGGAATGGGTTTTCTGGTTACAGCAAGAGACTAAAACTTGGGACTCTTGGGTAAGGAATGGGTGAATAATGGATTTTTCAGTTCACAGGCTATTCCAAAAAAATTGGGAGAAAAAAACATGTTGGGCCAAACACAACATTTTGTTCAACCTGAAACTAAATGTTTAATTTTTATTTTTGTGCATTTTTATGTTTTAAAATATTTGTATTAAAACGACAGGAAATTTGAAAACCTAAAGTCATTTTGGTGTGGCCAAATCTGCATATTTCCCTGAAAAAAAAATGTAGTCAAAAAATTTTGTCCAGCTCTACTTCTGGCTTCTGTTCTTAGCTATGCTGTATAACCTCAGGGAAATTACTTAACCTTTCTATGCCATGGTTAACCGATCTCTACTTTGGGTATAGTACAATACTACCTGCTTCACAAGTTTGTTGCAAGGGTTAATTAATGTTTAATCCTCAGAGGAAAGGGGCTAGAGCAGTGCAAAGTATTATTAACGTACATTTAAAAGAGCCCTGACCCTCCATAAATATTAATGCATTATGGTGGGGTTTCACAGTGCAAACAAATGCCAAACACTCTAAAATATTGATATTAATGTCCGCATTGTAGTCTCCAGAGAGCAACCATTTGAGGAGTCTATTGAAAAACAAAGAGGTTAGAAGCAGCTGGAGTGGGAAAGCCTTGAAGTTCAGAGCACTGCAGTGGATTTAACCAGAGAAGATGAGTCTGTTAATGGAAATATTGATTGTCTCGGAGGTTCACGGCTGCCAAACCAACCTGCACATATGGTACCAGTTTTATTGATATATGAATGAGATTAAACATGACACCTGTGTCAAGCGAATCCCTAGGTACCATTTAACTAACACTTAAAGCAGCTGCTTTTGAAAGATTACCTTCAGGCATAGGCCACCCAAATAGAACAATATAATCACCGTAAGTAGTTCCCCAGTTGCCGACAAATGGGAATTCTTGCCTTGTGGTCGCATAAACAAACAGTATTAATGAAAGTCAAACAAAGGGGAATTTGGTACCTGGATTTTCTCTCCGGCTATGTGGTGGCATCAGATCTCTTGCTGTGATCACCAGGCCCAATCACAGGGCTCTTGGGGCCTCCATCTTATTAAACTGGAAAAAGATCTCCTTGTGACCTTGAGCTGTCTGGCAGAGTACTTTTTTCCAGGTGGGATTTCATGTGAAATGAAACAGGGTTTGGGGATGCACCGAAACCTAGTACATTGTGCTCTGAGCTGGTTCACTTAGCTCTGCATCTAGGTAATTCTACTATGGTAGTCAGGCGGGATTTCATTTTATAGATGCCATGGGCCACGACTGGGATGGACACCATGGAGTAGGAATGAGCCAAACTTGTTCAACGGTGAGCAGGTAATTCTGCATATAGAGTCATAGAAAATATAGGGCTGGAAAGGACCACAAGAGGTCACCAAGTCTGGCCCCTGTGCTGAGGAAGGACCAGGTAAACCTAAACCACTGCATACATACCACTACAACAACACTGCATAGACCACCCCGGCAGGTGTTTGTCCAACCTGTTCCTAAAAACCTCCAGCAGTGGGGATGCCATAACCTCCCTTTCCAGAACTTGACTACTCTTCTAATTGGGAAATTTTTCATAATCTCTAATCTAAATCTCCCTTGCTTCAGATTAAACAGATTACTTCTTGTCCTACCTTCAGCAGACTTGGAGAACAATTGACCACTGTCTGCTCGTGACAGCTCCTAACATATTTGAAGACTATTTTCAGGTCCCTCAGTCTTCTTTTTTCATGATTAAACAAGCCCAGGTCTTTTTAACCTTTCCTCATAGGTCAGGTTTTCTAAACCTTTTCTCATTTTTGTTGTTCTCCACTGGACTCTCTCCAATTTGCCTATATCTTTCTTAAAATGTAGCACCTAAAACTGGAAACACTACTCCAGCTGAGGCCTCACCACTGCTGAGCAGAGCTGTCTTATATATGACACTCTTGTTAATACACCCCAGAATGATATTAGCCTTTTTTGCAACTGCATCAAAATTTTGGCTCATATTCAATATGTGATCCACTGTAACCCCCAAACTCTTTACAGCACTACTGTCACCTAGCCAGTTATCCCAATTTTGTATTTGCATATTGGATTTTTCCTTCCTATGTGTATTACTGTGCACTTCTCCTTATTGAATTTCATCTTGTTGATTTCAGAGCAATTCTCCAATCTAGTCTTGGTCATTTTGAATTCACATTTAACCTTCAACAATGCAACTTCAGCCCTGATGAAACTGACAAGAAGTCAAATAAACATCTCATGAAAAACCCAATGGAGAAGATTATAGAATCGTAGGACTAGAAGGGACCTAGAGAGGTCATCTAGTCTAGTCCCCTGCACTCATGGCAGGATTAAGTATTATCTAGACCATCCCTGACAGGTGTTTATCTAACCAGCTCTTAAAATCTCCAATGATGGAGATTCCACAACATCCCTAGGCAATTTATTCCAGTGCTTAAGGAAGTTAGGACAGTTAGGAAGTTTTTCCTAATGTCCAACCTACACCACCCTTGCTGCAATTTAAACCCATTGCTTCTTGTCCTAGCCTCAGAGTTTAAGAACCATGTTTTCCCCTCCTTATTGTAACAACCTTTTATGTACCCAGCCAATGGAAGTGTGGAGCTGGTGCTAAAGGTGGGGGCCCCCCTGCTTAGAAGCCAGACCCACTGCTGGCCACTTCTAGGGTGCAGCGTGGTGTTGGAACAGGTAGGCACCGCTGATGGGACTTTTAACATCCTGGTTGGTGGTGCTTACCAGAGCCTCTTGGATCGCTGGGTGCTGAGCAAGGCGACCCAGTGTCTTCCATGCCATGACCCAGTCCCTAGTCCAGAGTGATCTTGGAAAACTCAGGTATTCAGGAGACAGGAGACAAGCAGGGTTCATCTCTTTTAGGATGTGGACAACACATGCAGCAGGATGTGAAGAGACGATGGTAATCACACTGGGCCAACTCCTTGTCTTCTGCAAACCAGCCTAGCTCTTCCATGGGTGGCTCCTTCTAGCTCTCCATATCTTTGCCTCACAATAATTGTGGAAGATATTTGTGTGTGGAGTAAAGGCATATAGCCGTCTGTCCATCTTTTGGAAGTAATAAGAAAGTTGTTGAGTATATTATGCCAAAGTGACATTTGTAGAGGAGTTTGGCTGGGGCTCGTCCCTCTCCAGGGCGATGGGGAACCACACCACCTTGTTACTTCCTTTCAGTGGTGATGGAAAACTAGCGTGGCTGCGGGGGGTCCCTCGCCATGGCAGCAGTAGAGGCAGAACATAACAGTTATTCGCACCCGGTTGGTGGGCAGTAGTGAGTCACGGGCTCAGGTCCTCAGACAGGAGCTGAACAACTGTTATATAACCTGGGTTCAGGGCAGGGCAACAAAGAGTCAATGGCTCAGGCCCTCAGGCAGGGGCTGAGCAAAGCGGTAAACAGAAAGTCCAGACTCTTGGCTCTGAAGGGCCTGGGAGGTGGGGATATGGCCAGCCACAAATTGGGTGCCGGGGGGATTCAGGCCCTCCCACTCCACTGCATCCCAGCCAGGGGCCCTAGCAGTGGCAGAAGGCCTGCTGCTGTGTCAGTGGGGATCCTGGCAGCACTACAGCTGGACAAGAGTCAGCTGCCTCCCTCTAGAGGTACCTGGGTCCGGACGGTGTCCTCCAAGGGGTCAAGCACCATGGACTCCTCAGGGTAACTGGTGAGGGGCAGGCTACAGCTCCTCGAGGCTCTGGTTGGCATCAGGCATCAGCCGATCTGCCCAGTCTTTGGGTCAGCCGCCGATTGCCAGGGTCTTCCAACAGGGAGCTAGGCCACAGGCATCTGGCCTCTCTGGTGGCTGTTCTTCTAGTGAGCTCTGGGGTTGGGCTTTTATACTTCGTGTCCTGTGCCTTGACCTCTGGGCGGGCGGGGGCAAGATTCACTGGCTCCGCCCACTTCGGTGTCCAGAGAGGCTCATCCCTCTCCAGGGCAATGGGGAACCACACCGCTTCGCTACACATGTTCAATTATTAATCAATTTAATCTTTTTCTATATTTACTATCTATCTGTCTAATCTAGCTCTCCTTCCTCTGGGTAACTCATCTTCACTGTTAAAACCGCAGAATGTCTCCTGCAAAACTGATAACTAAAGTAGGGCTGGGGGATGCGTTCAAAAGCTGTGAATAGATTATTCATGACTTGGCCATTACAGGCGAGCTATGGCGAGATCAGCTGCTCCTCAGCAGCCACTCACATACTCACCATCTTATATTGTTAACCAGATAAGAAGTGCAAACTGCCTTAATTGTTAACTAAAGCCCCAATCCTGAAACCAGGTTTGGGCTGGTGGAAATCTGAGGCCAGGTCCCACCCCAGTGGGAGCTGTTAACATGGATCTGATTGGAGGATTGAGATCTAATGCATAGGGGGAAATTTCCAGAAGTGCCTATGAGATTTAGGAGCACAAGTCTCCTTGACTTTCAGTAGCACGCATTTCATTGACTAACAATACCAACAGCTCATTACAATACCTCTGTGCCGACTTTTGTGTTATGGGGGCAAAACAAATTTCAATGTGGCTTGTGCTCCTAAATCCACTAGGTGCTTTTGAAAATCTCTCCTGTAGTTCAGCAGAAAAATAAGCATGTGGGCTGCAAAGTAAAAGATGAATCCTCTGAACCTCAGAGATGTATCGGTTGTGTCGTAACCTCATAAAATTGCTTGTGTGGGCAATGGGGGTCATGCTTAATGGCATAATCGTACCCTGTTTAGTTACTGGTGTAAAATCTAATGCAGGCAAACCACATACTCAACACCTTAATCCCAGCATCTGCCCCCTAGCTCTCCAGCAAACCCCTGCCTTATATCCTCTGCCCATTCCTGCTGCACTTTGCTGAACACCGACATGGCTTGTGACAGTGACATCAGGTTGATAAAGGCGTCATCTGCCAATGTCAAAAGTGACACATTCGAAAAGAGAACAATTTACAGCTCCCTGTGTTCTGAGCCTTTGCAGACTGTATTTATTGTCCAGTCATGCCTGAAAAACACAAACAGATAACTCCTGCCAGCCCATCTCTTAACCTACTAGGATTTCCTTCCTCAGGATTTTTAATAGCTTGACATGTCCAATATTTTCCCCACTATGTTTCCTATATTATTGATATGGGCAAACTGTCCTTGACGGAACCAACAGCTTTAGGTGTATATGAGAGCTTCTTTCAAAAGACTCTGCTAATATTCCTGGTTGGTCTCTGCCCTGAAAAGGTAGTGCTGATGACTTCATCTCATAAGGAGCAAGATGTCAGTGGCATTTCAATGAAAAACCCCTACACAAGCAACCCTTTGTTGTATGGTATTTCGTTGAGACCAAGACTAGTGAGAGAAGCTCTACCTATCCAGGGACTTATGTGGCTTCCACCGTCATCATCTCTGAGCACCTCCAAAGGCTAAGAAGCCTATTCTCATTCCCATTTTAGAGAATGGGAAAACAAAGTATAGAGAGATTGAATGATTTTCCCAAGATTATCCAACACTACCATGTAATAGAGCTGTACCACCAAAACCTCCTAGTGTAGACGCAGCCGTAGTCTGAGTGTCACTGCCCTAGGTTTATCGGCATCTTTGTTGGGGTCTAGGCTGGTTCCTCACCTTCTATCAACTCATTTGATAAGTTCAGCAAATCATTCACATTTTGGCTACGCTGCCAAACAATAATTAATAAGGGGCCTTTTGTCATGGTCAGAAACAGGCCTCATGTGCAAGTGCCTCTACTAGGATGCATCTACACTGCAGCTGTGTCCATGCTTTCCAGCACAGGTAGACGGATGTGCTAGCTTTGCTCAAGCTAGCAGTGTATCAGGGGTAGTACAGGAAGCAGCTCAGGCTAGCCAACTGAGTACAAATTCACCCGGATCCCCTAGATACATCCTTGGGCGGCTATCTCGAGCCACTGCCTATGTGCTACCCCCCTATCTCCCACACACAGAGTGTGCTAGCTCAAGCAGAGCATGCGTGTGTCTGTCAGCCCATGCTGGGAAGCATCCTCCCAGCTGCAGTGTAGACATACTCTTAGCGGCAGCTGCACCAAACCTTCAGCTGTGTCTTGGCCAGGTCATGGGTGGCCAGACCAAGTAGTTACAGCCAGAATCTGCAGTCACAAGAGAGGCGTCAAGTCAATTGGGTTAAGATACCAGGAGGTCAGAAGCAGGAGGCAAACTGGAGCTCAGAACCACACGTAGGGAACCAGAGTCAGACCAAGTCAGGATACCTGGGGGTCAGAGGCAGGAAGCAAAGTGGGGTCAGGAACGACAAGTCAGATGCCAGGGAAGCAGAGCGAAGCCCAGGTGTTCAAACAACTCCCTGTTCCTGTTGCTGGCTTACATAGGGCCGGTGGGCCAATCAGTTGCTCTGGGGCTCCGCCAATGGGACCTGAGGGGCAAAGCCTCCCACTGGGGTAAGCAAGTGCTAGCAGACTGCCAGGCGGTGGATTGGAATATGGCTGCTCCCATGAACCTTGCAGGCCCAGGTTCATGGGTCATGACAAGCATAGCAAATTCCACTGACCTCAGTGGAGTGAGGCTAATTTATATCAGCTGAAGATCTGGCCCAGGTCACATACTTCCAGGAGTGCCGGAAGCTCCCTAAAAGTGGCCCTGCTCCCTGCCCTACCCCTTCTCTGAGGCCAAATCCCCATATGGCCTCTTCCCCCTGAGGCCCTCCCTCCCATTTGCTCCTCTCCACCTCTCACTCCCATTGTTTACCCTTAAGGCTGATAAAAAGTGATGGGATCGGGGCCCCCTGGCGCTCCCCTCCCCCCCGTTCTGGTGCCCCTGCGCACATCCTGCCGATGTTACTGGGTAACAGACAACTTTGACATCAATAGTGTTTCCTTGTGCTCCTCAGTCTGTAGCCATCTCTTGTCTTGTATTTCGATTGCAAGCGGTTTAGGTCAGGGACTGCCTTTTTGTTCTGTTTTGTGCTGCACCTAGCACAACAAGGTCCTGGTCCATGAGGGGGACTCATATGAGCTACTGCCATGTATATAATAAGTAGTTATAACTAGGGCTGTCGATTAGTTGCAGTTAACTCACGTGATGAACTCAAAAAATTAATCATGATTAAAAAAATTTATCGCGCTTAATCTCACTGTTAAACAATAGAATACCAATTCAAATGTATTAAATGTTTTTCTACATTTTCAAATATATTTATGTCTATTACAACGAAGAATACAAAGTGCACAGTGCTCACTTTATATTATTATTTTTTATTACAAACATCCAAAAATATTTAAATAAATGGTATGCTATTATTGTTTGAGCGTGATTAATCACGGATTAATTTTTTTAATCACTTGGCAGCCCTAGTTATAACACTTTGGAAATCTGGAATCTACATACACCCTGGAATCTACATACACCCTTTGACTTTTGAACTCCACAATCCTTTTTGTCTGGAGACTTATGATTTTGTTGTGCAATAAATTTAGCACCTGACTCCTTCTAGTATCATAGCCTCTGCCGGTTTAACAATCCCTCATGCATTTAAATATCCTTTATGGCGGTTAGGAAAGAGAAAATGAAAGAGAATGGCACTTCCAGGACATCAAAGATACAAAGGGTCCCTTTATCCAGGAGACATCTCTGCATTGTGTGTAGTATTTTACCTGTTTAAATTGTCACTTCTCGAGCCCTTAAGTACAGTGCTGTGCCAGCTAAGTATGGATTTTTAATTAAGGTTTCCCCCTCCCCCACAACTCAATACTTTTGCAGGTTGAGAAATCTCTTTAATATCCAGCTAGGGGTTTAATGCTATATGCTATGTTTAAAAACTGCCATCTTAATGGCTCTGAGATGATAATTTTCACACTCTTCTGGGACTGATGTCTGTTATTAACTCTTCCTGGTCATGCAAAGGAGGTGGGGGATGGGTGCTATACCAGTTGCCCAGTGTTTTAACACGTGGCTTTCATTTATTTATTTATTTTGTTGGGGGAGTGATTCTCATCTCACTTACAGCTGTTTTACACCTCGAGCGCTACTCCTGATTGATGCCTGGGTTAATGAAAGGAGCGTTAGGCCCACTCTAGGTAAGCCCCGTGTTAGCAAGTTACAACGGAAGCGCAGAGACACCTCGGGATGAGAGTGGAATAGTGGAGGACTTCCCTAACAGCAAGGAGAAATTGGTTTAATATCCATTAGCTGCATCTGTGCCAGCTCACATAGTTGGTATTAAACATCCCTCAGGTGCTGCCGCGGGTACCAGGTCGTGTGCAGCACTTTGGCCATGTCTACATTGGGAAAACTTGCTAAGTAACATGCTTTACTGACCATGATGTTAAACATGATATTGCTATTAGCTTAGGCAGGGCCATCTGTGTTTAAATCCATGTTAGGTGTCAGCTGTCATGATCTCACGGGCCATGCTGCTTTAGGCCAGCTCAGGATCTGATCCAAGATCCTCCAAAACATGAGCACCGAGGCAACTTTGAAGAAAGGGAACTGCTCTGCATCTACCCCAACACCTTTCAAGACTAGAATGTATTGAGAAAAGGATATCCTTGCTAAGCAAAAGAAGGCAATGTATCTTGGAAGCTACAGGCCGCTTCAGTAACAGGAGAAAGCAGCTTGTCACAATGTGGCTGGCCCTTTCAGGGGAAATGGGTCTCAGTCCCATGTAGGTCATTCTCAACTCACCTCCCCAGGTGAGGAAAATGAAGAAGGGATATGTTATTCAATTAGACCCGCTGGGATAAATAAGGGAGAGGGCTAAGACCAGGGAAAGTGAGATGTGGAGAAGCCTGTGACAAGATGTCTGCAGAGGCCCAGAGAAGTCAGCAGATGGCCAGGTGACCTCTTGGTGCCTGAGAAAGGCGGTGGTGGAGCACCAGTAGTGGCCCAGGGCCCCATTATGCTAGGCGCTGGAACAAGCACAGAACCAAAGATGAGCCCTGCCCCAAAAAGCTGACAATCCAAGTGAAATACAGAAAAAGCTCACAACACTAAGGATTTGATTGCAAATATTCCACTCATGCCTCTGCTGGGCTCACCTGGCACATTGTTTCATGGCAGCTTGGTACTCCCTGGCTCCAGTTGAGCAGACCGGTCCTATTCCGCAAAGCACCAGATCATGTGCTTCTCTTCAGGCATGTGCTGAAGTCCCATTGGTGGCAATGGCCCTGAAATGCTTCCTAAAAGGTAAGCATGTGTACTAGTGCTTTGCTAACCAGAGATGAATTTCAGCACATGCTGGATGGGTGTCTCTGCTCTGGAGGGAGGCGCTCCACGCACTCCTCACCTCCTGTGGTCCCTTTGACGACATCACCCGCTTTGAAGGAATATTCAAAGTCTCCTGGGGCCATTCGGGAAATGACTTCAGGCCTCTCCTACTTGCCGCATGGCATTCTGTGGGCAAAGATCCCTTTCATTAAAACTGATAGATGACACTTTTTTGCCATAGTCAGAATTCAAAGCATTCTGATCAAAGTGCTAGGAATTAGGATGTTGACGTGGGATAATTATGCCTCTCAACATTTGCACCAGTCGGGAACTCTCATTAATTCCTTTCCCTTTACACACTGCTTGTCAGTTGAAAGCATTTCTACAGAGCTGATGTCTGTAGATATATTTGCTGACTGTGAATGTCAGCAAATCCCACTATGATTAGGCCTTGAGGTGACAAAACCAAACCTTGACTGCTACAAGCTAGGTAATTCAGTGTAGAGAGAAAAACCTAAAAATAAACCCCAGTCGCCTTTTAATGCAGCTGAGCACAATGCAAAATACATGTTATAAGCAGTTAGGTTCGCACAGTGAAGGGGAGAACTATAGCCATTCTTGAGGATCAGTAATATTGGCTGTTTTACGTATCCCTTGCAGCAGATTTAGAAAGTTATGTGAGCAAAGCAATGAAAAAAACAAGGGGAAAATCAGCACTGCCATTTGGGAAACACACAGGGCCAAATTTCAGTTTGGTGTTTAACAACTATGACTCCAGTGGGGTTACCCCGGGCATGGAGTTGGCCCACAGTGCTTCTCACTGTGGCTGGGGTTTTCAAAGGAGCCTAAATGAGTTAAGCACCCAACTATCTTTGAAATCCAATGGGATTTGGTAGCTCCTATTGCTGGTTCCTTTTGAGTTCCATTCAAACCCACAGCCTAGCTACACTAAAAGCACCTGAGGGCTGTGCTGGATTTTTCTCACGTAATACTGATGAATGTCTCATCGTTAGAATTAGTGGGAAGAATTCCTTGTGAGCATTTCACCAATTCTATCTCACACTCCAGTGCAGCCATGTTCACAAACCTCTTTATAGTCACATCTCTGCCAGCACCTCCAGGGCCAACTTTCAGAATCGGGCCCTTCATAAAGGATGCCTAGATTTGTCATTGCCCTAAAGATATTCTCTCTGGTCTCACTGATACTAACCAGATTGGTGATGCGTTTATATTATGTCGTGCTCTATGTTCTGTCCTTGCTCCCAATTTGCCAGGTGAAATTCAAGGTACCCTGGTAGCCACACTAATGATGATCCCACACAGGGGGATTCCATACTTCTATATGCCCTTACCCCTCTTCTCCTTCTGCCTTGGAGATCTCCGCACGAGCCTAATGCAGAGGGGGAGAGAGAGGCATGAGGGGTACATGGCCAGCTGGTTCACTTGCTGCACAAACTCACTACAGTTCAAACTGACTTGTGGGAGGGCACAGTGAGCTGCATCCTTTACTTTCCTCACAGTGCCCGCTGGCAGCAACCAGTAACATATATGTCTGGGCTTTACTCACTGGACATCTGTGAAGAGTCTGCCACTCAAATCTCCTGGGCCTTACTCCCCTTTTCTATTCTAATCATATCTAGCACTTTTCACCAGGAGAGCTCAACATACTCTACGAAGGAGATCAGCGTCATTATACCCATTTTACAGAGGAGGAATCTGAGGCACAGAGAGAAGTGACTTGCTCAAGATCACCTAGCAGACCAGTGGCAGAGCCAGAAATAGAACCCAGGTCTCCTGAGCACTAGTGCTCTATCACCAGACCATATTGGCTCAATTTTATTATATAGGCTTTTATACCACGGCCATCACTTTAGTATGAGTACCTTCCAGCCACGTATTCAGTGACATGGCTAATATCTGTCACATGTAGTTCATTCTCACTCTCATCTTCTCCCCAGGGGAGACATGTGCATGCAGTGTTGTGTTTTGGTTTTAAATGTCCATGCTGCTCTGTGTGAATATTAGAAGAGGCAAAAGTGAAGTATGCCTGGCACTTGGAGTGAAAAGTGGAGAGATTTGGAATGGTCCTTAGTTCTGTTTGCAGGGTGAGATTGCTCTTGGCGTTTCAAATGAGCAACACCCTCTGACTTGGGTTTTGTTTAAATTTTCAGATTGATTCCTGATTATTTTCCCATTTTGTGACTTTTGTATGTGAAAAGCAATAGAACTGGTTGGAAAACAGGGAAGGTGAAACGCAAATGTTTCCTTGACTTTTTGGAAATTCAAAATCACATCAACACTTCTAAATTCACAGAACTTCCACCACTTCCAGAAGACACCATAGGCCCGATCTAATGCCCAGTGAAATCAGTGGGCGGAGCCCAGTGCACTTCAACAGATATTGGATTGGGTCCTCTGTGAATAAATATCTTTTCTCGACACATCAGGAGATTCCTCCAGCTAGATAATAAATGCTGGGCCTAAAGTGATACTGTCAAGTTGTTTAACTGTCTTAAACAGATATTAACAACCCACCCTCTTCACTCAGCCCAGATGAAATTAGCTTACTCAGGATGGCTAATGTTTTTGGAAGTACTTTCTCCATTTTCTTTTCTTTTCTTTTTTTTTTAAAAACACACATTCTCTGTGGATCCCCAATCCGAAGACACAAGTGGCCGGGCTTTCAATGTAACACTTTACTGCTGTGTAACCAAATCGACCATCGGAAATCAATATTTCTTCATAACTGACCTTTCCTGAGTAATGATCTGTTGCTGCTCTGCTCCATCTATCCCAAATCTCCCCACCTTCTGCTCAAAGTGTCAGGCGCACTCCTTCCATTTTGCCTTTTCTAACATCGACACCGAACCGCATGGACTCTGAAAAATCAAAACACAACACTGCACACACAATTCTTCCCTGGGGAGTAACCAGTCTGATCATGCTTTAATTAATCTTCCCCCACCCCAGTCACCCACCCACCCACTCAAAGAACTTTTAAGTTCATGAGGCAGCAGAGTGACTGATAAAACACATCAAATCAAGCATGATGTACTTGAGGGGGAAGAAAACATGTCCCTTAAACCAGTACAAAGGAAATATCTGTACACAAAGGGTCCTCTCTAGTGTATTACTTTTCTCTTCACCATCTCTCCCGCATTGTCTGCAAGCCAGCCACACTAATAGGTTATAATCCTCCGCTGATGGCATTGCAGCCATTCCCAAAGGAATGACCCATGATGTGACAAACAGAGCTTTGTGATCTCTTAACATGAGCATGCGGGCAAATTGGCTGAGCTATGCAAGAGAAATGTCATGTTTACACAAGGTTATTTTTAATAACCAGCTACTCAGGGTGGTAAGCAGCTGGAAACACATTATGAGAGTCATTACAATATTTAAACACAAGCGGGGTAATATGGATAAACAATAACATCAGGCTGAGAAGGAAATTCCATTAACCCTTTGGAAATCACAGATGGATGGAGAGAGAGAGAGATTCTCAACTAAGTATCCCTTTGGTTGGCAAGCTGAAAACTGCCTGGCTTTGAAGTAGGAATGGGCCAGCTGTATCTGAAACATATAGATCACTGTGGTGAATGTTATGTGTCACTTTCATGCTGCTTAACTTCCAACGTAGCATAGTCAACCATCCCTTCCAGGACTGCCTAGGCCAGGCCAACAGGAGATCTTGTGTGCGGACAGCACAGGTTGCGTTAGGAGCTGAAGAATGAGAGAGAACCGTAGGGTCTGTCTGTGTCTTGCAGCCCCAAAATCATCTCTGTATTAATTACACCTGAGTTTTGTTGGTTCTCTTCCATGAGGGATGCTAGCATGGTGAGAGAGGCTGTTGTTACATCACCAGTCTCTTTAGGAGCAGAAAGTCTCATGAGGAGGCCTTGTCTCATGAGATTTACAATCCAACTTTTGCAAATTAGTTAGAGTTCAGATAAATTCAGATTCTCGCTTGTCAATGCACGGAGGTATAAAGTATACGTCTCCCCGCACCAGCATGGTATGTCCCCCAGAGGGAAGTCGCTCGAGGAAGGGAAGGGGATGGGATATTGCCTACCCTCCGATATACAAAGAGCAGACATATTTTCAGTTTGCGTGTCTTTGCTTTCAGACTAAAGAAAACAACAAAGAAAGTATGTCTTCAGGTGAGAGCACAGTGTGAGTGACTCATTTTGTAACTGCAGCCATCTGGAACAAACTCAGAGGCAGTGCCTCGCAAAGAGCCTGGGAGGCATACTCTGTCTCTTAAATATCCTATTCATAGAAAACCATCATAGTTACTTTTGTTGTAGTGCTCTAAATAGTTAATAGATCAGGTGCCAGTAGATGATGCTTGAGAAAAGATAGCATAC
Source organism: Gopherus evgoodei (assembly GCF_007399415.2). NCBI lineage: Eukaryota > Metazoa > Chordata > Testudines > Testudinidae > Gopherus > Gopherus evgoodei. Next base: position 8,825,434 of record NC_044336.1, on the reverse strand, counting down.
ATCCTGGGTTTTGTAGGAACAAAATATTTGTTGTGCATGACACATGGGTTCTTCTAGCAGCTCTTTAAGTCAGGCCTTACCAATCACGTAGCTGTGTACACCTGTGATTTTTCCCAGGCTTGAAAAGATTTTTTTTCTTTTTTTCAAAAAGGCCCATTGGGGCTGAATAGAAACATGCAGAAACTGCATTGGGAATTCCCAGAAAGGCCTTCCAGTCTGACCTCCTGCATAACGCAGGTCAGAGAACTTAACACAATCTTTTTCGCATCAAGCCAAAAACTGCTGTTAGAACTCAGCAACTCTTTCCAAAAGCCATCCAGTGATGGAGAACCCACCAAGTCCCTGGTAAATTGTCCCAATGGTTAAATACCCTCATGGCTAAAGAATTTTGCACTTTATTTCAAGCCTGACATAGAATGTGCTGAATCCGCTCACTCTTGGAGCTCTGAAGGCCAACATCAGGGCTTCTTGCAGGAGGAAAATGGCAACTGCTTTGCACTGCTCCCACCTCCCTCAGGTGGACTTGCTACCACCTGGGCTTATCCTAGCAGAATCCATCCAAGCCTCAGTCTAATCTAGCATGTGGAGGAGCATCCAAGCCCTGTCTCTGGCCCTTCTGATGTTCACTCACTGGTTGTTAGTGTCAGTGGTTTATTTGAAGAACCCTTTACACATATTTTTCATTGACTCTAATAAGGTGTTTATGGCTATTCCCCAATGAAGGAATCTATCCATGGGCCAATCCCTCTTGGCACAGGCCTATGCATTTCTTAAGTGGCACTCAAGCCCTCAAAATAATACCTACCTATTGGCTAGGCCTTGTGCTGGCCCCTGTGCACAAGGGTGAATGCCACCTGTCCTGGATTAAGAACAGCCTTTTGTTGAGATCATTGTTTCCACCCCTTTCTAAGGCAGTCAGTCAAGTGCATTTTGACCAGAGGCAGATTTACAGTAAAACACTAGGTGCTCTGGCACGGAGGCCCCCCCAATAACAGGGGGCCCCAGTGCCAAGCAGCTGCAGGGGCAGAAGCTTGGTCCTACCGGCTCCTGAGACTCATGCTGCAGGCTCCGCATCCACTGGCAGCCAAGCTCTCCTCTTCACCGCCGCCTCCCATGAGCGTGCCGCATTCCCACCCCTTCCCCTCCCACCCCTTCCCCCGCTGCCAAATAGCTGTTTGCTGGCACTCAGGTGGCTCTAAGAAGCGGGGGGGCGCAGCATGCTCTGGGGAGGAGGCGGAGAAAAGGCAGTGGCGGGGCCTTGAGGAAGGGTATGGAATCGGGGCAGGACAGAGCAAAGGTAGAGGGCCCCCTTCTGCACACTAACTCCTGGCCAGACCCTGCACCCCAACCCTCAGCCTGCTCCTGCACCCTAATTTCCTCCCAGACCCTGCACCTCCAGCCCTGAGCCCCCTCCTGCACCCTAAGTCCTGGCCAGACTCCACATTCCAACTTGTTTCACGTTTTTTTTATAAAGCGCTCTTATCCAAAGCACTTCACAATAGCTAGCTAATGGTACAAACAATATTTGGAAAGATCATTAAATGGTCCGCTAAGAACCTCCACAATTTTCAAGTGGTGTGTGGAAAAATAAGTTAGACTACAAGAACAATCAATGTACCTCACTTTATTTTCATTTACTTCCTACTATTTATAGGAGGACGATTAAGAAAAAAAAGAATGAAAAATAGGGGTGGGGGGGAGGAGACAAGAGAGAATGTTGTTTTTCTTAACTGGGTCCCAGAAATGAAGCTGAGCACAGGCCCCCACTAATTTTGACATATGAGTAGAGCAGACAGGAAATTTTCATGAGAACATTGTAGTTGTTCAGGTTCATAAGTTGATTTCTGGTCAGATACCTACCCCAGAAAGGCCAAGAGACTTACCTGGGAAGTGGAACACATAGTTTCAAGTCCTTGCTCTATCTGGGCATCAACCAGGTGTTAAACCTGTATCTTCTATAGCTTAACTGGCTGCCCTAACCACTGGGCTATAGAATCACCTCTTGCTAGCCTCCTCCATAGTTAATTATTTATACCAAGCGAAACAGCTCCCATAGTGGTGATTGAGCAACCTATGCCATTCTAGCCAATAGGCTGGTGATTAGGGTACTCACCTGGACTGTGTGAGACTTTGTTCCTGGCCTGAATCAGACAGAGAAGAGACTGGAACATGAGAGTGCATCTCTCTCTCAGTTTTCACAACAAAAAAAAGTTTTGATTTCATCTCAGTGTAGAGTAGGAAAAAACATTCAAAATCTAAATTTTTCATGGGACAGGAAAAATCTACTTATGAGACTAGAACCAAGAGAGCTTGATTAGCGCTGGTGGGGGGGGGGAACCTTAGAAGCTAGAGGCCAGATCCACAGCTTGTAGTAACAGCTGTGGTCCACGGGAGCTTAGCCAATTGACATGAACTGGATACCTGTCCCAGGGAGGAGTCTTTATTCATGGTTGTTTCAGTTTACTGGGGTGTTGTAGGTTCACTAATCTGTTTCATTCAAATTACCTGAATGTAGTGCTTCTGAAATCCATGCTGAGTGAAGTCTTTGTCTACAGAACAGGAACAGCATGGACAGGAGCTCTGTACACTTCTCCCACATGCTGTTCTGCCAATATACTCCACTGGATGATTGGGTGGGTATGTTAATTTCTCTATCCACTTAATCTTTGGCCTCTTCTGAGGCTGCCACAAGGAAGTCCATTACTAGTAGTGATTTTGTGGGATGGACACATGTCCTCTGGGAAATGGAATGAGATCACCAACCTATTTAATATAGGCCACCAAACAACCAGATTTCAACTGGTGCCCTACAGGTGAAAGACACTAGACTATTGCTAGTCGCTCAGCTCATTCCAGTTCCCCCAAGTAGGCTTGTGCATCCAAGTCAGGTCCATGGATAGTTTGTGAAGTCCGGATAAAAGCCCAGAGAAGTAACATTGTAGTGAGTGTTAGAATTCTGGGGTGCTGGGCCAAGAGAGTATGGTCTTATGGTGTAAGCAATGGGACCTGTCAAGGGTCAAGATAGTCATGACAAAGTCACACTAAAATGACTTGGAAGATGTGGATTAAACTCACTGCAATTGGTATAGAACAAAACATACCTGGAAAACAGTTCTCGGGCAATTAGGGCCAATTCAGCGTCCATTGACGTCAGCTGGAGATTTTCCATTAATTGCAGTGGGAGTTGGATCAAGTGCTTAATGTCTAATCTGAGCGGCAGGGCTACCAGTTGTATTGACCTGTTCTGCGGTGCTGTCTATGATGCTGGATTCCCTAGAAATTCCCATCCCTGGTCCAGCCATGATTAAAATGCACCCTCTTCACCAAGATAAACCTTAGACTCCATCTTCAGCTGGTGTAAATTGGAATAGCTCCATGAATTCCATGGAGCTCTCTGGATCTACACAAGCTAGAGATCTGCTCTGAGGAGTCAAATTCATTTGCCAAGTCAATGGAGTTACAGTAGGCATGAATTTGGCCCATTACCAGAAGAGCAAAGAAGTCACGAGCCTCAAGCTTTGCTCTAGAGGCTCTTTGGTTTCTCTTGGTCTAGCAGAGAGAAAGTGAATGTTGCCGTTGATCTAGCCAAACAGACTCAAAGACAAACATCTCTGACTGTAAAGTAAAAAAAAATAGAAAACATCCAACAATAAATTACTGTCAAACCCAGGCAACCTTTCTGCCCGTGAGGAGAGCCGGGGCTTTGATCTGCTGCTTTTATGCTGGGGAGCTGGCATACAGAGGATTCCTTGTGACTTTACAGCCTCTCATTTCCAGTTGACATGACAGGCAGCTTATCATTGTCCATACCAGATGCCCCAGTGGAAGCAGCAGCACCACCTCTGAGAGGCATTGTCTCCTGAGTCACCTTTGGAAATGCCACTCACACCATGTTCTTCTCAGCGAATCCCTGGACCCTGCCTGTAAAGGAAGCTCTTCTCCGAGATACTGACGCTATGGATGGGTATGTTGAAAAACACTTCCCTAGCGCACTAAGCCTGTGGAGAAAGGAGATGGGAGAGAAATAATGGGGATCAAGGGGCTGGACTCCAGAAGATCTTAATGGAAACAATGTTCTCTTCCCTTCCAGTTTCTCCTTCTATACGTTTGAGTTTGTGCTCTGCTAAGGCAAGGCAAGGGGACTGGATGTAGGGGGCTGCGTGTGGTTATTGGGAGAAGCTGATCTGTAATCACTAGGAGTGAGGCTGGATGGTTCAGTGGTTAGGGTACTAGCCTAGGACTTGTGTTCAAGTCCCTGCTCTGCCACAGGCTTCCTGTGTGACCTTGGGCAAGTCACTTTGCCTCTCTGTGCCCCTGTTCTGGCTCTGTAAAATGGAGACCATAGCACTACCCCACCTCCCAGGCATGTTGTGAAGATAAAAATTGAGATGTGTTCTGCTACCACAGTGATAAGAGCCAGGTAGTCCCACAAGCTTACTCCACTGACACAGGTTGGGTTTGCTTCTGCTCTTGATTACACAGTCATGGTTAGCTGTGACATCGTAGCAAGCGAATGGAGATTCAAACTTGCTAGGGAGGAAGTGTTGAAAAACGCTAAATTTCATTTTAAAATGCATGCTAGTAAACGCAGGAAAGAGGGAGAAAAGCTGCAAGGCAAGCCCTTTGGATTCCAGTTAGAGCTTCCTTTTCTTTTCTGTACTGGGGTGAGTTAGTAGGGCTCAGAAAGTCATCAGGGAAAGTGCTCCTGGGGTAGGGTCTGCTTTGATGTTGTGTCCAGCGTTGTGTCTTCTCCCGCATGAGCTAACATACCTGACTGTGTTAGCCAAGGCTGTAGCAGACTAATCCTCACCTGTGGCTCAGCCACCAGTAGAGGGGGACAGAGCACCACACCAAGAAGGGGACATATGCATTGCCCAAAAAAGCTCCAAAGAGTTTCCAATCTAAATAGGACAAGACAGACAAAGCGTGGGAGGGGAAACAGACGGGAGGTGGCTTGCCCTAGATCACACAGCAGGCTAGTGGTGGTAGGAGTAGGAATAAAATGCAGCTTTCCTGACTGCCATGCCAGTACCCTATCCACTAGTCCCCAGTGCATCTCTAGACGGCTTACCCTGGTCTTGGCGGTTAAGTGAAGGAGGAGCAGACTATCAATTATTCGGCCTTACAATGTCATCTTCTATTTTCAAAGCTACACATCTTGGCCCGATTCTGATCCCAGTTGCATCAGAGTAAATAAGCAGCAATTCAGTTTCAATCACTGGAGTTACCCTGGATTTACGTTGGAATAATTGACACCAGAAACTGGCCAATAGCCTGGGATGTGGCCCCCAAAGGTGTTGCAATGCTGAGCATCACAGTGGCTAACTTTTATGCACCTAGAAAATCACAGGAACAGCATTGGGATCCACAAAGCAGAGTTGGGTGGCCAGGCTCTCAGTACTATGAGTGCGAAGAGCAAAGTGCTGGAGACTGTGCTACACAAAAGCTAGCACATTAGGTGGGGAGCCACTGAGCTAGCCAGTGGGAGATGCTGAGAACAAGTGCCTAAACCTGACATGTAGGCACCTAAGCATAGGCGCTGTCTTTATAACTTGCCAGGGGGTGTTCGACAGCCACTCCAGCTCAGGCCCCACCTCCTACTTCACCCTTTCCCCCAAGCCCCCACACTCCTGCCCTGCCTCTTCCCGCCACCGCTCCACCACCACCCCATTTTTCCCCCTCCCCTGAATGCGCTCCACCCTCACTCCTTCCCCTCCCCCTCAGCACCTCCAGAACACCACTGAACAGCTGATCTGCAGTGGGCGGAAGGTGCTGGGAGCAGGGAGAGGAGCAGACGGGGGAGGCTGCCAGTGGGTGCTGAGCACCGACTGGGTTTTTTCCATGGATCCTCTAGCCCGCAGCACCCATGGAGTAGACGCCTATGCACCTAAGTACCTTTGTGTATCCCACTCTACTGATTTGAATCTTAAGAAGTTTTTCATTATTTTCTCTTTTTTTTTAAAAAGTTCTTCATTTCACCCTTAATGGCTTTCTTGCCCTTTACAAAGTGACTGGAATGAGGTCAGATTTTTTGCAAGCTTCTGCCAATGTTTAATAATATTCTCAAACAGAATGCATTGCCAATAGATTCAGATGGAGAGCAAATCACGACTCAGGAGAGAATTGGCCATTTCACATGTCTCCTGCTGTGCTGGCTTCAGTGGCAGGGATGATGAAGCTGGGGAGCCAGACCTCATGCTGCTAGCCGTGCATGGATTTGTTCTTGAAGCTGGGCCAAAGTGCATGATCTTTGTGACACCTCCGCGTGCGAAGTGTGCAAAGACGCTGCCAATTCTAAAGACAAAAATATCATTGTTACACCAGAGTAAACACCTGAAGCCAATAGAATTATTGAGTTTAAATTAATGTAATTGAAGTCAGCATTTGGCTCAATTGCTTTTGGGTAACATAGGTTGAAATTTTTTGTCTAAACCTTTTTTCCTCCAAAACCAGCTGTTTGGTTAAATGAGATTTTCACTTAAATCCCCTTTTTAATCAAAACTTTCCAGGCTTGTGTCGGTTTTTTTTGTTTTTTGTGGGGTTTTTTTTTTGTTTTGTTTTGTTTTTAATTTTCAGCAACTAACATTTTTTGGATTTGATTACTAAAAACAATTTTGATTTCCAAGTTTTGGGTTTTTTATTAAAACCAGCAACATTTCATAGAAAAAGTTAGACAAAAACAAAATGCATTGGAATCTTCACTGAAATTTTTGGCTAGGAAAAACAATCTCTTCCTGACAAGCTCTGCTTTTGGGATTGACATTCAGGGACCCTTTGGGGGGCAGGTGCGATTTGCACATGTTCATAAATATGTTTAGATCTCCTATTTCTCCAGGGCAGGTAGAATTGGTACTGGATGTAAAAAGTTTTAGAGAGGTCATGTTCTGTTGGTGCACTAGCATTACCAAAATTGGAGACTAAAACTAAATGTAAAAGAAAGCACAAGAAATAAACCTGGTTAATTTCAGCTCCATTACAACCATGCGACAGCACTTTAATGGCCTACAGTTGCTCTCATCCTCATGCTGTGTATTTATATGGCATCTTCCAACTGAAGATCATAAAATGCCTTGTTCAAGGTGCTTGACTTTAATGTTTTCTTGGTAGGTGATAATTGCGGCATAAAGCAAGATAAAACTTCATTACGAGTCTGATCCATAGTCTATTAAAGTCAATGGACAGTGTTGCTTCTTTTATAGTGAAGCAAAGGCCCATTGAAAAGCATTTATAGTCAGTGTTGCCAGCTCTTCTGATTTTTATCATGAGTCTCATGGATATTTAGTTGAAGCCCCAGCTCCTGGAGTCCTGTGAATACATAAGGATCTCAGCTTTGATTTGTTTTTGTTTCTTAAGCAAGTTTCTAGCCCTCGTGGTTGGAGAAAAGCTTGCAACTGTGACTCATATACATCCAAAAGGCTCAGAAGAGAATCCCTAATTTTACTATTTTTAAAAATCTCATTATTTTGGCAGGGCCTGAATGATTTTTGACTGCTTGAAGATGGCAGTGCTGTCCATTAATTTAATACAGCTATTTAAATATTTACATTAATTGCAGAATGTCAATGATCCTCACCATGCCCTTCTTCCAGAGGACTGGACATTCTCCACAAATGTATTTAACAAATGAAACATTAAATGATAAACACCATTTTCCTCCCAAACCTGGGAGGAGAATAAAAATATAACTTTCTTAAATTTAGCAGGAACTGTTTAGCTGGTTGGTATTAAAGCGATTGGCAAATATGACAGCAATTTATCCCATGTAATAACTGCAAGCTGCTATTTTAGGTTCATAAAAATGTAGTAACAAAATATTGTAACAAACAAAATGCAACAATTTGATGAACCCTCACAAAAACAGTAGTGTGGCATTTTATCATGTGCGCTGGGTGGCTGCTTGCTGAATTCTGTCCTGTGCTTTTGGACAGAGGGAAGAAGCCCAGGCTATATTGTTCCAGCAGAGTCAGGCAGCCTGTCACATGACAGCCTTAAATTGGAGTTCACTACAGGCTATGTCCTCATAATTGCAAGACAGATTATCTTTAATGTCCTGCCAGAGAAGGCACTAGAACATCATGGTTTGAACTTCCAGTTTGAACATGGTTCGAACTTCTGGAAGATGTTTGAAGTTATGCACCCATCAACATTCAGATGAGGTGGTTGGCTTCCCAAATTGAGACCAGAGATAGAATCATAGACTATCAGGGTTAGAAGGAACCTCAGGAGGTCATCTAGTACAACTCCCTGCTCAAAGCAGGACCAGTCCCAAGATTTTTACCCCGGTTCCCTAAAGGGCCCCCTTAAGGATTGAACTCACACCTGGGTTTAGCAGGTCAATGCTCAAACCACTGAGCTATCCCTCCCCCAGATAGCTCTGGGTACGTAGGAGTCTAGGCAAATCGCTGCCAGGGAACGTTTCTCTCATTTCTCTGAAAGCCAGAAGATAAAAATAAGCAAATGCTCACATTACCCTTTTGCCAGGTGTTGTTGGAAGCAACAAGTGCCAGGTTCAAATGCAGAGAGGTCCCTCTTAAAACAATCAGTTCAAGCATCCACCCAGAATTTTAGGATCACTAACTACTTTCTCTGTGTGCCCTTAACAGGCAGTACTTCCACCCCCACAAGCACTGAGCCAGTGTGCGAAACAAGGAAACATTTGAGGAGAAAAGGGAATGCAGCTTGGGAAAACACAGCAATTATGTCTACATGAATAAGTAAACTACTTCCCCATGCTAACTTTGGCTGTAGTCCATTAACTCGGTTCCCTACCCACTGATGTGAATGTGCAGTAGGCAAGTGCCCATTAATACCTCACTTCCCCTTTCTCCATCCACTAACCCCCACTCATGGTTTGGGGTCAATGGGTAGCATAGTCCCAAAGTCTTGAGGTGCATTCGGGGAGTCTGTCTCCGGTCCCTTGGGAAATGCTGCCTGATCCTGTCTTGAGGCTCCACCACCTAACACAGAGAATTCAGCTTTATATAGGCTCCGTTTACATTTGCAGTGAGAGGTGTGATTCCCAGCTCATGTAAACACACTTGCACTAGCTCCCTTGAGCTAGCGTGCTAAAAATAGTAGTGTAGCCCTGGCAGCATGGGCAGCAGCAAGCTGGTGAAGGACCTCTCCACAGCAGAGTTTAATGCCACCTTTATTTTTAGTTTTTATTCAATAAAGAGGAATTGTCCCCTTCTTGTGAAGCTGCAAGTATCACTCAGAGTGAAAAATAGTTGGCAGAGTTTTTTGTAGTGGCAGACGTTGAACAAGGTGGATGATGATTAGTAAACCATCTGACAGAGGGCAGGAGGACTTCATCACAGATGGCCATCAAATGTTGTTTATCCAATGAAAGGAATTCTTTAAGTCTATGAATAAACAATGTGATTTTCTTGGTTTCTAGGCATCCAAATAAAGAAAGGTTAATTAATGTAAGAATGTAGTTTACTGTATTGATGGTCAGCTGGTTCCACTAACATAAGAACTGACTCAAACTTTCCACCAAGCCCGAATGAATCTGGAGTTTGGGTCAAGAAAGTTCAATTAACTTCTGGTATTTTCCCATCTCTTTGCACGTTGTAGTTGCAGAAGCAAAAGTGATTAAATACTGTGAGATGTTCTTTTCACATGGCATTTCCAACAGGACCAGGAAAAAAAATGGCCAGAAATGTTTCAGGAGAGCCTTTCCTTATGAGATTGCCAGTCCATTTCTGCAGACCCAGGAATTCCGATACATATCAGAATTGTGGGATGCTTAGATAAATCAAAACACTTCAAAGCTCTTGGGATTCATCCACCTGAACATGTTGTTAGAGATGGGTCAAAAGTCAAATTTCAGCTCTGGAGCCAGCTTTTGAACACTCCAAATTTCAAGAATGTCTGGATCCAAGGTTCTGATTCAGCCCCAATTTTTGCAACATACAAGATAGTCCCACTCGCTATGTTCTCCAAGGCTTTGATCTGAGGATCAGTAATGTGGCTCTCAAGCCTTCAAGGACCAAAGGTGTGACAGTGTCCTTTTTAATGAGTGATTGGGACCCGGATTAAGGCTCACAGTATAAAAAGGAATGACTCTTGAAAGGATGTCTCATTATTTCAGATGTCAAACACTTTACAGGGAAATCAGAGATCAGAAGAGATTTGTGGGGAATGGTGGTGAATTTGGATCCAAGGGAGTGATGTTCTGTACCTCGTCACATGGTGCAATGGAGCGTGGGGTGATTAGCAGCAAGGGCACAGTGATGTGATATCAGCTTTGATTGCTACAATAATGAGCTTGTGAAAGGCGAGACTGTGTCTACCTTAGAAGTGTCAGTTCCATGTCACATATCCCTGGAGATATAAACCTGTCAAGGATGTATTGTGGACACAAATTAAAACTAATGTTATTTTGTATTATGAGAAAATAGCTGTGAAATGCATTAATTTCAGATGAATTTCACTCTAAGAGTTTGGCCTCATTTGAAACTCTGGGTCAAACCCATCCAAAGCAAAAGCAAAAATAAAAGGTTAACCTTTCTCCTCATTTACAACTGGCTAAATGAAAAGAGACAAGAGGTGGGTAGAAATTGGTTTCCTGCCCCGCAAACATTTTTGAGATTACAGAATCTTTTCCTGTCCCATATTGGAAAAGTCAAAATCTTGAAAACGTTCACGAACTGAACATCTGAAAAAAAATGGAGGGTCAATCAAAATGTTTCATTTCAATAATTTTGTAACATTTCATTGTGATTTCAACCATTTTTTAAAAAAAACTGCAGTTAGCTTAAATTTTGACAATTTTGAAACTTTTTCAAAGTCAAGAAATTTGTTTAAACTGTCCATTTCCTGTGAAAAAAGTTTTGTTTTCAACAAATTGGCATTTTTCAACACAAAAATGTTTCATCAAAAATTTTCTGACCAGCTCTAGAAGAGTCTTATCCCCAATGTCTGTTTACCATTTGCAGCTATTTATTGAGTTTTGTCAGGCATAAGTTCTGTGCCTATTTTCCACCTGAAACCTCATTTATGCCCTGATTGTGTAAACACTGAAGTATATGCATAATGTTATTCATATGAATAAATCATTTCAGTGGGACTCAGGTCCAGGAAAGAGAGACAGAGACTTTCTGTAGTCTGGTGGTAATGGTTAGCTGATAAAGCACCTTCTGTTATCAACTGCCAGATACCATTTAGGCTAAAATTTGAGAATTTTTCTTGAATTTGTCAACATTTTCACAAATAATCCACTGGTCATATGAAGACTCATGAACCACAAACATGTAATTAGGGTTTTCCATTTCACAAAACTTTTCGAGATTTGAAAAATTGTTTTCATTCTGATGTGGAATGAACACCTTTTGAAAGTCTTGGCAAAAAAGAGACTGACACTGTAAACTCATGGTTAGATCACTAGCCTCAGATACAAAAGAGCTATGTTCAAGTCCCTTCTCCAAATCAGGCAGAGCACATTAACTTCATTATTTCATATTCATTTATTATTCTCATTCATCCAATCAGGAAGCAGAAACAATATCATATGACCTAGGTGACCAATCACACACCAAAACAAAGGCAAAATAAATATTTCACCAATAGTCCATAGCTTGAAATTTGTTCACATAAAATATTTGCTGACCACTTATAAATACTGGATCAGAACTGCAGCTAGTTGGAAAGCAGATTTTTAGCTGTGAACAATTTAGATGAAAACAAAAAAAATTCATTTTCATCAAAATATTTTTTTAGAATATTTTCAAATTCTTGTTGAAAAACCAAAAACCTACAAAATATTTTTTTTCAGTTTTCAACAACTGACAATTTTTGGCTGAAACTCACCACATTGTTGGGTTGGGGCTGAATTTTTTTGGTTTCTAGTTGATGAAAACCAAAAAAATTTTGATTTTTTTCAGACATTGTTACTTTGTTTTGTTTCATTTTAACAAAAACTCACTTTTTTTGTCAAAAATGAAAACTTTCCATGGAAACTTCCATTTTGACAACAAAGCCATTTTGTGTTTAAAAAAAAAACAGGTTTCAGGGTAGCAGCCGTGTTAGTCTGTATCTGCAAAAAGAACAGGAGTACTTGTGGCACCTTAGAGACTAACACATTTATTTGAGCATAAGCTTTCGTGGGCTACAGCCCACTTCATCAGATGCATAGAATGGAACATATAGCATCCAATGAAGTGGGCTGTAGCCCATGAAAGCTTATGCTCAGATAAATTTGTTAGTCTCTAAGGTGCCACAAGTACTCCTGTTCTTTTAAAAAAAAAAAAGCAGCGAGATCGGGGCAAAAATGAAAGCAGAAAATATTTCATTTTGGTTTGAAGTAATTCAATGGTTTTGTTTTGAGCTTAGTCGATAGCAAACATTTCTTTTTGATGAAATTTCAGAGAAAATTCGGGACCTTCTTTTGTATCCTTTGATTTTTTTTTCCCCACAGAAAACAATTGTCATTTCCCTGCCGTGTCTAATAAAGATTGTGTTGCATCTGACTCAGAACAGAGTAGGAAAGCCCATGTCTATCCATTTATAACCCAAGAAGCTCTCTCTGCCAATCCCGTTCCCCAGAAGTCTAAGTACGAAACCTTAATTTCCCCTTTGTCCACCCATAAATTAGCACAGTGCTAGTACATCCTATTCCTGCTGCTAAGGTACCTCACGTTTGGTACCTGAAGCATTACAAAGAAAGACTGATCACATGCTGAACCCTTAACTAAAGTAGCCTCAAACACTTGGCTTTTGAAGCTAACCAGAAATGCTATAATAAGCTAAACTTGGAGTACAATTTAGTTCTTTCTGAAGATGTATCAGAGCCACCAGCAGAAAAGTGAATTGGGACAGTGTCATCCATCTGCAGTATTATGTCCTGGCTGACTAGACTTTCTTTGTTAAGATGCATTGTTGCATGCCACTCACCTTAAACCGAGACAGTGGACTGTAGGGAACCAGGGCTGTGGGCCTCTAACTTTGATGAAGGAGAGAAGAGCTCTGGGGGATGATTCTGGCCCCAGCTCCTGTCCCTGCATGCGGCTGCAGCAGCCGCATACTGGGGCCCGGGATGCCAGCTTCTATGGCCCACTTTTTACATTTTCAAACATACTCCTTTGGGTTTTCTCCCTGCTGCCTCTCAGGCTTGAGATTTGCTCCCCATAATCATCAGCAAAACCACCTCCTTGTCATTCTTCAAATCCCTCTTTAAAACACCCCTTTGCCACAAGGCCTACAAAAATCTTGACAATACTTAGGTTGCTGGCGTGCCGAGACCACTGCCCATCATATCGTCTTGTTGTTTCCTTGTACTCCCCTGTCTGCGTATACTTTTCCATTGTCTCCTATCTTGTACTTAGCTCGTCTGCTCTTTGGGGCAGGGGCTGTCTCTTTGTATTAAGCACTGGACAAACACTGGGCTCCTGCTCCATGACCGGGGCACTGAGATGCTATGGTAATACAGGTGATAAATAGTGAGGGTAAGAGCAGGAACAGTACAGAGCTGACATAAGCAGACTTACACCACACCCCCTCTCAAGCTCCCATGTGGAAGCAGCAGGGAGTGGGAGGCATGCACACATTTTGCTGAGTTCAGTGTGAGATTCAATGCTGCTGGGCAGCCCATAGGCAGCCTGGGGGAGGCTGTTAAAAATTAGAGCCATCCCTGGAGGGATTGTTCTGTAGGACACCAGGGGCTGTTTCAGCCTGGGGTCTGGATGGCAGCAGCACAGCAAGGCAGGGCCTGCTTTAGGCACCGTGGGGCCTGATTGGAAGGAGCTGCTGCCGAAGTCCCTCTGCTGTCTTTGGCAGCAGCTCAATCGCTGCCACAGAGGAAGGTCCCTTCACTGAAATGCCGCCGAAGACAGCAGCAATGATTGAGCTGCCGCTGCCAACAGTGGCGGGACTTCCGTGGCAGCTCCTTTGGGACGTTATGGGGCCCTCTTAGGGGTGCGGAGCCTGATTCCGGGGAATTGGTTGAATCGCCCTAAAGCCAGCCCTCATCCAGGCTATTAATATCCAGGGGCTATTAAGTTTTGTGGAACCCCTGTATTCAAGTCTTTTTCCTGGGAGGGAGTTTGGTGCAGGAGGTGGCTGGGGCAAGGGATTGGTGTGCAGGAGGGGGCATGGGGTCTAGAAGAGAGTTTGGGTGCCAGAGGGGGATTCTGATCTGGGGCAGGGGATTGGAGTGTAGAAGGGGGTGTGAGATGCAGGCTCCAGCCGGGAGGCGCTTACCACAGGCAGCTCCCAGACAGCGTCTGTGCTAGCAGCCAGCTGCTTCCAGGAGCGGCATGGGGCCATGGCATGCAGGCAGCCTGTCTGAACACCCTGCTCCGCCATGGGACTTTTAGAGGCCTGGAGTTGGAGATTGTTGCCTGTGATTTATTTTTGCAAGGCCGACCTTGAGCCGGGGCTCTGGGCTGCAGCCCCTAAAGCCCCTGCCTTAATCAAGCCCTGAGCACAGCACTTACCCTTCAGATTTCCTTTAGAAGTAATAGCTGGAGTGACATTATAAAGTGATGTTGTGATGGAGGCACTAACCGCACACTGGACTAGAAGGGGTTAATGAGAGCCTGTGGGCTCAATCAACCCCACCTTGCTATACCTGCAGTGGAGTTCAAGCCTGGAAGGAGGCGTCAAAGGGCTGAACCCAGCTCAGAGGGGGGCTGATGAGGAAGGAGAGCAGATCTCTGACTCTCAGGCAAGGAGGGAAGCCAGGCTGGGGCCAGGCAGAGTCCCCCTGAACGAAGGCAGGCAGGCAGGCAAGCTTGTGACTGAGAGCCCAGAGTGCTTGGGAAGGAACAGGGCAGGAGTGGGGTCCACCCAGGGTCCCCTGCGTTAGTGGAAGGACCTGTAGGGAGCAGTAAGACTCCTGCTCAGTCAGGAGCTGCCCTGCCAGGGGCCTAGAGAGAATTCTCCTGCAGCAGAATCCGTGCAGTGGCAGGAAGTGCTAAGAAGCTCTGCAACGAGCCTGAGGCTGACGCACTGTGAGCCCAGGAAGTGGCTGTGGCAAAGGCCCAGGCTGGGCAAGGTAAGAAGTAGTCCAGGGAGGCAGCATGAGGGCTGTACAGCAGGACTTGACTGCTGATTAAAGGGCCCCTAGACTGGAACCCAGTGGAAAAGGTGGCCTGAGATCCCCTATGGGTGGACCACTGAGGAAGTTAGGATAGAAACCCCAAAATCAGGGGTAAGGATTAATGAGTCCAGAATTGGGCCCAATGTGAGGTTGATGAGTTGTTTATTGGACTACTGGTTTACTCCACAATGGGTGGGACTGTGCGTGATTTGGCCAGAGGGCTGAGTTACAAGAAGGAAGCAGACCATCGCAGGGCTGGAGCAGGGGGCACCAAGGAAGGGATGCCTGCTCCACATCCTCAGCCACGAGGGGACATGCCAGCTGGTGAGTTGCACTCACACAGATGTATATGGACTTGTTACAATTGTCATATGGTTTCCCTCAATGTCCTTGCTCTCTGCTGGCTGTAGCGTGCCCACAGCTCAGTGGTGTCACCCTTAAAAAAAAATCACAGGAGTGAGAATCTCATAGCACTGGGCTGGGTAGATTTCCCTCTCCCTGGCCCCAGCTTACCAACTGCCTCTCACACTGGACCTGCATTATCTGTGCGATTGGAGTTCTGAGCGCCACACACAACTCTCTGAAAAGAACAGAGTACTTGTGGCACCTTAGAGACTAACACATTTATTTCAGCATATGCTTTCATGGGCTACAGCCCACTTCATCGGATGCATGCAGTGGAAAATACAATTCTCTGAGTCTTAGCCCAGACCTGAAACACCATGTGCTATTCCAGCTCTGAGCCTTGCGTGCAGCTTTCCCAGTGCATGGTGATCACAACCTACAGTACCTCTGCCAACACACATCAGTCTTGACCTCCAACACCCTCTGCCATTCCATTTGTGAGCTCCCAACTCAGGTTGGCCTGTTGGTTTATGAATAAGATACAGGAGTAGCAGTAAGAGTAGAAAACTACTTCCAGGGGAAGAGTGGGCTGAGGAAGTGACTAGGGCACTAGCCTATAAGCTGAGTGACTCAGATTCAATTTCCTGCTCCCCCCAGGCTCCCAGTGTGACCTTGCATAAGTCACTTAGCCTCTCTGTGCCTAAGTTTCTATAGGTAACAATGGGAATGACAGCATTTCCCTACCTCCCAAGGGTGTCGTGAGAATAAATACCCCAAAGGTTGTGAAGTGCTTTGATATCTGCTGACAAACAGCACTATATAAGAGTGATATTGTTACTACTTGTCTTGAAAGCTCTGTGGAGAAGCCACTGCTTTTTAGGTCTTTGTTTGTGCAGCACCTATCACAGTGGGATCCTGCTCCAGGACTGGGGTCTCCCAGGCATTACCACAGTAATAAATAGTAAAAGCCTTGGCAACCTGCCTCTAGAAGAAATTGGAATGCCCTCTTGACAGATAAAAGGAAAATTCTTTCTCCCTGCTCCTTGGCCTCTTTGCTAAGATTGCCAGCCGGGAGGCCAATGAGTGTTCATTCTGGTAGTGGGTTTTGTAATTGTGGCCACATGTCTATTAGGAAGTGGGCGGAGACCAGCTCATTCCATGTCAGTCAGCAAACAGCCACCAACTGGTAGCAGTTTTCAGTTACTGGGCCACTGACCTGAACTGCGACCTGGGGGCAGAAGGCCTTGTTGTTAGAGCTTGAAAAATTCAGTGAAAGCCTTTTTGAAACTTTCAGCCAGAGAAGAGTGGCAATATTTTTCATAGATTTGTAAGGCCAAGAGGGACCACTATGATCATCTGTTCAGACCACTGGCATAAAACAAGCCAGAGAATTTCACCTAGGAATATCTGCATTTACCCCAACAATCTGTCACTGAGCCAGAGCATATTTTTTAGAAACAGCTTCAGCATTGATTGAAATATTCCACATGCTGAAGAATTTACCACATCCCATGCTAAGCTCTTCCAGTGGCTAATTACCCTCATTTAAAATTTGCATCATATTTCCTGTTTCAATTTGCTGACTTCAGCTTCCAGCTCCTGGAGCTCATTGCACCTTGCTCTGCTGTATCAAAGAGCCCTATAGAGTCCAGCACCTTCTCCTTGCGTGGGTAACAATAGACCTATGTTAGCAGGCGCAAACAGAGATGACATAGAAATAAAACTTTTTAAGAACAGATTGCACATACACCTGCCAGGGATGGTTTAGGTGTACTTGGTTCTGCTTCAGTGCAGGGAGTTGAACTAGAGGACCTCTCATGGTCCCTTTCAGCCCTACATTTCTGACATCGTTTTTTAAAAAAATCACTTGTTCTTTCTGTCTTGCACTCTGCCTGCTCGTGCCTGTGGAATGGCAACTCCTCAGGGCGTGGACTTGTTAGGTGCACTTCCCCAATCTCCTTTCTCTGTGCTAGTATAATTACATGACAAGAAGATGTTCCCATTGGTTACTCTCAGTTGTCATTCCACCCTGGGGTCAGCCAAGGCCTAGCTCCAATCAGAAAAATGAGTATATATAAGCAGAGCAAAACAAATTTACTTTCCTTCCATATCTATTCACAGCTTTTAGTTGATGGAATATTTGATCCAGATAGGCAGGTTTCACTTGAGACAACTGCTCTGGTGGCTCAACCTGTACAGTGCACATTGCACAAGGGGCTCTAAAGTAGCAATGGGAGCTCAGTAACAGCTTGGTAACCAAAGCTCAGCACTGAGGGTTTCACTGGGGGCAGTGTGTCCTAGTGAGTAGTGCACTGGGGTGGAGTCTGAGTGATGTGGGTAGTGTTCCCAGCTCTGCCACTGGTCTGCTGGGTGAACTTAGGCAAGTTACTTCAGCCTCCGTTTCCCTATCTGTAAAATGAGGATGATGCTACTGACCTCCTCTGTAAAGCGCCTTGACCTCTACAGATTAAAAGTGCACTATAAGAACTAGGCGGTGTGATTATTAATTCAGATTTGCTCTTATTTTGAGGCAGATCCTGCATGAGTACTGTCAATGGGAGTTTTGCCCTTGTCAAGAGTAGAAGCAGGAGCAGGCCCTTGAATGCATTTTAACCTACGAGGTCTGATTCTCCATTGCTCCCAGACTTGTCCAATGACAGTGCAAAATGGGTGTGAAATTATGCCAAAGCAGAAAGATAGTGTTCTACACATACCGTGCACTAGTGTAAACGACTGCATAAGGTGTAGGATAATGGGAAACTGGGCCAATGGTGCATTCCACTGTCTCGTCTAAAATGTTGACCTAGATGCAATGCTGCTTTTGCTGCCCCATTGCCCAGTGCATACAAACAAGGGCCGTTCTTGGGAAGCACTATATTTTCTGTAGCTTTACAGAGACAAAAATCCCTGGGAAGAACGTGGGATGACACTATGGTTATAAAATTCATATCTGGAATTTTGCCAGGTCCTAAAGCAGGGGGCGGGGACAGGTGAGAAAAGAGTGTGTTGTATTTAATACAGTACAGACAGCTAGTACAGGAGGCAGTTACTGATTTGAGGGAGCAAGAGTTGAAGTTGATGTTATAAGTTAGGTTTTTAAGATCCTTTTCCTTGCATTCACCTAACGTTTGTGTGCAGCTACGGGAGAATAATTGACTTGCACTTCCTTAGATTTGCCTTCATTTCCTCCAGAAGAAGTTGCCCTGTAAATTCTTGTCAGACCACAGAGTGTGTGGATTTGCTTATAAAACCTTGCAATGGGGCTTATAAGGTGCCATCCTGGAGAATGGCTGTGGTTCTACAGTGCAGACCCAGACTGTGCATGTAAAGGAGCCTGGGCTATTTCTGGGCTCTCTTCCTGTAAGATTTAGCATCCCTTCCTCAAAAAATTAGGTGTTTGTTTTATGAGCCAGTCACATCCACACAAGACCCCAACCATGCTCCTAGTCTCCATTCTTTACACCACCGTGGCTAATGAACTCTGTTTCCATAATTAAGAGCATATATGCCATTGCTTTAAAAGCAGAGTGGACCAAGATTTAGTCTTTCCCTGAAGATAGGGGTTGATCATCCTCTCTTTAAAGAGTTTCAGCCATCAAAGGGTTGTTTCTCTTCAAAGAATTTGTTGTCATCATGTGAGCTCAGGATGGTGTGGGGGGAGGTTTTGGACATGGTTAGGAGATTTCATGCTGAAGATTTTTTTTTGGCAGCATGGGAGTAGGTTTCTGTGTTTGGGGACCTGCTCTGTTTGTTTTGGGGTCTGTTCTGTCCAATGGTCATAAATGACTTGGGAAAGGGGCGTATAAAGTGAAGTGGCAAAATTTGCACATGATGCAAAATTTCCCAAGATACTTAAGTCCAAAGATAACTGTACAGGAAGAGAGCCCAGAAATAGCCCAGGCTCCTTTACATGCACAGTGAAAAGTTATAAAGGGATCTCAGTAAACTGGGTGACTGGACAACAAAATGTCAGATGAAATTCAATGTTGATAAATGCAAAGTAGTTCATTTTTGGAAAAGATAATCCCAACTACATACAAAATGATGGGGTCTAAATTAGCCGTTATCGCTCAAGAAAGAGATCTTGGAGTCATTTTGGATAGTTCTCTGAAAACATCCACTCAATGTTCAACAGCAATTTGAACAGCTACCAATGTTAGGAACCATTAGAAAAGGGATAGATAATAAGACAAAAAATATCATTTATAAAATCATGATATGTAAGTGTCATATGTGAGTCTCACATATAAAATCCATGGTATGCCCACATCTTGAATCCAGTGTGTAGTTCTGGTTGCCCCATCCCAAAATGCATATGTTAGAACTGGAAAAGGTAAAGAAAAAGACAAAAATGATTAAAAGGTATAGAACAGCTTCCATATGAGAAGAGATTTAAAAGTCTGGGAATGTTCATCTTAGAAAAGAAACAACCAAGGAGAAATATGATAGAGGTCTAGAAAATTATAATTGTTATGGAGAAGGTGAATAGGGAAATGTTATCTACCCCTTCACATAACACAAGAAGCACCCAATAAAATAAATAGACAGCACAATTAAAACAAACACAAGGAAGTACTTCTTCACACAACCCACAGTCAACTTGTGGAACTTGTTGCCGGGGGATGATGTGAAGGCCAAAAGTAGAACTGGGTTAAAAAAAAAATTAGATAAATTGAAAAAAATTGGTTTGTTTAGTCTGGAAAAGAAAAGATTGAGAGGAGACATGATAATAGTTTTCAAAGACATAAAAGGTTGTTACAAGGAAGAGAGAGAAAAATTGTTCTTAACTTTTGAGGAGAGGACAAGAAGCAATGGGCTTAAATTGCGGCAACGGAGGTTTAGGTTGGACATTAGGAAAAACTTCCTAACTGTCAGGGTGGTTAAGCACTGGAATAAATTGCCTAGGGAGGCTGTGGAATCTGCATCATTGGAGATTTTTAAAAGCAGGTTAGACAAACACCTGTCAGGGATGGTCTAGATAATACTTAGCCCTGCCTTGAGTGCGGGGAACTGGACTAGACGACCTCTCGAGGTCCCTTCCAGTCTATGATTCTATGAAATTCATGGAAGATAAGTTTATCAATAGCTATTAGCTAAGTTACTCAGGGATGCAGTCCCATGCTCTGGGTATCCCTAAACCTGCAACTGCCAGAAGCTGGGACTGGAGGACAGGGGAAGGATCTCTTGAAATTGCCCTGTTCAGTTCATTCCCTCTGAAGCACCTGGCACTGACCACTGTCAGAAGACGTGATGCTGGGTTAAATGGACCACTGGTCTGACCCAGTATGGCCGTTCTTATGGTGGATGATATCTTAATGGTTCTTAATACACTGAGCTGGTATCCCTTTAAGGGACAACTGTAACAAGAATGCAAATATCCAGCATCATTTATGATCCCTTTGCTCTCTGGTGTACGCTGCAAGGGCTGCTCTCTGCTACTGCCCTTATGGACACTAGCCACACCAAAAGGGCTGGAGATGTGGAAGGACCAGTGTGGGACCTTAGAATTGCCTCTGCATTTGGTCCTTTGTCCTCTTGGAGGAGGTGTAATGTTTCACAGGGGTACCCAGGGTTGTGAGGCACCTTGCTACCACCTGCCCTTAGCATCAGGAACCCTGTCCTGTGCCTGCTGTGGGTCAGCTCCACAACCCCATTGGCCCCTGGTAACACAAGCCCTGCCTTCCAGGCCTTTGCAGGCCCTGCTCTCTCTGTACAGGTTGACAATAGGCACACACCAGACCCTGGGCCCTCAGAGCATCCCTGCCATGGGATCCACTTACTGCTAGAGGCGCCGCCTCCTGGCCGCTTTGGGAGATCCACTCCTTCCACGTCTAGGACCCCTTCTGCTGCTTACTGCATGCTGTGTCGCTGCTCTCTCTCTCTGTCTGCAGCCCCTCTCTCACTCCAGGCACGCAGCCTCCTCTTTGTGAACTGGCCCTATGGCCAGGTCACTATCCATATTTCCCCCTTCTGGGGTACCAAAGTCCCTCTTGACAAACAGGCTCAGGCAGTCTTCCCGCTCACTGCCCATCCAGTGCCACTTCCACAGTGGCTGGTAGGAGAACACAGGCCCACCCTCTACTCTGGGTTCCATCTCAGGTGCCCTTTAATCTTCAGCCCAGGTCTGCACTCCTATTCTTCGCTCTTTTTTCCCCTGAGCCTTTCCTATCATTCTGGCTCTCCTCACTTTCTGGGTTTTCCAGTCCGAACTCCCTCCTCCCAGGGAGTAACTGAAGGCTACTCTCTACAGCCCCAAATTCATTTCCCTTCATCCAGGGAGTGACTGCAGACTACTCCCCTGCAGCCTAATTGGGCCTGCCTGACCTCTCAGAGCCAGTTGTGGAAGGCGGGGAGGGGAGCAACCATAATAGTCCACCTGGACTGCCCAGCCCCTGATCCAGTGGACCCTCATAGAATTCACAGACCCACTACTCCCCAGGGAATAGTTCACATCAGCTTACTGGCTACGCCTCAGGCTCACCATTCTGCTCAACACAGCGCTGAGACAGGTTTATAGTAAAAACAAGGAGAAGTGTATTTAAGCAAGTAGAATTAATGGAAACAAAAAGATGACACATAACATAAAATCATAACTCTCTTTCTAGAGTCTAAATTTAACTGACAAGACATTGTCATGTCAGATAGAGCCAAAGCTCACTCAAAGTCCTTCCATCGTATCCATTTATGAGACAAGTCATACTGTCCTCTCCTGCCTCCTCAGTGGAAAGATCCTCCGTGTTTCTTGTGCAGTCCCAGAGATATTACAACAGTCCTCTGATCTTTATTCATAAACAGGACACCCAGGGCCAATTGTTCTTCCCTGTGGCCTTCCTCTCATTGGCCTTGTGATCTTTTAATTAGCCCCCGGCTGTGCACACAGATAGCCTTACCTTGGGAGATTCACAATGTGCATCATACCCTGGACCAAACTAAAAGAGTGGTCTCCTAACCTCTGCCTGAACAAAATCTGTCACAGGCTGATCCCATCCAGGTCTGTCAGTCAGGATGAAAACCACATTTTATTTATAAATATAGCAAATCTGAGCCCCACTACATGTATTGACAGAGGCACTGTTCAAGGTAAGAGTTCACGTTCCACGCATGTGTAATCATCCCCAAGTTAGCATGTAGAATACCAGATAGGAGAGCAAAACTACTCATAAAAAGATCATTGAATATATTCTCTTTTTGTGCTACTTTACATTTCTGTGGCACCTTTTGCCCAGTCCACTTTATAAGCATTAACTAAGTGAGTCTCATAATACCCCAAAGCATGATATATCATCATCCCCATTTTACAAAGGATGAAACTGAAGCACGGAGAAGTGGATTAGGTGACTTGACCAAGGTCACAAAGTGTGTCTGTGCCAGAGCTAAGAAGAGAACCCAGGTTTCCTAGCTCCCAGCTTTGGACCTTAACACCAGGAATATTCTCTGCACACAATTTTTAAATGGTTATTTCTGAGAAATCTTCTACTGAAGACTTTTTGTCCAGCCTTGGCATCATTACAAATGCAAAAAGGAAACTGTGAAACAGCTGGTCAAGTTTCCAAGTACACCACACGTGACTGGCACTGTATCAGAAAGCACAGTCCAGCCTATATAAACCATGAATCGTTGAACGGGGGCCCCATTTGTAAACACGAGCATTGGCAGCTAGTGTTCACAAAGTCTCAGAGTTGTAAATTGTTCCCTGATGCTTTAATTTAGCACAGAAATTAAAATCAGGTTGGGCCCAGATTCTATGGCTCTTGCTTACTTTTAACTCAAACCCCTATTGCCTGAGTAAGTTATGAATAAAACCTTATCAGGAACATGGCTCAGTAGAGAACTGAAGCAAAATCTTGTTTCCACTGCAGTTTATTGCAAACAGCATAAGTTCCATCTGTCAGACTGACCCCATGTTACCATTATGCCTGTAACCACAGAGCTACAGTTACCTTTGTTTCCCTGGTAATCTCCTTCTCTGTGCATCCACTGAGAATGGAAACAACATGAGACCCTGTATGTTTGTTGAACCCAAATTGTTTATTACATGGGCTCTTTTGAAAACACCATTGAGCCAATTATTAGGTTCCCAGTTTGTGTGCAAATATCTAAAGGCATGGATGAAAGAGGAAAGAGCCTTTTAAAGCTCTCAGCCAGTGTAGCAAGTCCTGAGGCCATGTGGCATCTAAGGACAATGTATCTTTAGCAAATGACTTCCCTTCCTGGCGTGAGCTAACTGGGTGATAAACTCACTAATAGAACTGCTAGGAACATTTTTGATTAAATGAAATTCATCAAATTTGAAACATTTCTTGGAGACACGTTTCCAATAAAGTCTTTTTAAGAGCAGTTCTATTGTGTTTTATAGCCTGGTGGTTCTGGTACTAGCCTGGGATGTGAGAAACCAGGTTCAAGTCCATGCTCTGTCTGTAATCTGCGATGAATTAGACAGAATAGGAGCCTGTCTTTCATGTCCCCAGCTAGTGCCCAAACCACCAGGCTATAAAGCATCTGACACAAGCACTCTTGCTATTCCTGGCTGAAAAGCTTAGGTTTTGATCTGAAAACCAACATCTCAACACAATTCTGTTTTCACAAAAACATTCAAAGGGTCCTGTATTTGATCAAGTGTGGAACAAAAGCCAACTCTGAAATCTCTAAAGTCGCCCTGAGATGGAATTGTCATCCTTCCACCCGCTCTGCTCAAGTAACAGGGCAGATTAACAAGAACCAGCACGTGCTGGCCTGAAACTAACTGTTTCCCACTCCCCCAGTATAAAGGTGCATGTCTTTCTCTAGCAGGTAACATTTCCCTTTAATAGCACTGAGACACAGAATTCACTTCTTAGGAGAGAAGCAGCGTGGTCTAGTGGACAGGGTTCTGGTGTGAGACTCCAAGAGACCTGGTTTCCAGGTCAGATCTGACCTACTCTCTGACCATAGGCAAGTTGATTTATGTCTCTGTGCCTTGCCTAGTTAGACTGTAAGGTCTTTGGAGAAGAGGCTGTCTATCTGTTTGTGCAGCTCCTTGCACAACAGGGTCCTGACTGTGATTGCAGGCCTGTAGATGCTGCTGTGTAAGCTAATCGTGTCTATATTCCATTATTGCCAGTTCCAAAATTAAGGCGTAAAAATCTTTGCTTTCCATTTTTTGAGATTAAGTTTTTCAAGACTCTCTCTGCAGCCATGAAGGCTAGAGACTTCTTTTTAATGAAAATTAAAATTCTTGTATGATTCTGGGGGCTGCAATAGCAAGCATTTATACTTTTATTATAGACAATAATAAGCAACACTGTACAGACAGTAGCAAGCAACAGCTGCATTTTGTTTATACATAGGTTATTTTGATAACTTTTTTTTACTTATTTTGACTTTAGTTCACATTTTATTTTATTTACACAAGGTTGCAACAACTTTTTATACAGTTATTTTTATTTGCCTTACACAATTCTTGCTTCTACAACTCTCGTGTTATTAGGGTTACAGTTAGCCTGACTCTTGCTAACAGAGACTGCTATGCATTAAAAACCCCTTCAAATTCCTGTTAGTTTTTTTTTTACTTTCACACACACCCCTTTTGTAATTTTAGTACAACAAATATTTTTAAACTTTTATTTGCATTAAGCCATGGATTTTACATTTTATATTAGATGTTTTAATTTTAGAGGTTTTAGTTGTAGACTTGAGGAGCATTTGAGAAATCTGGACCTGGAGCTGACAGTGGATTTTGAACATTCTCTACATTCAGGTTTTTTGTTCAGACCCATTGCTAGTCCTCACCTCTCGCAATGATGCTCTTATGTGTGAGTATCCTCATTTCCAAATTCTTCTCACAGAGAGGGGAAGGGAAGTGTTCCACCGATTTGCAGATTTCTAGGTCTAGGAGAAATGTCAGGCAACTAAAATGAAGCTTGTGACCAATCTGAGTAATTCTTTAAGATCATTTCACAACCAGTCTCACAAAGCTGCACATTGTCCACTGCTTTAATTTCCAAAACTTATCAAACTTCGAGAGGAAGGGAGAAACATAGCTAAGATTTTTAAATTGAGGGTAGAGATGAAGAAAAGAGTGTGATGTTGGCAGACCAGGTGCCAGCACATGCCAAAGCCCTAGGCCACACTGAACACTGACAAAAATGCATAGCTAGAAACCAGTTTGGCTCACCTGTGGGGTAGTATAGTTAAAACAGCTAATAGTATTATAAGAATTTGTTTAGTGTTTAGACTTTATGGAATTCTAGTAGCATGTGGCATGTGTTAATCCCACTTATAATATCTACATCCCATGCTACAAGTTAATATTTAAGAGATTGCTCCATAACTGTAAAATGTTTGTTCTGAATCCCGAAAACTCACCAAAAATGAAAAAAACTTCACCTTGTGCAAAATACTGGATTCCTACAGGTGTTATCTCCTGCCCATCAGGAAGGACTGAAATCAAATGGGCCTTTGTGGAACAAAGACTTTGTTAGTTGCCCCCCCATTTCCCCACCGCCCGCCACCATGAAAAGGTTATGAGCAGAAGCGCTCATCCCATCCACTTGCACTCTAGGGAGATGGGAATAAAAGTCCCTGACCAGAAGGAATTAGGGTCTTGTTATGCTGTTTGGACTAAAAGGGGCAAAGATTCCTAAACATGAGTAAGAGATCTTCCAGACTAACCTGGGTTAACCCTAGTGGACATATATAGCTAACATATTTCAGCAGCTCTGTCTGAAACCTAAGACTGAAACTCATTCGCATGTGTATATTCATCTGTTTTAACTTTATAAATAACTCTTTTATGTCTTTTTCCTAGTTAATCAGTCTTTAGTTAGTTACAGAATTGGCTACAAGTGTCTTTGGTGTGAGATCTAAGGTGCAAACTGACCTGGGTAAATGACTGGTCCTCCAGGACTGGGAGTGACCTGAATATTTTGTGATCTTTGGTATAAAGTGACCATCTATCATAGAATCAAGTTTGCTTGGGTGTCAACATAGAGGAATGCCCGAGGGGACTGTCTGTGACTCCATGTTAAGCCTATCTAGTGCCTGGGGAGTTTACACTTGATACTTGGTTGGAGAAACCTAAGTATAGAACTCACAACCAATTTGGGGTTTGTGCCTTGCTTCTTCACAGTCTGCCTTGAGGTTGGGATTCTCACTCATGAGTGACTCCAGACAGGATGACATGGGTGACATGACAGAGGGATACCAAATAATGAAAGTGATAAAGAAGGCAAAGTGATCCCTCTTATTTACCCTTCATCACAATACATAAGAACGTTGGAACATAAGACTGGCCATATTGGGTCAGACCAAAAGTCCATCTAGCCCAGTATCCTGTCTTCCTGGGGAATTGCTGGGACTGTTTATTTTTGTGTACTTTTTAAAAGCTATCAAAGGCTCCCAGATTACTGGATGGACATTCATTTTGTACACTTTATATAAATGTAATTAAATACATTATGGTCCACGTTGATTTCTGGCACCTTTCTCAGAAGCATCTGGCACTGGCCCTTTCAGGGACAGGATACTGGATTAGATGACCCAAGGTCTGATCTAGTCTGGCAATTCCTATATTTCCTGTTATTTAGCAATATATGTAGCCACTGCAAATTATACCAGTGCTCTTTCTTTCTCTTTTTATTGCCAAATTCTGATTTTTGCTACATTTTTCCTAATGGTAAAACTGCCACAATGTTTTACCTGTGAAAGCATGCATGTGTCTGTGTTTGGAAAGTATGTGTACACATCAATGAAAGACCTGTGGCATGGCTGCGGCTGACCTGGGTCAGCTGACTCAGGCTTGGGCTGCATTGCTAAATATTACTGTGTAGACATTTAGGGCTCAGGCTGGAGCCCAGGCTCTGAAACCCACCCTTTTTCAGGGTTTCAGAACCCAGGCTCCAGCTGGAGCCTGAATGTCTACACTGCAAGTTTTAGCCCTGCACCTCAAGCCCCACGAGCCTGAGTCAATTGACCCGGAATCTCTGAAATTTGGTGCCACAGCCCACATGATGCCCACTCTCCTTTTCAGTGCAAACCCTTCTTTCTCAGCTCTACAGGATTTTAGCTAGTATCAGTCCCCGCAAAGCACAGAGAAACCATCAGCAGCAAAACCGCCCAACTAATCATTTCAAGATAAAGCCAACTGGAGGAACTGAGCTGTTCATCCAGCATAAAAAGAACAGAAGCTAAATTTGAGACAAAAGCAAAAGTTTAACAAGTTCCGTTGATCAAAGGGATTTCAAAGGAACATTCAATTATATCTGCAGCACCTAAATGGAAGAATTGTTCTTTTATTTATTGCCTGATAAAGAGCATTATTAGGTCTCGTTATCTGCCTTCTCTTTAATGCATTTGGCTCAAATGCGCAAGCAAAAGCCCTACTTTGTGAACAAAGCTGTGAGTGAAAAAGGAAGATTAAAATTAGGTTTAAAGGATAAGAGAGAGAGATTGTGTGTGTGTGTGTGTGTGTGTGTGTGTGTATTTTACAGTCAAAACTTCTTTGTGTAACCACTGATGCATTCAAATGATGAGAACAGATCCTGATTATAGTGCAACCCAGCTCGGCTATTCCAAGTAGCTGACTGATCGTTCTGCAGACAACTGAAATGGTTTCAGAGTTATGAATTTGGAAACGAACCATGCAAAAAGAGATTACTGCTTTAGGATTAATCACATGCATCAGATGAAACACGAGAAGGCTGTGCATGCTGGAATGGAATTGGCAAGGGAAAAACAGAGAATCATACACTCGGGAAGCCGAGCTCTCGCTGGAGAGAGAAGATGCTGTATCCAGATGCCAGGTTGTGGTTTAAGGTTACGGAGCATTCGCAGTGAGAAGGCTCTCAGGTTTTATAGCCCTGGGTCCTAGTCTTTTCCCTGCCTTCAACCATATTTTTTCCCCATGCTCATCTGATTAGTCACATTTTTTACATTTAGGGACTGATCCAAAGAGTTAAAGTCAATGGGAGTTTAGTTTTTTCATCAGATTCCATTAGCTTTGTTTAGGCCCCTAAAAGGGGCCTTTTTGTATCACATTCTGCTCTCATTTAAGTGGGTACAATTATGGAGCAAGCCAATTATTTACAATTGAGTTAATCTGTCTTTACATTGGGGTAAATCAGAATCCAGCCCTTCGGCTGCTCCAGTGGTTTAGAAACAATGCCACACCATGGAACTGTCCCAGGTTCATTGTAAGGGATGAGAAGTGCCCTTTTCCATGTTTAGAACCCAACTCAAACCCAATGCTTTGCTGAGACTCTGAAGTGGCAGAGTTCTTTTTCACCATACATGCATGTAGTGCTGGTTTCTGAACAGAATTGGAAAGTTCAAAGTACCAGCAGAAAGCCAGTGCTAGGGGTATTTTCAACTATGACTTGAAGCAGATAGAAGGGCTTTAAATGGTACAATAATGCAAGCGTTCATGGTGTTTCTAGCCCAGTTTTGTAGATTAATGTGGTACAAATAACGTCACAAGGGTGCACAGAAGCATCTGTTTGGCTGTTTATTTGAAATAACCCTAAGTTACAAGTCTGTGTGGCTTATTTTCATAATTGTAGGGTTTTCTGTGGATGTTAATCACTGTAGTCTTTAGAAGCAAACTTAGAACAAACTCAGTTTCTAGAACCTAACCAATCGGGTTCTAGCACAACAGAGGTTGCCCATTCAACTTGGTGTGTTTGTGGGGGACAGAGAATTTGAAAACTCCATCTTGTTGGATTCAATATCATTGCTGATGGGTTAACACTGAAATTCACAGCCAGTTCAAGGTTAATTATTTAGCACCTTCCCTGTAACATACCACAGATTCAGCATCCGGTGTCCCAAGGCCCAAGCTCAGAGCACACTGCAAACACAGCATCCTCTGGAGTAAAGAGTTCTGTCATCATAACCAGATCATTCATAACATGCTATAGGAAGCTGATTCTCTGCTCACACAACTAAGTCACCTCTAATTTATATCAGTGCAACGAAAGGAGAATATATGCAGTACACACAGTGCACACACCTATCCTGACCTCCTTCCCTATCCCATTGTGTTCTTTCCCAGGGACTGAAATTGATTTAAGCATATGGTGCTATTGATTAACTTGGTGCCACCAGTGTCAGTATGGAGACAGTTCTTCACTATAATGGCAGCATGTGCTACCAGTGGTGCTGACTCTGAGATGGACTCTAAAAACCAAAGTACAAAAGACTGAGGTCTTTTAAACCCATATTCAGCCCCCTTGATTCTGCCCAAGTGGTGTAATAGGTCCTTTGTGCAAATGAGATTCAAGCCCTGTAAAAGTGATAGCTCAGGGGTCCTGGCTGGATTCTAATTTGGACAATTATATTCTGCCTCAATACATTTCTCACACAGCTTATACTGTGTAACCCACTGGTGAGTGTGTGTTCTAGGTCCCCTTCTGTGCCCAGTTCAGAGGATAGCAGTCTTTTATGCCCACAGCTAAGGACCATTGGCTCTTTAGCTGAAGCCGTAGCAGCTCATGCTTTTAGCTGTGGAAGTGCTCATTTCAGTTCCTGGTGTGTTGGCCAAAATGATGGCCATCACAATTGCATATACTATTCCTGTCCTAGAATGGTGTGCGGTGTTACTATGCATTGTTCATCAGCTGCAGCTTTCCACCCCAGAGGTGGCTGCATATCAGTGAAGGGTGAAATGCCTCGATCTGTAGTTTTTACCAAGAATGCATTGTGCTTTGGAATCCTTCAGCATGAAAAGCAGCATATGAGCATAAGATACATAAATGTAAGATATTATTATATAGGATACAGCTATGAAAAAGGAGACATGCTTCAGCTTTAATCATTTGCATTGTTCTGTCATCTCTGATAATTGGATGAAATGGCAGATGGAAATATCTCCCTTTACATCATCCATATTAATAGCAAATGGATTGTTATAGTCAGCATGGGCTGGTAGAAAGACTTTGTAAAGGAATTGAGAATAATAGTTATATAACAGGAAAAAGGACTCCTCTTTGATGCAATAGTTACACCTGATTTAGCTGCTGAAAGAAGGAAATAAAACCAAGACATTAAACCTCTTATCATCCTGATAGAGCAATATTGGAAAAACCTGTTATTTGGCAGCATACGGGTTTATTAACTTCTAAAGGGGTGTGTGTTTGAATGTGATAGGGAAAGAAGCATTCATCAGAGTGTTCATTGGATCAAAAGACAAATTAATCCTTTGAAGAAAACTAGCATTTAAAATCTGCAACTTTAAACAGTCTATCAGGAGACAGTCTGAGCCATGGAACTGCAGTCTAATCCTTTTCATCACCGAGGGATGCCGGGACCATGTACTTTCAGGCATGGCTCCCATCCCACGGGGATGTGGGCAAACAAGAGCTACGTCTACTGCATGTGGGACTGAATGTCTGTCCACCGACATCCCATAATCTTCTCCTGCCTGGCCAGAATTGCTCTTTAAGAGCTCACTGTTCCTCCTCCCATCCGCTCTGACTCTCAAAGCAGGCCTCAAAAGTCAGATTTGCAAAGAAACATAGCATCCAAGAGCTGCTTTTGAGAAGAGTGGGAGCTGTTGGGTGCCAAACTCTTTGGAAAATCTGCTCCCTTTTATTCTTAGAGTCTCCCGTTATGCACCTCCTTAGGCCAAACCAAATTTTCCTCCCAGAATGTCCTGTCCAAAAGTAGCAGTAAACTCTCCGGCTCTGTAGCAGGGTGCTGGTGCAAAGGCACCTAATTAGCCCCTGCTCAGCCAGCCCCAATCAGGGGAAATAGATTGGGGCCGGGGAGAAGTCTAGTGCCTGGCCTTTAGAACTGGCTGCACCTGTGGGCCTGAGGGTTCAAGGGCTATAAAGGTTGGTTGGCATCCAGAAGACAGGGAAATGGCCAGGGGAAGGTCAGTTTCCAGGCTGAGGGCAGACTCTGTATAGGAGAGGAGATTGTAAGGCCTGCAAGCTCTGTATATAGTATATCACTGGTGGTGGGAGAACAGGGTGTAAATAAAGCCATGAGTACTGTAGAACAAGAGGCCTCTCTGAGCTTTACTGGGGCAGCCAGTGGGCCCCAAGAAGAGGGGCAGGCAGAGGAACTGTTACAGGCTCCTTCCAGCCCAGTTAAGTAACAAAGGCCAGGAAATGGCTTACTCCAGCCACCCCTTTACTGAATTCAGTTTGATCCTAAAGGGAGAAGCTGTGTTCTCTGCACTACCTAACTGCTTCATCTGGTGCACACATTTTAAAGCGCTGCTAGCCTCAGCCCTGCTGCTCAGTCTCTCAGTGAAAGCCTCCTATCCCTGCTCAATACAATTCCCTTTTGAGAAACAAGTTGCTAACTGGCTCCTGCTGGATTATTTCCTTTCCCCCTCAAGCTCTACCTTAAACCCTTCTCTGCCAGGGGGTACATGATCCAGGACAGTCCCCATCTCCTTCTCTCCACTATAGTGCTTGATGACATTGTGCAGGGTGCCAGAAAAATTGGTGGCAGTAGCATTCCTGGAAATAGCCTGTATGGAGCATATGGTGTATTCTTCCAATGACATTCCATTCTCTGGTCATGGTAACATTGTGTCTCCTGGCTTCTGAAAGGCGAGAACCAGAGGGCATGGTGAACTTTCTACATCACCCTGTGACCTCAACAAGGTGCTCTCCAGTGGCCAGCTTTGGCACCTCAGAACAGATTGATGCCCTCTCTTGGACTGACTTAGCATCTCAAAGCAGAGAAAGTCATATCCATCTGACTGAGTATGATTAATTATAGCACTTCATGCTTATACAGCTCAGGTCTCTCAGAGCTAGGCTGGCTGAAACAGCTAAAATATTTTGCTGACTATTTTTGCCGTGGGTTTTTTTTTTAATTTAACCAACATTTTTGATGGCTTTCACTCTGAGTGGGACTAGAGAAGAGACCGTGCACTGGCTTCAGCTGGGTTCTATTCCCATCTCTGCTACAGGCCAGCTGGGTGATAATGGGCAAATGACTTCAACTCCTCATGTGTCTGTTTTCCCACTGGGATAAAGACAGGGGCCTCCTTCATAGAGTACTTTGAGATCTGCTGCTGAAAAGTGCTACGTAAGCATGAGTTGTTGTTATTAATAATACTCAGTAAGACGGATCTGACTTTCTGTGCTCCAAACTGCTGTTCTGGTTTTCAGATGCTAGTTAACCTGGCTTGCTCTTGGTCTCCCGTCAACTGGTCCTTGTCAGACACATTTTTGTCTCCAAGGCAAATCACTGAAAACAATCCTTTTGGCTGCAGTGGAGTTACATCCCGTTACACACTGAAAAGGAAATAACGGCATGAGTGACATGTATTCAGATAGGGAAAGAACACTACATATTGTATTAATCTAGCAAGTTACATGGATAGATGGCTTTGATGTACTTTTTCACATGCACATAGGTACTTCATGCATCCATCTATCTATTCTAATCCTAAAGCAGTCATTCCCAAACGGCGGGTCACCACCCACCAATGGGTTGTGCGAAGGCTGTAGGTGGACTGTGGGCCCAGTGCTGAGGGGAAGTACTGGGAGGTGGGTATTGGAGAGAGAGCCTGCCCCACGCTCAGCCTGCAATGGTGGCTCTTGGTCTGTGAGGCTGGACCCAATGCCCAGTTCCCCACTCTGGGTGTTGCAACCTGGCACACAGAAACCTGAGTGTTGCTGTGATTCTGTATGCCAGGTTGCAACATCTGGAGTGGGGGGCCTGGCCCAGCCCAGTGGGATGGTAACCTTTGCTATGGAGTGCGTGTGGGGCAGGCTCACCCTCCAACCTCTCCCGCAGCCCTCTGCCCCAGGCCAGGATTAGGGTGGAGGTGCCAGGGCAGAGGCAGCTGCTGTGGGTGGTCAATGACCCCAAGGCAGAAGGAGGAGGTGGCAGTGATGGAGAAGAAGGATGATGACCTATGATTTTTGGCTCCCCCTTCCCAATTTGGACCCTGCTGGGTCACAAACAAATACCAAATGCAGTCAATGGATCACCTTAGTAAAAAGTTTGGGAACCATTGTTCTAAGACATCTTTCATCTTGGTGTCTAAGCATCCAGACAGGCTCTAAAATAGATCAAGTAAAGGGATGATGCTAAAAACTTGGCACATTAGGCTCATATTGACCACTTCTTTGCTGCAGAATATGGCAAGTAGAACCACCTACAGCACCAAATGAATGTCCCAACTAGATCACATGCTATGTTGTGTGAGGTAAGTCCAGATAGAGAGATGCTGCTGTGCCTCTGAATGTGCCAGGTTTAGGGAAGTGGCATGCATCTACTGTGCTGCCAATGGTAAGGGATGGATTCAGGTAGAATTGTGTGCTAGTGGATGTGGCACTGGCTTGAGATCAGGAGAAACAGGGTCTCTTCCCAGCTCTACCACTGCTCTGCTGTTTGATCTGGGACAAGTTATTCCTCTGTCTGCCTCGTTTTCCCGTCCTACTCTTAGTCTATTTTTATTGTAACCTATTCAGGAGGGGCGGCACTGCCTCTACATCTGTCTGTCTGTGAGAGAGAAAGAGAGTGCAGCCCAATGAGGCCTCAATCTCCGTGGAACTCTGTGGCTGCCGCTATCATACCAACAATAAAAATAGCTATATGGATGGAAGGAAACAAGGGCTGAATGTATCTCTCATCACCAATGTTTCTCCTTTGGGAGTCAGGTCTTCGAGAGGTATCCGAGGTGCATCAGTGTTAGCGATTCCTCGGAGCAGTCATTCAGACCCAGGAAGTAGTGGTTTTCATAGTAAGAGGAATTGGTCACGTGGCTTGTGATTAAAAGAGGCATAGTGAGGTGGGGGAAAAGAAGAAGAAGTGTCTGTCTAACACTCATAAAGGCCCCCATTACTCTCGTATCTGAGGTACTCACAATCTTTGATGTATTTATCCTCACAACACCCACCCCTGTGAGGTAGGGGAGTGCTATTACCCCTATTTTACAGGTGGCAAACAGACATAGGCCTGCCTAGGCTGCAGCTGGAGCTATGTTCTCCAGCTCAGGCAGAAGTACACGCACTAGCTTTGACTGAGCTAGCATGCTAAAAATAGCACTCTAGCCACTACAGCATGGACTAGCTGCCCAAGGAAAATACTGTCCAAGATCCCGGATAGGTATTCAGGCAGCTAGCTCAAGCCACCCTACCTACACCAGGATACTAGCTTAATTAAAGCTCGAATGTGGACATTTTCCCTAGCTGGAAATTCCCCCTCCAACTGCAGCATCGACAAACCGTAAGTGATATGTCTGTGGTCCACACAGAAAGTTTGTAGCAGATCTCCTGAGCCTCAGGCTAGACTCCTAATCACTGGACTACCCTTCCTCTCTTACCAACCTCGTGCAGCTTTGGCTTATTGATGTTTGTAACTCCTACATTGTTGTATGATTTGTAAATGCACATCAAGAGCACCCAGGGCTGTGGACTGCCACCCTTTGGTGAGACGCACCTGTTACACCGGAATGTTAACACTTCGTAAAGGGCTGCAGCCCTGGAGACTGAAACCCCCCATTTATCCCCAGAATAGATTTTATGTGGGCAGAAGCAGAGCAGTCTGCCCCAGACTGGTCTGCCAACATGACACAACGCTGACCTCTGGAACCACATCTAACAGAGCCTGGGCATTTAAAACTCCATGGCCATTCAGTCCTTGGACTCTGTGCAAAGAAAGCTAACAAAGGTGCCCATCGATGCCAATGCCTTTGTGTTGCAAGGGGAGTCACCAAATAGCTTTTTTTCCCATATGTCAACTTAGAAGCTATCAGATGGTAATGGCCCTGAGTCACTAGTGCTCTAGGCTGGGTTTAAACTGCTGCTGACCTCTGGATGAAAGGTTTCATATCCCCTGAGTCTTCCAGCCCTCCCTGTCTTAATTTCATTCTGATTTTCCTGGAAGCATTGCTTTCTGTCTGTCCGATGGCTGACAGTCTGTCCAGCCCAAACGGCAATGCTTGGCAAAGTGAGCTCTTTGAAAACCTTCATATTTCAGTTGAGGTTCTTGGCTGGGAAATCTGACCAAAATCTGAGCGTTAGGTCTTGGTACTAACATAGGAAGTTAGCTGCTTCCTCATTCCTGCGATGACTATTTTAAACACTAAATCCCATAATGTTAGTTAGCCAAAAAAAGATCAACATCTTGTTTGGCTGTTTTGGCTGTTAAATTGGCAGCCTCAGTGCTCCTTCTAGGAATCCATGGAACCATTCGCAGAAGAATGTTTCTGGGGAAGCCAGGCACCTAAGATGGTGAATGCACTGAAAAGGCTTCCATCTCTGTGGGCCTGGCTTCAGCTTGTCCCCAGAGTAGGTCATGGGGAAAGATGACTTTGCCGGCTGTTTGTCCACATCTTAAAAACTCCCTGCAGCTTGGCACAGTTGGGGTTTTCATTCAGGAGAAGCTCAAGACTGGAATCGATGGAGTGCTGCAAGTCAGTTCTGATGTGCATTTGGTGCTACAAATCCCTCTCTGCACTCATCTGCAGATGATACCCCCAGCGACAGTCTTGGCTCGTTAGCTCGAGCTGTGGCAGCTCATGCTTTTAGATCTGGAGATCCCTGCTTTAATCCCTGAGGTGTCTGCCAGGAGGGCAGCCATCACATATTGACACAGCTGGGGAAGGGAGGGAGGTGGTCCACAGCTGGAATTGGAGATGGGGCAGAGGCCACCAAATCCAGATCCAAATCAGAGTCCAGATTTCAAATGCTCTATAGACAGAGAAGGTGGAGTGAGTTGTTGAATCTGGGATTTTGATTTGGCTCACTGTCAAAAGAGGATTCTGATCTGAAAATTAGAGGTTATTTTTGTTTGTGATTAGTTCCGACCTATCTCTAACAGGACTAGGAGTGGTCAGGACTGAGGTGCATCAGTGGAACTGTGAAACAACCCAGGACTGGAACAGAAAAAGGTGCAATGGGTCATGGCTGAGGTGTACTGGCAGATCTATTGGGGTGGGGCTAGGAATAGAATAAGAAGATTGGGATATGTTTGCATAGCTCGGAGGGAACCTACCATAATGTCTTCCAATCTTCGCACTATGCATGACTCGAGCAAATTCAAGCTGCCAATCCCTCATTTGCATGAGAAGTCAAATCACCCCAACATTCTACCTTTGGAAAAGGAATTGTTTTCAGGAAACACGTGGAAAATACAGAGCTACCAGGGTCAGCAGCAAATGAGAAATCACCCTCTGCTGCTTCTGTCTGGAGTAAAAGTTACATAGAGGAAAAATATTTGGGCCTTGTTAGAGGCCATTATGTTTTCATCATGAATCAAGGCCTTTGATATTAGGCAATCCATTGTACCCTCCCTGGAAGATGTGACAGTGCAGTTTGCTAATTAAAAGTGAAAATTCTCCGTTTTGGTCAGGTGGCAAGCTTCAATTAATCAAGTCGCAACATTTATGGAACTCTGTTGTTTAATGAATACATGATGGGATTCTCATTTTAATGAACTTTCCCGTGTGTTCTAAGCAAATTAGTTCAAGTACAACTGGCTTATCTTCAATTATCGGCTTATCAGAATGGAAAGGAACAGAAAGCGGTGAGCATGGGCTGGGGTTGTTTAGTGTGCAATGGAGAGGACAGGAAGAGACTTCTCTGAACAAGTCTGCCAGGCACCATATAGGTAGGAGGTTTCAAAACTAGCTAATGCCGGGAATGGGGGCATCTCAAAAGCTTCAGATGACCACCTCTAGGTCCAGCTATTTATCCAATTTCTTTAGAAAGCATTCATCTCCAACAATTCTTGGGTATGGACAGGCCATGCATATGGCAGGTACAGTGGAACCCATTAAAAATCTAATGCTCACTGGCCCATTGTTTGTGACTATTTATTATTTGTATTACAGTAATGCCTAGAGGCCACAACTGACCATGGTCCCTGCCTCCAAGAACTGGCCGTCTAAATAGACAAGACAGGCCAAGAGTGTGAGCAGAAGAAGGGGCACAGAGAGGAGAAGCGACCTGTCCAGTGGGCCAATGGCAGAGCTGTGAGTAGAAGCCAGGGTGCCTTGACTCCCTGTCCAGTACCCAATGAATTAGGTCACCCTGCTTCTCAGCCCAGGCACTGCTGGTATCATTTTATGCTTGCAATAAGAGTTCCCATGCCACTGCTATCATGGCGGGGTGGGAAACACAAAGATTTTAATGCCACTGGGGCATGGACAGACTCTATTTAACAAAAGGGGAACTTCAAAAGGTGTTTGAGTTAAGCAAAACAAATAAACAAACCCCCACACAGCCCTTTCTGGGGCTTCAGGTGGATTGTATATTTACAGGGTTCTGGTACAACCAGAACTCCACATCCCCAAACCTAGCTTAGTCTCTGACCACCCTGTTGGCCTGAACCAACTCCCTTCCTCTCCACTTCCACCTCCCCAACGTCTTCCAATTCAAATAGGCCTAAATGTGGGCCTATCTTTAGGAAGTGAACTTTGCAAACATTGGAATGGACTTTTCCCATCTGTAGCACTGGGATGAAAATACTTACCTGCTTTGTAATGCACCGTGAGAGTCGTGAAGGAACTGCAATATGTATAAATCAAGTACTAGCAGTGTTTATTCTAGAATTTAGCTTCTTATTAAGTTGGGAAACGGGCCATGGTTATTACCCCCATTTTATAGATTGGGAAAGTGATGCATAGAAGGAGGAAGTGACTTGCCCAAGGTCCTGGCCAGGTTTAGGACCCAGATCACTCTCCTCTCAGTCCTATGCTCTTACTAAGACAGCTCGTGTGAATCTAAGGATCTAAGTCCACGGTTTTAAAAAGAAAAATAAGAAGAAATAGTTCAGCAATTAGATGTATATGTTATCTCTTTAGTTGTAGAGTTTAAGGCCAGAAGGGACCCCCAGAGCATCTAGAATGAATCCGAAATCTCTTTTTAAGATTAATTATTTTCCCCCTGCTTGCAAATTGCAGCTCTGGGTTAAAGAGGAACAATTCACCAGTGATTCACATGCACTGGCATTCTGATGCCACTCCTACCCCAGGCGAACAGAAGCCTCAGTGCATTCCCATCTGCTCTGTGGTGAGCACCACCACGAGCCCTTAGTGGGATAATGGGGGCCAGAAGGGGCCAATTAACCATATATAATGCATGGAGGTGGTCTGCAGTCACTCTGGTGGGAAAGGGATTTGGCCATGGGCAAGGAGGAGATCCGGGGGAGAGTAAAATTTGGGGTCCTGCACAGGACTGGGAGATTTGATAAGTGGCCAAGAGGAATGAAATAGCCATGGGGAGTAGAGGAAGCTCCAGTGACAAATCCAAAGAAAGGCCAGGAGTTAGAGAGGCGAGGAAGGAAGGAGACCAAGAAAACAGCAGTAGGGACTGAGACTGAGCAGATCTGGATTGCTAGTCCTAGGGTCCCTGGGCTGGACTCAGAGTAGCGGATAGGCCCGGGTTCCCCAACCAGCCACTAGGAAAGTGGCACAGGGCCTGGAGTCAGAATGGCAAACCCTGCCTGAAATGGTGTCTGAACACCTTGTCCAGTGGGACTTGGTTACCCTGGAAGAGGAGGAATATACAGTGATCTGGTCAGAGGGCCGAGTCACAAAGAGGGAGCACCCCAAGTCACAGGGAGTTGGTGGGGGGGGCACAGCGCAAGCAACTGACAGAAGGTGCCAGATAGGGCGAGAGCTCATTCCCAGACCGAACCACATGAAGATGCACCTGCAGTGAGTGGACACCGTCCTACACTCTGTAAAGCATTGCTGGAAGACTCCAAATGCCCCTGAAACTCTGTAGAAGGCTAGGACTCACTACTTGCCTATCCCTTTCTAATATTTTCCAGACACTCAGAGAAATGTCTGGTTTCTGGTTTTTGAAATATTTTTTACCCTGCTTGCCTCTGAACAAGCTCTGAAACCCAAGTAGAGAGTCGTGAAACATTTATTTCTAAGTATAATAATGTTTAAACTGCAGACGCTAATCCCTGGGACCTCTCCCAGCATGGGGTCCTGGGGGAAAGCAGGCATTCAGAGTGGGGCCAGTTGCTTCTGTGGTGCATGCTAAGTTCTCAGAGGGAAATGCTCTCACATTTTTTCATATAAAGATATTTTGAGAGAGAGAGATGGCTGGATGGGAAATACATCCTAGCAGATGTGTAATATCATTAAAGCTAACTCTAATATAATCTAAGCCACGGTTTGGTGTATTAATGCTTTGTTTACCTTTAAGCACAGATGGATATTTTTATTAGCATTACTCTGTTGATGCAGCTTCTAGAAAGGTTAGTCCAGAGGGCAGATGTCTGTGTTATGAGAGAACGTTCACACTGGGGCAACTAATCAGAAAGGTGAAGCCTTTCCATGAAATCTCAATTAGAGAATTAAACCTTGTGACTGTGGACTGCCAGGAATTGCCATTTAGTCCTTGGTAGCAACGAGGACCAACTCCCCCACACCCGCCAACAAACAGCTTTCATCTAATACTGCTGGATGCCCTGTGGCTGACAACCACTCCCCATGCCCGGCTTCACAGACTAAACCCTGCCTCCCTCCCTGGTAAATGGGCCTGAAAAGAGAGCAGGGTGTACTGTAAAAGGGAACTAACTGATGCTTGGAAGGGCATGGGAAGGGTAATGGACTGGTTAGAGCAGGTTTTGTGCATAGTCTCTTGCTCTGTTTCCTTATTAGGAGCTGTGATCTTACAGGGGTGAATGCTGATCTGCCAATTAATTGCAGGGGCAGCAATGCATCCTGGGACTGAGATTCCGTAGGGATTAAAGTCTTTGTGATAATGTTAGCGTCGGAAACGGTGAGTCGTCTGACCCCTTTTGAGCATATGGCAGACTCTCCGTGTCTAGTTGTCGCTCTTCAGAAAATGGAGACTTGGAATCAAATGCACTGCAACGTCCTTACTGGATTCAGTTAGGGAGGCCAGATATCTGCCTGATCCAAAGCCCATTGAAATCAATTGGAGGTTTTCCACTGACTTTGGTGGACATTGTTTCAGATCCTAAGATAGCAGCCAAGGACCATTTGCTCTCCTCTCTGTGTAAAACAAACAACCAGTATTTATCCAACTTCCAAGGGGGTGCTGTGAGGCTTAATGTTCATACAATGCTTTGAGATCCTCAGATGGAACTTTGGGAAACTTCACCACTGGCTATGTCACATAGGCCAGGGGAGAACTGGCCTGCTATACACATTAGGTACGTGCAAGCTACAAGTTCAAAATCTGCTATTTTGGCTCCTTGCTCATTTCATTGTTCCTGGGAAACCTCTTCATATACCCACAGCTCCCTTCCCCTTGCACACTGGTGAAAAAAGGCAGTAATTCTATCCACAGCACAAATGGGAGGAGATAGGTCTCACTCGGAAGACTTGGTCCTGATTATAATGTCCACAGTCCATGGGGGCTCCCATCACCAAGCAATTCCTTGAGTTTTACGTTTGTCATTTCTTTCTTGGCTGGAGTTGAGTGAAAGAAACTTTGAGGACCTTGGGGTAGAAAATCTTTAAGGAGGACTCTTGTCTCTCTTAATGTACTAAGAGGCTCTTAAAGGTTTTCCCCTGAAGGTGTCGTGTGAGCATGGGAGGTGTCTCTCTTTGGCATTCGGAAACATTCCTCTACAGCCAAGAGGAAGCAGTGTATTTCTACTTGGCTGGTAAGGAATTCCTCAGACACCCAAGGAATGAAATTGCAAATCAGGCTTCTTGAAAGGGGGAGGGGGAGGTGCAACACCTGTGAAACCCCTAAAAGCACACACATAAGCAGATGTAAACGGTGTGGATTTGCACGGGGAAGAATTTTTCCCTAATGTGGCTGCATCAGAAACTCCGCCTCTGTCTGGGCCTCTTCCAAATGCCTCATCAAAGGAGCATGGGCAGGGGGTACTTGCATCTTCCCCAGCCAGGTCAGTGCATTAGTTTAAATGGTCTATCTTGAAACAGGCCCTCTCTGTTGACATTTGTTTCAGGCTGGGCTCTCTAAATGGATGCCTTGACTATATACTAGGGAGACAGGCTCCTTTGCCTGTGGGCTCCAAAACAATGGTGGCTCGGGGAAGGCCAGACATTCATTTAGCATCATAATATTAAAAGCTGCACCAGTCAGGAAATGATTTTCCCATCTGTTAATATTTTCAAGAGTTTAAATTTTTTTTCCCATCTGGAATTGGGATAAAAAGTCAAAATCTCAAATGTTCTTGAACTGAAAAAGAAAATTTTTTTTTTCATTTGGAGTCAATCAGAACATTTTGTTTTGATAATTCCACTCCCCATAGCAAATCTCCAGTGTCTCCTATTCATGGTATTTCCTAGGGCTCAGTGTCTCTGAGGGTCAGGCCCTCAGCTACTGACCTTGCCTATGTTCTAATTGCAAAGAGGCAATGTTTTGATCAAGGAGGCTGGCCTGGCAGACTAGCCATGGTGCCTGAGATTCCCTGCTCCTGTGTCTTACACCCAGCAAGGCACCTGGGGAAGACAGAAGTGCTAAGGAATGGCAATATACAAAAACCTGTAGGAGAACACTTCAATCTCCCTGGACACACAATAGCAGATTTAAAGGTAGCCATCCTGCAGCAAAAAAACTTCAGGAACTTCAAAGAGAAACTGCTGAGCTTCAGTTCATCTGCAAATTTGACATCATCAGCTCGGGATTAAACAAAGACTGTGAATGGCTAGCCAACAACAAAAGCAGTTTCTCCTCCCTTGGTGTTCACACCTCAGCTCATCCTCCCTGATTGAACTAACCTTGTTATCTCTAGCCTGATTCTTGCCTGCATATTTATACCTGCCTCTGGAAATTTCCACTACGTGCATCCGACGAAGTGGGTATTCACCCATGAAAGCTCATGCTCCAATACGTTTGTTAGTCTATAAGGTGGCACAGAACTCTTTGCGGCTTTCACTCAACCCTTGAAGAACGTTGATCCTTCTGTCACTCAGCAGTGACCCCTCTGGATATCAAAGGGATAGCAGTTACAAGCTACTACAGAAGTCCCTTCCTCTCCAAGGGGAAATGTAATAGATCTCTTGGTGGAGCATGAAGCGGAAACCTGAGTTAATTATAACCCTTTACTTAGTTTATCAGTTAAAACTAAGTAAAAATGGGACCTTTAAGAAATTTGTCCCCGTGAGTCTTGTTATTGTGTGACCCTTAAGCTAAAAAGCCACAATCCTCCAAAATGCCAAATCTCACCCCAAACCACAGTCTGAGAAGCTCTGAAAGTTTTAGCAATCAATGTCCCCTTTATTGTCATCTCTGTTTCTTTCCCTCTCTTGATAGTCATAGACTAATCTCTTTGTTGAATGAATGCTCCAGAATCTGAGGGAGGTGGTGTAAATCAGTGTAGTTACACTAAATTCAATAGATGTACATTGATTTTCACTAGCTAAGAATCTGGCTCTTATGTGATTAGCCCTCATGGTTGTGAGCAAAAAGCTTGAAAATATGAACCAAATGTAACCAGTGCAGTGCAGTCTGCCTGAGTCTGCAGACACCTTGAAACAATAGCTCTGAGAGGTGTTGAACGTTGTTGTTAACACTGAAACCTAAAGATGCCAATTTAGGGAAGGATTTTCAAAACAGTCAGCACTGGCCTGACTTTGCTGTCACTGACGTTGATAGGAGAAGTCTAATGACTGGAGTAGGAGCAGATTTAATTGAGTGTTGAGTGCTTTAGAAAACCCCACCTTAAATATCAACCTGGAACACAGTTAAGGTCGTTGTATGATGTACAGTAGTCATAATACAATAAAGTATGTTCCTGTGCATGGCAGAGTGGAGGGCATATACTCTTAGGTGGTTCAACTTTTCATTTCTTTCCTTTTGTATCGAGCAAACTAGGCATCTGACAACTTTCACTGTTACAGAAGAAAGATATTTTGTGCATGAATTCAGAGAGACACATTTTTCCCCTCAGCGGCTCCTGTCATTAACAGGTGGAGAATGAAGCTAGCTTCACTCATATGCTTTACATCAATTTGCATCATCTACTACAAAGGTATTACAAATGAATCTGTCATGCCTAGCTGGCACTTTTCGTAATAAATGATGTGAATCAGGAGGGAGGGGGATATGTGAGGCAGGCCGTGCCCACAACGCCATCCATGAATGCCTTCTGTTTGAGGAACGTCTTTGCAAACATCTGTTGTAGTGTGAGGAGAGATGGCAGGAGAGGAGAGGAATTAAAACCCCATTAATGGATGTTCCTGAAGTTTTTGGAATCTCAGCTGGAAAGCAGGGGTAGGAGGGGGAGAAATCCGAGAGAGACTACTCTG
Organism: Gopherus evgoodei; assembly: GCF_007399415.2. Lineage (NCBI taxonomy): Eukaryota > Metazoa > Chordata > Testudines > Testudinidae > Gopherus > Gopherus evgoodei. The sequence goes on along the minus strand of NC_044336.1, from coordinate 8,781,893 downwards.
CATAACAGTCGCTCATTACTCATGCCAGGCGATCGTTAATTACATTTATGCATTGATACAATTTGCTAGTTTTCTGGGTAGGTGGATCCTGCACTTCGTAAAGATGAATGAAAAATCACCAGGAGTGCGGAGTCAGAAGCGAAAAAGATAAATAACACCAGGAATCTGATTGCTGCCCGTCTGTCATAAAATTTCATTAGTTTTGACAGCCTGTACAACATAAGCAATGAATGAATGCTAACTACACTTCCTCTCCGTCTGCTTCCATATTTCATTCACATCGCTCAGCCTGGAAAAAGAGCTATCCAGATGTAGGCTGTAGGAGGAAGGGGCTGCTGGACCATTCACATGCTAAATTCTATTCAGACCCCACTAGCATCATCTCTGGGACAGAAATACTAAAAGGCTTAAGTCTAATATACATGTTTAGTCACAGGTATGTTTTACAGGTTGTGTGCGGGTGGAAAGGCTGAGCACTGGTCTGTGTAGGTATGTATAGGGATGACTGGTTTTCAGTCCCACACAAACTCAAAATGACAGAGGAAGTGTCTATCTTTGTCTTTCCAGTGGTAGATCTTCTTCTGGGGCACCTGGGCACATCCCCCAAGCAAGAAACAATGAGAAAATAAAGACACAGTGAAACTGTCCTTCACTCCAGTTTTATGCTGCATCCCTGGCTCTTGTGTTTCTATCTTCAAGATGAAAGATCCTTGCAGGGGCAGCTGCTCTAAGGCCCAACCCAGGGTGGTATAGTCCACATTCCAGAGCAGTAGCAGCAAGGTTTTACTGAACTTTCCAGCAGTCATTGATGGGCACTCTCTGAAGTGCCCTTAATTTCTGAGCACAGGGACAGCTCAGGCAAGTGTGGGTTCTGCCACCTTCCCCACCTCCTTTTAAAACTCATAAGTAATGAGAATAAATAGTCCAAGGTCTATAATAGCCACACCAAATTGGATATTTTGATCATATTAATTGCTCATGCTGTTTCAGCACAGGATCACAAATCAATGTTTTCCCAATGGTGGGCTGCGTGTCCTCCTGCACGTTTAAACAGATGTGACCTTGATAAGCACAGGTAGCAGGGGCTTGAGGCAGACTCTCAAGACAAATGAATATGCTGGGGCAGATTTATGAAAAGTTATTCCTCCATGTAGAAAAGTCTCTCGTCTTTCACCAAAATGCTCTTCCAAAAGTGACTTTTCTTTTGTACAAAGCAGGAGCTGGTTACAACATCCAGGTATCTTGAAGAAAAGAGAGTGCTGTAGGTCTTGGCCAGGGAGTAAAAATGTAGGGGCTGTTCATTTGGAAGTCAGCTGCTAAAACTAAGTGGCCTCATTCGTGTACACTATGCTGCCTTCCCCGTACAGGCTGTACCGGGGACCCTTGGTGAACAATGTCGCCTCTTTCATTTAATCTGCCCTTCCAGCATGAGGACCTGAGAATCCTTCCTGAACTACTGAGGTTCTTTCATTGAGTGTTACCTTCCATAAGGCCAAGAAAAACCACAGCAGCTAGTGAAGTTGAAAGGGCTGTCTCTAAACATGTGTTTACTGAAATGACTGTCAAGCCAGCCTTTGAGTCATCCTCTCCAGCATCTGTGCAGGATGACCTCTCCCTATCCGAGGAGTTAAGTCAAGCTTTAATATGTTGCGACAGGACTAGAGAGCAAAAGGTTCCATGCTGGTCAGTCCCTGCTGAGCGATGTGTGTAGCTGGGGAAGGAGGGAGGCATGAATGTGAAGAAAATGCTTTGCCCTCTTTTTAAATTATGAACAAAACACAGTGAGAGAGCTCTAAAAAAAAATACAAAGCATGGGATGAAAGCCCTACGCACATCAATAAAAGCTCCATCCAGCACCACCAGCAGTGGCATTCCAGGTCCTTCAACAAACTGAAGACAGTGGAATCAAACCTGGGATGACTTTGGTCCAAGCTGTTAGACCCTTCTTTGGTATCAATAGTAATGTGGATGCATAGATTATAAAGTTATTTGGATCATCTAGTCTGACCTCCTGCATAACACAGACCATAGGACTTCCCTGAAGTAATTGCTGTTTTAACTAGAAGGTATCTTTTAAGAAAAACATTCAGTCTTGCTTTTAAAATCGCAAGTGATGGAGAATACACCACAACTCTTGGCAAGTTGTCTCAATGGTTAAATGCCCTTGCTGTTAAAAAATTGTATCTTATGTCTAATCTAAATATATCTAGTTTCAACTTCAGTCCAGATGAGGAGATCAGTTATGAACATGACATATGGATAATACTTAGCACTTCCATTTGACTTTCCTCTGCAGCTCTCAAAGTGCTTTATAAAGGTGGGGAAGCATTATTATCTCCCCATTTGACAGATGGGGTACATAAGGCCAAAGGGCTGAGCCTGCAATCCTTTCTCACATCTGACTAATCCTATGGAAGTCATGTAAGGAAAGGCTGTGTGACTGACTAGCTAGCAAGGTCAAACATAAGAACAGCCATATTGGGTCAGACCAAAAGTCCATCTAGCCCAGTATCCTGTCTATTAACAGTGGCCAATCCCAGGTGCCCCAGAGGAAATGAACAGAACAAAGTAATCCATTCCCTGTTGCCCATTCCCAGCTTCTGCCAAACAAAGGCTAGGGACACCATCCCTGCCCATCCTGGCTTAATAGCCATTGATGAACCTATCCTCCATTAATGTATCTACCATAGTTCCTTTTTGAACCCTGTTATAATCTTGGCCTTCATAGCATCCTCTGGCAAAGTGTTCCACAGGTTGGCTGTGCATTGTATGAAGAAATACTTCCTTTTATTTTAAACCTGCTGCCTATTAATTTCATTTGGTGACCCATAGTTCTTGTGGTATGAGAAGGAGTAAATAACACTTCCTTATTTACTTTCTCCACAGCTGTCATGATTTTATAGACCTCTATCATATCCCCCCCCTTAGTTGTCTCTTTTCCAAGCTGAAAAGTCCCAGTTTTATTCACCTCTCCTCATACGGAAGCTGTTCCATGCCTCTAATCATTTTTCTTGCTGTTTTTTTAACCTTTTCCGATTCCAATATACCTTTTTGGAGACGGGGCGACCACATCTGCACGCAGCATTCAAGATGTGGGCATACCATGGATATATATAGAGGCAATATGATATTTTCTGTCTTATCTATCCCCGTCTTAATGATTCCCAACTTTTGGTTAGCTTTTCTGACTGCCACTGCACATTGAATGGATGTTTTCAGAGAACTATCCACAATGACGCCAAGATCTCTTTCTTTAGTGGCAGCAGCTAATTTATACCCCATCATTTTAATGTATAGTTGGGATTATATGTTCCAATGTGCATTACTTTGCATTTATCCGCATTGAATTTCATCTGCAATTTTGTTGTCCGGTCACCCACTTTTGAGAGATCCTTTGTTGCTCTTTGCAGTCTGCTTTGGACTTAACTATCTTGAGTAATTCTGTATCATGGGGAAATTTTTCCACCTCACTGTTTACCCCTTTTTCCAATCAAGTCAATCAATGAGTTGGTGACTGGGACAGGAGTAGAACCCAGGTCATCTGAGGGCCAGCCCCATCCTGAATCCACAATAATAATAGATTTGCCTCAAGCTGTGCTAAAGGAGGCAAGCAAGAGAAGAAGGAGGAAGGTTGCCTCTTGCATTGCAAAATCACAGTTAAATGGCACTGGAACACAGGAGATGCCAGACTGCATCAGACCAGGGAATCATCTAGTATGAGATCCTGTCTGTAAAAGCAGCCAGTTCCAGATGTCAGTATAAGAAACTCTGCAGTAGGTAGTTAAGGAATAACTTGCCTACGGGGAAAGTTTGTTCCTGAGTCCCATCAGTTAGAGGTTGGCATGTGTCCTCATGAATGAGAGTTTATATCCCTTCCAAATTCTAGGATTTTTTTTCAATCTTTATTGTACCTGTGGATGTTTTCATTATTAACATCAACGTCCAACCCTTTTTTGAATCCTGCTAAGCTCCAGGCCTCAATGATATCTTGTGGCAAACTGTTCCACAGGCTAATTACAATATGTCATTGTCATTAGTGTAAGAAGTAGCAGGATTCCAAGTACTGCAACAAGTGATCCACCAGCTGTCAAAAACTTAGCTTTAGATGGGAAAAGATAGATTAATTGATGCAACATTTCTAAAAAGGTTATTTTTTTTTTCAAATCACAGTCTAAACTGTAAATGTCCTTGATCAGCAGCTCTTCTTGCTAGTAGAGGGTATTAACTCCCCAAGGCTCCTAGAGCACACTGAGCCATGCTTCTTCCCCCCAACTCCCAACCCCCCCCAAAAAAATCCTTCCTCACCCTTACTGTGCATTGTATTGATGCTAATTTAATTATCAAAGTAAATAATTTGTCCATTGATGCAAAACTATGAGGGAAGAAAACAAGGGCAAACTATTCGAGCTCATATCTGGGACAGACAATCCTAGATGCCAGCATGGATTCAGATGTGGAAGAAGCTGAACCCAGCTAATTTTTATTGGATGAGATTGAAGCACTAATTCTTTCCAAGAACTGACGTTCTTCTTTCCCCCTAGCCCACAGTGATGCTGGTATAGAACTAATGCCTTTTCTGCTACTCCATTGCAGCACTCAGCTGTTTGCTTAGGCATGTGAGTGGGGCACCAGGGGCTGCTTGGGAGGGGTTTTAGCAAGGAGTTCGGTGGGACTGAGTGTTTTGGCAGGATTCTATTGTAATTAAAAGGACAGTGAATATAGATGTGATTTGATGCGACATGTTGGTTATTCTCTTTGATGGGGCAAAGCCCCAGCAGTGGTTAAAAAGGGTTAAAAGCTGGCGAGTCGCAGGTACTATACCCGTGTTGTAATTTATTTGTTGTTTCTTAGCCAAAGGGGGCAGGACTAAGCAGAGTCAGGTGCTAACTTAATGAACACCTGAGCCTCATAAAAGGCTGTGGGAGTTCAGTGTGAGAAAGGAACTACAGAGAATGTACCCACCATGCTCCCATGAAGGGTCCTGACGCAGACTCAGCAGGAGAATGCTTATGCCCCAGGATGACTTGGTCTGATGGGGTCAGTGCTCAAAACCAGAGATGGAAGATGCCACAGCCCAGACTGGGGAATGGAGACAGACCTCTGAGGAAAGGCTGATTTGTGGAGATTCTTTGGATGTTGTTTGGACTTTTGGTTACCCTGGAAGGGATCTGAACAAGATGCTTCTCAGCTGGATGGCTAAATCATGCACAAAGACTTCAGGGGACATGTGGGTGAGAATTCCTGCAAGGAGATGCTCAGCTGATAGGGGGTGAGTGCAGCTCAGATTATTTTTACTTTTTTAAGGGGTACTTAAGCCCTGATTTTGGAAAGCATCCGTATTCAGGCAGGCACTTAAGCCTGTGCTTAACCTTAAGCATGGGCTTAACCTCCATGCATTTCAATGGGATTTAATCATGTGCTTAAAGATAAACATGAGCTCAAGTGCTGTCCTCATCAGAGCATCTGCTGGAGTGGTTTCTTGATTCAGCCTCATTGCTTGGGATGGGCACTCCCATTTTCTGTCTAGTTTATAAAAGAGCTAACTAAATACGAGCCTGTCTTCTATAGCACTGACCATGACCACCTCAGAGTGAGGCCAGCAGACCTATAAGCAGTGAAAGTGACTCTGATCCTTCCTAGGGTCATTTAACTAAAACACACACTTCAAACAGGCCAAGTGGTCACTGGTGCTCTTCAGCTCCCATGGTGTCAAAAGAATTAACAGATCCCAGCAGCACTGAGTAAAAGCATCTGGCCGGCATATGGAAGTTAAATATGCCCATTGAATAACTCCTCTGCTCACCTTCCCATGTCTGCAAGCCAATAAGGTGAGCTCATGCCCTTAAAGCTAATCCTCCAGGGGAGGCCACTGCATTCACTCCCTGTCGTTTTCTGACCTCAGACCTAACCTGGGAAAATGTGAGTGTTATTTGGAGATGACTGTGTTAATGGTCAGTCAGTTTTTGCTCTGTAATATGAATTCGGAGCCACAAAATGTGGACAAATAGCATCCAAGTTTGGGCGATGGTGAGCATTGAACTGAACCACTAGACCTTGTGTGGGTTATCTGGGTTAAATAGGATGACAAAGCTTCTTTCCCAAATCCAAATATCTGTTTAAATCAATTGGCCTTTTCTCATCTCCCTTACCCAACCTTGGCAACAGCAGGTGGGTATAATTTGATGTCAAAGATGATATCATCTTGCCTTAAAGGTCAGTGGATGGGATTATATTGTCAGAATGAGAATTAAACTGTTTGATAATAACCAGACTGATAATCTAATGGAAATCGGCCATGCAGTGAAACTTGCCTGCCCAGAAGGTAGTGGCATGTGCTATCTTGGAATACATGAGTGTAACAGAAAAAAATGAAGAGTTGAGAATCTATACTCATCAGGGCATGAGCGATTTTCCCCCCCACAGCACAACCATAGGATGACCATTATTAGAGCTGAATAAAACCCACTAGAGCAGAGATGTGCTACCTACAGCCAGTCCATCTGACTCCTTACCGGTAAGGCAATTACAACTGACAGATATGCCTGGGAATCCCAGGGGACACAGGTACCCTGAGTGGTCCTGATGTCCTAAGCAGGCCATTTTTCACTCTAGTTCTCCTGTACTAGAAGCATGAGAATTTTCATACTGGATCAGTCAACTGTCATCTTGTAACATTTTGGAATTACCATCTTGTTAATGGTAGGGGGACGGGAGGGGAATCTACCTGTTTGGACATGCATGTGTATAGAGTGCCTTTCACCTGGGGATCTGAGTGCTTCCCTAACATGTGTGTGTTAAGTCTTACAGTCATCAAGGTATGGTTTGTACATTTATTAGTTGGTTGAACAGAGTTTATTGTTCCAGTCTCAGGTGAGAAAAGGAACTAGAAATCATCATTCTCCAGCATCTCCAGTTAACAATTGTATGAAAGTGACCATTTGATGTTGGGAATTGTAAGATTCAGCCTAAAAAGATGTGAGGGAAAACAATTTGTCAGCAATGGCAAGAGGGAGATGGGTTTTCAATGTGATTACTGAAATGAATGGGGCTTTTATAATATTTCATTAACCAAATGCATTTTTCACATAGCTTTGGACCTGGTTCTGGCTTCAGCGTTTTAACTAAAAAATGCTCCTTCACTTTTTTTTTACTATGTGGGCTTTATTAACACAGGTCTTAGCTATGTTAATGCAACCCTTCCAATGGAATTTTCATTAACTTCAAACAGAGACTGTTCTTGTGTATGCCATGCAGCAAATGCACCCAGAAGGGACCTGACGGAACAAACCCTTCCTCTGCAGGGTTTGTCTGCAATGTATACGGGATCCAAAACAAACCTCCGACACTCCTAATGTTTCTGCCCAAGAAAGCAGGCATCCTCCAAGTAAATACTGAGCTGCAGGTCCGCAGGCAAGCTGCGAGTAAATCAGCTTCACCTGAAATGGAATGGAAAGTAGAGTTCAAGGTTGCTAGTGAATTGGTGGCTAAATGCCAAAACCATTCACTTCAGGGCAGCATCAAATGATTCATTTGATAGCCTGACAAACAAATCTAGTAAAAATAAGATGTTGTAACTTTCTCCTCTGAAGTAGAAGTTCTATGCTACTGCCTTACTGAATAGCAGCTATCTCTTGGCACAGTTCCTTCTCTTGTACAGTGCATCAGTTGTATTCCAAAATGCTGCTGCTCTTGCCAGGAGCTGAGGCTGCTGTTTCCACAGTCTCTATCTGTGGATCTGCTACAGCATATTCACTTACAGTTTCTGCCAGTTTTCTGGCCTGTTGTTTATGTGCCCTCCACATTTGCATATTTTACACTACAGGAGTACTTTTTGGTTTGTTCTTTCTTTTCTGTGTGCTCCCCTAATTAATGTGTATCTGGAGTAACACATCTAGCCCCATAGTAACAGAGCAACTATTAACTGCAGCTCGCAAACAGCAAATGGGCTGGGTAGTAAAACATGCATGGGGAGGAAATTGACTAGAGGATCTCATGCCAAACTATTTCAGATCCAATGTTTAAAACACACACACGCACGTATACACACATGCAGCCACTAGGATGCCTTCCTTGCCTGTAATTACTCTTTTACCATTGTCCTTGTGATAGAACATCTGTTGCCTTCTCACTAATTGTCTTCCCATAGCTCTGGCATCCCTGAATCATGTTGATGCAGCAGCTTCTGGTGTCCTCTGTGACCTTTCGCTTATTCTCCAGGGCTTGCTGCAGACTGGCATGTGTAACTTTCTGTCTCAATGCTGCATCTCTGCACCCCTTGGATTGTTTTTTTCTATGAATTACTTTTCTCCTCCCCATGTGGCTGCTAATATGGGTGGGCAGCACGGTAATACTTTGGAAAGGATGGTCTCATAATAAAGGCATTAGACTGAGACTCAGATCTGCATTCATTTGTTGACTGTAACATACACACGTGTGACCTTGGCTAGGTCACATAATCTCTTTCCTTTTCTATATTGTGACAGACCCAGACCAGTGGGGTACAGGAGTCTGGTAGAGGGCAAATATACTGGTCACTGGATGAGTAGTTTTCTGTTCCCTGAGTGACCAAAGCAGGGGCTGCACTAGAGTAATCAGGAACCTGCTAGAACCAATTAAGACAGACAGGCTGATTAGATCACCTGCAGCCAATCAAGACAGCCTAATCAGGGCACCTGGGTTTAAAAAGGAGCTCACTCCAGTCAGGCGAAGAGGAGCCAGAGGAGAGGAAGTGCATGTGAGGAGCTGGGAGGAAGAGGCACAAGGAGCTGAGAGTGAGAGGCTGTGCTGCTGGAGGACTAAGAAGTGCAAGCGTTATCAGACACCAGGAGGAAGGTCCTGTGGTGAGGATAAAGAAGGTGTTTGGAGGAGGACATGGGGAAGTAGCCCAGGGAGTTGTAGCTGTCATGCAGCTGTTACAAGAGGCACTATAGACAGCTGCAATCCACAGGGCCCTGGGCTGGAACCCGGAGTAGAGGGTGGGTCCAGATTCCCCTCAAACCTCCCAACTTCTGATCAGACACAGGAGGAGTTGATCCAGACTGTGGGGAAGATCACTGAGGTGAGCAAAACTGCCAATAAGCGCAGGACCCACCAAGGTAGAGGAGGAACTTTGTCACAATATACTTATATGGCCCCATTACCCAAGTACCTGAGCACTTCATAGTCTCCATGCACCACTGTGAGGTAGGGCAGTGCTCCTAGCATCATTTTACAGATGAGGTAACTGAGGCGCAGTGAGACTAAGGGTACATCTACATTTCAATTAAAAACCTGCATTGGGCTCAAGGGGCTTGGGCTAAGGGGCTGTTTAATTGAAGTGTACATCTTCAGGTTCAGGATGGAGCCTGGGCTCTGGGACCCTCTCATCTTACAGGGTCCAAGAACCCTGAGCATCCACACCACAATTAAACAGTCCCTTAGCCCAAGCCCTATGAGCTTGAGTCAGCTGGCACAGTCCAGTTGTGGGTGTCTAATTGCAGTATAGACATACCCAAAGTGACAGGCTAGCACACAACCACAAGACCATCCTTCTTCTCTGTGCTTCAGGCCCCCATATGTGTTAATATATTCACTTCTTTTGACTTGTCTATTGAGATTGCAAGCTCTGTGGAGCAGCGAATGTCTCCTATGATGTTGGCCCCGTGCAACAGGGCCCTCACCTGGGTGGAGGCTTCTAGGAGCTATTGTAACACAACTGTAATAATAATTAATAAAGTACCGTTCTGTGCCACCCTCTGGCAGAGGACCTTGGGAGACCAGGCAGGATTGTTGTCCCCATTTTACAGACTGGGAAGCCCGAGAAACAGGAAAGCTTCTTACACAAGATGTCAGTGGCAGAGACGGCAACAGAACCAAATCTCCTGAATCTCAGTTCCTAACTGCAAGACTCTCCTTCCTTTCTGTGTAGTGTGTCTGATTTCAGTCTCACTCCTGTTGCTGGAGGATGAATTATCGCTGTAAGCGTTAGGAAGTTGTTTATGTCCCTTGTAGAGTCTTTGCTGTTGAGTTTCCTCTTCCTCTCTGAGCTGTTTTCTTCCATTTACTTTATTGTCTCAGTCAAGCATTTAATTCATGCAGCACCTCTCCTACAAAGTATCTTAAAATACTTTAGAATAGAAAACAGAGTGTATGTTAATGGGTAAGCAAGACATAGGATAACCATTCAAAAGAGTTACTGCACACAAATGAATGATAATGACCCAGACTGCAGAACATCTGACGTAACCACAAAGGTGTTAATTGCAATTCTGTAGGCACTGCATCAAAGGTCAGGCAACTCCATTAGCCTGTCATGCCTTTCAGGATCCACTTCAAATCTGACCTCTTGGTCTCAAGTTGCAATGGGGGAGATTTAGGTTGGATATTAGGAAATACTTTTTCACTAGGAGGTGGTGAAGCGCTGGAATGGGTTACCTAGGGAGGTGGTGGAATCTCCTTCCTTAGAGGTTTTTAAGGTCAGGCTTGACAAAGCCCTGGCTGGGATGATTTAGTTGGGAATTGGTCCTGCTTTGAGCAGGGGGTTGGACTAGATGACCTCCCGAGGGCCCTTCCAACCCTAATATTCTATTAAATAACTCCTCTCCTTCCCTGGTATTTATCCCTTTGATGCATTTATAGAGAGCAATCCTATCTCCCCTCAGCTTGTCTTTTCTAAGAAGCAGAATGGCATGATTCTCTTTCTGCATCAGACGTAAAGACCCACGCATAGTCAGCCTTCTCCTGCAGTCCCTAGACAGTAACTGCCTACTGCAGTCTAATTCAGGGTATTTAGCTCTCAGTTCACTGGGCTGTAGAATTCCAAGCAGGACTATTTTCACTATGCTACAGTGCTTCCAACTGACATCTTCTTGAGTCAGGACTGCAGGCTTTATCCTCATGATTATACATTAGTTCTACCAGGTGCACCCTGTCTCTAATGGATCAAGCCAACACCCCTGGTCAAAATGACCCCTGAACCTGAGGGATTGTTTGGAATCCGATCTTGATTGCTCATGCACATCCTCATGATTATAAAATAAGTGATAGGCAAGGAGCCATTCAGTGTGAATCACCATGTTTTGGTTCACCAGTTTACGCTCTCTGATGATGAAAATACACCCAATGGTCACCTAATGTAACTCTCATATGAACAAACCATGCTTTTTATCATCAATCATTAACTACTTATCTGCTTCACAGGGTATTGTGTGGAAGCAGGTAATTAATGCATCACTGGGCCCATATTCTAAATGGAGGAACTGAAGCCGAGAGGTCTAAAGCCATGTATTCCTGGGAAAATTTGCTCCAGTTTAACTTAAATCTGTTGCTAACCAACTTAGTCAAACCAGTGGAACCCCCTGTGTGGACACTTATTTCCATTTAAGAGTGGCTTGTTTCATTTTAGGTTTAGCTAACTTCTGTTTGATGTAAACTAAACCTGGTGTAAATGGAAACATGGGTGTCCACATAGCCTTTGCCACCAGTTTCATTAGCTAAAACCATGCAGCTTCCTCATGTAGATGAGTCCTAAGTGACTTCTTGCCCAAGAGAGCAGAATCGGAGAGCTGTTTAGCCTCAGTCTTGTCACACTTGGAGCAGTTCTCAAGCTGGGAACTCTAACAGACCCATAGAGTTCAAATCTCAGCTGATCCCCCACCTATGCGGTGGCTGCCAACTTGGGCAATGTACCGAGGCCCTCCAGGGCTGACAGCATGTGACTCCGTGGTTTGAACTAAAGAGCCAGGCTTCTGGCTGACAGTTGTAACAAACTCGCATCTTCTGTGGACTGGGCGCAGAGGAAAACACCCTGACCAGCAGTTTCCATGCAGAGGACTGGTGGAAAGTGGAACTGGATTTTGAAGCACTCCCAGCAGAGTACATCCTGCTATTTGCTATAACCTGTAAGGATGTGCAGAGCTCTTGGTACTGCTGTTAAAAGGAAGAAAAGTCTCCCCTCACAAACTGATGTGAATGTGCTGGCGCTTGGGCCCAGACCTGAATAAACACCCTCTATGTCTCCTGATCTGCAACATGAGCAACTGCTTCAATAAAAACAACAGCTCCTGTTAGTAATGTCAGATCAGGTTCTATAGTTTGTAACAGCAGCTAGAGAGAGAGAGAGAGAGAGAGAGATTTACATCTGGGCTCAGAGAGAGCTGCTTTATGTGAGCAAGGCCTTTATGTTGGCCTCCCAGTTTTTCAGGCTGGCCATAGTACAGTCAGTGTTCTGCAGACAGCAGTGGAGCCAGTTAGCAGCCTTCCCCCATAAAACCAGCTGAAAACCTATCACTGATGCTGTGCATTTAATTTCCCCATCCAGAGGCCAGTGAAGGCAAACACAGCCTGCATATGGAAACTTTTAATTAAACAGTGTGCTACTAACTAATGGCTTTAGTTCTGATGGGAGAGTTTAACTGGCCTGTGTAAGAAGCTAGAAGGGGATTGGAGCTGGGGGAGGAGGCAGGGAATGCTTGTCTACAGCCTGGGAATTTGTCCATTCATCAAACAGTCTGACCCGCAAGTTGAAGCTGTTCCAATTGCATGTCAACAGCATTGGCCATGCCTCATTAGGAATTACTTGTGAAAAGTCTTTTAAAAGAGCATTGATTCATTTTTGGGTGCATTTTATGTATTTATTTTCATCGCTGTGAGTGAGGAATTTGAGAGTAAATTGTTTCTGAATGGCTATTTTCCAGGGGAGAGAATAAAATTCTTTTTTTCCTCTGCTGGAAACTCCGGCCAAGATTTTTCAAATATGAGGGGGCCTAAAGTCAGGCACCTAAATAAGATGCCTGATTTGCAGGTGCTGAGCACTCAACAGCATGCACTGGAATCAATGGGAGCTGCTGGGAGCTCAGCAATTTTGAATATTGGGCCACCTATTTTAGGTGCCTAAATATGAACTTAGGCTCCTAACTTTGAGCTCTTGGTTCTTAAGGCCTTGGCCTCAGGACATGTCTACACAAGCACTTATGTCGGCAAAACTTTTGTTGCTCATGGTGAGAGACAGAGGAAAAAAAACAACCCCAAAACCTTCTTCCTCTGATAAGTGAATGGAATGCCTCAGCCCTCGCAACATTGACTCCCCCAAAGATCCATTTCCCCCTAAGGGACATGAATGAACTCCAAGAGCATGAACATTTCCAATGCTGGGAAAATAACATGAGGGGGAAAGGTGTCCAGGAGATCTGGCTGTATTTTAAAGAATCCTTATTAAGATTGCAGGAAAAAACCATCCTGATGCGTAGAAAGAATAGTAAATATGTCAGGCAACCAGGTTGGCTTAACAGTGAAATCCTTGCTGATCTTAAATACAAAAAAGAAGCTTATAAGAAGTGGAAGATTGGACAAATGACCAGAGAAGAGTATAAAAATATTGCTCAGGCATGCAGGAGTGAAATCAGGAAGGCCAAATCACACTTGGAGTTGCAGCTAGCAAGAGATGTTAAGAGTAACAAGAAGGGTTTCTTCAGGTACGTTAGCAACAAGAAGAAAGTCAAGGAAAGTGTGGGCCCCTTACTGAATGAGGGAGGCAACCCAGTGACAGAGGATGTAGAAAAAGCCAATGTACTCAATGATTTTTTTGCCTCTGTCTTCACAAACAAGGTCAACTCCCAGACTGCTGCACTGGGCAGCACAGTATGGGGAGGAGGTGACCAGCCCTCTGTGGAGAAAGAAGTGGGTTTAGGACTATTTAGAAAAACTGGATGAGCACAAGTCCATGGGGCCGGATGCACTGCATCCAAGGGTGCTAAAGGAGTTGGCGGATATGATTGCGGAGCCATTGGCCATTATCTTTGAAGACTCATGGTGATCAGGTGAGGTCCCGGATGACTGGAAAAAGGCTAATGTAGTGCCCATCTTTAAAAAAGGGAAGAAGGAGGATCCGGGGCATTACAGTCTCTTCCCTAAGGCCCTGCCCCTGCCTCTTCTCCTCCTTCTCCTCCCTGGAGTGGCAAGCTCACTGTGGTTCCACTCTTCCCCCTCCTTTGTGCCAGCAAGCAGCTGATCGGTGACGGGAGGGAGTGGGGGGAGAGAACATAGCATGCTGCGGGAAGAGGTGGGGGAGGAACTTGGCTGCCAGCAGAGCCTGCCTGCTGCAGCAGGAGCCCCAGGAGCTGACAGCACTAAGCTTCTGCCTTCACAGGGGGGGCAGGGGGGAGAAGAATGGGCCTGGCCGGGGCCCCTTTGGACCGTGTGCCCTGCACCAAGATAAATCTGGTACTGCTGGTCTGGGGTTCCGTCTGCTGGCTCCAGCGGGGCTGGGACCCAGTGTGCCAGTAAAAATCAGCTCAGCACGGGTGCCATAGGTTGCTGACCCCTGGCCTAGGGGCACCAGCATTCTAGGTGCACCTAAAACATCAAATGTTGCTGATCCCAGGTCTCGGCAGGGGGTGGGGCCAGCCAAGCGGGAGATGGCCCCAGGCAGCCCTGCTGGAGGGTTCCTCACTCAGCCCAGCAGACACAGTCACCTCCCAGCAGGGCTGGTGAGTCGAGGCAGGGCACGGGACAGTGGATGTCTGGGAGGGTTTGTGGGGGGGTTCTGGGCAGTGAAGGGATGGGGGGTGCTAGGCACTGGGGTTGCTGAGCACTGGGGGGGTCTGTGTGGAGCAATGGGAAGTTTTGAGGGGAGCTGTGCAAGGAGCACTGGGCAGTGGGGTGCCTAAACATTAAAAGAGGTGGTACCCCTACTTCCTGCGGGGATTAGGAGCTCCAAGCCGCTGCGGGTGGTATGGGTACTCCGTAGCTCCTGGCCGCCGTGGGCAGCAGGGAACCTGGAGCACCGAGTCCCTGTAGGCAGGAGGAGGGAGCTCAGAGCCAAGGCGCCTTCAACTGCTCAGCCACCGGGGGCAGTGTGGGGACCCCGCCAGGGACACGCAAGCTATAAATTCAGCTCTGTTTCCTCCTTTCTCTCATTTTCACTGGACAAAGCCATGTCCAGCTCTGAGTCCTTACCGGACAGAGACAGTGCTCCACAACACTGGGACTGTGCAGCTTCAAACCAGATGAATGGCCTCCCATGTCTCATGGGGTTTATCCTGGTGCTTAGACCAGCTCTGTCCAACCAGTGCAGTCCCCAGGGCTTCAGGGCTGAAATCCCAGCCCATATTTAAACCCTGGTGGCTTTTGGAATTTTTATCACTTTGTTCATTAAACCTTCTCAAGCACAGGTTTATTGATTCTCTCCCACGTGACTCCAGAGTCCTGTTATGCGCTACACTACTAATCAGTTCATAAATACCAGTAAAGCTTGGTTACAAATGAGATCTCTCTCTAATTACAAAAAAAAAACAAACCCTGAACCTGAATTGCTAACAAGTCTGAATATGACACACTCAAAGTCTGCACTGATAAGGTTTCATCTCCTTGGTGGTCCTGATGTCACAAAGTGATTAGAACCAACCAATCTGGGGGTTTGCTTGGAAAAACATTCAGCTCTAGATCCTTCTCAACCCTCCAAATAAAACCTCTCAAATCATTCTGTTTCTTCAGGAAAAAATCCAGGCCCATTTGAAGATTCTGAGGGGAAAAGAAAGAAAAGTGGCTGGGATTTAAAGTGACTGGAGAGTCCCACCCTCCACCCCTGGCCCTCCGGACCTTTTCATCGGGCCCCTGCCCCATGGACCCAACCGGTCTCCCCGCCCTTTTGCCGTGAGCCAGCTGCACGATTTGCAGCTGGTTTGGTTCCAGGCCGTGCCAAGGAAACATCTGTACACACTCATGCTCCACACCCTTCACATCCTCACCCTTGCATCCTGCCCCAACAAAAAGTGTCGGGACCTCCTGCCACGTTTTGAGGGTGAGGAGCCCCAGTGGGCCAGCCTATACTCCACCCTGATTCCGAGGCCCGCTGGGGATATTAGTTGGCGGCTCCTCCATGGGGCCGTTAGCACAGGAGTGTACTTCATGCAGTTTACCCCTATCCCGGACACCTGCCCCTTCTGCGGCATGAAAGACTCCCTGGCGCACTTTTATCTAGAGTGTGCCAGGTTTCAGCCCCTATTCCAGCTCCTCTTAGATATATTATTACATTTTTGGTTGCACTTCTCCCCTTATCTGTTCATCTATGCACTCCCCATCCGTGGCCCCAAAAAGTCGCGGGACCTCCTTATCAACCTCCTCTTGGCCCTAGCCAAACTGGCCATTTACAAAACCAGGGAAAGGAAGTTGGCTGACGGGATTTCCTGTGACTGTGGGGCCTATTTCCATTCCTCAGTCCATTCATGCATCCGGGCAGAGTTCCTCTGGGCGGCATCCGCTGGCTCCCTTATCGCCTTCGAGGAGCAGTGGGCGCTGTCCGGGTTCTCTGCTTGGTTTCCCTGTCAGGTTCCCTTCGTTTAGCCCTTTGACCATATTCCTATAAAAGAAAAGAAAAAAACCAACACTCTCCTTTAGCTATCTGGCCTGACCCTGTCACAGGACCTTTACCAATACTGGCTTTGACTTTGGGGAATCCCTTAATATTTTAGAAATATTGGAAAAACTAGTAATTTTCCAGACATATGATAGGATCGCACCAAAGTATGCGGAGGAGCTATTGAGGGAAATAGTGCGTGAACAGCACATCTATAAGTGCAATGGTTTTATAAGATACCGGGGACAAGAGGAGGGTGACCTACAAAAGCTTTTTTTACCCGGACATTTGAAAAAGTCATCTAAAATTCATGCTTCATAAAAAAATTCTGAACATCAACTTCTGGGAGCAGAAGGAAATCAGGACAAAAAGTAACAAATGTGATAGACCCAGGCTAGTTGGGAACAGCAGAGTAGTAGAAGGGAGATCTCCTGGCCATTGGATAAGAAGTTTTCTGTTCCCTGACTGACCAGAGCAGGGGCTGCTCCAGGCTAATGAGAACACCTGACTCCAATTAACCTGCTAAGAGTCAGGTGAGGCTGTTAAGCACCTGACTCTAATTAAGGCCCCTCTAATGCTATAATAGGGCTCACTCCAGTCAGGCCAAGGGAAGTCAGGGAGCCAGAGGAGAGGAAGTGCATGCGAGGAGCTGAGAGCAAGAGGCACTAGGAGCTGAGAGTGAGAAGGCGTCCTGCTGGAGGACTGAGGAGTAAAAGCATTATCAGACACCCGGAGAAAGGTCTTGCTGTGAGGATAAGGAAGGTGTTGGGAGGAGGCCATGATTAAGTAGCCCAGGGATTCATAGCTGTCGCGCAGCTGTTCCAGGAGCCATGCTAGACAGCTGCAATTCACATGGCCCTGGGCTGGAACCCAGAGTAGAGAGTGGGCCTGGGTTCCCCCCAAACCTCCCAACTCCTGATCAGACACAGGAGGTTCCACCAGAAGGGAAGGTCTCTGGGCTGTTCTCCGACTCACATAGTTGATCAGCAGAAACTGCAGGGATTGTTCTTGCTCTTTTTTCCCCCGTGCTGGCCGATGATGAGGTTATCTGAGCGTGGCAGATTTGAGCCACGAAAGTGGCCAAACTGAGGGCTACTGTGAATCTCTGAGGTGAGCAAAATCCGCCAAAAAGCACAGCACCCACCAAGGTAGAGGAGGAACTTTGTCACAGTCCCCAAAACACAACTTCAGCATACCCTGCATCAGCCAGATCTAGGGTCCTAATTTTTTTAATTGATTTATAGTAAAACAACAGGTTGACCCTCAGTCAACCCATGAAACTCTTTGCCAGGGGATGTTGTGAACAACAAGACTATAACAGGGTTCAAAAAAGAACTAGAGAAACTGATGAAGGAAAGGTCCATCAATGACTATTAGCCAGTATGGGCAGGAATGGTGTCCTTAGCCTCTGTTTGTCAGAAGCTGGAAATGGTCAACTGGAGATGGATCGCTTGATGAATACCTGTTCTGTTCATTCCCTCTGGACAATTTGGCATTGGCCTTTGTCTGAAGACAGGTTGCTTGTGCCTCTGTGAATTTTCCAAGGATGGAAGTGAGATGGAGAGTACACGAGAATTTATGAAAGAGTGATCTAGAAGCATTCCACAGTGTTGCAAATCATGGCATTGTGGACAGACAGAAAGCATATTGGGGGATTCTTTCCCCCACCCCAGGCAATACAATGAATATAGCCTCTGTTTCCTTCCACTGGAATACACTTGCACACCTGCTGGGCCAAGACTGCTGCCTGGGATTGCGGGTGGTACAAGTGGCAGCAGTGGGCCAGAAGGACGAGAACCATGCAGGAGGTTTGCCAATAGGGGCAAAGAGAAGTCCAAAGCACCTTGCTTTCAAAAGAGCCAAGGAGGAGAAGGACACAATCCACAAAGAGAGACTGCTCTAGACGTTCCTGGATGAAGAGAGGTGGAGCAGATAGCGAGACTGATTGCTCAAGGAGAGAATGCTGGGTATGTGGGCCTGCAGGGTGATTCATCTGGCTCAGTTAAAGTGCCTGCACCAATGCATGTGCCAGCTGCAATGTCTGCAGGTGCACAGATACATGCAAACAGGACAGTGGAATGGTGTCCCTGGTCCTGGTTCACAGTGGTTGGAGGGTGGAGTTTCTAGCAGGGCCAGTGAACAAAATTACAAAGAAGAAGTGAGACCGCTAAACACTGAGGATGGAGTGGAGGCTAAGGATAATCTAGGCATGGCCTGATATCTAAACAAATACTTTGCCTCAGTCTTTAATGAGGAGCTTAGGGATAATGGTAGGATGACAAATGGGAATGAGGATATGGAGGTAGATATTACCACATCCGAGGTAGAAGCCAAACTCGAACAACTTAATGGGACTAAATTGGGGGAACCCAGATAATCTTCATCCAAGAATATTAAAGGAACTGGCACATGAAATTGCAAGCCTATTAGCAAGAATTTTTAATGAATCAGTAAACTCAGGGGTTATACCGTAGGACTGGAGAATTGCTAACATAGTTCCTATTTTTAAGAAAGGGAGCGAAAATGATCTGAGTAACTATAGGCCTGTTTGACATATGTAGTATGTAAGGTCTTGGAAAAAATTTTGAAGGAGAAAGTAGTTAAGGACATTGAGGTCAATGGTAATTGGGACAAAATAGAACATGGTTTTACAAAAGGTAGATCGTGTCAAACCAACCTGATCTCCTTCTTTGAGAAAGTAACAGATTTTTTAGACAAAGGAAATGCAGTAGATCTAATTTACCTCCATTTCAGTAACTAATAACTCCTCATAGTTCCACATGGGGAGTTATTAGTTAAATTGGAAAAGATAGGGTTCAATATGCAAATTGAAAGGTAGATAAGGAACTGGTTAAAGGGAAGACTACAACGGGTCATACTGAAAGGTGAACTGTCAGGCTGGAAGGAGGTTACTAGTGGAGCTCCTCAGGGATCGGTTTTGGAACCAATCTTATTTAATATTTTTATTACTGATCTTGGCACAAAAAGTGGGAATGTTCTAATAAAGTCTGTGGATGACACAAAGATGGAAAGTATTCCTAACACAGAGAAGGACCAGGATGTCATACAGAAAGATCTGGATTACCTTGTAAATTGGAGTAATAGTCATAGGATGACATTTAATAGTGAAAAGTGCAAGGTCATGCATTTAGGGATTAATAACAAGAATTTTGGTTATAAATTGGGGAAGAAGGACCTCGAAGTATTGGCTGATCACAGGATGACTATGAGCCACCAATGTGATATGGCCATGAAAAAAGCTAATGAGGTCTTGGGATGCGTGAGGCGAGGTATTTCCAGTAAAGATAAGGAGACGTTAATACTGTTATACAAGGCACTGGTGAGACCTCATCTGAAATATTATGTGCAGTTCTGGTCTCCCATGTTTAAGAAGGATAAATTCAAACTGGAACAGATATAGAGAAGGGCTACTAGGATGATCCAAGGAATGGAAAACCTGCCTTATGAAAGGAGACTCAAAGAGCTTGGCTTGTTTAGCCTAACCAAAAGAAGGATGAGGGGAGATATGATTGCTTTTTATAAATATATCAGAGGGATAAATATCAGGGAGAGAGAGGAATTATTTAAGATAAGTACCAATGAGGACACAAGAACAAATGGATATAAAGTGGACACTAGGAAGTTTAGACTTGAAATTAGACAAAAGTTTCTAACCATTAGAGGAGCGAAGTTCTGGAACAGCCTTCCAAGGGGAGTAGTGGGGTCAAAAGACATATCTGGCTTCAAGACTAAGCTTGATAAGTTTATGGAGGGGATGGTATGATGGGATAGCCTAATTTTGGCAATTAATTGATCTTTGATTATTAGTAGGTAAATATGCCCAATGGTCTGTGATGGGATGTTAACTGGGGTGGGATCTGAGTTACTACAGAGAATTATTTCCTTGGTGCTGGCTGGTGAGTCTTGCCCATGTGCTCAGGGTTTAACTGATCACCATATTTGGGGTCGGGAAGGAATTTTCCTCCAGGGAAGATTGGCAGAGGCCCTGGAGGTTTTTCACCTTCCTCTGCAGCGTGACGCACGGGTCACTTGCTGGAGGATTCTCTGCACCTTGAGGTCTTCAAACCACAATTTGAGGACTTCAATAACTCATAGGTTAGGGGCTTGTTACAGGAGTGGATGGGTAAGATTCTGTGACCTGTATTGTGCAGGAGGTCAGACTAGATGATCATAAAGGTCCCTTCTGACCTTAAAGTCTATGAGTCTACGCTACTGGTCTAGAGTGTCTTTGTAAGCTGATGATCCCCACATGTTGTTCAGAACCTATGGATAACACAAGTTCCTAAGTTTGTTCTGTCCCTATGGAACAGCTGGGCTGGACGGCCTTTTCTCGCTGTGCTGTGTGGAGCAGGTTCTGGGCACTAGGGATAGGAAGAGGCTTTTGTAAGGATATAGATATTCAGGCCTATCTGCAAAGGCCTATACTTTAAGAATGTAGTTGTATTCTTGTCACTTAGCTAGTTATAGAGGTATAAAAGAAAGAATCAAAATCACTGTCTGCCAATGTAAGGGCCTTCTCTTACTGTGACAGTCTCAGGCCTGGTTCTTAGGCTAAAGCCTTCAGCTAAGCAGCAGAAACCAGCCATAAACTGGGAAGTGTATGGTCACATCCTTACATTCCAAACTAGTCACATTGAAATAAGGTGCTATTGGGCTGTTAGGAATACAGTCCTGTCCTGATATTTCTATCACCTCCAGAGAAAGGGAAGAGCCTAGAAGATGTAAAAGGAAACTTAGTTTGATAGCATCCTGTCTGGCAAGAACTCACTTATCAATAGCTGGGATGTGAAATCCTCATTTCTGTATTGTTCTATTACTGCAGTCTTCACTTCACTATTGTTTGTCTGTATAATCTCTGTCTGGTTTTGTGATTGTTTCTGTCTGCTGTATAATTAATTTTATTGGGTGTAAACCAATTAAGGTTGTAGGATATAATTGGTTAAATAACCATGTTACCGTATGTTAGGATTGATTAGTTAAATTTCAGTAAAATGATTGGTTAAGGTGTAGCTAAGCAGGACTCAAGTTTTACTATATAGTCTGCAGTCAATCAGGAAGTAAGGGGGAATGGGAACAGGAACTGGAGGTGGGGAATTGGGATCATGTTTTGCTAAGGGGGGAAATAAGAACAGGGAAAGGGAATGGGAATAGGAACAGGGACACAGGCAAGGCTCTGTGGTGTCAGAGCTGGGAACGGGGACACTAAGGAAGGAAACTGGAATCATGCTCGCTGGAAGTTCATCCCAATAAACATCAAATTGTTTGCACCTTCAGACTTTGGGTATTGTTGCTCTCTGTTCATGCGAGAAGGACCAGGGAAGTGAGAGGGTGAAGGAATAAGCCCCCTAACATTTCTCAAGGACTAATTCTTGAAAATAAATGTCAATGAACTGCAACACAATATAAAATCACTGCTGCTAACATTGGTGGCTGATAAAATACTAGCAGAGTGGTAATTAATGATGAGGACAGGGCAGTGACATGGAGCAATTGGATCCCTTGATAAGCTGGACCCATTCAAAGAAAACAAGTTGGAAAATAACCAAATGAAAGGTCCTATACCTAGCAACAAAGCATGCAGGCCACACCTACAGAATGGGGAAGTGTATCCAGGAAAGCACTAACTGTGAAGAGGATTTAGGGGCCATGCTGGGCAAGCCATTCAACATGAGCCACCAGTGTGATGCTGTGGTGAACAGGGCTAACACCATCATTAGATGTATGAAAAGAGCAGTGAGTAGCATAGGGAGGTGACACACCATCAGTAAAACTGATCCTGGAATACTGCATCCAGTTTTGGCATCCACCTTTGAAAAAGATTTTGAAATATTGGAGATGGGGCAGCAAAAAGCAATGAAATGTTTTGAGGGCTGGAGAAAAATGCCTGCTAGTGAGCTATTGAAAGAGCTCAGCCTGTTTAGATGATAAAAAAGATCAGGAGGTGATGTCATTGAAGTGTTGAAGTGACTTCATGGAGAGAAAATATCAGGTATGAAAGGGCTCATTAATCTAGCAGAGAAAAGCATAACAAGACCCAGTGGCTGGAAACTCAAAAGAGACCAATTCATATTAGAAATAGGGCACAAATATTCAACAGTGAGGATTAATCACCAAAAGAACAAACTAGAAAGGGAAGTGGTGGGAATTCCCCATTTCTTGATGTCTTCTGATGAAGACTAGGTGCCTTTCTGGAAAGTGTTTAGTCAAAGACTAGCTACTGTGCTATACAGAAAGCAGACGATATGTAGGGTGTTAGACTACATGTTCTAATGGTTCCTTCTGGCCATAAAGTCTGCTAACTTATGAACAACTGAGTGCAGCATGGGGAAGAGCCTTTCATGTTCTACTGTGTAGTCAGTGTCATCCCCACAATGAAGAGCCACTGAGTGGAGTGATCCGGGCAAGCAGCTCAAATATCCAGTGTGGCTGGACAGGGGCAGGACATCAGCACTGCAGGGGAGGGGTTGGTGTGGCAGTGACATCACAAGGGCCTTTGGCAGGTCCTCAACCTATTGGACAAAAGTAGTGGGGAGGCGATGATCTCACAGAGAGATCTTGACATCAGCCGGGCAGGACAGGGGAGCAGGACAAGGGGCAACCTTGGAGATCCCTGTGGCTTTGCTTCAGCACGTCTCCTTCTTGAGGTCTCTCCTTGAGAACCGAGAGAGAATTCATTTTCATATACATGAGCGCAAGGAGGACCCTCTTCGAAGTTTTCTCCTTTTCTTCTATTGCTTTTGCTAGAATATAGACGTCCCTGTATAGAAGGTAAGAGCCTCTGAGAGGTTTGGAACCTGTTCAGTCTGATCCATCAGGTGCCAGCTGATTTTTAGGAAAGGAAAACACTAGATTGTGGGGGCAGCATTTTATTTCCAACCTAGGACCGTGTCCCTTAGAATTATTGGGGACACTGGGGTTTCTCCTTTTTGTTTTCCCTTTTCCTATCTCTCACTCCTTTCTCTTCTTCTCTTGCATCTTTGTCCTTTTCCCCTGCTCTCCTTTCACCATCAGGACCTGTCTGTGCATGTGGAGTGGAGGGGCGGGTTGCACTCCAACTCTCATTGCGGGAGGCCCTCCCAAAGACATGTGGCTGGAATAGTGCTCTAAGAGTGCCTCCCTCCGGGGGTGATCTGGGACATCTGGTGAGACCTCTCAGCTTTCTGAGTCTCAGAGTCTCAATCCTGATTGGGTGAGCATGGGGCTATTGTGAGGGAGGAAACTCAGGTCCTTGTTACTCTCTTTTAAGACCAAGGAAATAAGCCATGACCAAACGTGTTTGATTGCTCTTGCTGCTTTTCTCCATTCATTGTCTTTGAGTAATTCATGATTCTCTCTCTAATGGGCTAGTTCTTCTAAAATACTTACTGAATACTTAGGTTTTAATAAAGCCATATGCAAACCCATACTTCCAGTAACAAAGGAGTCAGGCAACACCCTACAGAATGGGGGACAGTCCACTGGAAAGCAGTGACCTGAAAAGGATTTCGAGGCCATATTGGACGAGCTGCTCAACATAATCTGTCAATGTGAAGCTATGGTAAAAAAGATTAAAGCCATTCTTGGATGGATAAAGTAGTGAGTATGGAAAGGGAAGCTATACAGCATTGGTGAGACTGATATTGGAATGTTGAATCCAGTTCTTGTGTCCACATTTTTGAATATTATGTTAAAAAAATTGGGGAGGGTACAGAAAAGATTCATAATTGAGTGTTGGGGATGATGCCTTATAATGAGACGTTGAAAAAGCTCAATCTGTTTAGTATGTACAAAGGAAGAATAAGAGGTAAATTGCTTGACTTCATGGAGAGAAAATGTTAAGTATAAAAGGGCTCTTTTATCTAGCAGAGACAGGCATGACAAGACCCCATGGATGGAAGCAGAAATCAGGAAAAGTATAATGACAATAAGACCCAGATTTGTAAGAGGGTGATTCATCATTGAAACAAACTACCAAGAGAAATGATGGCTTCTCCATCTCTTGATATCTTCTAATAAATACTAGATGCCTTTCTGGAAAATGTTTGAGTAAAAGAAAAACCCAGTTCTTCTGTCATACAGGAAGCCTTAGGATACGCAGGGGATCAGATTAAATGCTCTAATGGTTCCTTCTGGCCATAAAGTCTACTAACTTATGAAAACCTGATTGCGGCCTGGGGAAGAGCCTCTGGTGTTCTACTGTGTAGTCAATGTCATCCCCACAATGAAGAGTTATTGAGTGGAGTGACCCAGGGGAAGCAGCTCAAACATCCAATGTGGCTGGACAGGGGCAGGACATCAGCACTGCAGGGGAGGGGTTGGTGTGGCAGTGATGTCACAAGGGCCTTTGGCGGGACCTCAGCCTATTGGAGAAAGGTGGTGGGGAGGCGATGATCTCACAGAGAGATCTTGACATCAGCCAGGTAGGACAGGGGTGCAGGACAGGGGCAACCTTGGAGATCCCTGTGGCTTTGCTTCAGCACGTCTCCTTCTTGAGGTCTCTCCTTGAGGACCGAGAGAGAATTCACTTTCACGTATGTGAGCACAAGGAGGACTCTCTTCGGAGTTTTCTACTTTTCTTCTATTGATTTTGCTAGAAAACAGATATCCCTGTATAGAAGGTAAGAGCCTCTGAGAGGTTTGAAACCTGTTCAGTCTGGTCCATCAGGTGCCGGCTGAACTCTAGGAATGGAAAACACTAGACTGAGGTGGCAGCATTGTATTCCCAATGTAGGGTTTTGTCCTTTAGAATCACTGGTTTTCCCTTTTTGTTTTCTCTTTTCTTCTGTCCCTCTTACCTTTCTCTTCGTGCTTCGTCCTTATCCTCTGCTCTCCTCCCACCACCAGGAGCTCTGTGTGTGCACCAGGGGTCAGGGGGGTGGATGGGGGTGGTTGTGGGAGGCCATCACAGAGAGGTGAGACTGGAATAGTGCTCCAAGAGTGATCCCCTCAGTGGTGACCTGCACCATTCTTTTGGGCTATTTGATGAGAACCCTTAGCCTCCCACCCCTCAAAGTCTCAACCTTGATTGGCTGAGGAAGGGGCTATTGACAGGGAGGAAACTCTGGTCTTTGTTGTTCTCTTTTATGACCAAGCAAATAAGTCACAACCAGTTATATATGTGACCAATGTTCATGCTGCTCTCTATTAATTGTCTCGAGGCAGCTCATGACCCTCTCTGACATTCCAATTCTTCTAAAATACTTGCTGAATATTTACTATGGACAATTGTTGGTCTGTAGCTCATTTGAGAGCAACTCTGCTACAGACTGGCTGCATCAGCTAAGACAAGTCACTGCTCCTTTCTCAGCCTTAGTTTCTCCTTCTGTCAAGTACGAATAACAATCTTCTCCCACCTACCTTGCGATGGGTGGATGATGGGGCTCTATTGAAGAGTGCCACTTGAAGCAGTGCAGAATAGTAGGTGTCCTATCACATTGAGCCATATCAGATTATGACATAATAGTCTATTTTATTGGTATTTTATTCTTTTGAAATTGCTAAGAGCAGCAACTACTTAGCTCAGACTGAAGCATCTCATCTAATTTTCTAGAACACAGTGTCTCCTCTTTGTGTACGATGAGACAGTTTAATGCACTGTGACAAACAGGAAATGCTCTTGTTTTGCAAACAAATATTTTTGCAAAGAATTTTCATCCTACTTGTTATGATTTCAAGAAACAAAGTGGTTTAGTCTGAATGGATTTTCTGACAGAAAACGGTTTCCATGAAAATGTTCACCCCTTGTTTCCTGGGCTCTCTCCCTACCTCCATGGGGGTTGTTGTCTGTTAGTTAGAACAAGAGTCAGGCCTGTTGGCTTCTCTTTCTGGCTCTGTCACCGCTTTGCTGTGTGACTCCTTGGGTAGGTTCAGTGGGAATAGGGTCAGTTCTCTAACTCCAGGCAGCAGAGAGCCTGGGTGAGAAGGGAGGCTCAAGCTGTCTGTGAAGGAGAAAGGGATGTTTCCAGGTGTTGAACGTCAAGAATTCTAAATTTTGCTAAAATGGCTGGTGTAGAGAAGCAAGAAAGAGTTGGGGCCAAGCTTTAACCATTGTCTTTTTTAAAGCCCATTCGGGGATGTAAGTCCCAGAGAGCCATAGAGATGGGGAGCAACTTGCCCAGTCCCAAAGATCAACAGGCAGCAATGGAACCAGGAGTGACCCTCTCTCTCAAAGGCAGGGGGACCGGACATTAAGGCCTGGTTGCAATTGCCAGTTGTGGGAGGGAGTGTGCAGCAGTGGTTAGTGAAGGGGTCCATCCATGGTTCCTGAGCCAGTAGCTGAGGCCCATTTGCCATCAGTAGGGTTGGGGTCCCATCTCTACAGCCCAGGGGGGTTGGGAGGCTCCAGGAAGGTGTATAAAGTGCTGGGATGTCAGGATCCTGGAGCCGCTGTCACCTCCGCACTAGGGCAGTGTTCTGCACCCCGCTGTTGCAGGCTGACTTTCTCTGTCCCTTGGCAATAAGACAGACTCTTGTTTTCACAGACAGTCAATTGCCTTAGTGTCATCACCCTGCCTGCTGGCTAGGCAGCATAACTCCTCAGGTCACCACCCTTTCCAACCTGCCTTGGGCTTGGAGAGTGAGGAGGAGGGCAAGGGACATCTGCTGACCCTGAACATCCACCATCCATCATCATACCATCACCTAGAGCAAGTGAGTGGCATCAGAGTTCCTCGGTGGCTTCCCCTGTCTGTCTGGAGAGAGGCAGAAACAGGGGGAGAGAACATCTCCAAAGAGGGATTTCATTTGCTCACAGCGCCCAAAAGCCCCTCATTCTCAGACTGGGCAGGGGCTTCTCCAGAGCCATCTCCAATGTGTTTGGAAAGGTCCCAGCAATGGGGCTCCCAGCCCTTCCCTTGTGGGACACTGTTCTCCAGGCTTAGAGTCTCTGATCTGGGACAGACCCTGTATGCTGCTGAGCATGGAAATCAATGGGGGATGAGGAGGGCCCTGGTCTTCCTGTGCCTAGAGTCTTTGTGACTTTGACGTGGGGAATGGTTTCCCAGGAGAAGTCCGGACTCCTGGGTTCTGTTCCTTCTCTAGCCTGGGCAGGGGAGTGTGGCCTGAGATGACAGGAGGGGGCTGCTTGTCCAGAGTAACCGATGGTCTTTGGGACTGACCCCATTGCTCTAAAAGGATGAGACTTCCTGGATATTGCAGCAGCAGCAGGGATTACGAGGGGGAACATTGGGAGCAGATCATACAATGAACTCCTGCCAGTGTGTGTAGCTTGCACTCCCTGCACTCCTGTGGGGGGAGAAGAGGCTGCTCTGGTGGGAGCAGGGCTGAGGAGGGACCGAAAAGGCCCATGAGTGAAAGGCTGCCTTGACCCCAGACTCACACCTGCTCCCCGCTTGATTCCAGTATGGCCAGACTCCTGAGGATGTTCAGGAAGAAGGCTCTGCAGGTGGCACCAGAGTCTGAGGGAAGCAGTTGCCATCTTCTCAAGGGGCAGAGCAACCTCTCCATCCCCGCTGGCGGGGAAGCAGCTCCCATCCAGGCCAGAAGGTGGAAGTGCCCAGCCTTCTGGCGAACAAAACCAGCTCCTGGAGCAGGCGCCGAGCTAGGAGAGGCCTCGACCAGGCCCAGATGGAGCTGGTTCAGGATGCGGTTTCACAGACAGGACCCAGCCCAGGATGGGCACCGGGCAGGGAGGCTCTGGGGCTTGTTCTGTGGGCAGCAGTGGCCCCCAGGAGCCCAGGCCTCATTCCCAGCAGGGGTCATCACCCTGCCTGGTCACTGAGGATCTTCCAGCCCCCTCAGGCGAGGAGGTAGAAGATCCCAGTTCCAGCACCAGCAGCTCAGCATGGGACAGCAGCAGTGCCTGGGACTCTGGCAGCAGCGACGCTGATGGACTCTGCTGCTTTGTTCCAGGTGAGGAGCCAGGCTGGGCTCAGAGAGGGGTGAGGACAGGGATCTGAACACGCTGGGCCCAGACACTCTCCCAGTGATATGGTGGGGGGGAGGATCCCCAGCCCAGGTGTCTGGCCTGAGCCACGTGAACCCCGCTGCCACCAGCAGCAGTCACACAGCTGCCCCTGCAGCAAGGGGAACTGGGTGGGGGACATCAAGAGCTGCTGCCACTTTGTCCCTTGATCCTCTGGGGGCTGGGGGAGTAGGCACCTCCCATGGAGTTCTGGACAGTAGAGCAGGGGGGGCTCTCTGCTATGGGCTTCTGAAGCTGTTGGGGGCTTGTCATAAACAGATAGTTAAAGGTTAATGCCTCTTTCAAGGTTCCTTCCCCACTCTGAACTTTAGGGTACAAATGTGAGGACCTGCATGGACACTTCTAAGCTTAATTACCAGCTTAGGTCTGGTATCACTGCCACCATCCAGAAATTTCAGTGTCTGGAGCACTTCCTGTCCCCCCAAAACTCTCCCCTCCCTGGGTGGCCTTGAGGGACTTCACCAATTCCCTGGTGAATACAGATCCAAACCCCTTGGATCTTAAAACAAGGAGAAATTAACCATCCCCCCTACTTTCCCCCACCAATCCCTGGTGAGTCCAGATCCAGTCCCCTTGGATCTTAAAACAAGGAAAAATCAGTCAAGTTCTTAAAAAGAAAGCTTTTAATTAAAGAAGAAAGGTAAAAATCATCTCTGTAAAATCAGGATGGAAAATACTTTACAGGGTAATGAAATTCGTATAGCCCAGAGGAATCTCCTCTAGCCTTAGGTTCAAAGTTACAGCAAGCAGAGGTAAAATCCTCTCAGCAAAAAAGGGACATTTACAAGTTGAGAAAACAAAAATAAGACTAATCCAACTTGCCTGGCTATTACTTACAATTTTGAAACATGAGAGACTGATTCAGAAAGATTTGGAGAGCCTGGATTGATGCCTGGTCCCTCTTAGTCCCAAGAGCGAACAACGCCCCCCAAAAAGAGCACAAACAGAGACTTCCCTCCACCAAGATTTGAAAGTATCTTGTCCCCTCATTGGACCTCTGGTCAGGTGTCAGCCAGGTTCACTGAGCTTCTTAACCCTTTACAGGTAAAAGAGGCATTAACCCTTAACTATATGTTTATGACAGCCTCTTTCATCACTCCAGTGCAGTGGGCAACCTCAGGTACCGAGACAGCCCCCACCTCCCCGCTGGCTCCCCTAATCACAGTGTTGCTCAGGCCCAAGGCTGGGAGTCACTGTTCCTCCCACTCCCAGGTCACCTCCCAGGAGTGGCTCCTCTGGCAGAGCTGGTGGGGTGGGAAGGTTCACTCTCTCCTGGCTGGGCTGTTCTTTTCACTCCACTAACATTACAGGGGCCTTGGGGAGGGGCTCACTCCCAGGCTCAGATACAGGAGGGGGCAGCAGGCTCCAGGGAACAGGTGCTATTCCTGTCCTGCCAGTGTCTGTCTGTGATGCCTTGGCCTTGTCATTCCCTAGCTCTGTGCCTCAATTTCCATTCTTGCTAGCCTGTGCCTATATCCCTGTGGTTTCGTGTCCATGTTGGCGACAGTCCCACCCCCGTACTGCACAGTCTAATACCAGCTCCTGTCTCTTGCCAGCACCATGAAACCAGCCCTTGAGCCAGACCTGGAGTCCAGCCTCTTATGAGCTGCCCTTCGCTCCATCTTCACCCTGGGCACGGAGAAGGACACCATCAACATCCAGGTACATCCTCCTCCTCCATCCTCCTCCTCTTCCAGAGTGGTCCTTGGTCCCTGCTCCCTTGAGTTGCTGGAGCTCCAGGTTTAGGGGTGGGGTAGGCAGCTATGGAACAAGCTGCAGGGTTGGATCCTTCCCTCCAGAGGATTACCCCTCCCCGGGAGATTTCTTTAGTTCTTTCTTTTGTTCTTTCTTGCCTGCCGTGTTTTGCCCAGTTTCCATCCATAGCAACTTGGTTCTTTCATACTCTTCTGCCTACAAGGCCCTCTGCAGAGACCTGCTAAGCTCATGGATCAAAGATCCAGGTGTCATCAATCCCTGCTAATTGCCTGCAGTGGGATGTGAATGAGAGAGGCCAGGATATGTTTTTGGGGGTCTCACCAGTGCTTCCCAGAGACCCCTCTTCCCATCCTGTGGCAGGTGTAGGCCCAGTTTCCCTAACTCTGACCCATGCTTTGCAGGCTCTGCACAAAGTCACACCAGAGCTCCTGGATGCCAGGCTGGGGAACCTGCTGGCAGAGTCCCCAGATGCAGACAGGCTCCACTACATCCTCGAGGTGAGCCCCATAAGGAGGGGTGGGAACCAGTTTTACCTTAACTCTTTGGGGGACTGGTAAGGAGAGACTGGAAGATCCATTTTCTACTCTGTCCTCCTAGCTGGGTCCCCAGTGGGGCGTCCTTGGTAGGGGAGGTGAGTGCAATGCGGTGTCAGGTCCTGCTTTCTTGAGGGACAGAGGAAGGAGCTGGGACTTCAAGCCAGAGCTCTGCCTGGTTCTGTTGAGCACTAACCACAGGGCCCCTGGTTGTCTTGGGGAGTGAGAGTCTGAAAACCCACCCTTCCCCCGCCCAACACACACACCCCGTGAGATTCCGGAGACAGTTCTCAGAGAAGAGGCACACACTCCTTCCTAGAGAAACAGGAGGACCCCAGGGAATCAGCCCTTCTCTCTGATATGGTCTGAAATTCCTGGGGGGATTGTGCTCTCAGTGACTCCCTACATACCACCAAGGATTTTAGTAGCAGGGAAGGGCAAGGGTTCAGTCTCCTTTCTGGCCAACTGTTCAGGAATCAGGAGTTCTGAGAGGATGAGACCAGCCCTGACACTGAACCTTGTCCTAATCTAGAGAGACCCTGACAGGTTGTGACCTGCAGGATACAAGCTGTGTCCTGGGGGAAAGAATCCCCTTCTAAAGTGCTGTGATCAATGACTCAGCTATTCCCCCCTGCACATAATATCTCGGGCCCCTGGGACTGGGGGGGTGAGGCTCATTTGCAAAGCACCACCTGCCCCTTGATCCTGACCTGCCTCCTTTCCCCGCAGCATGTCAACCTCTGGATTGTGTTCAGGGTGTCCCAGGAGAGAGCCAGAGCCATTAAGAGCAGCACAGCCCTGCTCAGATTTGCAGTCACCCTCCCTGAGTTTGACGTAAGTGACCTCTGACTCCAGCTTCCTGACTCCAGACGTAGGCAGGCTGGCTCCAACGGGCTGTAGGATCTGCTGCTGCAGGGGATGTGGGTTCGGAGTGTTCCTCTTGGGAAGGCAGAGTCAGAGCAGGGAATGAGATACGCTTGAGTCAAGTTCTTGTTTTCCTGGTCAAGTGTTGTCCCTGGACCTTTAAGAGGACCATGCTCCAGCCCCTGCTTGCATCCCAAAGCAGCTCCTGGCTCCCTTGGCAGCAGAGCAAATGAAGAGTCTATCTCAGGCTCCTCTCCCCCAGCATCTCCTGCAGAGAGACTAAGGGGAAGGAGCCTTCTGGTCCAGGGGGGACAGGGAGCTAACAGGAAAATGCTCCTCTCCTCTCCCTTCCATTAGATCTTAGCACAGTTCCCTAGGATGGGTCACCATGTGGCCCAGCTGGCTCTGTTTGTCAGTGACCCAGACAAGAACATCAGCCAGCAGGCCAGGGAGGGGACTTACCAGCTGTACCAGCTGCTGCTCCAACAGAGGGGTAAGGAACCTGCTGGGACACGGAACCCAATAGGGGACTGAGAGTGACCATAGGTGGATAATGGGACCCCAAACAATTTATCTCAGACTGACCCCAGCTGGAGGACAAGTCTCTCTCTGCCTCTGTTCTTCTCCACTCCACTGTGCAGCCACCAATAGGATTGGAAGGATACAGAAACTGCAACCAGAATGATCAAAGTCTCTCTCTCTCTCTCTCTCTCTCTCTTTTGCAGGGCTGACCATACAGGAGGCAGAAGACCTGTGGTGCCATGAGTGGCACCAGGACAGCAGGCTCCTGGGCTATAAAAACAGTCAGGGTGGGGAAGGTAAGGACACTGTGGCAGGGCATGACACAGCTCAGGGAGTGGGGCTGGCTGGGGTCCCTGCAGTGATACCTCCTGGAGACAGGAAAAGAGCCCACTCCTTATTTCCAGCTCAGAGTTCCTCATCCAGCACCCAGTGGGACAGGATGGTGCTAAAGGTCCCACATTGGAACCTTGCTAGTTGCCGTGATTTGAGTGTCTTACATGGAGTCATTGCTACATGGCATAAGGAGAATCCCCAGGTGGGTGAGTTAATATAGGATTATGGCTCTGGGTGTCTCTCTGCTCCTTGGAGCTGCAGAGGCCTTACCCAGCTACTAGTGAAATCACTAATTTAGGACTAATAGACCTTTGGTCTGTCAGCTCCAACCCCCTCCCCCACACGCACACTCCTCTAGCCACTGAGGTGCAGGAGATCTCTCTGCTAGAAGCAATACAGGGTCCCCTATTATCTCTGTGCGCTGCACAGTAGAGTAGGCCCTGCTCATCCACATTAGAGATCTATTTCCAGCGCATCATGGCCCCTGCGATAAATTGCCCTCCAGAAAGAGCCACTGGAGGCTTTGATCCCTAAGCATCTGCCACCTTTAAATAAAGGGGCTTCCCTGAGCCATGGGACCCTGAAAGCCTCCTGGGGAATGAACTGCCTTGGCTACAGCAGCTCTCTTACCCTTCCTTTGGTGCACTAGATGGTGAGGCCATTCTATCTCCAGGACTTGGAGGCTAGCTCTGGGCAATCTGCTAAAGCCTCATGTCCTGATGGTTTTAGGTCTTTGGAAAATTCTTCTCTGAGGGGCAGAGAAAATACTTCCTCCAGACAGCAATGCTGGCGATCCATGACCCCCTGCTGTGTGTCAGCCAGGCTGGGCTGCTCCTCACATACTCCATCCTGGGGCAAGTCCAGCAACTGATGGGGGACAAGGTAAGCAGCTGCATTAGACTCAAGAGATTGGGGTGGGGCCCAGGCCTCATTCCCATCCTATCACCATTCGCTTGCCTGGGAGCAAGGAGCCTAGTGGGGACTTCTGGACTTCATGGACTTCTGTTCTTAGGATGTGATACTCTGCTATCACTCCTGGGAAGGGCAGGATAGTCTCCTAAGTGCCCTCTGTGAACCTTTCCTGCCCCACAGAGCTGCACCCATTTCCCCATGGCCTAGCGTTCATGTCACCCGAGCCACCACCCAGAATTGCTCCCATCACTGGTAGCCTGGGAGGCCAAGGACTGATGGGTAATGGCGACTGGCCAGGCAGTTCTGAGGCACATGGGTAGGGGAAACTTGTCCTGCTGTTGTCAGGGCTGGACCCGCTCTAGAGAGAACGGGAGGATTCAGTCAGCTGGCGCTGCTGACCTGCCCCGTTCACCAGGGCTGCCATCCTGTGGTTTCAGCATTTGTCACTGGGGTGACTTGGGGAAAGGGCTCAACCTCCCCCCATTTCACTTCACTGCTGCCAGAATCCCTCCTGCTCCCATCCCTGCCCTACCTGGGTGAGGATGGAGGTAGGAATGGAGGAGAGGGTTCTACGAACTTGAGCAGTGTCCTCAGGTGGGTTGGAGGTGGAACAGCTGTCCGGGGCACTGAGGGGGAGGTGGCACGAGCTAACCCTACAAGGAGGGTAGTTGGCATTGGAGGACACTAGAGAGGACAACAAGCCTCCATCCTGGGGATCAAGAGGGTGAATCTACCACTCAGATACGAGCAGCTGCTGGGTGGAAATGGTGCTGGTTCCAGGTGCCCTTAATCCTCCCTGATTCCTGGGCAGTGTCTCAGTCTCTGACATGTTCTCGTTCCCCTGCAGCTGGAGGATGTCACAGCCAAGATGATGTGCCAACTGTGCCTAATCTGGCACTTGCACCAGGTGCCTGAGGCGCTGCAAGGGCTGCACCTCATCTGATGCCCTTAAAGGTTCCCCTCCCAAGTTCAGCAACTCCCGCTCCCTGCTGCAGGTACTGCTCTGTCTCACTGTAAATGCAGGAGCTAGTGGAAGGGGAAATGGAGGCCCCTGTCACTGACAGAAACCCTCTCCCTTCTCTGTGGGCCAGGGTCCTTCCCTCTGCCCCAAACTTCTTTCATCTGCGGCATGAGCTCTTCCCCTCACTCCCATAGCCCTCCCCTCTTTCCTTGCTCTGACCCCCATCCCATTCCCCGTGCTCCCAGGCAGAGATCTCCCTGCCCCATATGGCACAGAAGGACCTTTGTGCCAGGGCTACAGACTGTCTGCCCAACTGAAGCTCAGGAAGCTCCACATTTGGGGAGGTGAGGATGGGACAGAGGCTCAGGGCCTGCTTCACTTCCTGCCCTTTATTCTTCCTTTGGCCCTTCTATGGGCTCTCAGAGGGTAACATGAATAGGAACCTCCTCCCCACCTGTCTTCTAGGCCCTGAGGTGTGTGACAGCCTCCCAGATGGGTGTAGTCAGAAGCTGAGCCACCTCAGGGAGCAGTGGGGACAGGTCACCTTGTCCTATGAAACCAAGCAGTGCTAGTTATCAAAGAGGCTGAGAGGGAAGAACTCGCTTCCTCATGGAGGTAAGAGCCATTTACTTCTTTGGGCATATGGGTCTCCTGGGGGAGAAATGGGATCCCTGCTGCATAGCCTGGTTGGGAGCTTTCCCCATCCCTGGGACAGAGACATCTCAATCAATGTGCCACTCTTGTTTTTTTCCTAGCAAGAGGCTCCTCAGAGATGTCCTCAAACCTGTTCTCCTGGGAGCATTTCTGGGAGAAGGCTC
Source organism: Gopherus evgoodei (assembly GCF_007399415.2). Lineage (NCBI taxonomy): Eukaryota > Metazoa > Chordata > Testudines > Testudinidae > Gopherus > Gopherus evgoodei. The sequence continues at coordinate 8,746,957 of NC_044336.1, read as the reverse complement.
CCGTCCCTCAGTCTCCAACTCCATCATGCAGTCTCATTCACATAACATCTCTGCTCTCCAGCTCCACTTCCCGCAGCAGGACTATCATAACCTATTCCCAGATTTGGACCTTAGCGTCCAAAATATGGGGGTTAGCATGAAAACCTCCAAGCTTAGTTACCAGCTTGGACCTGGTAAAGCTGCCACCACCCAAAAAATTAGAGTATTTTGGGGCACTCTAGTCCCCCCAAAAACCTTCCCTGGGGACCCCAAAGACCCAAATTCCTTGAGTCTCACAAAAAAGGGGAATAACCATTTCCCTTCCCCCCTCCAGGTATTCCCTCCCTGGGTTCCTGGAGAGATACACAGAAGCAAGCTCCGTGAATCTAAACAGAGAGACTCCACCCTCCCAGTCTTCAGTCCTGGAAAACACAAGCACCGGGATATTTAATTTCTCTTCCACCCCCCCTTCACCCAGAGGGGAATGCAAAGTCAGGCTAGTAAATCTAACACACAGAGATTTCCCCCTGACTTTTTCCTCCCACCAATTCCCTGGTGAGCACAGACTTAATTCCCTGGAGTTCCCCACTAAAGAAAAAAAACTCCAACAGGTCTTAAAAAGAAAGCTTTATGTAAAAAGAAAGAAAAATACATAAAAATGGTCTCTCTGTATTAAGGTGACAAATACAGGGTCAATTGCTTAAAAGAAAAATGAATAAACAGCCTTATTTAAAAGAACACAATTTAAAACACTCCAGCAACTACACACATGTAAATACAAAATAAAAAACCATATAAACCACTGTCCTTTCTGTACTTACAACTGGGAAACAGAAGATTAGAAAGCAGGAGACAAATCCTTTCATAGCCGAGAGAGAGTACAGGCAGAAGACCCAAGAACAAAGAACTCACACACAAACTTCCCTCCACCCAGATTTGAAAAAGTCTTGTTTCCTGATTGGTCCTCTGGTCAGGTGTTTCAGGTTACTCCTTTCCAGGTAAAAAAACATTAACCCTTAGCTATCTGTTTATGACAAGGACAAACAAACTCTCAGCTTCTAGAGACCTGACTCTGACCTCCTTCTGATCAGCAATGGGGTTTCACCATTCCCTCAACAAACCTGTCAGCGTCTGAATGATGAATGTCAGAGTCACCAGAACCAGCAAAACTCCAAGAGCAGCCAGCTGAGCCTTTGTAAACTTAGCCCCTCTGGAAACCAGGTCTGAACTGGAGAGGTCTGGACTCATAGACTTTAAGGTCAGAAGGGACCATTACGATCATCTAGTCTGACCTCCTGCATAATACAGGCCACGGAATCTCACCCACCCACTCTTGTAATAAACCCCTAACCTACGCCTGAACTATTGAAGTCCTCAAATAATGGTTTAAAGACTTTAAGGTGCAGAGAATCCTCCAGCAAGTGAATCATGCCCTATAGTGCAAAGGAAGGTGAAAAACCCCCAGGGACTCTGCCAATCTGCCCTGGAGGAAAATTTCTTCCCGAGCCCAAATATGGTGATCAGCTAAACACTGAGCATGTGGGCAAGACTCACCTGAACCCAATAAGAGCAGGACTGGGCAGATCAGGTCTGTAACAGGGAAAGGAGAGTGCTTTCCCCTGGGCTGCAGAGACTGGGACTTAGCCAAACTGATTACAGAATGAATCCTACCTCAGAGGGACCATGTATTGGCCCCGAAAGAACCAGACTTCAGCGGCGATAAAGCTCTGCTGGGCTATGAACTGGAATGAGAACTAGGTAGGACATTGAAAGCAGCAAGAAAAGCCTAGAAGGGAACTTGAGAAGAGAGGTAGGATGTGCCCAGGGAAACCTGCAGCAAACAGAAAAGAGCAGACCTAGCTGTTGAGTACAGAGCCCTGGGCTGCTATCAGTGTCAGGGTGGGACCAGGTTCCTCTACTGGCCCCAAAGAAGGGGGCATACATGCACCCAGAGCGGGTTACCGAGCCCTTCTCTGGGAAGACCTATTTGGACTTTCAGTGTGTGACAAGCTGAGCCCCAGAAGCGTGGACTAAAGGTGGTGAGCTGGCCAGAGGGCCAAATTACCAGGCAGAGAGACTGCCATGGTGCTGGAGTGACCATCGATGGAGGACCAGAAGGCATCTAACAATGAGTAGATTCATTTATTATTGGCATAGTCAGCAGGATTGAATTTCCCTGTCATCCGTGAGGGCTCATGGAAGTCTTGGTTACTGAAGGAAGGTCTGTCCCCCCAAGTGGGATTCCCATTTGAGTTCCAGGGACTGGTTAAGCAGCCAAAGCAGGTCTCGGGGTTTCTCCAGCAACTCCTAGAAACCCAACAGAAGCAGAAGGAAGTGCAGGCAGAGCTACAGATGCAGCTGGTAATCCTGAGGGAGCAGCAGCAATACCTGTCAGAGATCCTGCAAAGGGAAATCAACTGCTACGCCCATGGACAAAAAGAGCAGACTAGGAGAGCATGCTGGGGCTGTACTGAGAAGTTAGCCCAGGAGAGCAGGGCATGAGAAAGTGTACAAGCATTGCCTAATGCCACGATGGTTTGGGTGCAGAGAAGCAGGCCATATCAAAAGACCCAGCCTGCATAGGAAATTCCTGAGTGGCAAAAAGAGGGGCCAGGGCCCCAAGAAGGTAGAAAGAAAGGAGAAGATGTCCTCTTGGACAAAGACACATGAGGCAGGCTAGGTGGAGATGGCAGGAATGGCCATGGCCCTTGCAGACCTTCCCCCAACATACCCCGTCGGGTGCTGCAGGGAGGTGAAGGATGAAATGGTTGGCACAGAGATGAATCAGGCACAAGAGTTGAGCAGTGGCGTGTGCTCAGACCATGATGGAAAAGGTTTTGGGGGATGCAGCGGCAGTAGAAAAAAGGCTACAGAAGAAGCTGATGGCTTCAGAACAAGGCTCTGCAAGCAGTTGTTAATGAGAATGAGTGGCTGCAGGAAGAGCACTGGGATACCACAGAAGAGAAGGATGGCCTCTGAGTTCTGGTGAGCGAGCTGGCTGGGGAGCTGGAGATGCCGCGCGCCCAGACTCTACGAGTGCATAGCCGGTGACAGCGATGAGATGTTGAAGGATGAATACTGGACAAGAGTAGAACTTGCCTCCAGGTTGGGCCAGATTTTAAGGAGGAGGATATATAACGGTGGCTTGACCTGTGGCTGCAAAGCCTGGAGGTAGCCCAAATTGATGACCAAGTGAGCCTCACCTGAGAGGAAACAAGGGAAAACAGCAGCAAAAGTACAGAAGCAGACCTAGCTGTTCAGTATACGGCCTTTGGGCCAAAACCTGGAGTCCAGGGTAGGACTGGGTTCTCCCACCGTCCCTAAGGAAGGGGATATAGAAGACCATAGAAATCCAAGAAGGGCAGGCCAAGCCGAAATCAGGCTGAGGAAGAGCTCCCCACAAGGGTGGAAGGCCTTGTTACTGTTCAGGACACTTTTGGACTTTGTTTGGAAGGAGCATGACCCAGGAAGGAGTGGACTAAAGGACAGTCATCTGGTTGGAGGGCTGAGTTCCCAGCCGACAAACTGCAAGAGTGACTATCAACGGGATTGCTAGCCTAGCTAGAAAGCTGTGAGTGAACTCTGGTACAAACTTGCTTCCATTATGGAAACAGTCTGGTATTGGAGAGTGGGTGGGGAGACCAGGAGATAGGAGGGGTTGATGAGGCTGGGGTGGGGAGAAGCTGTGGGGCTGGGAGGGGAAGGACATGGCCCAGATTGTGGGAGGGATCCTGCTGGCAGTGTCTGGAGCACTGTGTAGCCTCTTCTATGGGAAGTTGCCATGGGTTAGTGGGGCCTGAATCTCTCATGCTCCTTTGTTCTCTTTGGGCTTCACAGGAGATGTCTGGTGAACTGCCTGTGGACTCTGTGCCCAGCACCACTCCGAAATTATTCGCTACCTTCAAAGAAACAGGGCACAGCTCAGCCTGTTAGGTAGGCTGGAGACTCACACTTCACTCAAACACACGACACTGAGGTGCTTTGGGAAGCATAGTAACAAAGAAGAGATTTAAGTGCAGGGCTTCGTTATGCACATGGGTCCCGCTAGCTTCCTTTGGGTTGGCTCTTTCTTGATTGGGGGTTTGTTGCAGGAGTGGGTGGGTGAGATTCTGTGGCCTGCATTGTGCAGGAGGTCAAACTAGATGATCATAATGGTCCCTTCTGACCTTAAAGTCTATGAGTCTATGATACTAAGCAAGAGAAAGAGACAAATTTCAGACAGACAAACAAAACAAAACACACTTTGTAGTGACTAAAACTGAATCTTAAGAGTCACAATCTTGGCCTTAGCAGTTTCCAGACTAACATTTCAGTTTTCCTAACAGACCTTATTTGATGATCCCGTACGGTACAAAAATTCTCTGTTGAATCTGCTGATTTGATTGCTTAGCCTTTCGGTTTCAGACCCTCTGTTCTCCTTCTGGGGTGCCTGGACACTGATTGTAGCATCTCTCTTCCAGTCTCTGTCCCAGCCTCTTACACAGATGTATGCTGCAGCCAACCCAGCTCAGAGAGCAGTGGGGACAGATGATCTCATCTTGTCAAACCAAGCAACATGGTTCCCATTGAGGCTTAGATGGAAGATCCCATGCCTCTCCTGGAGGTCAGAACCGTTCACTGTTCTGGGCACTTGGGGCTGTTGCAACAAAGAGGGGGCCAGGGCCGTCCTTAGGCATAGGCAGAATAGGCAGCCGCGTAGGGCCTCACTCTGCCTGGGGGCACCACTCTGCGGGCAGCACAGACAGTGTAGAAGCAGGGCTGCTGGGTCCTAGAGAGAGCCGAATGCAGCACAGTCTGAGGGATGGGATTGGCTGCTGGGGTCTCTGGGAAGGGGAGGGGGTGGGGGTTGGGAAAGGAGCTCACCTGTGAGTGTGACTCTTTCCCCCCGGCTGAGGTGAGGTGAGGCAGGCTCTGTGGCTCTGCAACCAGTATCCTTTGTTGTCTCCCATAACATCCATTCTTCCCCCCCCCACCCCATGGAGCACCCCCTCCTTTCTCCCTCCTCCCCAGGAGCAGCCCTCTCTCTCTCCTCCCTCCCCTCCGTCAGGGCTGGGTTGGGTGAGGTGCTGGGGGATAGGTGGGGACAGGGCTGGCTGCCTGCCTGCTGAGGAATGAAAGTGAAAGTAACTCACTTCCTCGGCAGCGAGCCAGGATTGGAATGTCACACAGGGCTTGGCTGGGGTTAGCCAGATGTGTGAAAAATCAGGATAGGGGATTGGGGTAGGGTGAGCAGATATCCCTATTTTATAGGGACAGTCCCAATTTTGGGGTCTTTTTCTTATATAGGCTCCTTTTGTTCCCCCCCCCATCCCTGTCCTGATTTTTCACACTTTCTATCTGGTCACTCTAGGTGGGGGTAATTGGTGCCTATATAAGACAAAGCCCCAAATATCGGGACTGGCCCTATAAAATCAGGACATCTGGATCTATCACCCTAGCTGGGGAGCAGCTCTCCCCCGGGCTGGCAGCTGCCAGCAATCCATCTCATCCGGTGGGAGCTGCACAGGGCAGGATGAGCTGCTGTGGCTCCATGGGTGTCCCGTCCCTGAGATCAGATGCTGTGCTAACTTCACCATGGTCTGTTGGGCTGGCGGCGGTGCCCATTGGCGTGCGATTGGACCTGAGGGTTTGCTGCTGCTGTTGCCACTCTGCACCCCAAGAGGTGGATTTTGGGGTCCTGCAGTTTTCCACCTATCTCCTCCTCTACTGCAGCTGTTGGACCAGCAGGCTCGGGGGTGAGCCAAGCATGAAAGCAGTACTGTGTTGTCATTTAGATTGTCATTTAAAACTTTGTTTGCCAAAAATTCTTGCTAACAATCCTGAATCCAATTTCAATATTTTTTTTTTTAAAAATCAATATCTTAGCCAAAAACAGAAAATTAAGTCGTTAACAATTATTAGTGACAGGTTTGGTTTGAGGCAGGGAGTGGGTCAGTTTTCATCAGAGAAACAAAAAATGTTGACTGACTTTCCTATAGCCTGTTACTCCTGATAAGAGCCCTCCAACAACTGTAATATGCTCATCTCCTTACTAGTGTATAAAGCAGGGTTCGGCAACCTACGGCACACGTGTCAAAGGTGGGAGGTGAGCTGATTTTTGATGGTATGCAGCAGCAGGCTGAGCTGCTCAGCCCATCACTGCTCTGAGGTTCCAGCTGCTGCCCTACTGCCAGCTGGAATACCAGCCATCGGCCCCACTCAGCACCTGCTGCTGGCCTGGGGACCCCCAAGGAATCCCAGGCTGGCAGTGGGCTGAGCAGGCCAGTTAAACCACTCAACCTGCTGTCAGCCTGGGATTCCATTCACTCAGCTGGCAGCGGGCTGAGTGGGCTGGTGGCGGGCTGAGCGGGCTGGTGGCGGGCTGAGCAGGGCCGGTGGGGGGTTGAGTGGCTCAGTCTGCTGCCAGTCTGGGGTGCCAGCAGCACTCAGCCTACTGCTACTCCGGGGTTCTGGCTGCCGGCCCCTTGCCAGTCAGGAGCTCAGCTGCCAGCCCCACTCTGCCTCCTGCCAGCCTGGGTGAGAAGAATCCCAGGCTGGTAGCGGGCTGAGGGGGGGTTGGTGGCCGGGATCCTGGCTGGCAGGAGTTGGTGGTCAGAACCCCAGACCAGCAGCGGGCTGAGCAGGGTCTGGGATCCTTGTCTAGGGTTCCAGCCACCAGCCCACTGCCGGTTTGGGGTTTAATTTACTCAGCTGGCAGTGGCCTGAGCAGGACTGGTGGCCAAGACCTCAGATAATAACAATAGTTTATTTATATAATATAGACATAGAGAGAAACCTTCTACAAACATTAAAATGTATCACTGGCACGAGAAACCTTAAATTACACTTGGCACACCACTTCTGAAAGGTTGCCGACCCCTGGTATAGAGTGACCATATGTTGTACTAAGATTCTCCTGCTTTTTTTTTTCCTTGTGAGTCAGTATAACTTTTGCCAGCCCAGAAGTTGGGCAGCCAATGTCTTACGTTTTCACAATGTATTCTCCAACTTTCATAAAGTAAATACATAGTTAATATGAGTTAAAAAGGCCAGGGACACTTCTTTGTGAAGAATCTGTACAGCAGGTCATGCCCATAGACGATCCAGAAAAGAAATTTGAGGTTGAATTTTTTAATGTTGTGATGGATAAAGCAGTATCTGCTGTTGATGAAAGGTTTAATACCTTGCAAGTACACCATGAACAGTGTGAATTTTTGTATGACATAACTAAATTCAACAAATTAGGAAAACAAGAGCAACTAATGACAAAGTGCAAGAATCTAGAGAGCCTCCTGAAGCATGGTGATAGTTTTGATTTAAATGGACTTGAACTGTACGAAGAATTGAGTACACTGTCATCAATGTTGCCACATGCAAAATCGGTGATGGACGTTGTACAGTTTATTCATACCCGCAAACTTGTTGACATATATCCTAATGTGTACATTGCCACTCGTATTCTACTGACAATTCCTGTAACAGTAGCATCAGGAGAACGGAGTTTCTCAAAACTAAAGCTCATTAAAAAGTATCTCCGCTCTACAATGAGTCAGGAACATATGACTGGTCTTGCTATTCTTGCGAGTGAACAAGACACGACTTTGTCTTTGTCATATGATGACATTATTCTGATTTTGCAGCCAAAAAAGCCAGAAAGATTGCTTTTAATTAAAAACAAATCTTTGTTTCAATACCTCTTCATATAAATTTCCAATAAAATTTTGATAAATTAAAAAATATATATTATTTGCATCATTCTGTCATATCAGATTTTTTTCTATAGTGCTGCTTCTTTAGTGCTAGTCCATCAGCATTACAGTGTGCTTAATTAAGTTAAACTGGTTTTAATAATGTGAATGTGGCAAGTTTTCCAATACTATAAGCTTATGTTTGTGTTGCTAACAGCAGATCAGGCACAGGGGCACCAGTTTAATAATCTCGCCTAGGGCACCATAAATCCTAAGGCCAGCCCTGGAGGAGGCTCCTGTTATATAGCCTAGTTGTCATCATGACTTTTTTTTTTTATTCTCAGAGGATGTGTCCGGGATCCTGGAGACTGTTTCCTGCAGGAGGTTTGAGCAGGGAGAAATCAGTCACTGTCATGAGCCATGGGTCATTAACCTGGGTCTTCAGAGTTCATGAGAGCAGCCATACTCCAGCATGCCACCAGGAAGCCTACTAAAAACTGCTTACCTAGGACTTACGAAGTCCAGACCCAGTTTGAGGCTCCATCCCTGAGGCCTACTGGCAGAGTCCCAGAGCAGCTAATCGGCCCCCGGGACCACCTTAGACCAACAGCAGGAACAAGAAGCTGTCTGAACACTCGAGCTCCCCTGTCTTCTGGACCATGTGTTAGCTGTTTCTGCTCCCACTCCCCAGCCTTGATTTCCTGGCATCCTGACTCGCTGTGACTCATCTGATTTGAGGATCTGAACACAATTTGGTCTTTTGCTTCTGCTCTTCCAGTATCCTGACCCAGCTGGCTCTCGACTCCTGTCTTCTGAGTATGGACTCTGCCTCTGACCACTAGGTCTGGCTGCCCATGACCCAGCCATGACACTGACTTTTCTACGGCCATGTCCAGACTAGATATTAAAATCGATTTTAGATACGCAACTTCAGCTACGGGAATAACGTAGCTGAAGTCGAATTTCTAAAATCGAGGTACTCACCCGTCTGGACGGCGCTGCATCGATGTCCGCGGGTCTCCGTGTCGATTCCAGAACTCCGTTCGGGTTGATGGAGTTCCGGAATCTATGTAAGCGCGCTCGGGGATCGATACATCGCATCCAGACTAGACGCGATATATCGATCCCCGAGCAATCGATTTTAACCCGCCGATGCCGCGGGTTAGTCTGGACGAGGGCTAAGATTCCTCCAATGCCCTTTTCTGCTCTCCAGCTCTGCTCTCCCAGCAAGACACACCAATCCCTTGGCTCCCAAAGGCCTAGTTGCTGCTATTCAAGGGCTCAGGGGTAGTGTTTGTATTGCCTCCTCCCCCACCACAGCTGCTTTTCCTGTGGGAATCTCCCTAGAGTAGAGGAGAAATCTGCTCTTCTCTTAGAATCAGTCCCGGCAGCAAATCAGGAAGTCATAGAAGGACGGTTTGCTAAGCTCCCTATGCCACTGTCAGAGACCATTACTCGTGCGTGTCAAGTGACTTCGCAGGCAGCTCCTTCAGAGACTCCTGGGACAGGATAGTCGTGTTTCACAGTGACCTCTGAAAGCCATGCAAAGAGTGCAGCATTGAAGAGACTGTCCTGCTGTAACAAAGGGTTTCTGTTCTCCTACATAGTCAGACAGTGAGACCAGTTTGCAGCATGTGAAAGAGCTGTTTGGTGATGAGCTGGAGGATTCACCATATAGGTGGCAGCAGCGGCAGATCCTGGAGTCCCTATGGTACGGTTACTATGTGTCCAGATTTTCCCAGACATGTCGGGATTTTTGTTTTTTAAATAGCTGTCTGGGAGGAATTTGTAAAAATCTAAGAAGGTCCAGGATTTCCCTCCCAATGCAGAGGGGTGCTGGATGGGTCAGGTGTTCTGGGGGGAGCCTGTCAGGGGATGGGGGGTATGGAGAGGGGTCAGGGCAGTCAAGGGACAGGGAGCAGGGGGATTGGATGGGTTGGGGGTTCTGGCGGGGAGGGTAAATTAACCATGATTCCAGGGGCTACTTCGGCACCTGAAAACTCTAGTGTTTTGGCAGATAACTTAGCAATTAGCTGACAGGAGCTCTGTATCTAATTCCTTTATAAAAGAAAGAAATTTAAATCAATATTAGATCGACTGAGCTCTAATACTAACGTGGCCTGACATCTTGTAGAAAATCACTTTAGGGACACTGGTTAAAATGTTAATGTATATTCTTACTTTGTTACTAACTCTGTAGAGAGAGACCCTGCCAGAATTCCTGGGTTCTATCCCAGCCCTAGGAGGGGAATGGGGTCTAGTGGGTTACAGCTGGGGGCAGATACAGCTTAGTTATACATAAGAACATCAGAATGGCCAGAGTGGTCAGATCAATGGTCCATATAGTCCAGTATCCTGTCTTCAAACAGTACCAATACTGGGTGCTTCAGAGGGAATGAACAAAACACACAATCACCAAGTCGTCCAGTCCTAGCTTCTGGCAAACGGAGGCGAGGGACATGCAGAACATGGTGTTCCATCTCTGCCCATCCTGGCTAATAGCCATTGATGGATCTATTCTCCAGGAACTTATCTAGTTCTTCTTTGAACCCTCTAACAGTGTTGGCCTTCACAACATCCCCTGGCACAGAGTTCCATGGCTTGATTGTGAGGAAATACCTTCTTTTGCTTGTTTTAAATCTGCTACCTATTAATTTCATTGGCTCACCTTTAGTTCTTCTGTTATATGAATGAGTAACTAACATTTCTTAATTACTTTCTCCACACAATTAATGATTTCATAGACCTCTATCATATCCCCCCTTAGTCATATCTTTTCCAATATGAAAAGTTCCAGTCTTTTTAATCTCTCCTCAAACAAAAGTTATTCCATACGCCTAATCATTTCTGTTGCCCTTCCCTGTACTTTTTTGAGATAGGTTAACCAGATGTCCCATTCTTATGGAACCAAAGGAGGGAAATGTGGCTGAATGCTGCAGTTGGTCTCAGGTTTAGCCACAGGGACAGGATTATCCCTTTCCTTCCATTAGATGCCAGGGGTCTGGAGCAGTGTACCAGAAGGGGTGTGTGTATAGGGAGGGGTAGCTGGGCAGGAATGAGCAGGTTGAATAGGTGTGGGATATGGGAGTGGGTTGAGTGTGTCACCATACAGGGCAATGGCACCTGTATTCCCCCTCTGTGGTCCAGCAAGGGACCCACGCTAGACTTTCAGATCTCCAGCCTTCACATCTCCTGGGCAGACACATTAGTCTCTCCCTCCTGACTGGGGTATTTCCAGGCTTCTTTGGTCCCTCTCTATACTGTGACCACCCAACAAAGTCAGACTGCCTAAGCCAGCCTGCTCTGCTTTGCTTTCTCTTCAAAGGCTATGAACAGGGTAATTGCCACAGTTAAGTTACTACCCAGCTCTGTCTAGGAAAGCACATTTATTTTTGAGATAAAAGCATTACAGAGAAAATATATTAAAAGCAATAAAAGAACCTACACACGTGCTAATAAACTGACCAGAGATCACAAATTGTCACACTCCACTAATGACCAGATCTCACACATTCACACTGGCTGCCATGGGCCCCCTACAGGCCATTCCACTATGTGGAGGATTCCCAAGGCACGGTGTACCCCAGTCATGCCCCCTTCCTCACACAACCCTTATTCCTGACACACCCTGTACGGTAAGGCACTGAGCCAGCTCTGCACACCCAAGTGGGGATACCCCAGCACTAGGTAGGGAGTTCTCAGCTGGCATGTTAGGGCAGTTTTTAGGCTAGGCCTGGTTCTACTATCTTTGGGATGAGCTCAGTCCCCATTAACGTGCAGCCAATGGAGACTCCCAGGCACTCTTTGCAAGGGGGGGTTGTGCCAGCCTTAGTGTCCTGTACAACTCCCACTTTGAGCAGTTGCTCAAACTTTCCTCTCTAGCTTCAGTGTGATCCTCCCTTCATCTTCGCTTCCTGCCCTAGGCATTGCACAGTCTCACTGTTAGACAGCTGCTGTCTTTTGCCCTTGAGGTGGCTGCGCTTCAGTAGAAGGAGAGATTTCTGAGTGCTGATCAGTTTGAGATCCTTTGGAATGAGAAGCGCCTGTGTACAAGTGTTGACACTCATTGCTGTTTTATCTTGTTTAAGGTATAACGGACCATCACCTGGTGATGCACCAGCTGCGGTGTAATGGTGTGCTGGAAGGCATCCGGATTTGTAGGAAGGGGTTCCCAAACAGAATCCTATATGCTGACTTTAAACAAAGGTGTGTCTTTAATTATTACAATGAGTGACAGTATGGTGGTGCCTACAACCCAATCAAGGATCAGGGCCCATTGGGGTAGGGCCCAACACAGTCGACAGTCCCTGCCCCAGGGAGTTGACAATGTACACGTCAGGAGGCAACAGGTGAATGAAACAGACAAGTTCTTATTCTTATTTGTGTTTAGCCTTAGATTATTTCTATTACTGCTGTGTCTAGAGACCTCTTCCATTTGGGATGAGAGGTAAATAGGATCTGTCACACCACTTCAGACTCTCCCTAGTCGGGTATCCCATATCCTGTCAGACTAGATCAGATTATTGATCCATCCAAGCCACTGTCCTGCCACAGAAATGGCCAGTTACTGATGCTTCAAAGGAAGGTGAAAAAAAGTCTTTAACGTAATTAATTAGATTTATAAATAGCTCTTATCAAACATGTCTGAATGTGTATGCAAAAATACACACGAATCACGTAGCACAGTAACAGTTGGTCAGCATCAAACCCATAACCCACCATAAGAAACTCAGCCAAGCCCATCCCTGCAGTCAGAGCTTCTGCAAAGAGATGACTCTTGCTGCATGCACTGACAGCTAGCAGACTTGGACCCTCTGGTACAAGTGAATTCTAGTGCCAAGGACTCCTCATTGAAAATGCCCTGTCCGCTATACCTGATATTTAATCTAGCAGGTCACAATTTCCATGCCAGCTGCAGAGAAAACTTTGTTCCAGTAGCCAATTGGCTACTTAAATGCAGTTGGGATCTAGTGGGACACCTAAACTGCACTTCAGGACAAGCACTTTCTTTGGTTTTGTTAGCAATTAAAATAGGCAAGTAAATCCAAGTATGCAAAGATTCCATATATAATGGAGCAGTGCTGTATGTGGGGGAAATCCCTCAAAATCCCTGCAGAGGAACAATCTGTCCTTAGGCATGAGACAGGACTACCCCAATCAGGCTGTTATCTTACAGAATGCACAGACTATTAACAGCAGTCAGACAATTATACAGGCCATTTTTTATCCAAGCCATAGTATTTTCCTGGGTGACTTTGTGGGCAGAGAGTTCCACAAGCTATGTATTCATTCTGGAAAGAAATATTTTCCTTTAGTGCTTTTAAATTTACTTCCCTTTTAAAGTCATTGAGTGTCCCCTTGTTCTGGTTTATGTAACAGGATAAAAAAGAAAGGACTGGACAGTTCTCACTGTGTCCTTCCTAACTGGTGGTGCTGATGACCCACATAAGAACACAGCCAGCAAATTCCAGTGGAGAATGAGTGAGTTATATGTGGTCCCTGTCATAATGTTCAGTTCACCCACAGTTTGCATAGTCAAAGCCCTCTTGATGTTAAACAGCGTATTCAATGACCTACAAGCAACTCACCTTCCTGTCGCTCTGCAGTGTCCTGCTTATTATAAGTGTACTCCTGACCCTGTCTAAAACTAGTGTCCTGCTGCTTCTGTCCCCATAGATACAAAATCCTGAATGTCTCAGCCATTCCCGAAGGCCAGTTCATTGACAGTAAGAATGCTCCAGAAAAGCTTCTCTCCTCCATTGATGTCGATCACAATCAGTACAGATTAAGCCACAGTAAGGTAATGCTCATATGTAGAGGTGAGCAGGCACCTCCATCTGGGGAGGGGCAGCGTGACACATGACAATAAGCAGCGGGGAAAATTCATGAATACTGTACCGAACTAGAGCCTGAGATTTGATTTGCTATTTTCACACTCTTCTTGTATTCATTTCTTATAAATACAAAGGTAGGAAGTCCAGTTCTACAAGTGTTCATAGAAAACAAAACCCAAGTTCACCATAAATGAAGAAACAAACTCCAGTAGGGGTGAGAGCAAAAGAAGAAGGCTGCCACCTGCAGGGCTGTGTGTGCAGCTGGTCTCTGAGCTCTGCTAACAGCAATGCCATACTGCCACAACAAGAGCCGTGCTGGTTGTACACCTGTTAGATCTGGTGTCTGCACTCAGCCCAAACATGCCCTTCTGGGCAGACTTGTTTCGCCCTCCATGGCTTCCTCTCTCCTTCACTGTATCTGAGCTGGTGTGCAGGAAAGCAACAACACACCTGACATGCAGGTTCCATGGCTTGGATGTCCTAGACCCATGCGGAACAATGCCTTTTAATGGATGAGACAAGCTCTAGGCAATTTGCAGAAAGCCTGCTTTGCTTTCCCTGCATGAGCTCATAGGTGGCATGAGCAGGAGCCTTTGGCCACAGGGCATTTTGATTTTTGGAAGAGCCTCCCATGGTCCATGGTAATTGCTTTGATATGCTGCAAAAATTGAAAATAAACCCTGGAAAATGGAACATTCCAGCCCCACTACTCTCATCAGCAGCTTCTTGGGATGTAGACAGCATCTGCACGGGGGGAAGGACAGGTGGGGGGCACAGGGAGCAGTCACTACTACAGTTAACAGCACTTATGGAAGACATCTCTGTATGTTTCTCTGGCAATGTGCAGTCCAGTTTATTGTGTGACTGCTCAGCAGGCCTGCTGAGCTGCAGTGGGTAGTGTATGGGTGAGCAACAGAACTGAAAGGGCTGTTATGAATTCATGAGCATAGCTGTAGTAATATCACTTCTCTCCCCCTTTGCTTACCAAAATCACTTTTGGCTTTGAACGGAGCCGGAGAAAACTACTTGGCTGGCTCCTAAGTCACCTTGCTGCCAGGGGGACGCTAGTGCCCCACCCTGATAACTCATTAATAGCTTTCAGCTTGAGCTCCCTAGCCAGATGTGGCATTGTCATAGGGCTTTGCTTTAGTAATTTGAATGTCATGAGATTACGGAGGGCCCTGAGAGCATGAGAGCACAGCTAGAGTGACATGGGGAACAGGCTCATGCAGTATTCTTGCCTGCAAGTTAAAGAACTATGGGCTGGATGAATGGACTATAAGGTGGATGGAAAGCTGGCTAGATCATCAGGCTCAATGGGTAGTGATCAATGGCTCCATGTCTAGTTGGCATCTGGATTCAAGCAGAGTGCCCCAAGGGTCAGCCCTGGGGCCGGTTTTGTTCAATATCTTCATTAATGATCTGGAGGATGGCATGGACTGCACCCTCAGCAAGTTTGCAGATGACACTACACTTGGAGGAGTGGTAGATATTTTGGAGGGTAGGGATAGAATACAGAGGGCCCTAGACAAATTAGAGGATTAGGCCAAAAGAAACCTGATGAGTTTCAACAAGGACAAGTGCAGAGTCCTGCACTTAGGATGGAAGAATCTCATTCACTGTTACAGACTAGGGACCAGGCTAGGAAGCAGTTCTGCAGAAAAGGACCTAGGTGTTACAGTGGATGAGAAGCTGGATATGAGTCAACAGTGCGCCCTTGTCCCCAAGAAGGCTAATGGCATTTTGGGTTGTATAAGTAGGTGCATTGCCAGCAGATAGAGGGATGTGATCATTCCCCTCTATTTGACATTGATGAGGCCTCATCTGAAGTACTGTGTCCAGTTTTGGGCCCCACACTACAAGAAGGATGTGGAAAAATTGGAAAGAGTCCAGCGGAGGGCAACAACAATGATTAGGGGGCTGGAGCACATGACTTATGAGGCGAGGCTGAGGGATATTGTTTAGTCTGCGAAGAGAAGAATGAGGGGGGATTTGATAGCTGCTTTCAACTACCTGAAAGGAGGTTCCAAAGAGGATGGATCTAGACTGTTCTCAGTGGTATCAGATGACAGAACTAGGAGTAATGGTCTCAAATTGCAGTATGGGGAGGTTTAGGTTGGATATTAGGAAAAACTTTTTAACTAGGAGGATAGTGAAGCACTGGAATGGGTTCCCTAGGGAGGTGGTGGAATCTCCTTCCTTAGAGGTTTTTAAGGTCAGGCTTGACAAAGCCCTAGCTGGAATGATTTAGTTGGGAATTGGTCCTGCTTTGAGCAGGGGGTTGGACTAGATGACCTCCTGAGGTCCCTTCCAACCTTGATATTCTATGATTCTATGATTGAATGCGCTTCTTCCACCCGGTGGGAGGTTTTTGAGCATTATTTATAATTCCTTATTCCTGTTTATACATGAAATCCGATTGGAATTATTTTTGCAATGAATAGTTTGCTGTACCTTAAGGAAAATATTTGAGTTTCTCTGATAGGTATGTGCTCCTAGCACTCCCACTTCATCTGGTCAGACATACATGTTTCAATCCCTTTTTATTCTTCAAAGAAACAAGCTTCTCTTCCTTTTGGTATTGGTCTTAATATTCTCAAGCACCAGCCTACAGCTTATCTTCTTGCAGCCAAAAAAGAATTCAGCAGCTCTCAAGTTGCTACTGGAGTTTTTGTGTGATGTTCAGGACTTGGCCTAACTGAAGGCGGTTCTGTTGAAAGAAATTTTGGGTAGAAACAGACAAACTGGTTCAGATAAAATGAGAAGTGATCCAAAGCCTAAAGCTCAAGCAAAACCTGAGCCTTTCTTGTGGTTCTGTAATGCTTGATAAAGTAATGTAGTGCTCGTGTGTGTCTCTCTCTTTGCAGCTCGAGTAAAGGTGGGGTGATTTTGGGGGGGGAGGGGATCAGCAAGCCAGTACTTGAGGCTCTTGGCAGGGGTAGGCAACCTATGGCACATGTGCCGAAGGCGGCACGTGAGCTGATTTTCAGTGGCACTCACACTGCCCGGGTCCTGGCCACCGGTCCGGGGGACTCTGCATTTTAATTTAATTTTAAATGAAGCTTCTTAAACATTTTAAAAACCTTATTTACTTTACATACAACACTAATTTAGTTATATATTACAGACTTGTAGAAAAAGACCTTCTAAAAACATTAAAATGTATTACTGGCACGCGTAATCCTTAATTTAGAGTGAATAAAAGACGACTCGGCACACCACTTCTGAAAGGTTGCCGACCCCTGCTCTTGTGTTCCAAAACCTAAGCTTTTATCTAAAAAGAAATCCAGGGCCAGACCCTCAGCTAAAGTGAAGGAGCCTACAGTGCAAGTTGGTCAGGTTGTTGGTGCACAGATGGAGTAATGCTGGGTTTGCTTTTGCAGGGCCAGTCCCCCCGTCTAAGTTAGAACAGTTCTCAGGCTACTCTAACATATCCTTGCTGCTGGCAGTTCCTACATGTAGAATCAACAGCTGGGCCCTGGAACCATGTACAAATCACATCCCTTTCCTTCAGCTGTGTCTTCTGTGTTGGCAGTAGGGAAAGAAAAAGGATCAAACTCTCTACATCAGATCTATACTCCTGGAGGTTTCCCTTTGGTTGGATCAGGATAATCTTCCAATGACTGAGATGCTGGCTCTGACCAGAGTCTTAGAGCAGCTGCAGTACACCTGGGGCTCTGAGTGTAAGCCTCTAAACCTCAAAGCCACAATGATAATCTTCTGAATAGATGAGCGATGTTGCTAAATGCAGTAATGTCTGCCTGAGTCTGCAGCCAGCCTGAGGGATCAATCACTGGTTTCAACGTACTGTAGGCCTGGTTTGCAGCTTGGCCTCAGATTGTTCTCTAGTTTTAAAAGCAAAAATGTGGTGGCTGCACTGAACAGTAGGCACAGCTGGTAGGGTGATGACCTCTGTCCTGACTGAAACACTGGGGACTAAGCCCTGTCCCTCAGAGCTAAAAGTATGAGCTGTTATAGCTCGAACTAAAGCTCTCTAGCTGGGTGTTGTAACAAACACATACTCTGATCTTCAGATACAGAGGAAGGTTGGTCCAGTGGTTCCAGCATTGGTCTAGGACTTGGGAAACCCAGATTCAGTTCCCTGCTCCACTACAGACTTCTTGTGTGACATTAAACAAGTCACTTAGGACCAAATCCTTAAAGGTATTTAGGTGCCTCCCCCCATCCCACGGATTTCAGTGGATGTTCAGTGCCTACACATCATTGAGGATCTGGGCCTTAGCTTCTCAGTGCCTCTGTTCCCCATCTGCAAAACAGTAAGAACAGCATTGCTCTACCTCCCAGTGGTGTTGACGATAAATACTTTAAAGATTGTGAGGTGCTCAGATGCTTGAGGGGTGGGGGGGCCAGGTAGACCCACATTCCTGCAGTACAGTGGCATTTATACCCCTAAGTACTCTGCAGACTCAAACGAGTGCTACCTGAACTTCATTGCTGGTGCAACATTACACCCACTGCTCAAATTTGGACCCTGCGTTCCTAGTTCCAACTATGTCAGAGCACGGTTTGTCCAAGCTGGAAATCAAGGAGGTGATGGTGACGCCCGGTTGCCCAGCCCTGGTGGAAGTTCAAGCAGCAAGGGGCGCTCTCCAGTTTTGGTCACTGTTAAGGGAACTAACTGCAATGGAGAATGTAGCAAAGTGGAGCTTGTTTGCACCACTCCCTAACTCACCATCTCTTTGTTATGCCAGCTGGCATCAGAGGAGGAGACTGAATGAGAGTATAACTGTACTGTGCTTCTATCTGCATGAAGGCAAAGAGTATGAAAAATTAGTAAAATGAGCTAGCAATGATACTAACAGAGAGAGTGGTTGTAATCAAAACTGGAATGGGAGTGTTCATATTGATGGCACTCTCTCTATGTCTGGGGAGAAAGAGGAAGGAAGCAGCGGTGGGGAGGTGGTGTTACATGGCAAAGGTGTACACGATTTGCAGTGAGGCGCAATTTTGTCATGAAAAAGCTACTTTGGAGGAGGATATAAAAACAAAGGAGAAATGCTGCAGTGGGGCTCTGCCACAGCCACTGCCCCAGGACTAGAAGGCGGCAAGAATGAAAGTGATAGATCAATCTTCAGCGAACTCAAGACTTCAGGATATCACCCAAATGGTGGATTTTAACAATCTAGGAATCTGCTGGGTGACGAGCACAGCTACATATGGTCATCGCCCACAGAGAGCTATCCATGAGACAACTTCATAATCCAGTAAGTAAAAGACCCAATCAGAACAGAAGACATTTCTTACCAGTGGGTAGGAATTTTATTGTGAATGCGAGAGTAATACGGAAATAGCACTAATGTCAGTGTCCTCACAGAGGCCAACATCTTGTGCTGAGGCCCTGATTATCCAGTGCCAGCTGATGTGGAGCGGGCACCATATGCGTATGCCTGATGTTCACTTACTGATACAACGGCTCTACGCCCAACTCACCGAAGAAAAAAGGAAATGGGAAGTCCAAAAGAAACGCTTTAAAGACATCTTCAAGATAAACGTGAAGAAAGGTGGCATCGACACCGCACATTGGGAGATAACTAGTGAAGACTTGTCAGAGAAGGAATGACCACTTTTGAGGAAAGCCTTGCCCTGGTCCCAGAAAAATGCTGGAAAAGAAAGGACAGATGATTGTCACGTCGCAATCTTGGCCCAACCCCGACTTCCAACACTATCTGCAACATCTGCCAACATGCCAGTCGGACCCCCAAAAAATAAAACCTGTGAAAGATCATCCTCAGCCTCAAGGAAGTGCATGCGACTAATATGAAAGTCTAGTACTAGTGACTGCAATGGTACTTGAATTCAGCATAGCAAGTACAACTATAGGTCATAGAACCAGTTGAGAACATAAGGGAGGACTGTGTTTAATGCACCTGGTTGGGACTCAACAGACCTGGTCCAGTTCCTGGCTTTGCCACAAAGTTCCCGTGTGATCTTGGACAGGTCACTTAAGGAAGATTTTCAAAAGTGCCCCAGGGAATTAGTTGTTCACTTAACATTGACTTTAAATGGGAGTTGGGTGCCTGATCCTTTTAGGTACTTTTGAAAATCCTGCCCTTAATCCCTCTGTGCTTAGATTCCCCATCTGAAAAATGGTAGGGGAAGGGTTGCGGCCTCTGATGCCATGTGAGATCTTTAGTATAAGAAGGTGCTATACTGTCAGGAATGACAGATAATACTTAGTCCTGCCATGAGTGCAGAGGACTGGACTAGATGACCTCTTGAGGCCCCTTTCAATCCTACAATACCTGGCAAGTTACTGCACACCAGCTTGCTGCTCATTAACTTACCTTACCCCTCTCTTACTGTGTATCTTACAGCATCTAGCACAATGGGGCCACAACTGGGCCTTTAAGCACTACTGTTAATAATCAGTTTAGCTCCACTGAAGTCAAAGGAACTATGCCAGTATACACCAGCTGGGGACATGTTCTCCTATAATTGATGTAACCAATTCCGCTTCCTCTTGTAAAAGAAACAGAAAAATACAGGATGCAGCAAATCTGTATCCAAGAGGAGTTGCTCAAAAATCTGAGACAGAAAAAGGATTTATGCTAGAAAGGAAGACAAAGATAGGGAACCCAACAAGAATATTCACAACCAGTTAAGGCTCTGAGGGATAAAACAAGAGCAGTAGAATGAGTTAAGGCTCCCAGAGATATTAAGAAGCGCTTTTAGAAATATATCAAGGGGAAAAGAAAAACTAGAGAGAAAGTAGCTCTATTAATAAATAAGGAGGAAGATTAAATTAATGGTGACTGTAAAATGGCTGAGCTGCTGAACTCATTTTTAAAAATCAGTCGTTAAAGAGAAATCAGGGAAAGAGGTACTGTATGGACAATTAATTAGGCGTTCCTTTCTCAGAACTCTGAGCTAAGCTGTTTTGCCCTCGTGCCTTATGTAAGCAGGTACAGCTCAGACAGAATGGGTGCATGAACTGGGAATGTCATCGCCCCATCTCTGCTCTTGGCAGATGGCTTGGATAATCTCTGTCTAATACAGAATGAAACACAGAGCTATTGAACATTACCATGGAGAGTTGTATGGCATGTGGGATGACAAGCTACAAACCAGAGACCCAGATGGATAAGTCAGGAAGTTCTATCCATTTTGTAGCCACTGAGCACCACTGGCTGATGCCTGTATTGAAGAAGAGAATGCACGTGTCACATAATGCCCATCCTGATGCCCAGGTAGCTAAATCACAGTCTGAGATAAGAATGGAATATATAACACTGGCCACAGGGCTTGGAATCATTGAGAGTTTAGAATATAGATTGATGGAAGAATATGCCCCTAAGAAAGGTTATAGCTGAGTGGGCTTAGACCTCTGGATTATTCAATGTGTTGGGGGGGGGGAAAGGGGGGGGCTTTTGTGGCCAATATGTAGATACACAAAGTTATTCCCTAATGTTAATACTAACTGTCTATACCCTATGCACTGGAATTCTCCAGGTAGCTGAAAATTGTCTGTGAAGAACCCGCTGGCTGTGCTTTCTCACCATGAGGACAGATGGTATTGAAAAACCACCAGTGCCCACTGCACTTATAGGAAATCATGATGAAAGCTGCTCAGGGCTCTGGTGGAAGGCGAAAGCATTTGGAGAGGGAAAGGTTAAGGCCCCACTCTGAGACTCAGGAGATCTGGATTCCATTCCTACTTTCGCCACGGACCAGCTGTCTGACCTTGAGAAAGTCGTGTAGGCCTTGATCCACAAAGGGACTTGTGCACCTAAGTTTCAAGTTTAGGTGCCTAAATCCCAGTCTTAGGCACCACTGTGATCCGCAGAAATCCTGTCAAACCACGTAGGCATCTAAACTCATTCAGCACCTAAGTTTTCAGCGTAAAAGTTCCCTCGGTGCCTAGGCTTCTGCCTCTGAGCATGAGCACAGCTGCCTCCCTATAGGCATCCAGATGCCTATCTCCCATCTAAGGACCAGGGTGATCCATGAACCATGAAGGCAGGTGTTCAGTCACCTATTTCACATGCGAGACCAGGTCTAGTAGGGCTCCTCAGAGGCTGCCTGCCAGACTGGGTCCCATTCATGTATTTATACACAATGGAACAGTCATTGAGCCAGAGCGATCCAGTCCCCTTGTTCCAATGAGTCTGTTGCAGTTTATCCACAATGAAACTGCTTCAGGAGGCGGGCCTGAAGGAGCCTCATATCAGAAGAGCTCAGCAGATAGAGCACTCTCCTAGGATTTGCATAAGGCAGAGCCTCCCACCTCATTTCTCCTCAGCAGGCAGAGAGGGGAATTGATCCTGGGTGTCCTGCATCCCAGGTGATTGGTCTAACCACTGAGAGAAAAGTTATAAACTGGACTCCTCTTCATCATGTTTGTGTGTGGAGTGAGGTAGGGGCCCAACTTATTAAGCAACTACCTAGGCATCTAAACCTCCTAATTCCAAGCAGCTGGTTCCCAATGGGGGATTGTTAAGCAGAGTTAGGTGTCCCCCTGCAGCCTGGTCATAGGTGCTTATCTCTGAGAGAGGGGCGGGCTTAGCACACACCCCTGTTGTTGGCATCTCCAATGGGCTCGCTAGTGTGCTGGCTTTTTGTGGATTACGCTCTAAGGCACCTAAATCTCTCCATTCATTGTACATGGAGTCTAGGTGCTAACTCAGCCTTCTAGAGCACAATGTTGTTCCTGTGATTTTCTAAGTGCCTAAAAGGTAGGTGTTGTAATGCCGAGTATTGAAATACCTCAGCCCCTGCAGATATGGGCCTTAATCTCTCTGAGCCTCAGTGCCTCATCTGTAAAATGGGGATAATAATGCTTCCTTACCTTCACCCAGTCTTGTCTCTTTAGAGTGTAAATTCTTCAGGGCGGCATCTATATCTTATGTGTTTGTACAGCACCTAGCACAGTATGGTCCTGATCTCAGTTGAGGTAGATGCAAATAATAAGTAATAACCTTGAAAAGATTCATAGTTAAAATTCTGTTGAGGGAAAATTCCTTCCCAACCTTATAAGACTTTGGTTTCCTGTACTTTGCACAAGTATTAAACTATATAATAACACAAAATACAGTGAAATAAGACAAGGGAAAAGTTTATGATAAAAGAAGGATTTGTTTGTAGCACAATTCTGAAAAGAACTTTTTTGAGGATTTTAAAAGCTCAGAAAACTTCCATAATGCTAAACTACTGCAGGTCTCCTGAGAGATGTAAACCATGCAGTAGTGAAATTCAGGTCAGATAAAGGTGCCATTAATGATGCAACTCCTTCAAAACTTTCTCACATAAATTAATTTTGTCTTAAATTTTGCTCTCATCTGCAAGACTAATATTTTAAGGCCATTTTTTTTCCAAGTTTGGTTTTCAATGTGAGAAGATGGACTGCAGGGAAAATTGTTAAAGGTCTACTGGAAATGAAAATGTGGCCATAAAGACCTAGACTAGCATATGAATAAGTAATCTTGGCCTGTTTTGAAAAAATACAGCGGATTCGTAAACGTGCATAGGATGGGTTAATAAAAGATGACCATCTGCTGTAAGAACCAAGCCTAAAGAAGACAGTGTTGTGCTGGTGAATAGGTGCAGAGAAGGGCTATGAGGGAAATGGAGAGCCTATCTTGTCTACACAATGAGTTATTGCATGGCAAGCCAGGGTGTGAAGCTAGAGCATGCCAACTTGCCATGCAGTAACTTGCTAACCTGCACTTTCATTGCAGTGCAGCAGTCTCCACAAGGCGAGTTACTGAGCAGCAAGCTGGTGTGCAGTAACTCGCCAGGTATCATAGAATCATAGGATTGGAAGGGACCTGAAGAGGTCATCTAGTCCAGTCCCCTGTACTCATGGCAGGACTAAGTATTATCTAGACCATCCCTGACAGTATAACAACTTCTTATACTCAACATCCCACATGATATCAGGGGCCACAACCCTTCTCCTGTAAAAGCAGCAAAGAATCCTGCGGCACCTTATACACTAACAGAGGTTTTGGAGCATGAGCTTTTGTAGGTGAATACCCACTTCGTCAGATGCATGACCTTCTCCTAGATGTAGGAACCTTCTCCCAGATGTAGGAACCCTTCTCCTACCACTCCAGCCTGGGGGATATTAAGGACAGTCTCCGCTTCACATATGCTGAACTGTGAGAGCCACAGTTGATATATGTACAGCTAAAACGTACATAAAACGTTCCTTCCCCTTCTTTAAGCTCAGTTCCATACATTAATTAAGGTTTTAGTGGATTTGCTTTTTGAAGTGTTTGTTACTCAATAAATTTTTGAAGTGTTTGTTACTCAATAAAACTCGATTGTTTAGAAAATAATCTTTATTAGTCCCCACCATATGCTGCAGAATACTTGGCCGTAGTAAAAGCACCCACTTAATTGTTGTACACTGTGACACAAATCACAGGATCCGTGACAGTGTAATAATCACACATGTACAGCAGTAGGTGAATTGTCAGTGTTCTAGTCATAGAGGAGTACCAATCACCACATGATTCCTAACAGGACCCCGACCTGTAGAGCCAGATGGACAGAATGCATAACTGTGGCTTACTGTGCTCTATCTATTGAAGTGCTCTTTCAAAGTCTCCCTGAACCGCATAGCTCTGCACTGAGCTCTTCTGATAGCCCTTGTGGCTGGCTCTCCAAACTCTGCAGGCAGCCGCTCCACCTCCACCCTGGTGGCAGCTTTTCCTCCTTTGCTTCACCGACATTTAGCAGGACCCATCAGGCAGCTATAACCATTGGGATATTTTGCACACTGAGATGCAAACAACACTAGCATCCTTTCAGACTACCAAAAGCACATTCAGCTGTCATTTTGCACCTCCTGAGCCAGTACCTGACTCTTTCTCTGGTGTTTTTGGGGCGGCCTGTGTAGCAAGGGATAGACTGAGCATCACTATTGGCATTTCAACATTCCCAATGATAATCTGCCAGTTGGGAAAGAAAGTCCCTGCTTGTAGCTTTCTGAGCAGTCCTGTGTTCTTAAAGATGTGAGCCTCGTGCACCTTCCGTGACCAGTCAACACTGATGTCAATGAAGCAGCCCCAGGGATCCATCAGTGTTTGTATAACAGATCCAGGAATGGAGCCTTGCACAGCTGAAAGTTCTGCAGCCACTGCTTGTCATCCCAAGCTTGTATTATGATGCGATCCCACCAGTCAGAGCTCAGAAGAGCCCAGAAGAGGCGGTGCCCCATTTACAGCTGCTCCATGAACACTGCCACCAATCTTGAATTGGTTCTTGCGATGTGCCCCAGGAACCTGCCCTTCAGGAAATTGTCATGTTCCCTGCAGCCCTTCTTGTGGCTCTGCAAATACCAGAGGATCATGCGTGCTGTACTTGCAATGCTCATAGCAACATTGCAGAGCTGTACAGGCTGCATGCTTCTGTCAGAGATGGTGGACAGTAATAAGTGGGTTTGTGGGATTTTCAAAATGGATGTCAAAATTATGGACTAGAAATGACATTATGGGGTGGAGAAAGTTGCAGGCTGGGAACCTGACCCCGCAGTCTCAGTAACCCCTTCATGACTCATTTCTAATCCATCAGGCACTGCCAAAACTTCCCAAAAGACAGTGTGCTGGACAGTGGCAAGTTTCACACTGGGATACCTACCCATCATGCACTGTACGATTCATTTTTTCCTTTGCCTTTTTCTCTTTCATTTCTTTCTCTCTCCCTCCCGCCCTGAAAATTGGAGAACTGAGTGTACTTTTAAATCTCCCTTCCGTGGCTTCACACACTGCTGTACAGTTCTTTCCAGCCCAAGAGCCATGTATTATATCCTGCCCAGCGCAACGCAGTGACTGGACACTACTGCTCTGAAAGTTCTCCTTGGTCCCTCAAGCTGATTTTATTGATTCCTTAGTGTCCACAAAGCCAGAGCGTAGCCTCTTCTCCAAATGGTACTTGCTTATTTAGAGAATCAGACTCCCAAAGAAGTAGTGTTCACAGCCTGCTGGCTTGTTTCAGTGGCACACAAAACTGTCATCCCTTATGCAGCACAAAATTTGGAAAGCCTCAGGAGGAAAAGCCCTTCTCTGGCAAAACAAGCACTAGCCATAGAGTATTACTCACAAAGGCACAAAACAGACCTCTTTACACCTCCGAAGAATCTTAAAATTATGGCCTGATAGAACAGCCAGCAAAGAAACTTCACCCTCTATCAGTGAATCAAAGCATTCAGTAGCATTCAGTGTCTAGTGTTTCTTTCCACTACAGCGAGCCAAGCAAAGCCAATGCTAATCGGTTGAGAGAACTGCAAATGTTTAGAAACACTGCGTGGATTAGTGGAAAGTCCAAGATTTGGGCAGACATGAATTATTGTGTGTAGCTATAAATAAATATTGTTCCCAGCTCAGCTTCTGGCTTGTGGCCAATGCACCACAAATTCATCAAAAAAAAAAAATGAATGGGTTAGTGTGTTAACAAGTGCCTGATGGACTACGAAAACCGCCCTAGGGATGCACATGCTGTACATTACCAGCTAAGCATGTTTGCAAAACTTAATTCTTTGAATATGGAACTATCAAGAGGAGTCAGCCCATTTAAAATATACTGTGGGAGTTCAGATAACATCAAGAGCCTGATTCTCATTTATACTCAGGCCCCTTTATACTGCAGTGTAAATGAGCCGTAATGTGGCTTCAGAGTACACTTACAACCACTTTAAGGCTCTTTTACAGTGCCAGATTGATGTAAAGAAGCTCCAGTGAGAATCAGGCCCTACATCTGAAGAATCATACTTTGTCTCTAGGCAGAAGGGATAATTTAGTGATGTCTTAAATTTGTCTTTTTTTTTTTAAAAAAGTCTGACCTGTTTTGAATCTCATCAGGGCTTTCCTATAGGCTGCTTATCTCACGCTCCCTGAAACAAAATATATACCTAGGCTTTCTGGTAGTATATTTCCAGGGAAGGAAGAATGGCCCAGTGGATAAGACACTGGTCAGGGAGCTGGGAGACCCGAGGTCAGTTCCCTTCTCTACCACAGACTGCCTATATGACCTTGGGCCAGTCACTGAGCCTCAGTTTCCTATATGTAAAATGGAGATTGAGGAGAGAGGTGCTGCTGGGATAAAACTGCCCATTGAAACATCAGGTAATGACACCCCTACAATCAAGTTAGCCAGGGAATATACACACAATGCATTTCCTGGCAGAATCCCATTTGGGAAGTGACTATTCATTATGCCAATGTCTCCTGAGCTTTTTTTGCACCTCAATAGTTGTTTGATGAAGAACATCAGAATTCAGCTTGTTTACATGTCTGCGTGTGTGTGTGTGTGTATATATATATAGGGGAAGCCCTGCATTTATTATTAAGAAAACAAACTTGAATATATAGAAAGTAACAAGGGAAAACAAATCTCTTCCCATTGGGATTCCTGTCAGACTGATTCTAGTAAGGCAGGTATATGTTTGCATGGTTTAGTGATTGCCTGATACTCTGAGTTTTGAAGGATCAGTCAACGGTTTGCTAATGCAGAAATGACACCTTGCAGGGTGCAAGAAATTACTTTCGGCTGCTAGAAGAAGGAGCAAGGACACTTTATCAATAGAGCTAGAGACTTAGGGAGTGACGGGGTGGGAGAGTCCACGGTGACTTGGATTACACTCTGGGATGGGGGAGTAAGAACTCACTTTACCTTCTTGCCCAGGCTACCCAAATCTTAGGCTTGGTCTATGCTACAGAGATAGTCGACATAAGGCAGCATATGTTGACCAGTGTCTACACTATAGTGCTGCTTCCACTGAAGTAAGGGGCACACTACACCAACATAATAATCCCACCTCCATGAGAAGAGTAGTGCTTATGTCGATGTAATTAAGGAGATTCTGTGTCTCTCTATAGACACACAATGTTACTTACATTGGCTGTCAGCCCCAAGCTGGACTGACATCTGTGAACCCCCCACGCTGCCCCAGCGCTGACAGCCTGGAACCTGACTGCAGCCTCCCAGGGAAGGATAGCACAAACTTGGCTGCCACTTGGACTCTCCCTGCCATCCCTCACTGGGAGGCAGCTCATCTTCTCCCCCACGCCTGAATCCCTCACTGGGAGGCAACAGTGGACTCACAGCAGATCTCTCCCCTCCCACCCCTGGGGCTGACAGCCTGTGAGCTGTGAGCCCACACCAGGCTCAATTTCACAGGATGGAGCCTACCAGTAGTGAAATTGACATTATTGTCAGTTTCACTGATGCTATTACTTTTCCCTCTGGCTCTGGCTGTCAGCCAGGGAGCTCAAGGTCTCCAGCTGTGAGCCCTGGGAGGCTGACAGCTAGAGCTCAAATAAAAAGAAACTGACAAGAATGCCAATTTCACTGCTGGTAGGCTCCCTGCTGTTAAATTGAGCCTGGTGCCAGCTGATGGTTTGTCAGCCTGGAATGAGGTGGGGTGGTGGCTTACAGCTGTGACCCCATACCCAGCTGAGAGCTTGGGCTATCAGTGCAGGGATTAGTGGGGGATGGACCAGCTGTGAGCCCAGGCCTATTGCTGAAGCTGTCAGCCACAGGGCTACTTGGCTTCAGCTGTCAGTGTCACAATGCCCCACATCAGTCGGTGGAAATGGTCCGGTAAGGACACACACCACTGACAGAAGGAGCAAGTGCAGACATGAACCACCTTTTCAATTACTGCAGTGGCTGTACATTGACTTAAGTCGACTTAATTTTGTAGTGTGGACAAGACCTTATTCGAGGCAGGTGCTCAGAAGTAAGCAGATGCTGCATGCCTGGTTACCCTCCACCCTTGAACAAGTGGGCAGGCAGTGGGGCAAAGCTAATTTTTCTGTAACAGCAAGTCTGCTTCCCAGTCCTAACAGGTCTCTATTTGAAACAATGTCACTTCAGCAGACTAAGTAAGCACTAAAGCTTTTCCTAATCTGACTTTAGGTGTTCTCCGAACTATTAAAAGGATAATTTATGAAATCCCTAGATCAGTTATAGAATAGCGTCAGTATGCATAATTACAAGGCTCAGGAGTGCTGTTACCCTTGCAAGTCAGTCATTTGCACTTACATAGTGTTTGGTGCTGCTGCCATGACAGCCTAAGGCATTTTTTGCTGAATTCAACAAATTCTGGGGCAGGACAACTGTCCAAACAAGCTGGTATTGAGCAAGTTGTGGCGCTTCTTGTATAAGGACTCAAATGAAAGAGAGAAAGAGAAAAAAAGAAAGAAAAAGTAACAAAAAGGCAGAATGGGAAAATTGTTGGAAAATCATTGTCTCTGAGACAAATAAATTGCAGTACTGGACTGATGATAGCTGTGCTGAAAATCCCTCCGTCTCACCATTAGGGAGGGCGCATGTAAACCAGACCTGGCTCTTTAAAGCCTCCAGTGAAGTCTTTCCTCAGATAGATCCTCAACTGTGCTTTGTGCTGATACGGTTGGGGAATGACCTCTCCCCACCTTAGTCATTTGGTGGACAGTTAATAAGGGATGAGGGAACCTCATATGGGGGTCTGACCCAACTTCCACTTCAGTCAAAGTGAGTTTTTCAATTGTTTTAAGATGGTGCAGTTCAACATCCTGAAATACAGTTGGTTACCTGAAACTTATCTAAACTACCTGAAACTCCTGAACCAGCACATTACATTTAATTATAAAATATTATTTTGTAAATTTCATGAAGTGTTTGTGCAGCACCATCACGTCATATTGGACAACAGAACAGGCAGTGCCAAATGATTCTTCGCAGCTTTCCCTGGTTTTGGCTCAACTCTTGCAGTCCTATTTGTATCACTGTAGGAACGCCCGCTATATCGACTGGGTTACAGTCTTATGACAGTTGTGTTCTTCCACTGCTGTAGAAAGAGGGGAAATGATCATCCAGGGCACTGTGACTATGGTGAAATGGTTTTCAAATATTTTCAGGTCTTGGACCATTTCTTAAGATTGAAATAATCTTGTGGACACACCCCCCCTTCTAACCCCACAAAACCTCTGTACCCACTAGTGTGCTTGCTGTGACAATGAGCATGGACAAAAACAATGTGCAAGGGGCAAAAGGTGAAAGTGGTATCAAACCTGGGATATGGCGATGAGATTTGAAACACTGGAGCAGTCGAGAGATACAGGATAGAGAAAAATAAGAGAAAATCCATTTGTTATTTTCTTTCTGAGGTGAGGCTAGGAAAGATAAAGAGCAAAATGACTTATGAGACTTTCAAGAAACAGCCCATCAAGATAAGCAAAGGGGAAATCTCAATTATAAGAAAGTGGCAAAAAGAAGAGCTGAATCCATGGAACCATGAGCAAATGAGCGGTCCAGTGCAGGCTTCAGCATCAGCCAAGTAAGCAGACACTTTGGAGGAGGTTAACTGGGCACAGTTCGGGCCAGTAAATAGTCCACGTTGAGGGAATGAGGAGAGAGGGATTGAAGTGATAACCTGACAAGCCAAGGAAGGGATGGCAGGAGTTGGGAACCATACTGACTAACCAAGCTCTATGTGGAGGTAGCCAGAGATGATGGGGAAGCTTAATCTCCAAGTCCTTGAGGTTAGCGTGCTGTGGCATTGGACTTCACCATGCCAGATAAGACCTAGAAGACAGATGGGATCAAGGAATGGTCAGATCTGAACCAACTCTACCAGCTAGAACTCTGGGGAATGCAGGTTATTGTAGAGGGAGACAGAGGCCCCACTGTGTAGCTTAGACAAAACTGCTAGCAAGGGAGAGAAACTAGTTAGAACGTGAGTCTTGCCACAGTGTGAGATCTAAACAAATGACAGCCACATCAGTAAGGGAGGGTGTGTACTTTATATACACACTGTTTCTTCCTCACCTGGTTAGAAGGCATGAAAGAAATTACTTTGCTATGTTAAAGAAGAGATGTTATGTAAACTATTTCTTTAGTTTTAATGATTTGTCTCCATGCTCTTAGATAACCTTGTTTTTATCAGACCTATTGAGTTCTAGCTAGTTGTTTTGGGAATTTCAAATACATCATCAGGGAGAGGGGAAACCATCAACCTGTGAGAAGCAGAAAAAGAATGGTGGCTGGAGGCTACCCAGCTCCTGATTCTCAGTCGAAGGGCACAGACTCAGGGGACCTCCCCCGTAAAGAGTACCATTTGCAAGGCTATAGTCTGATGGAAAGGCTTAATGACCAGCATCTAGAATCTTGTTTAAGGGGCAAAAGGTTACATTTGTTTTGATGAAAAAGCAAGGTTAGGGCAAGGGCGAAAGGGATGATGGAAATACACTTGCTTTAATGTGAATCTGGACTTTTCCCATGGATCTGGATTGTTTGCTCTGCCACTTTTATTAGGAGTCAATCTCTTCATGCTCTGTTTGTTCCAAGTCACTTTGCTGTTCGCTTCTATTCACCTGTGTGTTCACTCCTTCACCAATTTAGGTGTCATCTGCACATTTGATCATGGCTGAATGTATACTAGGGAAATGCCTGACAAGGAAATACACAACACCTGTACAGGGAAACGCTTCGGTTTTTGTTTTTTTTTTACTTGAACTAAGCTACTGGAAGCATCACTACTTATAGACTGATAGATGCATTACAAGGGCTACCCTTGAACACCACATGGAAGCTTGAGCTACTACAAAATGCAGGGGCAGCTCCAGGCCCCAGCATGCCAAGTGCATGCTTGGGGCGGCATGCCGCGGGGGGGCTCTCTGCTGGTTGCCGGGATGGCGGCAGACAGGGCTTCTGTGGACCTCCCGCAGGCAGCTGCAGAACCAGCGGACCCTCCACAGGCACGCCTGCGGGAGCTCTACCAGAGCCGTGGGACCGGCGACCAGCAGAGCGCCCCCTGCGGCATGCTGCCGTGCTTGGGGCGGCGAAATGTCTAGAGCCACCCCTGACAAAATATCAGCTCCCGTGCCTCTTCCTCTGTAATGACCAGGGCTTACATTCAGCGGATGTCCGGAGCAGAGCTATGGTAAATATTTTCAAACCTGTGGGGCAGAAGCCCCAAGCCCTGGCACCTGCTGCAGAGGCTCCTGGAAATACTCTATGAGAATTTAAGCCCTGGTAATGACTCCAAATTGTCTTCCAGATGCAGTACATGTGCTAATTAACCTGGAACATGGATCTCTGTAAATCTTCATAGATATCAAGTTTTTCATTTTAGACCCAAGCTTTACCTTTGCCTCCCATAAATCTCCTGTTACCTGACTCCCTCTGATGTAAACATCAGGGATGCTGACTCATGAGATAGAAATGATGGGAAATTGCATTTATGCTCAGGGAAAAATAAACATCATTTTAAGTAACTGAAGTAACTAATTCAGTGCCCATTACCATCAGTTGGAGTTTTCCCAGTGACTTCAGTAGGAGCTGGATCAGGGCCTAACTGGGGAATTATTTTCCCTACAGGCAGCTTGGCTGGGACTTGGCACTGTTCCACCTCCCTCTGGAGTATTCAGCTGGATCATCTGTTCAGATCAGGTGGCATACAGCACACAATCAATTTCCAGTGATTGAGGCTCTGAGCCAAACCCGCTTTCAAAGGTTTTTAGACTCCTAACCGGAACCTAAGTATCTTTGAGGAGCTGTACCTTTGGGCTTTGCGGCACCTTGTTTTTTCTCATCTTCTACTTCTGGGTTTCTAAAATGCCTTGTACCTTTCATTTTGGGTCTGAATCCCACATTGGTGTGCCGTAGTGGGGTCCCAGACAGATAGGTTCTTGAACTGTGCAGAGCTACAGCACAGCTTACCATATTACTTATCTAAATTACATGATAGTTATAGTTCTGAAATGATCTGTAAAGGTTACCAGAATAACAGCAGGATGCCATCCTATTTATATTACACTAGGTCTTAAAAGTTCCCTATCTGAAAGTGCATCAAGTCTCTGTGGAGTTACAACATCAATGACACATTCCATGAAGCAAGCAAAATATATTTTTACAGTAGGTCTTTAAATCATTTTCTGACAACAAATCAGTCTTGCAAGGATCCTTGTTGGTATGATATCTCAGGAGCAAGAGTGGGAGAGATTCGGAGATTAATGGAAAATAATAATGGACCATCTCCATGAATGTGCCCTTTATTGTATCCAACAATTGCATTCTGCTGCTGAGATCTAATTAAGCACCACCAGTCAAATTTATGATTGTGTTAATAGGAAAAAGGATCGTATAACGCTGTTAATATGTGCTCTATAATTAACGTTAATGGGAGTCGCGTGGTTAAATCCACTCCCCCTCGCATCACCCTGAAAATGTACCTCAGGGCATGTTGTTTATTTTATAACTGCAGAGAGACAAAAATACATGCAGAAACAGTTGCCCATCTTAGCTATTAGCTAGGAAAATTATAGATGCCTCAAAACTCAGAGCCTATCCCTGAAATGATGTTTGACCTTGAACTCTACCAGCAGTACAGGATTCTACTTTAATCCACTCCAAGTGGTACACTGAAAAACATGCGACAGATGCATTTATAGCTGAGTTTTTACAAAGTGGCTCTAAGGATCTGAGCCTGCAAGGTGGTGAGTGCCGGCTACAAACGGCTAATGGCCTCGATTTTAATACTGGGAATGAGAGTACTCAGCACCTCTTGGAAGTGTTCAGCACCTTGTAGGACCAGACCCAAAGTAGCCAGCCATGTAATCTGTGCAGTATTCAGCAGAAGGGTCTCTCAGATTAGATATAACACTGTGGGCCTGATGCACATGCCCATTAAAAACCCTAAGGCGTTTTTGCAAGAGTTGGTCAAGTTCCAATTTCAGGTATTATGTTCTGCCTACCTAAAATTATCTTCATAGTTTCATCAGGAGAAATTATTCATCATTTCCCCTGTGTCTAAGCATCTGGAAGTACAGGGCTTCTTAATTAGAATACTAGCACTTTACACTCACTTTGCCATAGTATAACTTACAACACAAGGTACAGGGCCATGGAAAATCAGATCCTAAATCTTGGATGTGCTCTACAAGGCATTTAATGGACTGAGATCCGAGTACCTCAAAGACTGCCTTATCCTACATAACCCAGACTAGACTTTTTTTTTTTTTTTTGATCAACTGAACTAAAACCAACCATCTCTCTACACCCTATTTGGCTGTTTCATGTGTTTCTTTTCTAAAAATGTCACTGTGATAAATTTGTGGAAGACTCAAAAAGCAGAGAGTTGCAAACACAGAGAGAGACAGACCCAGATTTCAAAGTGACATGGAGTAACCAGAACAGTCGGGTCACATGGTAACAAGATACATTCCTAATAAATATGAAGTCCTACTTCTAAGAGAGAGAAATTAAACAGTCTGGAAATAAATGTTACAAACTGGGGGTACATTCACTGCATTAAATTGAGTTTGTTTCCATCTTAGCTCCTGAATAATGCCCTAACATGACTTTTTCATGTAACCAGCATTAGGATGGAAATGGTCCATAGGAAGAGCTGTACCTTAAGATACTGAGTAACATTTTTAAAAGCACCCAAGTGACTTAGGCACCCAAGTTCTATTTTTATAAGTAACTTAGGAATTTAGGAGCTCAAATCCCATGAACATCAGTTCCTGGAGCGTAATTTGTCAAAGGTGCCTACGTGATTTAAGAGCCTAAGTCTTATTTTAAAAAATGATTTAGGCATATAAGTCCCACTGACTTTCAATAAGTCTTAGGCTCCTCAGTGTCTATCACTTTTGAAAAGGTACATAAGCTTCTAAATCACTTTGGTGATTTTGAAAATTTTACCCATGGCTTTCAGATATGAAACTGTTTGAGAACTATTGTCTTAGATTATTATAGCCAACACAAGGTGAAAGAAAATATGATTAAAAACAAGATCAGTCATCAGGCTAACAAAAACAAAGGCTTAATTATCTACAGATAATGGATTTACCAGCCAAAGGTTTAATGTACATACACAATCAAACATAAGAAACAATATACACAGGAGAATTATACTAAAGACCTTTTATTAGTCTGAAAAATTATTACTCTTCCTTATCTATCCTACAACTGTAAAAAGTCTTTCCAACTGCCTCTCGACAGAGACTCATTTCAACACTTCATCCTTTCTATGATTTCAGGAATGTGAGAATAACCAACAGATTCCAGGCTGGAAAAAAGGTTATTCAGAGTTCCCAGCTTCCTTTTTGTCCTCCACCAGGAAGTCAGAGCAACTACCAGCTTAGAAACTCTTGAGCCGGCGTAAATGTAAAATCTTCCACCTGCCTCACAACTCCCTAACTAAACCGCCATCAGTTGGACACCGCTCCCTCAAGCAAAAAATGCTTTTGAACATGCATTGCTCAGTTGCTTTAGGGAACTTGATGCGGTCACCTCTTCAAATTCCAGGGCACTCTCTTACCACATTACAACAGATGGAGCGTAAACTTGCAACATTTACTGATGATAAGTCTAGGGATGTGGACAAGGAAAATACAGTGATAAAAGAGGCAAGCAGTCTACTGGTAATGCTGTGAGCAGGGAAGGTTGTAGGACTTTAGAGGCGTCTTCATGAGTCATAAGCTTGAGATCCCGCCCAGAACTCTTACTTGCACCTTGTGGGCTGTTTGTAATGCAGCTTTTACACCAAGCTTTGTGATGCAACTACTAATCACACTGTGACACTGCACCTGATATCTTCATAGTGATATTATGATATGGTTAGCATCATTATGATGCATTTTATGCAAGATGGGTCATGTGAGATGTCTCATTGAAAAGGTTATGATTTGCTGAATATGATTATCCTATTTGTATGCATGAATCACTTTTGTATCTGAAGTTATAAATACTGACTTTGTATCCGTACACCAGGGTAATGCCCACTAGACAAGATGCTTTCAGTCTAAATAGCTGGTTGTAAACGGCCTATGCAGGGTAATGGGCCATTAGAAAGAACAATAGGCCTTAGGGGAAGCTTCTCTCTTACCTGGTGAGCCTTCCTGAGAGTGATGGCTGCTATGACACTACAAGGACATGTAAGCAGGCCACATGATGCTGGACTCCATCTTGGGATGTCAGTATTTTTCCACAGACTGGTCTGGGAACCAAACTTTGGGAACAAAGGGCTCCTGCCATATGCAAAAGCTATAGAAGTCAGGGAGTGACATCATCTGGGGTTCTTCACTCCCCACACGAGAAGACTCCTGAAAACACCTGAGGAACAAAAACTGAACTGGAGGAAGTGCTGGACCCAGGCTAAAGGGATTTCTAGCCTGTGTATGAAACACCTGAGGATTCCAAGCTGTAAAGCAAGTGCAGCTTGCCCCTTAAATATCTGCAGCTTGCTTGTGTCATCTCTTAGGGTGAGAATCTGCTATTCATATCCAATCTATCTAGCATATTTTGTTTGCTAGGTAATCTGCTTTGATCTGTTTGCTATCACTTACAATCCCTTAAAATCTATTTTTGTAGTTTAATAATAGTTTTTGTTTTTATCTAAACTAGTGATCTTTGACTGGAGTGCTTGGGGAAAAATCTCTGCTTGGTTACCACACGTGTGCATTGTTCTCTTCACACTGAGGGAGAGGTGGACCAGGTATTAAACCCATATACTGGCCAGATTTGACCAGGGCAGGAGGGTACTGCTCTGGGGTCTCAGGGTGGGAAGCTGGTGGTTAGAAAGCCTGCTTGTAACTGCAGCTGGGTGTGTCCCTACCAGTGTGAATGCTGGTGAAAGGGCAGGCTGGAGGGCTTAGCAACCTGTCACAGCAGTACAGTGTGAGTGGGAGCCCAGGCTGATGGGTCAGGGGGCTCAGTGGTACCCCTGTTTCAGGTGGCACCCCAGGGGGGAACCCGTCACACACACCATTACCCCAGCAAACTGTATAATGCGCTAAAGTAATTCTTGCCTTCAGCAGTGATAGGTGGATACAAAGGCAAAGCTTGCTGGAAAGGTGACCTGGCATTCATTTTGTATGAACTGTTAGACCAGTGGTCCCCAAAGCGGTGCCCGCAGGCGCCATGGCACCCGCTGGGGTGTCTAAGTGCACCTGCGTACTGGCTGGCGGATGAGTATCTGCTTAAATGCTGACAAACTGCGTCATCCAGAGGCGTCGCTGCCGAAATGCTGCCGATTTTCAGCGGTATTTCGGCAGCGACGCCTCTGGATGACACTACTTGTCAGCGGCATTTCGGTGGCGACGCCTATTGACATTCCCGCTTGTCGGTGGAAATTTCAGCGGATGCTTGTCCGCCACAACAGTCCTCCGTGGCTCGTCGTCTGGCACCTGCCAGACGAAAAAGGTTGGGGACCACTGTGTTAGACAATTCTCTCATAAAATAGATATAGATATTGAACCAATGTGTACCAAATGGAGTCCAATATTCTATGTATAGTGGAGTCCCTGCAAAACACTGAGGTTTGGAGCCACTTGACTTTTGCTAGGATGCACAGTATGGGGTTCAGCCAAAGATATAGAGGTGTGCACTGTAGTTGTCTACATTATCTGTTCATTAGTTGTCGGTTTTTCAGGAGCAGGGGGCAGGGAACATCTGAACTGGCTGTTCAAAGGAACTCAGCAAGTGCAGGGGGGCAAGAATGAAATGCATTTATCATTAATGTTATATAAAATAAAACTATGTCTCATCATCCCATTTACTCTCTTAACAAATATGCTAGTGTTCAGCAGTTACATCCATTTCACTTAGACATCAGCTCAAAACTCAACATAGTAGCAGCAATCCTGGATATTTGGTTGAGTTTTTATTACGTTACACACGTGTATGTGTGTGTCGTATAAAACATACTTTATTTGTTACCATACCCATGTTTCTAATAATTACTATATTTAATTTTCTGTTGCCTTCAGCCTTTCAGCTATACTGCTTTCCAGGTCTCTCTTTCCCAGTGATGATTTTATTAACCATGTTTATTGTGGAAGTGCCTAGGGACCCACCAAAAACTGGGCCCCATTGTGCTAAGGACCGTACAAACAGAGTAATATACAGTCCCTATGTTTTGGATAACTTTTCTCCACATCCTGGCATTTTCCCAGACTGAGTCTCCTTTTATCTGCTCCACATGCTTCTCACTACTTGTTTCCTTTTTATATGATTTCTCTACATTCACTGCCATGTAGAGGGCTCTCCTATTTTACTACCAACTTCAAATGTAACTAAGACATGTATTTTTTTTCTATTCTCTCCCACCAGCAGATGAATAAGAGAACTCTCTAGTATACATGAGAAAATTACACCGTTCAACTAAAAGCAAGGCTTTAAGCCCGCTTATTTAAACTGCTGTAAACGGCTGTGTGAACTCTCTTATTTGGTTTTAAACCAGGCTTATTTCAGGGTTAGTGAGGAATTGGTATTAACTAAACTAGAAAAGATACTCTTCAACTGCAGGGGATTTGTATTAACTAAACTGGTTTAAAAACAGGTTTAAATTAAATAACAGCAAATTACTCATGTGAATTATGGGTCTAGACGTGATCGCCCATGCCAGTGTGCCCCACCCCTGACTGACAGGATGCCAGTGCCCACCAGGCCAGCATTGCCGTTTCCCGATCTTGGGTACCAAGTGCCCATCCCTATCCTTGCCAGGGCACCCCCGTCCCAGCCCTTCCCAGGGCGCCCCCGTCCCAGCCCCGCTCCCCAACCCCAGGGCGTCCCGGTCCCTGCCTCCCGTCCCAGTCCCGCTCCCCCGCCCCAGGGCGCCCCCGTCCCAGCCCCGCTCCCCAACCCCAGGGCGCCTCCGTCCCTGCGTCCCGTCCCCGCCCCGCTCCCCAACCCCAGGGCGCCCCCGTCCCAGCCCCGCTCCCCAACACCAGGGCGCCCCCGTCCCTGCGTCCCGTCCCAGCCCAGCCCCGCTCCCCCGCCCCAGGGCGCCCCCTCCTGGAGCCCTAACATCCCATACCAGCTGGGCGACCAACGGCCCAGCCCCTCCGTACCAGGCAGCAGCAGCAGCCCCGTCACCAACTGACCCATATTCCCCGCCCCGGAAGCACTGACCCGGAAGCAGTTTGGCGGTCGAACCGGGCAAGATGGCGCCGCCCAGGCGGTGAGAGGAGAAGGAAGCGGGAGGTGCCGCTACGGGCTATGAGCGCGGCCCGGCGCTGCGGCCCACCCCGGGCTCTCACAGGTACCCACTGGGGGCAGCACCCTCTCCCTGCGTGGCTCAGCATCCTTCACCCAAGGCAGGGGCGGGGAGCACTCGGGGAGGGCAGGGGCTGCGGGTGGGCCAGGGAGCGAGCCGGGCTGTCCCGGTCCCGCCCCCGCCCGGCCGAGAGAGGTTCTGTGTGTGTGTGTGGAGGGTCGCCGGAGCCCTGCGCCCCCGGCGGGGGAGGGGGAGACTCGCAGCTGCCCGATCTCTTGTCAGGGGGGCGACGGCTGCCCCCGTCTGAGGAGAGCCCCCTCCCATTGCCGGGGTCTGAGGGACCTTTCACCCCTTAAGCGTCTCCCCTTCCCCGCTATGTGTGTGTCTGGGCTGCGCTTGGGAGCCCTGGGGCGGGAGGATGCCCCGGCCAGGGAAGTGCCTTGAGGGCAGTGGATTAGAACAGCGTCTGAAAAGGGTGGAGCCTGTGTGTGTGTGTGTGTCATATTGGTGCTATCTGGACTGGGTGCAAGGACTTTCTCTAGTTCTGCTACAGTAGGACTCAAAGCTTCCCTTCTTTAATGAACATCTGTCCCCGTTGAAAAGGGGGGCCTGGGCCATGAATTCCTACAGAGTCTGATCTTTCACTAAATCAATACAATTCTCAGGGTGGCAGAGAAAATCTTCCAGATGTGGTTGGAGGTGGTTTCCTTTGGCTGAGTCTGCAGACAGACAGCTCCTCTGATCCCATTGCTGCTTTAAGCAGCAGCATGACATTAGTAAGTTTCACTGCTGTTATTAGCAAATCTGTAGGCAACAGCAGGATTGTCAAGAATCCTGTCAGTTTCAGGTTGACCTAACAAACCACTGTTTTCTCTTTTTCTAAATCTTCCTCGAGTTCTGCTTTTACACCTACAGAAAATATTGGACTGATTGAGGAGCAGGTGGACAAAGCTGATTTATTTGTTTTAAAAAAGTCAAAACAATATTGAAACCCTGAATAACATGTTGTTGTTTATCACACAGTAACTACTTGTATGTTTTATCTTTTCCCCTTCTGTTTATCCTTTTGTCTTTTACATCTTGATCCTGCAAATACATATGTGTTTAATGTATGGAGGTGAGTCCCACTGAGACTGCTCACCTGTGTAAAGTTATTCAGTTATATAAATGTTTGCAGGATCAGGGGGTTGGATTATAAATGTTTTGGGAGAGGGATTCTGTTTATATAGGATTAGTACACTGAGATGTCAGTCATGACTGAGGATTTTGAGCATTACTGCAGTACAAATAATAGAGAATACATAAACAGAGACTTTCTCTGAGAAGAGTGTTTGCGTATAGATTGTGCTATTGATCTGGGATTCTCAAACTTCATTGAACTGCAATGCCCTTCTGACAACAAAAATTACTACATGATCCCAGGAGAGGGGACTGAAGCCTGAGTCTGCCTGAGCTCCACTGCTTCAGGTGGGGATGGGGGGGCAAAGCTAAAGCCCATGCCCCACTGTCCTGGGCAAGGATGCCAAAGCTGAAGCCCAAGGGCTTCAGCCCCAGACAGGGAGCCTTTAATCTGAGCCTTGCTACCTAGGACTGAAGCCCTCAGGGTTCGGTTTTGGCCCTTGGCGGTGGGGCTCAAGCTTCTGCTCTGGCCCTGGGCCCCAGCAAGTCTAAACCAGCCCTGGTGACCCCATTAAAATGGGGTCCTGACCCAGTTTGAGTACTGCTGCTATAGATTAACTCTACCACCTCAGCCTCCTAAAATAACTCCAGCCTATTTAGTGATATATGTATGGTTGAATTAAAATGATTCTGAGGCTGTGTTTACATTACCTCCACCCCCGACACTCTGAGGATCGATGCATCAGAGTCAATTTAGCGGGTCTAGTGAAGACCCACCAGATTGACTGCAGATCAGTTTCCAGTCAACCCCACTACTCTACCCCAAACGAGAAGAGTAAGGTAAGTCAACAGGAGAATGTCTCCCATCAACCCAGCATAGTGTGGACCCCACAGTAAGTCGACCTAAGCTACGTTTTTCATGTAGCTGGAGTTGCGTAGCTTAGGCTGATTACCCCGGTAGTGTAGACATAGCCTGAGGCAAAAGAAAAAAAATCCTTGCCCGTATTAGTTGGGGTACAATGAACAGTTTTAGCAACACATTATACAGAAACATTATTTAGCAAGTAGTTGTACCCTTATTATAGATTATGGCCTTGAGTGGGAATGTTGAGTCCTTCACTCAGGAATAGTTATTGATATGGCAAAGATATTCACTAACGAGGCATAGTCCAGAAAAGGTGAATTTAGTTAAAACAAACAAGGCTTTGTCAACCTAATTGCCATATGCAGTGGTTAAAACTGGTACAACAGAACATTCTTGATGATAATTCAGATAAAGTACACCTATCTCCATCCTTTTTTCTTTCTTGATCTCATGCAGTGACATGCTGTTGTGGTATTTGGCTTAAAAGTTGGAAATAAGTATTTAAATCCTCCAACTCTCAGTCTTTCTCCCTGTCCAGAAGAGCAAACAAGCTTTCTCTGGCATTTTTGAATAACACTTGTACAATTTTTTTTTGCCATGAAAACCTAGAAACTACTTGAGTGTTCCTTTAAAAAAGCATCCTCATTATGTATAGCAAGTCACTGGCAAGTTATAAAAATGGTTATGTAGTTCTTTTCTCAGTAACTTGCACAACAGTATGATGAATTCCTGTTAAAGAAATCATGAGGTTGTATATTCGCCAGAACCTACAATTCTAGTTATTGGTCCATAGACTTGTCATATGTAGTTTTGGATGTGTAAAACACACACATCAGATTTATAAATATTGTTAAAGCTGAATTCTCCCTTTTTATGGTGGTTTTAGATGGCACACTTGACTAGCTCAGGTTTTTAAGATCAGTTATAAAGATATGCACTAGGCTGGCATAAAATTCCTCTTAATGTGACTGTTTAACTCTAGTGCTATTTTTATGTGAAGTACTTGCTCTAAGCAAATGTTCCAGCTTGTTGCTGATGTGTTTCTTGGTAAATACATTTATAGCATATGGAGGTGGGAATAGGGGAAAAAGTTATATGACTAACTCTGAGAGGGGGCTGGAAAGTAAAATATTCAGCTCCTCTATCTAGTCTGCAAACATCCTGTAGGTTCCCTCACCATCTATACCAGCTAAGTAGTGCTTGTGCTTAGCCCTTCTAGAGAGTGCTGCATGGTGCTGAGGACAGTAAGCATTGCCAGTGGGTTTGCTTCTAATTCTTACTGTGAAGAAACAATTGAGATCCAAACATTCTCTCTTTTCTGTGTAGGATTATTTGTCTGGCACCTTCCGAAACCAGCAGTACGGCAAATGCCATGCAAGTTTATGCACTGTTGTGGAGTAGTCAATAAAAGATGGATTACATTTCAGCACCTTAACTTCCTCAAACGAATGGTAAGTCAAGAGAGTGTCTTATTCCCTGTTGACTATTTTTTGTTTTGCCTTATGCTACATAGGAAATTAAAATGTTTACCAATTACAAGTGGTATATGGCACTCATTTTCTGGAGTAGTGTGTTTTCCTTTTAAAATATTCATCCTGAAATGTAAACATATTGATCTAATTCTGCCAAAGTTTTTGTGGGCAAAGTATAAAGTCAGGCTTGCTTCTTAAATTTTTATATTTGGAATATAGTGAACCTGCAAAAGGAGAGGCAGAATTTGTGCTTTAAGTCCTAATTCATTGAGAGAAGTCCTGAATAGATTAAGATAATAGGTTAATTTTTTCTGTGCTATGTAAATAGACAGTGCATTAGCTGTTTATACTGCAAAGCTATTACGGTCACAGACAGCTCAAGGAAATCCCTCTCCTCTTCACAGAACAGATGCATAATGGATAATAGTGGTGTAAAATTCTCCTCACTGTCCCTTTTCATGTGCTGCAACCCATCTCTAGTGCTAGGATGATAGTTCAGTCTTTGTCTATTATGTGGTGTGTCTGCCGTGATTGACATGAAAGGACCAGATACTTTCAGTGTTGATGGTATTTTTGGATATCCGTCCAATAGGAACCAGAGTGAGGTCATAACTCATTCCAGATGTGGCTTACCAAACTGTCAGACTTTTTGTTGCTAGTGACTTGGGCTGCATTCAGATTATTCATTCAGAGGTGAAAAGCTCCCTACCAACCCCAGAAAGCCCCTCTAGTAACCTCTGTTACTCAGTTGTACAAGTATTGCACCACAGATTGTTAAAACCTACACCTTGTTTGTGTATTTGGCTTGGTATATATTAAATGGAACATTTTAAACAAGAATGGGAGGTTGGAAAAGCTAAGTGCTTTTTTGTTTACCTGAAACTTTTTAGAGGAGCTTTAAATGCAGCAAAAAAAACACAATATAAAACTTAATTGCAGCTCAGCCTCTTTGTTGTCAGTGGGAGAAATGAAGCATCATGTGCAATAACACCCTTCTAATCTTTGTCTTCCTATATTTTTTCTTTCAAATATTCTATAAAGGTATAGATAAACTAGGTAAGGGAAACTAAACTGAAATTAGGAATTGATGATGGAAAACTAAGTTGAGGGAGATAATTTCAAGTGGATAAGGGATCATCTTTTAGAGATCTTTCTTTGGCTATTGAACCAGTTGACTGTATCTTAAAAGACTGTAAGACACCTAACACTTCTAATAATTGGAGATTAATTGCACATTAAATTATATATACACATACCCATACAATACGTGTCCACAACATGCTTTAAAGTGGAGCAAATGTTTGTAGAACAAACAGTAGTACCCAACAGATTAGAACAAGAAGTAGTAAAGAATAATATTTCCATTGAAACAAGGGAAAATTTATTTAGACATGAAGTAATTCCCTCAATTTAAACTAACATTATTTATGCAGCAATGAATTGGAAAGTTGCTTTTGTTGTATCTTGCGCAATTGCAGACACCCCTTTGTAAATGAAGTGAGCACTTGAAATGCAGGCTAACTTTGCAATATTAGCACCATGAAATTCTCTTTTTTAATCATAAAAGAAATATAGTAATAAAATGTAATAGTACTATTTATTTCTATTGTCATTAGCAAGCTATTGATAGGAAAAGCTTTTTAACTCTTCTGTTAAAAATATCTCAAATTAGTATATATTTTTCTGTTCAGTATGTAACACAGTACAACAAAGATCTGAGTCAGCAAGCAAAACCAAAGTCAGATCCAGTTGCACCTCCTTTCCTTGAGAAAAAACATTTGGGTCAAGAAAAAACAGTTATACGTGAGATCAGACCAGTTTCACCTCTCCACCCACCTTCGTCTGAGACTTTGAACAGAAATGAGTTCAAAGCAGTAAATTCAGCTGCAGTTGTAGAAGACTTGGCAACAGCTGTAGGAGCAGAATCTAAAGAAGAAAAACAATGGAAAGAAATGAAGCTACAACTGGATGATTTACCAGGAATTTTGGCACGTTTGTCCAAAATCAAACTTACAGGTACTATTGGCAACTTTTCAGTTTCATGCAGATTCTCTGATTCAGGGTTCTCAATCTTATTCATAGTATGGTCCACATTTTAAACAAAGACTGGTCTTATGGACTCCTTCCTTCCCAATTGTTATCCCACAGATCACTGCAATCACTTAATATACCTGTGTCATTTTTAGTTTCTTTTTAATCACATTTTGCTGCTAGAAATAACGAGCC
Source organism: Gopherus evgoodei (assembly GCF_007399415.2). NCBI lineage: Eukaryota > Metazoa > Chordata > Testudines > Testudinidae > Gopherus > Gopherus evgoodei. The sequence continues at coordinate 8,702,849 of NC_044336.1, read as the reverse complement.
AGCACCATGTGATGAACTAGCTGTCCATAGACCACAAGCAAATGTTCTGTGGGCTACTAGGAGTTCTCAGACCACAGTTTGAGATACAATTGGAACAGAAACTCTCGAACTGTGGTCTGCAAGTAGTCCACTGAGCACTTGCTTGTGGTCTACGGACAGCAAGTTTAGATTAAACTTAAATCTATCACTAGAAGAAGGCAAAATAAATTCTAGTGATGGTATCTTTTTGTAATCAATATTTTCTGTATGGTCTATTTCCGTTTTTATCTCATTGATATGAACCATTCTGTATTTTAGGAGAAACACTTGTTAGGCTATGGTGGAATTTTACAATGATTATATTAAATATTTAAAATCCTATCTCTTCAAGCCTTGTCAATATTATTGTTTCTGATCTCCTTGTCTTTAAGTTTAGCAGTGGTTCTCGTCAATTTCATGTTAAAAGCATTGAGGTAGTAATGGAGATAAATTCCATAACTTGTCTGGCAAAGTGTTTAAGTGGCATAAACTTAGTTACCTAAAATAAAATGTTATTTCAAAAGTCAGCAAAACTCTACTCTTTTAGTTCTCCAAACCAGCAAAGGAAACAGCTTGTTAAATATGTTATAGTTATGTATCATTTATGTTATCCTGGACACACATTTTTGAATAGCAATATTTTATTATTCTAATAGTAATGTATAGCATTTATAAAACACTTTTCAAACATAGATCAAAGTGCTTTATCCTCTGTTTTATTCATGAGGAAACAGATGCTCAGAGTTAAGCAATTTGGCTAATGCCTCATGTCCAGTCTGTGGCAGAACCAAGAATACAAATCAGATCTCCTAACTACCAGTCTGGTGCCCTCTCCAGAGGATCACAGTATCTCTCTGGTGTTAGAACTGCACAATAGTACCATAACTGTTGTTATAGTTCAGGGGTCAGTAGCCTTTCAGAAGTGGTGTGCCGAGTCTTCATTTATTCACTCTAATTTTAAGGTTTCGCGTGCCAGTAATATACTTTAACATTTTTAGAAGGTCTTTCTCTGTAAGTCTATAATATATAACTAAACTATTGTTGTATGTAAAGTAAATAAGGTTTTTAAAATATTTAAAAAGCTCCATTTAAAATTAAATGCATACCCCCCAGCAGGGCTGGCTCCAGCTTTTTTGACACCCCAAGCGGAGAAGAGAGATTAAAAAAAATAAAATAAAATAAAGCCGCGATCAGCGGCACTTCAACAGCTGCTCTACCGCGCCGCTTCATTCTTTGGCGACAATTCGGCAGCCGATCCTTCCCTCTGAGAGGGACTAACGGACCCGCTGCCGAAGACCCGGATGTGCTGCCCCTTTTCATTGGCTGCTGCAAGCACCTGCTTCCTGCGCTGGTGCCTGGAGCCAGCCCTGACCCCCAGACCAGTGGCCAGGACCTGGGCAATGTGAGTGCCACTGAAAATCAGCTCACGTGCCACAGGTTGCCTACCCCTGTTATAGTTCATCAAATAAAAATTCCTAAGATGGTTTTACTTTTGTCCTACAGTATTTCATTTCTTAGCCCTTAATTTTCCACAAAAAAACCCTACTGAGTAGGTACAATGTACAGGTGATATGTAGGGGTTCTTCTCTTTAAAAAAGTTGATTTTTATTGTTTTCAACATCTGTTAGACACATGGATTTTACATCTGTGGAAACTAATTTTGAATGTATATCCCAACATTGCTTATCACTGCTTTGGAGATATCCCGAATAAGACTTGACAACACTCATCTGATCAGTAGTGCATAAGAATTCTCTTCACCTTGGACCTATTTTGAGGGTACTCCTCCAGTAGTGTATGATTGGGATTAATAAAACATGAGGATGGAAAAACGGTTCTTGGAGACTGATAGACATCTTTGTTGCCAGTTGTTGTTAGTGACTCCAGTCTTGTCAGCAATATAGCTTTGTAATTCTGTGTAGCAGCATCTAGCCAAGGATCTCAGAATTCTTTACAAACATTAAACCTCACAATGCTCCTGTTAAATGACTACACAGCCTATTTGCAGCCCTCAGTTGTGCTGCCCCTTTCTCTACGGTGGTTGCTTTATTTTCTCGCAGCTCATTAGTAGCAATAGTTCTATAATGCCTTCCATGCATGGATCTTTAAGCTCTGTATGGACAGCTAAGTTTCCTGTCATCTCTTCGGTGAGATTATTTTAAGTGGCTTCTCTTAGAAGCTTGGGGCCCTACACTAGTAATTGAAATTGAAGACAGTTAAAACTCTGAAATAGATCCAGAAACAAGTATCAGGACATTAAAATGGCAAGACTAAATGACATCATATAAAAATAAATAAATAAAGGGGTGAAGTGGGGTGTTATGATCTACGCAGAGACCGATTGTGACTGGTGCTTTCATGTGTTTTCTAAACTGAAGAGGGCTGGGTCAAGGCTGTTGATCAGGCTGTTTTTTGATTCTTGAGAATGTAAAGTATTCCAGGCCTGTTTTTATGTTACAGATGACATAGCACCTCTGTGGAACTGACCTATGAAGTTCTGATTAGTTTAATATCTTGCATACTTTTTCTGCGAAGTTTCTATTTCTACTTTTTGGAGTATAAAATAACAAAAACCAAACTTTGCATTAGACTAAAAGGGACCTTCCCCATGCCCTGTCTTCCCCTACTGCTGAAGTAAAGAGTGTTTGTATTAAGAACTGCAAATCACCTTTGAACGGAAATGAGTTTAGCTATTACTCTACCCTCCTGTTTCATGTGAACTTTAGCTTTGATGCTACTGTCATTAGGAACTATGCCTTCACGATGGGAAAAGATTCATGTTTATATATATATTAGTTTTTTGCCATGAAAAATGATCAGGGAGGGAGCTTTTAATTATTTGTAGTGTAATCTACCTTTTTGGTTTAGATTTCCTCCTTCCTTTTGTTGCTCATTCTCTGTTGGCTAATGTCTGAACAGCTGCATTTTACCATCCTGGCACTCTGCAAAGCTAATGCATCCATCTCCTACCTTTCTAAGCTACAAAAGAAAGTTACAGATGGCATTGTTTTCAGTTTTGTCCCCCAATTCGTAAGTAACTGAAAGGAGGAAAAAAAGACATGATAATAAGAGAAAACCATATAATGTGTAACACAAGCGCAACACTACATTTTAAGCTGAATCTCATCTTTTTAATTTTACCTCAAGTTTATATTTAATGAGTTTTAAGTCAGTGATTACAAATGGAAATTAACATGCATAGTGGTTACAAACATATTAAACAGGATCATGAACATTCAATTTTTAATTTTCATTTTTAGTGGTCTTCCCTCTCCCTCTCCCCGAATTAAAGGCACAGTGTGAGATATACTATTAGCTCACTATCATCTTATGTGAGTACAAGTTCTAACTGTGAAAGTGGCTGGTGTACTGGCAAAAGGATGTCCAAGCATGTTGCCCTTTTGATGGGGAAGACAGGCCAAATGTTTATAATGAAATTTAACAAACACCTGCAAAATGGATATGTAAATACTGGTGAATTTCACATATCACTGTTAATTCTCCAAACATTCTTGATGTTACCAATCTAGATTGTAAGCTCCTTGGGGCTTAGACTGTGCTCTTACTGCAGATCTGTACTATGTCTTGCAGAATGAGGACTTGATTCTTGATTGGTCCCTCATGGAGCTACCACAATACTAATAATACAGCCTCCTTTAGAGACACATCAATACCCACATACTTCAAACACAGTCATCTAATTTGCCTTCCTCATATGCTTTAAACCAGGGGTCACCAACCTTTCAGAAGCGGTGTGCCGAGTCTTCATTTATTCACTCTAATTTAAGGTTTCGCGTGCCAGTAATACATTTTAACATTTTTAGAAGATCTCTTTCTATAAGTCTATAATTTATAACTAAACTATTGTTGTATGTAAAGCAAATAAGGTTTTTAAAATGTTTAAGAAGCTTCATTTAAAATTAAATTAAAATGCAGAGCCCCCCGGACTGGTTGCCAGGACCCGGGCAGTGTGAGTGCTGCTGAAAATCAGCTTGCATGCTGCAGGTTGCCTACTCCTGCTTTAAACTTGGTATAGGGCAGATCCACAGCTAAAATTTTCATCTGTCTCTTTACAAACATATCCGTGAGTATGTCTGAAAGGTACTCCCCTAGGCAGAATCGCACACTGAGCTGATTATTGAGATAGCTTTCAAAATGTGTTCTAGGCACTGTAGAAAGTTACATTTCATGTCTCAGAGACTTAGTCTAATCTAGTCTGCAAAATGCACCTAGTCCCATGTCGATCTTGCTCACCCTGCCTCTTTCTTAAAAGAATGTCTGAAATAAAAGTTTGTAAAACTTATTTGGCACTTCAGAACTTGTTGCACTGGGGTGGCCCTTTGCATATTGGGCATTGGACTGCGAATTGGGAGACCTGGGTTCTGTCCCTGGTTCTGTAAGTAAACTAAAATTTTGCTCACAAGTACACCAGTGGAAAATTCCATTTGTTTCAATGGAGTTTGTTTTTATGAAGTTCCAGTTGTGTCTGAGAGCAGAATTTGGTCCTAACTGCTTTAAGGGAACAGTTTAGGAGCTTTAACAAAGAGAAGTCAGTTGGCAATGTTTAGATTTTGATGACCCTACATCTATTTTGTGTAATGTCTGCTAGAAAATATTTGTCATCTCTGTGATTCTTAAAACACATACCATTGTCTTATCAATGACACGCAGCATCATAACCGTAGCTTTTTAGCAAATTATTTTTATGCTGCAAGGAAGAGAAACAAATACAAATAAAGTGCTACTTCAGTTCCCTCTCCCCCAAAGTGTTTTACAAATGTTCAGTATATGTAGTATTAACCTAATCTGCTCTAGTTTGTAATATTGTATTTTAATTTCTGCATAACATTTGGTTCAAATTACTGTTCCAAAATAAAACATGCCTTAGGAGCTTGGTTTTCTTTTAACGTGCAAATTGTAATTTGCAATGAATCCTACTTATGCCTACTCCAAACAAATCTCAGTTTACAAAGAAAACACATTGGTCAGTCCTGCAGCATTAATGTTACTATTACGTTTAGCATTTCAGTGAATGAAGTGTGAGAATTTAGGGGGGAAGTTTCTTCTGATAGATAAGCTCTAAAGAAAACTTGTTTTCCTTAGGGATGTATTAACATTTATAGTAAGACAAGCAGATTGTTTCCCAAATTAAGGTAGAAATCTGTTCTTTTTACCCTTCCTCCTCCTCTCCCCTTCCCCCCAATAGTGCCTGGTGCTAAATCTGCAAGCTATATGTTTACAAAATTCAATATTATTTGGTGACTAAAACAAAAATAAAAAATTGGTTGGTCAGCTGAATTGTTTTGGACCTTATATATATTTTTTTTTCAACTATTTTTTTGGTGGAAGGTAAGTATAAAGTGACACTAAAAATGTAGTACTATAAATACAGATATCAAGGTTTATAGAGAGAGATCACATTAAAATGAAGTTGAAGGACAATGTAAAAATAATATAGGATTAGAGTTCCCTTGGGTATATTCTTATGTCTGAAACACCATAAGACGTCTCCTTTGTATCTTTCATTTCCTATGAGTGCACAATTTGTTTCTTATTTAATCTGAAATTGTCTGTAAACAAATGCCCTCTTCCAATTTCTAGTAAAGCTAGGTATATTTGTAGGACATAAAAATATGTCTACTTTGATATCCTATTGTAAGTTACAATTGAGAATTACTCTTGAAAGAGTCTTGCCAAGTCTAACCAATAAACCTTGAAAGGATCAGTTTCACCCATTATGCAGTGAAGTGTAGTTAATTTTGTCCCTAAAGCACTAAGCTAACAGGGGTCAGAAAACAAACATAGAGTCAATGACCTCATGCCCTTGCCTGAAGTGATATTAACGAAATGTACATCTTCTCTAGGTAGGAGGAAAATGAAGAGGAGATTATAAAATTCACTTCTGCCTCTGTAACAAAAGGAAAATAAACTTCCCACTCTGATGGGAAGATAGCCCTTTTGCTGTAACATGCTGCATTTGAAACTCTGTTCATGGGGCAGACAGCAAGAACTTTTCTTTGTGAGTTCTGAACACTGGACAAACATCTAAAAATATCCATTTCAGCTGGATAAATGAGGGAATGTACTACAGCCTTTTTTAATGAGATCCTGATAAGTCACAGTGAAATGACTGACTGAAATTAATCTGGAGAAATCAATGGAGACTTTAATTAGCACTCTGGCTGTACTGTATTAGAATTTCTTTGAGGTCAGTGTAATGGCAGTGTTACAGACTGTTTGCCAATCTGCTCCACCTTTCTCCTTCTGTAAATGAGTTGGTGTTGTGCTGTAATAAATGAATGTAAAGTGCTCTCTGTGATAAGTTTTAATTAAATTCTTGTCTAGAAGTGAAAGTGTGATTTATAATACCAAAAAAGGAATGTAATCACTCTTAGAAATGCAAACGCCACTGTTTCACCATTCCTTTCTGATTAAGTTAATAAAAAACAATTGAAAAACAATGAATTTCATTGAGATTCATATTTCCTGGTACTATATAAGGAGAGACATAGGGCAAAATTTTCAAACCCAGGTGCCTTACCTTAGGCCCCTAAATAAAAGCGGCCTGATTTTTCAGAGGGACTGAGTGTCTGTAGCTCCTGCTAGCAACCAGCTTTGAAAATTTTGGCCATAATCTCAGGGTTGGTAGTGCCAAATGTGTACCTTTTCTTTTCACTATCGTATAGCAGATTGTACGTGTTAAGTGCAGGAGTTCTCACATAGCCTCTCTCTTAGTCGTAGTGTGGACCACTTCTTATCTCATGGTCACATCCCTTCCCCATCTTGAAACCCATTCATGATCCCAACCCTGTGGCAGCACTGGCAGTTGGTGAATTTGTACATGCACATAATAGTAAAATTGAATTAGTTTCTTTTCTCTAAAATGAATCCCAAGGGTCTGCTGACTCCTGTGTTTGTTTTTGATGGCTTATCTTTTCCTGTTGGTGGCTATGGGCTTCTCTTCTCCAACCAAGATTGTAGTGACTTCTAGTGTAATGGCCAGCATTGTTGCTCCTTTTTGGAGCTCTGTCTGTAGGCATTCATTCTCTTCACCATATGACCCTCATGTTCAGAGGACCACCAGTAACTGGCAGACCATAGTTGAGACCTGGAAGGCAGGACCCCTGGGTTCTGCTCCTAGCTCTGCCTCTTCCTTGCTGTGTAACTTTATGTAAACTGCTTAACATTTCTGGGCCAAATTCAGCATGGGGAGCCACGAAGGTTTCCTAGGTGAGCCACCAGTGTTTGGGAAAATTTTAATGGATATGCCTGTTGGGTTTTTTTTTATCTAATTCAGAGACTGTTAAACTAGGCTTAAAAATCACCTGCATCTTATCTGTGGGTCTGCATTTTATGCTGCGGGGGCTGCTCTGTGCCCTCTCTTCCGGCAGGGGACTTTCAGCCCAGAGACTTCCTACTGGGGGAAACATTCATCAGGCAATCTCTAGGCCAGGGATCTCAAACTCAGATCACCACAAGGGCCACATGAGGACTAGTACATTGGCCTGAGTGCCGCAGCACTGAAACCTTTTCATACAATGATACAAAAATATAGTCAAAAATGAAAAAAAGAAGAGGTAATATAATATGCTATTAAAAGTCAATGTATTAACTTTTTAAAAACTGTAATGTGAAGAGGGGTTTTAATAAAATATAAACACTCAGTAATGCACCTCACTCAAAAGACAAAAACATGCATTTACTTCAGTTAAAGTCCCCCCTGCCCCCACTCCACCCCTTCCATGAGGCCCCACCCCTGCCCTGTCTCCTCCCACCCCTTCCCCACCTCCATTCCAACCCCTTTCCCAAAGTCTCTGCCTCAACTCCATCCCCTCCCTGCTCCTATTCCACCCCCTTCCCCTAATACCCGCCCAGCCCCATCTCTTCACCTCCTCCCCGAGTGCACAGCTGTTTGGTGGCTGGAAGCGCTGGGAGGTAGGCAGAGGAGCAGGAGTGTGGCGTGCTTGGGGGAGGGGAGGAGGGAGGCGAGCTTGGTTGCCGGTGGAGTTGGCGCCTATGGCAGACTGCTGGAAATAACTCTGTGGGCCATTTGAGACCCCTGCTATAGGCTGAAAGTCCCCTAAGGCCAAAGAGAAGCTCCCAGTGCCAGTGGCACCAGCACTAGCAGATAGGGGAAGGGGCTGAGGGAGAGAAGTCCAATTTATTTTGATAATGGAACAGTTTTGCTGAATGCTAAGCCTACATGTAGCAAACATTCGGCTGTTTGAATTTTCACATTTTATGATTGCTGCAGAAAGTCCACAGCCACAATGTGTATTTGTTTTCAAGTGTTAGTAAATGAAACTATGAGGCTAGGGTAAGTACAGAGACATTTAGAACCCAAACACCTGGTATTCGTAAATGAGAGCTGTGATTTTTTTTCCTTCAGAGACCAGAAGAATTAAAGCAGCAGCAGCAAAAAAAAAAAAAAAAAAAAAAAAAAAAAAAAAACGCCTAAAGAAGCAACTGTAGCTCAAGAAGCATCTTATGCAATAGCCATGCGAATTGCAAAATGCAAACAAGCGCAGGCCGGCGAGAATCTTTGACTTCTAGCAGAAATAGATGTATAGAATTATGATAGGGGAACAAACAGTCACAGCACTGAAAACCATTCCTTTGTCAATTAATACCATCTGTCAACTCAATTATTACTTTGCAGAAAACATCCAAGTTAAGAGGAGTCAGTATTTTGCACTGCAGCTTGATGAATCCAGACACAGCAAACATAGTTCAGCTTCTGTGTTATGAGTTTTGTCAAAGCAGGCACAGTAGCTGAAGAACTTGTAACAGGCCCACTCATCTCACTAAAATCTTAGGGCTTGTCCAAACATGCTAAAAATCTATATTTTCAAATTAATAGTTTTTAAAAACTGGATTACATCAGAATATATAATTAAACAAAGTGTGTGTAGTTGAATAAAGTCACAAAACAATTCACTCGTGTCCTAAACTCTTAATCCAGTGTCCTGAGTTGGTTTTTAAAAAAAAGAAAGGATGTATTTGGTTGTGGGAAGCTATCAACTTTTAAAATACCTGTTATAGAGCCATAATACTCAAAATTTTGCCAACCACAGCCCTAAAGTATATCTTCTCTCTGTGTAGGTACTTACTGATCTGGCTAAGTGAACTGCTGTTGGCTCAGTGCTTGGTGCAGTTCCAAGCACCTGTTTGAAGTCTCTCATAGAGGAGGCAGGATGACGGGGAGGCATGCAGGTCTCATCCTTGGCTTTCTGGTAGTCACCCTTGAGACGCATAATCTGCCTGCCCTGGTCACTGGTCTGTTTAATCCCCAGTGCTGCCATCTTGTCTGCTGTTTCTTAGTGGTGCTCTTAGTGGGGTCAAACGTCTTGCTTGCCTTGGTCCAGAGGTTTACCAGAATCTGACTGTGGTCCCATGACCAGGTAGCAGCGTACTTGGCAAAGAGCTGCTTCTTGTCACTGGCCATAGCTAACACAGGAGATGGTTCACTCTGTTTGCAGTTCAGTGGTCAGAAAAAAATGGAAGGGTTAAACACCGAGCAGCTGTACTTGAACTAGGGGTGGGCAGGCTGCTTCCATTTCCTGGGCGCTGATTAACTTATGGCAGAAAAGCTAAGGAACACTGACTGATGGGGTTGTGGGATAGCGCTGTCAGGCTCTCGGTACACGAGTCTGGGGACCTTGGCCTGAGCTGTGTCCACATGGCAGAGTGAGGCAGTTTCTGGGGCTTTGGCTCGAATCCGTCCCCCGCCCAGGTCCTGAGGGCTTACGGGCCTGAATAAGACAGATTTGTGTGTAGACAAAAGAGGGGTTTGGGATTGAGCCTGAGTCCAAGCCCAGGCTTGCAGTGCAATATAGACCTATCCTTAAGCTTCTCTTTGCTAAACTAAATAAATTGAAATTCTTAACTCTCTCACTGTACGGCAGGTTCTCTAGATCTTAAATCTTTCATAAAGCCTTTCCCTCTAACTTTTCAACATCCTTTTAAAAATGTGGATATCTAATCTGGATACAGTATTCCAGCAGTGGTCCCACAAATGTATTCTGAAGTAATATCTCACTGTTGCCAATGGACATTCCCTTGTTTTTGCATCCAACAATCACTTTAGCTCTTTTAGCAGCAGCCTGGCAGGGAGAGTTCATGTTCTTTTGGTCTCTACCATGACTCTTGAACCCTTTGCAAGCGTGTCTTTTGCTAGCAAGCCTCTTCTCTGGCATTGCATTTCCCCTTCATAGTGAGCAACATTACTTTGTAAATAATCTAGATATTTGTGGTCAGCGTAGGTTTTAGTGTGCTATTTGACTTTGCTACAGAGCATATTATTTGTGCAGTTAGAAAACTGCTGAGATAATGGTTCTTACAAGAACTACAATTTATGATAATTTTTTCTTCCCCTCTTATAAATTTTTTAAGTTCAGATAACAAGGTTCAAAGCCATAAGCAAGCTGTTCAATAATTGTGTTGGCTGATTTGTTGCAAGAAGAAAGAGACTTCTCTTTAGTACTGCTTTTCTCTTAAAGAAAGCTAGGTTTGTGTCATCCATTCTTTGGATGATTTTAATACTTGGATATGGGTTTCTTAGCTGTAGAGCAGTGCATGTAATATTCAATTCAAATTCCTGATCTGGAATGTGTTTGCCACATAAATCCACTCACATTCTAAGCCTTTGGATTTAACTGCTGACGGCTGCATCTTCTCCTGCCCCAAATTGGGCAGATCAGATAAATTAAGATGTATCAAATATACAGCAAAGATGCACACAGAGTTTAGTGACTATCTTCACCAGTCCTGGCTGACTGGATTTTCTTATGCTTCCTTGAGACGTTCAGGTTCTGCCTTGAAGTATTTTTTGTGATAGCATCATATCAGAGCTCTACTTTTCATTGCTCATGAGGTTACCAGCCATGTTTTTTGCATGTTGTGACAATCTTCACTCAGCTACTGAAACCTATGACCCATACATATACTTTGAGAGGTGGTTTGTCTAGTGACAAAGGCACTGGACAGAGAGTCAGGAGACATGGGCTCTGTTCCCAGTGCTGTCACTAACCTGCTGTATGAATTTGGGTAGATCAATTCATTTCTGTGACTGTTTTCCTTTCCACCTTCCTTTTTTCTTGTCTATTTCGATTGTGAAGCATGAATTTTTTCAGCATCTGTTTGTAGGACAATGAGACCATGTTCTTGGTTAGAGCCATGGGTGAATAAAAATTATTTTAAAAAAAGATTTTGTATTTAAATATAGTAATAAATTTAAAAAACAAATTAAATTAATTTTTTAAAACTGGATCCATATAAAATTTAATTTGAAGTTGACCACCTATGCTAAGGCCTAACGTATTATAATCTGTTAAAATCATTAAAATTAAATACAAAATATAATATTAAGTAGTACATATTTGCTGCCAAGTTTCAAAGAAAGTCAAACCACTGAACTGATGGCAGTCACTGGCTAAGCATCTGGAAGCAGAGTTTGTTGAAGGGCTAAACCAGCTTTTGACAGCAACAGCCTCTTCTGTAGGTGCAGAGAGAATATTATCTTCATTTCAGCTTGTTCAGTTAGTTCAGTTCAATGGCTAGTTTATCCAAAGTTAAGTTGTGAGCTGAAGAAGCAGGAAAGCTTGTTTTCCTTTTTCAATCTCTGAATGAAGCCTATATATGAGAGTTTGAGATCTACTAGTTCTAAAATTCTGAAAAGCATAGTGACTAGAAATAATCCGGGCAGTTCCCTAACTGCACCTAACACTTCCTTTAATAAATCAGTTGGTTTTAAATGGAAAATGTATTTTGATAAACTTTTTTCTTGTGTATCCAGAACATGTAAGGTAATTTTATTTAATAACAATAACTAATAAAACTGTTTTTCTGCATTTTAACTTAATTTGAATTTCCATCCAAACAGAGCTTGGTACCAATCACAAGTAAAAAATTAATCTACTAAATAATATTGTATATGGAGCTAGGGCATCCATTGCATCATTCATCATTTTCTAACATTATAAAAAATGTAAAAATTAAGAAGAATCTGAATAAATGTAAATTTAGCAAGCTAATACTTAAATGTGTGTAGATATGGGCATCCAACTGGTTAACAAAAAGAATTACCGCATTTAGTGCAAAGGCTATATTTACTTGCAAATCAACATGTCGTATTGTTTGCCAACCAATGAGACTCAACGTTTCTTTATGTAAATAAAAAAATACAAATGCAAAACACGGTTAAAATGAATGATTTTAAATCAAGGCTTCCTGCTTACTGATTTAAAGCATGATTAAGATAGGTTATTTGGATTGCTTTGACTTCAATAAGTCCATTCTGCCTGGAGCCTGTAAGCGCTACTGTGATGCAAATAATTAATGTAAGAAGTAAACCTATGGAATGTGGAGTTCTTACGTAGTTCTAAAAACCTGATCTGTAATGGTTACGTACATAAAGGAGAAATGACTTATTGTTGGAGTCATGCTAGTAAAACATGCTGTGTGCCTTTGTGTTGCAGCTCTGGTTGTGAGTACCGCATCTGCTGGGTTTGCTATGGCTCCAGTCCCTTTTGACCTAACTTGTTTCCTGCTTACCTCCATTGGAACTGGACTTGCTTCCTGTGCAGCCAACTCCATCAATCAGGTGAGCCCATCATCTTTTAGCTTGAACTGTAGAGTGATGTTGTCTTAGCTCCAGAAATATTTCCATGGACTCTAGGTGACTATGGTGATATGAGGGGAGCTGTGTATTCTGCATGAGTTATGAACACCTAGAAGTTGCACTGCAGAATTGTGTATATGTTTATGAATCGATAATCAAAAATATAGATCCCAAAAGTAGTTGGCATACCCAGAAGTGAGCTGACAAGATTTCCAAACCTCAAGGCAATATTGTTAGTGTTGGTAGTATAAAAAGTGCACCACTGAATGATGTGAGGTGGAATTGCGTAGTGGTTAGAGAGTGGGAATTGGGACTTCTGCGTTATGTCCTTAATTCTGCCAATCAAGTCATTTAAGCCCCAATCCTGCTTCTGTTGAAGTCAGTGGGAGTTTTGCTATTTTCTTCAGTGGACTCAGGATTGGGTAACCTGTAGAACCTATGTTTGTCAGTTTCCTCATCTGTAAAATAGAAAACTGTTTTGAGATCTTCAGATGAAAGCGCTTACACAGCACATAAGAATTCTTATTAAAACCATACTTTTATACGAAGTACATTTCTCTCTTACAGTGTACATAACTTGTACAAAATAAGTATAGATCTGAATAGGAAAGTTGTCTCTTAGGCTTGTTTAAGTGCCTGCAACTTCCTCAGTGTTGATACAATGCAATTTTGAAGATGTGCCACCAGCCTTCCTTTCTAATTTTTCTTTTATATCCCATACTTTTATAGTTTTGCCTATATTCAAAATTCAGTTTGTACCCTAAGAGAAACAGCTGATATAGACTGACAGCAGGTTTCATTTCCATTTTGAACTGAATGCTGTAGGGCTAAAAAGAGAATTGAAATTTTGTTTGGAGGCTGTTGCTTAATCTGCCTTTTTTAAGATTCTGATAAATGTTTTAGAAAATGGTTATGTATGCACCAGGGACTGATTTCACAGCTTTCAGCTTATAGATATTCCTTATTAATACATTTTGTCTCAAAAGTAGCCATTTTAGAAGCTATTTGCAAGCACTTGGAATAGCTGAGAATGGTAAGAATGCCATAGTATATTTTGGAGTCCAAAGCTCTGAGGGCAGCTACTTTTATTCAGGAAAGCAAGGGAATAAAAGTTTATTACAAAGGCAGAGAAATAGCTGTAATTCAGGATATTGTACAACAGTGGATTTTTTTTTTTTACTATAGTTTTTCCCTCCTCTTGTTGAACCTCATAAGGCTTGTGTGGAAAATATTTGGTAATGTGGCAAGCTAATGGTATTTTATGTAGGGGATGGTGGTAAGTCAAACCTATGCATGAAACTGAGATTTAACGTCTATGTTCTATAAAGGCACATTTGGTTGCTAGCATCATGGATTATTGGTTCAGATTGCAGCAGATGGGCGAGGACTGTTGGGAGAGTTGAGACTGGAGAGGGCAGCACTGAGACCAAGTTTGTCAGAGGAAGGACCTGGCGACTTCTGAGAAGGAGGTCTCAACCAAGATGTGTAATAAGACTTTACTGTGCTTGAGAGGGTAAACAGGGCACCTCTAGATGCCCACCAGCAAGTTCATAAGTTCTGATGTGTGTTTCTCTGGGGCAGAATTTACAGTAGGTCAAATATGATAATACCTGAGGCCATCTAAAAATTGTGGTCTCCATTACATTCCAGCATCCTCACTATATTGTTGATGGTGCAGGTAGTGATAGGTTAGGTTGCCAGACACTGTGTAATATAAGATCCTCGTTAAGCTGTTTATAACTTTGCCAGGCTTTAAGCATTTGGGCTGAAGATGTTCATGCTGGGCAACTGCTTCAGGCTAATTTTTTAGTATCTGCTCAAATGATCCAACTGTTTTTCATAATGAGGTATGGGGAAAAAATGTTGTTTTGCCCATGTTAAATTGTTGCACTTGTTGAGAAGCTCTAGTGCTTCCATTCTTTGGAGCAGGGAATTGAAATTTGGCAGGAGAGGGGGTGATGTCTATCTAAGATGTGCCTTTTGCTATCCTTATGAAAATCTGTCCACATCTGGCAAAGCTATGAGCCTCTAAAAAGCTACATTCACGCATGCTCAGCAGAGACAAAGAAGTATGGGGAGGCAGGTGAACAGGAAAGGTGCTGTGTCAGTGACAGGCTGGAGGGGCAGAAGGGGTCAGGCTTGAGTGGGGACAAGGACAGAGGGGTATGTAACCACTGGAGCACATTCCCGTGATAACTTGGAACAGAACCCAGGTTTCCTGAGTCTCAACATTCTTCTGGTCTCAGTCAATAGCTGTGAAATCCACTGGCAAAGTGAGTGTCTTATCCGCTAATGCTGATCCACATAGAGGATGACAACCTATGACTGTTATTGGTTATTCTGTTAGTTCAAATGGCAGCAGTCTGTGTGGTGGATCTAAAGGTTCTGACCCTGATAATGACAATGGGGTAGTCAATATGGCTCCACATGATGAAATTTCTGTCTCTTCTGTTTGCTTTTTTTGGAAAATACACATACAAACATACCTTGAAAAGTATGTAAAGGTAGCAAACTGTGTTGTGTGCCCCCATTTTCTTCTTCTAGATTGTGATAACTGATTTTAAATACTATATGGCTCTGCTTTGTTTTCCAGATCTCACTGGGGGGAGAATCTACTAGTGGGAATGTTCTGACTGAAAACTTGTAGTGATGTTGCTGCTGTTAAATTTCTGATCTTAGCTTATTTTCATTTTAGATCTATGATTAACATTTTGAATATTGTTCGATCCTGAGGTCAGTGTTAAGGTCTGGAAGTGCTGTAGAATCTGTCCTATCCCAGCCACCATTTCTGTGTGTACCACACCCTGTCCGTGCATCAGTCGCATTACCTGGCACTGAGCAGTGAGACAGTTCTTTATAGTCTCTCTTTTTCTTACCGTGGTACCTCTGGCCTTTATTTATATTTATTTATTTATTTAGGTGTGGGGGGCCTGTTTTCTGTTATTCCTAGTGCACAGAATTGACTGCTCTGGGGATGAATCAGGGTTATATAGTGGAGACTGTTGCCTGTACGACCCCCAGGCTTATTTGTAGCAGAAGTTGGAAAGTGTATAGTGAATGAGGCAGGGAAGGAAGAGGAAGGATAGTACTGTGGTTAAGGCAGTTGAATACTGCTCTGGAGTGCTGGATTTTATCCATGCTTCTGCCAGATTTCTTATATGATGCTGGACAAGCCACTTAAATCAAACTTTTCAGAGGAGGGCTCTAATTTTGTTCCTCATTTTTGGGTGCCTGACTTGAGACTGTGCTATATGATTTGCAGAAGTTCTGAGCCCATTTGGAAACTTATAATTCTGGCTTCAGAGGAGCTTTTCAATAGTGTGCAGTAAATAAAGCCGAGTTTAAAAATCGTGAGGTTTTTAAAAAAGTAATACATTTTAAGATTTTTATTTACCTTTGAGGGGTCACATTTTCAAACTTTTTTCGGCAACCATATGAGGGCTAGAAACCTTTTTTAACAATGAAAACTGAGATTCTCAAGTAATCACTTGACTCAAGTAGCTGGGGCTTTAAGAAAAACAACAAATAGTGCATGAGGTGTCAACACTGCAATTTCCATTATTTATAGATCTCGCTGAAGAAAGATATGTACTTATAAATTAGTTTTCCATCACAAGGGGTAAACTGTAACTGGATTTTCTGATGTAAGTAAAAATAATCAAATGTCTTCTATGACAATTCTGTTAAATTGATTGTGCTTTTTAGGTACAATAGAAAAAGCAGAGTGTAAAATGTTTCACGGGCCTGGAGAAACAGTATTAAAAATGTTATTGAGTTAAAAATATTTTTGAAAATATGGCTAAAATATCGTTGAGGTTGGGATAACATTGGGGAAAATATATAATGATTGATCTAGAAAGTCATCCTAAAAAGTGTGTGATTTGTTTGTCGAAAATGTCTGAGAAATATTTCATAATGTTTTCTGTTAGGCACCAGTTTTACAGAAACAGAATCTATCAAAGAATTGTGGAAAATGTTATCAGGAGAGTTGCTGGTCTGGGTAAATACTGTGAAAATGTGTATAGTTCTGTAGAATGTGCAGTGGTCTGAAGAAATGAGCATGGTGCCATGGACTATAAAATAGTGAACTGCTGCAGAAAGGTTCAGAATACGTAGTGGTCTCTTGTCCCTTACCAGTTGTTCTGCCTCTGCATCACTTTTCAATATCACAGTACTTCAGAGTTGTATGTCTCACCTAATCTAGCATCTTAGTGGCTTTCTAACCCAATGGTCCTTGTTCTCTTCCACATCATACAACGCTGCACTATATCTTTCACCCCTTCGGTAGTGTACTACAACATGTCACTACTTTTCACTCCCACCTGTCCAAACTGCTTTCTTCCACTCTGTTTGTTTGAGTGCCCCCTCTCTTTTCCGGTACTGGAATAATTTAGAATTATTGTCTTCAGGTGCTCTCCATGGATCACTTCAGAATGAAAGAACACCATGTTGTGCAATGTTTTTAATCATAATAATAGAAAAAAAATCTTAGCATAACTACCTGGGAACAGAGCATGACATTTCATTTCTAGTTTAAAGACATACAGCTTGTGCTTTGTAAGCCAACCGTGCAACCTCGAAAAACTTGCAGTTACAATACACAGAATAAGTGGTATTTGGAATCGGTATCTTAAACACTGCATTTTAAATTTAAATAAAACAAAAGCAATTATTTCTAATATATCACTTTCTATTATGCTTTTACATATTCAGAATGCTTTATCAACATTAATCTTCACCCCATGTCTATGCTATGCATAGATGTTATCCTACCTGTTACAGTTGGGGGAACTGAAATACTGAGAGGGGCAGTGGCTTCCCTGAGGTTACATAGTGTCCAGTTAAGTGGACACTATGTGATCCCACAGTATTCAACATGCTGATGTGAATGCTGAAGGTGTTTTCTCAAAACATTGTTCTGTAGAAACAAACAGAACAAAACAAATGGGGGTGGGGAGCACCTGGGAATCAGCAGAATGTTGGCTTATTGTCAGCTTAGGCTGGACTGAAACGTTCATTTATTTGTTCCCATATTTTACTAAGTTTATCACACTGTTACTTTTTTCTTTGCTGTTTTTAATTTAGCTGAGTATCTCACTTTTTGCTTTGTAGGCCTTTTTCTCTGATCTTCTTGTTAAAGCTGAAAGCAAGATTTTTAGTATTGGAGTCTCTCAGATTTATTCTATACAGAAAAATTGTCATTTGTGAGGCTTCTGAGATGTTAGTCTCTGATTTATGGTTGAGCAGATAAAACATGAAGACATGTTTACAACACAATACAAGGCATGAAAATGTTAAAAGAATCATATGCACATTTTATATGTCAAGTACATTCTTCTAAAGCTGTAGCATGGTTTAAAAGTAGGAAAGAGGGTTGTAAAGATGAAAGCAGGATGCTTTAAAATGACTTGAATTTAGTAACTGAAGGATCAAATGCTGTGGTTGGATTTTACTGATAGTACCTTGAAAAGGAAACAGGTGGAATTGAATATCTCAGCTAAAGTTATAAAGCAATTAGAAATAAAGCAGATTCTTTAACGCTGGGGAAAAGAACAAATCTAAGAGCAGTTAGCATTGCTAGCCCTTCAGGGTTTTGATCTGATGGGCGCTAGTATTTAGTAGCTGCAATGTTTATGCTTTTTAACAGCTGGCACATATAAAAGACTTTCTAATTTTTGTTCTTAATATAGCATCGACATCACTTGACAATAATGATCTTAAAGCGGAGGAAGGATAGTCTTGTGATTAAAGTAGTGGATTGGGACTCAGGATCTGGGTTCAGTTGTCAGCTCACACACGCCCTTATGTGACCTTGTATAAGTCACATAATCTGTCTCTATTTCAGCTCCCCATCTGTAAAATGGCCCTAGCTCACAGGGGTATTGTGAAGACAGGTTCGTCAATGTGTGTGAGGTGTTTGGATACTACAGTGATTAGTGCCATGTAGAAACCTAGATAGACTGTCCCTGTAAATTTGTTCTTTACTGTTTTTTCCATCACCAGAAGGAATTTGAGGTCTTCATGGTGTGTAATAGGTTGCACTTCTGTAATTCCTTGTCTTGAAGAGCATTCGAACCATTATACAAAGGCTAATGAATTAATCCTTACAAACTCCCTTAGAAACAGGAAAATATTATCCCTCTTTTACAGATGGGGAAACTGAGGCATGGCAAAGTTTTATATTACTCTGTTTCTCATACACATCACGCTTCCATTTCCTGTAGTAGGTGCCAAAACTCACTGTAGAAATCTGGTAGAGTCATCATTTTACAACTGTTCTTCTATTTCACTGATTAATCAGGAATGCCCATCATAGAGACTGGTAAGGAGACTCTCCAAAATAGTTAATACCAGAATGGTAGAAAAATATCAGCTGGCTTCATCCTATTCATGTACAGGAGCGCTGGAACAATTTGTAAAGTGGGAGTGCTGTGAACCATTGAACCAAATTGGAAGACCTGTATGTGATAAAAACCACTTGAAGCCAGGAGTTGCGGCTGCACTCCCAGCGCCAGCACCTATGTTCATGTATTTGTGTTTTTATATTCAACAATGGCAAACTGATTTTTGTAAAGTACTGGTAATTTTCTGCATCATGTTGTGACACATAAGGCCTCGTAACAAGATTCAGTACAATGTAAAAAGCATGAAACAAACAGTAAGCGTCAACTGGTGATTTCAGTGCTAAAAGAAACGCTATGAAAGAAAGAATGGGATTGATTGGTCTCCAAGATGTATCAGGCATAACAGCATTGGATTAATTAGCCAGTTACAAAAACATATTTTTTAAGTAGTAGAAATAAGAAACATCAGGAATTGCAGTTATACTGGATACCTGTGCTGTTCAGGAAGAGGCAGACAGTTGGCTGCATGTCTCACACCACAGTGAAGGTGTATGGTGTCTCTGGTTTAACAACTCCAAACTTTGTTTTAGGTCTGTCACAGTTGTGACAGTTCATCCTCGTCTTCCTCTTCCGCCTCCTTTCTTCAGATTTTAAATATTTGAAACACTGTTTATTTCCAGAAGGAGATGCTTTAAATATTAGCAAAAAGAGGACCCAAAATGCTTCTTCAAAGTGGGTGACGTGAAAGGTTTGCATTTTGTTAGGCTTTTTATTTACAAGGTAGGTATTTGTTTGTTTGTGTGTAAAAGTTTGCTGTGTCAGGCTTGTAGGCCTTGACCCTGCAAGTTGCTTTGTGCAAGGGTCTGCCCATGAGGAATGACTTGCAGGATTGCAAGTTTAGTTTGTAGCGTTCATTAGTCTATTAGAAGTAACTTCTGAGCAACTCCACAAAGAAGAAAAATCTTTTTTTTTTTTTAAAGGTGTCAGATCAGTGAATAGCTAGGTAAGAGTTAAAGTACATAAAGAAAACAGGCCAGGGTTAAAGAAGTCACAGGTTACAAATAAATTAACACTCAGATTGCACGAGTTGGACAACTAAAAAGACAAATAACAGAACTCTAAAACAGCCCTCAAATGGGAAAAATAGTGAAAAAAAAAAAGAGAGAGAGAGAGATGCGAGGAAAAACAGGAATGAAAACTTGTGGTAACTTTTACCTCAGACACTTTTCACTTATGTTGTCTATTTAGATAAACTTTTTTCATAGCAAGGACCTGTTTTCTTATGTCTGAAAATACCTAGTATGCATTTTGGAGCACTATAAGAATAATATAAATCATCATAATAGAATTACAAACATTTTCTAATGGGGGAGCAAAATACTTATTAGACCATCCAGTCCTTCGCCAGTAATGCTGGATTGTTCCCTGCAGTTTATTGTTTCAAGAGTTCTGTTCAGTATACTTTTAAAAAGTCTTACGTGATGGGTTTCTGCCACTTCTCTTGGGAGACAAGGTGGGTGAGGTAATATCTTTTACTCACCCCCCTTGTCTCTCTCATATCCTGGAACCCACAATGCTTCTCTTGGGAGATTATTTCACAACAGTACTTCAGTAGAAATATCTTTTTACAAAAGAAAATAAATACTGTTCCCCCCCCCGCAAATCTGCGGTATGAAATCAAATAGTTGAATAAATGTTCTGATTTAGTTCAGAGAAATTGTCAAAGTTACATGTATCTAAAGCAAAGTGTTTAATGAGAACTGTAGTGCCATTCTTTCCTGCATGCATTTTGGTTGAGGCCACTTCCAGCCACTTAGCATTTTGTAACTTGAAATGAGGACAGCCAGCCAATCGGATTGCCTTCTGCATTGTTCCTCTGAGATTAACACCTGATGCATCTCTGTCTCTCTGAAGTTTCCTTTGTTTTGACTGAACAGACTGCCTGCAGCAGACGGCATTGCCTTTCATCTACCCCCAGTGATCAAAAGATTGTCAGAAGTGGTTATTAAAACCTGGTGTTTTAGCTCAGGGGTACAAGGTTGTCAGTGTTGGAGGCAGCCTATGATGTAATTTACAGTACACAATAAATATATGAGAAGTGCAACACTGGAAGTCTATCTTGTGCTCTGAAGTGTTCTGATATATGCTTCTTTGATATTTTAATGGCTAGGAAACCTTCATTAGTGGTCATTTGAGGATCATAACTTATGTCTCAGTGAGATGATTCATAATTGTAACTCTGCTAGATCGAGTCAGCATGGAGAAATCCTTGCTATTGAGCAGGAGTAGTTCAGTGAAGATGTATTTCATGAACAATGAAAATGATGAGCACTAATTAGAACCAACCTCAGAAAGAACAATACATTTTAAATGCAGAGATTATCTTTCTGAATCATAAATTATTTAACCTACAACTGAAACTTGATAAAGGATCTTGGGAAAATATTATAAATTAATACATGCCATTGTTGGGAGAACTTCTCATATTATAAGCATCTCCTTTGGTGCGTTCTGTGAGCTAGAAATCCACAGAGGGAAATAGACAAGTTCTGGCACCCATACCTAAAATTAGGGGACACTTTAGACCTAATTCAGCAAAGCATTGACATTCACTTTGGACAGTGAAGTAAAACTGGCCAATTTCAGTCTTGTTTCTAGTTAGTTTCCCTTTATGGTTTCTCATACCTTAGCACAGAGTTGTAGAATTTTGAGAAAGTTTAAATGAAAAAGGTTTTGTCTGGATTCATTTTCTGTTCACATTACATTTTGTTAAAATCAGTAAATAAGTACAACATTCCTATTTTAATGTCCTTATTAGATAGTTTCATCTATATTTTCCACATCAGAATATTGTGCCTCTTTTCTGATAATTGTCTACTTTTTTAATATGGTCATCGATTCGTGGATTGACAACAAATGATGTTCAGTAAATAAAAAAAAAGTACAATATGTTAATTAGAAAACACATGCATTAAATTACAAGGGACTCTGCTTTCATTGGTAGGTGAAGGACAGTCTCAAACAATTACCATAAAAAAGTGGATGTTAGGTGGGGAATAAATACGTTTTTATGTGTACATTCTGATAGATATGCACTTCCTAAATATAAAATCAAGAAAATGGCCATCTCTGTTCTGAAATGCTTCCTTTTTGCCAAAATGTTATAGAATGGTCAAATGCTGAAACCATTTTTAAATTCTGTGCATAACTGAATCTGAGAGTTCACATTTTCATGCTCCAGGAAATGCAATCTTGCTAGCGCTTACTAAATTTTTTTTTTTAATATTAGGGACAGTGGAAAGTGGGTGGGAGGAGAAATAATTTACCTGCATATTTGATCTTCAGGGAAACTTTAGTGGTGGAGTTCCCTTTAGATCCAGTGCCAGATTTCTCCTGGAAATAGTGATCTCAGGGAGAACAAAGGAATTTCAAAGGATTGAAATGATGGAATGTAGAGATAGCATCAGACAAAAGGGGAAATATAGTAGTTACTAAGATTGATCTGCACTGGCAGTACCTTCCAAAACACAAGGAACTTTTCAAATGGAAAGTGAAAATGTTTAGTTTTTATTTTGTACGCATTTAAGTAGCTGTTTGACATTTTGCAAATTGGTAAGAATTTCTTTAGTACTGCAAGAAGGTATTAAGTTGTAGATGAGTTGATGAGCTAAACAGCCTTGGGGATGAAAGAATTAGTGAAATTTCATCCTGAATGGTCTTATATCTATCCGGTATGCTGCCTTTGGTGAAACTGCGTACAGCCTTGAAAATGGCAGGTTAGCTGTGTACACTGTGTGCCTTAAGAAAAATAATGAGCATGAAGTGAATTATAACTCACAAGGGTTAAGGAAAATTCTTCCCTGGCTCCAGCTATCCAGCATTCTCTTTAGGGAATATATAGTTGAAACACAACTTCAGAGCATTAATATAATCCATTTCAATTTAAATTATTTAAAAAGAATAAAAAACCAAGAAATTTTTCACTGTTACTTAATATTATATAATTGCAATACAATTCAAAGTCTGTATAGGATTGTGACTACAGTAGAACTTACATACAGTGAAATCTGTGGTAGTAAGACTCCAAGCCATTTAATTTAATTTGATTATCACTACTTCAATTATAAAGCTTCACTCTGCTTTGTCATCACTACACAATCTTGTATTAGAACATGACTGTGAAGATTCTAGTGAGCTTATGAGCAAACATGGACACTATACAGGTAGACAAGGGCAAACATAGACATCATATATTGTCTCTGAATTGTCCTTATCTACATGGACTGCAAAGTTATGATCAGTACTGAGTTAGCTAACATGACTCTTCCGTTTTCGAAGACAATAAAAGTTTGTAGAAAAGACCAGCTCTGTGTGGGTTCCTCTGGATTAATCCTTCTGTAAACCAGTAATCATTGCTTAGCTGGTAGATATTAAGTTCATTCCAAAGAAATCATCTCCTTCTCTGCTCTAGTTGAGTGCAGGGGAAGAAGAAAAGTTGCATGCAGCTTGTGAGGAAAGGGGTAAGGAGGATCTTGCTACAGCTGTTCCCAGCGTGGAATAAAGAAGAGCCAATTGCTAAGCTGTTTCCCAGGAGAAGTGGAGTGGATCCTTCCCACATAGGTGACGGCTTCCACAGCTGCTGCATTGAAGAGGTGCCTTGTCTTGTCACAACAAAACTCTACTTTACAAACTATATTTGTGGGAGGGGGCAAAAAGGTAAGTACTAGAGCTGGATGACATTTTTCCTGTTTCTTCGCCGCCAGGGCTCTGCATCTCAGTCCCTTTTCTTCTCACTTAGCCAGTCCCATTTTCAGCTCATCAGGCTTCTCATCCCAGTTCCGGTTTCCTTGTCCGGTGAGTCCTAGTTGCCCACTGTAGACTCCCCAGCCCAGTCCCAGCCTTCACTCTGCTCCCAGTCCCATTCTCCTTGCCCAGCCAGTCCTAGTTCCAAGCTCCTCATCCAATCTGTCTCTCCTTCCTCCTGTCTTTCAGTTGCTTCCCCTCTGACCATGTTCCACATCCCCTCTGGCTCCCAGTCCTCATCCAATATCAGTATGTCCCCCACACCCAGATCCCTTGCCCCATCTCTTTTCTTAGCCAGGCTCAGTTCTTTCCTTGCAAAATCCCAGGCTCCTTCTCCAGCCAGGCCCAGTGCCCTCCCAGATCACCATCCAGTCTGTCTCACCCTTCCTCTTCCTGCTCCTTGCCCAGGCTCCTGGCCCACTATGCCCAGTCCCAGTTTTTCCCTTTCCACATCCCCACCTACCTCCAGTTCATTCTACCTACTTCAAGCTCCTTGTCCCAGTCTATTCTCTCTTCTTCCCCCCAGGTCCAGCTCTTGTTCGCTCTGCCTTCAGATCAAGTAGCTTTCTCATCTGTACTGCTTGGTCCCAGCAGGGGGGGTTGGGAGCACAAGAGGGGCAGTTCTCTAGCTCTCAGTTCCAGTGGCTGGCCCAGCCTGGCCCACAGCAGCCCAGAATGTCCTCCTCCCTGGTGCTTCAGAATTTGCTGATAAATGCCCCTCTGTTGGAGCCCAGAATAAGTAGCATGTATGGTAGGACTATAGTACTAGTCCTAAGAGTAAGAAAACTTTGGATGCGTAGTTATCAAAAATACCCATTTACCACAAATGACTTTCTAAGGAGATTCTAAGCATAGAAGCAAATAGGTTTTTTGAATGATTGAATGGTTGAATCATAATTCTGGGCAATAATCCATTACTTCTGCTTTTTTATGTCTATAAGGAAATTTAATCCGGAGGGTAATTTTTATTTTCAGCATCAGGTTAGATGCATCAGTAAGATAAAAATGCACTCTGTGTATTGGGAGTATCGAATGAACACCTGAAATAAAATGGCAGAGATGATATTCCCATGTTCCATAAAGGTTTGATTTAAAAAGAGTCTGTTTAACAACCTTTGAAAACAGTGTGTGTGGTTATTTATATATTTGTGTATATGTATCTACACACACAAAATAATGTACATTCTTGAAGTAAAACAGACGTCTAGCAGATGAAAATCTCTATTCCTGTAATCCTTTTTTAAAGACTTGTTTCTTATTACAGTTCAGATTTATGTTGATATTACTAACAGAGACATGACAATCCATTTGAACTTCTGAGAGTATCATAAAGGTGATGGGTTTTGAAAGCAAACACAATGGAGTTAGCTTCAAGCTCATTTTTATGTTCTGAAATGAAATGTTTCTTAAATAATAATATTTTACAAGATGCATTAGGAGTTAGAATAAGTAACTCTTGTGTTTATTAAATGGCAAGAAAGACAAAATATTTTCCTGGAAAAGCCTCTGTTATAAAAATGTTTATGAGAAGTGTTCTTA
This sequence comes from Gopherus evgoodei, assembly GCF_007399415.2. Taxonomy (NCBI): domain Eukaryota; kingdom Metazoa; phylum Chordata; order Testudines; family Testudinidae; genus Gopherus; species Gopherus evgoodei. The sequence goes on along the minus strand of NC_044336.1, from coordinate 8,677,526 downwards.
GCCAGCCAGGGCAACTAGGTTGGTAATAGAGAGAAAAGTTAGATGGTGAAGTTAAGGAATCTGCCATATTTAACTTACCGCTTGTGATGGTTATGGCTTGATTCCTAATGCGTTTCTATCATAGATTTTGCGAAATCCCAGACAGCGGAAGTTTTATGGGTGGTGAACAGCCTGGTTAATCCTGGCTGTCTCCACTCAGTGACAGTTGAGTTTTTCTCACTGTGAGGAATTTTCATGTTACTTTGTGGATAAGATCACTCAAATCCTCCTGGGTAGCAAAGCAGTGTCTGGAAGGGACAAATGCAATATTTCCTCTGCTAGAGTTTCAACCATTTCTGCTTAGTGAGGTCTGATGGGGGAGCTTTTGAGCTGCAGTCTGTGCTTTGGACCCATCTTCATCATGCTTGGTTAAAGCCCTTGGGGTGGAATATTGGGGCTACTCCTGGTGGAGACCATCAGTGCCTCCCTTTGGAAGGGCAGGAGGCAGCCTCCCTTATAAAAATGAGTATTAGACTTCTACTCAAGAAAACCATCTCTTGATACGGATCTTCTTGCCATTTATCCACCTATTTCTAAACTTCCATTTGGGAAGGAAGGATAATTGAGGAGGTTATGGCACAGTTACTCTAGCAGTATCTAGAGCCCTCAGTTTTCTTTGAGTCAGCGGGTCTGGTTTAAGGCCTGGCATTGTATAGGACATATACTAGTTGTATTATTTTGGATCTGTCAGCTGCCTTCAATAAATTGTGGGGGGTGGGGGGAGGAATTAGGTGGAGGGGAGTGGGGGGGCATTGATGCTAAGTTTTTGGTTATTTATTTTCAGTCCCTAACATGTCTATGATGTGACTCTGCTACTTTCTTTTGGAGAGAGCTGATATGGTGAGCAATTTCTCTTCTGCCATGAGGGTTTTATCACGCGGAGTCCTGCAGGATTCTATCGTGTCATCCCTCCTGTTGTTCATATAAGCTTGCTGGAAAGTTTAGGTGTCTTCAATATACTGATGATGCTCAGTTCTGTGTTTTCATCTTCTGTGACTCATCAGCTATAGTTTAGCATCTGAATGAGACTTGGCATTAGTGGGGAGATTTTAAATCATAAAGGGAAGTTAGGGGCCCAACTCATATTGAATGTCAATGGGAGATGGGCACCTAATTGTTCTTTATGCCTTTGAAAATCTCCCCCTAGATCTTCAATTGCCCCTAGATGCCCATGTAGCAACAGTGGCCAAGACTTTTTGTTTTCCTCCACTCCTCTTGACTGGAAGGGTATGAGATTTACTGTCAAATATGGCCCTTCCTACAGTCACCATGTCTTTATTGCTTGTTCTGTGACAAGCTGTGTGAACTTTATTGTTCTACAGTGCTAATGAAATACAGATAGGAATTCTTTGCTGATATACCATTTGAGAAGAGAAACAAAATTAACAGAACTGTTGTTTAATTGCTCTGGGTTGAAACCACATATATAGTGGAGGGGTTCCAGTATTGCCAATTGGTTTTATGCCGAAGGAGAGAATAAAGAGAACTTTGTGGAGCTGATCTTGGAAGTTTTGCCATTGATTTTATTGAGAACAGGATCTGATCTTATGAAGGTAAATGCACAGGTAAACAGAGAAAGAAGAGATTTTCTTTTTCTGTACATTTTTTAAGTAGGTGTATTGCTTACATCTCTGGGAGCTGAAGTCCTGTGTTTATCTACAAAATATGTACATAGTAGAAAGTGGCAGTGGAAACTTTCCCCTCACTGCCCCACCAATGTGTCTCATCTTTGTATTACAGTAAAAGTTTTATCATCTGGCATGCTCTGGAAATGTGGGGTGCCAGTTAACTAAGAGTTACATTTACCTGTGGAGAGAGGGAGTTTGAGTGGGGGAAGGGACTCGGGGGAGGGGGTTGGGGAATGGGATGGATTTCAGGGTGCCAGATCCGTGCAGTGCTCACCTCAGGCGGCTCCCTGCAAGCAGCAACATGTCCTTGCTGCTCCTAGGCAGAGGCGCGGCCAGGCAGCTCTGCGCGCTTCCTCCACCTGCAGGCACTGCAGGCCGTTCCTCTGCCTAGGAGCAGCAGGGACATGTTGCCACTTCTGAGGAGCCAAGTGGAGCCATATAGGGAGTCTGCCAGCCCCACACCAACTGGATTTTTAATGGATACCAGAAATGCTGTCTTCTAGACCTTTCTAGTAGGTAAAGTGCCAGATAACACCGCCTTTATTGTATTATTTATTTATTTATTACCGTAGAACCTCAGAGCCTTAGTCATGGACCCAAGACCTTAATGTGCTAGGTGCTGTATGAGCTCAGAACAAGAAAAATCACCAATAGAGATGAGGAGTGCAGAATTAAGCTCCTTTAGCCACTAAATCCTTGGTTTCTCTGAAGATCAACAAGGGTGCCATTTGTGGTGTTGCTTTTGTGATGTGGATACCTGTTTATAATGGACTGAACTGCAATCACGACTCCTTTCATGAAAGCCACCAAACAAGGTCTTGGGTGGTTACTGTATTGGTCATTATAGACCTTGGCTAGATTCAGACTGGTGATCAGGAGGTGAAAGACTTTTGTGTTTTGTTATCAGTCCCTTGAGTTGTTCAATTGCCAAAAATATTGCTTTAAAAATACTCAGAAGTTACAAATGTGTGTACAATTAATTTAGTACTTCTGTACGTGACAGGCATTGTATTTCAGAAAGTGCCATTAATTGTGATAATGTAACAAACAGCTCTTCTTTGTGAAATTTAAGTCTATTTAACATCAGCACCTTCAAAGACAATAAAAATTCCAGTCTGCATTTATCTATTCCCATGTGAGAAGTTACTGCAGTGTATATTGTATCATTCCATGTGAAATTCTTCTGCTTAATAGTCTCATTTATACACAGTTGTCTGAGGTCAGTTTTCCATTTTGCAGTTGTCAAACAGCTGTCAAATTAAGAGACCAGATCCCAAAGTTCATTTACATTTTATGCCATTCTTTGGGTGCCTGTTTCATATCTTAATATAACTAATGATTTATCTGCATATCTCAGTCTTCCTTCTACGCTTATTTTTCCACAGATGTTCACACCCTCTGGGTCTTTAATAGGAGTGAAACTTTGCAATTTATTTTTCAAGCCCTTTCCCCCTCCCCATTCCACCCCCCCCCCCCGTATTCAATGTAGGAAGACAATACTATAGCTACTGAGCAGAGAATCTGAATCAACTTAAAATTGTAATTATAAACCTTAACAAATTTAGTTTTCAGCATTTGAGTTCTAACTGAAAAGCAAAAATACATAATATTTTTAAGTATTTTGAAATTTGGTTCTCATTTATTAAAACACAAAAGAAAAAATAACCTCCCCAATTGTCACTCTCAGATGATTACGCTCATGTTTGTTTACAAAGTAATTACAAATAGTAATTGTCTTATTTACTGATTTTTTCCACCCTTCTGTATTTTCAACTGTTACTTGTGCTCATATGAAAAATCCAAATTAAAAAGAAATATAAGCACTAAAATCATCCCTGCAGCGAAGAATGACTTCAATTTCCATTGCTAAAATAACAGAAGAGGCCATCTTAGCAAGAGCACACAGAATAAAGTGGACCCTATTAGTGGTTTTGTAGTATTATCATTCTGACTTAGTTGCATTCCAAGTATAAGTTTACATGGGTGGGTGAAAAATTAAGGAATTTTTTTTTAAGTAGCGTAGTGATCAAAGAATATCTCTTTACATGCCATTGATGTCGTACTACAAAGTACTTAAATAGCCTGAGGTTACCATCTAGTTTATAAAAATTCTTTAAAGACAGGTAGGACCCTTGGGTGTTAAATGTATACTTTTGAGTTCAGTATATTTTTAGTAGGAGGAGGCAACAGATACAATTACAAGCACTAACAGTTCTCGGTAACATTGAGCTTTAAAGGGATCTTTAAAAGGTAGCCTTAAATTATGCTAACTGGGGGAATTGCATTGTGCCAAATTTGCATTGTGCCAAAAAATATTTCTGTGCCAGTTCAGCGTCATTCACTAACCTGTTCAAGGAGTGTAACTTAATTAACCCTTCCCTGGCCTATATGTGACAAGCTGCGGTTAATAAATGTGGCTTCCTAGAATGTAAAAGAAGTTAGGACATATATATTTTAAAGCCTATTGACATTATTTTGTGCAGATCATTTAAACACTCTACATTTTTGCTAGGTAAAGGGAAACAATGTCCTTGCTATTTACTGCATTTTCATAGGCAATTATTAGTCTTTTCAGTTGATGGGATCTGCATTGGGATTGTAATAAAACACAAGTCAAGGTGAAATTGGATGCAGACTAGGGGAGCAGATAAAACCGACTGAAAATTAATGACAGATGTAAAAGTTATTGGTGTAATAACGTAGTCATCTTTTTACAATCCTTTACTGAACCATATTTTTACTTCACCAGATGTCATTTAAAATCTTCAAAATAAATTATCCATGTTCTGATTTTTGAGTCTGATCTTGAATGTTAAAAGCGGTTTAATTATGATAATATCTAACTTTTATATCTGTATTGTGCATATGGGAGAATGTGGTGTTACCCTTAACATCTAGACAAAGTGCAATACATTATAACTAGATTCCTAACTGCTCAATTGCTCAAAATGGATTGTGGCAGTGGAGGGACTGAATTAACTTTATCTATCCATCTGTCTGTATGGCTTCAAATGTCACAAATATTAATTAATGTACCCTCAGAAAACATCCATGTGTCATAGAGATGTAGCATCATCACTATTTCAGAGATGGGGAAACTGGGGCACTGAGAGTGACCTACCTAAATTATGTAAGAAGTATGTGGCAGAGCTTAACTCAGCTCTCAAGTCCCAGTTCAGTATGTTCATCAAACAGGATTCTTTATTTGTTCAAAAAGCAGCACTCTCTTCCCTTTGGATAAAGTCATAAGCAAGCTTTTTTTTTTTTTTTAAATCCCCTTTTAAGTATTTTCTTTTTTAATAGTCGCAGTTTTGGTCTGTTTTCTTTCATCTTTTTTTCCCCTCTACTGAGTTAATTTAATAAACTAGCTTTTCACTGGAGTCCCAAATCCACAGTGAAATCTGGCTACATCACAAGTGTAATGAATGTGTGTGTTTCATTCTAATTCTTAAAGGAACATTAGTCCTCATCACAAATGCATGGTACAACTTGATATGAACGCCAATCTGTTTAGAAGAAGCCTGGGACAAGCGAAGCAGTTTTGAAGCAAGTCATAAAGTAGCGCCTGTACAATGTATGAGCTTCAGAGTATTTGCTTGTACTGCAGCTATATTTATTGCTTTCAGTATCTCACGTCACCAAAGGCTAAAATTTACAAATGCACTTTTTGCTCCTCTTCTAGTCTCCCATCCTTCCCAAAGCCACCTTTCTTATGAACTTGTTTTGTAGACTGCTGTAACAAATAAACAAGTTCAGTTAAAGCAACTGTTGTGGATTAAATGCTGTTACTGTGACTGGCGCTGTGCAAGAGACTAGTTGTTGTAGTCCCTGTCCCAAGGACCTATAGTATAAATTAAATTAAAATAATTATTTATTCATCCAAGCTTGCAAAATTCTACTCACCTGGGGTGAGTAAGTTTTTGATCCTCAAGTAAAATATAAATTTTTATGATCATCCAGTGATTTTATCTGAACAGATTTTGTGCCCATGCTAGTAAGTTTTCATGATAATTTTTGAATGATGAATTTAAGTATTAAATGCAAAATTTTCAGACTTGGCTACCTAAATTAGGCAACTAAATCCATATTTAGGAACCTAAATAAAGGATCTAATTTTCAGAGGTTCTGGACACCCACAATTTCTGCTTAATTGCTCAGGACTGCTGGAAATCAGGCCATTTATTGTAGATTTTTAACTTCAAACACCCAAGTCTGAAAATTTTGACCAAAGTTCCTTATCAAGCAGCCATATCATATCATCACGTAAAGCACAACACCCTAATGAAGTCAGTGGAAAGTTCTACTGAAAAATGGATGGCATAAGGCCCTACAGGATTATGGCTGGCATTTTTCAAGGACTGTAGAGCGGTAAGGCATGCTGCTCCCCTTTAGCTGAATTATTTGTATGGCAGTTGGTTACCTCAGTCCCTCAGGCTCCTTTGAAAATCTCAGTTTGTATTTTCTGTTCAGATGTATGCATGTGATTGCTGCCACTGAAGTCCATGATAACACATATGCTTCTGAAATCAGTTTGTCCCCAAGTTACTGTACAGTATTTTTTTTGCGTCAAAGTGGGTATTCACTCACAAAAGCTTATGCTCCAATACATCTGTTAGTCTATAAGGTGCCACAGGACTCTTTGTTGCTTTTTGCAGATCAAGACTAATACGGTTACCCCTCTATTTTTTTTGTTATCCTACTGCTATGGAGAATTTAATAATCAAAATCCATTCTTATAGGCTTATGGGGGATAGAATGCAGGTATTCTTTAATCAGGTTCTAGGAGTCCGTCACATCCATTATGTATTTCTTGATAGGGTGCCTCTTCCTTACCCTTTTTCAATAGCTCCACAATCAAGGAACAGTTTTCTACAGTGACCTAAAAGCAAGTAATAGAGCTACCATTCTTAGGTACTTATATGACCTCCATTACCATAGTATAAGAAAGCCCCATAATCCTTTCGTATATCTATCCATAATCTTTTAAGGTATGTAGGGACATCTTTTCCCCATTTTATAGATGGGGAACTGAGGCACAGAGAGACTGAGTGACTTGTCCAAAGTCACTGTGGTGGGTCACAGAATTAAACCGAGGTCTCCCAAGTCCCAGACTAGATCCTTAACCACTGGGCAAGCCTTTCTTTGGGAAGAAACAAATCTGTTTTAGAGCATCATAAAGTTGGTCAGGACAAAATTAATAATTTGATGCGAGTTTTATATTAAATGGAAATATGGTTTTATTTGTGACCGCTAATTACACAACTTAAAGCTATTAACAGCACTAGTGGAATTTTCTCTCATGGCTGGTGTAGCTTTGCCCTGCAAAAGCCAAAATACATAAAGCAAACTAGAGGCTGATAAAAAAATAATTACACAGATCATAAAATTAATTGTACAATTTGTATTAAAAGGTATAAATTAGAGTATTTAAATATTATTTTTATGGTGCATTAGGTGGAATTATTTTAAGTAAATGGTTTATTTCAAGGAAACTGTGAAATTGATGAATAAATCTACTCTGTTCCAGGGCTAAGCATTTGAAACGTAATCTGCTCGGGTTTTATGTCCCCAGGCCAGTGTACCCATGTTTGCAGTAGGGTGTAGGTGCTACTAATATGTGTACAACAGGTGCATGTAATTTAACTGCAGAACTAGTCAAAATATCTTTAATCAGTCAATATTAAGTCAAACCATATGGATCCATGACTAGAAAGATCTTTTTCTAGTGAATCAGACATTCTCACTGCCTATGGATCAGTCTCCTGCAGTACTCAGCCACCATGGGACAGAGAATGTCCAGTTGCTGAAATTTTAATCTGTCTGCTCTGAAGTAACAGCTGCAGGTAGTTGTGTGATGGCCAGTTTCTTCATTTTCTGCTTTTACATAGGTGGAGGCTGGTGTAATTGATGAACTATGTGTTTGCCTTCCATGCCCTGGAGAGTGCAGAAATAAAATGGCTTGGCTAGTGCATCCCAGTGCCACTAGGGATTCAGAATCAGAGTTAGGCATCACTCTGTCCTCCCTCTGTGACTTTAAGTTTTACACCCTGAAGGAGTAGCATGCTGGTCTGGTTGTCAATTTTCAACACTGACTTTGCAATATCATAAAAGAGATGCAATGGAAACAAGGAATAAATACGATGTAGAGATGGAAGTATTTGCAGTACATTCTCTGTTTTTGCTGATGCAAAAATCATCGGAAGCTAATTTACAGCGATTATTTCTACCAACAAGTACACAGCTTTGCTAAAGTCATGAGTGTGAAAATAATTTCATCCATATATGTCATCAGCATCTCTTGTAGTGAAATAAATAGTTTTACAGTAGATAGGAGTGCACGCAAGTTAGGACAAAAAAGGCTTGCAAAGCTGGTTGGAATAGTCTGAACATAACAGCTTCAGCCAACATGAATACGCCAAACAGTAGGTGTTTATTTTCTTCACTTTCTAGAGGACAGATTCTAGCCTTAAGTTAGGGATGAGTATGTCAATATTCAACCAATAGGTTTAGCTTATGACAAGCTCTTATTAGTTGACAGAGGGGAAAAAATTGTTGTAGCATGTGGTTGCCTTGCTGGGTGGTCCTTCTGAAGCTATAATCAACACACAGAGAATATCTCATCAACACACAGCCCAGCACTGCAGATTTATCTGATCAGATAACACTGATTGAGGTGTGCTGTCTGAGACTTTTAAGAATCCTGACTATGTATTGTTTCAAAAATAGAGTAACCAGTTGCAAATATAATTTTCTTTCTTTGTATTAAAATAGTTCTGAATTTTGTGGTCCTCCACCCCCTTCCCCAGCTCTTATTCTGGCCTAAAAATTCTGTAGAATATAACCCCCAGAAATCAGGTGACAAATTGTTTTATGAGATTCTACAGGTTTTTTGTTTGGAGAATGAACCATAAAATATGGATTTTATTTTTCAAGCCCTTTAGGGTGGGTTAGTAAAAATAACATTAATAGATGTTTAAAATGAGCCTGAGGGTGGGTAGATCATGAAACCCTCAAACATTGTCATGATAGATTGTAAAATGAGTTATGTATGTACTATTTCATCTTTTGATTAATTAAAATGCTTTTAGAATATGCATTAAACAGAATAAGACATCCTGTAAGGGCCTTACAGTAAAGGATTAGAAAAATCCTTACAGTAAGGATCAACAAGACCTCAGCAAATGTGAACATTTTGAGAGATACTGGAAAATAGTTTCAGGAAGACTGAATTGACAAATCAGAGAGCCTATGCTTAGGATTATACATAAGAATTCCTATGTAGTCAGACAATTTTGTGAATTTGTAAACATATGGGGAAACGGAGTTTTTTGTTAACTGTGAGGGTAAAGAAGAAAAATAACCCCAGAACTACAGTATTCGAGGAGTATAGGAGGTGTGTATGTGTATTGGCTTTTTCTTTTATGGCACTTGTGAAAAGAAAAGATTCCTTCTTTATTATATCCCTCTGAGAAGACTTCAGATCTAATGTTCTGGGTAGCAGAAGACATCCACTCTACTTTCAGCTTTTAAAATACATGTCAGCACTTAAGTAGGGTAGACAGCAGCACTAATCATATTAAACACAGTCTCTAAACTCATGGTGAATGCATAATTAATGCATTGTTTTAGAGGTGCTAATATATTGGTCAAGGGCAGGAGCTTCATGCATAGCTCACCATATGGGTGAAGAGGAGAGAACCAATACGCTCTGCAGTTTGTGACACCGTAGCTAGCTCTGCTCACTAAATCTTGTTTGTTACACCTCTAATATGAGCCAAAACCATCATGCAGCCTCCATTAAAGTGTTTGCCACGTAGAACCTCTCACTGGGATAGTAAATGCTAATTCAGTGTCAATTAGAAAAATGCCTGTAACAGGGTGCTGCAGTTAATAAGAGGCACTTCTGTTGATTCATTTTCCGGGGGGGGTGGGGGGGGGAAGGAATGGAGGGGGGTAGGATGTATCTGCTCTGTGTATTGTAGGCATCTTTCACCACTTTCTGTTTATTATTTTAAATGAGTTTAGCTTGGATACACTTTGCTATTGTACCATTATTTTAAAGTTTATCCCAAATTTTTCTTCTACACTGATATGCATTTAGAACTCCCTCTGCAAGGAAATCATTAAATTCCTTCAGTCTAACGTTTAAAAGGTTAAAAAATAAGCCACTGAATTACAGTATTCAGGCAAATCTTGGTCAGATTCTGAATTAGTTCAGTATAAAGTTTTTCCTCTATATTGTAAAGTGTGTAGCATGTAAATTAGAAATCTGTGCTAAATTACAGGACATAAGTTTTGCACTGGAACATGTACAAATATATGTGCATTTCCATTTATATATTTAATACAGTCACAAGTGAAAACTGATTTAGACCTGTTTTGTCATCTTAACTTTCAAAATGTGTATAGGAGATATCTGCTGTTTTCTGGGGTTTTCTGCAACTACATTCCTAGACAAAACATTGTTTCTCCATGTTAGCCATGTGTTAACCTCAAAGATGTTAGTTTTATAGGTAGTGTTGCCCTCATAAAACAAAAACAAATGGGTAACATTTTAAGCTAGCCTGCATAGGAAAAGGAGTTTGAAATAACATTCTATTCTTCCCCCCACACGCTCTTCCCCCCCCTCCTAGTTTAAACTACTGTTATATTTTTGGTTAAAGGTTAATGTGCCTTTTATTGGCCTTTTCAATCCTGCATCTGTGTTTGGTTGTAGAGGGGAGTGTATCACATGAGGTTTGTACAACATGCCTGTAGCAATTATATGTTGTACCAGTAATCTCTGGGGATTCTTCACACTTTTTTGAACCCTGTTATCTAAACTAATTGCCTCCATATCGTTGCCACAGTTGTGTTTTAATTCTACTCTAGATTTTTTTGGCCAACAAATATGATGGCAGTATTTAGAAATAATGTTAATTTACATTTTAAAAAATAAATTGCCATCAGTACTAACCTCATTAAATGTTTGCAACAGCAGTTTCTCTGTTAGAGACTAAGTATATTATTTTTGTATCAATTATAATTTGGAGAAAGACCACCCCCCAAAAAAAGTTATATTAATTAGCAGAAAAGACTTACTCAAAGCGCATTAAACTATTTAATTCATAATTTGATAACATCACCTCATTCGTTTCTTTACAAAATAATTTACTGAGAACCATCATTGAGCTATAAATGTGCCTAACTGTGGAAATGTTTTTTACTGTTTTGCGGGGTTTATTGTATTTTTCTATATCTATAGTTATTTTCTCCTCATGTGTTTAAGGGCCAAATCCTGATCTCACTGAAGTCAGTGGAAGTTTTGCCAATGTCTTTAATGGGACCAGGATTTATCCCTAGAGCCAAATCTTCTGGGAAAATTTTTTTTTTGCTAATGGAAAGTCTGGATAAGGAGGACGATGAATCCCAAAAGACATCATCACATAGTGGAAGTATATTATCTTCTCCATCTTCACGTTAATGTCACTGCCAAGAGCTAAATGTCCTTGATTTTATAATTAGAGTAATTCATAGGACATAGTAAAATCCTACGTCTGTCTGCAAGTTTTGTACCTACTTAGTGTGTAGTCGCTTTCTTTGTTTCCCTTCAAGTAGCCATTGTTTGTGTGGGTTTTTCCTAACCCAGCAGGAGAGAGTGAAACATTTTTAAAATAGGAAAATATTATTAGTAAACCACAGAAATTAGCAGGAGGACTCATTTTAGGTATATGACACCTAAAATTACTTTTAACTGACAAAGTTTTTATCAGTTTCAAATTATGTCATCCCTTTAATTTAGTTCAAATATTATTTTCTCATTGCCCAAAGAGAGCATGAAGAAGAGCTTCACAGTAACTGCCATCAACTGGTTGCATTAGGCTGAGTGGTAAGACCCTCACTAAAAATTACACAGCACTTTCTAACTACAAAAAATGCCTCACTTGATTTTTAATTAAGGTATATTAGATAATTTGGCTTACATGTAATTTTGTATCTTCAGTAAAAAACTAGCTGGGTCTGTTCTAATTAAAAATATACATAAAGCTGAATTGCTCAAATCTTAATATCTCACAATTTCTTTTTGAATGTACAGGACAGTCATTGTATTTTAGGTATATTATCTCTCTTTCTGCATGCACGCACCACCTATGTGATTAAAGAGCCTCATAAAATGAACAATCCCCTTTAACCAAAAGTGTAATAATAATAACGTAACTTAGGTCAAAAGATACAGAACAAAATAATTTTCCTGATACTGTTCTCTTAGCTCCTTCAGCTATATATTATTGCACATTAGTGTGTATATCTATGTACACAGATATACACATATACTACTACATATACACTGTACTACTCATAGTATTTTCCAGAATGAGATGATGGCAATATGCATGTTTAACTGGAACATGACTTAATTCTGCATATGTTCTCTGCACATTCCACTCAATATATGGATGATTCATATATGTCCCAATATAGAGGTTAGTTTATTACCTACCTGCTACTGTATAGCGTCTTTTTTTTCCACGGTGCCAAAACTGTCTACAAGAAGGCACATCAAAGTTCCCTCCTCCTCCTCAAGAGTGTTTTTAATTTATTCAAAAGTTACATTTTTAATAGTGCTCTGAGTCTTCAGCTCTGTGTGGTTTTTAAATTACAGCAGCAAACCACAAAGACAAAAAGCCCTAGCCTAGACTTCTTCAGTTCCTGGATATAAATCTGACTGACTTTACCTTTGTTGCAGTGGGTAAACTTTAAAGGGACATTGTCAAAACAGTTTAGGATCAAAATTTAAGTGGTGGGGTTTGCATAGAGGGAGAAGTAATAAGCCTTCTTAAACCATTTGGAATTTCTTGGTGAGATACAATAGTATGAAAAAGAGTTTCTTTCATTGTACTTCCTGTGGCCCCGATCCTGCGAGTAATTACACAAGTGAATAGGCCCACTGAGTTCAATGGACTCTGTCATTCATAGGCACTCTTGTGTCTGAGGGCTTGTCTACATAATGGATTTTTTCACTGGTGTAGCTTTTAGCAAAGATGCGTTGCACTGGTGTGATTTACTCTGGCTAGCTACACCAGTGCAAAAATCCCTAATGTAGACAGAGCCTTAAGTATATGCAGGAGTGGAGTCCATGTTTGTAAAATTGCCCTCCTGCCTGATGCATCAGGAATCTCTGTAATGTCCTTGTATGCTGTCTTCAATAAATAAATAAATGTACACAATAAATTAGAGAATTTTATTTAAAAAATCCAAATGCACAGAAACGTTTCAATAATTTTTATTTCAGTGACAAACTGTTTTTATTGACTTAAACATTGCCCCATACTGTTGGAAATGCAAAAACACCTGCCTTATGCTAGTGCAGGAGTTGGCAACCTTTCAGAAGTGGTGTGCCGAATCTTCATTTATTCACTCTGATTTAAGGTTTCGTGTGCCAATAATACATTTTAATGTTTTTAGAAGGTCTCTTTCTATAAGTCTATAATATATAAACAAACTATTGTTGTAGGTAAAGTGAATAAGGTTTTTAAAATGTTTAAGAAGTTTCATTTAAAATTAAATTAAAATGCAGAGCCTCCCAGACCAGTGGCCAGGTCCAGGGCAGTGTGAGTGCCACTGAAAATCAGCCTGCGTGCCGCCTTCGGCACGCATGCCATAGGTTGCCTACCCCTGTGCTAGTGCATGTGAAATTGGTTGTTGTAGTTTCACTGTAAGCTGAGTGAAATGTAAACAAATTAAGGATACATCAGAAAATAATATGAAATATTACATTTTAGGAGAAAAGTCAGATTTGAAGACTGTTCAGTGTTAGTGTTATTAGTAATGTAGATAGGGACGTTTAATGGAAATAAAAATTTCATCTAGGCAATGTCTCATTAAGAATAATTTTATTTTTAATAGTCATCTTGGCTGATCTGTGTAAAATAATTTCCCAGAGCCAAATTTCTTTACAGATAAACCCAACTACATTTTTCTCTCAGCACTGTTGCTGACCTCAGTATCTGAGCTCTTTTCCATACTTCATCTGTAACAATGCACGCACTTTATAACACATAAAAGGAAATGCACAGATTCCACCAATGCTGAAGAGAGAGAAGTTGTGCAGAGCTACTACTGCACACTTCAGAATCTCCACATTGATTTCAGATCTATTTGTGAGCCACAGAAGTCGAGAAACACGGAGATAACCCTAAAGCCTGTTCGCATAGAGTGGGTAACACCAGCTTCTTACACCTTTCAAAATTGCAGTTGGGTCGGGGAGCTTTGGGGACTGAGTGAGCACGTGAAGCCTTAGCGCGTGACTTTGAACATGGTCTGTTGTACCTGGGGGAACTCTTAATTCAGAAAACTGTCTCTGAGTGAAGATTGATGAAATGTGAGCAATACATACATTTGTGGGTAATTTTCTCTGCTGACGGCTGGTGTCTACTATTTATTCAAGTAAATAGTGTTAGTGTGTACTTATTCACGTGTACTTTTTTTATCCAATAAAAAGTACCACAAGGAACACTTTTTTTTAATTTATAAAAATAGTAATCATCATGTCTGATATCGTTTCTCATTTTCCCTAAGCTTAGACTTCTTTGCATTTATATTATCAGGATATTATATGTTGGTGTTAGTGTTCGTTAGAGCCAGCTACTTATACAGACTTGTTGAAGAGTCAGAGACTGTTTTTTTAATGCAGATTTTGAATCTTGTAAATATTATTTAACAAATGTTTACCTATTCTGTGCAAGCATTTTGAGAATTCCAGTAGGTGTGTCTTGTAAATTACAAAAGTAATTACATATCAGCTTTGGAAGAGAGATCACTCTGCTGTGTTCCACCCCATTCATAAACTCCATTCTGATTGAGTAGGGGGAAGACTGAAGATAACACCTTGGGCTGACAATATAGTACTTGTTTGCAAAACTTTTAGGAATGACACTTTTTGAAGTTAGCTGTGTAGATTTTTATTAGTTTGGCTGTGCTAATGTGTAGTCACTTGTGCACTGATTGATCAGTTGTTAAATTTGAGTTAGTCACTCAGCTGGCACTTTCTTTGAGATAAGATTCTGGAAGAGAACAGGCTTATCCGTTTACGTTTCTTGCAAATAGTAACAATGTAGGATGAAAGAGAGGCCACCTCATTTATATCCCAGTTCAGTATGAAGACCCTTTCTGCCAAAATCCTAGTTAACCTTAATTTACTCGGAGGTTCGGAAGTTGCAGCCACTTTATTAAAAATGGGGTTGGGAGAGCCCTGAAGTTCTAAAAATTATTTAAAGCTGAATTTAAATGCATATCTATACACACAGACATTAAATATAATATGTGTATCATTTACAGTGAATGCATGTTCAATCAAGAGGGAAATGTGCACATATATTAGGAAATAGATTTCACTTCGGCAACCCAGGACCAGAATGTTGGGTGCTGGATGTTTCTTCTTATCAGCTACTCCAGCTTCTAGGGATTTTTCTGGACTGGGGGTGGAATTGTGTTTGAAAACGTGTTTTAACATATATGCTTTTAAACATGGCTTTGTACGTACTGTAGTCAGGGGAAATCATGTTAAAAAAGGACTAGCTCGTTGTTGAAGATTAGTACATAGATGGAACCTCTTGGCTTCTCACCTGCCTCCTGTCTCACTCTATTCTCCATGTTGACCTATGTGGGCCAGCACAGATGGGTGCACAGCCACCTCTGCATAACTCAGATGTGTATAAATACGCACACACACACTGCAATGTGGTTTGGGGCCTTGCACCACTGGCCATTTGCACCACAGTGAGTTTCAGACTAACTTAAACCCTGGGTAATCTTAAAAAGAAAAATCAGAGATGAATACATTCTGAAAGCAGATTGAAAGTTTGACCCACCAAGGCCCTAATTCAAGGCTCACTGTTTCCAAAGAGCAGGGACCTGTGTGTTTTTCACAGGTTTACACATTAATGATAGAAGGGGAAATACGGAATGCATGAACTCAGGGCCTGGCAGGTGAATGAAATATTTCAAATATTTTGTCATAAAATGTATTTATGTATAATTAAGTCTACCCAAGAATTCTGTGGACTGAGGATGTTAAACAGTTTATGTATTTTATTAAAAACATTTCAGATCACTTGTAAAAAATGTTGCATGAATCTAATTAATCAGAATCATGAATCATGAAACATTTCAGTGGCCTTCAGCATTTCAGTAAGAAATGGTTAAGGGCTCCTTAAAGATATCTTTCATCATTTTAAAATCTTGTAAATTTTCTACATGTAGTAATAACCTCTTGAAGTTGTTTTTTGTTTCACCGTTTTTCCTTCCTTTGTGTACACACTGGTTTGTTGTTAAAGGGTTATTCATGAGCCCTGGGCTGATTCACTGGTTTGTTGTTTTACTGGTTGTTC
The DNA here is from genome assembly GCF_007399415.2 of Gopherus evgoodei. NCBI lineage: Eukaryota > Metazoa > Chordata > Testudines > Testudinidae > Gopherus > Gopherus evgoodei. The sequence goes on along the minus strand of NC_044336.1, from coordinate 8,661,490 downwards.
ATGAGTCCTGGTGGTCTGTTTGGGAGTTCTTTTAAGTAGTTTTTAATTTATAAAAGTAATGTTATAATAAACATAATATGTAGCAAATATAAAAAATGAAGAAAAACAAGTAAAATTTTAGCCTCTGTTAACTTTGCACCTGATTGTGTAAATACTTGTGTATAAACTTAACTTTATCCATGTGAGTAGTCTTATTGAAGTCAATGGGATTTACTCATATGGGTAAAATTAATTTTGTGTGCAAATGTTTGCAGGATCAAGGCCTTATATAGGATTTCCAGTTCAACATTCAGAACACTTTATGGCCCTAATCCTACGAAGATTTATGCATCTGAGTGGAACTATTGAAGTCAGTGGGACTACTTTTGTGACTGAAATATTATTCATCCGTGTAAGTTTATGCCAGATCAGGCCCTATACTAGTGAAATAATTTTAATTCTCAGATTCCGTTTTGTGTAGGCTGGTACTGTAAATTATTTTTCTCTGTGGAAAAAATACAAAATATGTTATTAAAGAAGCTTTCTATAACATTGCAGGATCAATCTTAACAAAGAATTTGGATAAATGAAGTACATGTAATGTATTCAAGTTAATCAATACTGTTTGTATTCACTTCCGATTTTTAATAAGTATCTTAAAAATATATTTGTTCCAAGTTTATGTAAAGTTTTTAACCAAAGTTCAAACTCCTCCAACATGATTGGAATGTCTTATAGGTTATTTATTTTAATTCTTCTCATACTGTGTAGTTCCTTTCTTAGTGGGTTTTTACAGGTAGGCAGTTGTTCTCAGAAATAGCTTACAGCAATATCTTTGATTTTATAAAGATTTCTAGGAATTAATAGAAGGAGAGACTATACGCAACTTAGCCCATTAAAGAGGAGGGCTTTATTATATTTGTAGCTAATATAATAAATTAATTATATAAATCATAGCCATATTAAACAAACCCAAAACTTATAATGTGCAATATTCAGTAAATGTTGGCTAACAGGATATGGCCTCCTCTTGAATCTATAATTTTAAAGCTCTATTAAGAGTTCTGATTTTACCTACAATATCCTGTTGTTTTGAAAGCATTTGTAACATAATGGACTTCATATGGTAAAGGACTGCACATCTCATGTTTCTCCACATTATAGACTAAAAGAGCCATGTAATGATCAGCTAAAAAGAATCTCATCTGATTTTAGGTTTTAGTTTGATGGTTTGAAGTTGGGCAGCAATCTTTGATATTCTTGCCAGTTAGGAATCTTTTTAACGTTCAAGTTTGCATTCCGTTGAAAGTTTTGCATGAAAAACCTGATGGACTTAAGGAAACTTGCAAAATTGCCTACTTTATCATCCTTCATCTAAAAGACGGAGGCATCTTACATATGAGGAATGTACATTTAAGAAAACACAAGTTAAAGTTTTCTGAGAAGTGAGTGACGTCTAGGAAATATTTTACGGCCGTTGAAACAATGGAGGTGAAAAGCTTATTCCTTTGTCAGATAAAGTTTCAGAGCACAGTGTGGCTCTGTGAGATGTCTAACTTTAGTGTGTATATGAGCCACAGATGTTTTCACCTCCAAAAATGGATGCCATTACACGTAAAAGGAGATTAGATCGGTTCTGTACAACATGTGCTTGTGCAGTATGTTGTTGTGGTAGATGTTGAAAACCAGTGGACTTAATGTTCTGCAAAGCAGGACTGAAAATAAGAGTCTACAACTTAAGCAGTAAAAAGCGGTTCTCCTCAATGGTAATTCTGTGGCTAGTAGGGAGTCCTTTCTTGTGACCCTTATGTTATAAACTGCCTATTGTTTTAAATGACCTTTATGTTCTAATCCATCACAAACAAGAGACTTTTCTCTATTTTTTCTATTGTAAAATAAGAAAAAGAGTGGTTAGAACCTGAAGAAGCAAATTCATCAAAATCTACCCTCAGAAATGTTGAAGGTTTTACATTGTATCTGTGGTAGCTGGATAAAAGGGAAAGATTTGAATTACAAAGTCAGAGCCCACTGGTGAACTGGCCAAATTTATTCTTAATATCTAGAATGATCTACTTTAGTACTTGAAACCATATGCAATTTCAGATATAAATATGTTAATCACAGCTAATATGCTATTGTGTTTCAATTACTCTTCTCTGAAATTTAGATTATTGTTCTGGAGTAACAAGTTCTCTATTATCTCTGTTCCAAAAGTAATATATTGATGACATTAAATGGTGGTATTTGAGTAATTTTGCTCTTCAACAATAGTGTTTTAATCATTGAAATCTCTTTCTTTACCATCAATCTTCTTATCGTTGTATTCTATTGGATTGATGTAGCTATTACTTTAGGAACTCGGAGTTATCTTCTGAGTAGACATGTGATTGATTTTAGACATTAGGCATTCTATGAGACGTTATAAACATTTGCCTTTCTATACTTCTACTTTGAAGAGAACTAAAAGCTTTGCAAACATGTCACTTTGCCTTAAAAGTTACCAATACAGCTTACTCTTCATCTGACATTGTATTTTAAGTCTGTAGCTTTTTTGCAGAAATTTGTAGAATTAGTGTTCTGGTATGTACAAAATATTCCCCAGTAGTTTAGACAAGGCTTGGGAATAAGTTGTCAAATAGTCTTCATGTGTTTCCCAGTTAGGTATTTCTATAAAACAGTTAAAGATGTTTAGTTTGGTTTTTATATTATTTTGAAGGTAGGGAAGGCTGTTCAAAAGAGGGGAAAACCTTATATTGGCGGAAGAGGAAGCAAATGTCATCCTGAGAGTATTTGAGGCAAGGTAATATACTAGCGCTACTGGTATTCCTGGTTTTTCATTTTCTAAAATCTATATTTGAATAATCTTGAGCAAAGTTCATCTTTCCTACCATGCAGACATCTTCCCTTTTGATGTTATTTGTGAACCAAACTATAGTTAACACCAGGGGAGTTTAGTTTCACCCAAAACCTTTTCCATCTCATTTCTCCTGATGTGTGCATCTGATTGTCCAAGTAAACCTGGTCATGGTGTGCTGCCAACTTGTCTCAGTTGCAGGTCCAAATGAGACTTCTGCTTAGGGTATTCTTCGCTCCTGATTGTATGCACATCTCATATTATGGTGCTAGGAGCTCTCTGTGTGCACCGAGGGGAGAACAGGTCCCATGTGTTAGAGCTGTCAAGAATTTCTTCTTCCAGTACATTGCTTTCCTTTTTCATCTTTGGTAATGCTGCATTTAAAAAAAAATTTTTTTTTTTTTGCACCTCCTTATCGATTGCCCATCAAACGTCAAGTTTTCTAAATCCTTATTTGCAGAACTTTGGTAATGCTACAAGTGATTTTTGTGAGATTTCCCAGCAGTCTCATGTATTACTCCCACTTTTTGTGTTGCTTTCACTAGAGTATCAGCTTAAGTGGGAGGTGAGAAGAGCTCTGGAACATAAGTAAATATAGTTTTATTGTTCTTATGGTTTATTTCCTTTGTTTGTGAAATCATGGACCTTTGCAGTTTTTTCTTGACATCTGATGTATGGAGCACATTCTCTCCTCTACCCCCATGTTTAAAAAAGTGACATATACAAATATCCAATGAAAACACACACAAATATTATGCTGTCATCTAATAAAATGTTTTAAATAATGTTATAAATAAAAATGAAGCTGGTGTTTTATTCTGCATTTAGCACCCATGAGAAAGCTAGCTTTTTTCCAATTAATTATGTATTTATATCCCTGTAGGTAGGTTAGTGATAATTCAAAATAAAGCACGTGGCTGACTAGATAGTGTTATGCTCTGGGTGCAGCGTGAGGGGAAAAAAAGCCAAAGGAGGAGAGTATTCACCCACCTGAGAAGTGAATTAATCCAGAATAAGTACGTTTTGTGACGATACCTTTTTATTATAATTTTTTAAATGTAAGCGTATGTAACTGTGTGTCAAAGGTTTTTTCACTGCATCACTGTTTTTTCTCCATTGTACTTAAAAACCTTTTGCCTGTGTGTGTCTGACTAGCTCAACTTTTACAGTTATCTCTCAGTTTAAGTTCACAGTTTTTTAATAAAAGTTTGTTTTCTGTGGATGGACACAGATGTATATAGATACAATTTAAAATAATATTGTGTGTGTGTGTATGTATGTGTATGTGTATATATATATTATGTATTTGTTTATTGTTTGGGCTGAGGGGGAGAACAATAACCCCAAACATAAACAAAACAAAAAATATCCTGTTGCTAGTTACTACATAAATTGAAATGAATTCAAGAGTTCAAACAACTCTGCTTCCAAATAATATTCGTACTCTTCATCTCATGGAAATTGATCTTGCATTGCTAAAAGGTAGTAGTGGCTGTAGTTACTTTTACCCATCTTTGCTGATTTGACTTCAGTCTTTTTTCCACGGACACGAGTGGGAATACCAGCAATGTTGTGGCTGTTGTGCCAATTTCAGCTGTGACGGACCATGGAAAAGTGAAAGCTCTGTATTTCCAGCTGCACCTTCAAATATTTGGAGCCTGGTAGGTGGCCTGTTTTCAATTAAGAGAAAAAATGTAATAGGGAGAATTGTAAGCTCTCTGGGGCAAGGACCATAATTTACTATTTACTAAATGTGTAGCCTGCTTAAGCAATATAATCGTAATAATAATGCCTCCTTTTCATGAGCATAATAATAATGAGCACTTAAAAGTGTTTTTCATCTTCAAATCCTTTATGAACATTAACTGATTATGATCTGTTAGAGAAGGAAAACAGTATGACTTGGGTGGATAGAAGTTGTTAGAAGCTGATCTTTGGTCAACGAATCTGACGCTCCCTATCATAATGCCCATTTTTATAAATATATTGTTGCTGGTTTCATAAAATTAATTCAGTACTGAATTAATAGAAATGATGGATTCCGGGGCAGTTTTACATTGTAGAAACGGTCAGTATTCTTTGGCAAGGTTGCATTCCTTTGGCAATAAGTAGAGCAAATAGCATAAAGTGTTTGCTAGAAGGAAAGTGGATTGACAGAAGAATCTATAAAAATTGTGGCCCTTAATCATGGCATACAAAGGTGAGAGGTCTCCCCCCTGTAAAATTGCTGATAGGATAGAAAAAGACTGCATTGCCATTTTGCAAGTAAGCTTTATTAAGGTGAAAGAAGCTCTAATGGAGGGAAGGAGAGGCTGGGGGCAGGAAGGTACTTTCTAATTTAAGGCCTTGTACTGCAAACAGTTAATACTAGACACAGCACTTAGTACCATGAGTGATCCTGTTGTCTGAATAAGACAACTTGCATGAGTAAATTCGAGTTGTGTACAACATTTTTGCAGGACTGAACCTTCAGGTATTTAGTTTCTTTAAGCTGTTAAATTTCACCTACTTTGCTGTCGATATATTTTCTTTTAATGCCCATTTAAAAAAAACCCTTCTGATGTCTACCTGTAGTATGAAAAACAAGGTGTGTAACATTGTGATAGGAGACAATATTTTGCATGGTCCCCGTCTTGCTTTTTTAATTATTACAACCTCTTTGACAAATTAACATAGTGATAAAAACTAGATGAGGAATGCTTACAGAAACAATCAAATCTGTGATTTTAAAAAATATATCCTACAAAGCAGCACCGACCCCTTTTCCAAATGAGATTTCTGTGCCATTTGTTTAGCATGACATTTTATGAACACCTATAAAATAAAAAGTACTTTGTCAGCTTTCAGATCTAAAGACTGAATTAAGAGCAAGAAAGTGAAAAATAATTTGAAGTAAACCAGCTTCCAAAATCTGATTATTACTAAATGTTTTGGATGAGTTATTTCGGACTGAAAATATTTGTAAAATTATAGATTACATATCTTGGAACAAAACAGCAAGTGGCATTCTTCCTCTCCCATCTCCCCCCTCCCACCCCCCTACATCTCCCAAACAGAATTCCTTACATTGATTTTGTTGTTCAAGATATTAAAGAAAGAAAGTGTGGTTATCTAAGACATGGCAAACAAAGAACCTAAGGATAGTTTACAGATATTTTTTAAGTTCATGATTAGGGCAGTATGTTTTTAAAATGTCTTAAAATCTACAATCTTGAACCGAGTAAAATTACTTACAAGCTAAGTGCAAAATCCTTTTATGAGAGAAATTGCCACAGCCAAATTTTCAATTGTTCAAATACTTATGAAAAATTGAAAGCTAAATTAATTGCTGGTCCTGGTCCTGGTCCTGAATTGAGGGGTGTGTAGTCTCAGCTGGATCAGGCTCTAGAGTTTGTTTCTAGGAATAAACTGGCTAATAACATGTAGCACTAGACGATAGTTTAATCAATTTGTTGTAAACATAGATTGCAATATAATTCCATAAGAATAGTGAATAATTCACTAGCATTATTTAATTAGAATCAGTGGTCAATATACTAAAGTATATGCTTATGCAAAACAAATTTTAAAGCTTCAACTTATGACATTGGAGATTTTTACATAAATTGTCTCCCGTTTATTGAGGGCTCTGTTTATTCCGTTCGCTAACAGGATAATTCAGTTCTGAAATTTTTCCCCTCATCAACTCTTTTTTTTTTGTTCCAAAAAACTTGAATGAAAACCCATCTCCCTCCTCTCCCTTTGCTTCAGCCACTTAATGATTTTCTTTTTTTACTCTGTTATAAATGTAGTCTTGTGTTTTGTGCATTATTTTTATTTCATTCTGGAACTGCTAATAGTATCAAGGGTTTTGGGTTGCACTGGTATTGGAAAACACGATTTACAGCTGAAATAGAGTGTCGTTAGGGGTTTTTTATTCACATCCTGGGGCTTGATCTAAATCCCATTGAAGTCAATAGAAGTTTCTTTCCACTGACTTCAATTGAGCTTGAATCAGGCCCACGGAGAATCAAGAGTTTTTAAAAATCTTCCCATACTGTAAACCACATATGATGTGTCCTGGTGGCAGTCTTTAGTTGCTGCTTAGTTTAATAAGTGATCTTGCCTTGGAAGAGTTTTTCTTAATATTGCAGCTTCCAAAGTCTTGAGTCGCAGTGTCAGTTTGAGACATATTTGTGGTCCGGTTTGACAAGGATCATCTGTTCTTTATTTATGTGACATTCCCACAGTGTAAAAGGAATAAATTGATCTGATAAGCATATAAATTGCAGTTTACTTTGGAATAAGCTAAAATAATCTAGGTAATGTGTATAATATAAATGAAAAACTTTGCACTATTTTTATTGCTGACTTTTAAAAATAGTAAACAATCTGTAGGAGTTTGGCCAAAAATCCAAACAATGGCAAACATTGCAGCTTTAGAGAGTTCAACCCAAATTTTAGATCTTGATTTTTAAAGATAATAAATTAATCTAGTTTTATTCAGAAAGTGGAACCTATTTACCAGCTGAAACGTTTGTAACAAATCAGTCTCAGTAGGATGTATGGCTAACACCTATTGCAACATTCTATTACTAATAAAGCTTCAGTGCTGTTCTTTATTTAATGAGCTGAAATGCCTTTTTTTAACCTGCTCCCAAGGGCCAGCAGATTTACAATCCTTTTGGTGCTCATGGTGCTGCAATATTTCCTTTCACAGTCTCTCCTCCTCCAACTGGTGAAGGTACATTCAGGGTAACTAACATTATGTCCTCCTCCTACACTTTCCTTTTCCTGAAACCATCAGATAACTATTTGTTTGTTCTCAGATACCCTGAGAATACGCCCTCCAACTACAGTTTTTTAAAAGGCCAGTTTTTCTTTCTGTGTTCACATGCTCATTGTTTTTTGGGGGGAATGCCGGAGGGGATTTGGTTTATGGCTTGCACTCCATATTTATCCTAAAATCTTTGATTGTTTCCTGTGACATACTTTTTCACACACAGCATGAAGGAGACCAGACCGATTCAGGACAATCCCCCAAAAGTTGGTGCAATGCCAGAATCTTATTTGTCTAGAAATAAATTTAAAAAATCACATGTACAAGGAAAATCTCAGGTGACTTTTGGAATTTATAAGATTTTTTTCCCCCCATCCCCTTCCCTTAGGCATAAAGAGGCAAATATAGGTTGGGAATCTGATAAGGAGATATGTAAATATCAGTATTTTATTACTGACTTTACCAATGTATTGGCAAAATACTGTTCTGTGTCAATCAAATAGCATAAAGTATTTGATCAAGATAAAGGTGCTTTATTGATATGGTGTTCTGCTAATATCTTCTAAATTATAATTATAGAAAATGTGCTAGAAGCAGTCATATCAGCAAAATCCCTTATGTTATTTAGGTATTAGACATGATTGTAAAATATGATAGAAGCACCTATAAGCTCCATGCTTGTTAAGGATCACATGCTGTTTTGAGAAAGAGAAAATAGGGTTATAAACTCCGTGGTTCAGTTTTGGATTGTATCTGGGAATATCACTGTCATCTCAAAGCCGTCTTTCATGTTTAAGAAAAGCCTAAGGTCAATAAAATTGGGCAATCTTTAGCATTTTAGATGTTCTTAAAAAAAAAGTGTACAAATAAAATTGTTTTGAATAATCAGTGTCAGATTGCTTTTATTAATTTAACAGATCAAAAATATATCATATTGGGACTGAGATTACTGTATGTGTATAGCATTTCAGAATACAGGATATTTTTCTCCCACTAACCTATATAATCAACATATTCTAAATATATTTTTACAACAAAATTTTAAGATACTAGATTTCTGATTTTAATCATAAAAAATAAATTGGGAAATTCACAGGTAAGGCTTCTGCTCGATCCTTGACTTCCCCCATACATAATAGAAGAAACATTACTATTACAATCCAAAATCTCATGCATTTATGGCATTATTTTGATACAGTTGTATTTAATTTCTGGTTTGGTAGACTATAAAATATAACAAATTCCACTTTATTTCTTTTTATCATTATCTAATATATTAAAAACGTGCTGTTTCTTGCTTTTTGAAAAACCAGTATCTGTTATTCCTTTTACTTTTCAGTTGCATGAAAACAACATAGGTCCATCTTGGAAACCCTTTCTTGGGTCAGTAGTCCCAGTGAAATCACTGTTACAACTCTCACAAATAAGGGTTTGCAAGATTGGGCTCATAATTACTACTTTTTATAACTAGGCAAAACAAAAAGGGAAATTTGTTAGAAAATCCTACTGATATTTCTCTGTTTGACCCAAGTTTAGATTTTGAAATTTCTTTCCTTCAACTTTTCCTTTTTGCACACCATTCATGAATTTGTTAGTATTAGTATGTGGTGTAGACTCCATTTCCTCATAGCTTTTGTGGATTTAATTTCATTTGGGGGTCTTAATTTGGTTTAAAAAAAATGTATATACACACATCCTGGATTCCATATTTACGGAAACTTTAGCAAATTGATTTTTCGCAGTTTCCGCAGCCTTGCCCTGGCTTTCGCGGTGTGTAAACTAGACATACTTTATCAAACTGAGCCTTTCGTCTGTTCCCTTTTACCTTCTTTCCCATAATCTATAGTCAGATATGCTAAAAGATATAGATATAGAAGTTATTGAAATAGTTTTTCCAATAACATGCAAATGACATCTGAAATCTTAATTGTAAAGGACAAATCTGGAAATTTAGCGTTCAAAACTAGCAATATATATTTTTGTCACTTTTTATTCTAGTTTTATTTAGGAATGATGGAAAAAGGAAAGTATGCAGGAACTCCTCACTTAAAGTCGTCCCGGTTAACGTTTTTTCGATGTTAAGTTGCTGATCAATTAGGGAACATGCTTGTTTAAAGTTGTGAAATGCTCCCTTCTGATGTCATTTGGCAGCTGTCTGTTTTGTCCACTGCTTGCAGGAAGAGCAACCTGTTGCAGCTAGCTGGTGGGTGGTTGGAACCAGGGTGGACCAGCAGCCCACCTATCAGCTCCCCACTCCGCTAAATTCCCTGTGCAGCAGCTGTTCTTCCCCCCACTGCCATGTGCTGCTTCTGCCCTCTGCCTTGGAGCTGCTCCTAGAGACTCCTGCTTGCTGTATGGAGGGAGGGGGGAAGAGGGAGGTTAATGTCAGGGTTTCTCCCCCTCCTCCCAGCTCCTGCATCCTGCTTACCCTATCTTCCGTAGAGCGAGGGGCGGGGACACAACAGATGGAGGGAGCTGCTAGGCAGTAGCTGTGGGTCTCAGTAAGCTGATTTAATTAACAAGACAGTGTACTTAAGCCTGAGGTCAGTTACTTAAAGGGGAAATGCACATTTTTTTCCTCTCACACACAGGGTGTATGTCTCTGTCTGCCCTCCCTCTTTTCCTTCTGCCTTGTAGAATGTTGTGAGAGTTAACCCTTGAGGTCTCAGTCAGTTGCTAGTTCATTTAGCAGTAAGGCATTCCCTGGGAAATATCCCACCCTCTGACTCCTCCACATCAACCAAGCTTCACAATCATCGCTGTGTACCAGTATTAAAATGTTTGTTTAAAACTTATACTGCATATGTGTATGTGTATGTGTTTATGTGTATACATATATAGAGAGAGTATTTTGTCTGGTGAAAAAAAATTCCCTGGAACCTTAGCCCCTCATTTACATTAATTCTTATGGGGAAATTGGATTTGCTTAACATTGTTTCGCTTAAAGTTGCATTTTTCAGGACCATAACTGCAACATTAAGCGAGGAGTTACTGTACTTGTCTTAGGCCATTTTGATTTGGACTGTGACCGGGTTAAGGCAATATGTGGCCCACAGCAACCTGCACATACATTTATGGGAAGGTGGATTAGAGGTACAAAGTTTGTCCACTTTAGAAATCAAAGTCCAGATTGTTCAATTCTCCCTTAATCCACCATTGAATTTGAATTAGTGTCAATTTCACTGGAAAAGTTCTGATTTTCTCATTCAACAAAGGGGTAGTGAAGGTAAAAAGATTTGGAAGCTTTTGGTTTTATAACTGTTTGAATAATATTTTCAGGTAGTAAATTGTCTTTTTATTCGTAGCTGCAATGTCTATTCATTTTCAGGCAGGTATTGTTTAATTAAATAAATGTGTTTCTTTTTATTTATTAAAGGGGGCAAGTATGTTTGATTTCAAAGTATCAATGATGTCTTCACTGTCTTTTCTTTCCCCATGTTGGTTCATAACCTTTCTACTAGGATCTTTATCTGTTCATTTTAGAAGATTAAACACTTCTTGCCAATCTCTTTTGAACATGAAAGACTGAAAATGGTTTGCATGTGGGCAACAAGCTTTCCCTTCCTAGACTGGCCAGCATATTATTTTTGGATTGTTCTGCAAGTTGATAATATACAAACTACTTTTTCAAAATACAGTAGCTATTCTTATATCATGTCATAGGATTTAACTTGGCCCTTTTGTAAAAAAAAAAAAAAGCACATGCAGCAAATGGTATATAGGCCAACTGGGTTAGGGGGAAAATACCCAGTATCCTATCCATTATGTATGGCAAGTGTGGGACACATCAGCAATTTCTGACCTTTCAGCGGCTTCTCCTGTGGTCTCACTCCTCTCTGTCTATCATGCTAAATGCCAGGGCTGCCCTCTCTTCTTTTTAGTTGATATGAGTTGAAAATGACCGGCAGGAGAGATGGGGAAATCTCAGCAGTCTGTCGGATGAGAAGCTAGCAGTAGGGACCAAAAGCTCAGCTGTTGAAAGCTGTCAGAAACTTGCCAGGTTGCCCCACTAGATGAAGGTCTTCCGTCATGGTCTTTCTCCATGGCTGGAGACCCTTTCAAGACTCTGCTCTTTCTCATGGAAAAAAATGTAGCAGATATTTTCATTACTCTGTACTGAACATTCAAACACATCTCTGCTTTTATTTCCTCCCCTTGTTCCCTTCATCTGTCCCAATCCCCTCTCCATCTACCTGTTTACATCTTTCTCTTGCCCTCATGCCTTTTCCCACAATGTCCCTTATATTTGAGGAAGCTACCCTGCTCTCATATAGCAAACAGCCTCCCTCTGCTCCTTCAGATACCTCCTCATAACACACTTTTTCCATGAAGCCTTTTGAAAATGGTCTGCAAGATTCCATCACATCTTCCAGTCCACACTGTCCCCTCATGCACAGTATTTGTGTTCTTGAAATGGAGAGCTCCATTTCATCCTTTGCTATAGTACCGAGCACCAGGCTGGCACTGAACAATATTAAACGAACCTTTAAATATATGCTACCAAAAAAACAACCAACGAACCAATAAGTGATTTCATCAAAAATATGTAATGCAGCTCAGGTTATCATAGTTAACAAAATTATATTTAGGTTAAAATCAGTGTTGCTTTGGATTATACAACTGCATCTATTTTTCATTGAGACAGTTTCACAGATCAGTAAAAATTGATAAATTTCAGAAACTTCCTAACAGGGAAAATTTGGGGGATTTATAACAGGTGGGTGAAGAGGAGATAGTGGATGTAGGTGTTCTGAACCTGGCATGTTGAACTCAGATTAAGAGCAACTGTGGAAAGAGGCGTCTCCCTGCCAGAACTTTGATTCATTTCAAGTTATTTCACTCTACCTCCCTTATTCACACTGAGGAGTAACTTACTTTGTGAGTAGTCCTAGTCTTTTATGGGATTACTCACAAAATAAGGCACTCCTCAGTGCGACAAAGGGTGGCAAAATTAGGTCCTAAATAAATATCTTTAGTTATGCCTCCTTTCCCAACAGTGATGGAAAATGTTAGTCCTAGGCTTCTTTATAAGAGGGTTACACCTCTGGTAGATTAAATAGGGCGATATAACCTGTGTTGTACATATGTGGTATTTACAGGCCTGTCGCATCTTACGCTGGGGTTATGTTCCGCAGTCAGCGCGTAAAGCAAAAATCGCGTATAGTCAAAATTACATTGAGTGTAATGGCGGGCAGAATCACCCACGCTACAGGTACAGTATTGAAATGGTTATTTTTCTCTTTTTTGTTTGTTTGTTTTCTTCTTGTTTTTGCCAACCGCATAAAGCTGAAATCGCACATGTTAAATGCGCGTAAGATGCGACAGATCTATACCTACATACGTGCTGCATAGGAGAGTGTGTATTATGTATACACTGTGCACATCTTGTGCATTTTTGGTGGTAGATGGGCATTTTTAGCACAGTGTTTTCCTTCCTCTGTGCCACAAAGAGGTAATGCATTTGCTGATGATAAAACCAACAGGTGCCAGGGCTGTTGGGTACTGAAGCCAGTTGGCTTTCTGCCTACAAGCTCACAGTGGATATATTGTATGTCTCTAGGTTTTTGTGTGTTTCTATGTCCTTATGAGGGATGGGATAACCCAGTTGAAATACATACTTAAACTCCTAAGGGATTAAGTGTGTTTCCTTTGCTTTACAGTTCAGAATTTTACAGTTTCTTTGTTTGGGGTTCTCAGATTGCTTAATGATTTTTTCCCATTTTGCCCAGATGTGTATAATAGCAGTATTTGAACCTTACTAGGTTTGCCAATTTTATTACTCAACATATGGTATATCCTTTTATTTTTGTCTAGTATATAATTCTTTTACTCAGAAATCCCTTAGTACATACTGGTTTTCTTTTCTTAGTCTTGTGCTTTAATTATTGGTTTTCTAACCATTCAAGTCTCTGACATATAGTCTTTTGTAGTGATTCATAGAGACAAAGTTTCAGATGTTTTACTTGAGTATGAAAAATATTGTTTAAGATATCATTTACTAGAAGTAATATTAATTTATCATCATAATTTTAGAAAAAATAGCATTCTGTTACTCTTCAGTTTGGAATAAAACCACACCAGTATTAGTTAACTTAAAAGTTTTGTGCTGATGAACTGCATCAGTTTATAAAGATATGTACTTTGCACTGAGTGACTTAAATGTATCTGAAGGTCATTGTTGGGCAAGTAGATAACATATCTATATCAAAAGGCATATCCTCAGGTTGAATGTGGGCAATATTTGAGTTCATTTTGTATTTATACTGGTCAGCTTTTGTAAACAGTTTGGTTACAGAGACCAAGTTTGTTTTCCTGATGGATTCAGGACCAGATACTCAACCTGTGTAAATCTGTGTAGCTCCATTGAACTCATATCAGTTTACACCAGCTTGGGTTCTGGCCCAGACTCTAAATATGATGAGACAATAATGAATAGCTTTACAACTGACTTTCCATGTAAAGTTCTCTTTATGGCCGTTCTTTTCTAAATCATTTCTTTAGGCTTTTCTTGCTCTGTAGCAATCACCTCCTGAAATAGAGGCCTAAAGTAAGAATATCCTGCTCTGGTGGACAAGTCTGAAATAGTCTCAGAATAGTTTAGGATGTGCTGAAATGATCCACGCAGTACTTCTGTCCTGATAACAATCTTAGGCAAGCTTCTTGGTTTCGTTATAAAGAGATATTAAAGGAAGGTGAAAGAAATATTTGTCAACTTGGTTTGTTGTGTACTACATGGTCCCTTTGCTCTTTGTCCTCTTCCTTCCATTAAAGGAAAAAATCCATATTCGTTCTGCTCTTATTGCTTTGAACCTCTGTGACTGAGCACATTGAAGAAAAGATATACTCCATACTTTTATTGCAGCAGCATAATACAGGATGGAAAGTAATGTGGCAGTCTGCCCTTTATCACCTTGCTAAAAGAGGACAAAGATTTTGGGGTGGGGTGGGTTTATCATTGTCAGATGTAGTGGCTGGATTATGGCATGAGAGACTTTTGACTCCCTTCTTATACATTGTTTCTACAGTGAAAGTATAGAAGGGCCTCTTTTCTGCAATGTACTCAGACATTGTCAGACAAACTGAATCCTTCTTGGATTCAGGCAAACTGCAGTCTTACTCCCTCGACTTACAAATCTAGTTTTCTATAAGTATTTTCCTGATTGGACCCATGTTGATTTCATCTGGGGTCTTGACGCAACCCAGCGTATGTATGATGAAATCCTTGAATTGATGAAGAAGCACCCATAAAACAACAGACTACTTAAGGATTTGGTCTACTTATGAAAAATGTTTGAGTCTCGTATGTGGACATGCATGTTACTGCACTCATCTAAATTAAAATGGCCTCTTCTGACTGGTTTGATTGTATGCCTTTTTTTGTCTCTGCACCAGTTTTTCCAAGTCACGTCCACCATTCCATAATGCTGTTGGCACGGTCATATCTTCTACCTTATAAAATGGAGGGGTAGTCTGTGGGAGGGAGGAGGCAATTCAAAAAAAAATCAGACAAATGAAAGTCTGTAGTCTCAATGATTTTTCATCCAAATATATGTGTTAGCTGTCCATCAACATAAGGGTTGCCATAGCAGTCCAGATCAGTGATCTTTAATTATTTATTATTATTATTAATCATTTGTATTATCATAGTACCTAGGAGCCCTAGTCATGGCCCAAGAGTGGTTTGTGCAGGCACAAACAGGAAAAAAAAAATCTTTACCCCAAATCTATTGCCTTTAATCAACCCATAGTTACCTCATTATCAAGTGGGGCCCCAACAGTATATCAGACACAACCTTTCTAAGTAATGGTGGCAACAGGCGGCTTGGGAGTATATTTTGAACTGAAGGCACATTTCTTGGGAGATAAACTCCTCAGATCAGCATCCCCTAGTCTCTCTGGATCAGCTCTCGCATGACCATCAGAACAACCATGTGAGCCTAAGTCAAGCATATGGCCCGTACCATCCCCAAATAGGCTGGAGACAAGAGGAGGCGTGATATAGGGTACGTCCAGACTACTCGCCGTATCGGCGGTTAGCGATCGATTTTTCGGGGATTGATATATCGCATCTCATCTAGACGCGATATATCGATCCCCGAACGTGCTCCCGTCGACTCCGGAACTCCACCGGAGCAAGCGGCAGTAGCGGAGTCGACATGGGGAGGCGTGGACGTTGATCCCACGCGGTGAGGACGGAAGATAAGTCAGAATAAGATACTTCGACTTCAGCTACGGTATTCCCATAGCTGAAGTTGCGTATCTTACATCGACATCCCCCCCAGTGTAGACCAGGCCATAGAGATGCTACTCAGTCCTACTCATATGCTACCACTCAGAGTAACATAATTTTATGTAGCCATGGCACCAGCTAGACTTATAGTATTTCAGCTCTTTTTGTGTACTGTGACAGTTCTTATATGATGAAATTCCTGCAGTTGGGATAATACAGTATGTTCTCTTTCTGTTTATATAATTAAACATTCAGATCAGAGAGGTATCATGGTCGAGTGGACTCAATATAGGGCCAGGTCCCAGGTATTCTTGATTTCTAATCTCAACTCGGAAATTGACTCCCTCTCTTACTTGGAACAAATCACTTAATCTTTGTGCTTCAGTTTCCTCATCTGTAAAATAGTGATAATGCCTTCCCATAAGGATGTTGGGAATTAATTTGATAATGTTTATGCCTGGTTTCTGAAGTTCTGTATACCTGTCCACTGTTGTTATTACTAATAATAAACCACTACAGATCTTTGGTTCATCATGCATTTTGAAGAATAAAATTTAAAACTCCTACACATTAATATAAATCTAAGGTCCTTAAAATATCACCAATATTCAGGATGGAGCATGTGGTAATTTTCACATTTTACAGGTCTTGGTTCCTTATAGAGAAGACAAAGATCAACTTTCAAATACCAGCTAACATAAATAACATGAGACAGTTCCTGCAAGAGTGAGCTCATGAAGAAAGGGTTTTTTCCCCATTCCAGTGTGGAATAATCCTTTTGTTCTCAGGCTCGAAAGCATAGGCAGGAGAAACTTGCAGACTGTGTTTTAGAGCTGAAAAAAGCCACAAAACGCAAACACTGGAATTCATTCATATTGTCTAAAATAATATTTAAATATGGGTATAATGCATATGCATGTATAGTGTGTGTATATAAGACTATGCATGTGTTTTATATGCACATATAAACACACACACAAATGCTTCTCATACTAACAAAATCCAAAAGGCATCACTTCAGCCACCACTTGTGGTTGGCAGGCAAACACACTGTACAACGGTATGTGTAGCAGAAAGCTATGGGTTTTTAATATCCATTCAGAGCAGGAAGGTTCTTAATATCTTCTCCAAAAGATCCACATATAATAAACCTCATGGAACTCAATTTATCTACCTTGGAAGGAAAAGAAGAGTTTGGCAGACCCTGCTGGAATTCAAACCTGTGGTTCCAATGAGACTAGTTATTTCAAAAAACGAGGAGTACTTTTGGCACCTTAGAGACTAACATATTTATTTGGGCATAAGTTTTCGCGGTCTAAAACCCACTTCATTGGATGCATGCAGTGCAAAATACAGTAGCAACATATATATACACAGAGAACATGAAAAAATGGGTGTTGCCAAACCAACTATAACAAGACTAATCAATTAATTCTTTTTGCTGATGCAGACTAACATGGCTACCATTCTGAAACCTGTTATTTCAAAGGTCATGCTCAAACCACTGATCTGTCTCCTTCAGCATATTAATTCTTAAACTTTTACCATAAATAGGTTGGCTGATCTTTTGGTTAGTTTCCCTGGGATAGGTGGGTGGTGGGTGTGTGTGTTGAGTATAGTACAAGTTTTGTTTTCCACATGAAAACCCTTAAACCTTGTTCACCAGATAGGGGTGAGTCTGAACGATCGGCTTAAAAAATAGCTGGGAAAAGATGAACCATAGAGGTCAAGTGTTAGGAATTGGATAATCTGATTTCTCACCAAATATTAAAGACAAATATCTTAATGTAAAGATCCTGAACACTAAGTATAATTTTAAAACAAAGTAAACCTTCATGTGGTGGTGGTGGTGAAGTACTATTTTTTTTATTGACACGCCCCTTATTTTAATCAGCCATTAGCCTGCACAGTTCTCCCCACATACCATTAACTAAGAATGTTTCTGTTTTGACTGCAAGGTTATAAAAATCTATGACGTGTGATAGTGACAGCTAAAAAGGACCAGGATAACATATGTGTCACTATTTGCAGTACTATTTTGTTTTCCACACTTGAGTTTCTTCTTAAACTATTTTCAAGAAATCTTTACTGGCCTGAGAAGCTTTATCTTTCCACTTAAAAGGCACGGTTGCCTTTATCCTTTTTAGGGTCAGATTCAACAAAGAAAGTTTCTGGCATTAGTACAGGGGGAAGCCTGTGAAAAGCTGCTGAAGCATCCCCTCATAGTCAACCAGATTAGTTCTTCATTTCCTCCAGAACATGGGAGTTGGATATATTTTTTGTTGAATATGGCTGTTATTGAGGAAGCAGTTTATCTTTATATGAGAATCACCCAGGGTATATTTTTGTTCTAATAATAAAGATGTCTGTTTTTTAAACACACACATTCAATGCTGCCTTTTATGTTCTGTGCCAACGTGTATTTGACATTTGGGCAGCTCTCCTTGGTTCTATTACACCCTGTCCCAAGAAGCAGCAAGCTCAGATGGAAAGAGCAGTGAAGGTGGATCCTCCAAGCTTGCCTAAAAAGGACTCTTCCAAGCATCTGTTTTGGAAACCACAGAAACATGGTCCTCTAAGGGTTAGAGGGATTAGCAACAGCCAATCAGAGTCCTGCTGACCCAGCTAAAAGTTGCTTCCCGGCCATAGAAGATCAGATTCTGCTGGGACCAGAGGAGTGAAGGAGGTGCTTCACTCTGACTACAGGAGCCTGAGAAGTAGAGAGACTGTCATGGCTGTTTGAACTTACACAGCTGGGGTTGCAGAAGGAGAAGAGTCTGAGGGCATTGGCCCTGAGATAGAGCTTGAGGTGACGGGCCCAGTAGGAAGAGGCCCAGGGAAATAGCAGTGAAGGATTGAAGTGAGCAATATTTGGCTGCTGTGTAGGGTCCCCTGGGCTGGAGCCAGATTAGTGGATAGGCCCACACTCCCCTACCAGCCACGGGTAAAGTGTCATAAACCTCAAGAAGGGGACAGGGCTGACGGCCCTAGTGAAGGCAACCAAACTGTTTATTCATTGGATTTTTAATATCCCAGAAGAGGTTCATTTGGACTTTATGACTTGGCCAGAGGGCCAAGTGCCGTGCCACTGAAGATCCACCAAGGTCGGCTGAAAGCCTGCAGGGGGCATCAGGGGCAAGAAAAGGAATGTGATACTATGCCCATCTGCTTGGAGGCATTCAGGAGGTGAGGGCTCCTTTACAGTTGCATTTTGAATCTCTTATACCTAGCCACAGGGCCACTTAGTGTGAGGTGGCAAGGTCTTCGTTGACTCAGAATTCCCTTGATGAGGATTGTCTTCTGCCATGCTGTCTGTGCCAATGAAAATGGAGATGAGACTGCAGAATTCTGCTGGCCACTCTGACCCAACCTTTCCCTCAGACTATCACAAACATCATTCTTCCTTTCTGAGATTTTACATGTTCAATTTGTTCAGTTGTTTGAGGGAGGAATTTTTTGTTCATTTCATCTGTGCAAATAGAATTCTAGAATAAAAAATGCTGACTATGTTAATAACATTTGTGTATATTATACCAGTTGATTTTTAACTGGGGTTGTCACTGGCTGGGTGGTTGTTTGCATGCTTGTTTCTTGAGAGGGAACATGTAAGTGCCTATCTAGATAGTGCTAAACTGGGTCAAGCTTGGTGTCTGATAAAATAGATTACATATTATTATGTAAGGTTGTTATTTTAAATAATTACGTTCTTTTTCTTGCTCTTTGGAAAGGTTGGAAGTTGACACCTCCTACCATGTACACCTTGTAGGATTTCTTTTGTTTCAGTTTTCTGAGCTTTGCTGTTTGTACATATTCCTTTGAGAGAATTTGTAACACTAACTATTCTGCATTTTATAAAAGCTCTTGAGGAAAATATCCAGGGAAATACGGTTATTCAGTTTTCTTTTTTTATGAGGATGGCACTCAAGGAAGCAAGAGTAATTCTAGCCAGCATTATTCCTACAGATAACTTTTTATGTCTTGCCTCATGCATTGTGACATGCCTGGGTGAATTTGTATGTGTCAGAATCTGGCTTTTCTTCTCATTTTCAGTAAATTTTGCACCATTGAAATTTCTCCCAAGATTGCACAGTAATGGGCATTTACAATAACTTTCAGAAATCAAATGGAAAACTTGCAACTTGCTGGAAATGCCTACATATTTAGCTACAACTTAATGTGCTATTAACAGTGTGGCAAATTGCCGGCACTACTTTGATGGGTCTTGCGCTTTCTCTTCGGGGGGGTCAGGACTCCGTTTCTTGCTCCTGAACTGGGATAGTAATTTCCCCACTAGTGTCTTAGAGGAGGGGAGTGGAGAGGGAGGGACCCAGGCCCGCCCTCTACTCCGGGTCCCAGGCCAGGGGCCCTAGGGATAGCAGTAAACCACTTGAATTAGTGGTTCCTTTCCCTGAGCTACTTCCCTTTCCTGCCCTTCAGCTTGTGGGGGGCTTCCTGCCCTCCCTCTGCACAAGCCAGGAGTCTCTTTACCTAGGGTCTTGGTCTTCTTAGCCCACTGCAGCACTTCTCTAAACTTTCCTCTGCTTCCTTCCAAACTGTTCTTTGCTTCAACACCAATCCACTCTGCTCCAACACCTTCACTTGTCTGATTGCAGCAGGGGGGTTTTATCAGGTGATTGGCTTCAGGTACTCTAATTGGCTTCAGGTGCTTTAATTAATCTATAGCAAACTTTCTTCCCTCTACAGGGAATAAGGTTCCCTTCTAACCCTCTCCTGCTGCCCTCTGGCCATGCTATATCACAACAGCTATAATTTATTTACTAATACTAGCATAAAACCCTACCAGGATCGGAAGATTGGTCTACCATATGGGTTTTCAACCTGGGCAGTCTGAGGCCAAGATCATGGCCCTTGCAAGACACCATACAAACACAAGACAGTTCCTGGCCTGAATTGCTTACAGTTTAAAGAGTCAATACAGACAAAGCTTGGGAATGGAAACAGGCATGGAAAAATTATATGACTTGCCTAAGATCAGAAGGTTATTGCCAGAGCTGGGATTAATACCCAGGTCAGCACCCTGTCTACTAAACCATGCTGTTCCCCATCATCTCTTTTATCTGTATGCAGCACAGAAACAATGCCCTACCCGAGAGAAACCACTCTGCTTCTTCCAAGGGGGAAGTTAGTAACTTGAGCAAGGTCACCCACCGCAGAATGGGTAAAAGACACCTTGGAGTCATGACTTGCACTCCTGTATTCTGACCACTGGAGCACACTGCCAAGAAGAGCCTGATGTTGATGTTGTAAAACAATGTCACTCCTTTGAATAAATGCTCATCCCATGTGAAAATCTTCACAAATAGCCCTGAGTGAATTTGAAATGTGGCTTATTTGCATTAGGTAGATGCAGAGCTGTTCAAAGTGTTTTAAATCTGTTGCACACCCCCCCCCCCCGAGTTGATAGACCTATCTGGAACAAGTCTGTTAACTTTATAAAAATCTGTGAAATTGGAGCCCCTGCCCTCAGGGCACTTCCTTGTTCAGCTCTGGCCCACATTATAAGAAGTGCTCACTTCTTTTAAATTAACACAATTACTTAGCGCTAACAACCGTGGACTTCAGCAAATGTCAAAGAGTAGAAAGGCTTCTTTAAAGGTAGCCATGCTATTTCTTTTAACAGTCCAAGCACTAGCTATGCACAGAGATCGGAGTGATTGATAGTGCCACTGAATTTAAAATTGTAATTGAAACCTATTAGTCTGCTATCACTAATCAGAGGGAAAGTTGTTTTTTGTTGTTGATTTTATTGCTCATTCCACTTTATCTGTATTAGTTAGAAGCGTAATATGATTGGTATTCTGCTGTGCCAGTGTATAGTGCCACTGAGGTACTCCCAGGAGTCCCACTCCCTGCTGAAATCTATATTTCTCTGACAGGTAGCTGTTACAGCATTGGAGTGATTTCTAATACTAATACTTTGTATTTCCCATGCAAAGACTTTTTTTTAATTATTTTTATAGGTGAGAATGACATATATGTTAAAGAGCCTCCTATTTCTTGAAACTTAATTACAAAGGAGTCAGTTGGAAAAATAGTATGAGTCTGGTGTAATCAGTACTCCAGCAGACCTGCTAATCTTTTCATTTGGTCTAGACATCAAGGATGCTTTGTAGTTGTCTGGCTATATAGTGTGATAATCTAAAAGCTTCTGGAGTAAAAGCTTCAGGACCCTTTATGAAGGGGAAGAACCTCTACTAACTAGAAAAAATAAGTAAAAAAAAAATCCTTAGGTTTGCACATTCTTCTTACAACTGATAAATGCCCTATTTGCTGATTTAGTTCCTGAAAACATATTTTGGATAAAACTGACCATATGGGAAGTTTTAATCCATTTCTGAATACCTTGATGTTCAGGGACAATGACAAGCCTCTATATACTTTCAGTTAAAATAACTATTGATCTGTGGCATCCTGAGACATCTTTGAATGCTGATGACTCTCTGGTTAAAAATAGTTTCCATTAGCTCTCTTACTGATATATGTAGAGATTTCTTAATGAGTAACACAATTGTAGAGAGATCCCTATACCCCAGTGTTCCTTCAGAAATGAAAAATAGCTTCTAATATTTCCTCTCTGTACTACTTAGTTTTTCTTTTTGTTAAACTGAGGTAATCTTCATTATTACATGTGGCTGTTAAACTGTTTTAAGTACACTTAAAAAACATGAATATTTGTGCCCCTTTCTTATCTGCATATTCATTTTTTTCCTGCACATTTGTGTCACTGTACAGTTTAAATCTATGCAAGCCTCTTGTTTCAAAGGTAATTTTTTATTTATTTATGTTTTGTTATTACTTTGATATATGAAGACTTTCTGAAACTTTTTTTTTTCCCAGCAAGGATTTTTTCCCCTGATTTTTCAAAGGGAAATTTCCCGCCATTACTGATTGGTCCAGCACAGCCAATGGTAGTAACATAGGGAACTCTAGTGTAGATGATCCACCAAAACGTTAAGCACCACATCAATAAGACCTGCGATCATCAGGGTAAAATGACATAGGGCTTACAGTTCTGCTGGCAGTCAAATTACCCAGGAGCTCCCAGTGTTTCTAGAGTTGGCTGTATTGAACCAGTATTAGGAGTGGGGGTTCTTGCAAAATTTTCTCAGTATATAATGGCTAGAGAACTAGTAAAATTGTGACATCACAGGAGAAAAGAGATTGAAATCTAATCAATTCAGAGGGGTAGGAATTTCTAATCAGACTGGTTTAAACTTGGGGAGGGGCTACTTTTTCTTTTGCTAACACCCATTTAATTCCAGTGCTCAAGGAATAGTTGGAAAAGAGTATATCTTTCTTAAAAATTCAAGATTCTTCCCTCTTTCTTTCAGTGAAGATGTGAGTGCTGAAAAGAAACATCTCTGAGACCCCCTTCTCCCCCAATAAAAAAAAAACTTCTTCCAGCAAAACTAGCGAAGACCCATACTATGGGTTCTACAGTGGCACAGCTGTAGTGCTGTAGCACCATAGTGTAGACAATTCCTACAGCAACAAAAGGGGTTTTTCTATGATCTACCTCTCTGAGTGCCAGTAGCAAAGTTGTCTCAAGAATTCTTCCATCAACCTGTCCCTTCTGCACAGGGAGTTAGGTTGGCATAGCTACTGCTCTCACATACCGTGGTTATGTAGACCAGGCCTAACAGATTTTCAGGATTCCTTCATATAATTTAAAGAATCAAAACTGAGCACTGATTTTTAAAATATCCTTTTACAGATTACCTTTATGTGACAGTAAATTTTGGCTTACTTTGGGACAAGGGTTGCCAGGTGTCTGGTTTTTGACCAGATTGGCTGGTCGGAAAGGGACCTTGGTGGCTCCAGGCAGTACCGCTGACCAGACTGCTAAAAGTCTGGTTGGCATTGCAGTGGTGGTGAGGCAGGCTCCCTGCCTGTCCTAGCTTCGCGCAGTTCCTGGAAGCAGCCGGCATGTCCGGCTCCTAGATGCAAGAGCAGCCATGGGGGCTCTGCGCACTGCCCCTGCCTCGAGCACTGGCTCCGCAGCTCCCATTGGTTGGGAAGCACGGCCAATGGAAGCTGCAGGGGCAGTGCCTCCAGGCACAGGCAGCATGCAGAACACCGTGGCCCCTCTGCCTAGGAGATGGACATGCCATCCGCTTCTAGGAGCCATGTGGAGTCAGGACAGGCAGGGAGCCTGCCTTAGCCTCGTTGTGCCGCCGACCGGGAGCCACCTGAGGTAAGCGCCACCCAGCCAGAGCCTGCAACCCAAGTTCCCTCCCACACTCGACCCCCCTGTCTCAGGTCAGAACCCCCTCCCACACTCTAACTCCCTCCCAGAGCCTGCACTCCTCACACCCTTCTATACCCCACCTTTTATCCCAGACCTGAGCCCCCTCCTTGAAGCCTGCACCTCAACTCCTTGCCCCAGGTTGCAACCTCCTCCCACACCCTAACTCCTTTCCAGAGCCCACACTCCTCACTCCCATACTCACCACAACCCCCTTCCCCAGCCCTAAGCCCACACTCTAATCTCAGACCCCACCCCAGAGCCCACACCCCAGCCCTGAGTCCCCTCTCGCACTCAGAATCTCGGCCCCAGCCTGGAGCCCCTTCCTACATCCTAAGTCCCTCATCCCCAACCCCACCCCAGAGCCCACACCCCCGCCAGAGCCCTCATCCCCTCCTGCATCCCAGTTCCATACCCCAACCTGGTGAAAGTGAGTGAGGGTGGTGGAGAGCAAGCAGCAGAGGAATAGGGGATGGAGTGAGTCGGAGCGGTGGACTGGAGAAGGGGAGGGGCAGGAGTGGGGTCTCAGGGCAGAGGCGGGACAAGAGTGTTTGGTTTTGTGCAATTAGAAAGTTGGCAACCCTATTTGGGGCAGAGTACATTTCTCCTTCCCCTTTATAAAACGACCATCTCTGGTCATGTCCACACTACAGAGTAAAATCGAAATTAATAAAATCGATTTTATAAAACAGATTTTATAAAATCGATTTTACGCGTCCACACTAGGGCACATTACTTCGGTGGTGTGCGTCCATGGTCCCAGGCTACCATCGATTTCCGGAGCGGTGCACTCTGGGTAGCTCAGTAAAAGAATGGGACCAATAACTTCGATTTCCGTCCACACTAACCCTAAATCGATTTAGTAATATCGATTTTAGGGTTACTCCTGTCGTTTAGCTGGAGTACAGAAATCGATTTTAAGACCCCTTAAAATCGATTTTAAGTGCCTTGTAGTGTGGACGGGTACAGCGTTAAATCGATTTAATGCTGTTTAAATCGATTTAACGCTGTAGTGTGGACCTGGCCTCTGTTAAGGAACTGAATGATGTTGGTCTCCTGAGGGATTGCATGAGGCAAGTTTTCTCTTTGTAATTGGGCTAAGTTCTCTGGAAATAGATGTGGAGCATCTTGGAAAGATTCAGGGCTTGACTAGATTTCTTTATGACTTTGTGTGTTTGTAGGCCACCATGACTCTCCTCTCTAAAGTTATCAGATCTTGGTGCCAGATTAGATCTCTGCCAGCTTTTAGAAGCTTCACTGAGTTGTCAACAGCTTGTCTGCTAATAAGTACACGGTTCCTTATCAAGGCTGTATGAGCAAAGCATCTGGAATTGTGGAAATTCAGGAAAAATATCACTGGTTAAAGCCAACAAAAAATCACTGCAGATTTGGAAAATAAACCTCCTAACTATAAATATTTATGCAGCAAATCTATATGCTTGTGTTAATGAAGTATTTATGTGCTATACAATCAGCCCTCTAAATTGATTTTCATTTATGAATGTTTTAATATAGAGGATGTATTTAATCATTCATAACTTTTAAAAATGTACAAAATGCACATTTAGTTTGGGACTTTCAAAGGAGCCTAAGGGAGTTAGGCGTCTACCTACATTTCAGTTGCAGTTGGGTGCTTAACACCAAGACTATTTTGCTAATTAGTTCTTTTTGGTTCCTTACTTTCATGTTGCTGAGGGCATAACATGAGACATTTGCATTTGTATCATTCCAACAGCTAAATGCAGATGGCTCTTTTTGCAATATTTTTTCTCTTAATTGTGAACATATAGCGGTTCTTCTACTTAAATTCTGCAATAAAAGCTTTGGTTGTGGATTTATTCAATGGTAAGAACACTGGACAACTACCAAAAAAACCCTTTACTTATTGACTAGCACAGTAGTTTTGCAAATCATTTTCATAGTGTGTGCAGTTTTTAAGTGACTTGTAAAATTTGTGGTATTGGAGTCTTAAAACCAATGAAAAAATACAATCACATTAAATAAATAGGTGGGCTCAGTGGCACCTCCTAAGGCAGAAGTCTCACTAAGATTCCTAGGCCTGACTGTTTACAAAGTTTAATTCTTTGTCTTTCTCTATGGCACAGGCTTTTCAATAGCACATACAAACCTTGGAATATTTTCAATAATGTGCTTTTCTGTACATTCCAGTTTTATTTCATGCTTGCTATATGAATTTTACTGTGTAAATAAATAGTATTACTGGCTGTTGTAATTCTCTTTCACTGCATTGCATTAAGGGTTATCCTATCAGTCTATCTCAGGGCTTCTTTATGCAGAAAGTTAAGCTAAATTTACCTGTGAGTTGAGCTAAAGAGAGCTAAGGCCACATTACTTGTGAATGTGAGTGGTTCACACAGGGATTTAATGCACTTTATATTATGCACTTTAAAATCACACCTTTCGTTAATTTGGATTAACTTTCCTGACGGTCACTGTGTAGACCTGCTCTCAGAGATAATGCAGTGCAACCCTTAATTTACTGAATTCTGGTTACTTGATGTGCCAAAGCACCAAAGGATCCTGTGGCACCTTATAGACTAACAGACGTTTTGGAGCATGAGTTTTCGTGGGTGAATACCCACTTTGTCAGATGCATGTCGTGGAAATTTTCAGGGGCAGGTATATATATGCAAGCAAGCTAGAGATAATGAGGTTAGTTCAATCAGGGAGGATGAGGCCTTGTTCTAGCAGTTGAGGTGTGAAAACCAAGGGAGGAGAAACTGGTTTTGTAATTGGCAAGCCATTCACAGTCTTTATTTAATCCTGAGCTGATGGTGTCAAATTCTCTACCTACGCTACATTGATGACATCATCATCATCTGGACCCATGGGAAGGAGACTCTGGAAAAATTCCACCACGATTTTAACAGCTTCCACCCCACCATCAACCTCAGCCTGGACCATTCTACATGGGAGGTCCACTTCCTAGACACCATGGTGCAAATAAGTGATGGTCACATTAATACCACCCTGTGCCGAAAACCTACCGACCGCTATGCCTACTTTCATGCCTCTAGCTTCCATCCCAGGCACATCACACGATCTATTGTCTACAGCCAAGCACTGAGGTACAACTGCATCTGCTCTAACCCCTCAGACAGAGACCAACACCTACAAAATCTCCACCAAGCATTCTCAAAACTACAATACCCGCACGAGGAAATAAGGAAACAGATCAACAAAGCCAGACGTGTACCCAGAAGCCTCCTACTGCAAGACAAACCCAAGAAAGAAACCAACAGGACTCCACTGGCCATCACATACAGTCCCCAGCTAAAACTCCTCCAATGCATCATCAGGGATCTACAACCCATCCTGGACAATGATCCCACACTTTCACAGGCCTTGGGTGGCAGGCCAATCCTCGCCCACAGACAACCTGTCAACCCGAAACATATTCTCACCAGTAACTGCACACCGCACCATAGTAACTCTAGCTCAGGAACCAATACCTGCAACAAACCTCGATGCCAACTCTGCCCACATATCTACACCAGCAACACCATCACAGGCCCTAACCAGATCAGCCACACCATCACCGGTTCATTCACCTGCACGTCCACCAATGTAATATACGCCATCATATGCAAACAACGCCCCTCTGCTATGTACATCGGCCAAACTGGACAGTCTCTATAGAAAAGGATAAATGGACACAAATCAAATATTAGGAATGGCAATATACAAAAACCTGTAGAAGAACACTTCAACCTCCCTGGCCACACTATAGCAGACCTTAAGGTGGCCATCCTGCAGCAAAAAAACTTCAGGACCAGACTTCAAAGAGAAACTGCTGAGCTTCAGTTCATCTGCAAAATTGACACCATCAGCTCAGGATTAAACAAAGACTATGAATGGCTTGCCAACTACAAAACCAGTTTCTCCTCCCTGGTTTTCACACCTCAACTGCTAGAACAAGGCCTCATCTTCCCTGATTGAACTAACCTCATTATCTCTAGCTTGCTAGCATATATATACCTGCCCCTGGAAATTTCCACGACATGCATCTGACAAAGTGGGTATTCATCCACAAAAGCTCATGCTCTAAAACGTCTTTTAATCTATAAGGTGCCACAGGATTCTTTGCTCCTTTTACAGATCCAGACTAACACAGCTACCCCTCTTATACTTGATGTGCCAAGTTAACTGAGGCCTGGTCTACACTATACATTTTATATGGTAAAATAATGTTGCTTAGGAATATGACATCTTGCAACATTTTATACCAGCAAAAGCCCTAGTGTAGATGCAATTATATAGGCAAAAAAGTGATTTTGCCAGTTTAGCTTATTTCACTGTGGGAACCAGAATAAGCTGTATAAGTAAAAGCACTTTTTAACCAGTGTAAATGGTGTCTGCACTAGCAGGTTTTGCTAATATAGCTGTATCAGTAAACCTTTAGTAGCACAGACCTGGCCCAAGTCTCAAGTCTGCTCCCTGGAGTTACACTGACGGAAGGGCACAGCTCCCACAGAGCCTGTAAGATCTGCAGGAGCAGAGCTTCAGTGCTGTGGAGCTCCTGGGAGAAGAGAAAATCTTGGAGCTCCACAGGACTCATTCCCTTCCTCTCCCCTGCAGAGGGTCAGGCCATGAGGAAACTGATAGAGCTGGCTGCTTGCAGTGTTCAACATTTTCATTTAATCAAAATGTGCTGTTTCGTCAAAGGCAAAATGTTTTGCAGAGGCCTGTATGCAGTGTTGTTTTAGCCATGTCCATCCCAGGATATTAGAGAATCAAGGTGGGTGAGGTAATGTCTTTTATTGGACCAGCTTGTCTCTCTCGCCAACAGAAATTGGTCCAATGAAAGATATTACCTCACCCACCTTGTCTCTTTGCAGAGACCTTCCAGCTTCAACAAAATTTTCATTAGAAAAGTTGAGGGAGCAGGGTTTGACAGAGACAGATCTTCACGCTCGTTAGCTTGGTGGTTAGTACACTAATCTGGGATGTGGGACACCCGTGCTCAGGTCTCTACTCTCGCTGATTTAGAGTGATCTGGGATGAAACACGCTGCTCCAAATCAGGCAGAAAAGGAACTTGAATAGCATACACCCACATCTTCCGAAATCTAAAAGCTCAGGTTTTGAGATGCCAACAGACATTTTGACAAAATTCCATTTTTGCAAAAACGTTTGAAAGGTTTGCTGCAACATGGAACAAAAACACATTTCTAAACCTTGTAAGTTGCCATGGACAAAATTGTCATCCTTCAGCCAGCTCTAGAAACTGGCTTGATCCCTCTCTGCCTGGCATACTTCAGTCTATTCCTTTGTTGCTCTGGATGATTTTATGTACGGTAATTGAGTAAAACCTCAACCATCCAGTTTAACTAAGGTTTAGGTGCAATGGCCATACCATACCCAGTGGCCATACCATCAGGAAAGCATTTGAAATACAAACTGTTGAGCAAACTGTTGTATCACTGAAGGGAATCTGTGCCATAGAGGTGCAAATATCTACGTATCTGATAGCTGTTCAGGCAGGTTTATTAGGGTGAGCACTGAAAAGGCATGGCATTGCAGTGCCTGGGAGAAGAATCTGTAATAGTATTATTTGCATGTCAATATCCAGGAGATCTGAAAACCCACAGCTATTTTGTGATGACACCATTGTATGAACTCCAGATTTCAGGTGAAAAGTTTGAATCAGTTTGTTTATGCACTAACTGTTTTTATATGAGCATTGTGCAAGGCTTTTCACATTCCCTTCAGATGATTAAGAACTAGTGTTTATCAACTCAGAAGAAAGCCTCGTCAGGCCCCTTTCATCTAGAAAGTTGCTGATGATAGTGGAGGCACAGGGCAGAAGATTATAAAATACATTTAAAGTGGGAGAAGCTGGGGTGGGCATTATTAGGGATGCAAAATGTCCCCCTCAAAGGGAATCTTTAAAAGTTCTTGCCTTTATTATGAAACTGCATATTTTTATGGTATAAGCTGAATAATTTTTAAAAAGTGGCTAATATTTGCACATGCTTCACTCTCCTAACAGTATGGTTATTCAACAACATTGATTTTGGCAATACTGAGACTCAACAGAGCCAATAAATATGAGGGGGGTATATTCTGCTGTCGTAATGACTGGTGATTTTTATAAACACTAAATAAATTGTTGGGACTGCCCTCACATTTCCCACCCCGTGAGTCACATTTTTTTCAAAATATCAGTTGTTGAAAAGCATTAATGAATGGTCTACGGCCTTGAAGAAGTCTCTTGAAAAATGAAACAGACCATTGTGTCTGACCAAGGCTGTTGGTACAGACTCTGAAACATATAGGGTGGAAGTGTGATTTGTAGATTAGAAGAGAATACTAGACACTAGAGTTCAGGGATCCATTGCTAACACTGCTACTGATTTGCTGTATGATCCTGACCATTACACTTAACTTTTCTGCTCCTCAATTTATGCATTTGGAGTAGAGAAGTAATATTTACCTATAGCACAAGGGAAGCTGTTAGTCTTTCATAACCACGAAGAACTTTGAGAATCTTGATCGTAGGATGCTTACTATTGTTAAGTGCAAGTTAATGCAAAATATTTATTAGCTAGCCCAGTTCATTACAGTTCCTGCACATTGACATATCAGGAAATGTTTTCTATTTATATTGGATTTGTCCAGTTTTGATCAACAGCTTGTTAAAAGCAAGAAGCCATTCTGTGCTAGCAGCTATTGAGTTTAATGAAGACAAAACACAATTCTCCATATCATTCTATGTAGCTGATTAAACTGGGGCTATGAGAGGTATGAGCTGTATCTTGTTATATTTTTGCACCCCTTTGTATTGAAGGTGACCTATTTAAACACAATGAAAAATCATGCTAAGAGAGAGCCTTCACCATATTTTCAGATCAGAAACATGCTCCATAATTGTACCACTGCTTGTGGTGAAAATTATCATCTTGCTGAATGCCCGAACCAACCCACCTTGTTTGCTTAAACATTTTCTAAAGTATTTCAAAGTATCACTTTTTATTTATTCTAAGCAAGTGGATAGGGCATTTGTATCCTTCAGAAGGGTAATGGCTGATTAGGTGTCTTAATTGGTTTCTAAGTCGAAATTAATAGCATGTGGAATCCTGCTTGGTAACATGACTCGGTACTGTTTATTTCTTGACTCCTCTTTTAACTCTTTCTGAGATTGATGGGGGTATTATCTTGGAGTTTTATCTTTGAGTTTGGGAGATACGAGCAGTATTGGAATGACAAACACTTCTTGTCGGCTTTCGAAAGACTGATGACTTGATGCCCCTAAAACAGGTTCATGTGTTTGTGCTTTCTAATGAGTCATTGTGAGGCTGTCATGCCGCTTTCCCTCTTGACAAAGGGGAAGAAAAGGTGAGATCTATTTATTAGATATAAGTGTCTTTGTAAATTGACTTATGACTGTATGGTTTTGTCATCCAGCTTTTAACTAAATAAGAAAGCATAATATTATGCTGATTCAGTTTAATGGCTAGTTCAGGCACTACATGCAGGGAATAGTTAAGAAAAGAAAACAGAAGGTGGCTTCTAGACCTCCCCTTCAAATATTGTGCTATTTGGTTAAATAAATTGTTGCTATCTCTATGTTAATTCAATTTATTCTTAGCATATTGAAGTCCATTACCACATTTGATAAACACTTACCTTGTGCATAAAGAATATAGCTGGATGGAGAAAGAATTTAATAGGAATTAAGTCTATATGATTTGATAGAAATGTTATAGGGTTCAGCTGAATTGACTCTCAACCTGTAGACTTAATAGTTGTTTTAAACAGTCTTATAAAATTCCATAGTACAGCGATAACTTTCCATTATAGTCTATAAAAAGATTAGAAAGAAAATGCATGATAGAAAAAGTGTGTCTTTCTGTTAAATTTAGTACGACTTTTCTGCAAGGGAAAAGTTGCTAGTTTTCCTTTAAATGCTCCATTATCAGGATATAAAAAACCCTGATATTTCTTTCAGTCTGAAACAAGTGAAGATATGACGATTCACTTAGGTTACTCCTTAGAGACCAAATAAAGTATCAAGGTTCCTTTGATGATGGTGTCAACTTCAACTTTAAAGTTTTTCAGATTATAAGAAACTAAACTCCCTTTGACTCTTAGAGCAGCAAATGCTGGAGTAAAGTGATGTGAAAATGTTCCCTTGCAATATAGCATTAATGGGGAAAAACCATACAAAAATGTATGTCACTCTGAGTAATCAAAGAAAATTGTTAAAATTAAGATATCATGAGTAGGTCATTCATAAACTATCTATTCTTTAAGTAGCATCCCTATAGGAGCTCCAGTTCAGGTGAGCATCAGCCTCTCAAGCCCTTAATCAGAGATTTCCTGTTAGCAGTGTCCGTTTGGCTCATGAATGCTTCCTATACATTGTCATGCCACGCACTGAGGCTATGTAGGACTGCGCAGGTGAACCTCCCTCAGTTTCTTCTCAACCGCCTCAGCCTGAGATGGAGCCTTAGCACTGTCCACCTTGAGTGTGCCTTGGCAAAAATTGTTTATATTAGAGTTGTTAGTTTAGTTGTTAAATAGTTTATAGTTAGCTGATTTAGGCTTCGTTAGTAATGGCAGGGTTAGTTTTGTTTCCCTTCCTCCCTCAAAGCAAGTTTGCCTTCCTTGGAAGGGCATCCTGGCCTTTCCAGTGTTCAAACACTGCCTCATTTGCAGGAAGGTATCCTGATTAGTGCCCGCCTGTGTGCCTGCTGGCTGGGGGAGTCACATGTTCCCCAGGAGTGTAACTTCTCCCTGGCCTTTAAGTCTAGGACAAGGTGGAGATCAAGCTGAGGTTACTGATTGTGAAAGTTCATTTCGCCCTGCTTTAGACAGAGGTCAGGAGACCCTCTCTTTCCCCAGATGCCCATCTCTAGACAGATACAGCATTCTTTTCAGCTTGGCTTAGGTCTCCCACAGGAAACTGAAGATTCTAAAGACCTCAGTGAAGGGCCCAAGAAGAGGAGCTCTGGCTCCCTTTGTAAGTAGCCTGCTCCTAAAAGAGCTTGATTCCCCGCTAGATCAACGCTCTCAGAAGCCTCGGCCTCTCAGCTCTATACTGTAGAGGTGAAAGATTCCTTTGATAGCAGTGGGACTGGAAAGTCTTGGAGCTCATCTAAAGGCAAACGGAGCTCTGACCAAGCCTTAGAACCATCTACATGGGACAAAGAGGGCAAGTATAAGCCCTCCAGGCCAGTACCATCAAGCACAGCTCCACCTGTCACATGACCAGCAGCAGCTAAATTAATATAGAAAAGTATATAAAAATGTAAATCTTATAAAAACATGCATAACATCAGCCCACATCAAGTTCCAAATGTTCCATATAATTATAATTATGTACCACAATGCAAAAAAAAAAGAAAAAAGCTACCACTTAAAATAATCTCTCTAAAAATAACCAAACTCTAATCCATAGTAAGTATAAAATCATGGTGTGTATATAAAGTTGTTACATATAACATTTAAAATATCAATTATGTTTTCTATGTATTATTGTATTAATCGTTGCTGTATAGTGTCATGTAATATTTGTGTGACAGGGCTCTTATTATCTTATCATCACTTAACAGTGAAATAATACCCTCTCAAGGGGAGAAATGTAGCCAATAACTTTAGTTTATTATTCATATACTGTGTGATGTTATGATTAATTAACATGGGGTACTTCCCTTCGAGCTTTCCTTGGCTCCAAAGGAGTTTTCAAACATCCTAGTGGCAGTGGCCACATATCTTCGTCAAGAGACAATTTTAATGTTCCCATACCTCGATGACTGGCTACTCAAGGGTTGATCTTACAAAGCAGTCCTGTCATCCACTCAGAAGGGCCTTCCTGTGTTCCTCGAATTGGGTCTTCAACTCAATGTAAAAAAAAATATGTTTAACCCCTGTACAGAAAATAAAGTTCATAGGGGTGTCCTTGGATTCGTTGAGAGCCAGGGCCTAGATTCTCATGTGCAGATTCATAATGTTATCAGATCTAGTCAGGACCATTCAAGAGATTCCTTCAACCTCAGTAAAGAACTGTCTACAATTCCTGGATCACATGGTAGCTTACATCTTTGTTACCAATCATGCAAGGCTATGCCTTCTTTACTTCCAGGGCTAACTCAGAATGACCTATTTACTGAACAAGCACAGCTTAGACAAACAAATCTCAGTTCCCCATCACATGAAAGATTCTCTAGACTGGTGGAAAGATCAGCACAATGTTGGTATAGGCATTCCTTTCCTTCGTCCAACTCCAACGATCACCGTGACGACAGATGCATCCCTGTTGGGGTGGGGAGCTTATCTCAATAATCACACAGTCCTGGGCAGATGGTTGTCTTAGGAAACCAGTCTCCACATCAACCTGTTGGAAGTCAGGACAGTCAGGAATGCCTGCCTTCTCCTCATCAAAGGCAAATCAGTCAGGATCATGACAGACAATGTGGCTTGCATGTTTTTTGTCAATTAGCAAGGAGGGGCAAGAGC
Organism: Gopherus evgoodei; assembly: GCF_007399415.2. NCBI lineage: Eukaryota > Metazoa > Chordata > Testudines > Testudinidae > Gopherus > Gopherus evgoodei. The sequence continues at coordinate 8,626,921 of NC_044336.1, read as the reverse complement.
CTCCTCTTTGTGCGTTGAAGCAATGAAATTTTGGAACTGGTGTATAATTCATCATGTTCATATTTCAGCTCTCTACCTCCCCACCATTTAGAACATCACAGCCAATGCTCTCAGTAGGCATTTCTCCCAGGACTAGGAATGGGAATTGGACTCTCAAAAACCTTCCACGGTATATTCAAAAATTGGGGACTTCCAGAGATGGACTTTATTGGCACCTCTGTGAACAATAAGAGAGATGCCTTTCTCCCACTTGAGATGAAGAGCCTATTCTATGTGTTTCCCTCAATATTCTTAATACTGAGAGTGATGAACAGACTCAGACAGGACAAAATCAGGGTTATTCTTATATTTCAAACTTGGTCAAGACAAGCTTGGTATCCTTACCTGCTTCACCTGTCCATCTGCCCAGCAATCAAACTTCTGATCATTCCTCATCTCCTCTCTCAAGAGGCAGCTAGTTTTACTTCATCCCAACCGAGAAGTCCTCTGCCTCAGGGCATGGCTTCTCAATGGTTTTCAGGGCTAGAGTCTGTCTGCTCTACCATGGTCAAAGTTCACTTGGATGCTGTATTATCCTGTCCCCCAAAATTCTTACCTAAGGTATTATCGGACTTTCATCTTAACCAGTCCATTCATCTTTTCCTTCTCCAACCCCCCACACCAAAAAAACCCACCACCAACAGAAGTCTCAGCAGGAAGGCTCCATACATAGCTTAGATGTCATATGGTTGTTGACCTTCTGTCTACATAGGACCAAGCAATTTCTGAGGTCACATAGATTATTTGTTTCCATTGCAGACAGGTCCAGGGGATCCACAATGTCCACTCAGAGGTTGTCAAGGTGGATCTCTGCGTGTATTGTTGCTTATTATGATGCAGCCAGTGCTCAACTCCCCATATAGAGTGGAGCAAATTCTACCAAGTCACAAACAACATCCATAGTATTACTCAAAAATGTTCCAGTATTTGACATATGTAAAGCTGCTATATGGGCTTCAATACATACATTTTCTAAGCACTTTCCCTTGATCCATGCCTCCAGATCTGATGCAGTAGTTGGTAGTGCTATTCTGTTTTCACTTCTGGACTCAGTTCTGAAGCTCCTCCCTCCCAACAAGGATACAGCTTAGGAGTCACTTGAAGTGGAGAACCCATAGGGACACGAAGAAGAAGAGAAGAAGTTACTCATCTTGCTGTGAAGTAACTGTGGTTCTTTGAGATATGTCCCCCGTGGGTGCTCCACTACCTGCCCTACTTCCCCTTGGCTTTGGAGTATTCTCCGTGAGACATTTGGGTAGAGAAGGAACTGAGGGTGGTTCGCCATTCTGTCCAGTATAGCCTGAGTGCATGGCACAAAGATGTGTAGGACGCATGTGCGGGCAAAATGGGGCACTGCTAATGGAAAATCTCCCATCAAGGAAGGCACATGTGCACCTGAAGCGGAGAACCCATAAGGACACACAACTCGAAGAACCACAGTTACTGTCCAGGATGAATAACCTCTTCTTGTAGATGATAGTTTCCACAAAATTGCCATATGTTAAAGATGTGATTTATGACTCTCATAATGAAATCAGTTAAATATTTTAAAGGAAGAGTCCTTGCAACCTGCTTTTAGTATTATTTTTAAGGAGTAATGTCACTTGTAAATCAAGTTTGTTTTGTCTGATACATGCAGTCCAAGAACTGTTGGACCATATTTCTGTTGTATGCTTTTGTAAGGCATTAAATATTAATGAATGCCAGTGTCATTTTACACCCTGGTCTATAATTTGCCTTTTTATTGGCTGAATTACAATATTCTCTAAGGGGGCACCTTGTTTTTCATTACCTAATTTTGCACAGTTAGCATGTTGTTGCACAGTAGATAAAGCATTGCAGTAGCCTATGGTAAATTACATGGATGTAGTGAGGAGGCTAAAATGGGGAACTTTTTTTTATTTTGCTCAGTGGAGATCACAGCAAATAGTCACTGAAGCAAATCAGTTTTGTACAGCTGTCAATAACGACAGCTAAGCATACTTGCAAAATCAGAAAGTTTGTCCAAATGTGTAGATTAGGTATTACATTAGCATGATCAGGCATGTGAAATTAAAATAATCTTTAAATATCCATAAGCAGGCATACCTGCTATTCTGCACAAAGCCCCACATTTGTTTTCCTTGTAACAAATAATTAGCACCAAAATAAATAATAAGGCAGCAAAGGGTATCAATCGTGAGTAGATGCAGTAAGAACACATTTGCATGTAATGCAAGGGAATAATTGACTTATGTTGGTTCATATTAAAGTGCCAGGTAGGGAGTGGAGTGTAATGAATTGCTGCTTTTAATAACTTTTTATCACTTCAGGTGATAGCTGAGTAACAATAATGGGCTAGGTCCTGTTGTGCAGATAAACTGGACCAAGTGAAAGTCAGGAGGTATGTGCAAAGATGTCTTAAAGCCCAACTTCGCACTCTTCTCCTCCTGCTCCAATTGCCGTTCTGTACAGGGTTCCCTGTGTCATGCAAGAGCAGCCTCAAGGCTGCATATATTTATATCAGGCTGCAGTGGCTACAAAAGTCTGAAAACATAGCTGAGTATCAGCATAGCACAGTATTGCCCACTCATGCACCTCTTTCCTAGCTCTGCCAGCAGCAAGAAGGAGGTGAGGGAATGTGGGGGCTCTTCCACTAGTGTTGACTTTTCTTCACCAGAGGATTTCTGGGTAAAGGAAGCCATCTTTAGGGTCAGATTTTACTGGCAGTTGCGCCACACCTGAAGGATCTGGCCTAATATATTGTTATGGCACATACAGTAATTTAAGCTAGATATTGACTAAGTGCAATTCCTTATATTCAGCATAGAGATGATTGTTTGAGAGTTTGGTTGTGTTTTTAAATTATAAGTTTCACATATAGATATCAGAGCATGCCTCCTGACAAACATAATTTACAAGGAAATCTCTTTGAGAAAATGACTTTGCAAAGTAATTCAAAGTGCATTATAGTAAGTTATAAATATGATTTTATTGAACTCTTGATAATTTGTCCCTAAAAAAATATACCATTCCAAAAGTATAATATAAATAGTTGTAAGAATGTAGAAATGAGCCTGCTAAATACGTACAAGTCCCGTCCTTCGCATCCTCCATTTAAAACTAACAAACACAGTATGGGAGGGAAGCAGGTACATGGTTTCAGGCAGATCCAAACCCAGGAGATTGATTACTTGTGGGTATGGGCAAAAGTCTTTTTAAAAACATAAAAGAACCACACCATTTTTCTAGATATGCAAGAGGAACACTTCACAGTGTGTAGAGATGTGTGTGCTGCTCTGTTGTGCTTTACCTTGTTTTTATAAGGCTAGATTCTGAGATGACAAATCTGCCCTAAGTAAAGGGCAACATGTTGGGTTGCCTGTGGAGCATTCCCACCCATAGTCTACTTCCCATTTGCCCTGCTGCTGTGGTTCCCAAGATACATTGTCTGATGCACCAGCATAGCTGCTTCATCCAGTGTGTTGGAAGGGGCAGAGTCAAAGCCACAGTCACAGGAGGTTGCATCTTTTCCTTTTGGGTGTGGACCTTGCTACTATGGTGCATGTGTAATGCCAACAAACCCTGATCATCGGCGGGCAGAATCAAACCTGGGACCTCTGAAGCTTAGTGCATCAGCCTCTACCCCATGAGCCAAAAATCAGCTGGCTCTTAGCTAAGGCTGTAGAGTAGACTCATTAATCTCTCCCTCTAAGTGATCTCAGTGAACATAACATAAGAACATAAGAATGACGGTACTGGGTCAGACCAAAGGTCCATCTAGCCCAGTATCCTGTCTGCCAACAGTGGCCCATGCCAGGTGCCCCAGAGGGAGTGTACCCAACGCGCAATGATCAAGTGATCTCTCTCCTGCCATCCATCTCCACCCTCTGACAAATAGAGGCTAGGGACACCCTTCCTTACCTATCCTGGCTAATATCCATTAATGGACTTAACTTCCATGAATTTATCCAGTTCTCTTTTAAACACTGTTGTAGTCTCAGCCTTCACAACCTCCTCAGGCAAGGAGTTCCACAAGTTGACTATGTGCTGTGTGAAGAACTTCTTTTTATTTATTTTAAACCTGCTGCCCATTAATTTCATTTGCTGGCCCCTAGTTCTTGTATTATGGGAACGAGTAAACTTTTCCTTATTTACTTTCTCTACATCACTCATGATTTTATATACCTCTATCATATCCCCCCTTAGTCTCCTCTTTTCAAAGCTGAAAAGTCCTAGCCTCTTTAATCTCTCCTCATATGGGACCCATTCCAAACCCCTAATCATTTTAGTTTCCCTTCTCTGAACCTTTTCTAGTGCCAGTATATCTTTTTTGAGATGAGGTGACTACATCTGTACACAGTATTCAAGATGTGGGCGTACCATGGATTTATACAAAGGCAATAAGATACTGTCCATCTTATTTTCTACCCCCTTCTTGATGATTCCTCACATCGTGTTGACTTTTTTCACCGCTGCTGCACACTGCATGGATGTCTTCAGAGAACTATCCACGATGACTCCAAGATCTTTTTCCTGGTTCGTTGTAGCTAAATTAGCCCCCAACATATTGTATGTATAGTTGGGGTTATTTCTTACAATGTGCATTACTTTACATTTATCCACATTAAATTTCATTTGCCATTTTGTTGCCCAATCACTTAGTTTTGTGAGATCTTTTTGAAGTTCTTCACAGTCTGCTTTGGTTTTAACTATCTTGAGCAGTTTAGTATCATCTGCAACTTTGCCACCTCTCTTTTTACCCCTTTCTCCAGATCATTTATGAATAAGTTGAATAGGACTGGTCCTAAGACTGACCCTTGGGGGACACCACGTGTTACCTCTCTCCATTCTGAGAATATACCATTTATTCCTACCCTTTGTTCCCTGTCTTTTAACCAGTTCTCAATCCATGAAAGGACCTTCCCTATTATCCCATGACAACTTAATTTACGTAAGAGCCTTTGGTGAGGGACTTTGTCAAAGGCTTTCTAGAAATCTAAGTACACTATGTCCACTGAATCCCCCTTGTCCACATGTTCGTTGACCCCTTCAAAGAACTGTAATAGATTAGCAAGACACGATTTCCCTTTACAGAAACCATGTTGACTTTTGCCCAAGTTATGTTCTTCTATGTGTCTGACAATTTTATTCTTTACTATTGTTTCAACTAATTTTCCTGATACTGACGTTAGACTTACTGGTCTGTAATTGCTGGGATCACCTCTATAGCATTTTTAAATATTGGCATTACATTAGCTATGTTCCAGTCATTGGGTACAGAAGCCAATTTAAAGGATAGGTTACAAACCATAGTTAATAGTTCCGCAACTTCACATTTGAGTTCTTTCAGAACTCTTGGGTGAATGCCATCTAGTACTGGTGACTTGTTACTGTTAAGTTTAGCTATTAATTCCAAAGCCTCCTCTAGTGACACTTCAATCTGGGACAATTTCTCCTATTTGTCACCTACAAAAGCCAGCTCAGGTTTGGGAATCTCCCTAACATCCTCAACCATGAAGACTGAAGCTCCACTTACAGGGAACTATCCGCAGACCACCTGCATGGAGCTCATGGACCACTGGTGGTCTGTGGACCATAGTTTGAGAACCTCTGTGTTAATCTATAAAGCCCTAAATGGCCTGGGACCTGCCTACCTGAAACACTCTATCTCTCACTGTATAATCTAGGCAATGTTGCAACTGACAGAGGCACTCAAACTAAATCTGCTGATTCATAAGGGAGAAAGCCGCTGGCAGGACAATCAATGTGAAGGCTTTGAAATTCATTCCCACTTGTCCTAGAAGCCCAAATAGTTTAGTTTCACTACACAGTGCAATGGCCATCGTTTTGAATGAGTGTTTGGGGAAGACTGAGGTGCATGGGGGTTGCTTGCGGACATATGTCTTTATTTTTTTTAAATCAAAATAGGTAGGAGTTCCAATGCTGCTCTGAAAAGGTGATTGATAGCCTCAATGGTTTTCAGATTTTAGCAGTTTATACAAGAAGTATCTGATCTTTAACTTTTATTTTATTTTAAAATTATCTGTATTTAATCAAATATAAATTTAGACCTTAAGAGTAGGTTTTCAACGTTCCCCTGAGCCTGTGGGAGGCTCTCTCCTATTTGCTGAAGAAACAAGGGGTTTAGTGCCCTTCAGTGCAGGTCTCTGACATAATGCAGTTTGAAAGTATGAAGAGGAGGAAAGTTTCATTGTGGCACATGTTTGTGTCTAGTAAATATCATTTGTTAAGTACAAAGGAGAGAAGAAAGGAAATGTTACTTGTAGGAACAGTATACTGGCTGCACATGCACACTTACCTCCTTAGAAGCTATTTGCACATCTAGGTCAGAGTCTGACCCTTCCCTGTTTTTTCTGTTTTAATTAATCCCTCGGTTATTCCCATACACACAATCTCACTCTAACACAGAGTCCTTTCACTTCCCACTCACTGTCTTCACCTAGGTGAATGCCACAAGCGTATCCACACCTGCAGTAACAGTAACTGCTTGGTCTGTGCTTCATCAGTCATATGCTTTGTGTTTCAGGGTGCATCTGTTATTCTGCTGTCAGTGTCAAGCCTTTATCGTTGTGACAAGAACAGAAGACAGCGCATTAGTAAAGAGGGCGTTGTTGAATTCAAGCTATGTCACTTTGACACTTCTAAGTGTTGACATAATCATGTACTCTTCAAAGTCCTTATAATGTGGTGGTGGGGGTTCTGATATCATGAAAGGTATTGCTTGGCAAAAGTGTAGCTGAAGAGGCTATCAGACTCCAGGAGTCTAATGATCATGTTTGTCTTGTTGGTCAATCTTGCTAAAGTGTTTTGGTTCAAATGAAAACAAATATAAATAAAGGGTGTACGCATACATGGTCTTGTGAAGTCAACCGTTTTATTCAAAGAAAGCCAGGCAACAATTAAAATGGAATGTTTGGGTTATTTGAGTACCCGGTGTTTCTCCTTTTGATGTAATTTGAATGTGTTTTGGGTGTCGTTTTCTCCAGAGCTTACTGACCCAAGCAATCAAAGTCTGTAGAGTACACCTTCTAAGTAACAATCCAGGTGGAGGACAGAACAGCAGGCCCCTGTTTAGTACAAGATGAAAGAATGTGTTCCCCCTTGTCCCTCTGGGAAATGGGCATGTTCCATAATATCACCTAGCTGTCTTTAAATGCTAGTTACAATAGAAGAAACAAAGGTACTTTTTATAGAACATTTCAGATATCCGGTCTGTGGATGTATAAGGATTATTACATACACCTACATTGTTTCTGATGTTATAAACTGTTGGCAGAGTAGTAACAAGTTGTTATTTCTTGAATTTTTAAAAGCTGAAACCACAATTAATACCATTAATCTTCCAGAACAGATAAAGTGTTAATTGAAGTCTGGATTTTTAGGTGTTCTATATTGAAAATATTTCCTTCTAAAGTGACAGATCCCAACACCTTCTTAGCAATTACTTCCCCTTCTCCACCAGAGACAGAAATAGAGTATTCTGAACACTATGTAACAAGGGAATATGGCTTGAGTGGAAGCTTTACAAAAATAAAAATTCAAAAAAAAATTCTGGCAGCTCATTTTCCTGACACATCTGTCTCTAGTTCTTCCAGGATGTGAAAGCTTTTTAGCTAAAATGCAGAAGCCCTACCTTCCTATGAGTTAGTAATGGAACGTTGTTTAGGCTTGCATTGGTCTTGTTTTTAATTAGACCCTTCTTTGAAATGGAAAATATTAAAGCAGATCTGTAGCTAGCACGGGGAACTGCGGGGCCAGAGGGTTTTCAGATACTTCCACAGTTTTATAAAAGCAATTTCTAATTCTTCAAATATTTACCTTGCTTTATTTTCATATCTTGAAGACAAACAGGTGCAGAGTTCACTTTCTGATATCCAAATGTATATTCTTCAAGCCAACAATCTCAAAAGCCTTCCGTTTTTTGTACAATTAAGGTGGGATTTTCTTAAGCAGGGCCTTTCCAAAGTGTTCTGCATTGGCCTGATTCTGATCTCATTAAAATCAAATTGCCATTGACTTCAATGAGAAGAACAGTGCCTGAGTGCTTTGGAAAATCCCATCCTTAATTTTTGTTTTTAATTACAGCTGTATATATTTGACTAAAAATACCTTTTTGTAATTTTTTTTCATTGACATTTCATAGAAATATGATGGAAAGGAAACTAGCAGGTTAACTAATAATGTTAGCTTTGATCTTGTTGACCATGAGAGTAAAGGGCAAACATAATGTACTTATTGTAAAAGATACTCTAATCATCATACCTAATAACAATGTGGGGTAAATCACTAAAAGACAAAACAAGATAAATCTTTCAGAATAATGAAATAAAATTTAAAAAACATTCCGAGCAAGAAGTTGGCAACTTGAGAGTTTGCTGCAGTAAAGAAAACTAGAAATGCAATTTTCTTATTGAATACATGGCAAAATCAGGAAATTGAAAGTAAAAAGAGAATTTCTAAAAATTAGCCAAAATGAATTAATTTGGACAAGTCCACCTACCCCATGCTATGCCATCAGGCCAGTTTTGTTTTGCTTTGGTTTCTCCAATTAATGCACTTTCAAAAACCTTTTTAAAATCATGCTTGTGACCTATGACATGGTAGTCTACCTCTTAAAGTAGTTGTGCTTAATAGCTCACTGTGTCACGGCCCTTTTGAAATGGTCTGATTATTTATACAAGGACTTGGGAGACACTGGGAGAGAGGGAAGCAGTCCTGAGAGTAAGAAGTATTTGGGACGCAATCCTGCTACTGTTTCTTTAAGGGCCCTAGGCCAGAGGGCTTACAGAGAAGGTGGGGCCCTTTCCCCCAGCCAGCTGGGGATGAGCTAGGAGAAGAGGGTCGTCTTAAATGCTGCCTCTTCATGCATAGCAGGGCAGACACCAGGAGACATTAGCAGGGAAATGCTGGCCTGCTGAACACCCTGAAGCATGGAGGCTAATTAAGGGAAAGGGGCCAGTTGCCAGAGTAGCATTTAATTTCAAAAGGGGGAACAACACAAATATGAGAGAGCTAGTTAAATGGAAATAAAAGGAACAGTCACACGAGTGAAATTCCTGCAAGCTGCATGGAAACTTATTAAAAACACCATAACTGAGGCTCAAACTAAATGTATACCCCAAATTAAAAAAAAACAGTAAGAGGACCAAAAAAAATGCCACCATGGTTAAACAACAAAATAAAAGATGTGGTTAGAGACAAAAAGACATCTTTTAAAAATTGGAAATCAAATCCTACTGAGAAAAGTAGAAAGGAACATAAACTCTGGCAAGCCAAGCATAAAAGTATAATTAGGCCAAAAAGAATTTGAAGAGCAACTAGCAAAATCCTCAAAAACTAACAGCAATTTTTTTAAGTACAGTGGAGTCGCATCTTACACAGGGATTAGGTTCTAAAGTCAGCACGTAAGATGAAAATCGCGTATAGTCAAAATTACCCTTGAAAATCCCTTAAATCGCCCACAAAGTACAGTATACTGTACATAGTTTTGTATATACAACACTGTACAGTAATATGTATAAATGTATAATGTATACAGAAATATATAGTATATAATAAAGAGTACATATGCAAAATATAATTTTATAGTACTGTATTTTCAATTACAGGGGGTAATTACAGGGGGTCATTAGGCTTGATGTCAATCCAGGAGATGGAGGTGCCGGAGAGTTTGGGTGAGGGAGAGCGAGTCATAGACAAAGCTTTTGGCTCTGGTTCAGCTTGAGAAGTTGATTGCGTAGGCTCATCTGCTGCTGGTTGTTTTTCCTTGAAAAACATGGTGATCGGCAACTGTCACTGTTGTCTCTTGAGCTGCTGAAACATTTCTTGATATGGTCTCAAATCATCCGTAATACTGCTTGTGATTTTGAGGCTTCGTTCCATAGAGGAATTGTATTCAGAAATTAAATCATTCAAGTGTTTCACTGCTTGGAACACTTCAAGAAATTTATGAAGATTCCAACTTGCTGGCTCCTCCTCTTCATCATCATCATCTTTGTCGTCTGTAGACGATTTTATCAGTTCCTCTAACTCTTTGTTAGTCAGTGTTTCCCTATGGCTCTCAATTAATTCTTCAATTTCTTCCTCAAGGATGTCAACGAAGACATCACCACCCACTTGCCTGGCCACCTGAACAATGCATTTCACTTCTTTGTCAATGGTCAGGAAACCCTTAAACTCATTCACACATTCTTTCCATAGGTTTCGCCAACATGCATTGACTGTTTCAGGCTTGATTGCATCCATTGCCTGTTTAATATAAGTAATGCAATCGGCAATGTTGAAGGACTTCCAACACTCCATCACATTAAGATTGGGATCAGCATCCATAGCACTATATATCTGTGAGAACTTACGCCTCGTGTACGTGGCCTTGAAACAGCAAATCATGTCTTGATTGAGAGGTTGGAGGATGGAGGTGGTATTGGGGGGGAGAAAGACAACTTCAACATCGTTATGTGGAAACCGGAGTGCCACAGGGTGGCCAGGAGCATTGTCTACGATCAGCAACACTTTAAAGTCAAGTCCTTTCTCTTCAAGGTTCCGCATGACCTCTGGAATGAAACATTTGTGGAACCAATCCAGAAATAATGCTGCCGTCACCCAAGCCTTTTTATTTGATTGCCAGAACACAGGCAGGAGATTTTTGTTCTTGCCTTTGAGTGCACAGGGATTTGTAGCCCTGTAGAGCAAGCCTGACTTTATTAAATGCCCAGCCGCATTGCCACAAAACAGCACAGTCATGCAGTCCTTAGCTGCTTTGAAGCCAGGGGCTTGTCCTTCTGATTTTGAAATGTAAGTGCAGTTAGGCATTTTTTTCCAGAAGAGCCCAGTCTCATCAGCATTAAAAACTTGTTCCAGAAGATAGCCCTTTTCTTCTATGATTTTTTTTAATTGTTCGGGGTAGGCTTTTGCTGCCTCTTCATTGGCAGATGCAGTTTCACCAATAATGTGCACATTTTTGAGGTTGAAGTGGTTCCTAAAACTGTTAAGCCAATCTTGGCTGGCTTTGAATTTCTTCTCATCAGAAAGCTGTCCCTCTTCAGCAGGAGATTTGAGCAGCACATAGAGGCTAAGAGCCTTTTCTCGAAATGTGTTGCCATCTATAGGCACACATTTACGGTTCATGTCTTCCAGCCATAAGTTTAATGCCTTCTCAGTCTTCACTAAAGTCTTATCACGCACCTGGCTCGTCACCTTAGCTGTTATTGGAGCACTTGATGCCACGGCTTGACGAATTTCTCTCTCTCAAATCCTGATGGCATGGATGCTAGATTCATTGCAGCCATATTTATGTGCCACATTGGAGACTGACATACCATCTCTCAATAAGTCCAACACAGCCAGTTTTTCCTCCACCATTGGAACAGATTGCTGTTTCTTCAGTTGAGCACCAGATGAAGTAGTTGGCTTGCGTTTAGGGGCCATGTTGTGTGAAAAATACACATCTTTAAACACTAGAATCATACTCACCACAGCGAGATGCTCACACTACGAGAGGCACATGGGAACTGAGACCGACTGAGGGAACAGCAGATTCACATCTCCCATCTCATGCTCACTCCAGGGCATGCATTCATTCGGTGGAGTCACCTACACTATTTACAGGTATCTTCTTGTTTTTCTTTTTTTTTTTGCCGAGCACGTATAGTTGAATTCGCGTAACTTAAATGTACTTATGATGCGACTGACTGTACATCAGAAACAGGAATCCTGCCAAACAATCAGTGAGGCTACTGGATGTTCGAGGCGCTAAAGGAGCACTCAAAGTAGACCAGGCTGTTGTGGAGAAGCTGAATGAGTTCTTTGCATCAGTCTTCACTGCAGAGGATGTGAGGGAGATTCCCACATCTGAGCCATTCTTTTTAGGAGACAGAGCTGAGGAACTGTCCCAGATTAAGGGGTCAATAGAGGAGGTTTGGAACTAATTGATAAATTAAAAAGTAATAAGTCCTCAGGACCAGATGGTATTAACCAAGAGTTCTGAAGGAACTCAAATATGAAATTGCAGAACTACTAACTGTGGTATGTAACTTGTTGCTTAAATCAGCCTCACTAACAGGTAGCTGGAGGATAGCTAATGTAATGCCAGTTTTTAAAATGGCACCAGAGGTGATGCTGGTAGTTACAGACTGATAAGATTAACTTCAGTACCAGGCAAATTGGTTGAAACTATAGTAAAGAACAGAATTGTCAGACACATAGATGAACATATGTTGGGGAAGAGGCAACACGGCTTTTGTAAAGGGAAAACATTTCTCACTAATCTACTAGAATTTTTTGAGTGTGTCAACAAACATGTTGATATGGGTGATCCAGAAGATATAGAGTACTTGGGCTTTCAGAAAGCCTTTGACAATGTCCCTCTCCAAAGGCTCTTAAGTGAAGTAAACTGTCATGGGATAAGACTCAGGGAAGGTCCTCTCATGGATCAGTAACTGGTTAAAAGATAGGGTGGGAATAAATGGCCAGTTTTCACAGTGGAGAGAGGCAAATGACGAGGTCCCCCAAGGATCTGTACTAGGACCAGTGCTGTTCAATGTATTCATAAATGATCTAGAAAAAGGGCTAAACTGTGAGGTGACAAAGTTTGCAGATGATACAATATTACTCAAGATATTTCAGTCCAAACCTGAATGTGAAGTTATGAAGGAATCTCATGAAACTGGGTGAGAGGCCAACAAAATTTCAGAGGAAATTCAGTGTTGATAAAGGTAAAGTAATGTGCTTTGGAAAACATAATCCTAATTACACATACCAAATGATGGGATCTAAATTAGCAATTACCACTCTAGAGATTGTGGAGTTATTGTGGATAGTTCTCTGAAAACATCTGCTCAATATGCAGCGGCAGTCAAAAAAATCTTATAATGTTAGGAACCATTAGGAAAGGGCTAGATAATAAAGAAAGAAAATATCATAATGCCACTATATATATATCCATGTTACACCCAGATCTTGAATACTGCTTGCAGTTCTGGTCACCTCATCTCAGAAAAGATATATTAGAATAAGAAAAAGTACAGAAGAAGTCAACAAAAATTAGGGGTATGGAAAAGCCTCCATATGAGGAGAGATTAAAAAGACTGGGATTGTTCAGATTAGAAAAGAGATCACTGAGGGGGAATATGATAGAGGTCTATAGAATCATGAATGGTGAGGAGAAAGTGAATAAGGAAGTGTTATTGACCCCTTCACATAACATAAGAAGCAGGGGTCACCCGATGAAATTAATAGAAACAAACACAGTCAGCCTGTGGAACTTGTTAGCGTGGGATGTTGTGAAGGCCAGAAGTATAACAGGGTTCAAAAAAGAATTAGATACATTCCTGGAGGATAGGTCTGTTAATGGCTATTAGCTAAGATGGTCAGGAACACACCCCGAGCTCTGGGTGTCCTTAAACCTCTGACCGACAGAGGTTGGGACTGGGTGACTGAAATCATAGACTCATAGGACTGGAAGGGACCTTGAGAAGTCATCTAGTCCAGTCCCCTGCACTCAAGGCAGGATTAAGTATTATCTAGACCATTCCTGACAGGTGTTTTTCTAACCTGCTCTTAGAAATCTCCAATGATGGAGATTCCACAGCCTCTCTAGGCAACTTATTCCAGTGCTTTAACCACCCTGACAGTTAGGAAGTTTTTCCTAGTGTCCACCTAAACCATCCTTGCTGCAATTTAAACCCGTTTCTTCTTGTCCTCTCCTCAGTGGTTAAGAGGAAAAATTCCTCCTCCTCCTAGTGAAAACCTTTTATATACTTGAAAACTGTTATCATGTTCCCTCTCAATCTTCTGTTTTCCAGACTAAACAAACCCATTTTTTTCAGTCTTCCGTCATAGGTCATGTTTTCTAGACCTTTAATCATTTTCATTGCTCTTCTCGGGACCTTCTCCAATTTGTCCAAATCTTTCCTGAAATATAGTGCCCAGAACTGGACAAAATACTACAGTTGAGGCCTAATCAGAGCGAAGTAGAGCGGCAGACATAGGAGTCTTTTTATCCTTTACTATAGAGGATATGTGGACCTCTAAGTTGATTGAATTAAAATTTTATTTTAATAGAAGGTTTGGTTACATTTTGTATTTAGTCTAACTGGATTATCAGCTCTGATTTAACATTTTGCTCTAATGTTATATATATATTTATTGCAATACATGGAAAATTGTTTGCCTGTTCCAGCCTGCTATTGCTGCTGCTTTCATCATATGTCATAGATTAGGGATGTTCTGTGAAGGAGTATGGACTGATTTTTCAGGGTGCCCTTCTTTGTTATATACTAGATCCACTGAGATATATGGGAAAAAATCAGTAGCATAAGTTTGGCTGGTCCTTTGTTCATAGTCTGCAACATGATCATCTTAATACGAGTTTTATATTTGGTTTTAAATAGGAATAATGTGAGTATATTGTCATAATTCTATATTTTAATCCTTTGCCACTGGAAATGGCAAGAGCATATAAGTAGATCACCTATGCAGAGCTTGTCTTTCAGTCACTTTGGATTCCTAATATAGAGTGGATGGGCCATTTTCTGTTATTCTACAACTCAATAGGAGGTTGCTGCTTTAAAGAAGCCAGAAATCCAGGACCAGTACCCTCTCTGCTGATTGTGGTTACTCAGGTTCCGTGTTGATACAGCAGCAACGAGAGAGCTCCTCGTACTGCAGTTAGATCCCCTGATTGTCGGAACCTAAAGATACAATGCAGTACAAAACCATGTGAATTTACAATGTACTGAATGCAAAGCCACTGGAACATTGGGCCATACTGAATAAGGCCGTTTAACCCCCCCCCCCCCCACCACCACCACCACCACTGTTTTAATAATAAGTTTTAATGATCATCTAACTTGTTCATTCAATGTACCCCACAAACTTATTTCCAGGGATACATCACTCTTCATCCTTTCACTCCCTTTCGCCCCAAGGTTGTCTCAACAGAAAGCTTGACTGCAAACACATAGCAGGAGTTCAAAGTTCCACATTCCTGGCTCCTTTTACAGAGACCATGTCCAACCAGTATGCAAACATTTCCCACCCGTATTGATTGTGCAGTACTTTCATACAGAAATTATAAATCCTTTTACTGTAATAGCTTTGCTGGAGAGGGACATTGCTGTAAGCTATCCTGCAACTGTATTTTATTGGGAAAAACAATGAAGAGTCCTTGTGGCACTTTAGAGGCTAACAAATTTATTTGGGCGTAAGCTTTTGTGGATGGAGTGGAAAATACAGTAGAGAAGTATAAATACACAGCACATGAAAAGATGGGAGTTGCCTTACCAAGTGAGGAGTCAGTGCTAACAAGCCAATTCAATGAAGGTGGAAGTGGGCTATTCTCAACAGTTGACAAGAAGTGAGGAAAATCACTTTTGTAGTGCTAATGAGTTCAGTGTAATCAAGATGGCCCATTTCAAACAGTTAACAAGAAGGTTGAGTATCAGCAGGGGGAAAGTAGTTTTTGTAGTGACCCATCCACTCCCAGTCTTTATTCAGGCCTAATTTGATGGTGTCCAGTTTGCAAATTAATTCCAGTTCTGCAGTTTCTCTTTGGAGTCTGTTTTTGAAGGTTTTTTTGTTAAAGAATTGCCATTTTTAAGTCTGTTATTGAGTGTCCAGGAAGATTGAAGTGTTCTCCTACTGGTTTTTGAATGTTATAATTCTTGAAGTGAGATTTGTGTCCATTTATTCTTTTGTGTAGAGACTGTCCGATTTGGCCAATGTACATGGCAGGGGGGCATTGCTGGCACATGATGGTATATATCACATTGGTAGATGTGCAGGGGAACGAGCCCCTGAGGGTGTGGCTGACATGGTTAAGTCCTATGATTATATCCTTTGAATAGATATGCAGAAATAGTTGGCACCGGGGTTTGTTGAAGGGTTTGGTTCTTGGGGTAGTGTTTTTGTTATGTGGTGTGTAGTTGCCGGTGAGTTTTTGTTTCAGGTTGGGGGGCTGTCTGTAAGAGAGGACTGGCCTGTCTCCCAAGGTCTATGAGAGTGAGGAATCGTCCTTCAGGATAGGTTGTAGGTCCTTGATGATGCGCTGGAGAGATTTTAGTTGGGGGCTGTAGGTGACGGCTAGTGATGTTCTGTTACTTTCTTTGTTGGGCCTGTCCTGTAGTAAGTGACTTCTGAGTACCCTTCTGGCTTTGTCAATCTGTGTGTGCTGATTATGGAGAGGTGATTAGTATAGGCTAAACACATCAAAGTAGAGGTAAAATGTTTTCAAAGAGGGACAATACTATCTTTTCCCTGCCCAGTTATTAGGTGTGTTTGCTAGCTGCTTCTGGAAGGAGTATCGACAGTATTGTTCTAGGAAATGATGCCACAATCCCGAATGCATAAAATGTAAGAATAATAAAGGAGGAGTTACTTGTGGTGTAAGCAAACTCTGTTCTTATACCTAAGCTTGTACTTCAAGATATAGGCTGAAATTTTTAAACAATCTTTAAATTACATTTCTACAAACACAGAAATGAAAAAAAAAATATGAGGGAACCTGATAAGAAACACATGGTTGCCAGTATAACATGACGGTTGATCTAACACTTGTTTGGAACACAGAATATAATTATTGTATGTTGACTTGATGAGAACTGTATAGAAAGAATGATCTTTCTGACACAGAAATAAACCACAATGTTCTGGTTAGTGTGACTTTTTTCAACATCGTGTTTTTAATGTTTATGTGTGCTGATTAAAATTTAGGTTAGGCTCTGAAAAACCATTGCCAAGTTGTGACACTTGGGGTGTTCAGTTGCTGTAGATTTAACCCTGTGGCTATCCTTTCGATGGTTCACTTGCAAAAAATGCAGGGAAGATAATATTCTGCCTTGGCCAGATGAAGTGACGCATTCTGACTTCCTGAGGAAAAAGCCTCTTGAGAGCCGCTAAAATATTTATTTATCTGGGATTCATCTTACTAAATTTACTGTTTGCTAAAAAGAACTGTGCAGGCCTGTAATGAGATAATGTTTGAGTTCCCCCTTCATTCCTGTGGAACAATATTTCAGATACATTTTTTTCATTTTTCTTGAATACCGGGGGAAATAATTTCAAGTGGCAAGATAATTTTGCTGAACATCTGGGAACATAATGTGAAAAGTTTGATAAATGGCATCTTGCTGACATATAATTGCAGCTAGTTCAGTAAAGATCTGGTGTGAGATGTATAAAAAGGTTTTTCTAATAAATATAGTTTCTTTCAATCAAATATGTAATCCACACACAAAAATGACATTAATAAAATATTCAGATTGTGATTAAAATAAGAAAAAAGTGAGGCAGTCCTGAGGCAAGAGTCCCACAGCAACTTCATTCTGTCACCTTGCATGTCTGCATTACAATAGTCTGTTCTTAACTAGTTACTTAAATGAGCAAGGAGATGCCCTGCTTGAAATATATATTACATTCAGGTGGTTAACTACTATATTAAAGATATGGAAATATTTCATATAATAATTACAGTAGGTGTAATGTGTTCCATTTCTTTTAACAGAGTATCGGTCTTTTGTTTTACAATGATTTTTATGTTCTTCCAGACACAGTTCTGTTAAAACCTCGCTACCATTTTTATTCCATCTATTGCAGAGTGGATACGTTTAGCCAATTTTAAATATTTATGGGCCAAATTCTCTTGATCAGTACATCAGTGTAAATCAGGAGTAAATGCACTGAAGTCAGACTTACAACTATAAAGATAGCAAAATTTTGTAGAATTTTCTTGACAAAGCCTATTTGAGCACAGTCAAAGATGTTTTCAAGAAAAAGACTTGAGATTATATAATTTGCCTTCCTGCTTTACCACTCGGATGTCAAATGATATTTTTCCTTCATTAAATGTAATCGTGTCTGAAATGTAACTGTGAAACAAACCATTAGCAAAATGCTGAGCTGTCAGAAGCAATCATTAGTTTCAAATACAAATGGAGCATTTTTCCTTTTCTGAGCATTTGTAATTCTTTGCTGCCTTTTGTTTTTTTGGCAGAGGAGAGCAGTTAAGTGATAAAACTATTAACACACAAAGCACAAACTATAGTTTTAAATAATCTTCCTAAAATATGTGGAGTGCTTATAGTCTGTTTCCTATTTCTCTGTACATCACCTAGCACATTAGTTAGACTATACATCAGTTCCTTATCAGTATTTTTATAGAACTTTATATGTTTAAAACACCGCTCCTATTAACCTCAGTTGTACTTGTGAACCGTCAGCAGTTTTCTGCAAATCAGACCTCAGAGTCCCAGAAAACAAGACATTCAATTAGTGGCATCTGTTTGGTTTAAGTGTAGCAGAGGTAGGGATAGAATCTAGTTATCCAGGGTGGCATTCAACTGACTTCAACAACATCATCATTGTTCTTCCTGCAATCACCTGCCTCATTCACTTCATACCTTCCAGCTTCTGGAATCAATGAAGCGCAGGTACTACAGACAACACTCATTAACTACACAACTCTGATTCATTCCCAGGGCCCGGTCCATTGTGTGCACTGAAGGAAGTAAAGAATCCTATGGAATAAACAGGATGTGATCATGTAATTAAAGACATCATCATAATGCATATGCACAAGGGGACCACTTTAAGGTTCTATAGGCAACCTTAATTCTGCATAACATTTGTATTTGACTTTGTAATCCTAATATTCTTTTAACATAGTTGTTTTGTTTTGTAATGTAGTTTATTAAGTTTTTTAAAAAGCAAATTGACAACCAGAAATCCATCCAGTGGAACCATGTTCACTCTCAGTTGGGTCATCAGCAGGGTTAGATCTACCCCTTGAGTTAATAGTAATAGTAGTAGGCTGTTAATTTCTGTGTGGACCAGCCATAAGAGTGGAGATGAGAGACCCTCTTTTCCAGTGGATTTCATAGCTATTTGCTGACAACAGAAGAATGTAGCGACTCAAGAATCTTGGTTCCTATTCCAGTTTCTTGAGGGTAGTGGGATCTATTGGTTATAGACTCCTCGGTCCCTCTCCACCTCTGTTTCTATCTCTGCTTCCTCTTTGCTCCTGTCCATGTCTGCTTCCACTACCTGATTCTCATCCTTCCTTCCCATCTCCTGCTCTCCCAACACTGCTCCTAGCCCGCCTGCATTCAAGTCAGTTTGACTCCTGTTCCTCACTGGCAGCACCAGCAGGACTAACATAGAAAGCATGGGAGAAACTGTTCCTGCTCTCAGGCTATGTCTCCACTACGAAATTAGGTCGAATTTATAGAAGTCGGTTTTTCAGAATTCATTTTTATACAGTCGATTGTGTGTGTCACCACAAAAAATGCTCTAAGTGCATTAAGTCGGTGGACTGCGTCCACAGTACCGAGGCTAGTGTCGACTTCCGGAGCGTTGCACTCTGGGTAGCTATCCCACAGTTCCGCGGTCTCTGCATCCCTTGGAATTCTGGGTTGAGATCCCAAAGCCTGATGGCGCAAAAACAGTGTTGTGGGTGATTCTGGGTACATGTCGTCAGCCCCCCCCCCTTTGAAATCAACAGCAGACAATCGTTTTGCGCCTTTTTTCCTAGGTTACCTGTGCAGACACCATACTATGGAAAGCATGGAGCCCGCACTCCTGGGTGCTGGCAAACGTGAGACTGCATTGCTACACATCAGCAGCTCATTGCCTTTTGGCAGAAGACGGTACGTTACGACTAGTAGCTGTCATCTTTGTATTCCTGGGAGCTCTTTTAACTGACCTCGGTGAGGTCAGTCAGGGGCACCTGGGCAGACATGGGAGTGACTCAGCCAGGTCAATCCTATCTTCTGCTGAGCACCCAGGAGATGATGATGACTAGCAGTCGAACTGCACCGTCTGCTGCCACCCTAAAGATGTAAAAGAAAGATGGAGTGGATCAAAACAAGAAATAGACCGGATTTGTTTTGTATTCATTTGCTTCCTCCCTCCCACCAGGAAATCAACGGCCTTCTAAACCCAGAGTTTTGAGTTCGATCCTTGAGGGGGCCATTCTGTGTGACAGTTGTTTGTGTTTCTCCTTGATGCAAAGCCACCCCCTTTGTGGACTTTAATTCCCTGTAAGCCATGTTGTCAGTCGCCCCTCCCTCCGTCAGAGCAGACAATTGTTTTGCGCCTTTTTTCAGCCCAGATGCCATAGCACTGGGATCATGGAGCCTGCTCAGATTACCGCAGCAATTAAAAGCACTGTAAACACCACGCACATTATCCTGGAGTATATGCAGACCAGAACCTGCCAAAGCAAAACCAGGCGAGGAGTCGACGGCAGCACGGTGACAAGAGTGATGAGGACATAGACATGGACATAGACTTCTCGGAAAGTACGGGCCCCAGCAATGTGCACATCATGGTGTTAATGGGGCAAGTTCATGCTCTGGTACACCGATTCTGGGCCCGGGAAACAAGCACAGACTGGTGGGACCGCATAGTGTTGCAGGTCTGGGACGATTTCCAGTGGCTGCAAAACTTTTGCATATGTAAGGGCGCTTTCATGGAACTTTGTGACTTGCTTTCGCTTGCCCTGAGTGCCAGAATACCAAGATGAGAACAGCCCTCACAGTTGAGAAGCGAGTGGCGATAGCCCTTGGAAGCTTGCAATGCCAGACAGCAGAGTCGAGCATCAATTTGGAGTGGGCAAATCTACTGTGATCCAAATAGCCCACACAATCAAAGATCTACTGATATCAAGGGTAGTGACTCTGGGAAATGTGCAGGTCATAGTGGATGGTTTGCTGCAATGAGATTCCCTAATTGTGGTGGGGTGATAGACGGAACCCATATCTCTATCTTGGCACCAGAGCACCAAGCCAGCGAGTATATAAACTGAAAGGGGTACTTTCAAATGCTGCTGCAAGCACTGGTGGATCACAAAGGACGTTTCACCAACATCAACGTGGGATGACCGAGAAAGGTACATGACACTCGCATCTTCAGGAACTCTGGTCTGTTTCAAAAGCTGCAGGAAGAGACTTTCTTCCCAGACCAGAAAATAACCATTGGGGATGTTGAAATGCTTATAGTTATCCTTGGGGACCCAGGCTACCCCTTAATGCCATGGCTCATGAAGCCGTACACAGGCAGCCTGGACAGTAGTCAGGAGCTGTTCAACTATAGGCCGAGCAAGTGCAGAATGGTGGTAGAATGTGCATTTGGATGTCTAAAAGCTCGCTGGCGCAGTTTACTGACTTGGATAAACCTCAGCGAAACCAATATTCCCATTGTTATTACTGCTTGCTGTGCGCTGCACAGTATCTGTGAGAGTAAGGAAGAGACATATATGGTGGGATGGGAGGTTAAGGCAAATCGCCTGACCACTGATTACATGCAGCCAGACACCAGGGCGGTTAGAAGAGTACAGGAGGGCGCGGTGCGCATCAGAAAAGCTTTGAAAACCAGTTTCATGACAGTCCAGGCTGCAGTGTGAAAGTGCTGTTTGTTTCTCCTTGATGACCCCCCTACCTTCCTTGGTTCACTGTACTTCCCTGTAAGCTAGCCACCCTCCCCTCCCCCCTTTGATCGCTGCTTGCGGAGACAATAAAGTCATTGTTGCTTCACATTCATGGATTCTTTATTAATTCATCACACAAATAAGGAGATAACAGCCAAGGTATCCTGGGAGGGGTGGAGGAGGAGGGAAGCACCGGGTGGGGTTGGGGAGGAGGGAAGGACAAGGCCACACTGCACTTTAAAACTTAAAAACTTTAAAACTTATTGAAGGCCAGCCTTCTGTTGCTTGGGCAATCCTCTGGGGTTGAGTAGCTGGGTGGCTGGAGGCCCCCGTACTGCGTTCTTGGGCATCTGGGTGAGGAGGCAATGGAACTTGGGAAGGAGGGCTGTTGGTTACATAGGGCTGTAGCAGCGGTCTGTGCTCCTGCTGCCTTTCCTGCAGCTCAACCATACGCTGGAGCATATGAGTTTGATCTTCCAGCAGCCTGAGCATCGACTCTTGCCTTCTGTCAGCAAGCTGATGCCACCTATCATCTTCAGCCTGCCACCTCTCCTAGCGTTCGTATTGTGCTTTCCTGCAGTCTGACATTGTCTGCCTCCACGCATTCTGCTGTGCTCTGTCAGTGTGGGAGGACAGCAGAAGCTCAGAGAACATTTCATCCCCAGTGCGTTTTTTTCACCTTCTAATCTTCACTAGCCTCTGCGAAGGAGAAACATTTGTAGCTGGTGGAGGAAAAGGGAGAGTGGTTAAAAAGACACATTTTAGAGCAAAATGGGTACACACTCTCACGTTAAACCTTGCTGTTCACATTACACAGCACGTGTGCTTTCGTTACAAGGTCGCATTTTGCCTCTTGTATTGAGGGTCTGCCGGTTCGGCATGAGAGATCACTCACGCTTCACCCCTCCCCCCACCGCGGGGCTAACGGCTGGGAACATTTCTGTTCAGCCACAGCCAAACAGCCGAGCAGAAACGGGCACCTCTGAATGTCCCCTTAATAAAAGCACCCTATTTCAACTAAGTGACCATGACTGATATCACTCTCTTGAGGATAACACAGCAAAATAAAGAACGGATGTTGTTTGAATGCCAGCAAACACTGGGACCGTATGCTGCCATGCTTTGTTATGCAATGATTCCCGACTACGTGCTACTGGCCTGGTGTTGTAAAGTATCCTACCCTGGCGGATGGAATAAAGCTGCCCTCCTCAGAAACCTTTTGCAAAGGCTTTGGGAGTACATCCAGGAGAGCTTTATGGAGATGTCCCTGTAGGATTTCTGCTCCATCCCCATACACGTTAACAGACTTTTCCAGTAGCTGTATTGTCCGTGAATGCCAGGGAAAATTAATCATTAAACAAGCTTGCTTTTAAACCATGTGTAATATTTACAAAGGCACACTCACCAGAGGTCCCTTCTCCGCCTTCAGGGTCCGGGAGCACGCCTTGGGTGGGTTCGGTGGTTACTGGCTCTAGGTCCAGGTTGGAAAACATCTTGGCTATTGGGGAAACCAGCTTCTCCGCTTCCTTGCTGTGAGCTATCTTCAATCTCTTCATCATCATCTTCCTCATCCCCAAAACTCACTTCCCTGTTGCATGATTCTCCATTGACGGAGTCAAAGCACAGGGTTTGGGTAATGTGGCTGCACCCTCTAGCATGGCATGCAGGTCATCGTAGAAGCGGCATGGTCAGGGCTCTGATCCGGAGCGGCCGTTTGCCTCTCTGGTTTTTACGTAGGCTTGCCTTAGCTCCTTAATTTTCACCTGGCACTGCTGTGCGTCCCTGTTACAGCCTCTGTCCTTCATGCCCTTTGAGACTTTTTCTAATGTTTTAGCATTTCATTTACTGGAACGGAGTTCAGCTAGCGCAGATTCATCTCCCCATACAGCGGTCAGATCCTGTACCTCCCATTCGGTCCATGATGGAGCTCTTTTGCGATCCTGGGTCTCCATCATAGTCACCACTGCTGATGAGATCTGATGAGATCTGCACTCACCTGCACCTCTCCACTCTGGCCAAAAAGGAAATGAGATTCAAAAGTTTACGGGTCTTTTCCTGTCTACCTGGCCAGTGCATCAGAGTTGAGAGCGCTGTCACAATGGGAGCACTCTGGGATAGCTCCCAGAGGCCAATACCATCGAATTGCCTCCACACTGCCCCAAATTCAACCTGGCAAGGCTGATTTCAGTGCTAATCCCCTCGTCAGAGGTGGAGTAAAGACATTGATTTAAAGAGCCCTTTAAGTCGAAAAAAACAGCTTCATTGTGTGGATGGGTCCAGGCTTAAATCGAGGTAACGCTGCTAAATTTGACCTAAAATCATAGTGTAGACCAGGCCTCAGTTCTGATACCTGGCACCACAGCTGCAGCGGGCAGAGCAATGGCAGGAAAACCTCTCCTGGGCATGTGCAAACTGCCATTTTTAGAAGCTTGTTACTTGGCCAGACTTTAGTAGACTTTCACAGCCATGGCAAAATACACGTTCCTGACATGAGAGCGACCCCTTTGCCAAATTTCTAGTTCTTGCTCAAAGTGTAGAGGCACTAGAGCTTCTCAGTTGAGCAGTTGTAGAACATTTTAACATGAGCAAAAAAAAAAAAAATCCCCAAAACTTATTTTTCTTCATTCTTGGAAATGGTTGCAGCTTTCTAGAAAAATCGAGCCTCAGGCCGACACTGGCATGGAAAATTTCAGCCTGAATGTGTAAAGTTTGCCAAATTTATAAGCAATTTAAAACAGGGTCTTATAATGGAAAGTGTTAAGCAACTATAGGTGTCTCTACCAGCTCGGCCTATAATACTAATACTCTACAGCTGCAGGGTTGGTGGTTGTTCGTTTTTTTAATGTGATGGAAAAGATTCATTCAGGGTCAAAGACCACTTGTGCTACATTTCATTCCAGATTTTATTTTTTCCGGATTGTGGCCACATAAAACAGGGATTTATAATGGAATAATCTCTTTAACTTGTTCCATGGTGGAACTGGCCAGTGCTATTACAATATATAATGTAACGCGTGAGATGGGAGTCTTTCAAAGCTTCCAGTGGAGAAGAACTTAATGTACAATATGAGATTAAGTCCTACAAGTGATAAGTACAAATTGTTTTAGTTCTTGTGTATGGATCTGTATTATATAGACTGCCTTCACTGCTAAAACATTTCTTTGCATCTGCTCATCACTTGCCTTGATGGCTGTACCCTTCTCCTTTCTGGCTTCTACCTCTCCACCTCCAGTCCCCAAGATGCTAGTGCCAAAGTCATCTTTTCGTCCACTACATGAACTATATCAGTCCCTCCTTGAATCCCTCTCTTATCATGTAAAATCCAAGCTGCTGCTGCTTCTCACCTATAAAGCCCCATGTAATTTTGCTCCTACATACCTCTCTGTTCCCATTTCTCCCTATACTCCTCTTGCTTCCTGTATTCATCCCTTTCCTTTCACTTCATTCCTTGCTTCAGCATCATCTTTCATTTTTGACTTTGTGGCTTCCACAATGTTACTTTCTATTGCCTGGAACAGTCTGTCTCTCAAAGCATATTTTCTGTTCTTCAGATCTTTCTCCAAGCAAGCCCCTCTTCCCTTCCTCTCAACATCTCTTGTATTTGTTATGTTCCAGATCCTTTGTAAACCATTAAGGACAGGGCAAGTATCGTTGGCCAGGCTTTAACTAAAACATTAGGTTAAACCCACTATTCACTCAGGGGTGTGAAAAATCGAACCCCCGAGTGACATAGTTAAGCCAATCTAGCTTCCAGTGTAGACAGCACTAGGTCTACAGAAGAATTCTCCCATCAACCTAGCTACTGTCTCTCAGGGAGGTAGATTAACTACAGGAACAGATTTCAGAGTGGTAGCCATGTTAGTCTGTATCAGCAAAAACAACAAGGAGTCCTCGTGGAACCTGAAAGCCTAACAAATTTATTTGGGCATAAGCTTTTGTGGGCTGAAACCCACTTCATCAGATGCATGGAGTGAAAAATACAGTAGAGAAGTATAAATACACAGAATATGAAAAGATGGGAGTTCCCTTACCAAGTGGGGAGTCAGTGCTAACAAGCCAATTCAGTGAAGGTGGAAATGGGCTGTTCTCAACAGTTGACAAGAACGAGTGGAAATCACGTTTGTAGTGCTAATGAGGCCAATGTAATAAAGGTGGCCCATTTCAAACAGTTAGCAAGAAGGTGTGAGTATTAGCAGGAGGGAATTAGTTTTTGTAGTGACCCATCCACTCCCAGTCTTTATTCAGACCAAATTTGATGGTGTCCAGTTTGCAAATTAATTCCAGTTCTGCAGTTTCTCTTTGGAGTCTGTTTTTGAAGGTTTTTTTGTTAAAGAATTGCCATTTTTAAGTCTGTTATTGAGTGTCCAGGAAGATTGAAGTGTTCTCCGACTGGTTTTTGAATGTTATAATTCTTGAAGTGAGATTTGTGTCCATTTATTCTTTTGCGTAGAAACTGTCCAGTTTGGCCCATGTACATGGCAGGGGGGCATTGCTGGCACATGATGGTATATATCACATTGGTAGATGTGCAGGTGAACGAGCCCTGATGGTGTGGCTGATGTGGTTAGGTCCTATAATGGTGTCCCTTGAATAGATATGCAGACAGAGTTGGCACCGGGGTTTGTTGAAGGGTTTGGTTCTTGGGGTAGTGTTTTTGTTTTGTGGTGTGTAGTTGCTGGTGGGTATTTGCTTCAGGTTGGGAGGCTGTCTGTAAGCGAGGACTGGCCTGTCTCCCAAGGTCTGTGAGAATGAGGGATTGTCCTTCTACAACCTATCTTGAAGTGATTTTCACCTCTTCTTGTCAACCGTTTAGACTAGCCCGCATCCACCTTAATTGAATTGACTCGTTAGCACTGACCCCCCCACTTGGTAAGGCAACTCCCATCTTTTCATGTGCTTTGTATTTATACCTCTTTACTGTATTTTCCAGTCCATACATCTGATGAAGTGGGTTTTAGCCCACAAAAGCTTATGCCAAAATAAATTCGTTAGTTTCTAAGGTGCCAAAAGGATTCCTTGTTGTTTTTACAGCAACAGAGAACCCCTCACATTGCTGTAGTGAGTGTCTACACTGAAGCACTACAGAGGACTCAGCTGCAGTGTTTCTAGTGAAGACATAGTCTTTTACAGCTCCTAGCACAAGGCTCTCATTGTGAGACACTACTGTGACATAAATGATTATGCCTTGTAAATTAACAGCACTATATATGTGATTTTATTAATTATAATCTATAATTTTGCAAAAGTGAGAAACTAAAGTCACAAAATGGTTGAGGGTTGTGATGTCTGAACCATTTTTTGACATATTCTAGCCTTCTGCACAGATCGCACATGAGTTTTTTGACTTTGTAATGGAGATAGCAGCTTGCCTTTGGCACAGTAGCCAGGCCAGTAATGTGGCATTGTCAAAATTAAGATGTTTGTTCATTTTACCTCAAGGTGGCTAAATAAAGTATACTGGCTAAACAATAGCACAGTCCAGCCCATCAAATGTCGAGCATCTATCTGCAGGCAACAGTATTCAATCATTCAGGCTTTGTTCAGAATCATACATTTCATTACATCATTACTTTTTCCATGTATTTATGTCTCATATAACTTGTATCTTGCCCCAAGTGTTCATTCTACAGATAGAGGTTGGTGTCCAGTAAGTACTGGTGTATTGGTGAAACACTGAAAAATGACCCTGGTTGTTTTATGTCATGAGCTTATTGAAATCTAAATAGCTTTACAGGGTCTTGCTATATGGTAAACTGGGTTTGGCTTTAATAAAATTCTTAAAACATTATCCAATAAAACCCCACTGGAGTTCATAGCATGATAGCAGCCTTTACTTTTCACATAGGCAATCGTGTTGGGTTGTCACACTAAATAATTCCATATGGCTTCTTCTTTTACCATTTATCACACCACTAGATGCTACATGTAGTTGCAGTAGCGTTTACCAGAGTTGATTGATTTTTGAGTGGGTCATGGGTTCTCAGAAGTTGGATGATCTTGAAAATATTTATAGCATTCATCTTGCAAAACCAGAAACACCGTATTTGCAAGGACTGTTTGCATAATGTACAACTGGGGGCAGAGGAGGGGGCTGTTTCTTTTATATACATGTGTGTATATGTAACTTATCAAGAGCAGAAATTGAAGTTGGGCTTTACTTCAAATGTTTAACTGTTATGGACTCATTACAAATATATTTGTCTTCCAGGTAGTTTTCTTTTTAAAGTGAAGCCAAAAGTACTAATCTAGACTATCAAAACTAATGTAAAAGGGAGTTTGCCATTTTAATTGTTATTCTGAACCTTCAAAAATCAAGATTAAAGTACCTGTAAAAACAGACAGTACATTCTACGCTTGGTATGATCTCCGGCATCCTTTCAATCCTTTCTTTTTCTTTTATACAGTTCTTTGAGGTTCCCTTTGACTCAAATATGAACAGGACAAAAAACAGACCCCTGGTGCGAGGACAGATCAGGTAAGGCTGCCCACACCTGTTCCCTTTAATGAGAAATGAACCTATTGTTCCTTTTATATGTCTTCTCCCTTGGTCTGTTTAGATAAGTAGATATTTCAACGTGCAGATAAAAGACAAAGAAAGAGATGCCACTCTTTGTGTTTTGATAACTCTGAAAGTTTGTAATAGTCCCATGAGGAGTTTGTCAGGATAATGAATTCTTCTTTCAAATATTGGATAGTAGTTATTGCATAGGGGCCTTTGTAGATGTGGTAATCAAAAGTTACCATCTGCATGTGTTTTGTGATGAGCCCATGCAATCTCTCAGACAAAAGCAGACTACTGAGCTTTATTTAGAAATCAGCCGCTGATCCTAACTGTTGCTCCCTTATGTGCTAAATAAAAATTGTGATTCCACCAATATCTATTGTTAAAAGGAGCAGGAAATCCATCTAAATCTGTTTAGATGATTTAATATGGGGCTTTGTAAAATTAGTACTCCATCACTAACCAAAGGACTAAGTCTACTAGCTAGAAATCAGTATGGAAGATTGAGGGGAGCAGGGGAGCGAGGTGAGGTGAGATGGGACAGGGTGGCATCAGGGAGGCATCAGGGAGGTACAGAGACTAATGCCCTGATGAGGAGTTCAATCTTCATACCCTGGTGGTGTTGGAGTGCGTACCAGGGTGCTGTCCAGGCATATTGCTTTGACCTTTCTCATTTTAGTTTCAGACTACTAAGTACATGGTCAATTTAAAGGGCGCTCCCTATGTTCTCAGTAGGGGCTGTTGGGTGCCGAGCACTTCTGAAAATCTGTCCCTTGTTTTATAAGCATCTTTCCATTAGGAATGAGCTATGGTTGAGAAAATGTTTATTTTGTAATGTCTGGATTGTTTTTCGTTGATGTTTACCGAACCCTAATTGTGTCACATCTAAGCATGGTATTCCAGAGCTGCTCATCCAATATACCCTAGGTATCACTGAAACAAGTACCTGATTACAAACAAAAAACTACGTTAAGATGGAGTTATGGTTAAAAGTATGTACCAGTCATTTAAGTTTAAAAAAATAAGTTACAGGGATGTTGTAATTACCCCCAAACGGAACATGTTGAATCTAAAGCACTTACCAGAGGGTCAGGATTCAGGGCTGCAATCAGACTGAACTCTGTAATGTAAATCAAGTAGAAAGTCATCAGTTTACATGGTAGCTTTTGTTATGTTTTGTGCATTAAGTTCTCAGAAAGAGAGGAAACAAACTAGCATACTTAATTAAATCTCTATTGAATTTTACTTAACCTTATACTTTGGAAAGGAAACAGCTTTGCATCCTATGTTTCTTGTATTCTTCATGAGACAACAGAATTCCATCTTCTGAAACCAGTGCATGCCAAATGTAATGTAGAGTTTTGCAGAAGGGTTACATCCAATTGAACTTTATCTCTTAATTTGTAACAATAAACCCTCAGATTTTTAATTTTGAAAAAAATTTAGAATGTTTCCTTTTCATTGGTTCCTCTTTGTCCCGCTTTCCCTCTTACAGCGTTTTAATTATCTCATTTGTACATGATATATGCATTCATTTATCACTTGAGAAAAAGTGAGTGGAGCCTATTGCAATTTTATAGAGTGCCCATAGGGGGAGCTGCTAAAAGTTACCCATATAAAAACTCTTATACTTCTTTGGTTGCTTTATAGAGTACAACTTCCATTTTCCATCTGGTAAATCATAAAGCCAGAATAAAACTGAGATGGTGACTTTTTAAGAAAAGAATTTTATAACATGTTATCTTCTGCTTTCCATAAATACAAATAAAAATCTAGCATCCCATGGGGCTCCCGTTTGAAAAGACACTTATAGCAACCCTGATTTCTGTTTGCATGTCTGTTCTGTTTCTCGAGGATTGGGTTCCAAACTTTTTAAAAAACATTACACCTTATTTGAAAATTTAAAATGAAGCCTTCATTCATAAATGATTCAACAAACAATTTTAGTATAGCATTTCCATGATTTGTGCCAAGGATTATTTATAACAAAATTACATTTTCCCTTAGGGTTCTATGAACTGTTGGTCCTATTTATTTCTGTGTTTTATCCATCACCTTTGGAGGACTGGAAAAAAGTGATGGATGAAATTACAAGAAAATTGAGACAAAATAGTAAAGTGAACCCTGGGGCTAAATTCAGTCTCATTGTAAATAGTTGGAGTGCTTCAATAAACTTGTTCTGATTAGCTCTGTAAGATGGTGCTAATTACAGATTCCTAAGATTTAGTTAATTGCATTTAAAAGCACATTTTAAGGAATATTGTAATGAAGATGTGTCTCAAGCACAGAATGCGCCAAATTTCGCACCTACTATATACTAGTATATCACTGCTCACTTACATCAGGTCTGTATTTGGCCCAGTAACTTGAAAAAAGAAGAAGAAAGCTTCCTTTCTTCATCCCAGTCATACTCAGTAGAGAGTTTTGTATCACTCTGTATTAGCATTGCCTATAATATTCCTGGTCCCAAGTTAGCATAATCAGAAAACTTTTTTAAAAATTCTTGATTTAGGGAGAGCAATTTGTTTTACAAGTTTCCAGCATCCTGAAATAAACTTCACTGTTGTTTGAGGGCATTACAGATGGGCAAAACCATATTTATTATACTTTAAACTTTCTTATCTTTCTTCTTTTTTCTTGCATATTCCCTTCCACCACAAAATGATAATGTTGGGGACCTCGTGTAATCACTCATCAATCTATGTACCTGACTGTCAACAGCTAATTTAAAGTTATTTAAAGTGTCACTTACCTTGAATGATGTTGACCTAATTCCCTGTAGACTTTGAGCATGCATTCAGCCCTTGTATGAGATCGTTTCTTCAGTGGTATAGCAGAGTAGTATAATCCAGTGGAAGTGATCCAACCATGTTATATTTTGCCACATATTCCCTAGTGTTCTTTGAACCTCTTTCTTTCCATGCTGGATAAATAAAATTCTTAAGTGGTTATGCTAAAGACTAGTCAAAACAGACTAGACAGAGATGGATAAATTGTTTTTAAAAGGCTGGTGTCTTGGCTCTGGGAATGGATCCAAAAGTTTTGGATGCATGCACTGTGTTCTTGCCCATGTGCTTCAAATGTGTTTAAATCATTTTTAGTCTGGTTCTGACTTTTCTTTGGTTGCTTTTACACTGAAGCATTTGGCATACTTTTTAATTCTCTTCTGTTCCGGTCACTTTAACTAACCCCTCACTGTGGCGTCTGAGTGCAAACTATTAACACAGGCTAGGCAGCAGTGATCAGTGATCTTCCAAAGTGTGCTTCATTTCTGAGCTAAAGGATTCCCTTTTAGGGATGAGAAGGTAGTTAAATCTGCACGGCCTGACTCGTGTGATCCTTGGGCTCTCTGCAAAAGCTCTCAACAGTGGTTCCCAGTTGGGATAGTGGCTTTGACATGGACATCTTCCCACTAAGGAGCTGTGCTGAGATTACTAACTTACTTTAGAGAGGCTACTGAACTCTGAAAACCATCCTCAATTGCTGCCAACTTGGGCAGGAATCAAACTGATACCTAAAAATGCTGTTCTCTTGAGCCATCCCGTCCCCATATAAGTCATTTGTATGCTGTGTATTTCCTGTAAATGAGCTAATTTATGAAAGTACTTTTAGAAAATTGTTTAGTATATTAGTGAAATTATTACTTCACTGTCTCATTCTTCCTCATATTTTTCATTGTGATCTATTTGGGGTTTCCGTCCCAAGTTTAGCCATAGCAGGTTAAGAAAAACTGGGGAGGGTGGTATTTTAATTGAACTTGTTTCTAACATTTTCTGCCTTCCCTCTCTGCATGTTTAAAGTAATCCTACTCCCTGAGCTTCACTACCTTATACCCATTTACTTATATGTCCACTTTGCTTCTAAGATTTCATAGGGCCCACACCTGAGCTCCTCCTACCAAGTTCTGAGTGCTTGCAATTCCCATATACTTCAGTGAGAATTCTCAGCACTTCACAAGACAGGGCGCTTGACAACAAGGTTGTTTTATGGAGTGCAGATCGTTTTCCATCATTATTCAGTCTATGAATGCCTGGGAATAGGGTTTTTCTTTACTCTAAACTGGAAAATCGTATTACACTGATCACAGTGTAAATTAGGGGTGAGGGGTATCCTAAAGGTTACAAATCATAAACCAGCTAGTTCTATAGAACAGTCTTCATTGAATGGTGAGCGAGCTGTGCAGATACGATCTCTGGGAGGGTGAGTTTTGGAGGAAGAATCCTCCTTCATACTCACTGGAGCACCTGCAGAGCTACATCAGTGCCCGTGCTGTGAGATCACTGGCCTGACCCTGCAGCCATCCAAACAGAACATGTGGTGATGCACGAAGCCCCGGCCAAGTTGGAGCCTATGCCATAGGGGGCACACATGCATAATCTTTCACAAGCCCCAAACACAGTCCTCCAGCCCCTTGCATAGAAAAACTGCACTGATTCTGCTCCCAGGACACCTCTGCAAGAACTAGTTGGTGGATTTGCCCTCAAGGGTATGTCTACATTGCTATAAATGATCTGCAATTGGCCTGTTTCAGCTGACTCGGGCTTGCGGGGCTCAGGCTATGGGGCTATAAAATTGCAGTGTAGACATACAGGCTCAGGCTGGGCATCCTGTTGCAAAAATAACAAAAGTAGAACTGAATGCAGCATACTGCGAAGCACTATCCATCATCCTAGCCTGCCCACATGTCCTCCTCCCTATTCTGACCCCTCAAGTCCTGTTTGGAAACAGACTACTTAAAATGTTCCTTATACTTGGTTGCAGTGTTAAACTCATTGAGCATATTTATGTTCCACATTATAAAAACAGTTGTTATTTTTCCTGCTGTGAACTGTGTTTATGTAATTGATAGGAAGAATTTCCACACACACAAACCTTTGATTTCAATGAAATGGCAGCAGCCGTTCTTTTTAGTTTCCTGTTCAGTATGATTTATTCCATACTTTTTTAAGACGATGGATTTGATTTTCTTGCAGATTGGTTTACATAAATCTCTTATGCTAGCACCAGCAACTGGTGCTAGTTTAGTTTCCCTCTTCTAGTAAGACAAGCATCGTGATCCATTATAGGTTGAAGATGATGGTCTTGACTTTCCTGCTACCACACACTTATGTATTTAGTTTGTTAAATAGCAGCTGTTTTCATGCACTATAATACAGTTGGACTAGCTATGCTAAGCACTCATAAAAAGCTAATACAGGAACACATTTCTCCAAGAGAACAAATTTAGGTTTTCGTCTTTAAATATCGCTAAATCTTCTGTTCTGGATAATTTACTATTTCAGTGGTTCCTAGTTCCTTGTACATCCATCGTTGCTGGTACTTCCGGTTTTTGCAATAGCTACCATTACACTTGCACGGAGTCTCTTTGGCTTGGAGTTCTGTTGGAGGATAAGGGTGCAGATTCCACTGTGGGATCGGAACATTACACTCTCCCCATACCAGCTCCACCTTTAATTACATGGCTTTGCACCAGGCCATAGAGCACAGCACAGGTTTGGAACAGGCAGGATTCTGCTGTAAGTCAGGGTGCACCCAGTGGTGAATGGTACAACTGAAGTCCTAGAATTGGCTCAAAAGGGCTGGGAACAATTGACCTGTCGGACAAGTCATAATTAACTTACTTTAATATAATTACTTAAAATATAATTGGAAGCTACTCCGCAAAAAAAAATTGCACTCTTGACCACGGCTTTTTCATGTGTGTTTTAATAAACTCAAATTCTTGGCACTTAATTTGGCAGAAGACACTACTTAACCAGTCCTGATAATGCCTCAGATATTTGCAGAAATTAATTAAATATTAATTTAGTTTGATAAATATATTTCCTGGGACTTTTATTACCCCCTCACTTTTACAATGCACTAACAGATACCTCGTGTATTTTGCCTCCTTGGTTCTTACAGCCATTATTAACAGTTGATACAATTATTAACACACAAAGCTTTTCCACTTTTTGACGTGTATGACTCGAGTGTCAGTTTTGACCAGTTTAGCTCATAAGCCCACAGCTTTGGAGAATCAAACAGAAAAGACCTGCTGTCCTACCAGTCTGTCAATTTAAATTGATTGGGTTACATCATCCGAGAATAAACTTTACCATTTCTGAGCTGCTGCAAATACAAACATTTGCAATACATTTGCAAATATATAGGCTGGGGATTGCATAAACTGGTGGAACGCTCTTATGGGTTAGATGTTCTGTATTTATTTAAGATTGTGTTGAGATCCAGGATTGGTAAAGCTCAGCAACACATCAAGCCCAATTCATCAATGTAAGGCTTTTCACAGATTTGGTTGTCTGTGGCAGGCCTACTAATAGTTTAGCAAAACAAGAATATGCTGAAGAAATGTCATATGGGTTACAAACCTGTCTCTTCCGTAATTAATGTGTAAGGAGAATGATTCTCTTCTCACTAACTCCAGTGTAAACCACGAGTAACTCTGCTGAGGTCAATGGAATCACATTGGTGTATGTGAGAGAAGTTTATGACCTTGGTTTACACTGAAACCTGCACTACGGATGTAGCAATCCACTATCTTAAACCAGTATTTTAAAGTTTCCTCAAGGTTTCAGTACAATTTTGGTTCCCATTTAAAGCTTAAACCTTTACTTAAATGGCTGATTGTTCTGGTCCCTTGGGTGGCCATTTCAGGCAGGTTTCACTGTATTTAAGTTAAAACAAAAACTCCATAAATCTGTAATTCTTCAGAAATAATCATTATAAGAGATCAGATGCTTATTTCCCGCTGGAAAACATTCCAGTGTTTGCTTAGAAAATACTTCATTTTAAAGGGACGGCCCTGAGATCTTTGTAAGCGATAAAAATGTTACTTTTTTTGGTGGGAGGTTTTTTTGTCTTGTTTAAACAGAGCACAATTCAAAGCAGACACCACCACGGCAGCCTTTTCAAGCAACTTTTATCCTGCCTGTATGCAAGCTTTTTTATTATTATTTGAAAACAAGTAAGTGCATTTTTCCCCTGCTGGGTTCCTTTTCTTTCCCGTGTTTTTCAGAAGATGGGGAAGTTGGCATTGGCTACATTTGGTAAATAAGAAATAAAAAAGGCAGCTTTATATTTTTGACATGTCCAATTACTTGTAAAAATGTAGCCCATGCATTCTAAGCAGCGGGGCTCTTTTTTCCCCCCTTTAATTCCTTCCATAGCCACGTCATAGGGGTGTGAGGGGGATGGGGAGAACCTCGGGGCTAAAGCACAGTTTAATGAGAATAAAACCCACATCAAAGGATGGACTAATGGAATGATATAATGCTTGCTGTGTCACTTTCCCAAAGGGACTATGGATGACAGTACTTATATTTCAATTATCTATTCACTGTGTGCATAAGATGTTGATTAAATGATTCTAAGGTACTAGAGTCTTTTTGTAGCATTCACAGAAAAATGTTGATTCTGCATATTATCCTTAGATCAAAATGTATATTAGCAGGAAATTGTATATTAATATCTCCACATATATTTTGTTTCTCAGAGCAATTAAAAAACAACTTTTTTTTATTAACTCCAGCTTTACATTCACATTCATTTTGGTTAAAACAAAGACTGCAGAAGTTACTAGCTATTCAGCTTGTTCCTTCAGCTAACTCCTGCTGTCTGAAAATAATTCTGCAAAAGCTCAATAGAGACATTCCTTTGTAGGCAGCTTTCTGTTTGTTAAATATAAATCCTGCGGAAACACTTGACCCCTCACGCCTTGCTGCTTTTCAGTTCAGCTATGGGGCCTTTACCACCGAATTATTTATCAGAATCTTTAATTGCATGTGGGACAGTTGATAAATTTGAGTACATTGTACATCACATCACGTTAGGAAACATCCCAGATGCTCATGTATAAACCAGGAGTCACGGTGCATTTGGCTAAATAGCCGCTCCATCTGCTTGTGAGGAACACTACAGAGAAGCGATATGGACTCCTAATGGAGTTGTTTTATCCTCCCATGTCAGCGCCACACCAGGGGGTAGAACACAGTTAACTTGAAGACGCCAAACTATTGTATACTAATCCTTCTGATTTTGTGTTCTATATCAACGGGCCTTTTGGAACACTCTGGTTTGAGCTGTTCAATTTTTAAAAACTAAGTTGTGGCAAACAGTTTACTTTGCTTCAGAGACAGTTGTTGAAATGGATTTTCACAATCCATCCATTATGGCTCATAAACAAACAAACAAATATTGTAAAGCCCAATATCACATCTTGTCCAGAGATGTTTCCTTCTGACCCCCTTTTACTGAGCGTGTCAAACATTTCAGATCCATGTTTGTAAATTTTGGCTTAATGCAATCAAAACCCTAACACTTTATTCCCTTTTAATAGTGTTGAACCTTATCTGGTCTAACCACAGCCGCACTATTATTCAACATGTGCCAAGTGTTCCAAGAAATGTCACTACTCAACAAGTCCATTACAGCACTGCCTGTGATTGTAAGCTGTTATACTTTGAATTCTGTTTACAGTATGTTATGTTAAAAGTGCATTTCTTCTATAAAGGACAGAGTTTATCGAGTCTTTAAACAAGTATCGCTTACACGTTATCAACTTGGCAAGTCAGATAGCAGGGTTTGTTTCTTATACTTTAATTAGCTTTTGCTGGCATATTCTGTGCTGCTCCGTCTTTACAACTAGAGAGGCCACATTCCTGAGGTTAAGATATGCAAAGAGCCTCTCTCACATTTTATTTGAAACTACTCGATAAGGACATAGTCACGTGGAATATTTTGTTATAAATCAAAGAGTAAATAGACGCAATCCACGGTGATTCTCACTGAGGTAGCTGCAGGATGATCAGATGTTATATAGTCATGTGCTGTGGTGTTGGATGTTCATTGTTTTGTTGTATTTCTTCAACTTAGTCAAATATAGCTCTAGATGCCAATCCCATGCTGTGGACACCTATCTGAAAGGTTAAAACATACAAAATAATACAAATGGTTGGTCATAAATATAACAACCCCCCATCCCTCACTTCGTTCCTTGAGTGACAGCCTGAAAAAATAGAAAGTAAAATTTGGGAACATTGCCTCGGTACACTGTTCATAGTGCAGTACTCTGGTGTTTTCTGATTATGCTAGCAGTCATATTTTAGAGGATGTTTGTAACTTGTCCCCCACTCTACGTTCAGTCATTTCTTACAGAGATGAGAAAATTTTGCTGTTGTTTCTCAGAAGTCTTGCACATTTAATTTTGGATTTGTAGAAGAGGAGCTGTTAGTTCAGATCTGTTGATATTAGCACTGAAAGAACTGTTGAAATGGTTCTTGCTTTGTGACTCTGGAACCGAGTCTGGCATCTCTCAAATCATTTGACTTTGTCCATCCCCACATTGATTGCAGCAAATATTCTCAGCACTTTTGTGGGGAGCAGTTTTTGGGGTCCTTTTGCATTTTTTGTATGTGTGAGCTCATGTCACTCCTCCTTCTGCCTACCTTATGCTCAGAAGCCCATTTCCTTCTTTCGTAGACACGCAATAATGGTGTCTCCAAAATAATTGTCTGTTCACCCAGCTCTTCTGCTCTTAAATCAAAGTATATGTCACGCAGGTAAAAAGTAGAGAAAATCGCAATCAAAACAGCATCACAGATTATAAACACAGCTAGGTTAATCAATGCAGAAAGCATAGCTGTAGGTAAATACAAAGACTATTGTATCATACACAGGAGAAAGTTTTCTGTCTCAGGGCTTGTCTACATCAGAAAGTTGCAGCGCTGGTGAGGGAGTTACAGCGCTGCAACTTTGAAGGTGTACACATCTGCAGGGCATCACCAGCGCTGCAACTCCCTGTTTGCAGCGCTGGCCGTACTCCCGTTTTGTCTCGGGTGTAGAGGATCCAGCGCTGGTGATCCAGCGCTGGTAATCCAATGTAGACACTTACCAGCGCTTTTCTTGACCTCCGTGGAAGGAGGAAGCCTCTGGTAATCAAGCTGGTCTCCTTTCCCGGTTTGCTCTCTCGTTCCCGGAACCCCGAGCAAGCAGGTCTCCTTCCCTGCGGTTTGCAGGGTGGCTCCGGGAACGCGAGAGCAAACCGCGGCAAAGCTGGTCTCCTTTCCCGGTTTGCTCTCTCGTTCCCCGAACCGCCGAGCAAGCGGTTCTCCTTCCCTGCGGTTTGCAGGGTGGCTCCGGGAACGAGAGAGCAAACCGCGGCGAAGCTGGTCTCCTTTCCCGGTTTGCTCTCTCGTTCCCCGAACCGCCGAGCAAGCGGTTCTCCTTCCCTGCGGTTTGCAGGGTGGCTCCGGGAACGAGAGAGCAAACCGGGAAAGGAGACCAGCTTCGCCGCGGTTTGCTCTCGCGTTCCCGGAGCCACCCTGCAAACCGCAGGGAAGGAGACCTGCTTGCTCGGGGTTCCGGGAACGAGAGAGCAAACCGCGGCGAAGCTGGTCTCCTTTCCCGGTTTGCTCTCGCGTTCCCGGAACCTCCCTTGAAGCCGCCCAACAGCGCTGCAGTGTGGCCACATCTAACACCACTTGCAGCGCTGGTTGCTGTAAGTGTGGCCACTCTGCAGCGCTGGCCCTATACAGCTGTACTAATACAGCTGTAACAACCAGCGCTGCAAAATTTTAGATGTAGACATGGCCTCAATCTGCTGTTTCTAGTCTGTCTTTCATTGTCCCAGAACCCATGAGCCTCAAAAGCTTACCAAAATGGATCGTTTTACTTTATAGGAAAAGCAGGTTCCTTTATCATCTCATTTCTCCACACCCCATATCCAAGGAACAGGGGCTATTTCCACACTCATCTTATTATGAGTTGTGTCTAATGCATACTGTCATACCAAAAGTAACTTGATCAAGGCCACAGAAGGAGAATCAGTACCATAGTTAACTTTAAAAATCAGTAGTTTATCCTGTGTTCAATCCTCTACACTATATCTTCTTCAATTTTTTGATGACTTTAAAACTTTTCTTTCTTTATTCTGCTGCTGTATTCTAAATTTCATTTACTCTCAAGGCAAATCTGCATTACAGCATATTATCGTGTTGGAACACAACTGTGAACAACTGTGTTACATAACACAATATTGGCATGCCATAGTGGTACCTGACATAATATGCTGAACACGATTGTCCTGGTCTACTCTGCTTGGTAAATCATAGTCAGCATCATGTTATCTGACATGTTCAGACTTGATAATCTTGTAATATAAACAACTCCGATGATAGTAGGGCCAGAAAAATAAAACTCCCTTTATTCATCCTGACTACTTTCCTTTTGCTGGACTACTCCCTACCTACATCTTTTCCAGGAATACTATTTTAATCTAAGCCTTCTCTTGATTATCTGTGGAGATGCTGGTTTGACAATCTACCTCTAGTAATAACTTTTACATAACTTTTATCTTAGTCTATATTTCCTTACATAATGCCTTCCATCCCAAGAGAATCAGCTCTAGGGGGAGCACGACAGCTACTTAATAACACTGCACAATACTTTAAGATAAGAAATGAAGAGTATCCACTAGACATTGAAGCTGGGATTTAGATAGGGAGAATGTAGCTTCCTTTCATTATAATTTGACTGTTCATTTGCTCTTACAGCTCATAATGTCTAGAGTCTCACTTTCCCTTGGATGATTGCTCTTGCCATCTTCTGAAACAGTGAATAATTCCTTTCTGTCATTGTTATTGGTCTCTTGAAAGGATTTATAGTTTCTGATCTTATTCCTCTTAACCCCTCTAATGGCTGACCAACTTTTCTGCTGATATTTTTTTAGAAAAAAAATTAATAAATATTTTGCACTGCAAAATTCTCCATCCTGATAAGCCTAATGCAACTTCTTCATCCATTGCTTTCTAAGGGCATCCACTGTGGAGGCCTCCGCAGAAATGTGTGTTGAAGAGATTATAGGATAAGAACTGAATCGAGAGGGAAAGGTTGCTGTTTTGAGGGGAAATATTACCCATTTCAGTGTTTGTTATCTTGCACCTGGTTTTTAAGTAAATAGAAGATTGAGATTTTTAAGTAAAATGAGTGGATCATTTAGTGGCCAGTTTTGTTAGATTATAAACCAGGATTTAGTTTAAATATTATGGGGAGCATTTTTCAAATTTACTGTAGGTTTGACTTGTAAGCACTTTAAAAAAATATTTACATTTTCCTGACTTCAGGGGAACTGCGAATATTATTCACCCTATCACTCCTCTCTATCAAAGACATATAACTAGGAGCATGTTAACCATCTGCAGAGTTGCTAAGAAATGTTATGAGTAGCATTATGGTGTATATAGCAAATGTAATAGGAACATAAACATTTTATGAGTATAGATCTTTTTTATTTTTAATGTTGTCTTTTAAATAAAGTGACAAGGCCATTTTCAGTTTCTGTTTTATCACAAAGGACAGATAGCATAAGGCAGTTAATTTGTCTGAATATAAGAACAGCCATACTGGGTCAAATCAATGGTCCATCTAGCCCAGTATCCTGTCCTCTAGCAGTGGCCAGTGCCATGTGCTCCAGAGGGAATGAACAGAAGAGGATAATGTCGAGTGAGCAATCCCCTGTTGTACACTCCCAGCTTCTGGCATTTGGAGTTGTGGGGTAACCCCAAGTATGCGGTTTTGTTCCTGACCATCTTGGCAAATAGGCATTGATGGACCTATCCTCCATGAACTCCTCTAACTCTTTTTTGAACCCAGTTATGCTTTTGGCCTTCAGAACATCTTATGGCAATGAGTTCCACAGGTGGACTGTGCATTGTGTGAAGAATTACTTCTTTTTGTTTGTTTTAAGTGTGCTGCCTATTATCTGCCTTAGTATAATACAAGTAATTGTAAGTTAGTATAAGTAAAGCAAGTCTCTTCAGAATTTCTCAGTAGTATCTTCATTCCAAACCTGTGGTCACTATGATCCCAATCCTGCAGTCTGATCCATTACCCATGCAGAACCTCATTGGCTCAGGTACTTTTTCATAAGGCCAGATCCTGACATCATTGATATGGAGTTACACTGGTACAAAAGAGGGCAGGATCAGAGCTGTAGTATAAAGCTCTAGATTGAAAGAGCCAGTCCACCCCGGACTCCTATTTTCACTCTCTCATAATTTTCTTTTCTATTGAAATTCCTCTGCTTTGTCTCATCCTAAACCTAACGTCTTTGTGGAAATCAGCATAATCAATGAAGCCAATTTTGAGCAATGCAAGCATGAAAAGGAAATATATCCCTTTTAGAATGAAATGGCTCTTTTAACCTAGACTTGTTAGTTTATGATCGTTTTAAAGTCACTGGCTCTGGCGAGGGAGAGAGAACATCTGCAGCTCAGATTCTTTAGGATCTGGAGAAGCTAATTGCCTCCAATTTGGTTAAAATACAGTGTCAATTACACTTTTAAACAACAGTTATATAGTGTCATGACAAGAAGGTTTGGATTCCATGCATGGGTTATTTCCTCATTGGGAGAGAAATGAATTGACACAGACACAAGATATTTTACCCTACTCTATATTTATTTACAATAACTACACTTTTGAACACAAAGTCAGCATGCAGTTTCCAACTGAGAGCCGCAACTCAAGAAAGCAATTCTATATCAGTTTCCACCCAGACTTGTATGTTTACTGTTGCAGGACTCTGTGTTCACCATACTGTCAACATATTAAATCCTTTGTAATATCCAGGTGCCACTCAATTTCAAATCCCCCCTTTTCTGGTCAGATGGTCTAGGTGTCAATCAAAACCACTTCCAGGTTGGTGCTGATGAGCCTGGACTTACTCTGTACACAAAAGAAGTTAATGCTGACTCAAAAGGACCCCTTCCTAAATCCTTGCATTTCAAAGCAACTTCTTTTGAGTCAACTGGGACCGTAAACTCCTTGTCAGGAGACACAATATTATAATGGTGGTCTGAATTACTCATTTAAGTTTCTCTAAGCGCTGGACCATTAACTCAGTTCATAAGGGCATTAGTACCACAGTGGTTTTTATACTCCTTTTATGCAGATAGTTCCTCCTCCCGCCTCCCTCCATTTCAAATTTAATTTATTTATTATAGATCATTTTTCAGATCGTCATCATATCAATATTTTTACTCTTTGAAGTGCTTACAAACAGGTTTTAAATTATTACCAAACCCTTCAAATGTAGTGGGTTGTGTTATCTGAAAGCTAAGATCACAAAAATCCAATCAGCAGTACACCAGGCAGAAGTCCATTTAACCTTGTTAAGGAGCACAGGTAAATCCCTATCTACACTACAGACTGCAGTAGTGTTGTAACTAGATAAGGGGAGGATGATATTGTACCAGGTCTTGTTCAGACTGGGCCTAGAACATTCCCAATGTATCCTTTGTGATGAGATTCTACACCAAAATCCATGTGGATTGCAAACACTGAGAGTAACAGAGATCTAAGTGATGAGATATTGATGGTGTGATGATACTGCTTCTTTTACATTTGAAGTGGAAGTTAAATAATTCATAGGAGGGATTGACAAGTCTCTGCCGTATTTTAACCCCTCCCAAAAGACCTTCTCTAAAGCTTCAGGCATGAATGACAGAAAAATGCATGTTCTGATGCCCTGAGTTGATGGGGAAGTGAAAGGGGTTGGGGAGGGTGAAGGGGGTTGAGTTCTCAATTAGAACTGTAATTTAGTTTTGCATTTTAGTTTTAAAATAAATCATCTTCCAGCCCTCATCATGAGTCAAGAACCTTTTTGCATGATTGAGTGAGGGAGAATAAATGAATATCTATTAGGATTTTTTCCCCAACTCTACACCATTTTTCTTTTCTCTTAAAATAGTGTCATTTTAGCTCATTGATAGATACTGTTTAGTTTAATGAAATTCCGGTTCTTTGCAAGATCAGACTCCAATCAGCAGCTTTTCACATCTTTCATAATATAAAATTGCACTCTGGCCATGAAAGGTGACATTAAAAGTGAGAGAGCAGCTTCTCTGTGTTTAGTAAAACTTGTGATTGATATTGCATAAGATGTACATAAGTAGCAGCATCAGTGCTAAAAAGTGTTCTCCCAGTAATAAATCCGTTCTGCCGAAGCTAAAATCTATTTTTTCCTTTTAATTAGGAAGAAATATCTCTCATTAGAGACTAAACAAATCTCTGATTAAAAATTGTAATTGAATGTAAAAACGTTTTGTCACTCTGTATGCATGTAAGTGTTTTATAGGGATGATATGCTGTGTAACTGTACTAAATGGACGGCATAATGCTTAATTGTGTAATCACTTTGATTTAAAACATCAAATTTGTGCATGGATAGCTTTACATCAGTCATAAGCTAACTGTCAGGTTCATATACTTCTGAACATACATGTCTGTAACAAAAGTTAGAGATTAAAAAGAAAACCCATCAGTGATAGAGAGCTACTGGTCCAGGGAATGTTATTCCAGTTTCAGTTTCCCTTATTTAGTATTATTATTGCTGTATTACTTTTCCAGCTTGCCAATGTTAGTGGATATGGTTTTTATTACTAAAGCTATAAATACTACAGTTTGAAAGGATTTATGCAGAAAGTTAGAATGTACTTTCAGCATCGGTGGATTGCCATAATTCAATTGTCTGTGGTGGTTACTGATTGGTTTTGAATGCTCTCTTCATTACTTTGAGTTCAGAAGTTATACAGGCGCTTTCTTGGCCTTCCATCAAATATCCTTTCAAGGTGACATGGTGCTACCTAGAAGGAAAAGCCTGCAACTTACGGCAAGACCTGCCTTCTACAGCATTCTGACCAGTCTTCTACAACCCGCTTCACCGACTTTATGCCACCAAGGGATTCAGCTATCCCAGGGGAATACCAAGGCAGCTTTCCATTTGGAAAGCTGGGCCACGGATCCATGTCAACACTGCAGGGCATCAGGGAGGTGGGTAGATTTTCCTCCCCATTATCTAACTTGTCTGAGCAGGAAGAGTTCTCCTTATCATACCTATGTTATTGAAATTGCTTTGCCCCTAAAATTCTCAGACTTCTGCTTCCCTCTCCTTGGGCTAAGAGCATTGGCTTGAGTGGGATTGGCTGGGGAAGCTTTGTAGAAGTTCCTTCCTTCCTTCCTTCATTTACTTGACTAATCTCCAAAACAGGCCTGTGCAAATGCTTGTTCTCACTTTCAGGTGACTTTCTAAACAAGAAACGAGCAGCATTGTCTCCTGAAAATATGAACAAACTTGTTTGTCTGAGCGATTGGCTGAACAAAATGAAGGACTCTGTAGACTTGCAGGCTCTACGATTTTACATTGTTTTATTTTTGAATGCATTTTTTTGTACATAATTCTACATTTGTAAGTTCAACTTCCATGATAAAGA
Source organism: Gopherus evgoodei (assembly GCF_007399415.2). Classification (NCBI taxonomy): domain Eukaryota; kingdom Metazoa; phylum Chordata; order Testudines; family Testudinidae; genus Gopherus; species Gopherus evgoodei. The sequence continues at coordinate 8,582,687 of NC_044336.1, read as the reverse complement.
GACTGCACTACAGTACTTATACTAGATGTATTGAAAAATACTATTTCTTTTGTTTTTTTACAGTGCAAATACTTGTAATAAATAAATATAAAGTGAGCACTTTACACTTTGTATTCCATGTTGTAATTGAAATCAATATATTTTAAAATGAAGAAAGCATCCAAAAATATTTAAATAAATGGTATTCTATTATTGTTTAACAGTGTGATTAATTGCAATTAATTTTTTTAATCACTTGACAGCCCTAGTATTTTCTAATACAGACAGCATAAAAGAAGAAAACAGACTGGTGATATTTATTTCTGAAATCTGAATTAATTGAAGCTTTAGTAGGCTTCGTGCTTGGCACTTCTGTCTCACCAATTAATATAAGAATATAATGGTGAAATGACTGGTAGCATTAAGAATCACGCCTCCTGTTCTTTTTCTTTCTCTAATAACTTGTTCAGAGCTTCAACCATTTCCGGACAGCTTGTTGTTGGGAGATTTTAGACTGGGCCTCTTTTTATTAAAATAAATTTGTTTTGACAGTCTCGTATGCAGATGAAATTCTCATTTAGAGTATCAATATTGAGATTAATCTAGACATCAATCTCACCTTTATTGTCTCAATATCCTTTACCTGTCACCATAGAACATTATGAACACAATGCTAATTTAGCATTGTTTCTGTGGATAGCAGTGAACAAATTATAGCTCTGAGGGAAATAAATGTGGCATTGTTGATGAGCCTGTATCTCAAATGAATAAAGCAGAAGACTCATCAGATGAAACTTTTTTTGGTCTGGCAAAAAGCATGTAACATTATTATTTAATTATGAATAGGTATGGTTTGTGTCTTTCCAGTGGGAAGGCTATTTGGCATCATTAAAGGGGTTGTGCAGAGGAAAATGGAGGCCTGGCTTTTTGGCTTCTTTTTGATATACGAAGGAGGCTTGATATGTGGTTCTTCAAGTAAACATAGCCATGTGTTCCATGTAGGTGTGTGTGCACCCAGCACACAGAAGCCACAGAACTTTGCCTAGCAGTGTCTGTAGGGGTGGTACTTGTGCCCTATGGCCCTAGCCCATTCCCTGGATATATATAAAGGCAGTGCCTTCCCAAACCCCTCTGTTCCTTCTCACCACCATGGCTAGAGTCAGAGCTGCTGGCAGAACTGGAGCAGAACTGGGGGCGGGGAGGAACTAGGTGGATCTCCCTCCACCCCCCCGGGGGCTGGCCTGGGACCTGACATACCCTCCCAAGGTTCCTACGTGCCCCCTTGGGGGGTCATGCTTCACAGTTTGGGGACCTCTGTTCTAAGAGGAGTGCTGACCGGCACTGTACTCCTTCCAGCACACAGGATGGCGTAGGTCCATCTAACAGCTTGCAGGTACTATGCCAAGATCAGCCACAGCCCATATCATTAACTCCAATTCAAGCCTTGGGGCATCCATTGAATCCAGTACAGATGACATCGGCACCAGCGCAAACTGTTTGCATACTGATGGCATATCAGGCAGCTTCAGACTGCTTGCCTCTCAGTCCCTGACTCTGCACTAGTTCATGAATTTTCCAGTGCCATGGTTTCTACTGCTTCATACTTCCATTGTGCCCTTGGGCACCTTCTGATCGTGTCACAGAACGTGTGGTCACTATCTTAGGCATCCAGGCCGTATTTCTGCAGAGAATACACATAAGCTCTTGGATATTGTCTAACCATCAGCTCCAGCGAGAGTAGCCCTCCTGATAAATGAGGCCCTCTTGGAGCCTGCCAAGGCCCTCTTATTCCTGTTTTGTTGCCTCTCATGGCAAACCATGCAGAGAAGCAGTATGTTGTTGCCATTCAGGGTTTTGAGAGCTTCTACTCCAACCCAGCCCCTAAGTCTCTTGTGGTAACTGCATCACGAACCAGCAGCCATTCCTCTCTAAATACAACTTTGTTAATTGGATGGCCGTGTCTAAGTTTGAAGACAAGTTGCCAGAAGCCTCCAGGGAAGAGTTTAAGGCATTCATTGCAGAACACTGTATGGTAGCCAAGTCTTCATTACAATCAGCCCTGGATGTAACACATGCCTTGGGCAGAATTATGGCATCAGCTGTGACCATGAGGAGGGCCACGTGGCTTCAGAATTCAGGCATTGTGCCTGATTTGCAGCAGACCATTGAGGACTTACCTTTGGATGGTCGGGTTTTGTTTTCGGAAAAGATTGGCAAGACTTCTGTACCCTTTTAAGGATTTCCAAGCTACTTTGTATTCCTTGGCAGTTTATATTCTGGCTGTACAGAGACACCACTATAGCAGTCAGCAGCAACAGCAGCAATACCGCTTGCAGCTTTCTTCAGGTAGTCCTCATGTCCTGTAAGGCAGCAGGGCTACCCACAGGAAGGGGGCATAGAGCCCAAAGGCGAAGGCCTTCTGATTTTGGATTTAGCCAGCTGGCTTGTCCTCCCCCAGTATCCAGCAAGCATCCAGTTTGATTAGTGTCCAGGACAGCAGTGATATCTCCATTTTTGTTCCCCAGGGATGGGCTGGTTTGTTTTTACTGAGTTTGGGACTCTATTACTACAGAAAGCTGGGTCCCAAGCACTGTCAGATCAGTTTATGCCAGACCACTCCTCTCCATCCCTCCTCCCCACACACCTAACTCATCCCTCTTCAGGGACCTCTCTCACAAGATACTTCTTCTTGAGCAGGTTCAGTCTCTACTGGCCTTGGGGGCTGTATAAGAGATCCCTCTTCAGCATCGGGGACAGGGATTCTCCTCCCAAAGTATTTTCTGGTTCCTAGACCCAGGAGAGGGATGAGTCCTGTCCTTGACCTCTGCCACATCAACAAATACATCAGATACATGAGATTCTGGATGGTCACTCTAGCAACTGTCCTTCCCATGCTCAATCACGATGACTGGTTTGCTCCCTAGACCTTCAGGATGCTTATTTCTATACAGTAATTCTCCCAACCCACACGAGGTTTCTTCAGTTTGTCATGGTGGATTGGCATTATCAGTACACCATGCTCCCTTTTGATCTGTCTTCTGCTCCCTGGGTTTTTAGCAAATGAATAGTTGTAGTGATATTATACCTTAGGAAGACAGGAATCCATATCCTCCCATATCTTGACAAATGGTTACTGAGGGACAAGTCCAGAGAATAAGTCCTCTTTTGTGTTCAGTTCACGCTATGCTTACTTGACTGTTCAGGTCTTATTCTAAACAGCAGAAAGTCAACACTGGTCCCAACTCCAAGAATCAAATTCATTGAGGCCCTGATAGACTCTACAAGTTCCAGAATGTTTCTGCCGACTGACCAGTTTCCATGCAATTTGCTTCCCATGTCTGGAACTGCAGTTTCAACCCTCAACCACAGCCCCTGTCCTCTTCAGTGGCTGAAGTTGATTTATCATCTAAATCATCATACTTTGGACAGACTGGTCCAACATCCTTCACCAATCTTGAACTCCATACAGTGGTGGACAGTTCAGGGCAATATGACCTGCGCATTCCCTTTGCTCAGTCCCCACCATCCAGGACTGTTGTCACCAATGCCTCCTTAATAGGTTGGGGAATGCATCTGGGGTCACTGAAAATTCAAGTCCTGTGGTCAGAACTGGAAGCTTCTCTGCATATCAATGTCCTGGAGCCTTATGCCATCTATAATGCCTGTGAAGCCATTTGAGATCATATCAGGGACTCACTGGTGCACATCCTTACCAACAATACCCACGTGATGTATTATGGGAACAGGCCAGGAGGGTGGGGTGGGGAAGCATATTCCAACATGCTGTTATCAGGAGGTCATCAGGCTCTGGCAGTTTTGCATCAGAGAAAACATTTTCCCCATGGATGATCACTTACCTGGGATCCAGAATCACCTGGCAGATCACCTCAGCAGAAATTTCTCCCTGAATCACATGTGGTCTCAGAAGCCCAGCATTCTGTGCGGTCTTGGCAGTTTGGGGCTCTCTGACTATTGACCTGATCATCACAAGAGACAAGAAATGCTGTCTGTTTGGCTGTTGAGGGGGTCTCAGTCCGGGCTCTCTGGCTAATGCTTTTCACCTAAGCTGGGAATTGGCACCTTGGGTGCTCTTCCTCCAATTCCAATCATCCTGCAGATCATTCTCAAGCTGAAATTGGATCATACCAAGCTCATTCTCATTGCTCCAGTGTAGCCAAGTCAGTGTTGGTTCTTCGACCGCCTCACTTTATCGGTTCAGTCTCCCATATTCCTTTCTTTTCACCCTGACCTGGCTCAGCATCACAGTCAGATTTGGCATCCAGGACTCAGCTCCCTGCATCTCCTGGCATGGGTGCTGCTTGGTTAGATGAGAAGGAACAATGTTTATAGGTGATGTGGCAAATTTTGCTTAACAGTAGAAAGACTTCCACAAGAACAGCATATCTGGCCAAATGGAAGTGGTTCTTGCTGTGGTCGTTAGCCCAGGGAGTTCAATCAAAGATGGTTTGTATGAAGGACATCTTGGAGTACCTGTTACACCTTCAGTCTTCTGGTCTTGCACTTAGTTTGTTGAGAGTGCAGCTTGTGGCAATTTCGGTGTTTCTTCTACCCATCCATGGGAAGTCAGTATTTTCAAACTCCATGGTACTCAGGTTCTTGAAAGGAATGACTCATCTCCACCTGCCTGTGAAAGTACCGGTTTCTTTGTGGGACGTTAATGTTGTCTTGGCTGCTCTTATGGGACCTCCGGTTCAAGTGTCTGTTCACTTCTTCATTCTCCCTTCTGTGTCAGACAACTGCTTTCCTTGTAGCAATAACATCTACAAGGAGAATGTGAGAGTTCCAGGCTTTGATGGCAGAGCCTCCTTACAATTTTCCAAAAATAAAGTAACCTTGGAGCCGCACCCTAAGTTTTTGTTCCAAGTGGTTTCTCAGTTTCATTTGAACCAAATTATATATCTACCAATGTTCTTTAAGCTGCATTCAACCCCAGATAAGCAGCATTTTCACACGTTGGATGTTAGGCAATGTTTGGCTTTTCACTTGGATAGAACCTTTCCATTCTTCATCTCATGTATTTATTTCATATGCGAACCAAATGAAGGGATGAGCAGACTCTACACAGACAATTTCCAGGTGAATAACTTCCTGTATCGTGACAGCAGACAAAGTAGCTCAGACTGCACCTCTTCAAAGAGTGCGGGCTTATTCCACGAGGGTCCTGATGATGTTGATGAGATTTCTCAGAGACGTTCCTATATTGGACGTTTGCACGACTGCCACTTGGTCCTCTGTACATATATTTACAAACCACTGTGCCATTGCTACTGCATCCAAATGCAAACTTTGGGGAGGCAATCCTGTAGTACTTGTCTAAATAGACTCCGAACCGAACCTCTTGCAGGCACTGCTTGTGAGTCATCTACATGGAATAACCGCTGCATCTACTCCAAAAAGAAAAAATGGCGTTTTACCTGTATTGTAACTGTTGGCCTTCGAGATCTGATGCAGATATGTATTCCACAACACACCTTCCTTCCCCTCTGCATTGAAGTCTCTGTTAAGGACATCCGGTGTGAAGGACCTGAGGGGTCTGGGGCACTGCTGCTCTTACACAGCCAGGGGACGGGCTAGGAGCAAAGGGTGTGAACGTCTCCCCATGGGTACTGCTAGGCAAAGTTCTTCAGCTTCAGTGTGCGGGGTGCATGCACACCTGCTTGGAATACCTGTATGCATCACATCTCAAAGGACGACAGTTACAATACAGGTAAGTAACCGTTTCCCCCCACCACCACCACCCTTAAAAGATAAAAGGAGGATAGGGAGGGGGCTGGTGACTGTGTTAGGTTTGTTTACATTGGGAAATATCAGGAATATAAAGCTTGTTGTTCCCTGTTTTTGCTAGAGGACTTAATCGGGATTCCTAATGAGTGTGAGAGCTTTCTCTGTCTGTATTTGACATGGCAGGGTATTGAATCTTTAACAAAGCAATTGTTTACTCCCAGCTGTTTGTATAGGAATTTGAGTTAATAGGTAGTAGCAAAAGCAAAACAGTATGGATAAGATAATCACGTCCCCCATGGCATCACTAATTACATCCTTCCAGTTCTCCATGGTGTCTGGGGGGAAAAACAGGGCAAACAACAGCTACCTTTTTTATTAAAATTAGTGTGGCCTGTTGAATAGGGCACTGGAGTGAAAGCTGGGAGACCTGGGGTGAGGTGCCATTAAGCAGCTGAGTGACCTTGCGCAAGTCACTTAACCTCTCTGTGCTTCTCCCTCCCCTGCCACCCTTTGTTTGTCTTTGTCTTACCCATTAGTGCAAGGTCACAAATTAAGCTCTTTATATAGAGGTTGTTGGGGATGGTTTTGGCAGGCAGGGAGGAAAGAGGTCTTAGTTTATTACTTGTGTGGTCTCCTTTGAATCCCATTTTCAAATATAAGCACTTAGGTTTCACCTACAAAATATGCAAGCAGACACAAATGGGCACTTTACACTCAAGCTTAGTCTTATATACGAATACATGTTTTACATGCACAATTACCCATTAGTGCTAGGTCACAAATTAAGCTCATTGTATCAGGTTTGTATGCCTATGTATCTATAGATATGTATGCATATGGGGAGGGGGGGCATTCCAGGAGGTGAAGGGGTTTGGTGTTGGAACCTTAATTATTTCTCAATGTTTAGGTTCTTTGAAAAACAACAATCTAATTTCCTGATTTTTCAAACACTAATTTTCTTAAGCTTTGAATTTTTGTCATTTTCAAATGTTGATTTTTAAATTGTAGTAAAGTTTTAACATATGCTAATATTGTACATCTAATATGTGTCTTATATTCACAAAGTGTTAGCCTAAGATTTCATATGGATATTAGATGAGACCTGAGAATATAGAAGAACTTTATAAACATTAATTAATCTTCCCAACACTATTGTGAGGTAGGTAAATATATTAATTGTATAGCTGAGCAATCTGAAACACAAGGAAATTAAAGTGACTTGTCCAAGGTCAGCTGAGAGTCAGTAGCAGAGTGTGTTTATGTGTGTGTGTGTGTGTACGCGTGCACGCACAAAGACCTGTCAGGCACACATGAATTAGGGGACAGCAGGCTGCTATGTTTTCTGAAGTCACAATCCACCACACATGATATGTGGAGTTCCAGGTGAATGCCTAGCAATTTTGTAAGGCGTGGAAGCCTGAATTTTACTCCTGTGGGATTCCCTCCTGTCTGCTCCCTACCTTCCCCAAGCTATCGTTGAGTGATTCTCCCCAGCCTGATTGACAGTGTCTGGAATCCCACAGTGTCAGTGGCAGCTTTGTATTGTACAAATAGAAAACTGAGCCTTTATTCCTCTTCGTTTTTGGGTCCTGTCGATGATGTGGGATTGGAAAGGGTCTGCCTCAGCTGGACTCTACTGGAGATCAATCAATACATTTCAACTACCTGGGAGCAATAGTAACAGTCATTACTAATATATTGCCTTCCATAGGAGGATGTTAGAGCACTTCACAAATGTTAATAAATTTAGCCTCATGACACCCCTCTGAAGTAGGCACTTTAGTCCCTAGTTTACTACTGTAGGTTATTGTAGCCCCTAGGAACTGAAGCACAGAGCTTCTAAGTGATTTGACCAAGCTAGGAACAGACCCTACGTCTTCCTGGCTTTCAGTCATGTAACTTGACCATCCTTCCGTCCCGGAATTGTCATTGCTGTAGTCTCTGGTAGTGCCATGTTGCCCAAAGATATTTTTCTGGTCCATCAGTACGCTCCTAAGATACACTCCTATATAGTATGACAGCAGACCCTTGTGCATTACTACTAGCATCTATCATGGTGAAATATTTTTATATATGAATGCAGTGCTGTACCATGTGGATGGTCACCGTATAAATACATAGACAGGAGTATAGCAGTTTCCCCTAGCCTATGTGGGCACCAGATTTGTCCGTGGGTGGCATGGGCAGACCTCAGAAGTATTAGGAGGGCAACAAGCTCCACATATACATTGCACGTTGACAACAGATTGTATCTTCCCGCAGTGCTTTCTGGGAAAAGGTAGCAATAAAGTGAATAGGGATGTGTAGCACCTGTAGCCAAGGGAGCCTTAGAGTCAAGCAGCAAATGGTGAATGAAATCTCCCTACTTGGAGCTGCTTGTGAGTAGCCAAGTGGATTTAAAGATCTCTGTTATATTTCGTTTCAGACAACACTGATTTATCCTGAATTGAGAAATAGAGATGAGAGGATATTAATCTTGTATAGTCCGCTGTTCTTTAGTTTGGTAAGGCACTGAGATACCACCATGATGAGCATGAAATAAATACCTGGAGGATGGATGGATTATTTAGTGTACATGCTGTCAAGGGTTATCTATAGAGAATGTTCTGTTTGTGATACATTGTTAGATATAGTGATGGGGAGCGGATTAAATACAGTTTTTCTTTTATCTAAACTGGCAAGTTAGAAGTGTTGTCTATACACTGTCCCACAAACAATAGTTTTACATACAATAGCTGCTCAGAATATTATTGACATTTGGAAAATACCATTCAAATAAATACTATTTAAATTTAAATTTTAAATCCTTTTTAAAACTGATCATTTTCTTTTCAGGGAAATACTTTCATATTTAATCAAGAGCCCAAATGAGTAATTTGTTGTCTGCATTTTTGAATCATTATTTTAATGTAAAAGTATCTTTCCTGCATACTGGATCCTTAAGAGGATTTGTTCTTGGGTTTTATTTTCTACATAGGGATTAGTTAACTAGTAACAGACTAAGGATATTAATTCCTTTAGTTGCAACAATGAGTACATTTCAGTATGAATGTAATATAATATACAGGCACGTACACGCTGGTATGTATATTATCTGCCATTATTGGAAAGGTTTAACATAAACAAAAAAGTTGTTTTGTACAGGCCAAAAAATGGTGCCCTAGACTTTATGTCAAGGGCATTTCCTTTAAGCACCAGTGCAAACTACTTCGTGACTTCTGGGAAGTGCTTGTACTAGTGGTCTGTCTGAGATCTCAGGACATCCTGATGGAAATTTCCCTGAGAGTTGTAATAGTCCTCTTCTATCTCTCAGCTTCTTGGTGGGAATTTCTCAGAGCAGATGTATATTTCCCTTGGGAAGTAACATCCTCAATGCTCTGACCAATTGGCAGTTATGAACATTTTTGAAAATTGTAAAAACAAACACTAAATATTTACCTTTTCCTGAAGGAACTGCAGTTTGCACATATTGCTCTTTTGAATAATAATTATTAATACTTTGGGCTTGGTTTAGTTTTGCGGAAAGATCAGAAATAGCTGAGTCTGGTGTTAAGCTGGGTTGGGAATTATTTATCGCTGAATTACTTATTTTTTTTTATTTTGTAACCAACCACTAAAGTGCCAATGAATCATTGAGCAAAAAGATCATCAGCAAGCAGGGCAGATGTTTAAAAATTCAGGTCCAAACCTTTCTATTATTTTTTCCAAGAAATCTCCAAGTTCTTTTCCCGTCACTGTCTTTTCCATGCCACCCACAACATGGTCCCACAAAAAATATCCCCTACTGTAGGGATCTGCCCTCTAGAGCCAGATATCACCCCAAGCATTGGTCAGGAGGGATGGGTGAAGCAGAAGAGTTCCAAGAGAGCACGAAATGGCCATCCCCAGCTATTGTGGCTCTGTGCAGAACTGCAAGTCTCCACCATGTCCAGGTGCTAGGGAATGAGCTCACAACCAAACTCATCCCTTCCTTTAGCCAGTCTCCTTATTTGTTAGTGCCAGTGTGTAATACCAGCAAGCATATTAGTCAATCCTGTGTCCCAGTTTAAAAGGTTAAATTATTTCATAACCCAGATGTTTGTTATACACTAACTTTGTACTTCTGTAGCATGTCTCATTTGAGCATCTCAAAGCACTTTGCCAACATTCATTAATTAGCCTCACAGCACCCCTGTGAGGTCATTTAGCATGATGACTATTTTATAGGTTAAATTATTTATCGAAGGCCACATGACATAGAACCCAAGACTCCTGAATTCCAGTCTCGTGCTCTAACCACTAGGCTTCTCTCTTATCCAGACACAACTGCGACCTGTTGTGACTGTATTTTGATCTGCAAGGTCTTACTCTCTCACACCCAATGACAGAAACCAAAAAATAACCATTCATGATAGCAGCTCGCAGCTCTAGTATCATGAGGCTGATAGGCTGGGTATTACACTCAGCGTTGGTATTACAGGGCTGTTTCTGATCAATGTCAACTATGCAGGAGGAACAGACTTATTGACTTCCCTTTGGTGCCAGACTTGTTCGCAGGCAGCTCTACCACTTGCTTTGCACACGAGGAATGGTGAAGTGCTTGGATCTGCTGCTATTCTTGTGCCACTGGATGAGTGTAGCATTAGTCTGGAATGAAGAGACAGACTGGCGTCACTGCTCTTTATTAGCGAGAGCAGTGTTCACCACCCTGGGCCAAATTCTGCCCTCATTAATACCCCGTTGAAGTGAGTCAGGGTTACATGGCATGCAAGGGCTGAAGCTAGTCCTTTGTCTTCACAGCAGTAGATACACATTTTCTTTATCACTCATGTCATTGGGGAATTTACAATCCAGCTCTACCTTACTCAGAAACTAAATGAGTTATATTTGTTTTGCCAAGTCAGGCTTTTGCTGTGCAGAGGCAATGATGAGAAATTGTAGCATGTGTAGACATAGCATTGAGGCAAATTACTGTGCATATTGTATTCTGCGGCAGTCCTGTTAAAAAACACAGCTAACAGTAAAACTAAAGAACACATGGCACCGTATGGTCCTTTTGTAGTGTTACCCATTAGCAAAATTCTCAAATCTACATCTCATTGTCGATGGATGACAACACAGTACCTTGCCTATATTTGAAATATATCAAGAACACTGGGGCTGCTTACTGCTATCTTTGAAGGAAATTATGACACTCCCTCCGCACTATGTAATCTAAAATCTGTTGCTAGATTTGAAAAGCTGGTGGAATTATCTTCCTGCATGTCATCAAACTCTTGGTTTAGTCAATTTAATTTAAATTGAAGATAGACTTTTATTTAGTTGCAACATTTTGACTTGAAGTTTGCCCATCGTAACAGTTCTGACTATTCTAGCATTTATAAAATGCTGGGATGCAAATGGCCTGGCCAGGGCTTTAAAAATCAGAACTAAACCTTTAGCTTCTTTATTAACAATGGCTTATTAAAATTCATCTTCACTGTTACCTGGACTTCCACAGCTGAGCATGGAGTGCTGGCTGCAAAGCCGACGGCAGGGTTAAAGACTTTGTGGGGGAGAAGCATGCTGCTAAAAACACATAGAATATTGAATACAAAACATGATAACGGAATGTGAAGGCTGTATAGTTTTAAGAGTCTAGAATTGTTAAGTTAAGGTTCTTGTAGTGCTATTAACTCAGCTATATTGTCAATGTGTATTTTCTATTCCTGTTCCCAATAAACATTTAGCTAAATGTATTAATTTTATTGTAAAATGTGTACTGGAAAGTGTACAGGTTATTAAAGGTGGCTAACTTAATGTAGTACTACCTTCCTCCCTTTCATGCCTCTCCCACTTTTCTGCCAGTTTTCCCTTTCCACTAACTGAAGCAGAGGGAAGCCCTTTCTACTTGCATCACATTTCCCTCTCATGTGCACCATTGTAAGCTAGGTGGGTCTCCACTGAAGTCAGTGGAGCGATAATGGTGTAGCACTGATCCAGGTGAGTGGAATTTCAGGCCCCTTATATTGGCACCAGTGTTGAGACCCCAGACAGTGTTGATTTGCTGACTGACTGAAATCATTGGTCTAAGTATGGTCTGAACTGCCTTTGTCCATCTCATTGGGTGTTTATTCTGAAGCCTAATAATGGCTATTTAAATTGTCAGCATTAACTTCTAGCTACTCTGGGGTTGTGAGTGGAGCTTGAGTATAGTTACTTCCATTTCCTTCTCTGAGTTTGACCCTTGGAAAACAGGAGTTTCTAATGGAAACCAATTGGTTGCCGTTGCTCTCAGAAAAGAAATCTTAATTTGATTTTGTCGCTGTAAATTTCTTTTGTCAAATTTCCCCTGGTGAGCACTATCCACCAGCCAAGTTTGAACTTGGAAACTTCAGCTATGTTTTAATAAATCCAAAAAACTGCATATTTCTACAGCACTTAGAAAACTCCAAAATAATTGAGTTGATTCTTCTCAAACCTTCCAAAAAAAAGCACCTTGCAAAAGTTGTAATCAACTGAAATTCTGACAGAGCCACAACAATTCACTTTCTCTGCCACACTGAACGTTGATTACTTCAGTAGCTTTTAACACACAAACGCGAGGCATTTTTCCTGATATGCTTGCTCCACATACTTGTAACTTACTAAGATTGCTACCAAATTGTTAAGGTACTAATTCTCAGTGAGGACCCTTTACATGAAAAGTACTATAAACTGACACAGGTCAGGCATTTTTGAGATATCAGCACTGGTCACTAGAGTCAGAACTAGTGAACTTGTCCCATGAGTTAAAACTCAAAGCCACTCAGTGGAATTGGCTCAGCTTTTCTAGAAAGGCTCACCTTAGGTCAGAGGTCGAGTGTGGAAATTTCAGCCATAAAAGAAAAAAGCTACAAGCATCCTGGAAATAATGTGGAAATGGAAAATGTTTTGCAACCTTAACCTTAGCTTTTGCTCTAAAGAGATATGGGGATGGGGAGGGTGACCGCAGGCTCTTTTGCTAACAAACGTGTGTCCTCTGCTTTTGTTTTTTTCCCTACAGCCCTCTGCTTGCAGTGTCCTTTGCTGCCTCCTGTGCAGTTCCAGGAATCGCCCTGCTGACCCTGGGAGTAAATCCTCTCACTGGGGCACTGGGAGCCTTCAACATTTTCCTGTACACGTGTTGTTACACACCGATGAAAAGAATGAGCATCATCAACACGTGGGTGGGAGCTGTCGTTGGTGCAATTCCCCCCATCATGGGCTGGACTGCAGCTACCGGCAGCCTTGATGCTGGTGAGTATGAAATATAAGTCTCAAATTGGAGAGACAGGCAGTTGCCATTACTGCATTTGGGACAGCTAAAAATAACCACCCTGGAGACAAAAACTATTGGTTTCCCTTAAGCACAGGTATTAGCGGAGGATGATGCAATACATATTGTAGCACAATGCCACAAAAACTGGTTTGTATTCCATGTAGTTAATAAAGACTTGTTTGTGTTGGCAAACATGCATGGCACTGTACCGTATTAGGACTGAAGAAATGAACAGAGATCCTGTCATTCTGCCTTTAAAGGGCTTTAGAGACAAAGGACCGGTTGCAGGATGAGTTCCATAGAATATATGCTGAGACTGTCTGGGAACAAAAATCAGGATGAAGAGCACTGACCCAGCATGTGGGCTGTGAATAGAACAAAATGTTTTAGAAATTCAGAATAGAAACAGATCAAGTTAAGTTGACTTCAGTTGTGGGATGAGTGGGGCCGAAGGGTTTCTGCAGAAAAAGTCCTATGAGGTATACCACTATCTCACCACATTCTAGAAACTATCCTAGAATGTTAATTTATTGGTAGATTGCTTAACTGCCTCCTTTTAAACTCTCAAAGTTCCTTTTTTCCCCTCCTGAAGATGTGGAGATTCCTTTAAGTAACTGTGAATTATTTTTACATCACATATAAACATTGATCTCTTCACAAGCTAAACTCTGAGACAATTGGAGCTTGTTTTTCCTGCCAGTTAGGAACGTACAGCCTAAAAGTATCACTAATTTGTTATATTCAAGTGAAACTGGTGTAGTTCAGGTAACATGCCCATTGAGAAATGTAACAATTGTTTTGGATTTATTTTATGTAAATCAGTTTAGCAGGATGATGTAGATTATGGAATTGTTTAGCATGCACCCATCTCACTACTTGGCTTGTTTAAGATTTTTCTTGAACTGCTTGCAACAACCAGAATTCTAAACAGGAATACTCAAAATCCATGCAAAGTCCTTATCAAACCATTCATTTTTTGTGGTACACTTTAGTACTTGCTTTGGAAATCAGACTGAATTGCCTCTGTATGTAATCTATTCTGATGTAGCTCTTACTCAGAACTGTGTTGAAAGTTTCTTAACTGCATGTTTCTTGGCATGTTGGTTTTAATTTGTTCACTCTATCATGGGTCCTAAGAAAAGATGATGAAATCTTGTGGAATGCCTATGAGATCTTTTAGGAAGCTCTGTGGTACTGAAGAGAAGAGAATTATTTTAAAAATGTTAAATAAATATTTGTGTATATTTAAAAAGTAGGTAAGTAGATGTAGTTCTGACCACTGTCCGACACAAGATACTGGCCTAGATGGACATTGGGTCTGATACAGTCTGACAATTCCTCTGTGTGACGAAGTGGGGATTTTCCCTTGTTATGTTGTATGTGAGTCTTACTGTTTTGCATGAATGCTGTGTGTGCCTCAGTTTCCCTATGTATTGCACCAGTGTGTAGGTGGTGGGAATAAGGGGGTATGACTTTTGCACAGACTGCTCCAGCTGCCTATCCCACTGCCCCTTCGTAACCTGAGACCCAGGAGAAGGATGCGACCAGATGACACTTGGCCAGAAGCAAGACAAAGGCCAAAGGAGGAACAACTGGCAGGGCAGGGGCCTGGCAGCTGGAGCAGCCTCCGCAAAAGTCACACCCCCTTATTCGCACCACCTACACATTGGTGCAATACACAGGGAAACTGAGGCACACACAGCATTCATGCAAAACAGACTCACATAGGCTCACACACAACATAACGGGAAAATCCCCACTTCGTCACACTGTGTTTCTATGCATGTATCAGTATGCTATTGCACAATGTTTAAAGTAACTCCACATTCTCAATTCCAGGTAGGTAGAACTCCCTACATTTGCCTCACAGTTAGTTTGCGTGAGGCTGAGCTGCTTCCTCGGCAGAAATGGTATGGGTAAATATGAATCTCTGTGGTGGAACTTGAGTATAGCAAACCGTGAATAATAGTGACTTAGAATTGACTGCTTCACTCCATTGCAATATGAAAAGTGCTTTCCTCTTTATAATGAAAATAGACTAATAGTGGAAAACAACTTCACCGTGAGCTCAGTTCTCCAGTGCCAAACACCCTGAACTCAGCACTTGCAGGATTAGACCTCTATAAGAGGTTTGTATGTGTGTTCACACACATATATGAGCACATGCACCCATTCTCTTAAACCCACATAGCCACAGTCATGGAACCTGTTAATGAAGTGTAATTAGCTAGCCTAACCTGTTTTAGGTAAAGGTGTGAGAATACCTTTACACCTTGTTAAAAACAGGATTGAATATCCAGCTGAATAACAATGAAGAGTGTGTAGCAGGGCAGTCAGGACACTAATGAAAAGAGAGCTACTCATCTTTTCACTGGAATTTCTTGGGTTTACATTTTATTGTGGATTTTTTCCCCTTGCAATCTGCTCAAGCACCAGTGTTCAGAGCAATCACGTTATTGTGTATGTTTCTAGTTATGGCAAAGGTAGTCGTTAAGGTTAGAACTTCTTTCACTTCCCTCTTTGGTGGGCAAATCTGTGTAGCCATCACTGCCCTGCTTCCATATATCAAAAAACAGCAAACGTCACTGACATGGTTCAGGAAGGCTTACTGCTGAAAGATCTTGTTGTTCCTTTGCCATAATTTAAGACGCTTCCTGGATTGTGGTTCTGGAGCTGAAGGTGCAGTTTTTGAAACAGCATTTATAACATCTGTACTTCAGCAGAGGTAAAGAAAATAAGTCAGGTTTAGTTCCAAAAGCCGCAGATTTGACCAACCTTTTTTTATTTCCAAAGTCCTTTTAGGAATTTATTTTTATTTTCCAAAATCAATGCACGTTAAAATGCCACAACTTTAAAGGCTAGTGTCTCAGCAACTTCCAAGGTAAGAAGGAAGTGTTGCATTTCCCATTGGAAGTCTGGGATTCTCTTATTTCCAATAATAACAATGCCTCGCTCTTATATGCCTCTTTTCATTAGTCGATCTCAAAGTGCTTTACAAATCATGTCCAGTGGCCTGTTGCTGCCATTTCTAGCCCTGATGGGTCTTGAAAGATCAGCACTTAAAGATGTCAGTGAACATCGTCTAGCCTGGAACTTGGGCCAGGGTAATTTGGGACAGAATACACATTTCAGGAGAAAGAAGGAAACATTTCTATGGAAAGTTGGTATTTTTAAATGGTGCCCATTTGAAACTGCTGGGAGATTTGGAATGTGAACATAAATCCTAGGGGTGAGCAGAATGCAGGTAAGGTAGTCAAAGCTGTACGATAAACGCCACTCACCACATGCTTCTCACCATCACATATCTGGTCTATTTATGTATAGCTTGGCTGCCAGACAGTGGTTTGCAGTGCCACATCTGCTTCCTTGAAAGCCCCTCCTTCTGTTCCTTTGTGGTACTATTTCCTTACAGTTAAATAAAAGGTTATTTGTTTGACTAATAAATCCAGGCCCTGAAGTGACTTGTATCACTTTGATGCAGGGGAGAATGACAGCAAATTTGTTTTAAATCATAAGCGTTAGGATAAGGTTAGAGGAAAGAATTGGTACAGCTTTCCTCTTTTTGTTTTAGATTCTCCTTCTGGGTGAGACCCATGTTAAGCACTTCTGTCCATGATACATGAGTGACTGACAGACATCTTTAGGAAATAACACAGAGCTATTTATTTTCGCACAGAAGAGAACAGCCACATATATGCTTTAAATTACATTCTTGCTGCTGCTTGCCTGTTGCTTCATTGTCAGTTTTGACTTATTTTTTTTCCTAATTAGCAAATGTAGCAAAATAGAATTTATAATGAATATTCCCAGCTCCAGAGGGCCATGAGCTACCTTGAGGTTTTTCATTTCAATGAACACCATATACTGATGCAGTGGTGGCTTGATCCCAACTGAAACTCCTCAGGTTTTAGAACCGAGTAGTTCAGTGCCACGGCATTCATATAAACCACCCAGTTCGATAGACGTGACAAGCAGGGGTCTTCAGCATAATGTGCTTTATCAGTTAAGGGGATTTGTTCTGAGTAGGTGGCAGTGGCATAGCAGATAACAGTCTTGACAGTGTAGCAGACACTGCAGCCCCATGGTGGCCTGGAGCCATAGGTATTACTGCACCAAGGAATGTTTAGCGCAAGAGACTATTTAGTTTATCTCAGATGCTCCACTTCTGGTCTCTCTTTCCTGAAAGACATCTTGTACTGATTTTCATTCATTTTCAGAAATTTAAATAATTCCTGGGGCTATGGAATTTATAGACTGAGTATCAATGGTAATCATGTGGAGGCTGATTTTTAAATTGCCTTTATTTTGTAATTCAAATTGTGTTGTATGGTAGACATTAATTATGTCAGCCAACATCTATTTACAAATGGGGATTTAAAAATGGACAGTTCTTATCTGCAAGTGACATTTGGCAGATGGATGGTTTTAGTAACAAAAAAGAGAAGAGAAGGAGAGAGAGGGTGCTGTGGCATGACCTGACAAAGGACAGTTTCTGATACCTTTCCCCGTGTAGCCCTTGTCTGCCAGGAAGAGGGAGGTTACGCAAAAACATAATTGTGGCTGAAATAAACATTACAACCCTTTGCTTTTTTCTTTCTTTCACACTGTCTTTTTGACTAAACAATTTGGATTTTTAAAAGCCTATTGACATGGATGCAGGTCTATTGTGAGAGCTTCTGGTGCCCAGAGCAAGACTAGATTATAAAGTTCCTGAGGATTTTAGCTGGGGTCTTTGCTAACAAAATCAAGTCTTTTAGGGTTTCACTTCTCTTCAAAGACAAGATGACGAAGGAATTCTTACTCTGTTTCTTGGGAAGGTAGAGAGATTAATGTTATTGACATATGAGCATAGGAAGCTGGCGGCCCAGAAGTGTGCTCAGCGTGGGTAAAAACTGAGGCAGATGGGCAGTGCTAGTAGGCAGCTGTTTTAAATTTAAGACAAAAGTCAGTGAATTATTCTGTGGTTTTTTTCGTCATGCGAGAGACAAAAGAAGTGGTGATTCCACCATGGAGGCACCTTTGGGGACTGACTCAGTCTGAAAGATGAAATCAAAGTCAAATAAATTCACCGTTATCCCAATTCTATGCATCATGCACAGCTGTTACCAGCACAGTGCTTTCATCTTCCAGATGAACAATATTGAACTGTGTGGGGCAGCTGTCATAGTGCCCCAGTCTGGGAACCACACTTCCCAGTAGGGGGCACCAAAACAGCAGCAGGATTCAGTAAAGACTCTTTGACTTCAGTGAGCCAGCCTAGTAGCTGCAAAGGAAGGCTAAAGTGCCTTTGAGTATAACCCCATATGTGACTATGGAAGTTTATAGTATTTGGCTGAAAATGTTACTTTGAGACACTCCTGCAGATACTCCCTAAACATACTTGCACCTGTGAATGTCTGAGTCATTTCATTACTCCACACAGTCGCATTTGAGGCAATAGACACGATACTAAAGCTAGCTAAGATTAATCAAAAGAGCAGATCATTGTTGTCCTTCTAAAGCAGCCTTGGACTAATTCCTTTATGAGACTGCCAGGGAATCCACAAACAATATAGCCAACCGCTTCTTCCATACTTACCCGTGCCGTGTCTTCCTCTGTAATTCGGGTCTTCCACAAAGAGCAAAGGGTCATTTGCATTCACACTGAAAGATATTTCAATTATGAAGCCTTCAGCTCTGTGTGTGTGTGTGTACACATACAGATATTATATACAAACGGCAAACGCACCCGAAGAAATCTATAGGACTGTTTCCTTTAGAGGTTGTCCCAAAGAAAGCCTCAAGATGGAAATCTCATTGCTACCTTTATTTCCCATTTCCAGTGAATATTTAAGATCCTCCTTTTGTTCTGTTTGCAGTTCATATACAGATACAACATTCCCTTCCCTTTATGTACTCCAGCACAGAAGTCTATTGCTCCACTGAAGCAGTCCTGTTCCACAGGTCCTTTGTGCCATCCTTCAAAAGAAACGGCTATTGAAACCCATGACCATGAAGCTTTTTGGTTTGGGATTTTTTCCCCCTTGCCATTAGTTTACATAACCATATAACCTTGAAAGCACACAATTATCAGTGAACGTGGAGGCTGAAGCATAGAGCCATGTAGGGCTACATTGATAGTCAGTCCTATTGTGTGCAATGTAGAGACCTTGTATAAATGCAACAAGCTTTAGAAAGGGATACATTTTTTTTCTCCTCAAGGCTACTCAGCCGCTCACATGTCAGCTGATACAATCAATAGTATATTCTGTTTGTAGTAGAAAAAAATGCCGGCTGAAGGCTTACCATGCCACCACTGCAGAAATATTAGAGCTGTGAAATACAGTGGAATTCTATCACCAGTTAGTCTTGCTAAGACTTCTGAATGTACAACTCCAAGATGCCTTTATGCTTGAGAATGTTCTGTGGTCACACATGGAGATTTCTATTGCATGGAGGTAATCCCACTCCCACCCCTGAAAAGAACAGTGGACATTGACAATTAAATGGCAGCCTGCATTTTTTGCTAAATGACGTTATTTTAAAAACATCCCTATGCAACATTTTGTACATAGATAATATGATGCAGGCCAACTCACGCACCCCAAACAGCTATTTTTTGTCCCTGAAGCTAATTGTGGGGAAACAATCAGAAGCTCCACCTCTCCCTCCTAGGAAGAAAATTCTGCCATCAGGTTAAAGGAGAAACATATTTGCGTTTCAAGGCAGTGCAGCTGTGATGCAGATGATACAATCATGCCCAGAGATGTATGGGATATGTCTGCTGTACAGCACTGAAAAAAATATATATATATATAGATAGATATAGATATAGATATAGATAGATATAAGGCTGTCGATTAATTGCAGTGAACTCACACGATTAACTTAAAAAAATTAAACATGATTAAAAAAATTAATCATGATTAATCGCAGTTTTAATCACACTGTTAAACAATAGAATACCAATTGAAACTTATTAATTATTTTTGGATGTTTTTCTACATTTTCAAATATATTGACCTAAATTACAACACAGAATACAAAGTTTACAATGCTCACTTTATATTATTATTTTTATTAAATATTTACCACAGTAAAAATGATAAACAAAAGAAATAGTATTTGTCAATTCACCTCATACAAGTACCCTAGTGCAATAATTTTATCATGAAAGTGCAAGTTACAAATGTAGATTTTTTTTTGTTTGTTATATAACTGCACTCAAAAACTCAATGTAAAACTTTAGAGCCTACAAGTGCACTCAGTCCTACTCCTTGTTCAGCCAATCGCTAGGACAAACAAGTTTGTTTCCATTTACAGCAGATAATGCTACCGGCTTCTTATTTACAGTGTCACCTGAAAGTGAGAACAGGAGTTTGCATGGCACTTTTGTAGCCAGTATTGCAAAGTTTGTACATATCAGGTATGCTAAACATTCATATGCCCCTTCATGCTTTGGCCACCATTCCAGAGGACATGCTTCCATGCTGATGATGCTCGTTAAAAAATAATGGGTTAATTAAATTTTGACTGAACTCCTTGCGGGAGAATAGTATGTCTCCTGCTCTGTTTTATGCCCATTCTGCCATATATTTCATGTTAGAGCAGTCTTGGATGATGACCCAGCACATGTTCATTTTAAGAACACTTTCACTGCAGATTTGACAAAACGCAAAGAACGTACCAGTGTGAGATTTCTAAAGATAGCTACAGCACTCAAACCCAAGAATCTGAAGTGCCTTCCAAAATCTGAGAGGGACGAGGTTTGGAGCAAGCTTTCAGAAGTCTTAAAAGACCAACACTCTGATGTGCAAACTACAAAACCTGAATCATCAAAAAATAAAATCAACCTTCTGCTGGTGGCATCTGACTCAGATGATGAAAGTGTGAACGTGCATCGATCTGCACTGCTTTGGATCATTATCAAGCAAAACCCATCTTCAGCATGCATGTATGTCCTCTGAAGTTATGGCTGAAGATGAAGGGACATATGAATCTTTAGTGCATCTGGCATGTAAATATCTTGCAATGCCAGCTACAACGATGCCATGCAAACGTGTGTTCTCACTTTCAGGTGACATTGTAAACAAGCGGGCAGCATTAGCTCCTGCAAATGTAAACAAACTTGTTTGTCAGAGAGACTGGCTGAACAGGAAGTAGGACTGAGTGGACTTGTAAGCTCTAAAGTTTTACATCGTTTTATTTCTGAATGCCGTTTTTTTTTACATAATTCTGTATTTGTAAGTTCAACTTTCATGATAAAGAGATTGTATTCCAGTATTTGTATGAAGTGACTTGAAATATATTATTTCTTTTGTTTTTTACAGCACAGATATTTTTAATAATAAGTATAAAGTGAGCAGTGTACACTTTGTATTCTGTGTTGTAATTTAAATCAATATATCTGAAAATGTAGAAAACATCAAAAAATATTTAAATAAATGGTATTCTATTATTGTTTAACAGTGCAATTAATCATGTGATTAATCACGATTATTTTTTTAATCGCATCATTAATCACTATTAATATTTTTAATCGCTTGACAGCCCATATATATATATATGTATGTATGTTAACTATGGCTGTGTAGCATAAACACAGTAAATTGATAGAACAGCCAATGTCTTTGAAGACTGACTATAATGCCACTTTAGAAATCAGCTTCTGCATCCACCTAAGAATCATAGTTGTTCATCCCCAAGTCCTCAGAAGAGTACATTTTGAGACTGGGATTGCATTGAATCTCAGTCTTGAATGATAAGTTATGGGAAAAGACAGGATACCATAACTGAACTCTACAATCTTTCTCCAGGCCTACCATGGTTGCACGCTTACAGATTCTCAAAGGAAAGTGCCTATGGGCATGTTCAATTTTGGCTGTAAACAAACACAAAACTGAGAGTAAGCAGGGGATTAAAGATGTCTTTCAGGGAGCATCACATGCCTTTTCTGGTGGGTAACTTTCTATACAGATCATGCAGGACTACTGCAAAGAGTTTAGGATGAATTAAGAAAGGTGAGGCATACAAAGCATGGAAAATCATATTTCCCATCGGCAGATGGCTGCAGCTGGACTAATTCAAGTCTCCCAGCTCTTGTCTGGATTAAAGAGAAGTAATTCGTTCAACATCTTTTAACTAAGGAGATCCAGTTGCGTCATATCAAGGAGAGCTCTGTGTGGTTGTTTTCTGACTACAGTCCATTAAAAGCTAAGCTTAGACTTCCAAACCTTTCACTTCTGACATGAGCCAAACTCGTACCCAGTTTCCTTGAGACAAAAGTCCGGTGCTTTCCCCTAATGTGTCAGTCAGCTACCAAAGTCTGGAAATAATTTTAAAATTCCTTCACATTATTCAAGGCAGAAGAATTACTAAAATTGTGCTTTAAGCAAAACAGCATTCTTAGGTTGCAGAGGCAGTAAACACCAGCTTTGGGAAATGCAATGAGATTTCAACATCTGTTTTGGAGCTGACATTTTAACCATTCTATGTTTATTTTACATGCCTAGTTGGCCATTTCCCAGTCATACATATGCAGGGCCAAAAAGAGACTGAAAAGGGGGAAAATCCATATTGAGCTGCAACTCCAGATCGCACTCCCCTCCCTCTTTTTTTTTTTTTTTTTTTTTTTTTGGTTGTTGTTGTTGTATTGATGACATAAAACACCTGTTTGCCCCAACTTGGGCATACAAATGTAACCAGTGTTCTGCAAAGCACCATGCTTTTAAGGAATAGAAGACTCTCTGCTTAGTCAAAAGAGCAGTGAGTGGGGTAGGGGTAGAGAATAAGCTGTTCATGCTCTTAGTGCATTTACAGGAATGTAATGCATGTATTGGTCTCTGTACTCCTAAGATAATTTTGTTTCCCTGTGCTGCAGTGGATCCAATGCATTATAGTGGAGATGTCAATCCCTTCTCTTTTAGCCAATGCGGTTCATTGTTGCACGTTACATGAATCTTTCTAGGCTGCTTTGCATTTAGTGAGCTTATATCTCTTTGCTGTAATCTCTGTACAAGAAATAAGGCATTGTTAGAAGAAATATTTGGGATTTATAAAGCAAACACCCAAATGACGACAAAGGCGTTTGAAACAATTTCATCAAAAGTTTTGCAGTGCTATTGCTGATGCCAGACCAGGCCAATAATTAAATATGGCACCTCTCACACCACCACCTCGAACAAGTGGGTTTTCGTGCCACTAAGTGTCCCTCTCCCCTTTCTTGAGTCAGTATTTAAGCAATACTCAGGGACACTGTGTTGCTGGAGGTATCATCTTTAAGATGAGACGGAGCAGGGGGTCCTGATCACTTGTGATCACTAAAAATTCCACGTACATTTTGTAAGAGGAAGAGGGCTAAAAATGGTGTCCTGACCAAATCCTTCCTCTGCAATAGCCTGCCTTCAAAAGTTTCCTTCCGGGCATGGTGGGAGAAGTTAACTGCAAAGAATATTCTTCTCTCCCTGTCCTAAACTATTGTGCATTGTTTAACAGCTGCTGCTTTTAGTCTCAGAGGTGGCTGCCTTGTGATGGTGGATGAAAACATCACTATACAGTGTATATTTTGTATGTAAGTCAGTGAAATGCAGGATATGAATTTCAACTGCCTGCTTAACAAATATAATATTGTCCAGATATTAATGTCAAACAGTATTTGGAATATGCCATCCTTTGCAATAAGTGGGTGAGGAGCTGGGTCTGGACTTCTCTTTTTTGTCTTATAAAAAAAGCAGTGTCTGTTCAAAATAATGCTGCAGTTGCGATGTCTTTCTGACTTTTCATCTTAGCCACGCAACTCAGTATTCTCATAGTTAATGTGAACAGACTATGTTATCCTTATTGGGCATGGATCATTCAGGGGATTAGTAATGGAGAGTAGAACCTTTCATGTCTGAGTCACTGATTCTAATGAGGGCCCAGGTTGGTAGTGACCAGACATTGTTGACATCTCGTGGTTGTCCAGTGCCCTATGTGAAGTGAATCAGTTATCAGAGTTCAGATCCTACTCCACAGGTAGTCACATAATAAAAAACCTTGTTACTTGTAATGGCAGAGTCCAAGGACTGAGCAGGCCCAGAGACTGAACTGCTCTAGTGACCTGAGATTTGGGCCTTTTAGCAAATAGTCATTGAAGCACAATAATGGGGCCGTTTGGGGGTGGCTTGGCCCTTTGCAACTATACGGTCCCTTTTCCTGGGATAAATAGAGGATTTACCATCTTTTTGTTCTGTGTTTATACAGCACCTAGCACAGTGGGTCCTGGTCTATGAGTACGGCTCCTTGGAGCTGCAGTATTACAAATAATGAAAATACTAATAATCCAGAGATGTTATTCTGACCCATTCCATAGACACTAAAGAATAGAAGTGGAGATTTTCAAAAGTGACTAGTGATTTTGGTTGGCTTGCTTTTTGGGTGGCCAATTTGATAACGTAAAGAGCCAGTTCTCAGAGGGTGAGTACTCAGTGCTTTCTGGAAATCAGACCCTTTAGGAGTGTGTCCACTTGGAAGCCCAAAATCACCCGTCACTCATGAATTTTGACCAAAAACGCTTTTGGCATCTTACAGTTTCTTACCATGAGCTTTGTGAAATGTTTTAGGGCTTTACCTTTTTCTCTTCATAAGAAACATTTTATGGAACCTCAAAACCTTAACAAGCAACAGTAACTCTTTCTTCATATAGGAAAAAAACAAACAAACTTGGTTAATAGCTAAGGTTTTGGCTGCATCTCACTTAAACAAAAAATTCAAAAGATGTCTCAGCTTGCCATATTTGTCAAGAAATGTATTTTTGCCATTAGAATATGTTTAAAATTAAAGCAGTAAGAAAACTGCTAACAGTTAAATCTTAGACACTAAAATTTAACGTTAATCACAGACTTTGCCTTTAAGTTTATGGAGACTGGACCTGGTTTCTGTTACCCTATTTCTTACATGATCATTTAAACCAGTGCAAAGTGGGAACTGAAATTCTCCCAGTCAGAATGGTCACATTTTACACTGGTGACAGTGACTGCAGTGGTGGGAGGGCAATGGAGTTTCAGACATCTAACAAAATTCCTCTTCCAAATCATCAGCATTTGTAATGATCTCCAGCTGGAGAAGTGGATGGAGTTTGCAATGGTCATGGCTGTTCCTGAACTCACTACTATTAGAAACTCTGCAAAGAAATCCAAAGTGTTTGATATTTGTGGGCTCCCAGTTAATAAATCCTGTGGAGAAGCTGAAAGATTTTATAAGGGTTACAAATTGGTATACCTGTATTCACCGCTATTATCAGTGCCACAGAGAAACCACGGAGCTTTTGAAGGCCAGGGTATTTCTGGTATTAAACTAGTGTTTCCAAACTCCCAGCTTTAACAAACTATTTACAAAAAAAAGGCAGTTCTTACAATTATGAACCAGCTAGGCCTTGGATCATACTGTGCCAACTCTGAGAAGATGCCAACAGAATGTATCATGGATGTGAACTAACTAATCTGATCTCACCATAATTAAACTCCATAGAGAGAGATCATTTATGCTAGTTATACATATAGACAGAGCTATGAAGAACTCCATAGGGAAACCAGTGCAGTCTATAGAATAGTGAACCTGCCCATTCTTCAACTATAGTCCTTCATGTAATAACATCGCTTACAAACACCATTGACATACTTATGACATAGTTAATGTTTGTCAAGCAATTCAAGTCTTTTAATGCTTGTCATTGGCTGGAAGTTTGTAAGGTTCTAGCCAGAGCTTATTTGACACTGGAGTACGTTCTCTCCTGTTTTCCAATTAAGTCAGTATGTACATGACACTTAGCAGTCTTTGGAAACCCAACAAAGTGAGCAAAGCATATGGAAAACTAACAAAAGGATCACCAGTAAAATCAGGAAGGAAATGTAGCTCCATGACTGGATCAGTTAAAATCCTCATAATGGCCTGTTAAATTGTTTTACTGTTTAGCTTCTCTATAAAATACCTGTTATTTCTGAAGTAGTGATGTAATAAAAGTAGTTAAAAACTCCAAAGCCTCTCGCACTAAAACCAGGTCTTTGCAAATGGGAATTCAGTCTCAAAGTAGTTCTGGCTGGTTAGTTTGTATGTAAAAGTTGCCTCAAGATGATTTTTTTTAATTGAAAACATAGTGTTATAGTGAGGGAATTACTACAGTTTCCAGTGTGTTTGAGGTTTTGTATGCTTTTTGGGGGTTGGCTGCACACCAAAGATTGAACAACTTCATAAGTGAAGACTCTCTGTTACAGACCAAAGGCACAAGAATATAGGGCTTGTCATACCAGATCAAAGAGAGGGTAACCAGAAACAATGTGCATGTATTAATTCTTCTTCAGATTCTGTCCCTACCCCAGTTTCCCCATATGGTGGATAATTGTAAATTATCTCCCTGGGTGTTGTGAGAAATAATGAGTTAAATGTTTGTAAAGCCCTTTAAAGATTAAAAAATCCTGTGTAAGTGCAGAGTATTATTGTCTTTGGTTCATCAAGTCTGGTATCCTGCCTTCGGGAGCAAGTATTTCAGTTGAATAGGAAAAAACTAAAGAAACCAATACTACAGAGGTGTACTGTTTATAGGCTCAATCCTGCTGCCCTTCAAAGTCAATGGAGAAACTTGCTTTAACTTCAGTGAAGAAACATCAATCCTGTATCTCACCAGACTTTGAAAATGGCATATTATGCACCATGGCCAAGATTTTCAAAAGTGACTAGTGATATTTGGGTGCCCAACTCATCATCTTAAAGGGTCATGATTTTCAGAAAGTGTTGAAGATTGCCTTTCTGAAAATCAGGCCCGTTTAAGGAGTCTTGGGTTGGATACCTAAATATCACTAATCACATTTTAAAATCTTAGCCCAGGCTTGCCTGTAATTCTCCTGCTCACTACATTGTCCAAGGATCTGCATTCGCATACTGGTAGACCTTCCTTGTCTCTGTACTTAATGTAAGCAGCTTCCAGAGATATGGAACTCACAAAATGGAAAAATGCATTCATAACTTTAAGAAGATGTGAGACAAATGCTCAGACTGCTGAGGCATCTTATATGCAGTGTTGTTGTAGCCATGTTGGTCCCAGGATATTAGAGAGACAAGGAGGGTGAGGTAATATCTTTTATTGGATCAACTTCTGTCTGTGAGATAGAGAAATGCTTTTGAGTTTACACAGAACTCTTCTTTAGGTCTGGACTCTGTTTAAGCTCAAAAGCTTGTTTCTCTCACCAGTCAAAAAAAAGATGTTATCTCATCCATCTTGTCTCAAGGCATCTTATAGGCAGCTAGAAAACGGCCCCTAAACTTAGATTTTTGATGATGCAGCAGTGACATCCTCTGGCTGGGGTGGTTTGAGCTATGGGCCTTGGTACCAGCCTGGATTATTATTTGGAGGAGGGTAACGATGACTTTGTGCTCTACAAGACAGAAAGATCGACATTTCTGGCCCTAAGGAATTCACAACCAAAACAGACCCAGAGAAAACCTGAATCACTGAGGAAATAACTTAGGCCCCAGTCCACAAAGGGACTTAGGCACTGCACATTTTATTGCTCTTTGATCAATAACTAAAGAATCATTGGAGCAGGGGAACTGGACCTTGCTTCTGCCACCTCCCGGGTGGGTACCTAATACCCACGCTATAGAGTCATTCTCAAACTCACACTCTTTGTCAGGCTTAATGACTGTATTTATACACAGCGGAGCAGATTCAGGCCATGTCTACATCTAAAATTTTGCAGCGCTGGTTGTTACAGCTGTATTAGTACAGCTGTATAGGGCCAGCGCTGCAGAGTGGCCACACTTACAGCAACCAGCGCTGCAAGTGGTGTTAGATGTGGCCACACTGCAGCGCTGTTGGGCGGCTTCAAGGGGGGTTCCGGGAACGTGAGAGCAAACCGGGAAAGGAGACCAGCTTCGCCGCGGTTTGCTCTCGCCTTCCCGGAGCCACCCAGCAAACCGCAGGGAAGGAGACCTGCTTGCTCGGGGTTCCGGCAACGAGAGAGCAAACCGGGAAAGGAGACCAGCTTTGCCGCGGTTTGCTCTCGCGTTCCCGGAGCCACCCAGCAAACCGCAGGGAAGGAGACCTGCTTGCTCGGGGTTCCGGGAACGAGAGAGCAAACCGGGAAAGGAGACCAGCTTCGCCGCGGTTTGCTCTCGCATTCCCGGAGCCACCCAGCAAACCGCAGGGAAGGAGACCTGCTTGCTCGGGGTTCCGGGAACGAGAGAGCAAACCGGGAAAGGAGACCAGCTTCGCCGCGGTTTGCTCTCGCGTTCCCGGAGCCACCCAGCAAACCGCAGGGAAGGAGACCTGCTTGCTCGGGGTTCCGGCAACGAGAGAGCAAACCGGGAAAGGAGACCAGCTTCGCCGCGGTTTGCTCTCGCGTTCCCGGAGCCACCCAGCAAACCGCAGGGAAGGAGACCTGCTTGCTCGGGGTTCCGGGAACGAGAGAGCAAACCGGGAAAGGAGACCAGCTTCGCCGCGGTTTGCTCTCGCGTTCCCGGAGCCACCCAGCAAACCGCAGGGAAGGAGACCTGCTTGCTCGGGGTTCCGGCAACGAGAGAGCAAACCGGGAAAGGAGACCAGCTTCGCCGCGGTTTGCTCTCGCTTTCCCGGAGCCACCCAGCAAACCGCAGGGAAGGAGACCTGCTTGCTCGGGGTTCCGGGAACGAGAGAGCAAACCGGGAAAGGAGACCAGCTTGATTACCAGAGGCTTCCTCCTTCCACGGAGGTCAAGAAAAGCGCTGGTAAGTGTCTACATTGGATTACCAGCGCTGGATCACCAGCGCTGGATCCTCTACACCCGAGACAAAACGGGAGTACGGCCAGCGCTGCAAACAGGGAGTTGCAGCGCTGGTGGTGCCCTGCAGATGTGTACACCTTCAAAGTTGCAGCGCTGTAACTCCCTCACCAGCGCTGCAACTTTCTGATGTAGACAAGCCCTCAGTGGGAGAGATTGAGCGACCCACATAAGAATAGATGTGGTTAGAGTGCTTTCCTGAGGGGTGGGAAATACTCTGTTCAAATCCTTTCTCCTCCTTGAGCTGAGGGGGGATCTGAACCTAGGTCTTCCCCATCCTCGGTGTGTGCTCTAACCACTGGACTAAAAGGTGGGCTGCTGCTGCTCCTCCTCCTCCTCTTCCTGCTGGGTTTTGAATAGGGTCTGATCCCTTCGGTATGCTCAGAGCATGCCTACCGGATAGGCCCTATTGGCAAAACAGGCACTTCTCCACCTGTCTTCCCCCAGTTCATGGATCGTACTGAAGTTTAGGTGGGAGACAGGCATTCAGACACGAGAGAAGCAGCAGTGCACATGCTCAAAGGCAGAAACTTAGGTACCCAGGGAGCCAGGATGATTCTGTGGATCACATCAGCACCTAAAACTGGGACTTAGGGCTTGTCTACATCAGAAAGTTGCAGCGCTGGTGAGGGAGTTACAGCGCTGCAACTTTGAAGGTGTACACATCTGCAGGGCATCACCAGCGCTGCAACTTCCTGTTTGCAGCGCTGGCCGTACTCCCGTTTTGTCTCGGGTGTAGAGGATCCAGCGCTGGTAATCCAATGTAAACACTTACCAGCGCTTTTCTTGACCTCCGTGGAAGGAGGAAGCCTCTGGTAATCAAGCTGGTCTCCTTCCCCAGCTTGCTCTCGCGTTCCCGGAACCCCGAGCAAGCAGGTCTCCTTCCCTGCGGTTTGCAGGGGGTTCGGGAATGCGAGAGCAAACCGCGGCGAAGCTGGTCTCCTTTCCCGGTTTGCTCTCTCGTTCCCCGAACCCCGAGCAAGCTGGTCTCCTTCCCTGCGGTTTGCAGAGGGGTTCGGGGAACGCGAGAGCAAACCGGGAAAGGAGACCAGCTTCGCCGCGGTTTGCTCTCCCGTTCCCCGAGCAAGCAGGTCTCCTTCCCTGCGGTTTGCAGGGGGTTCGGGAACGCGAGAGCAAACCGCGGCGAAGCTGGTCTCCTTTCCCGGTTTGCTCTCTCGTTCCCCGAACCCCGAGCAAGCTGGTCTCCTTCCCTGCGGTTTGCAGGGGGGTTCGGGGAACGCGAGAGCAAACCGCGGCGAAGCTGGTCTCCTTCCCCGGTTTGCTCTCACGTTCCCCGAACCCCCCCTTGAAGCCGCCCAACAGCGCTGCAGTGTGGCCACATCTAACACCACTTGCAGCGCTGGTTGCTGTAAGTGTGGCCACTCTGCAGCGCTGGCCCTATACAGCTGTACTAATACAGCTGTAACAACCAGCGCTGCAAAATTTCAGATGTAGACATGGCCTTAGATAACTAAATGTGGAGCTTAGGTGCCCAAGTCCCTTGGTGGAGGTGGGACTTAGTCTGTTAGTTATTATGAACTCACTCCTTCTGGGAAGAGATGAGCTTTTAGGAAGGAGTAAAGGACCTGACCTTCCTCCGATTGAAGCCAAATGTTGCTATTGACGTTAGAGCCTGATTCTGCTTCCATTAGATGAGCAAGGAGGAGTGGTAGCTTGGGCTCGGAAGTGGGAGGTCATTCCCACAAAGGACAAACACATGGAGGTGGGAAGATGCAAATAGGATATTACGGCTGGAGTGGAGGGGAGGTAGAAGAGAAGGGAACAACAGGCAAGGTCCAAGATGGCTCTACAGGTGGAAGACTCACAGGTGATGTTAGTGTGGATGAGGGGCACACCTGTATATAGCCCAGTATGAGGGCCCATTCCAAAGCCCACTGGAGTCAATCAGACTCTCATTGACTTCAGCATGCTTTGGATCAGGTCCCATGTATGTTTGGGAGTTCCTGAAGAATACATTAGTAGATGCTTTTGTATTTAAAGCCGGTATTGAGAGTTGGTCTTGGGAAGTAAGCAGTTCTCCATTGCCTTCTGCTCCACTCTGCCATGTTTTACTTTGCCACCCCAGGATATAATGATTAAGCACTTGAGAAGCCTCTACACCTGTGAGCAATTTGAAATATTCACAAAATGAAGGAGGAGAAACTCCAGCTGAGCCTCTGAATTATTTTGTCATCACTGGTATCACAGTTTTCAGGATGTGACCTGTTTCCTGCATAGGCTCCTTTTCTCACTGCATGTCTGCGAGTAGGACTCATCTTGTTAATAACTTTTGCTTATCCTGTCAAACGCTTCCTTCCATCTACTGTGTTTCTTGCTCTGGGTGCTCCAGTTAGGGAACTTGGGAGAGATAAGTTTGTGTCCTAGAGACTGTGAAAAAAATTCTTCTACCAAACTTCTCTTAAGTTTCAACAAATCACCCCCCGGTGGAAACTGAACTGGTGCCTAGATATTGAGGTGACAGGTGCATCAGAAATAAATTATTTGAAGGAACACCATTTGCAAGTTTAAAAAAAAAATCTCCAAAAACCACATAATTGCTGATAAACAGAGAATAACCCTTTGACTTCTTTACAGTATTTAAGTGTGATATCAGGAGTTCTGTGGGAGTTGGGGGGCAGTTGTCACAAACTCTGCAGTGGTAGCGTGTGGTAGTGTGGGTAAGCTCCATATAGGTGTTGAAATGTAGCATGCAGTGCTCCTTTGCTATGATCTAAGATGAGCACTCTAATGCATGTTTTCTTTTCTTTCCTTTTGCAGGCGCATTGCTGTTGGGAGGAATTCTCTATTCTTGGCAGTTTCCTCATTTCAATGCCCTGAGCTGGGGCCTCCGGGAGGATTACTCACGAGGAGGATACTGCATGATGTCCGTCACTCACCCTGCGATGTGCCGGCGGGTTGCTCTGCGTCATTGCTTGGCCTTAATTGGACTCTCAACAGTGGCCCCCATCCTTGATGTCACCACATGGAATTTTCCACTCATTTCACTCCCTATCAACTTGTACATTTCCTACCTCGGCTTTCGGTTCTACAGGGATGCAGATCGCAGCAGCTCCAGGAAACTTTTCTTCTGCAGCCTGTGGCACTTGCCAATGCTTCTGCTTCTTATGCTCACATGTAAGAAATCCCTGCTAGAGAAAGAAGACAAAAGCGAGCTTTTCAGTTGAAATTGGGTTGCCTTAATATCAATTAGAGCTAATGACACCTATTTTTATTGTCAAGCAGAGGGTCTTTTGCTAATTATGGGCAGGAAAATCTATGGCAGTGTGTTTAAAGGGAATCCCTTGTGCCCAGTGACCACTTTACATAATTGTTTTCTAATTTCTTTTTAGAGGGAGGAAGTTGGGGGACTTAAATGGCTCATGGACTTGGTCAATGGAATCACTCCTTAGGTCATGAGTTAAAATCCAGCCTAGGTGAAAAATGAATCATGTTCCCTTGGCTTCCTGCTAGCCTATGTGAAATGAGTTTGATGACCAGTGCAATGAGGTGAATGAGTGAAATGAGCAGGTATCTATATGGCAGAGGCACCAGTCCCACAATGGGCCCTCATCATTGACATTCTTAGTGAGGAAGCCAAGGAGACTCATTGGATACTGAGCTTTCCTCTGTCCCCCGTGAGCAGGTATTCTGTCCAGAATAGGCTTGAGGCACATTGGCAGGGTAGTGAGGGGGAAGCTTTCATTGCCCCAGTTATGCCATCCCTGCTCTGTGACTAAATGGAGGACTTCAATTTCTGGGACTGTCAATCCAGCACCTTTCACAAGGATTCAGTTCACTTTCATATATTTTCAGAGAACCCAGATTATTTTCTATTCTGTCTTCAGCATTTTGTAGATCATACAACACAAACAGCACATTAGCATTTATTCAGCCTCTGGCTGAATGGAGATCCTAGTCTGTACCTTTCACATACTCATGGCAATTTTTATTGTGTTCCATCACAGAGAAACGTCTCACCCTGGCTAGAGCTCTTTCTGGGAGAAATCTTTAGGAATTGAAGGCTCAGGGCCAGATCCTCAACCGGTGTAAACTGACATAACTATGTCAACTTCACTGGAGCTTTGCTGATATACATCAGCTCATGATCGGGCGCTCAAAATCCAATAATTTGAGGTTTTCTATATGCTAACGTGAATTGTGCCAACCTGTTCAGTGTAAGAGCCTGTTTGCTGGCAAGGCATTTCCTGTAATTAATTGAGTTCTGAGTCTCATAAAGAAATATGACAACTCTATTAAGTATCATGGCACAGTTGCAGCTCCAAGAGAAGATTGCTATGAAGTGTGTTATTGGTGGGGAATCACATTTTCTCAGTCTTGAGGAAAAGCCTGTTTTCATTCCAGCTACCGTCTGAACTTAAAAACTAGTTCAGAAAGTTCAAATTGCAACCAGCATAGCTGAAGTTTACTGTAATGGCATGGCTGCACGAGGAAAATGTGTCATGTTATAACGTGTTAATTAACACGATGTAAGACAGTCAGTGCAGACAAGTATTGACTTGTTTGTAGTCATGTTAGTGGGTCCTCATTAACCCAGGGTGCACTGTATGTTTAGCCATGACCAACTAACATGATGTTAAACACAACAGCACGCTGTGTAGACAAGGAGTAGGTTATAGTTTACATTGTGTTAGTTAACAAGTGTAATAACTTCTTGTATTTTCCTCACTGTGAACAAGCCCCAAGCTTTTTCCAGTATGTACAAGGTCCATTCTAATACTGTTATGCACCAGATCCAAGGCTTTTGCTGATGGCGAGTTCTGCTGGTGGTGAAATGGAATATTTTATCTAACGTGATATCTAGGAAAGGCCTTCAAGGAATTTCACGAGTTTGCCAGTGTCCTTGTCACCCTGATATAAAAACTTGACAGCATCCGTTAATGGTGCAGGCTGATTCTAGTCTCAGTCACATTGGTGTAAATCAGGAGTGACTCCATTGCCCTCGGTCTCTGTTGGCAACAGTGCTCTATGGGAATAGAATCAGATGTTTTAAATGACATTTAAACAATCAGATATAAGATGCTTGCCTCTCTCTATTGATTGCAGATAATGGTGCTGAATCCCTGTTACTGTTTTTCTGAAATAGACTCCATTGTATTCAGGTTGTTTACTGTGGGAACACTGCATAGGAATACCTGGAAACAGTCTACAGCCCAGTACAACTTCTCAATTTGAAAAATATATGAGTTTGCTCTGCAATAAAACATACTGTACAAGAGCAGTAAAGTGCAGGGGATCATTTCTTGTACATGATTCACAAGCAGTTTACACTTTGTTTAGCCCAATACAAGAGCCATCTTATGCTGGTTTCGCAGCATTCCTAGTAGCAGTAGCACTCGTGTCATATGATCAAGCCTTACATAAATTGGGAACGGATGGGAAATGTATGTTTTTATGTTGCAAAATGCTTCCATTGAAAATGAGACTTCAGCGTTGAGTGGAGAAAGCTGGCAACGTTTTGCAAAGTGAAATAAGATTCTGTGAACTGTTCACTGGCTCAGAAGAACATGAGGAACTTGGAGAGCAGGTGGTGGACTTGGCAGAGCTCAGAGGAATCGTGGCTTGGTCAGAGGAACTGACATGCTGAGCGGGTATATCGGGAACAAGAAGATGTGATGTTCCTCCTCCAGTAGGTGGCTCTCTTCCCACTAAGCCACTTTAGAAGCAGGTCCCCAGCATGTCATAGAAGCACTGTGTTCCTTCCAAGTGACAAACCCAATCAGGGCCGTTAAGGCTCCTCTGGTATTTTCCCCCAAGAGTAGCAGTGGTGCTAGTCTTCGGGCTGGTCTACACTACCGTGCTAAATCGATCAAAGTTATGCAACTTTAATTACATGAATAATGTAACTGAAGCCGACGTAGTTATATCCACTTACCGCGGTAGCTACACTGCGCTGTGTCAGTGGGAGAGCATCTCCCGTCGACTTCCCTTACGCTTTTGGGGGAGGTGGAATACACTAATCGATGGGAGAGTGCTCTCCCTTCGATTTAGCATGTCTTCACCAGATCTGCTAAATCGACACTCGCTGCATTGATTGCAAGTTGTAAGTGTAGACATGCCCTTAGCATCCTAGCCGAGGTTTGCCTTCCTAAAACTCCCCTTGCGGTTCCAGTTGGAGAGAGCAGTTATCTTCAGTGCCTGTTCTCAAAATATCTGTAGCCTTTGTCGATGTTAAGGCAAGAAGGGACCATTTTGATCATCTAGTCTGACCTGCAAAACAAAGGCCATAGAATTTCATGCAGTGATGCCTGCATCAAAGCCTAGCTCAACCACAAGAGAGTAGCATAATTTTTTAGAAAGTCAATCTTGGATATAGAGATCAGGTGTCTTTAAAAACCTATCCTTTACTGACCCCAAGAGATGGGCATTGTTGTGCTGCACTCCAGAGATGACTGTATTCCAGGGACAGGGGAAGTGATCTACTGTAATGTGTTAAATGCCTTGGAGAGTGCCTGGAAAGCACTTTATAATATCAAAATACCACCACACCTTGTGTTTGTTACATGTAAATATTAGAATATGTACTTCTAAGGATGCTCAATTTACGCTCAGGATGCCATTATGGAAATGAGAACGGACACTAAAAAGCTCTTCTACCTATCTATATCCATCCAGTTAGGGATTTATACCATGTTCACAGTAATAACACCTAGCTCTTATAAAGAGCTTTTCATTCATAGACCTCAAAGCACTTTGCAAAGGAGGTCGTGTCACTGTCTCCGTTTTACAGATGGGGAAACTGGGGAACAGGGAGGGAAGTGACTTGCCCAGCAAAATTGGGGCAGAGCTGGGATTAGAATCCAGTTTTCCTGAGTTTTAGGCTCTCATACTGGGGCAGCTCGGCTGTTGGTAGCAATAGCTGTTGCGGCATGTCCCCAGTGGTATTTTAACTACTGTGCAAATTTGCAAAGAGCCAGTCTGAGAAGCAGCATGCTGCAGGAATGGGCATTGGCTTAGGAGTCATGAAACCTGGCTTCTAGTCCCCGCTCTGCTC
Source organism: Gopherus evgoodei (assembly GCF_007399415.2). Taxonomy (NCBI): domain Eukaryota; kingdom Metazoa; phylum Chordata; order Testudines; family Testudinidae; genus Gopherus; species Gopherus evgoodei. Next base: position 8,546,923 of record NC_044336.1, on the reverse strand, counting down.
CTGAACTGTTGTGCAGCCTTAGGTGAGCCACTTCTTCTATGCCTCTGGCTCCCCTCCCAGCCTTTGTCTGTCTTGGCTATTTACACTGGAAGTTCTCTTGGGCAGGAGACTGTCTGCTTCTGTTCTGTGTGGTACAGTGCCAGGCACACCTTGGCCCTGAGCTAATCTGAAGGCTACTGGAATAATTAATGTATGTGCATCAAAAAGCCCTACGAGTAATTTTATCTGGGAAAAATCATAGAGAAGTCAGTTCAAACACACCCCATCTATGCCAAATGATTAATTTGGAGTAAAATATGACATCTGAGCTGATGGACCTCAGGCCAGCTATGAAGTCACCATCACAAGAACTCCCACGTCAGTTGGTCCCTGGAGACATAAGACCCCTCACTCCTGTCAAGCATTTAATGGACCATGGGCTCACTCTTAGCAGTAGGGCAAAGTTACTTAGTTATGCTGCATGTTAAATCTATTATTTATTTGTACTATGATTGCACCTGTCACAGACTAGAGCCCAATGGCTCTGAAGACTGCCTTTTGCAAGAGCTCATTAGAAGGGTGCTGCTACTATCTCTCAAGGTTCTATCTGCACTGAGCATGCTCCAGCCCCACTGAGTGTCCTTCATGCCAGCCATGCTGAGCATGACTCCAGGCTCAGAGTTAGGATTCTGTATGGGAGGATGGTGGAGTAGCAGCTGGAGAGGCCCTTGGGCCAAGAGAAATGCAGAGGTTAAAATTAAACAAATATATGTAGATGGGAGCTGACCTGTGAGTTACCTAGAAAAGACTCCATAATAGGTGGTCTCTATTCAACCTTTTAGTAACCATTTAGCTACCAATACTTCTGTTTTCTGTCATCCAAAAGCAAGCAAAAGAAGGTAAGAAAATCAAATTGCACATTGTCCTACAGATCTGAATGAACCTAGAGCCTGACAGACCATGGGTGGACGAAAGAGAAAGGACAGCTGGATGCCACAGTCTCTATACCCAAGATCAAATCTCCTCCTGATTAAGGACTGAAAAAAACATGTTACGTTTGGAACTAAATATATCAAACAGCCCAGCAATCAAAGCTCAGTCCCAAAGAAATGTTTGGTTTGGAGTGTTAGTTTGAGAATCCAGGGATACTAAGACTTGTGCTGTTAGCAAAAGCTTTGAGACCTTTTTGCTGGGGAGATAGAACGCATTATTGGGAAGAACTGGGAAGGTCTTGAAACAGAGATACAAAAAGAGTAATTAACTAAACTGCACTCCCATACTCTCCCCCACCACCCTTGCTTCTAAGAGGTACTGGACTGCATCCAAGGTGGGGAAAGTGTTAAACAGCAAAGAACAGGCTGTGAATTTACTAACAGCTTGGAGGATCATAGTCATGTCTGTATTACAGCCGTGCCTCGAGCCTCTAGCCAAGATCAGACCCTTCTTGTGCTAGGTGCTGTACAGGCAACCCTTGCCCTGATGAGTATACAATCCAAATAGACAAGACAGGGTGGGAAAGAAACAGACACTGCAAGGGGAAGTGACTTGCTCAGAGTCACACAGTAGGTCAGGGGCAAAGCTGTGACTTGAACTCAGGTTTCCTCTTGTCCAGCATCCTCATCCACCAGACCAGAGGGCCCCAATCTTTTTTTTTTCACTGCTTTCCCCCTTCTCTATAGACATCACATAACAGCTCCCCACCTCCTTCCCCCACCAAACTCCTGTGTATCCAGGGCAGATAGTGGCTCACTGCGGGCAGCAGGCAACTCATGCTCAGGGCAATGGCAGGACATGGCCAACTCCATCCCTGGAGGAGTCCATGACAGCACAGCGCTAAGCGGACCAGGGCTCCTTGCCCTCCCCCCAGAGCACCTTGCACCCACGGGTTCGGAAGGGTTTAAAATACGCAGGGCTGCAGCCTACCGGGTGTCCAGGCCAGAGCAGGGCAGCAGTGGGGAGAGTCACAGGGAGTACCCAGGGAAGAGAGGATGGGGAGAAGGCAGGACATGCCCCACAGTTTGAAAACTGATGCACTAGCCCGTACTGCCACCTGCAGACCCAAGAATTCAGAGCCCACCTTGGTAAGTAAGCAGCCCCCATCTGCAGAGTGCTGCATGACGGAACTGCAGTAGATGGTGAGGCTTGAGAAACAATGGGCCAGATTGACCCCACACGCACTTCACAGAGCCACACGGCGGGGGAGGGAGGAACCTTCCTAGTGGAGAACCCCCCCCATCATCCCACTGGGGGTGGAGTTTGCTCCCCTGCCTCATGGAAAGGCCACCCCAGGGGATCTGCAAGAGGCCAGTGCCATCGGCACAGCACTAATCCTGGGTGGCCCCAGCCCCAGCTCCCTGGCAATGTCATTCCATTGCAGGTGCAGTAGCAGGGCTGCCCCACAGCTCTGACTCCCCCTCCCCTATGACTATGTGGAAAATCACCCTGAAAGGTACCATAGCCCCAGGACTCAGGGAGTGATGGGGATCCGCATAGTGTGCCTTGCCAATGTGCCACTCTGTAGATCTGATCCAGTGCCCATTGAAGTCAATGAGCGTCTTCCCATTGCCTTCAGTGGGTGCTGGATTGAACCCCATGTGCTTCCACGTTGTATCTGTTCAGTCTGACAAAAGCCATTTTGTTCTTCCTTTCTCCAGAAGCCCCTCTTGATCCTTCACTGGGGGACTGTACCTGTAGCATCTACTGTAGCCACACTGGGCCTTCCCCTCAATAGGGGAAATGAAGGAGACAGGGCTTGAGCTAAGGAGAAAGAGGATGACAGAGATGCTCCCTGCTGAGGCCCGTAGGCCATGTTCAGCATTGGCTACCCTACGTTTAAACCAAACACCTTCAGTTAGTTTTCCCTGAAATTGCACCCCTTGCCCCAATTTAAGGGGAAAGTGTTGGGATAAGAAACACAATGTTTTTAAATCAACATGGTTATCTCTTAATAACAGCCCCTTGCTTCAATACAGTGAAGAACAGGAGCAATCAAAATCACTTTGTATAATTAGTTCTGCTTATTTACCTGTTACCTATCAGCTCAGAATCTTTTTAAAGAAGTAACTAGACCACTCACCTTTGTTTATAGTCAGCTGCTCTCACCTGCACTAGCCCAGTGCTGCAAAGCTTGGGTAGGGAATGCTGCAGAGGAAGACGTGGTTCTAAAATCAGTTTTCAGTTGGGCTTTGTTTAAACAACAGATGAAGGGAAACATTTCACCTGGACTTTAAATTTTTTTAAAAAGGTTTTTTGAAGAACCAAAGCTAAGTGTTGGCCCTGCTAAAAATGACACTTCACTTGGCTGCATCCCTTAAAGTCAAATGAGCGCTCAATTCAAAGGAGTCCAGCTCAGCATCATCGCATGCTTCTCTAGTACCATAACTGGTAGGTCAGCAGCAGCTGTCTGGCTGATCAGAATGATTGTCTGAAAGGTACTTAAATTACAGAGCAGTGTGGACAATATAAATATCTGGGTGGGTTAGATGGAGACCAAGTTAGGGCTTGCCTGTGGACAGATTGTTATGCATTCCTATGTTTCAGTCGTGGATCTCAGTGCACTAAGATTCATTACACTCACAATACTCCTGGGAAACTGGAACAAGTCAGACCCCATTTTACAGAGGGGGGAATTAACAGTGCAGTGACATTAAGGGCTGATCTACACTGGGGAGGCGGCATCGATCTAAGATGCACAACTTTAGCAATGCTATTCACGTAGCTGAAGTTGAAGTATCTTAGTTCGACTTACCTGGCCGTCCTCACGGCGGCGAGTCAACTGCCGTGGCTGCCCCATCAACGCTGCTTACTCCTCCTGCTGAGGTGGAGTACAGGTGTCGATTCGTGGATCGTTTTATTGCATCTAGACGAGACACAATAAATCGATCCCTGATAGATTGATTACTCCCCGCGGATCTAGTGGGTAGTATAGACGTACCCTAGGTGATTTAACCAATTTCTGATAAGGCACTAGCAGTAGGACCCTGAACTCCCTGTTCTAAGCATTGGGCCACGATCTTTTCCTAAGTAGTCAGGGCATGAGTAATTGTACTCTGTAGCCTGGCAGATGAAACCCCACAGGAAGCAGTTATAATCCCTTATCTGTAGAAAAACTGAAGCAAACTGCTTATCTTCAAAGAAATATCCATTGTCCAGGTGACCACCTTGTACACTCTGTTCTGAGATGCATTGCAGCAGAGTAGGAGATTAAGAGACAGTCCCAATGCACTGAGATCCAGATATAGATCACACAATGGGGATTTAGGAGACCTTTTAAAAATCAAGAGCGTGAAATTCTCGCAGTTGCTCCTCCTCCCCGCTTTCCCCCCCCCCCCGTATGAACTGTAATTTAGAGGATTTTGTTTTGAATAATCATATTCAATTAGTGGGGGAGAAGTGGTGGCTTGTCCTTTGTTTTAACCACTTAGTGAAAGACTATCTTTGCTGGAAGGGGCTTAAATGCAACATTTAACTAAATTAGGTCCCTTCCTTTAATATCATTCAGAAGGGGATTCTGAATGGATTCCCTGGCCTACTTCAAACGACTGCGGCAGCACATCCAATGCGGTGCAGATCATTCATGGACACTCCAGGAGATGTAAAAACATCTGCTGGATCCTTTCAGTACAGTTACTCCCCTTGCTAATAATTGTCTGTGTTCTGTCATCTAGAAAGGGACTTTGTATGTCTCCCAGGTATTCTGATGCTAATTTGTTTAGTTAAAAAGAAAAGGGCTAAACAGATGTGAGCCATTTGGTTAGGTTGTAGTTCATTTGTTAGGAAGTGCAAAGGGTTCTTGGCAGGATATTAAATATTACCTTGGCTATTCACAAACACTTCATATTTCAAGAGAGGAAGGGAGCCAGGGGCTGCACTCAATAAATCAGCCTTTTCAAAGAGACAGAAAAAGGCAAACATTTGATAAATCTGTGTCATTACACTTAGCGATCAAAGGGGTTTACACATGTATTTATGCAACTGGCAACCTAGGAGACAATAATAACAAACATAGATCTCTGACGGCCTTACAAAAATAAAAATTAGGCTGTTCTAATCTGCAATTATCAGGGAAATGGGCGACGTAGGAGGTTCTTAGCTGCAAAGCTTTTTAACTTGGTAAAAAGCTGTGAATGATGAGAGATTGTTAAATCGTTAATACCAACAATTAGCAAGTTCTATGCACAAGAGATTGCAAAAGCCATTATCTTTTAACATGCGGTGCGTGTGTGTCTGCAGACGCATTTTTATATACATGCGTGCCATAGTTATTGGGAATAAGTATCAGCGAAATGTTGCATAAAGTGCTAATTACCATTATAATATTCCTGCAGAGGTTCTATATGAATGAGCCTGAGGGATCTTTGGAAGACATGGTGATTTCCATTCATAACTATTTTTCCCCATTGAGTTAAAAATGCATCTTATCTCTTCAGGAGTTTGGAGCTCATGGATTGAGCCCCGAAGGAGCCAGGTAATTGTTCCCAAATTAGGCTGACTAATTTTGTACAGCTATGTAAATATGGAACCAGAGAACGAAACTTTAATAACTCAGTAGAGAAGCTGAGAAGACCCAAAAGGAGGATAATGCAGACAATGGGGCAGTGAGAGGGACCAATGAGGTTGCTGTGGGCACTGAAATCCAGCACAGAGTTTGGCTCAGGAATTGAAATGTGTCCAGAAGAAACAAGAACCACCACGCTACACTGAAGACAAGAAAAAAAAATTCCATTCCATAGAGATGAACCCATGGACAAAGCAATAGAGGCCAGAGAAATTAGAGAAGGTAAAACAGCATTCTGTCATCTAGTCTTTTCCCTTTGGCCAGTCCTGGATTGTTCTCCAGTTCTCCAGTTCCATTTTAAATGACTCAAGCAATTTGGTTTCTACCAATTCCTATGGGAAGCATCCATGGTCTATAGATTTCACTGTGTGGAAACTCTTGACAGCCAGCCTATATTTTCCTTTACTCAGTTCCATCACATCACTTCTACTTATACCTCCTCCTCAGAGCAGCTCAAACACCATTCTCCATTTAAGTTGGAGGTATTATGCTAGCGGTGCATTTGGCCTGTGCTATTTAGTGAAATAGGCATTAAAGCAAATTAGAGAAAAAAAAACAGTGATTTCAACTCTGTTGAGTGAGATGAAAAGAACACCTAGAGTGTGATGGCATCTCCACTATGCTTCAGAGAGACCCAATGAGGCACAAAGGAAGCGCATTAGATCATCAGAACAACTCCCATTGGCTGAACATACCCCAAGGGCACTGATATTGTATATAGCGATGTCTGAGAACCCATTAGCCATTTCCTTGGTGTAACATGCACCACCGCATGTACACATCGTTCCCCCCTCTTCCACCTCCATCCTTCTCAGGAGTTGGTCAGAGGTGGGAAGTCACTTAAAAGCTACATGATGTCTTCCACACCAGTGATTGAACCTTCCTGAATTCAGATTACCTTCCCTCTGGTGATGCCATGCCATCCCACCACCAGGACAACCCAGGCCTCTCTATATTTTGGCAGTGAATTCTGAAGAAAGGGATTTACATTCACTTTTGATGCCATTTCTCTTGCTCAATGTAACACGACCTGAGCTGCATGCCTTCTGGTTCCTGGGTTAATTTTAACATGTTCGTTTTGACCCACAAAGTCCTAAATGACCTGGGACCATCCTATCTAAGAGACAGCTCTCTCTTCACTGCCCTGGGACTGCACTTGGAATTGTCGGGGGTACTTGAATTGGAATCCTCTTGCTATGAGAGACAAGGAGGCTGCTAGGCAGTTTTCCAGAAAGGCCCCTCTGTTTTGCCTCTCTCTTTCCCAACTCCCCTCACACTGGTCCACACTAGCCCCAGTCTGCTTATCCATGGGCCATGCTACAAAGTAAGTCATTTGTAGGGGAGGAAGCAAAGTTGTGAAGCTGCCTAGTGACTGATTTTAAAATTTCTAACTTTAGTGATTGCTGTTTAACATCCTTTTGAGATACTAGTGGAATGGAAAGGGTGTTATAGTATGACTGCATCTGTTTTTTCTCATAACTACAGAACAGAAATATTTATTGAACACTTCTACCTTTTCTGCATTATTATCGTTAAGTCTACCAGTTCCATCTAGTAATGGACCAATACGATAGTTAGGTTTCTTTTTGTTCCTAATATACCTACAAAACTCTTTCTTCTTGTCCTTAAATCTGCTGGCCATAGACCTCTCCTTCTGTCCCTTTTCTTCCTTTATCAATTTTCTGCAGTTTCTAGCTTCTGATTTATATTCGTTACTATTTACTTCCTCTTTCTTCCATTTGTTGTTTGTTTTTTATAGCTGCCTTCACTGACCCTCTAAACCACATTGGTTTTTTTAACCAATGTGACCTTCTTCCTCAATTGTTCTTTTGAGGTATGTAGGAAAGTGTTCTTAAACCATTCCCAATGATCATTCACATTTTTCTGATTAAATTCTTCCTCCCATATGATTTGGGTCAATTGTTTTCAGCTTTGTGAAACTGGCCCTTTCAAAGAACTGTGTGTGTATTACATATATCACTGGTCTGGTCTTTATTCTGTTTTCACATTATATGTGTGATCAAGTCATGATTACTAGTACCTAAGTTACCATTGATTTTTAGTTCCAGTTTCAGTTGGATGCAACACTTTAATTTAGGAAATTGTCATCTATAGTAAAGAGATTCCAGTTTCTGCTTCCAAGCATCAAAGAACAATTTCAGCAAAAAATATACATCATTTTGCAATGAAGATGTTCTGTGGCTACCAAAGGGGCATCTGCTCCCAAACCGCATAAATAGTTTCTTATTCGGTAGCACAACCCCAGGAGTGACAAGATGAAATTGGTGGGTGGGGGAGAGTGTGGTTGAGCTAAATACTAAATGAGTGGCAAGGACCATGAATTGTGAAACAGTCTCTCCAGGGAAGTGATGGAATCCATATCACTACACTGCACACAGGATTGGAGAATGGTAGGGAATAATCCTGCCCTGACACCAGAGGGGTGGCCTAGAGGGGCTTTACCATTGCCTCTATCTGAAATTCTCTAGTTATTCCAACAGGAAAGTTGACAGGATTCTCCAGGTTCTTTCCTGTTGCAACAGGGACTTTTAGACTGTTGGCCCATCTCCATCTAAATGGTGCTCAGCTGGGTACCACACTGGCATCATAGCAAGAGCTCAAGGGTTGCTTAGAAAAGCACATAAGCACATGCTTCACGTTAATCCTGCAATTAAATTGCATTGATTTCAATGAAAAGTAAATGTGTGCTCAAGGGTTTTCCTGAATACCATGATGCAAACTGGAGAGGCCCTCTCCATATAACCCCATGAAGACTACAGATCCCAGCATGCTGTGCTCTTTCTAGCTCAGGTCAGAGCAGGCCCTGATGTGAACTGCGATCCTCAGAGGACTTCACTTCCAGATAGAGCTGAGGACAGCTCACAGATCATACTGGAGAGCTCTGTGGGCTGTGTTTGTCACACAGGCTGCATTTTGGCTAGAATTAAGAAGACAGTTCAGTGCCATGTCAGCTGTAAGGAATGACAAGTGGGTCATCCTCTCCTCCCTGCCCCTGGCTTTGAATTTACCAATATAATTAAATGTAGTGAAACCTATACAAGATTCTACCCTTCTTAGATATTAGAGGCCTGCCCCAAAGTATCTCTAACTGACCAAGTTCAATTGTTGAGGTCTCCAAGGCAAGGATTGTTAGGTTTGTAGACTGAAAGCTCTTTGGGGCAGGGACTGTCTTTTTGTTCCGTTTGTAGAATGCCCGGCACTGGGGCTCCTCGGCAATATGGTCATACAACTAATAATGAATATAGTGAGAGTGAGCCTGTAGGCATTACTATAATACAAACAATAGATCATTCTGTCGCACCTTTGCAAGGAAGCCATCTCCATTAAGCAACCAGTTTTTTGTCATTCCCTGGAGAAGCTGCTTAAGACACATTTCTCTGTAACTGCATCTTGGTGATAACAATTTGTCTTAAAAGCTGAGCTCTATTTATAAGATATAAGTAAATGCTTTATGGGCTCAGAAACATCTTTCTGTGCCAGTTTGTTGATTTTAGCCTGGTTAGGTTTTGCCATGTGTGAGGAGCAACAAGACCCTGCCAGTCAGATGGGCCTTTAGAAGTAAGAACAAAAGCTGAGTTTCCATGAGAGAGCACAGTGTGTCTCTCTCTTCTGCGTTGACCTGAATGCAGAATGGCTGCCTGATTCCGCAGACAGCAGAATCTTTAAAAATGTAAAGGTTCAGTGCACAAAATAAAGGAATAATAGTTACCTAACTAAATACACTACAATCCTAGACTGACAGGCCAGTTTCCATCATCTCTTGAACCAATGCTGCCTATAATATTGATTTATAAACAGACTGTGGGGAGTCTCCCATCTAATTTCATTTGCTCTGAAGTTGCTGTCACAATTACTATAGTCAAGCTGCTGATATAGTACAGCACTCTGCTAGCTACAAGCTGTCCTCCCTCTGCAGCTCTAGCTTCACTACGTATGTTAGAAAGAGAGAAAATATTGTTCTTCTGGGATTGTATTTTACCAGAGCTTGTTTGATGCCATCACTGGCTTGGGGGTCATAATCAGTTTTAAAGTGCCTGCAAAGACTTAGGAAATGTCTCTGAATTTTTACACAATGACTGAAATAGTAAACACTAGGGTAAGAGTTGTTTAGTAGATAGGGTGCAGTGACGGTGATTCCAAAAAGGACAGGCGTGCAGCATGGTCCCCTGAACTATAACTCAGGAGCCTAAGTTCCATTTATGGCTCTGCCACTGACTTGCTGTATGACCTTGGGCAAGTCACTTTGTCTCTTGGTGCCTCCATTTCCCCTTTTTTCCTATATTCATCTTGTCTACACTATAAAACATTTACCATTACAGCTATAGCAGCAAACCCACCTAGGGAAACACTGCTTATACTGTCCTTTTGCCACCATGGCTTATCCCTCAACAAGTTACGCTATAACCAGCCAAATTACCTTTTTTACCAGTATGACTGAGTCTGCACTAGAGGAGTTTGTCGACTTAGCTATGTCTGCCAGGGTGTGATATTTTTCCACACTCCTTATGGAGATAGCTATGCCAGCGCACCCCCTCATGGCAGGATGCAGTATTGCAGGGGTTCTTTCACCCCTATGCTCCCTTGTCCCACCCTGGTTCCACAAGTCTGCTGCTTCTGTGGTCTCCCCATCAGCCAGGTCACTCATCTCCCAGTCCATTCCCCTTCTGAGGTTAATGAAAAAGTCCCAGATAAGAAAACCCAAAGTCTAGTAGCCTCTAAGCCCACCCCTCTGCCTCTGTTTGGGGCTCATAGTTCTTGCCTCTTTCACTTTGGATGTCTGTACTTTCCCTCTTTGTTTGAGGGAGAGAAACCCAGGCCCACCCCCTCCTCTGGGTTGCAGCTCTGTGGCCCTGTTTTAGGCAATTAAGAACTGTTCCTTCAGTCCCTCACCCATTTCCCCGAACTCTTCCTACCTTTGCCCTGTGGTCAGCATCTTCACCAGGTCTGCGGACTCTGCTAGCTCCACCTTCAGTTTGTGGTTCCTCACAGATTCCTCTTAGCCAGCCATGTAGGTGGTTCCTGAAAGCTGCTCCTAGCCCCTCTCACAGCAACGGGGCTCTATTCTGAACAGTCCCTCTGGCTGTCTCCTGGAGGCAGTCAGTATTTCCCTCCTTCAAACAGGAATCTTCCCCTCAGTCCTGTTTCTGGGGCTGAGATTGGATTTCAGGCTGTCTCCTGTCTCCAGATAGGAGTTGCCCCAACTCTCCTGCACAGAGCTGGGCTAGTGATTTAGACAGTTCACTCATCCCTCGTGGCAGACATCTTTCCCCCCGAGCTCGCCTCCTCAGAGCTGGTGTTGGGATTTTAGACCAGTTACCAGGCTTTAGCTAACTTCCCCTAGAGCTGGGCACCCTTTCCCAATTAGCCCGCCAACTTGGAGGGTTCGGCAAGGTAGCCTTCTCCCAGTGCTACCTGCCCAGCTATGACTCAGGTGGGAGCAGGCAGAATATATGCTAATCCCCTACTCCCAGCTTGCTCCCCGTTGGTTGGGTGAGCGAAGGTAGCCTTCCACTCTGCAAAGTTCCTGGTCCCAAGCCCTTAAAGAAATAGCAATTGACTTTCTTCCAAACGCTTATTCCTGGGGTTGCTTTCTCTCCTCTAGTACCTCTACTGTCCTAGGTCTTGTATACTCACAAAACTTCCACCATCTTAAAGAACCATGATACATGACCGTGCTGACCACTCGGTACCACTGCCCTTAAGGGGAAGACTACCCAATCACAATGCACATAAGTGCTTTGTTGCCTGGGATATGTCATCCTTGCCAACATGCAAAATTGAGGCTTACTAGCTCCGACCAGTAAGGGTTGTGATCCTGTCAGTTCTGCTAAGCTACACGGGGCCAAGACAGGTTGGTATTAGGAGGGGTTTTCTTAAGCAGTCTCGCTGGGGCAGTGCAGAGTGGCACTAATGCTTGAATAGGTGGTATTGTTCCCTTTGAGACAGTAGTGTCCAGTCAGTCCCCTAGCATGGTGTTAGCTGGCACTATGTTACTGGAGGTGCTATCAAAATCCTGAGCACTTGTAGCCCAAGGCACTTTTTGCTAGAACAAGGTGATATTCCATGAGTCTTCCATTTTTGAGCAGATGCATTGTGCCTCCCTATAGCTTTGAGATAGCTAGATATAGGATTCTCCTTTACTTACTGCCTACAGTGATACGTAATGTTGCAGTGCACTGTTAAACAACTGCCAGGTTACCACCCCAGAGGTAGCTGCATCTTGTTTCAGCCACTACTGAAATGCAACCACTTCTGGGATGAAACCTGGCAGCTGTGGAACACAGAACTGTAATAGTATATAAGTTTAATATATGGTTTTTAAACGTCTTTGAGACCCACTATAACTCGTGCAGTATAAAGTCCTGGGAATCCATCAGTGAGACTTAGACAGTCTGAATTCATTATCAAGGGTAATATGGATTTGTAAATTCAGAGAGCAGGCTCCACTATGGTGGACAGTCAGAGCTTTAAGGAGAGCTAACAAAAGAGTTAGAGAAACAGGGTTAAGGTACCTAGTCCAGGACTCAAGAAACGTAACTTCAGCTCCCTGCTCTGTCACAGCACTGGTCTCGCTCATAGGTACGTTGTCAGCACTAAATACATTCAAGATTGTGAGGTGCCCAGATACAAGACAGATAAGAGAGACCGACATTGCATGAAGTACTTGTATTCCAGATGTTTCAACTGTCTGACCCAACTCTGGTTCTGGTAATTACATCATGCTTATCTAAACTCCTCCATGTTGATTCAGTTGGGGGAACTGGTCTTCATTTTCTCATTTAACATATTGCTTATATTGTGTGCAGCTGGCTCTGAATGATAAATTCCACACCAAAGGTGGTTACGTTTCAGGGTTGGGATGAAGGGAAGTTTAGGGCCGAGACTTGCAGCCTTACTGTAGTGCCCTAGCTAACCAGTGAAAATTATTGGTATTGTACCTTGAGACAACCCAACATCCTTTAGAGTCAATGGAAAAACTCGATCAAACTTAACTGGAATTGGATTGCACCCTTACAGTGCCAACAACCTAGGGCAAGTTGTCAATCACAAGTTGTCTAATCTCTGTTAATTAGAAAGTCTGTAGAGGACCCCTAGGCACTGAAGAAAGCAGAGATTTTTAGACCATGTAAAGGCACCTATTAGAATTCTTTTCTTGACTAGGAAGCTGTGCGTGATAGTCACCATTTTTCATACTAAGCTAAAGCATAACGTCATGCTCACTTGGAACCTAATACGCGTTTCTGTCCCAGTTAAGGAGGTCTTCAGCAGTTGGCCCATGGTTTGTCAAGGTCTTTGGGGCCTTCTGGATAAGTGTAGTCTTAAGAGTGTAAGATAAGATTTTTCCAAGGAGCCTAAGGAATCAAGACACCAAACTCCCACAGGGCTCCTTTGAAAATCCCAGCTATAGAGGATTCCCATGATCTACATGTTTGCACAATTCCTGCCCACCCTCCCGTAGGTTTTGAGGTGAAATCCACCATATTCTTTCTCCACCAGAAGAACAAAGAGAAATAAGAACATAAGAACAGCCATACTGGGTCAGACCAAAGGTCCATCTAGCCCAGTAACCTATCTGCTGACAGTGGCCAATTCCAGGTGCCCCAGAGGGAAAGGACAACAGGTAATCATCAAGTGATCCATCCCCTGTTGCCCATTCCCAGATTCTGGCAAACAGAGGCTAGGGACACCATCCCTGCCCAACCTGGCAAATAGCCATTGATGGACCTATCCTCCATGAACTTATCTAGTTCTTTTTTGAACCCTGTTATAGTCTTGGCCTTCATGGTGTGTTACATTCACCTGAATGGGAACAATCTAGAGAGGAAAGCATGGGACCCAGCTGTGAGAGCTGGGAGCACCTCACCTTCCTTGGAAAAGCAAGAAAACAAGCCATTTCTTCTTCCAAGCTGCTTCACTCATTGTGCAGTGTATTGGATCAAAATTGTCCTGGAGAGAGAATATAGGATGCTATATAGGCCTCCCAAAAAGACTGGAAACAGGTCAATTTAGATAGCCTGAACCATGAAATTTTTTCTATTGGCAGAGGAAATGTGGTTTCTCGGTTTTACTGTCTCTTGTTGCTGAAAGATGAGGGCCTTCAGTCCCCAGTTCATAGTAACACCAGCTAGCTGGACACAATCAATTGGTCCTGATGTTCCGGAAATCTTGCCTGCTTCCATCTCTGCAAGTATAAATCCCCTGTGGGAAATGCTGGCAGGGTTTTCATATCGATGCTTCTGGATTGGCAAGTGCAATAATATAGAAGAGTGGAACATGGCTGTGCCAGAAGCAATTCATACCTCTGTAAGGCTAGAGTGGAAGGGATGGCAGGGGCCTGGCATGGGGTTGTCACCGGCAGGAGCCATAACATATAGATCTTTCACATCCGGAGATAAACCCCTGTTTGAAGTGGTCACACCTGACCACCCTATCTCAGTCTCCCCTCCAGGTCTGAGGTATGTGGGGTGGGAGAGGGAACTATCCTATCAACAAAGAGCCTCTCTTCTCAGACCCCGGTTTATTCCCATCCTATTGTTTCTGCACATCCACTCCTCAGATTTCCACAGCCCACTATCCAGACTCTGCTCTTGGCCCTTCAAAACTCAAATGTTATAGCAGACTCCAGACCTAATCCTCTGAGGCAGCTCCCTTCCCAGAGCCTCTGTGGTCCTTCTTCCTCTCCCTTTTGATCAGGGGATTCAAGCAGTCCTTCCCCACTCGATGCTGGCTCATTTCTCTGGATCCTTCTCTTCCTGGGGTCAAGCAAGCCCAGCCAGCTGCTCCTCTCACCAAACCTTCCACAAAGAACTCTTATATCCTGCTTACCCTGCCAGCCTTGCTCAAGCCAGATGCTCCCTTGTGGGATACAAATGCCCTGAATATCTGGCCTTAAAAGGTGCTGGCCCTTTATGGGAAAGTCTGGCCGGCATCCTGATCCACTGCCATAAGTATCTGAGGCAGCTGTCCAGGCTTCAAACCACTGGGGAGGACCATGCAGTCCTCTCCTGTCAGGAAGCACATGGCTGGGTGCTGGCCTGGCTGAACGCAGCTGGGCGGAAAATGGATTTTCTGTCCCACAAAACAATTTCATCCCAACCTGGGACAACACGAAACATGCAACGTTCAACATTTCTGTAAAGTACCGTTCCAAAAAAAACACCCCCAAACGTTCCAAGTCAATTGAAATAATTTCTTTCTAGTCCGACCCTTTCGACATTTTTTTTTAAATAACACATACAAGTAAATGTCAACGTCAAAAGTCATTGCAAATGAAAAACTGGAACTGGTCATGTTGAAACCGGAGCTTTGTTCTGATTCTGTTTCTCAATGAATTTCTGCCTTCGTCGAAATGATTGTGTGACCAGTTCATTGAAATGGCATTTTCTGACAGAAAACTGTTTTGAGGAAAACTTTGTGACCAACTCGACTGTAGAATCCTCTTAATGGCAGCCCCTCTGTCACCAGCCTGTCTGCTCTGAGTAAAAGAGGAGCCATCAGCCCTTTGGGGCAGAGACCGCGCGTTGGTACCATGCCATACCCAATAGGGTGTGGGTCCTGACTGGGGCCTACCATCAAATAAATAATACAAATGCTGAAAATAAATATGGTACTGAATAAAAATGATCATCCTCACACTTCAGTTTTACTTCTCTTCTCTGAATCTCTATTTGGCAATTTGCATTAAATGAAAAGAGGGGAAAGTCTGACCCCATTGAAGTCAATGGGAATTTTGCCATTGACTTCAGCAGGGCCAGAATTTCACCCAATATCTGTACATTTCAGCACTGTGTAAAACCTCCGTAAATACCATTTACCCTCCCGGCACCAGCCAAACACAACCCTGCTAAGCTGAATGGTTGCTCATACTGTCCTGTTAAAACATAATCACTGCCAGAGCCACTTGTCACACTTTGGGCCCATCTACACTACAAGCCACACAAGCTGCTTCTGGGGGAGCAGGGACTGAACTCAGCTTGCCCACAGCTCAGGCTACTGCTCTAACCACTGGGCCAGCTTTCCAAGAAAGAAAGACTTTGGGGTTCGAGTGCTTCACTATGCACTTAGTTTGACGCTGTGGCCTTTCTTTGCCTCGGCTTGTGGCCTGTATGTTAAATCCACCATTGCCACAATCACCCCAGTGTGACACATGAACAAACAACCTAGCGGAGCTGTTCTTTTTTCATGCTATGATCATCGGATGGTTCCCACACTTTGCTCACTGTCTTAATATGGCAGTCCTGTGAAAAGCTAGGAAATGGGCGATTTGGGGGAAGAGATTTCAGACGGCAGACAGCTCTTAAATCCAGCAGGAAAAGCCTTGACAAGCTCCTGTGGTTGGAAGCCAAAGCTAGACAAAGTCTAACTAGCAAGCAGGCACAAAATGTTACCAGTGAGGGCCATTCACCTTTGGGAATACTTACCTAGGGATGTGGTGGATTCTCCAAGGCCTGGCATTTTTAAAGAAAGACGAGCGATATACTTCAGAAGTGATGCTCTAGCTCAGTCAGAAGTCATGGGATTGATGCAGAAATTTTTGGATGCTGTTCTTTGGCCAGGGTTATGCAGGAGGTTAAACTAGATGATCAGTGTGATCATTTCTAGCCTTAAACTCTGTGAATCTATTGATATTTTCACCATTTTGTATTACAGTAAAATGCCTGTCATGTCGCTATTTATTTGTACATGCCTGTCCTTGCAGGTTTCTGAATACTAGACAAGATCTGTGTGGTTAAATAGAATGTGAAATGTTTCTTTATGACAGGGTTTTTAAAAAATATATTAAAACATTTTTCTGATGCATTAAGCAAATGTCCATAATCAGTAGTTTATTCCCTTCTCATACAGCCAGGCAGTCGTGTCCCCAGAGTAGTATCCTTGGAGCGGGATAACATCGCAAGAGGTAATCTTCGAGCCCTGTTTTACAATCTGGAACTGGACAGGCAAAATCCCCATTGACTTTAACGGAAGTTCTAGCTGCGTAAATACAGCAGGATCGGGCCCCTTTGTACTTTATTTAGATATTGTTCCTACTCTGTCTCTTTTTGATGTGCTCGAATTTTGCATTAGCCATCAAAAGCTAAATAACTAAATATGAAATGCGACTATTCCTTAGAAAACAGGCACCATTCGGCGTCGGTTGTCCCGGGTTCCCTCTATTCATTACACTGGTTATTGCCTCAACTCCCCCCAGCCCTGTTAACCTTGATGATTTTGGCATGCTAAGAATAAACAGCTCTCACGCTGCAGTTCCGCAGCTCGGTTCCTAACTAGATAACTATGAGGAGGAGAAAGAAGTGTTTTGCCACAGAATTTCGCCTTTCGGACCTGGGTAAAGCATTGCCGAGTGTGTAACACTCCAGCTGGATTAGTGAAGTGAAATATGTCCCTTAACCGACCGCAGCTTTCAGTGTGTGCACCCAGAGAGGTTCCCTTTTCTTAAACCCTTTAGAAGTTGTTTTGCATGCACATGTCAAGGCATGGGAACAATCTGGGACTTTTCCTTCTACCTCTCTATAAGTAGAGATTCCCTCGATCCGAGGTCAGGTTCCACTGCAGAGTTTGGTAACAACGGGACGCTTAATTATGGAGAGCAGCCGAAATCTATGCCCTGATGTTCTCCGCTTCCTTGAAGGGGAAATCATCCAGATTTCGTCTTTCCCACAAAGAAGATCTGGAGGGGGGACAAAGCTGGAGGCGGTAGAATAGCTAAGAAGGTTTGGCTTGAGGCTGGATATGCACCACGCAGCCACAGGTACAAGAAACAGTTCTCTTAGCTGTAAAAATAATTCACAGCCTAGGAGTTGAGGAAGTTTTGAAAGCCCGGGACAGCTGCGAAAAGCGTAGGGTGACTGGACGCAAACAAGGGAAGTCGCCTGCTAGTGACCTAGAGGAGGAATTGGTTCGAGAGGTTGTTGGTTTTTTCCAGGCTTATAAAGAGAAATCAAAGCAGACTTGGTGAGCAGTCAGTGACCTTCGCTAGCTGGGCTTGTGGCTTTCTCGGTCCTGCTTGCCAGTCCTCCTGGGAAGAGACAAAAAGGGCCGGGTAGGGTAGGGGGGAGTTCTGTCACTGCCTCGTAACGGATCAGAGAGCAATGAATTGCTCTCGACTCCCTTAAGGTGCTGCTTTGATTCGATTGATCTTATGGATTTATTCATTGCCCTCTTGCAGCTAGGCGAACCGGGGGCCGGAAATCCCCCAGGGTTGAGAGTTAAGATGGGTAAGGAATAGTCTAGAGGGAGGCAGCTCGGCTGAGCACAACGGCAACCACATGGTGCGGTTTGCCAACTCTCGCTGGGGGCTGGGGAGGAGCGCAGGCAACCCCTGACTTGCACCGATTCCTACCCACTGGCCTTGCTCGCTTTGGCAGATCTCTGGGCTGTCCCGCAGCGAAAAGGCCAATGTTCTGGGCGGGGGGAAGGGGAGAAGTGGGTTATTGCAGTTCGCTGAGCGACTGCTATCCTAAAGAGCGCCCTGATCCTGGGAACTGGAGACCCTCGCCCCTGCTGGCTTCAGCGTACCTGCCAGCTCGCCTCAAAGCTTTTCCGAGACAGGTCCGCAACGAACTGAAACTCAATCGCCTTCCTTTCCTGGCCGAGGGACACACTAAACTTCCCTCCTCCAGGCAGCAGAACTGTGCGCTGCGGAGAAGAGATCCCTTTACATTTCTTCTCTTGGGATGGCCGGACAATGGCTCTGCGTTGGGAATCATTTGTTCCGTCCCAATTACCAGTTTCCGAGAGGTGACAAACATAACACACGGCCCCCTGCAAAGATCCCGAGGTAGCTTTCGATGGGCTAGACTAAGCTAATCGGTCGAGCACTCGAGCTACACACACGGTTTCCTACCGATAAAACTTGGGAGTGTCGCTTTGACAAGTTTTGGGGACTTATCAACCAACCCCCTGTTGATTTGCGATACAAATTGCAAATGTCTGTGTCAAAACCAGGGAGAATTAGTAACTCCATAGTTGCTATGGCCAAAAGAGACAGATATTTGCACTGGGTTATTTTCACTGCGAAATTGACATGTCTCTGACGTTGCAACTCACGAGTTTACACTGTGTAGATCTCTTTTGTTCTTTTGACTAGGAATACAAACACGTGTTCGTTTGTTTTTTCCTCTGGCCTTTCTTCCTTGAAGGGATCATTACCAAGTATCTGTGAAAAGTAGGGACGGGGCATTAATCTCTAGGAGGTTTGTTTGTTTGTTTTTTCCCTTTCCTCCTCTAGGATACAAAATGTTGGTTTCAAAAATCAACCTTAAAAGTGATAACGCAGATTCTATTCAGGTGGATTCAGATCTTATCTGCCCTTCAATCGAATTTGTGTGCGCTGTAAGAATTTTTTTAAAAACAGACCTAAGGGTGAATAATGATTATGTTACGGGAAACATCTTCAAAAGATTTAGATAGAGAAACAAGTACTTAAACTCGCCAGGAAAAAACATCGGATTGTCCTTTTTCCCTTCTTTTCCTTGTAAACATTATTTAAGTATGTCTAAAGGCAAACAAAGTTTAGCTAGAACGTTAGCTGGGCAAATACATCCAAGGGCCCAATCCTCTCCTGTTGAATCCATTGGCAAAACTCTCTACACGCTTTAGAGGAAAACGACTAGCTGTGATGATCCATAAGCTGAAACGTATTTTCTATAGGAAGAAATGTTAACTTTGAAATATTCTTCTTTCCTCCAGACACCTTCTCCCCACCCCCACTAACTCCTATGGAAACCCAGTGTTGTGTTTTCTTGTAGCGTTTGTTTATTTTTCCAACAGCAAATGAAGACATAAGTAACTGAATGATCCAGGTTGGTTTAAAGCCCCGGGGAAGAAGGAAAATGTTGATTCCCCTTAAGAACTTCACAAACGTTGTCTTTTGTGTGTCCGGAGAACACGCGTATACACATAACATCAGAGTCTTTGTGCCGGTCCCCTGTCGCGAAGTTGAATTGGTCTCGAAGTCCCTCTCTCCGGGGTTGAGCGCTGAACATCTTGCTGCCTGGGTGTGATCCGCATTGTCCCGCCAGCCTGGCTCGTTGTTCCAGGCTGCGGGCGGCTGGGGATCCCTGCTTGTTTCAGAAAGTTCCTCTGGCTGAGTTTCCAGGGGCTGATCCGCCCGCCGCCTGGCTGGGGGGGAAAAGGCCATTTGAAGGCTGCATTTTGCCACGTTCAAGTGGATCCTGGGGAAACCTGTCCCTTGGCCATCCCGGTTACGCCTGAAATTAGTGCCGCTGGGCAGCCCAGTTGCAGCTCCAGGCAGTGGACGACAGAGCAGCCCTCCCCCCAGGTAGCACCATTTCATACACGGGGAAAGACTCCAAGTCATTCTGCAGGCTAGCCACAGAGTGTGTGTGTGTGTGGGGTGGGGGGAGACAGATAATCCCCGCTATCACCCCTGAAACCGCTGCCACTTTCTCTTTGTAAACTTCAGCGCACTTGCTGCAGTCCTGAAGGGCCTTTAATGATTATCCCGCTATTAGGGAAGGACAAAAATAATGAGGCAGCCTGGAGCCAGCGTCTGATAAATACAGTAGCTCTCTGCTCTCTGACTGGAGGCATCTTGCTGTGCCACGAAGCAACACAACACAAAACAGACCGATCTGGCATCCCGCAGAAAAAAGAAAATGAAATCGTTAAGCGTGGGGCTAAAGCACCAATGTTTATCTATTTTGCAAGTAGAGCTAGGTAGGTCTAGTTGGTTTTGCAGAAAGAAAGGAAGAAGGAATAACATGGCATGACAATATTTTTCGTTCTAAATCTTGGGAGCATTTGTCCATGGGATGTGCATTCTTCTGCCCTCAGTGTAAATATAAAAAGCCTAACAACTATATCGAATTTATCAGCGTATTTCCCCCTTCCCTTCGAGCAGCTAAGGCACGTTACTTCATTAAAAAACAAAACACAGCAGAACACCCCCACTAAGTACTAACGTCATTAGCTCCCCGTTTGTCTCTCTCCTTGGCTTCATCTGCGGTTACAGTTAAAAGTCTCTGTCTGCAAAGAACCCTTTAAAGTTCGTCGCCCCCCGTGAGCAACACCCTCCCACCCGGCTAGGGCAAAAGTAGGGGAGACGGAAAGAAAAACGAAATGTTTCCAGTGAAGGTGGAGCGGCTCCGAAAGCGAAGCCCCCAGATGGAATCTCCGGGCAGCAATTCGCCAGGAGGAGAAACGAATGGCCTCCCGTGAGGTAGTGCCGAGGTCCGTGCGCTGCAACTTGCCTGCCCTGCCCCGGGGAGCCAGGTTGGTGCAGAAGAAAGTCCCTATGGTTGGGAGCAGCGCTGTAGATTATCGGAGGGAGCCCTATATATTGCTGGAGAGATAGCTAGCTGTATGGCTGACCGCAGGGCTATATACAGTACTTTTGGGAGAGTGTATAGATCAGTGGGGGAGGGCACCATATATATTGCTGGGGAGCCATATACTTCTGGGGGTCGGGGAGCTGCGCGGATTGCGGGGGGCAGCACTGCATATATTACTGGGGAGCGGGGGTCCCTATATATATTGCTGGTGGCAGAGCTCTCTATATACACATCTGGAGGGTGGGCGCTGGAAGGCGTCTTCTTTCCTCTTCATCCACTAACCGGGTCCCTTCAGCCAACTCAATTCATCATTGGGTTGATGACCTTCCCCGGACGATCCCTGCCTTCCGGAGCCAGTATCCCTCCCCCCACTTCATAACCTCCCTGTGTGCGCGCGCTCGCAACATCTGGCTGCGTCTTGCTGCACATCTGGGCGGGTAACGGGGCTGGCTCCAGTGCGCAGCCCAGGCTCTCTGGCTGCGTGGCTGAGCGAGGAGGAGGAATGAGTTCGGGGCGGGGGGTTGCTGATCCATTCTCCCCTTCTCCTCCTTTCCACCCCGCACTCCCCCAAAGAGCCTTGACTCCTCAGCCGCCCCTGTCCCTTGAACGGCTCATTAGCCAATTAGAATCACTAATCACCCCAGCCGCCCCTGGCGCCCCGCCCCTCAGGAGCAGCCTGCATTCCCGTTGGCTGCCTTGCTATCAACAAATAGGACTAATTAGCATAGGGAGCCCGGCTCTTATAGGCCACCGGGGCTGCCTATCACGGGCGCCTGCTTCCCACTCCTCCTCGCCGGGTTGAGGGCTGCCCGCTGGAGGCCGGCGCTCTGGCAGTCAGGGGGAGGCTCTGCGAGGGGCCGGTTGCGTGCACGCTCAGGGGGAGCAGCCGCTGGGGCAGAGGCGGCGATGCTGGGCGCGTCGCGCGGAGCCTGCTGAGTGACTTGCCCTGGGGCAGTGGCCGTGCGCCCCGGGGAGCGCAGCATGGCGCCCCGAGCCTCCCCGCGCTAGTCTCTCCCGGGGAGCGCAGCCCGCCTGTGCGCTGCCCAGCGCGGCTCCTGAGCGGCTGGGCAGAGGGGCACCCCCGCGCGGCGCTGGGGCTCGACTGGCGGGGCCCGGGAACAACCCCCGCGGCGGTGCCCGTGAGCTGAGCCATGCTGCCCAGCGCGCAGGCGGGCATATGGGACAGCGCCTGATCTGCTGCCTCGATGCGCCCAGCGCCTTGCAGCCGCCGCCGCTCCTCCCGGTGAGAAGGAAACTCCTGCTGCTCTGCATCATGCTCTTCCTCTGGCTGTACATGTTCTACTCGTGCGCCGGCTCCTGCGCCTCCGTGCCCGGCCTCGCGGGGAGGCCCGCTGCCGCTGCCGGCTCTGGGGAGGCTGCCGCCACCGCTGGAGCGCACGGAGAGGGTCTCCAGGTGCTTTCCAAGCTGCTGCGCCGGGCGCCTTCTGGGGGAGCCAAGGGGCTGGCGGGTTCCGCTGCGGCTTCGCCCTCGGAGCTGCGGGAGGAGCAGAGCGCGGCCCCCGACCCCACCAGCCCCATCTCCAGCTTCTTCAACGGCTCCGGCACCAAGAAGCTGCCGCAGGCCATCATCATCGGGGTGAAGAAGGGCGGCACGCGGGCGCTGCTGGAGTTCCTGCGGGTGCACCCAGACATCCGAGCCGTGGGGGCCGAGCCCCACTTCTTCGACCGCAACTACGAGCAGGGCTTCGCCTGGTACAGGTACCCCCCCTTCCCCCTCCCGTGCCTCCCGATGCGTGTGCGTGATTGAAAGTTTAACCTCTCTGGGGTCACTTGCACCCATAAATCACCTTCCTCACCCTCCAGGCCATTTCTGCTTCATTTCCCCCTGGGGGGGGGGTTCCACTTACACCTTTTGTACAGATCCATAATTTATAGCCGCAGATCAGCAGCGGGAGTCACTCCCCTCCTCCCCCCAACTCTGAACATGCAAGAGATGCTGCTCCCGGAGCTTTCCCTAACTTCGCTCTTTGCAGCAGAAAAGGGTCTAAATTAGGTGCAGCTCCGGGTTGGATTTTGCCTTGGCCCATGCTAGACCCATCCAGTGTGTATTTTTCCATTTCTAACTTCTCCAGCCGGACAAGATGTCCTGCAAACTGCCCTCTGTGGAAATGGGTAGGGAGTTCTGCTTTTTTTTTTTTTTTTTTTAAACCGAGCTGTCCCCTGGGGATTCCCATTACCGCAGAGACTCGAGGAAAAAAAATACTTAGAAAGTTTATTTTTCTTCTCCAGTTGCCGTGCAGTGGTTTTACTGCTCTGCTATCGGAGGGTGGGATTGTTTCTTTCTTAAAGCGATATAGAAATTGTAAAATAAAATAAATTAAAACAAAATAGTGACTTCTCCCTCCAATTAAATTTGAATCCTGGAGAACCATTCAGCTACTTTCTACTATCCCCGCATGAGGGGGCGAGCTGCAACAGGGGACTACCCCAGAGGGGAAGCACTTTGATTAGACCCGTTCTTTGTTTCTAACAAATCGGCGAAGGAATCCGGGGGTATCTGGCTTATCGAAGGATCGGGTACACAGATTCTGCTGCTATTTCATGCAATAGCGGTCTGGGCCACGGACTTCTGCAAGAGCAGAGTCTGCCCATAATTTGTAAGATTACCCCGAACGGTTCGGATTGATGTTCCAGGTCAGGCTGTCGACTAACAAGAAGTCGAGTGCAGTGTCCCGGTTCGGTTTTTGAAGGCAGCTCAGCTGTTGATAAAAAAATCCCAGATAAGGCAGCTGAGAAGGTTCCCATAATTTAGAAGATGGAAAGTTATTTGCTGTCGTGACCGATGGGGCAATGCAGGTGCCCCTTCCCATCTTGTACCGTTTCACCAATAGCTGCGTTTTCAGGTCCGGCATTTGCCAGTATCCACATAAACGCGCCCCCGACTTCAATTCCTCGCATGTATTTTTGGCGCCTGTAGTTTGCTTTGGCAAGACGGGGTTTGATCGCTGCGAGGAGGCAGCTTTAGCATGGAGCAGGGATGTAGTGATCTCTGTTGGGAAGAAAGGGACACTGCAGCATCCCTTCCAGCGCATCAGATCCTTCTCGGCTCCTTTGCAAAAGGGAACCGATCAAAAACTCCGGTACCGCTCCGCGTTAACTCGAACCAATACAATCCAGATTTCTCTGAGTGTTTGCGAGACACGTTGTTTGGTTTTATCGTTAAAATAAAATAAAACTCTGCTTTTGGGGGGCCTTAAAATAAATTTTGATCATGAAAAGTTTTTTTTTTGGGGGGGAATACTTCGGATGCACCAGATCCTTTTTGTTCGCAGAAAAGCGGTTAACTGTCTGGATTGAAACGGATCGCAGCTGTTCCCGTGGTAGATTTTGTTATTTTATAGTGTAGCCAGTGTTTAAAGGCGTTGAGGTGCGAACTCCAGTTCGCAGTAAATTATTAGTTTAAATGAGATTAGCCTCGTAGTGTGGGATAATCTGGGCCCGATTTGCTCGCGGAGCTGGGAAATAAATAATCTCATCAGTGGAGTTCCTGACATATTGCCTCTGCTTCGTGTCATTTTGCACCGCGTCCCGTTTAACTTCTGCGGTCCAACTCGCTGGGGCTCAGCCGAGCTGAACAGCAGTAGGAGAGGAACAATCTCGTATTAACGCTTTGTTCTTTCTCCCCGCTTGCCTTGTGCTGCCCAAATACGGGCGTGTTTGGTGTGTGTCTCTTACCAGCGTGGTGCCTCTGAATTTCGTTTAAAACTGTTTTGGCAGCAGGGTTCTAAAAAGTCCTGTCTTCAGAACAAATACGAGTTGAAAAAATCGCCAAAGAACAAAATTTACAATTTCTTCCAAAAGTGGAAGGGAAGGACTGAAGAGAGAGAATGGAGCTCCCGGGAGACTAAAGTGCTTTGATTGTCCTCTCTTCCCCTCCCCTACTTATTTCTTGATTCTTGAATTTTGCCGGATGATGAAAGGCATCTTGTGCACCATGGCCCAGGCTGCGAGCTGCCTTGCTTTACCCTGGAGCTGCATTACAGGGGTGTTGGGGGGGCACCGAGCGGCAGGTGACGGATCTGTACAGAAAATGTAGGGGAGGAAAGTTAGCCCAACTTCGGGGGGAGGGGGAGGCTGTTCACCTGCAGCCTTCATCTACCTGGTTCCCTTTTCACTAACTAAACTGCGAGCACGATTCCTGCAAAGGCCAGTTTTTGGCGCTTTATGACAAATGGAAAGCGAATAACTTCCACTAAATCCTAGGAGACAATGGAATCTGACTAATTGAGAACTAGCCCTGATTTCGTTTTGATGGGAAGGGATCGATAACTAGCTAGAGATTAAAATGCACTTGAGTGTACAGGCCTGTCTAGTAAATCTGTATTGTGTGTCTATAGACAGTCACACAATCATGTCATTAAATATATAGACCTATGATTTTTATGTATGAAGAAACCTGGGTGTATCTTAAACAAAATCAGTTGTCTAATTCTACAATAGTCAGATTTGATTGTCTTGCAGTAAATAATGTAAATCATGAACTTCACACTTATTTTGTACTTGACTGCTTTGTAGCTGTAGATTCACTTCTTTTTTTTTCTTCAAGGGGGAAAAAAAATCCTTAATTCTAAATCTGGTTAGCTTTTGAAAACACATTCAGGCATATAATGTTCTAACTCCAGAACAGTGACTTTATTAAATTAAGGAATGTTTCCATTTGAATTGGAGTAATTAATTTAATCCCTAAAGAAAGGTGAAGGTATAATCTGTGTCAGCTGGAAAACATTTGGTGGGAAAGGAAAAAAATTAACTGTAAACTAAGTGAAAAATCCAGTAGCACCCACAGTGTGTGTTAGGGATGTTAGTTACAAAACCCTGTTAGTGGTGTATATTTCATTCTTTGCTGGTTTTTTTTTTTTTTAAAGTGAATGGGTACTTGTTGATTTCAAAGAGGTGGTGGAGTTCAGCAAAAGGAAATACTTTATTTTGTTGCAATAAAACAAATCAAACTAGCTATCCTCTTCCATTCAATCTTTCCCTCCTTCATTCAGGAACATGGTACAGAAGTCAAATCTATTTTTAACTCAATCCTGAAACCCATAAGTAGACACTGAAGTTAATGGGGGTTCTGTGTTAAGACTATGAAATCTGGCCCATTCAAAGTCACTTTAGGTATGTGTTTAGGACTTTTTTTGAGAGGGGTGGTGGTGATAAAGGTGGAATTCTTTCTTCCTTCCAACAACAAAATTAAAAGCACCAAAATGTCAGGTTTTTGTTTTTTATTTATTCAGCAGTTCATTAATTTCATTAGTAGAGCATAAGAGGAGATTGGTGATCTTAGCACTACTCTGGCCTTCAAGGGAGTCAAAACAGGTTTCTTTCTTGTTTTTTAATATCCTCCCTAAACTAAACACAAAATTAATGAGCAAAACTGTCAGGGTGACAAGAAACATTAACTTCTACACTAGTGTCTGCTGAAAGAGCAGCATTAAGATCCTACTACAACTGGGCAAGATAATTGCCTGGAAAGATATAGCCCCCTATAAAAATACTGGGTTCTCTCCCACCCCTATGCTCAGTCATGCACCTTCATTTCTCTGCTCCTTCTACAATCTGCTGTGGGTATAAGGTCTGATCACTGATAACCTATTAACCTAATTAATCCAAAAAATTATTCAAACTTGGGAATTTTTATTTTAATTTGATTTTAAATTTATGTTCAGTGTATGCATTTATACTGTAAACTCTAAACTAAGGTCTATTCTCCCCCCTGCGCCAGAACCAATAGGATTAAAAAATAGATGGAGTGTTTTGTCTTTCTATAGATCTTCTTTATTAATGCGCTCCTGAATCCCCATCTTGTTTCAAAGCAGTGGTAACTTAAATTATTGCAGGGGTTATGAAAAATAATGCAGCAACCTAGCCCATAAATAGGGATGACTTGTATTTATACATCGTATAAACAGTGGTGGTGCTCTGCTCACAACATTATTAAAATAGGAGGGAATGGAAGAGGAATTTATTACCCTAGATCAAGGTTTAGACTAATATATAGACCATGTGGCCTATGTTGTTGTCTGTTTAGGATATTCAGAAAAGTTATTGCCTGACATGTGTAAGGTAGACTTGAGGGGCTGTAATGTTGCAGGTTGTCTCTTCAGCACAAACTGCACTGCTAACAATCAGTTAAGTGGGTAATGGTTTTATAGTTTGTTAATCCCAAGAGCTACAGTGGCAAAGCAGAGGAGGAGATTTGCATTAAGCATCAGAATTTAATTGTAGTTCCACTTGGCATAGCAAGGCACCATTAACCTAAACAAAAGAGATTTGTGGGTGATGAAGCTCATTAAAGATGTTGATTTGGGTGATGTTCCCCCTGCCCTTCTGTTTGCTGTGATTCAGGACTGCTGTGAGAAAAGAAACAAAACAGTCATGTGCCCCCCATAATCAGGTTTGCTTTAGACTACGACTGGAGTGCTTCAGATTTTACCTACTTTATTCACTCTCATGCTATCCCAGATTACTTCCTCAGAGCTGACATGCTTTTGAAGAAAAGGTGGAAATACTAATTAAAGGCTTTTGTTTTGAATGATTCTTCCCCCTTCCACCTCCCCAAATCAGTATATAACATGTTATTTGCTAATCCTAGAGGGGAAAATTATTTAGTTAATATCTGTATCTGTTGTGCAAATAACCTCAATATAGGGGAAAACGAGCTAAAATTATAGCTGCAGGTCAATTACAAATTAAGGTTTTAATAGCAAACTTAAAACTGAAATATTTTATACAAACCATGAATACTACTCAGCTTCTGGACATTACTTTTTTCCCCTCCACTTAACTTTCAAGATTTTGCATGTTGCTTTGACATGTTTAAATACTCTTCTGCTATTGAAGCATGACTATATAGCGTGAACATCTTAGCAGAACAAAATCTTTATTTTGACCATACTAAAAATTATAGTGGTATCGCTACAGGATCTGCTGTGTGCATTGTGACAGAACGTGGTGGTGGTGGTTAGATCTGTATGAATTAGGGGAGCATTCATTTTGTAACTTTGGCATTAAGTAGTTCATACACTAATTCTCCTAGTCTCTCTCTCTCAGGATTAGTTTCACCACTGAGAAAGTGCTCAGATTAGTCATTTTGGGAAGCAGAATGAAGATAATTAACTACGCTGCAGTTGCACTAATGGGGGTAAAACTGGGTAGATACCAGGTTCAGTGTTATGTGAGTGGAGTTTCAGAGCAGTAGAAGATTTATGAACACTATCTTCAGTGGCACTGGGGCTGGAATTGCATGGTTGCAGGTAGGAGTTCTTCAGTTCTAAAATCTTCTATTCTAGGGCCTGGTCCTGAAAGCACACAAATAATTTGCACACAAGGAGGCAGTGGGACTACTATAGAGTTTAAAGGATTGGGGCCTTAGAGAGCGGAAATCCGGGCTTTATAAAAATCCTAGTTCTGCAAGCATCTGCTTAACTTTGCACATGTGAGTAGTCTCTTTTGGAGCCAATGGAACTACTGTTGCATAGCATTAAGCATGTGTATAAGCAGCCTATAGGAGTATGGTGAAGATTCGCATGAATATTTCAAATCAAGATTAGCAAAATACTGATGTTTAAAGAAACTTTTTTCCCAGTGTAAAAGAATACTAAAAACAGAATTTGTAAACTAAGTTAAATTTGAAACCCTGTGAGTTTAGATAGCAGCTGTGAAGATTTCAAGCTCTCCAAATTTTAATTTGAATGCACTTTGAGAGAGAGACTCCCACCCTCCAACTGCTGTTAGCAAAACATAAAATAAGGTCACAATGTATGCTGCAATGGTTACCGAGAAGAGGAGGAGGAGATACAATCTAGCTAAAGTCTCTCTTTTTTTGAAATCTCTTGCTATCAATTCTGGGATTTCAGCAGCGTACTGCCAACCCTACAGCAGTTAAGGTAAAATAAAAAAGCAAACTGTATTTATAATACAGTATTCTGAAATGATACCTGCATGTTACAAAACAGAAGAGCTGTCAAGATTTATTAGCAGAAATGGTATTGAAGGTGTTGAACTCTGTTTTTAATTAGGCACCTAAATTAGACCATAAAATGGTTGATTAATCTCTTACAAGTGAAGGGGGAGGAAAATAACTGAAAGTAATTTAATCATAAATGTTATCCCAGATGCAGTGAGTTGGGAGACTGTCAGTATTTAAAAGACACTTTTGCTTTACATTTGGAAATGCCAGTATTCAGTTTATTCACAGTAATTCTGAAGCGATGCATTGGAATATAAATTCTTTTAATAAGCTTCTGTGGGAGCTCTAGCCCCTTACCTTGTAAACGCTTGTGTAACTTTTTATGCAAGTGGGACCATTGATTTCATTGGAATGTGACTACCCGTAAAACTTTGTCACCAAAATGGCTTGAGATTGGGAATTTAAGAACCACTTTTTTTAAAAAGAATTTTAGCTTCTAAATCACTAGGCACATTTGCAAATTATACTGGAAAGTTATTCATGTGCTTAAGTGTTTGCAAAACTGAGGGCTAAGTTTAGCACTTAAAAATGAATATTGTAATTGGAAAATGAACACCGCAATTGCCAAATAGTTTCACAGTTAATAAATGTCACAAACTAAAAATCTGACAGCGAATCACTTTTTTTCATTAAAAAACTTTTTGTAAATTTCCAACTCTGATCCAAATAAGCTAAAGGGATTTGACCATATAAGTTAGAAATAAGATATTGTCTCCAAACTCCCACGGATTTGACTGAGCCTCAGCACTTTTCAAGGTCGTGCATATTTCCATAATCTCATGTTTTAAATGGAAGTTTATGTCAAAAAGGATAAAGAGCTATAGCTGAATGATACAATTTCTTTTATCATTTGCATAACCAGAAAATATAAATTGCTCACTGTTCAGCTATATATATACTATCTCTTATTCTGATACTAGGAACACTTAAAACTATTCACAAGTAGCCCCACTGAAGTCAATGGGGCCTCTTGCATTTGTAAAGTTACTCCTATGCATAAGTGTTTGCAGGATTGAGTCCTTGTTGCACAAATCCAATTGTCCAGTTTTTAAACTACTTCTTGGTATATTTCTTCCTAGCAATATGCTAATAGGAATATTTAACCCTGGGGTGGTGGTAGATTTTTGAGGAACTGGTACTTTGTTTTAGTTGAGAGACAACTTTAAAAAAAGGTTTTGTTTTTTAAAGTTTCTGTTGACACATGCAAGACAGAACTTTCTATAGAACTTGCTTATCTAGATAAGCTTCCATTCTGGAATGGTATTTGTGACTGATAGTATTTAATATCATATTTTTTTTGTCTGAACTGTTCCTTTATAAATTATACGGTATATTGACTTGAAGGAGAGGCAAAATGGTGGGTTTTGTTTTTCTTCTGCTTAACTGTTTGCAAGGTAAAGGGTTGTTGGAAATCATGTTTGGTTTCACTTTTTCTGTGGCAAAAATAAAGCAAAATCAGATGTTGGGAAATACAGTCCCTGAAGCAGCAAAGTGATAAGAGGGAAAAATTGAATGGATTTTCAATAGCAAGATAGCTGGAGATCCAGTAGAAACGAATTCTGTAAGCATGTTGCATTTTCTCTGGTAATTAATGCAGCATGTTAGCGGCTTCAAATGAGAATATTTACCATGACAGAAAAGAAATAAGATCCAGCCATTACTGCAAACTAATTATAAGTAGTATATGGAATTTTTGATATTTAATAAGCTTCCCCTTTGAGATTGTCTTAAATTGAAGTGTACAGCATTAACAACCTTGTGTGTTTTGTGGAGGGGAGAGACAAGGAAGAACCTCTTGTGGTCTGGTATATAGTGCAATTGCTGCCTTACAGGACTGCCAAAAAACTCACTTCTTGCAAGCCTAGAATATCAGTTCCCTGATATTTTTAACTATTTTCTCTATTTTTATCATTTGATTCCTTCTTTTTATTTGGGGCAGTAATAATACTCGTAATAATACTAAGAACTGAAGTCTCTGTTACACTTATTGTGAGACAACCTATACTGCTTGCTGGATTATTATCATTTGTTATTAATAATTTTTCTATCTGCCATAGGGCTGGTTTGCTGCAGTGCCAAGCACCTCCTGCAATGTGCTGAATATCCCTAGTCCCCCACTGAATTTTTATTTAGATGAACAGATTGTAGGCTTTGTCTGTGTTTGGAAAGTGCCCTAGCACTGTAATCTTAATAATAGCACCATAATGTACAGTGCTCTGGACAGAAACTGATGGAATCCTTGCCTTGGAAAGCCAAGTTTTAAGGTGTGATCCTCTTGCAAGTGCTGAGTCCCTAATTTCTGACTTTAGTGAGAGTTGTGGCTGCAGGTTCATGGGCCTGTCTGGTTAATGTAGTTTCTTTATTTCAAGCATGGTAATAACTGCATTTATAAAAATCTTCTTGGATTACTTGGCACTTAAGGAATCCCAGCTGAGGATCTCCATTGTGTTAGGGTGCTGCTTCACGGTGACTCTGCGGAGACTTGGTGAGCTGTGAACTTCCTTACCATAGGAATGTCCCAGTTGCCATAATGAGAAATTTGTCCTGTTGTGCCCTCGAGTACCTAGTCAGATCAGAAAAGGGGGTAGGGGGGATGATCTAGAGTAAAATCCTGGCCCCGGTGAAGTTAACGGCAAACTTTCATGGACTTCACTGAGGCTGGGATTTCACCCATAATTGCTGCAGCAGCAATATAAATTCCTGCGTTACAGTGGTAACAAGTGTCTGGTTCCAACACCTCTTACAGTATATCTTTGCAAACTATTGATAAAGCAACAAAGATCCAGTGCAGCCAGGTGCTGAGTGCCCTCCACTACCACTCACAGCATCTCTGAGGGCACTCAAACCTTGCAAGATATTGCTTTTAAGGATGCAAGGGGTCTCTTACGATAAACTTGAGTGACCTGGATTGGACCGGAATTCCTTTGATTAAAAAACTTCATGCATATGAATCATAGCATCTGTACAAAGAAGGCAAGGTTCTCTAGCAAATGTCGTTGAGTTGCACTTAACTGGAATGAAGGCTACAATCTATTTTTAAATAAGGCTTTGTTCGTTCTTTTTTGGATGGCTTCTCCTTAACATTTTTTATCCCTTTGGGATCTTTGTTCGTTTTTTCTTTCAAAAAGAAATCACACCATTATTCAGCTTGCCTCATACTGGCTTACATCAGTACCAAAAAAAATCATTTGTCGAGGGGGATTTTTCCCACCCACTCATTAACGTTTGCAGGCAAGAGTCCAATAGGAGTTTAAATGGGACTATCACTACTTCTGTGTCTTTTTATTAAAAAAAAAAAACCTCTGCAAGGCACTTATTGCCTCCAGTCAGATCCTGACAGACCCAGATGACATTGTCTTAGTGACTGTGTGGAGTTATGAAGAAAATGGCCCCAGAAAGGAGGGGTGGACTGCTATGATCAGTCAGCAAGGCCCTTGTGTTTGCGTGGGATCATTCCTTTAGATCTGAGGACGGTTGAGTTGTTCAAACAGATGGCAAAGATTATTCGTGTTGCTGGGCTTTCAGTGCGCTACTCTGTTTCAAGCACATTGCCTGATATGACGCACGTGATGAGTTCTTCCCAGCACGATGCTGAGAGGAACTACACTGTCTGCCGTGATCAGGTTTCATAGCCTCACCTGTTGAGTAGTTGAACTTTTTCAAAGTTGACCATGCGTTCCGGGGTGTGTGAGAGACTTATTTGGGTGGTGGATCTGCCTGGCTAATCTGATTAGTGCGATACTCTGTGGGATGTCATGGAACATTATGCTAGCAATTGGCATCAAAATAATTGGAAGAAAATCCCTGGTGCTCCATATCTTCATTAAAGTGGACAAAGTGAACTTATTAACTTATGCAGTTGAATATCTTCTGCTGCTTTCTGGGAGGTAGAAGGCTTTGACACCTACATTTTTCAAATGACAAACTTTTTTTTTTATTTCTAGATGTGTTATACTGCCTAAACAGTTCTTTATTCCCTACCCTGCAAAGTGCTGAGTACCATCATAGTCAAAAAGAAACAAAATTGAGGATGTTGAGTACTTGCCAAGAGCAGGCTTTAATTGCTCAATTGACTTAGGATGGAATAACCGCATAGACCTTGGGCTTGTTATAGTAAAAATGAAGTATAGTCATCTTCTAGCATGAACACTCACCTCTTGTGTTGGCATGAATGCCAGTAATCAGTGGGTTGGGGGATAATTAATAGGCCAGGTCTGTGTTGGACAGTGGACATGTGGGCTCCAAAAAACAACAAATACCAGGTCGTGTTATTTCGGCAGTTTAATGAGAAGGTCAGGAAGCTATCAGTTGCTACCTGTTGTCAGCATGCGGTGTTTGAGGAGTGACTGAAGTGATGCCTGTGTGATTGTATATTAAACTTTCAAGCAGAAGGTTACATTCAAAATAGTCCCAGAAATCTAAATTGCAGAGAAGTTTACTTATCTACTCTCATTTATGCTCCCAACAATTTCACATCTCTTTGCAAGTTTTAAAATCACTTATATTGTAATGTTACACATAATTTTAAAAAAGCTTGCAAAGAACATCAAAAGACACAAGTGATAGCAAAATCTGCCCCCCGCATGTTCCAATCTAAATGTTTTTTTTTTTTAACATCACCTTCTAAGGATCTGATCATGCAGTTTTGATTCACATGACTAGCAACACTCCGATAGTAACCAATATTGGAGTCTAGATAAACCAAATATCAAACACGAGGCAGAAGACTTGACTGGGACACACTGCCGCAGGAGTAATGAATAGCTTATGAAAATTCCTTTTTATATCCATAATACATGCATGACTTGATGCAGATCAGCTGTACAGAGCATGGTTGTTAGCCACAGCATAAATGGGGAGGGAAGAAAGCTTTTTATGCTGGGCAAAACACGTTTAATTAAGCAGGTTCCCATCTCAATTTTTGTTGCCAGTGACAATATTTAAATGACCCTCAGGCACCCATTACCGTGACATAAAACCATTAAAAATGAGCAACATATTAGTTGATCAGTCACAAACAATGCCCTCATCGATCCTTGTGCTGCCATTAGAAGAATTTTGCCAGGCAAATGCTTGCCCCAAAATGATGTATTTTGCCTCCTGCTCTGAAGGTCAGTACACTTGGGTTCTGATGGACCAGTGGAAGCAACAATGTCTAGGACCAGAATCCTCCTCCCAAGAACACCCTGTTCCTAGGCCTCCAGGGTGTCTGTCTAGGGACAATAAGGAAAAGCTGTAAGAGAACCGAATTCCTACAACCTTTGGTGCACAATGGCATCCTGGATTATCAGTAAATCAACGTGAAATCCAGTCCAGTTCAAATAACTAGTGTTGGGTACTGCACTTGGCCCAGATTCCTCAGCTGCTTACTGGTTTTACAAATTGTTTCTCTTTTTTTAAAAAGTGCCCTTCACTCCTGCAACTGGTGGGAAAAGACCCATTCTAAGAGGGGTAATGGACTAGAGCGGAGTTCTCAAACTGGGGGTTAGGACCCCTCAGGGAGTCATGAGGTTATTATAAGGGGGCGGGGGTTTGAGCTGTCAACCTCCACCCCAAACAACACTTAACCTCCAGCATTTATAGTGTTAAATATAAAGGGTTTTTTTAACTTATAAGTAGTGGGGGGGGGGAGGTTCACACTCAGAGGCTTGTTATGTGAAAGGGGTCACCACTACGAAAGTTTTGAGAACCACTGGACTAGAGTGAAACTGATCCTACCTAGAGTACTGTCAAATGCTCAACATAAACAGCTGGGGGTGGGGGCAGGGTTTTTGCTTCTGCAAGCAGTGCCAAAAAAAAGCTGCAATCGTGACCTGCAGCTCTACCACCACAGCTTCAGGCTTCAGCGGCAATTTGGTGGCTGGTCCTTCACTCCGAGAGGGAGTGAGGGGCTTGCCGCCGAAGAGCTGGACCTGCCGCCCCTTTCCGTTGGCTGCCCTAAGCACCTGCTTGCTGGGCTGGTGCCTGGAGCTGGCCCTGGGTGGGGGTGGGGGAGGAGGACAAGGAAGAATAATTATTTCTTGACTCTCTCAGGCCCAAGAATTTTGGGCCCTGATCTTGCAAGCATATATGCACGTGCCTGACTTTACATATGAGTAGCCCTGTTGTAGTAGCTGCAAGGGTAAAATTAAGCACACACATGCATATTTGCAGGATTAGGGGTTTAAATGTTACTTGTAGTAATAACAGCAAAAGAAACTTCAGGCAAAAATGTGTCATCATGTGACTCTTGATATTATCCCGCTAACACCCTGTTGTCTATCCTGAGGCATGTAATTCAGGGTCTGA
The DNA here is from genome assembly GCF_007399415.2 of Gopherus evgoodei. Taxonomy (NCBI): domain Eukaryota; kingdom Metazoa; phylum Chordata; order Testudines; family Testudinidae; genus Gopherus; species Gopherus evgoodei. Next base: position 8,511,795 of record NC_044336.1, on the reverse strand, counting down.
TCTTGTGCCTGTTCAAGTTTATTGAATGGGATCAGAATTGCCCTTTAATTAAAATAAACTTATTTCCAGCTGCCTTCAATTCTATTAAATTAGAAACAGTATCAATGATTTTTTTCTTACAATCAAAATGTTCATTAAGTAGTAACAAAATGGTTATATACATTGTCTTACTGACAGTTAACTGTCAGTAAACCATGAGCCTAAAATAATCCCCCAAACCAGTCCAATTAAAGGTCCATTTTTTTTCTCTGAGTGGGGGGGAAGGCAGTAGGGGAAGAGACCCTCCATCAAGGGCCAGCTCTTCACTTAATGTTAACTGGTGGGTTGAAGTCAGTGGAGCTGTGCCAGTTTATATCAGCTAAGGATCAAGGCCCAGACTGTACTAAATTCTCCCCCACACTCCACCTCTTAAATTTAATCTTCCATCCAAACTGACAAGTGGCTAATTTAATATTGTGCTTAACTAAGTATAATGGGGCTTTTGCAAAGCCTTGCCCAAGTAGTCTTCACAATGAAATCAATGGGACTGTTTGTATAAGTAAGTTTTACTCTATTAAGGAGGAGTCCTAAAAGATCAGGGCTCTAATCTGGCTGGTCTACTAAGGCAACGCTTCAGCGTCACTGTGTTGGATTTCAAAAAATGACTTTTAGGAGCACAATTCCCATTGGAAAAACTCCATTTTATTTATTTAGATTGGCATGTTCTACCTGCTCTAGTAAGGATTCCTAGCCAGTCTGTACTCCAATTGCTTGTTCTGTCAGTTAAGTGAGACCAGCATGTTTGTGAAGGTAGGGGAGAGGATGACTAAGTTCTGATCGTCTTTGCTGTGGGGCCCGATCCTGCACGACTGGCCCTGTGACGAGTAGAGCCAAGTATCCCTGGAATCAGCGCTTGAAATCCTCTTGCAAAAAATACCTTTAACATGTAAGTAACGAGGGGATACGCTTTTTAAAAGCCAACACTGGAGCTGTAAACATTAAGACCTGATGCATGGTAATTGAAAAATACTTGCTTGAAGTCCTCGGTCACAGGGAGGGTTTTGACAGAGTAAGAAATGCAGGATTGGGTCCTTCACATCTATTTCTGTGGGCATGAATATATACATACACTTTGCAATAAATATATGCAACCCTTGGCTTTTGTAATGGTTATTGCATAATTTTTTAAAAAGGGGAGAAACACCTTGAGGCTAGTTGCATCATGTAAAAAATAACCTCCACTATTTTGCAAAGCTGCAGTCTGTCTCCAGGGAGGTGAATAATAGTTTTAATTACACTAAAATGTGTTGTATATGTATAGCTCTTCAGTGGAACCAATAATTTGCACTGATGACTAGGAGATCAATTACTGGATTATGCAAACTAGTTACTAGGTTAACAAACCATTCAAAAGAAAACACTGTATCAATGTGTGTGGTATTTATTTATTTTTACAAGCATCATTCCATTTTTAAACTTAGAGTATTTCATAGGATTCTAAAATACCTGGCAACTTTGGACCAATTCTGCTCTCAATAACAGTGACATAAAGCCGGAGTAACAGAAGTGAAGTAACAGATAATTCAGTAATTTCTCCAGTGTTTAGTGTAGGGTTAGGCCAGTGGATAACAAAATGAAGTGTTTATTAATAGACTTCACTGCCACAGTTTGCACATTTCTAAACAAATATTTAATAGCTAAGGCCAAACAGGTGTTTTCATTTTACCATCTGAATTTTCAAATCAATTTAAGAATTGTAAGGTTCTCCTGTAACTGGATTAACTATCTTAGCCTTTAAACATCAACATAATTTGTCTTTGTAAAAATATATCTTCTTTGTTTTTATACCCAGGAAACTAGTTGCCAAATAAACTAATTATAAAATGATGCTGGTGGTGGTATACAAACGATGAGCCTACTCCCATTCTTAGTTACAATCAGTAGCCGAATTCCTCTCGACAGAAGTGAGTCTAAACGCCTCATTCTGACACTGCCCTCATTGCTGGGATATGCAAACAGTGCTGGAAATGGGCCTTAACCTGGACTTACACAATCCAGTATTATGTGCTCAGGGGCTGCAGCTGCTATACCAGGTGTAACTCCAGAGTAACAGTGGTGAGTCAGCGCTAAAAATGGGACTGAATGGCTGAACTAAGTTTCAGTCCTGCATTGGTGCATGTCTCTATTTGTCTGTCCTTTGATATTATCTTAATAAATCCAAAGATCTTATAACACTGATCCCATAGCATTGCCATGTGCTAGATGGTGGGGTTTTGTAGATCAGTTAGTCCCTGACAGTTTAGTGGTTTGGGATAAGATTTCCCACAAATTCTCATGACTTGTGCTCCTCAGTAGAGGCATCAGTGAAAACTTTACCTCAAGCCACTAAACTGTCAGCAGCTAACAGGTTAAAATCGCTTTTGAAAATGAGAGTTAGGCTTTTAGGTCAGAGGAGCTTGTAGAAATTTTACCCTTGAGCTAGCTGTATCTTTGGGGTCCATTTTAATTCATTGTCTTTGTTGGAATTAATGGATCCTAGTATAGAAAGTGAGCCTGTGTTAACCATGCACTAAAACAGAATGTTTGGTATAATAGATCTCTATACCAGAATGCTAAGTGCTCTGCTGCCTGGCAGAATTGCAGGCTGAACTCATTAGTGTTGTAAAGTTTTTTTGATTTGGCTTTTACACTTTCCGTGGGAGTGGGTGGAAGGGGATTGTAATGTCTCTTCTCCCCCCCCCCTCCCCATCCCCCGCCATCAGTGTGTTAGAATTTGACACACAATTCTGTGAGCAAATTTTGTTTCCTTTTATCTCCGCTTTAGTAGCGAGTGAGCAGGAGGTCAGTCTGATGTTTCTGAAAGAATCCAGTTAATGGGGCAGAGGGGAAGTTTAAGAGTGGAACGATCCCTTGGGAGGAGTTGTCAGACTTGCCATGGATCAGGCTCAGATAAAACTGAATAGCAGGTTAGCATGTCAAGCCAGGTCTCACTGCAAACTGATATGGGGTGCAAGCTCTAGTTGTCTGTTCTTAAGCTTGTTAATTACAGGTTCTCTTTCCTCTGTACTACCTGGATCTGTTGTGGAAGGTGGAGCCCTCTTTCCCCTGATGCTTCTGCAGGGTGTGTGTGTGTGTGTGTTGTACGTTGCTTACTTCTGGCAAACTGTAGCTTTAACATTACAGCTATTAGCTCTCCCAAGAGAAAGCTGAAGTCACACAGATAAAGGTAGTATAGTTAATTAGGCTATATATAAACAGTAGGCCCAGGTGGTCTTAAAGCAGATTAAGAACCTGTGAATTTTCTGATTTTTAAACAAGGTATTATATCTTTCCCCGATTCTTGTATGCCAGCTCCTATAATTTCCACACATTGAGAACTCTTAAAGATTTCATCAGCAGACTTCACTGGCAGCGTTAAGCCGACTGCAGGATTGGACAATAAATGGAGCTCTGTAAAGTCTGTTTTGGTGAACTTTTCTAGCTAGTTTCACTTGTTTTGTGACCACCTATTTAGTGTGATTTCACCCCCCCCCCAATACCTATAAGGAGCTGAATAGTAAGTGGCATCATTGCCCTCTACTGGAAGGAATCGAAACTGCTGAACTTGGGATCATATGCCAAATACTGTTAATAGAGAGCAGGAGTTTCTGATCTTTGCATGACCCAATTACCAAGGTTATTAGGTAGCAAAGAGTATGCAACAAAACCCTAGTGATAGAAACTTGTTGGTTCAAGGTTTTAAAAAAAAACAAACTTCTCCCTTTTGTGTGTCTAGGATTTGGAGATTGCTGAAGGATTTGGCAAGTTTCCTGCAGACCTTTTGGGAACCCAGCCCAGATATTGGGTTGGGGGTGAAACCTGAAACTTTGAGCCTAGCAAATATTTATGTGGCTTGTCTGAGAAATCTTTCCACTTTTACGTAATTAAAATATATAATTCAAATCCTTATTTGTCCACCTGTACCCAAACCCAGGAAAACCTTGTTCATTGCAAAACTCAAAATGAAGTATTTTTCCATGGCTTGAAGGACAATGCTTTAGTTGCTCCTGAATTCAACTGCAAACCCCCCCCCCAATTCCCCCAAAACTCCATCTAATAAAGAAAAACCACTGCAGGAAATGATGAACTTCAACAAAATAGAAGCAATGTGAACAGCCAGGCATGGGATGTTAATGGACAAGGTGGTGAACAGTTCTGTGCAAGCCTGATTCTGCTGACCTTACTTAAGTAGAGTAGTACCTTACTCAGCAAATAGTCCCCATTGATTTCCGCTTGAGTAAGGGTGGCAGAATTGGACTCAACAGGAGATTGCATTTTAACATGGTTACAGGGTGATCATGCATTTTCTTTCCCATTTGCTTGGGTTGACACACACAGCACTAAGCATTGCACTGCAGAAACCTATCTAGGTTCTTGTTGTATGCCTGCCACAGAGGAGTGAATGCCTGGTGATTTGTCAGTGCTAGCAATGGATAATAAAATACAGTGACTCTAGAAGTTCCATCCTTTGTTTCTGTGCTTGGCTGTATGCAACTGGGTCCTCTGAATCTGAGGGAAAAATCAGGAAGATGAACTGAAGTGCTGGCTGCTGCGTGGCCTTTTCAGATACCGTGAGTACCAAAAACTCCTGTGCTGGCTTGCCATGGAGCCTCCTTTAAAACTCCTGCACAATGCTCCTCTGTGCAGCTTAAAATGCTGAAGCTGTTAGAATTCTGGGGTGCACACAAGGACAATTTGTTAGTGGTATGTGGGATCTCTGGAAAATACCCTGCACTAGATGGGTTTGTAAATGACTTCTGTGTAACATAACATGACCACAATTGAGCTCTTCTGCTCTGTTACTCACGGTTTGATTTTTGGAGCTGATCTGTCTCAATTATAAGTGCCACGGCACATCTACATCCAGCAGACGGAAGCTGAGAGAATAGGCATTGTATGTGGCTGGTTCACAATGGAATCTTTTCACTCCTCAGCTCTAGTGTGGAGGCTGATGGCACTGTCTCATTTGGGATGCTATAGGGTAGAAAGATCAAAGACGGGTGAGTCAATTACAATTCAGATTTGGTTCATCCATATGTTTGGGGATTTGAAAGACTTCAGTGGTAACCAGTCTTATATCTCATATGCCCATTGATTTGTTAATCTGACACTTGCTTTAATCTGAATTACAATGGCTCTCATTCAAACTGAGCAGTGTTTGGGGGGAGGGAGGAGTCATGTAACTTGGGCTTCACTAAATTCTTGCATACAAGCCCACTGGATTCTTAATAGCAAAATTGTGGCTGAAGGATTTAGGAGTAATTTTGAGATCAGTAATTTTTTAAAATTCTATTGGAGCTATGGGTGAGGGTACAATAAAGAGAGATGAGTTTGCACACATACCCATCCCTCAATGTTGCTAGGCTGCTGTTAATTGGATGAGGTTCTGACACCATGTAGGTACCATCTCTGGGTGCAAAAAGCTGAGAAGGCATGTGGTGGGTGTTAGTTATGGGACAGAATCAAAGTATCCAACTGGCTCCATCAGTCCTTAACCATGTATTTGATAGTGTCCAGCAAAGATAGCAGGATGTGATCTATCCTGGTGAATAGGATGAGTAGCTAGTCTTATAAAGAGATGATCTGGGTAGCCCAGAAATAAACAGTAAGAAGAACAGTCGTATGTGCATGTGGATAGTCCAATAGACTCACTCAGTCCGTCAGATCACTGGTATGGAAATGCAAAGTCTTTCATTAAAGTATATAGGTCTCATTACATGAACAGACAGCAGAGAACATCTTTATGGCTGAGTCCTCCTTAAAAGACCCCTTGGCAGTGCTGAGTTGACTGTTTATTTTGGATCTGCTATTTACGCCACGATCATGAGCCCCTGTAACTAATGGGGGGAGGAGGTGCTCTGCAGACACACCTGCTTAATGTTTCTTATTGGTACCTGTCCTACTTCTCTGGGAGTTTCACTCTCTCGCCATAGGCCAATTGTTTTCATCTGATCTAGCATATTTTAGCTCTGATTTCTCTGTGGACGACAGGCTTCTGACTGCTTGTAATCTCATGAAGCTGTAGCTTTACTGGGCAGCCATCCCGTACTCTTTCTGAAACTTAATCATTTTTTTAAACTCTTTTTTTCTATTTTTGGAGGTTGGAGGGGGTGGGGAGGGACAAGGTGGGGGCTGGCTTGGTAAGTAGATCTTGCGGAGGTGATCATCCAGCACTAGACTACTTTCCAAACATGCCCTGGACCTGATCATTTCTTTTGTTTACAGCCATGCTAATTTAATGCAGTGGCTACTCCCTTTATGACTGTAAGCACAAATCCAATTGTGAGTGATTGGAGAAGGCAATCCCATTTGTATTAAAATGCATTTAGGGATCAGCACAGAGGGTCAACAGTGTATTAATTTCATAGATCTTTTATTCCAGAGCATAGCAAATATAGTTCATCCTGGCATAAGTACATGCTGTCCAGGTCATATTGTAGTTAAAGGAGATTTAGACAGTGACCTCTTCAACCCCACCCTCCTAGTTTAAAAAAACAAACCCCCAGACCTATCCTTCTTGAGAGCAGAACATCTGGCCCTCCTGGAGGGGGAGAATCTATTGCACGCCAGCCTATCTAATTAGTGCACTAATGTGTAAACATCTTGAGCTGCTTTATTGGCTGAGGTTTTTAGAGTAATGAAAACCCTGCAGTGGAGCTGGTCAGCCAAGCCTCTGCTATAAGGACACCTATGGCTGGCAATCTGGAACTAAAGCTCTGGAGAGAGATCCAGATTAAGCATTTCTACTTCTCTAGTGCCTTTCATCTAAGGATCTCAAAGCACTTTGCACACCTCAGTAAGCATGCCAGCACTCGTAGCAAGTAGGCAAATAGCACAGCTGGTTGCATACAAACCATGTGTTTTTCCATAAATGTCATTATTCAGCAATTCACTTTTGTTATGCAGCCAGTTCTCCAGCTGACCAAACCTTTGCTGGACAATTAATTCAGTGAATAAAATTTGTCACCACATGTAATCACTGAACAGTTTCATCCAGAAATCTTTGGCTCCTATTATCCCCACTCTACAGGTGCAGAAAATGAGGCACAGCAACGCAAAGTGACTTACTGCAACTGACTCACAGTGCTTAACTTTGATTCCTTTCAAGGGGTTGCTTTGAAGAAAATAACTAGCACCTGCCCTCAAAGTCGGGTCCCTTTTTAAGGTATCTGATTGGGCACCTGAAAATCACTAGTTGCTCTTAAATCTTTGACAGTGTCTCTAGCTTTTAACATTGAGCGTCCCGCCCCCCCCCCAATCCAAACCTTATGGATTTCCCTGCATTGCTGTGTGCTGAAACCAATCAGGCTCAGCATTCATCAGTAAAACCGGCTCTCATTCAACAGCCAAATAGGAGTTCATTACCGGGGGTGCTCAATGTAGGGAGGGCGGCTAAGCCCAGCAGAGTGAAGTGCTGTTGGATAAATTAAAAATCAAAAGCTGGTTCTCCTGTATGATCAGCTGGGGGTTGGGGGCGCTCAGCTTCCCTCTCTCAGCACCTAGCCACCATAAAGAAACCAGTCGGTGGCAGGCCTGTCACATGGCTGCCACCTTGTAGCCAGTCCCGTTCAGGGGTCTTAACCTCACACAATTCCTTAAGTGGCCTCTTCTCAGCAGTGTGGCTACTTCTGCAGTTAAAAACACCCCTTCCTTTTATCCAGGCTGGAGAAGGGAGTCTGAAGAGGAAGGGATTGTTTTCATTTGGAATTAGAGACTAAGGTGTGACAGGAGGAGGCGGCAGTGGAGGGAGGAAGAGTTGAGGCTGTTAAGGGTGGCCTAGCCTTTGCGAGTCCAATGACTGAACGCAGCTCACAAGGGTTGAAACAACTGGTCTGGGGGAGGCAGGAATCTCCTGCTGAAGATGGGAACAAAAGGGATTCAGCCCGACAGGAACTTTATGTCAAATACTCATCTTTCCAGAAAGCTGCTCCACACATGGCAGACCATGCAGCATTGTTCCTGCCCATTCACGCTGTTCCTCGAGGGGAACTTGCCCCTTTTTTCATGTTGCTTGTTCAGAGATTTGCTTTTTCCCCAGGTCTGAAGTCAACTGAATGAAAGAGGACCCCAAGAGACATCGCAGGAGGCACTGAGCATGGCACAAAATCCATTATCTTCTGGCTCTGGCAAATCTGAGCTTGTACAACTTCATTATCAGGATGTCTGACACTTGTTCTAATCAAATACAGGAGCTGGCTAATGTTCATTGGATTTTAAAGACTCCCACCCACCCTGAAGACAGATGAGACAATACATTCCACAGAGTGCTGCCTTTGCCAGGATCAGTCACTAACCATGAGTGTGAAAGGTGGGATGCCTTTATGCACAGAAAAAGGGGGCTAGGGGTGGGTGTCAGCTCTGGATTGATTAGAAGTGCACTTCTTGATAATGGCAAGACACCAGGAGACTAGGCATTATTAGAGGAAACTTGACAAGGTGGTGAGAAATAAAGTTTCCTGGCAAATGATTTGAGCTGCTTTAATAGTTGGGTTACAAAGGGCCACATTACCTGTACAACTTCTTGCCCAGTTGTGTCAGAGCTAGGAACAGATTAGTGCATTTATGTGTGTGCTTGTGGCAAGCACAGAAAGGGCTCACAAAGGGACTTGGGTTTGATTCATTTAGGTAATTAGGATACAAGGCTGAAACTAAGACACAAAAAAAAATGAGCAAAACCTGTTTGTGGTGTCTGCTCACATGTGTGGTGCCTAAGCCAGGGAGCTTTCTAAACTGAAATTGTCTCTGGTTAAAGATGAAACGGGCAGTTCTGTGCTCCCCCTACCATAGCTCTGGAACCAGGAGATGCAGCAGAGGCAGGGTTAATACACACCTGCTTGCTTTGCTCTCCTGCAGCATGCATTCAGTGCTAGGCTGACTTGGGGGAGTAACTCAAGGGTGAACCACTGGAATGAGTTCTGTAGTCTGGACATGTCCTGTGTCTTGCTCTCATTTGGAAGGGACCACCACTATGTGGGCAGAGGAGAGCTCACTTTCTATGGCTCATTCAGCTTCTAGCCCAGGGGTAGGCAACCTATGGCATGGGTGCTGAAGGCAGCACGTGAGCTGATTTTTCAGTGGCACTCATTGCCCGGGTCCTGGCCACCGGTCTGGGGGGTTCTGCATTTTAATTTAATTTTAAATGAAGCTTCTTCAACATTTTTAAAACCTTATTTACTTTACATACAACAATCGTTTAGTTATAATATAGACTTATAGAAAGAGACCTTCTAAAAACATTAATGTATTACTGGCACGCGGAACCTTAAGTCAGAGTGAATACATGAAGATTCGGCACAGCACTTCTGAAAGGTTGCGGACTCCTGTTCTAGCCTCTCTGGAGCTGGCAGTCACGGCAGTGTCAATTAGAGCCTATTGCAGTGGCGCTTTTGTCCTGTTCAGTTGGTGGTTTTGTGTCCATGTCCTTAGCCCAAATGGTGCCTGTGACCACAAGAATAATGCAGTGTTTCTTTGCAGGGACATCACTCATACTTAAGGCCAAAGCACTATTCCCCTGTTGTGTCCTCCCGTGTGTGCCCCCCCCCCCCAGTTTATAACTCCAAGTGTTCCACCCTTGCCGATATATTATTTATACATATAATTTATTATTCTGGAGCTGTTTGTTGCACTTTTACTATAATGAAGGTGCCTCAGTAATGTGTGAGCTATTTTTCAAGTCTAATTGTTTTTTAGTTGTTAGGAAACATATATGCTACTTGCGTTGATTCAGTAACAACCATTGCATTTTTTTTAACCAGAGTTTTTTTTCATTTTCCTACCAGTGCAAGGTGTTTGCTCTTAACTCTGAAAGAGGCTACCTCTGTTAAATAGTTTTGTGAAGTGTTCGGCTTGTGATACAGCTGCTCATGTCGTGTTAAATGTCACTTTGCTGCTCTTGACACTTCACCTTGATGTCATGTGAACTCTGCTGGGTTAGATACTAATGTACGTTCGGCTGGATTTTTACATACTATGTAGATTCTGCTCTCCGCTAGATGCATGTGGAACTCCTATCCAGGCTTGACAGATTGGACTCCTACATGAGTCATCTCATTGGGCATCCCACAATTTCAATGTGCTATAGAAATGCAGGATATTGTCTTCAAGGACCAGCATATAACATCAGTGAAATACAGCTACCTCGGGGGTGAAGGCTGACAGGCAAGCACACTGCATGCACTCAATACTTGGAGGGGAAACTTCACAATAAACTTACAACTAAAATATCCATAGAATTTTTAATGCCCTTGTGGGAGGCACAAGACCATAGCTCCGTAAGCTCTGAGCCAAAGGGGCAAACCTAGTGAACAGTATGGCGCTCAGTGGGTTTGGCTAAAGTCAGTGGCATTACACCAATGTAACTGAGCCCTTAGAGCTGTTCAGAAAACCAGGGAGAAGAAATTGGTGATACTTCATTTCAAGTGTGTTGTCTTGTTTTTCACTGAATTTTTTTGACTAGTTCTATTCAGAAGGGTGAAGAGCTGGATGAGAACCTGAGGTTCCATGGAATTTACCTTTCCTTTCTTAGTGAGAAAGGGACCCATGCACCTCCTTGAAACACTGGCTTCAAATGGAAATCCACAAGTGGCCCCCATGTAGTATGAGACCTGAGAACAGATCCTCAGTGGTTCTATGACGACTGACTCCAGCCAATACTTTTACCCCAGAGCGTTAACCAACGTATTACTTGGCTCACCATTATACTAAACCCTAATGTTTAAGGGGATCCATTGTGTGTGACTAAAAGTAGAAAATGCTTCTAAGCAAGCATCTTATTAGTTATTTGATACTTTGTTACAAATAGACTCTCTTGGGACCATGGGAAGGCAATAATTTAAACACCATACAGATGAGTGGCTGGTGACTGGTTTTTTAACTCCTTGTCTGACTGCATGGTGCTGTGCTTAGATTTGAAGGAAGCAAACTAGTCCAAGTGAGAGCAGTTTGACAGTTCGAGGGCTCTTTGCTCAGTTTATGCTTTCCCCGCCATTAAGAATGCTTATTGTGAAATCTTGACATGTATTCTGACAGCACTCTCTGCTCTCGTCTGATTGTCTGCAGAGGTGTTTGAGATGCAACCATTGGCAGAAGATGCAGAATTTACAACCCAGGGCCTCCAGAATCTGCTGAATTTGCTGCAGTTTTGGATCACTGGATAATAATCTGCATTTGCAGCCATTTTCCACTGCAGGCTCCAGGGAAAGGTGCAAATGAATTGTAATGAGACTGTGCCATTGTTTCATGTAAGCAAATCCACAAATGATAGTTTCACTTGGTTCAGGCTATCTGAAGTCTATTTTTCTTTGGGGAGTGGGGAAGTGTGGTGTTGTGTTGAAGAGGGATATGGGCAAGGAATTCCAGAAATGGAGGTGTCACATGAAAGACTTTGGCCTTGTGTACACTATAAATTTGTCTTGCTTTAATTGTACTGGCACAGCTGCCCCTAGCATGGATGCAGTTATCCTGTGGAGGTGTTTTTATATCAGTGTAGCTACTCCTGTACAGGATGGGGGATAAGCTATACCAGTTTAAGGCTTCTTTATAGTGATAAATGCATCCATGCTAGGAACTGTAGCGATCTGGGAATTATACCCCTAACTCATACTTGTACCTGTACAAGGACTTTTTAGAGCAGGCCATAGCAGAGTGCAATACAGATGAGTCTGTTCCAACTGCTGTCATTGCAAGCTCAGGCACTGGCCCTCTCCTGGCTTCTTCCTCTGTGATAAAGTTGTCGTATCAGGCTACTAATGCCCCTTCCCCCTGTCCAGTGCAAAGACTGGATGCTAACAGATTCATCACGAGGCATTAACCAGGAGAGAAATGGTGCTAACAGAACTGTAAAGTGTGTGGTTTTGGTTTTTTGTTAATGGTGCAGCTCTGATGAAGGTGGTTGGTCCTGCCTCCATTGAAGCCAATGGCACAACTCTTAACTTCATGGGATAGAACTGGTCCCAAAGTGGCACTGATTATCTATACAGCCTTTTCTCAGCTCCTGTGCAGCTGGGGCTGTTGTAGATTTTTCCAGCAGCTACAAACTTTTTTAGATGTTCTCTTTAATCAGCTGTTTAAACTGCATCCAAGTGAAGCCTCTTCCTTAAGCCTGCTCTGAGCTAGGTAAAGCCTATGAGATGCAAGTTTATTTTCACATCTCTCCCTTTACCGCATCTCAGCTCGATGAGAGCGAGATTTTACCTTGTTTTGTTGGCTTGCTTGTAACTGTTGAATCTGTCCTTGTTCAGCTGTCTTTAGTTCGAGTTTCCCTCTGCGCACACTACAAAATGGGGTTCATTCTAGGAAAGCATCTTCATTGCATTTAAAAAAAAAAAATCTATATCCTAAGGGGATGTTAAACTGGCTGAAAGCCAGAGAGACTGTTGTGATCACATAGCCTAACTCCTGCACAGCAGAGGCCATAGTACAGACATGGCCAAACTGGGGCTCTAAAGCCGCATGCCCCCCTCTTACATTAAAGTGCACCTCCCGGAGCCCACCACGTGTCCCCTTGTTCTCCGCCCACAAGACTGGCCAGGGAGGAGCTCAGGGCTTTTACCCTGCAGGGATGGGGGAATAGGGGCTTTAGTCCGAGGGGGGAGTGGCATTGGGGAAGAAGCCCCACACCCCGGCAGGAGTTGCTCCATGGGGCAGTAAGTTGAGCCACTCCTGCCATAGTGCATCTCTGAATGAATTCCTGTTTGAACTAGAGCACTGATTACAAAAAACATCAAGCTTGATTGAAACCTTGCCAGTGATGTGGAATCTTCCCAACCCCTGGGAAGTTGTTCCAGTGGCTAATTGCTCTCACTGATAGTAAGTTATGCCTTGTTTCTAGTCTGAACTGCTCCCACTTAAACTTCCAACCACTGGCTCCTGTTGTATCGGTGTTTGTGATAGCCTCACAACTCAAGGAACAGGGCTACTGCTGTAATGATGGCAACACAGAACTACAAAGTCCTTCAGTAAATTGTTAACATTGACTTAATGTTATGGATTTTGAGGGAAGGGAAACTAACTAGCAGTTTTTGCTATTTTGTCTCCTATGCGGTTGTCCTAACATTAAAATCCTAATAAAGACTCCAGTGAAACCACATTTAAGGCCAAGCACTCTGTAGACAAACACAAAGTGTTTTGCACTAATCCAAATTGTTTCTCCACAGTTGTGTTTTATGCATAAAACATTTTACCCCTATGTTTGCACCTGAAATCCAGAAGGCAATTAGAATGATGAACTCCCTTTAATAACATGAGGTGAGAAACAACCAATCACTCAAAATTTACATTACTCTTATCAATTTATATCAGCTGAAATCAGTGTTACTGATCAGAATCAGGCCTGTTTGTGCACTAGGCTGAAACAGTGGAGGAGGTGGAGTCAGGAATATTGTACAAAGAAATCTAAGATGTTGATAGTCAGGAGGGATTAATATTGTCCATGAAGCCAAGGAACACACACAGTATCCTGGCTCCAGCTGCTGTGTAGATGCACACAGTTCCCAGCTCAGATGTATATGCACTAGTTCAACTCAAGGTAGTGTGCTAAAAATAGCAGGGTGGCTGCAGTGGGCTAGTTGCAAGAGTCCAGTTCTTACCCCCCACCGCCATCCCCACCTGGTCCATACACAGGTCACCAGCCCAAGCTCCTGCCCATACCAATGTAGCCACGCTGCTCTATGTAGGCACCAGCTCAAACGGAACTAGTGTGTGTACGTCTGCCCAAGCTGGGAATCAGACCTCACAGCTGTTGTGTAGATGTACCCATTGTAGGGGGAGGAGTACACTGGGGTAATCAGAATATTGATGGAAGGGGCAAAAGTTCAGGTAATTTTTTGAATACATGAGGTATTAACAGCCAACTTCTTACAGAATTAAAAAAACAAAAGCCTGGTCTAGTCAGCTGTCTCTGGGGCTAAAGCCTTTTTCAGCTCATCCTAGTTTGCCATTTAGCGCCATCATGTTTCCTGCTGGGTTTAGAGGATTTCTTTAACTTGTATTTCCCAGTAACCCCGTCTTCCCCCCCTTTTCAGCACAAGAAGCATGCCTTTTTTAAAGGAAATAGTCATCTGTCTAATTTCATCTGATTTAGCCAGTGGGCAGTGAAGTCTGATAATGATGAGAAATATTCTAAAGAACTCATCCATAAACAGCAATTAGCTTTTAATCTAAGCACTACCCCCTGGTTCCCTTCCCACCCCCACCAGGAACAGGAACTGGTGCTCTGTGTTAAGTGGATCTGCCACCCTGGGGGAGGGAATGGGTGGGTGGGGAAGAGTCATTTCTGCAGAGAATGAAAGGAAGCTGGAGGTGACCAAAACGAATAAGATGCTCATTTCAGCCTGCCCCTTGGTGCACTCAAAAGCCCGCCCCACCCCTTTTTTTTTTTTTTTTTTTTTTTAAAATTTCAGAGCAAAGCAGGGCTGAAGCATCAGGACAATGGAGATCGATCTTTCTGAGGGGGGAGCGGTGTAGTGGAGCTGGCAAATGCATCTTTTGTTACTTTCACTTCTTTACTTGCCTTCTGCCATGTGCTCCCTCCCCCGGGGAAAAAAAATCCTCCTAGATGCTCACTAGCTGATAATGCCATTGCTTTCTCAGGGCCTCACTAATGGGATTAAACTATAACTGGAGTGAACAGAATATTTACCACTTCATCTAAAATGGTGGTAGGCCCCTCCAAAGTAGGCTTTTGACGTGTAAAGTGCTGCCCCCACCAAGAAAGGAAGATAATTATTTAGTGGCAATTCAGAGCTTTTAAGTACAAGAACAGAGGCTGCGGTGCTTACGTTAAAGGAAGGCTCCCTCTAATGAGCCGGCAGGGTCCCCTGAACGTCTTGACGGGCTCTAGTGAAGAAGCAGCCGAGAGGAAAGAGAATTTTTGCTTGCTCCATTTACTCTCCTGTTGAGAAACAGGAGAAAAGGGTTGGAGCTCTCCCTTGTCTCTCCCTCCCCAAAAGGAAGGCCTGATTCTTCCGTGCCTTACACCACACCATCTTGCAGCTGTGCACAGCAGCTAGAAATGCCGCCTGCTCAGAGTGGTGGTGGTTTGGGCCCACCACCTTGCCCAATTGTTAATCACAGGGTGGTTAAAGTCATGGAGAATTAGGCCACCGAAAAAATTCTCCCCACTCCCAGCCACGTGGCCATACTTCTCTTTGACTGGCACGTGCAATCTCCAAGCTGCTCTGCAGTCAAAGCTGACTACCACACTTAAGGTGGCAGGGGAGAAGATGGCATGGTGATAGAAGGGCAAGAGGTTGGGTTTGAGAGGGCTACTTTGAGCGGGCTGCTTTGAGCATCCAAGTGTTGGGCACGTAAAACTGGGCTGCAAATCCCCTAGGAAGAGGCTTCCTCCAAGAGGTTCCCAGCATGTTATGCTTCCAGCTTCTTGGCTAGTAACTGGAGGAGAAGAGGAAAAACACTATCCAAACACCTTAGCACCTCAACAGAAGCCCTGCTAATGGGTGAAGGGATAAGGTGGTTCTGTTTTAGCTCAATTTTTACCACCAACCAGAGCCTGGGGAGAGTCAGTGATGCGCCTTTATGGGGTGACTCTAGAAACAGGCCACAGCCCCTGCTGGATAGATTTTAAATAAGTTTCTATTGGTGATGTGGGGGTTGGGGAACCCAGGCTCCTCAGGAGCTCCTCTGAGGCCTTGTCCAAGTTAGAAAGTTTTAGCTATTCTGTAATTAAAGTGGCAACTCCCCTTTGAGGGTGGATGCAGTTATACTTGTGTAAAAGTGGTTTTGCTTACACTGATATAACTCCTTCCAGGAGAGGAAGGAGAATGAGTTATACCCACGTAACTGCATCCATGCTAAGCCTTTACTGGTATAAGTACTCCAGTCAACAGCCACACCCCTGACAAAAATAGTTATACTGGGAAAACCTTTTAAGGGTAGGTCAGGCCTGAGAGCAAAAGCCATCCACACCCCCTGCCCCAGCCTGAGCCCCCTCCTGCATCCCAAATCCCTCCTCCTCAGCCCCAGCCTGGATCCCCCTCCTGGACTCCTCATTTCTGGCCCCTGCTCAGAGCCCATACACCTTCCCACATCCCAACCCTATGCCCAAAGCCCCCTCCCATACTCTAAACCCCTCAGCTCCACCCCCCCAGCCCAGAGTCCCCTCCTGCACCCTAATCCCTGGCCTCAACCCAGCATCTACATCCCCAGCCAGAACACTCTCTCCCTCCTGCACCCCAACTCCCTGCCCCATCCTAGTGAAAATGAGTGAGTGAGGATGGGGAGAGCAGGGCCTTGGAGGAGAGGTGGGGCAGGGTTGTTTGGTTTTGTGCTAGTAGAAAGTTGGCAACCCTATGCAGCTTGTTAAGGTAACTAGCCTGGTTATTAGTGCTTTTGTATACTGGGAAGAGGTGGGGATGGGAAAAGAAACTTCTAGATTGGTAGAGATTGGCTCCATCTGCAGAGCTGAGATCTTGCTTTCAGAACAGATCCCAGTGCTAGTGTGAACTCAAACACAAGCTCTAATTAAAAAGGGCTGTACCACTGGCGCATTCTTGTTAGGGTGTCAGAGATGCCTTTTCCCCAGACCCCCCTCACCCCACCCTGAGTTCAGTGATGTTGGGATCCCGTGTTATTTAAGGCCTTGGGAGTCCAGCTCTGGAGCCTAATAACAAACACAGTGCATATTAAGCATATAATACTTACTCCTGCCACGAGTGCAGGGGACTGGACTAGATGACCTCTTGAGGTCCCTTCCAGTCATATGATTCTAAGGCAGTTGTGCAAGTTAAACAATGTCTCTAATACCACATTCACGTCCCTGCAGAATGAGCCCCGTGTGCTCCTCTCACCTGATGTGTTTGTCAAGTTGCTGCTGTTTTTGAAGCCTAGCAGTGTCATTTCCTCCCTAGCGTCTCTAAAAGGGGTTGATGTCCCTTTCGAGTTAAGAAATGCTTGGCACGTTTAATCTGCTGGGGTGAGGAGGAGAACGGGTGGCACAGGGTAAGTCCTACTGAGCCAACAGTGGTTTCCAAGTGCACAGGTCTCCTCTGTTCAAAAGGCAATCAGCAACTCCTTTCCTTAACCCTCTTGTCATTGGCCTCGTCACCTGCGTAAGCTCCAAAGGAAGCCAGGAGACAGTAATGGCTAACCCACCCAGAAACTTGCACCAGAATAATGAAGTGTGAATTAAAATTGGCCAATGCTAGGGCAAAAAGCAGGTGGCAGATTGGATCTTTCAAAGAGCCAGGGATGCAGTAAATTGTCTATACCTTTAAACATACATTTGGTCTGGAATATAGTCTGACTGTGGAGACATGGTCTAGGGGTTAAATCACAGGCCGTTAATACATGGAGGCTAACAACTAGGTTTGTAACCATCAAAGGAGCGAGGTTCTGGAACAGCCTCCTGTGACGGGTCTTTCCCTCCCTCCCTCCCCCCCCCGGGGGTGCCACCTGGAACAAAGGAACAACTGAGCTCTCTGCCCCATCAGCCTGGGCTCCTTGCCCACTAGGCATGTGTTTGACAGCGTGGCGTCGACTTACACCCCTTCCAAAACTGCACAGGTTGGTTCAGTCACTCTGGGTTTTCTTGTGTAACTTGCCAACCCAAACAATGGGCTCCCACTTGAGATGAAGGAGCTCATGTGGCCTGTGCTGTGGGGCGGAGGTGGTAGCGCTACCGCCAGGGCCCTGGGTGCAACGTTGGGAGGGGGCAAGGTCCTCAAACCCACAGTTCATTTCATGTGAAAAAAATATATTGAAGAGGATTTGAAAAAATCCTCTCCTCCCCAACCAAACAAAGCAGAGCCAGGGTTTTAAATGGGGTTTTATCAATATCTTCCCCTGACCCCATCCACTGCTGTGAGAGAGCTGAATAAAAGCCAAGTGATAATTCCAAAGCCAGGTGACCTCTGTGTGGATGGCAGCCTCTGTGATACAATTAAAACACTTTAACATTCCCTGGGCTTGTCAGGTTCTTGCTTTAGAACCATATTTCTTCCAGATTTCTAGGATCCAATTATTTTAATCTTGAGCTGGAGGAAAGAGCTGCCATTAAAACTTAAGTAGTTTGGTGCGGCCAGTGAAATAACTTCACGTTTCATGTAGCTTCCTTTCCACAGCTTGTAGTGGGATGGAGGAACACTTCTCATAGGATTTTCAAAACTCCCCCTGCAAACTCCTTTGTGATTTCCTCCCCCTCCCCTCAAGCCATGCTTAGCCCAGACCATCTTTCTGTGACATTGGAGTCTGTCTTGAAGCCGCTTAGCTCATTCAGAACTTACTTGTGATGTCAGAAACAATCACGATTCAAGCCATGTGCCAGAAGTTTAAACTTGGCAATAAACCGTCTTTATTGCATCACTGGTAGGTACTCTTCAGCTCCTGACTCTTCCCATGAAGTCCTTCAAAACCGCCTTTAACACTGGACATTGCAGTGAAGCTGTGCCTAGTCTTGCAAGCTGCTGAGCACCTTCAGCACCATGCTGGATCAGGCCCAACCCCAGCTGCAGGAGGGTGGAGTGGGGCTAAAAGAAACCCAGGAGTATGTGTTTTCAGTATGACTCTCAGCTCTTGTGCTTGGGCCCTCTCCCTTAGCATCCACATTAGCTAGAGACTGGGGCTGGCTCCTGCAGGGTGCTGGGGATCTTCTGCTGTCATTTAAATCAGGGTGAGTTGGAAGGATGGGGTCTCTGGTTGCAAGCTGCAGCCAGGGTTATATGAGAATAGTCTTGGTTCATTCTCTATAGAAGCTGGCAAATGACCTACCTGCAATAAAGTGTGCAGCAAACAAGAGACTGATACTGCATTTTAAAGACACAGGCTGGTATTAAGCTGTCTTGCTGCATTGGATATTTTCAGCTTCCAAGTTTTTTTTTTGTTTTGTTTTGTTTTTCCCAGTGCTCTCCTGTCTATTGGGCCCTCTTACAGCTTTTTTTTAATCTAGCCCTCAGCTCGGTTGATAACTGTTGTAAATTTCTCCCACTTCCTGTCAGCAGCCGGCTATCTTGGAGACTAGGAACAACTGGTTATCGCCCTGGCAAAGTGGATGAAATGTAAAGCAAAGCTGCTTGGTGCCAGCAATGGGGATATCTTCCCCCCCCCCACACACTCCCCTTTCAGTGTCTCCAAATCTTTCCCGGGCCCTCAGTTGAACATGCTCTTCTGAGCTAAATTTATATTCCTGATGGCCCTCTAAAACAACTTCTGTTTTCCCTTGGCCACGAGAGCTATCAGTGCAGGGAGAAAATGGAACCGAATCTTTAAAGAGTGTTTCACTTAAAGAAACATTCATAATGCAAATGAAGGAAGATGGGAGGAGCTCATTTAATTTCCCAATGGGCGAAGATAACTCGGTATGTGAAACTGGAGCATCTAAGGGGGTTATTTTTGCTTCCAAAATAATATGCCTCCATTAAGATGACAGCAGTTCTAGAGCACTGTCTCACTCCTCCCTTTGCCCACCAGTTCCAAGCAGAGGATAGTGGTGGCCCTGATTTGGTTAATGTAAGGCACAAGAAAGAATGCTGTCAAACTCCGAAACCTTTCCCTCACTTCCCTGCTGGAGATAGAATTCAGCTTCAGGCTTTGAAAGGTTGTTTCCTTACAGAACCCTCTGTTGCACCTGCAGCCTAGTTCGTTAACGTGGAGTGGTTCATTGTGTCATAAAGGATAGGAACAAAGCAAAAAATACAAGTGACCAAACCCTAGTAAGCTGAGAACAGAGACCATTTTTATTTGCCTCACACCTCCTTGCTGTTGTCATCACCTAGGGACAACGCTGGCTAGTGCTCTATAAATCCCTAACAGGAGTACCCCACAACTCTACCTTTCCCCACTGCAGCCCTGCAAAGAAGGATGAGGAGAAGAGCTTTATTTCAGGGGTTTCCTGCTCTCCGTTCATCTCTGTAGTATCTGTGCACTTACCAAACAGTAACCAGTTTGTCCTGGCAACACGTCCCAGGAGCTAGAGAAGTATTATCCACATAGAGAGGTTAAGGCCCAGCTTTTCAAAAGCAGCCTGTAACTTTGGGTGCTTTGTTTTGTCAGGTGTCTTTGTGTCCCTCCCTCCACCATTTAAAGGCTACAGATGCTGTAGAGATCTACACTGCAGCTTTAGGAAGTGTTATTTTCAGGCTGGCCTTGAGGTGGCTAAAATCAGCCTTTCTCTTGTCATAAATGACATCTGAAGTTCAGATGTTCTGTGCATCTCAGCTGGTCTTCTGAAGCCTTTGGTTGGAAGTGGGTGCAGGGGATTTTGCTGAGCACACGAACCTTCAGTCTAATCTAGTTGGGTTTTTAGACAGTCCATCAGGGTGCCTGAGCACCTTCCATAGGAAATATCAGATCACTGTATATTGGGTCTGCTTTTTTTTACACATTTGCATGTCTTCCATCACTAAAAATTAAGCAAAACCTGCCTGGGTATTCTGAATCTGGCCTGCAGTGTAGACAGGCAAATGAATCTGGATTACAGGCCTGAACCTGAACTGAATGTTGTTGAAGCCCAAAATAATTTGCTGATTCTCTCTATTTTTTATTTCCCTTTGGCCTCGGTCTCTTCCTTCCAGGGAACAGCTGGAGGAGAAGTCTGGAAATACAGCACAAAAAGGTCATTCTCATTCATTTACAGCTCTCTGAGCTGAAGCGGGGAGAGCTGTAAATTTTGCAAGAGAGCGTGATTTCCTGCCCAGTCTTACAGGCTCAAGAGGTTTAGATAAGCCTCCAGGCATTTAGACCCAGATTCTCACAGGTAGCTAGGGACCTAACTCCCATTGTACTAAATGGTAATTAGGCACCTAAATACCTTTTGAAGATCTGAGCCATTCATGCTTATCCAAATAATATTTAAATAGTTCTCTTCATCTTCAAACTACTCAAAATACAACCCTGTCTCATCTCACCCCTCTACCTCCATGAGACAGGCATTATAATCCTTGTTTTGGGAAACTGAGGCACAGAGCAGGGAGGTGATTGACCAAGGTCACCTGGAACAGAGCTGGAATTAGAATACAGAAGTTCTTTTCTCCCAAGCCCATGCTCAAAGCTGTCTCAAGCAGAAGTGTCTGGGGTTGGGTTATATGCTGCTTTCCAATTGGAAGGTCTCCTCTGACAATTGCAGAAGCACATCCCACTTTGTCTACTCCTTCTCCCCTCTCTGACGTGCCCCAATAGGTCTCTGTGCCAGAGGCTTCAGAAAGAGAGGCATAGGAGCAGGAGGAGTTCTGCACCCACTGCAGCTGTCTCGCCCCATTGGCAACCCCAGAAAGGTGCTTAATCAGTTTCCACTCTCATAGCATGTCCGAAATACTGCAGAAAACCTGCCTCGTGCATAATGTGGCTTTGTGGATAGAAACCTACACAGGCAGGAAAACAATATTTGTACAGTGTAAATATGACATGGGAGATGATCAGCCAGAAATAGTGGGCTAAAATGAAATGCTCATCTCAGACTTTGCCAGAGGTGAATACAATCTCTATGGACATATGCAGGAGGGGAGGAGACACTCTTAAAGCTAAAATCTGCCATGCTGTGGATGTTTGTGATACACTTCCAGATCAGATTCCTGATAATAAGGGCTGGTCTACACTACGGGGAAAATCTATCTCAGATACGCAACTTCAGCTGCGTGAATAACGTAGCTGAAGTAGAAGTATCTAAGATCGAATTACTCACTGTCCTCACGGCGCGGGATCGATGTCCGCGGCTCCGCGTGTCGACTCCACAACTCTGTTCGGGTTGGTGGAGTTCCGAAATCGATATAAGCACGTTCGGGGATCGATTGCTACCTGCCGATATGGCGGGTAGTGAAGGCGTAGCCTAAGAACCACTTGGGCGATAATTGTATTGGATAGAATTCGTGCCACATGTTTCGCAAACGGCTCTGCATGCTGCCTAGATTCAGAAATGTTTTTTCTAGTCAGGTTTAGCTTTCCACCCATCCTCCTCGACCCCAACACACCCAACTTTCTTACATTTATGGTTTGTTTTCCCTCCTCCCAGGGAATAGGCGCAGGAAGGATCACTACACCAGCCCTGACATGCTTCTGTTCCATCGGTACAGCTATTCAGTCACATACCCCCTTGCTACCCTCGGGAAAAGCTTTTGTCTCTCTTGCAAACGTAGGTCTCTTGTACCTGCCGACTCGATACAAACAAATAACAGCTCAACAGTTTGTAAACCTTCCCTCTTCCACCCACCCCCTCCCACTGACAATAGCCTCTCTGGATATTCTTTATTGAGAAGTGTCAGATTAGTTCAGAGTCCCTTTGTGCGGACAAAAAGCTGCCACGAAGGGCATTATGCATCGGGGATTGGATTACCACGTGGCCACCTGTCATTGCGACTTCGTAAATGTATCTCTTTCCGTCTTTCAGATTGGAAGAATCTGTGTTTTAAAATGCTGCCATTTCAGCAGAGGGTGTTTTTTTGTTTTGTTTTAAACATTTATGTGCATTTGCTTTATTAATAAAGATTGGGGCCTACAAAGGGCCTGGGGATTAGAGCGGTTAGGCTCTCTTTATTCATTCTTACATTAATCTAAGTGGTTAATAGGTAAAGTAGGCCAATCCATCTTGAGGGTAAGCCCATCACTTCGCCTACGATGGGTGAAGCTTTGCTGAACAAATATTCATTACAGGAAAAGCTTTTTTAATTCTATCTTCCCTGACATGTTAAGAGCTCGGAGTTAGGTGCTCTGCTCTGCCTGTGGAAAATTGATCTCTCTGCTCACACAGCCACTTCATGGCTTTGCCAAGACTCTTTTCCATGGAAGCTTTAAGGGCCAAATCCTTGGTTGGTGTCAGTTGCCATAGATCCACTGAAGTCAATGGACCTATTCAACCTTCTACCAGCTGAGAGTCTGGCCCAGTGTGCTGTGGTGTTTGTATGAGGGGTGGCTGGGAACTGCCAAGGGTGGGGTTTGTTAGCTTTCCGAAAGCATCGGGCACCCAAACCTTGCCCAACCAAAGAGTATGGGAGAGGTTGTCAAGGGTGTAAAAGGGTATTAAGGTTGCCAATGGCTAACTCCCCTTTCATTATCTCCCCCTGTGTTAACAGTTTATCAGGAGCAACACCCATTTGCACAAAACAGAGCAGATTGAAGCTACCCAGATCTTTAACTTGGATGTACATCTTCTGCAGGTCAAGGCAGGACCCTATAGTCTCCAAGAGCTGCACCTGTGTATTAGAAATGAGGAGTAGTCGTAGAATACATTACAGAGCCATCCGGGCAGCACGTTATCCTCTTTAGCCTTTATGCACAGCAGATCAGCAATAATGGGGCAAAGTTAGATTCCCCTTCTTTCATCCTGATGGGTTGCAGCCTGCCAACACGTGTCCGCTACAGCAGTTCTTCTGACCACTGTCTCTTCTTCTGATTATCTTATCTCCAATGATGCTTCTCCCCTGATTTAGTTTGCTCTTGCTGCTCCTGCAGCTCTGGGATCAGTCCCTTTCAGAGTGACTAGGCTGTACAACTTGGGCCAACTCCTACTTGCACCAAAGCCAACAAGAGTTTCCTTGTGGACTTCAGTGTGTGTAGGGATTGGTCCCTTAATGCCATGATGAAACCAGTTTGCCCTTTGTATATACCCATGAATCAGATGGTGGCTCACCTCAGAATCATCATGATCTATTATTAGTTAAGCTAGGTATCAACAAGCATTAGCTACTTCTCCACCTGTGTAAATCTCAGGCCATCTGGTAAACCTGTAGTCCTGTGACTTTGATGCTTCCCCTGTTTAGTCTCAAGCAAGCCAACTACTCTCCTGTTTAGGAAAGCATGGAAGACCCGTATGTAGATCTCTGCTAGAGATGGGCCAGAACATCAAAGTTGGACCTGGATACAGATCTTAATTTTCCTAAAGCATGAGGCTGTTTTAATCCAATGTTCAAACCCATCTTAGTCTCAACAGGCTTCATTGTCCATCAAATGCCATTGTTCTTTTTGCTTTGTATGCTGCCTTTTAAAACAAGGCAGACCCTGTGAGACAATCTCTGTGATTCTGTTGGTGGTCTTGGGACACTACCAGTATACAACAGAGTGTCAGCGCATAGTGGGAAAGCTTTGCTTTGGAACTAGATCCTGGTGGCACTTTCAACAACTCTAATGCATGTTGAGAGGGTCTTTATTCTTACTCTTCTTTGCCTGGAATACCTTCTGAAAAGCTTGACAATCACATTTCTCTCTCTACCAGTTTTATTCTTCTTCACTGGCAAAGAACAGACTTTGGGTTTTTTACATGCAGAGAAAGGCACATTGTGAATCTGTTTGGCTGCTGCTATTGTACCTGTGCCAGCACTTCATCAGGGAAGTTCATAGCTCTAGAAACACCATCTTTCTACAAAATGCCACTTCAGATCCAGTAGGGGGAGCCCAGACAACTTTGCTTTAAAACTCTCTTGAGCTAATCATGTAAGGAACTGAGCACCCTCAGCTCACTCTGAAGCCAACAGGAGCTAAAGTGTGTCAGCAGCACTTCACATGAATTCTGGTTCTGGCCAGTTGTGGCTCTTTTGTAAGTCTATTGGGAGGTGGATGTACATCTGTAAAGGTAGAAGGCCACTAGACCATGAGATTTGATTCTTCTCCCAGTGAATCCCTCTTTTCCAGTATCCCAAAGGCCTGTGGATTTAATTGCTGTACCTGCCAGAGGCGATTTATTAGTTATTTATTTTTGGATTTTTACAAAGCATAATGGAGCATTTGTCCAGTGTTGTTGGTGCCCTGGATGTTCTTTTAGAAAACTAAATAAACACTCCTGTCACTTCCTCTCTGATTGGATCAACTGACTGAGCAACACCATAAGTATAATACAAATAGATTCCTTCTACTTCCTCCTCCTGTGCAATCCAAGAGTTCTACACACCACCACTGCCCAGCCCTTCCTAGATTTGCAGAGTTTAAGGCCAGCAAGGACCATTAGATCATCTAGTCTGTCCTCCTTATAACACCGGCCCTTAAATTTCACCCAGTTACTCTGTGTTGAGCCCAATAACTTGCTTGGCTAAAGCATCTCTTCCAGAAAAGCATCCAGTCTTGAAGACAGCAAGAGATGGAGGCTACTTATCTCCTCCAGGGAGAAAAAGCAGGCCTTCTACCATGCCTTGAAGGCTAATGAGCTCTGGCTCTCTCAAACCTGAGGAGGAAGGGAGTTCCCAAGGTCCAGCACACTAACAGAGTCCTCTTTCTGCTTCCAAAGTGGCTTCAACGTAGGCATCTCCGCCAACCGCAGCTGCTGCAGTAGGTCATGGGGGTGAACCATCTCCTAGATAGGTAGCTCCCAGGCCAGTAGGGGCTTCATAAGTCAAAACCAATATCTTAAGCCGGGAGACAGCCAGCACAGGCTATGGAGATCAGGTTCAGTTTTCTCAAAAAAACCCAGACACTGGTGAACAAGTGGCCTGTCAAATTCAGCCTCAGCTCTGGTGAGATTCAGTAGTTGTTCGCTGGGCCATTATTGGCCTGCTATGTTTTGCGATTGGCTTAGGAAACAGACCTTTTGTGGGATTCGCCAGTTGGAGAGCAGCTTCTCCTGAAAATCCCTCTTCTACCTGGCAGAGTGGTTTTTTGGAGACTCACTCACCCTGGGAATTTGATAGAGCAGTACAGGTTCCATCTGGCACCAGTGATCAGGCATGGCATGCGATGAGTAAAAAGCACTGCACCTATATGAAGCATGTGGAGTTAGGCCTTGCTGTGGATGAAACGCAAGGGCCTGGGAGAGGTGAAATCCACTTCCACTGGTGGCTTGCATGATCGAACACGACATCCATTTAAATATGGATCTGACAGCATTTCCACTGGCCTGCCCCATCATTGCCCTACATGCTGACCTATGGAAAGCTGGCACGGAAACGTTTCCCACAGCACCCAGTAACGGCAAAGACGAGCTGCCCTCCCACAGAGGTTTTGCCTCTTGCCACTTTGCACAGACCTACTGTGGGCTTAAGTGGCATGGGTTTTCTGGAGTGCGCCTAAGCAAATCTTGCCTATGAGGAAAGAGGAGCACATAGATGTGAAAACATTTGGCATGTTAAATTACAGAGCCCCAGTGCTCCTTCCTTATGATGTTTCAATATGTTTGAGCTTAGTGGGTGGAATGTCTAAGAGGTATGTGGGATACTGCCTTTTGAAGAGATCTGTTTTTTCACTTGTATTTTCTATTAGTAGGACACAAGTTACAGTGGATTTGATACATGGCATCAAGGAGTTAAGTATTCTAGGAATGGGTATAATTTATACAAACAATTACTAGCCAAAGCGCACAGAAGCTATTGTCCTAGGCTAAGGATTTTCTTGCTATTATACATTCACATTACGTGATATTAAAACACAAGGCTCAAGTTTTTCCCTTGGGTTCATGATCATGGCTCCCACTGAAGTCAACAGGAGTTGATGATGTTTTTTATTATTTGGGTATTGTGGACCAGGACCCTGTTGTGTTAGGTGCTGTACAAGTATTATAGGAGACAATCGTGCACTTTCAGGGGGTCTAGAGGAAAAGAGAATTGAGACTTCAAAAGGCCTCTTCCCCTGAGTACACATGGTGGACCTGATGTTGACAAGTCAGTGTGCAGTTGTTTGTTCAACTTGCTGCATTGCACGCAATTGTACATGCTTTATGCTTCACAAGGAAGCTGTGGTCTCTCTTGTGATGCACACTAGAAAACTTCCCAGTGTAGTGTTACAAAAGAGATGAGCAATGGGTTTCCCATTAGAAATTAAGCCCAGTAACCTTTACAAAAGCAAAGTAATAGGGAAATAGGATTTTCCTTTGGGCCAGGCAATCTGCATAGCACCCAAGGGTGAATGATTCCTTTTCTCTGTGCTTTAGCTTTTTCTGATGAATATATTTCAATTCCATTTTGCTGAACTGATGTAGTTTCAAGGCTGCAGCTAATTCACACCCCATGGATGTGGACTAGCCTCTTTAAAGCAAGCCAAACACAGAGCATGAATCACTACTGTGGTATAATTGCCAGGAGTCTAACCTCGTGCCTGAATACTTTATGTATTTGCAAGTCACGCAAATAGGACTTATGCTGGTAGCAGGGCCCATAAAGGTTGCATTGCAAGGGATGAGTTATCCTGCTGTCCTAACCACTGCATTTGTTTTCTTGGCAGAGACCTGATGCCCAGAACCCTGGATGGGCAGATCACCATGGAGAAAACTCCCAGCTACTTTGTCACTAAGGAAGCACCTGCTCGAATCTCCGCCATGTCGAAGGGCACCAAGCTCATCGTGGTGGTGCGGGATCCCGTGACCCGAGCCATCTCTGATTACACGCAGACTCTCTCAAAGAAGCCTGATATCCCCACCTTTGAGAGCCTGACCTTCAAAAACAGGACTACAGGCCTGATTGACACCTCGTGGAGCGCCATCCAGATCGGCATCTACGCCAAGCACCTGGAGAACTGGCTCCTCTACTTCCCCATCGGGCAGATCCTCTTCGTCAGCGGGGAGAGGCTGATCAGCGACCCTGCTGGGGAGCTGGGCAGGGTCCAGGACTTTCTGGGCCTTAAGAGGATCATCACGGACAAACACTTCTACTTCAACAAAACCAAGGGCTTCCCCTGCCTGAAGAAAGCTGAAGGCAGCAGCAAACCCCACTGCCTGGGGAAAACGAAAGGCAGGACCCACCCCAATATAGACAGAGAGGTGGTGCAGAGACTGCGGGAGTTCTACAGGCCTTTCAACATGAAATTCTACCAGATGACTGGGCATGACTTCGGCTGGGACTGAGGCTGGCACAACAGCGTCTCCTTGTAATTACCCCATTGTGCAGCTTGCTTCTATAAAGATGTGTGTATGTAAAATGTACAGAAATCTATTTTATAATAATTTATTTTTAATTTTTAAGTAATTAATTCACTAAGCTGCCTAACCACACTGTCTAGAATATTAGCCCCTAACCTTTTTTTTTTAAACATTCCATGGTGTTTAATTCTAATATTGGTCTTTTTATTTTGTCTGGTTTGTAAGTTTCCATTTACTGAGAGGAAATTAGTATTAAAAAGGAAGGGGCGGGGGGGGAAAAGCACAATTTTATTTTCGTTACGGGTATTACGCATTTATAAACATTTACTTGTCATCTTCTAACTCCCTAGTATCTGTTCCCCTACCTTTTGCATGAGAGAGGTTCCTTCCTGCCTTCTGAATAACAGTAGGGGAGGGAGAGGCTGTGCTGCTTTTTAAAGCTCAGATGCTTATGCCCAACACAGCAGCTGCTTTACAGAGACGTTATAATGTGCAAAATCCGTCAGTATCCACACTCCCCAGCCATACTGCTGCTGGGAGACTTCTGCTTGCTTCTGTTTCACCAAGTGTTGCTTGGTGCATAAGGTGCTCCTTTGGAAAAGAGCAAAAGGAGCACCTGTGGCATGAGATTTTGCTGTAAGGAGGAGCAGTCTTATTACTCTGGTGTTTTTTGTTTTGTTTTGTTTTTTAAACAAGGAGAATCTCCCCCTACTGGCCCAAACAGGTTTCCTGGGTGGGGACTCTATGCATTTTTTAAAACTTTATTATTCTTATTAAAGATGTGAAATGCTTAGTGCTGGGTGTAACTATGCCGTAGTAAATGCACTTCAGCTCCTACATGCATACACTCACCTTGTACGGAACCCATTTTAAAACGCACTAGAGTTGAACGTGCAGGCAAAGCATCTGCTTTGACACACCAAAGAAATCAATAGAACCACAGGAGCCATTAGCAAAAGCCAGGGTATGAGTCTGTCACTGATTTAGTGTCCCCCCAAGGCGTGGGTAGGGGACATAGTGAGTCCATGCACAGCTGGGGATCTGAGGTAGGTCACCAGTGCAATGACTGTGTGGGGATGGGTGAGTGGGGGGCTTCAGCCTTATTCCCCTTGTATGTTGTCTTGTCCACCTTACATTTTGGTCTAATACTTCATCAAGAATCTCTGTCCAGAACAGGCCTCTACCTGGAATTGGGAGGGGATGTTACCAGGCAGGATTCAGATGAATCTGTAGAACTACTTAGGGACACTTGCATAGTACTTGCCTGCATCTACTGCCCCTGGTCTCTCATTTCACATGTAGTACGTTCACCCTAAATACTTGGAAAATAAGACCCTGAATCACACAGGGCTCTGTTATTAGTCCAGACTGCTCTTTACTCAGAGGTGTAACCGTTGATCATTTAAATACATAAGCAAGGATGGGACAACCAATTAAAATAAGAACCCAACGTTTTGCCTGTAGTTTGAACCAAACACTTTTTGAGGAGCTGAGCTGTTCAGAGGAGCGTTTCTGCTCCCTGAAGTTTCTGCTGTCAGGCCAGGAGTGGAACCATTAATGTTGACCCACCCCCCAGAATAGCTATTCTTGCAGAATTTACTGCCCTTGGCAGAAGCTAGCAGTGAGTGAATCAATCTGATTCTCACTAGAGTTCTGGCCAAATTTTGTAGGCTTTGGTGGTATGGATAATCTCCACAAACTTTGGGTGTCTGTCCTCACCGCCTGAGGTTCACCCATCTCAAATGGACATCTTAGTGACCAGGGTAACTGCAGAAAATCCCAATCCTAATTCCCATTGAATTTAATTAAAGCAGGGCCATACCATTGTTTCAGGGCAACTACAGGGTACACAAGGCTAGTTTTGACTTCAGTTTAACCCTGAATATAGATTAAACAAGCTATTAATTGCACCTTTCATACAGTGTGCAGGAATGTCTATAAATACCATGTAGTGGGAGCAGCAAGGTATTTCCTAAATAAACCTTATGATGTTACTGTGTAAGTAAACAAGCAGTATATGTGCAATGTAATAAAATGCTAGACAACTGCATGTATAATGCTGCAGCAACAGCAAATGGGTAAAAGATACATGATTTATGTTGATATATTGGTGACACATATGAAACCAACGTATCTTAGCCCCAGGCTGAAGACGCCAGTGGCCACCCCCTATCAGCAACCCCTCCATTATAATACCAGATTACTAAACAATACCCAGCTATGGTGGTGGTGGTCATATAACATTCCTCAGATGTTGCTTTTACTTTAACAGCCTCCTTGCTCTTGTTTGTCCGATACAGCTGTCCACTACAGCTGCTTAATGATGGACGTGCAGATACAATAACTTTCCTTCTGAACCATTCAGTTAACAGGCCCATGTTGCTCTCGCTGGGTCCAGCTCTGATCTCACTTACACGAATGGTACTGAGAGCAGAAGCCAGCCCTCTGTCTCTGTAACAAAGAGGTTTGCAGTAAAATGCTGCTCCTTGAAATGTGGATGGATCTGCACCCATTGCAAACCCCAGGAGTGCTTAGTTTAACCTAATGACTAACAGGGAATTTTAACTTGTTTACGAGAGCAGTGTAATGTCATGGCAAGTAAAGGTAGATACAGAGTCAAAAGGTTCCCCTGTCCCAGCTCTCTTATTTATCAGTGCCACTGGGAAATGTGGGGGGAGGGGGCCATACCCAGGTCAGTGGGAGAGGAGAAAGACTGGTATATGAGAGCACTCTCAAATCCCTTTGCACTGTCAAGCTCTATAATGACGACAGTCTAATTTCAGTCAGTTTTGGAGCATAGTGCAACCTTTGATTTGGTTTTTCCTCCGAGCTTTTCCCACTCCAAGGAAAGGTGAATCTCGCCTGTGAAACAGTATTGTTTTGCCATAGGCAGTTCCATCAGCCAAACAACACATTAGCCAATACTGTGAAAAGCCACAATAGAGAGTGTGGCATCTTCATTACTGTAGTGCAGAGTGAGCCCTGGGTTGCAAAACTGAGATGAAAACTCAAGGGGCATTTGGATGTGTGTATGTTTTGGGCCCAGTCTTTCGCCATGGACTGCAGGTCTTGGGGTCCACCTCTACTACTAGCATATTCAATTTACCATAAGGGCCTGCTAGCTTGAGGGTCTTGAATGATTGCAGAAAAAAGCTTTAGATCTTGTAAAGCAGCATCCTAGGACACTAGTTGTTATAGAACATGAATCCTGGCATCTTCCTAATGCAGAACTTATGCAGTGTGTTGAATTACGCTTTGCACTCTGGTGGCCCTGCACGGCCACTCTCCAGCTGTTCACTTAGCTGTCATGAAACCAGGATCACTTTCTGGTGAAGTGACAACATTGTCCAACCATGTGATCCCATTTCTTCCAGTACTTGGCAAACTTCAGGTATTTATCACTTTGCCATTTCTTCCTTTCACCTCTGTTTCCTTAGGTTGGTTTTTTTAAATATATATACTGGAGGATTTAGGTGTCCTGATCTCTCTGTATATTGTTTTCTTTGTAACAATTTTTGATCTCCTGATGCCTTTCTGAACTGTACAAAATTCACCAGGCTATTGGCTTAGTTGGTATAATCAAACCTTGGTACTGAATGGTTTCATGAGGCAACCATGTTGGATTATAGATTTATATGGTGTTTGATTCTCTGAATACCTTAAGCAAATTGCTAATCCTGGCTGAACAGCCTTTGTAATGAAGTTTATATGAGACCAATTAATATAAAAGGCCTTACCTAAGCAATATGGCAACCAAGATTGGATTCCCTGTAGTATGCATCTGG
This sequence comes from Gopherus evgoodei, assembly GCF_007399415.2. Taxonomy (NCBI): domain Eukaryota; kingdom Metazoa; phylum Chordata; order Testudines; family Testudinidae; genus Gopherus; species Gopherus evgoodei. Next base: position 8,480,274 of record NC_044336.1, on the reverse strand, counting down.
GTTGCTAATAATGGACACAATGCTATCAACGTGTTTTGTTTTCTTCAAGAAGGATAAACCGTTAAACTCAGAGGTGTAGTTAGATTTTCTTTTTTCACATTGTAACATTAATTTATGGCTGAGTTTCATTCAGCCCTGTATTCAGAAGTGCAGTACAGATATTAGCGATGTGTTGTCTGTAACATGGTACTATAGAATAGCCAATTTGTTTTTAAAAGAATTAAAAAAATGTAAATCAAGTATTTTGTGGTATGTACAACACAAATTAATTTTACACAGAGAAAGATGTTTCTAGGAAAATGAAATTCTGATAATTCATACTATTTCTTTGTATGAACAAATAAAATATATTTTACCAAATCATAGACACGCTCGTTTTCATTGTAACCTGTGGAGGTGGATAAAGGACATCATGTTCCATGCTTATTTTGGTAGCATTTGGGGTTGCATTCTGCCACCGGATATTTGTAAACAGCTCCCATTAGTGTCAGTGGAGGCTGCATGTGTGAATATAGTCCTTAATTCAGCACTGAAGCATGTGCTTAAGTCTCAATTAAGTAATCATATGCTTAAGTGCCTTTCCTGAACAGGACTGCGTTCCTGAACTTGGGGGCCTTATTGAATAGGGATGGGCTGCCATGGGGTAAGCATGTTCTTAAGTGCTTTGTTGAAGCACAGCCACAAGGGCTGATCAAACTCTCATTAAAATCAGTGAGATGAATTGACTGTTGACTTCAGTGATGCAGAATTAAGCGTTGAGGGCCTGATCCTGCAGAGGTTGTGGGCCCTTAGCATTTCAATGGGAGGTGAGGGTGCTCAGCACCTTGCAGGAGACCATCATAAGACAGTTTGTCCCTCTTGCCAGTAGATTGAGTGCCTTGAGTTACAGAAATACATTCTCACTAGGGATAGAGGAGACCTTGGCTGGTAATACGTAGTCAGTATGAAGAGACAGCAACTCAGGAACATCAACGATGTAATTAACATAGTGAATTTAGCATCTGATGCTACTGTCATTATAGTCAATGGGAGTTGCATCAGGTGTAAAATTCACTATATAGTAGAACCTCAGAGTTACGAACACCAGAGTTACGAACTGACCATTTGGAACTGGGAATACGCAATCAGGCAGCAACACAGCCAAGAAACAAACCAAAAAAACCCAACCAAATACAGTACAGTACTGTGTTAAATATAAACTACTTTAAAAAAAAACAGCATTTTCTTCTGCATAGCAAAGTTTCAAAGTTGTATTAAGTCAATGTTCAGTTGTAAACTTTTGAAAGAACAACCATGATGTTTTGCTCAGCATTATGAACACTTCAGAGTTATGAACAGCCCCCATTCCTGAGGTGTTTGTAACTCTGAGGTTCTACTGTATTCATTGCATCGCTGATGTTCCTTAGATGCTGTTCTGTGTCAATGGGAGTTTTGTCCTTGACTGCACTGGAACAGGACCCAGTCCTTAGTGTTAGTAGACTTGCTGTATTAAGGGAAGTAGAAAGTAAAGTCGTCTATTTCAGTGTTTCCCAAATGGTGTATCTTGACTCACCTGGGGGGCTAGGCCTGGCTCCCTACTCTGGGCATTGCAACAGGGTTGCAGTGCCACTCGTGTTTGGCTGTGCCACCCATCCATGGTGACCATGTGTGCTAGGTCACAATGCCTGGAGCAGAGAGCCGAGACCAGCCCCATCAGACAGGTGCTGCTGCAGTAGGATGAGTGCAGGGCAGGCTGACTCTCCAAACACCCTTGCATGGGCCTCCCCTTCGCACCAGGCCAGGATTAGGGTTGCAGTGCTGGGAGAGGGGGTACTGCTGCGGGTGGTTGGTGCCCTTTTAGCAGGGTGAGGAGGAGAAGGATGCTGGCCTATGACCCCTCGCCATGGATCTGCACCCTGGGTGAGTTGCAAAACAAAATGCAGTTGGTGGGTTGCCTTAGTAAAATGTTTGGGAACCACTGTTCTATTTAACCAGGACCGTGAACACCATGGGCTCAATCAATGCAAGCTGCTCCTGCATGGTCCGACTGCTAGCAGCATCGACAAAACAGCTGAGGCCCCATGGCCCAGATCCTCGCTTCCATTGAAAGTAATGGGGGTGAGGCTCCAGGCCCACGTCCATTTAGTCCCTGACATCTTTGTAGAGGGCAGTTGTGACAGCAGTTTTGTGACATGAGGGCTTGTCTACTAGGAACTGGACAGAGCCCCAGGGCTTGTCTACACTATAGGTTATGTCGGTATAACTCATGTCACTCAGTGTGTGATTAAACCACTCCCCTAAGCGACGTAAGTTACACCAGCTTAAGTGCTGGTGTGGACAGTGCTATGTTGGCAGGAGAGCTTCTCCTACCAACATAACACCCACCTGTTGCTATTTATTATGCAGACGGCAGAGAAAGTCTTCACCGCATGCACTATAGTGATGCAGCTGCATTGGTGCCACTGTAGCACTTCTAGGGTAGATGAACCCCCACCAACTACAATTTCCAATGCCAACCTAACTCTCTTGTTGGGTCTTCCTTTCTCCTGGGGGAAAAGATGGCAAACAGGACTGCCTCTCTAAGGAGAACTAAACTAAGACAAGACATCTCTAAACACAGGTGACCTTTGGTGATAACCCTCCCACCAACAGGGGATCCCAGGTGCTGGTTAATAAGCTGATATGGAAAGATCTGCCTAGATCCTCAAAAGTATTTAAGTGTCTATCTCCTAATGATGTCAGTGGGAAATAGGTGCCTAAATAGCTTGAGGATCTAGGTCTCTCTCCCTGTTTGAAAAGGGCCTTCAAGGTTTTGCAGCTCAGCATGGCATCCTTTCATTAAATGGAATGAGGAGACCAAGGGAAAGACTAAATGCAAGGAGAGGCAAGCTCCTAAGAGAGGTGTGTTAAAGGAATTTCCCAAAAGATAGGGTGGCCAGAGGGTGCTGATAAAGAAAACAAGGCTCAGAAACATCAGCTGGAATGGAAGAAGATGGATGACCTGATGGAGAGAGATTTGTGAATGATACAGTGATTGAGATGCTGTAGTTCAGGCGACTCCTGTGGCTGTTTACAGAACATACTATTAAAACAGTGTGATTTAATTATTACCAGTCTAAGTTATTAGCCAAACAGGGTGCTTTTACTATGATATTAACCAATTGAGGCTGAGAAAATAATACTTGGTCAGAATACCAAGACTATAGTAAATGAAACAATGAATTCAGACTACGGAGGCTCTTTTGAGTAATGTTGATCGCCATTTTGGCTCCTGAACCACTGAGGTCTAAGTATCACTGCTGTAGTTTATCAAGCAATACTGCAGCGTTTGGGGCAATGACTGTAGTGATTGCTGTTATATGGCAATTGGTGCAGGACGCTGATTAGGGAAGTCAGGGTAAAGCTGATGACCTATGGCCCTGTGAGGGGTGTACAAACCCTGCACGAGACAGGAACGGGTGAAGGCGGTGCTGTGGGCTCAAGTGGCCTTCGCCAGCATATTGAAACTGGAGGATGAGGCTAGACATCTGATCTCCCAGCTCATGAGGAGAGGTCCGGTCAAGGGTGGAGCCTGCAGCCATACCTATGAACCGTCTGAGCTTCCAGAGACAGAAGTGGGCTAGACTATAAACAATTGCCACAAGACACTTTCTGGTGACGGCCCAGAGGCCTTTGAGTTGGACTGTGGCTTGCCTGAGGCCCCTAAAGAGAGAGAGGCTGATGGCTTGTTTAGGACTGGTTTCTTTTTGTTTCCTCTGAACCCTGGAAGGGACAAGCCCAGCTAGAACTGCTGATGCTGTCTGCCCCCATTGGATGACTGGAGCCTGAGTGAGCACTTGACCCTGACACACCCTGGGGAGGGGTAGGCCCTTGACTACGTAGCCGCTCAAATCTTTGGTTTAGATTGCATAAATGAAAGCAACTTTTTGGCATGAGACAAATTCTGGACCAAATCTGGCTGAACCTAGTTGGATAAAACTCCCAGAGAAGCTTTGCCTTACAGGATAACAGATGTGCATGAAGATCAAACACAGCCTTGTCTATGCATGGCAAAAGACATAACACTATGCTCCTGGTAAATTAGTACACTGGCTGCACATTTTCTTGTTCATTTGTTCCTCCTCTGGTAACAGCTAATGTGGCAGAGCTCATTATGTCAGCAGCAGCAGCCAGGACAGTAGTCCTCAAATTTAGTAACTCCTCCTCTTAGGCTGGAGAAGGGGCCTTCACACATGGGTGGGCTTGTGCCGCACCCACTTCCTGGAACTCAGTAGGTGCAGGACTCTTCAGCTCAAGGCAAGGTTCTGCAGGATGTGAGCTAGACGTAAGATCTGGGTTTGGGTTGGCTAAGGAGGAAGGTAGTGATACAGATGCACTACTCACAGCGACTTGGAGGGGACAGGGAATGGAGGTGTCATTCCCTTGGGAATTAAGGATGTGTATGAGAGGAACAGAAACAGCAGGTAGGACTTAGGAGGCAGAATGTAATGACCTAAACAGGAACCCAGAACTATTACCCATACTCACGTGAAAAGCACCATGAGAGCTTTACTATCACAACTAGTAGGGACACATCACCATGAGTACAGCATCTCCCCAGGCCTTGCTGGGGCAGTGAGATAAGTACTGACTCAAAGAGAAAAGAATACTAATGCCTGAATAACCAGTTTCATCTGCAGCTCTCCTTGAGGGACTCTCCTGTCCTAGTACAAGTTACATGATACACTTCAGGGCACAAAATGCATAGTCCTAAGTGGTTAATTATTTCCATAGACATTTGGCTCTGGTGCTGTGGGTTGGGCCCTTCTCTAATGCCCTCAAAACTTTGGCGTTCGGACCAAGCTGTGAACTTTGAAGATGGCCCCTAAAGTTATTAGGATTAGGATCAAATCCTTGAATTTAAAACAGTCTGAAAACTTGAGAAATTTTGGATCTGGGTCTGAACTTCACAACGCTGAACCATCTTAAAATAGAAGTCTGTTGTCATTTCCAAACCATCACTGCCCCATGGCTGATTTACACCATGCAAGATCTTCGGTATATAAATGACTGAGGTAGTGTGCTGCTAAGCCTCCTTCCCAGCCAATCAGTACAACCCAATAACGGCATTAGCTGGCAGTATTGCAAAATTCAAAAACATTAGCAATCTGAATTAATGTGCCTTTCTCCCTGCATTTTGTTATTTTTCCTTAAAAATCTCACTTAGCCATGGGGCAGTCCATCAATCACTTTATTTAAAGCTAACCCTATTATCCTCCAATTTGTCTGGCTGGGTAAGGCCTACAAAGTTAATTTTTTCTCACGCATATATCTCAAGAGGTAATGATTGTTTTATAATGAATTAGTAAGAATCAACTATCCCTATGCAGAGTTAGTACTCTGCACAGTGTTTTAATGGCCTGTTTCTTACTCAAGATAAAACAAAAACAAAACACTCCAGTGGAATGTTCCACCTGGAGGAAAACTAAGCCACTAAGCCAGCCAGCCAATTTGGATTCTCCACTATTTGGAGTTATAATGACTATATGTGTTGCAGAACAATGGAGGATCCTGGATGCTGATTAATTAGCAAAAGACGGTTCTCTTGGTTACATGGAATAATGACAGAGCAAGTGATTTGATGCAGGATTACTGGGTTCTAATTCTCCCTTTAATTCACTCCTATTGATTTTAACAGGTTCTGGATCAGGCCCTGTATGATTTGGAGAAGCCAGCTAAACCTCTCTGCCTCAGCATGGGTCCGTCTATATAAAATGGGGATAATGTGTTCCTACTGCAGAAGGCGGTTGCAAGCAAAATAATAGAAACACACATTTGTGAATAATTATTTGATGAAAAGTTGCCTAAAGAATATTATTTGCAACCAGCCAGTTCTAGTTTGTGCGGCTTAATTCATGCCTGTGAAGTGCTTTGAGAAGCTCAAGTGAGGAGCACTGTAGAAGTGCAAAGTGTTATTGGTTATCAAAGCATTTACAACAATTAAGACAACACCATTTATCTCAGACTTGATCTTTTGCCCATCGTTTCAAGAGCCGCTTCAGAGGACACTGACTAGTTGCTCTCGAGAACACAGTATAATCTGAATATTGTTCTCCAATTTCAAAACATGCCATGTTATGGCAGCATCCACAATTCTAAAATGATTAAATCAAATTTCAAAATCATATGGCCAAAAAATGACATGAGTGACGAGATATGTCTAGCTGTCTTGACATCTAGGATACTTATCTTGAAATGTACTTGTCAAAAGCTGAAAAACTTCACCTAAGCAAAGTTAAAAAAGCACTATGTTTCCAACTAATTAAGTAATGTCAACCATATATAATTTATTTACTGCCATCACTCATGTCCACAGCAGAATTATCTCATTTTTGATTTCTAATGACTTTCCCTCTCTCATTAATCTGACCATGAATTATATTTTATATATCTTTCTGGCACTGAAGCAAAGAAATGCAATTCTTGTTTAAAGAAATGACCCCTTGGTAATTCAGTAGCAAACCTGAATGATGGAGTTTGGAGCCTGACTTTAATTTCCTGAAGCTGGAGTTGGCTCAACCCTCCCCTTGTCATTGATACAGAAGCTTTGCCTATGTGATCTCCCCTGGGCCTGCAGATTTTAATTATTCTACAGTGCACCCGCCCTTCTCGGTTGTGGTGGAAACTGGGGCAAATGGGTTATGTGAAACATGGCATGCATTGGAGGGCATATTTTCCTGTCCATTTCATAACTGGTTAGCTGCTCTACTCAAAAAAGGCTACTGCAGAGGCTACCGTTTGCCTTCAGCAGTGGTGACCTTGGTTCCCCTAGGTACTGCACCTGGATCCCTTCCAAGTGTTAAGCTTAGGTTATAATAGGCCTTGGCCCGTCTACTTTGCAGCATTGGTCCCTAACTTGGTCTTTACAACTGGTTTTCTAGCCTCAGCACCTATCTGGTTTCTCTGCTTGCTTCCAAGTCAGAAAACTGGCCTCTTAGGAATAGAGGAATTTCTCTACTAGATCAAACATGGGGTTCATCTAACGCTATATCCTGTCTGACCCCAGTCAGCCTCAGGACCACAGAGCTGCAAATCTTTCTTTTCTGCTGTGAAGAAGCAGAAGCAGAGTTCAGCTGCAGCTGAGTGGTGAGCCCCTAATTCAGAGGCCTATGTCCTCCTCAGTCCACACTCCTCGGTACTCACTCTGCCATGTCCCCCTGTTACTACATCTGGTCCCCATCTCTGCTCTAGACTGGACCCAGACCTCGTGGAATCTCCAGAGAGAGCCTATTCTCACGAGGTTTCCAGTCCCATTGTTGCAGACCATAGAAAATCAGCCTAGAGGGTGATGAGCCATCCCTGAGTTACCTCTGAGCCTAAACCTGCTTAAGCCTGATGAGTCATCCCTGAAACAGAGTGTGATGAGTCATCAGAGGCAGGTCATATGATAGGCCTCACACCATTCAACCAGGGTTCAGCCAATCCACAGGCGAGGACCCATCTAGCTGATCCCAAGGCTGGTATATAAGTACTTAAGGGAAGCATTCTTTCCAGTTTGCTCAGCCTTGCTACTGGGTCAGGAACACTCCAATTGTGTAAGAGTTCTGATAGGCTTCTCATGTTCCAGCCAGATCCTGCTCCTGCTCCTGCTTCATCCTGAGTCTGTTCCTGCCTTAGCTGGCTGCCTGGTGTTCTGACATGGAGAAGCATCCAGCCAGTGGACATTCATGCACATTGAGTCAAGCCTCTGAAACTTTCCTCTGTCACTAACCACAAAACAGATCCTGTCCCTTCAAAGTCACCCAGAGAAGCTCAACATCAGCCCCACCAGCCCTGGGTTACTACAGTACACAGCTCCAGTGCAATCTGTGGTTTGGTGGTCCTGTTAGCAAATGACCCAGAAAACAAAAGGCAGGCTACTGGCCCTTGGTGTAAAATGCCATTTCTTGGAGGGAAGAAGGAAGCATGCGCACCTGGAGTCATCAGTATGGAAATACCATTTAGAAGGGAAATACCATGCAGATCGATCATTCATAGGTGTAAATTGAAGACAGTGAACTATACTGATTCACACCTGCTGAGGATCTATTCCCTTATCTGGAAGAATAAGGCTGCAAAGAAAACAAAGGACAATATGCAGATGGCTGAAGCACAGGATTCTATAGAAAGCAGATATGACAGGATAGTTTGGGATTTCTGGAATATCCTCTTCTCAAGGCTCTGCCTCACACTGGGCCTGCTTAGAGGCACTGCAAGGGGTGAAAATGTTTTTGAAACACAACAGAGCAATACCACAATGACTGTGAATGGCTAGTTCAAATTAGATGTGGCTGAACTGTCAGAGTGGTCATGAAACAGTGAACTGTCCTGTACTGGCCTGGAATAAGAAAGCTACAATAAGTTACCTATGGGCTAATTGTACACCAGTGGTCCTAGTCACCAGCAGAGAATAGACAATCAGCCACTCCCAGGTTAGTTTTCTGTCCCTTTGTTCAGGGCTCTGTTTACTGTTTTTTACAAACAAGAAAGAAAAGCTTGCAAAAAGTAACAAATGGTCTAGTTAGGGGTTCAGATTGGGGTTCTCAGCCTCTGGTAGCTACTGGGTAGGGCTCTCTCTGACCCTGCAGTGGGGGCAGGGCCAGCTTCAGTTTTTTTGCCTCCCCAAGCAGCGGAAAAAAAAAGGAGAAATAAGAAAAACCCGACTGAACTGCTGCCCAAGAGGAAGAGAGGGAATGAAGGACCTGCTGCCGAATTGCCGCCGCAGTCCTGGACGTGCTGCCCCAATGACGGACAGAGTGCCACCCCTTTCTATTGGCTGTCCCAGGTACCTGCGACTGGAGCCGACCCTGGGTGGAGGTGAGTCTCCAAAGGATGTACCAGCCTGCAGCCTCCTGCTCTGGTTACAAGAGACAGCTCTCACCTAGTTGTCCCCCTTTATATTGTCCAGCTGAGAACGTGGGCCAGTCATGGTCATGCAGTACAGATCAGCTGATTACTAGCACAAACCTGCTGAGCTTCTTTGGAGGGCAGGATCAGCAGCTCCCTGTTCTCCCTCCTGCCCCGCCCAAGGCTATTAAAGGGGCAGAGTGCCCTCTTACACTGACTTTACCATTTCAAGTGGTTTCTACAACAGCAGTAGTAGAATGCATGGCTGCAGCTGGCTTCCATTTCCCATGTCCCTGCTTCTCTTTCACGCATTCTTCTGGAGACAGGCCATTTGCCAGCTTTCCAGGGCTCTGCTCAGAAGGGTAATGTGGCATGAATGAAGGTGACGGGTGTGTCACATTATCACAGTTATTAACATGGGGGCACACTGATCTATGGGTTACAGTCCAATAACTGAGGGCTGAGCAATGGTCCAGGCCTGCCTGCTCTGCCCTGCCAAGTGCCCTGTGTTCTAAAGAGACTGAAAGAGACCATGCTGCAGGCAACCTGCTCTGGGAAATGCAGCATTGCTTTGGTGTATGGCTTTTCCTCCCCTCCCTAAGCCAATGTTCTGAGTTTTAGAGGCACTCAGATCAAACAATGAGCCCAAACAGCAAGCACCGAACAATGATGGCTGTATCATACTGCATACTTTATTTTCCTTGCTTGGCATATTTAAACATGCCAATCACTGATTTATGGTTAATAAAGTAGTGAATACGATAAATGTGGCATTTTACACTTCCAGATAGTTTATTCTGTTAAGGCTAGATGAATTCTGTATAAAGCTGGTCAGAAAGTCTTTGTTTTCTATGGGAGATTACAGTGAAAAACTCATTTTAATCTACATTTTCTGTGGAAAATATCAAGTTGAACTTTCCTTTGACAAACCAAACACTATTTCAGTTTTTCAACAGTCAAAATGTTGTGTGGAAAAAAGAATTTAGATAGAAAACTTTTGACCAGCTCTAATTGTGACCCAGCTTCGGGGAGAAAGTAGCTTGCTGGGACTAAACCTGAGAATCTCAGTCTTGAATGCACATGTCTCTACAGCACGAGTTTAACAAGCCTGCTCTTCCAGCTGGTGGCTGAAATGCTCACATCCTCTGTGGATCAGGCACACAGGTGGCTGTGTAAGGTATATTTACCACCTGTCTGTTTTAGGTACTCAGAATGCCAAGTGCCAATCAGAAGCAGGAATTCAAGCAGATGTCTCAGCTCATACAGAATTTGTCTCTCTCTGCTACAGCAAAGAATGGTGAAAAGTGAATTTGAAATGCCACAGTTGCTGCCATGTTGGCAGAAAACTCTAGGTCATCTACTGCAAAGCTCCTATTTGCATCCATGGAAGGATGGATTTGTAATCTGTCCTCAGATGTACATTTGTATTCTGTCATCAGACTGGGTTCAGTGGAACACATAGGAAGGAAGAATCTGTGTTGTCTGATTTTGTTATGAAATCTTTGAGAACTTTTCTGAAATCTACCTCCCAAGTTAGCAGATGCACCAGCACTTGGTTAGTTATGAGCCATGCGCAATGGTGTGTGTTACTTATTCAGAGGCTGTTGTGGGACAGGGAACTCCAGGCCAGAGAGACAGAGTCTGACAAAGCAATAACTAGTTTTTTAGGCAAACTTCTTCAAATACCAACGTATTGGAACCAGATCCTCAGCTATTATAAATCAGCATATCTCCATTGTCTCCAATAGAGATTGTCTAAGTAACTTCATTAGAGCTACATTTATATCAGCTGAACATCTGATCCATGATCTGTACTGTGTGTAACTGACTGGTTAGATGCAGGTTTTTGGGGGATACTAATGGGTACCAGGGCAGGTTGGCTATTTCCCAACCACTCCATCCCTAGCAGCCGTACAGCACTGGCAGGATTCGATGCAAATGACATATATGCTGGTATGGCTACAGGTGTGTAAAATGACACAGTTGTACAAGACAGCCAGCTGGCTGTCAGGCCACAGGAAATTCACACGCCATGTAGCAAGATAATATTATTTAGCCCTGGAGGGGTAACAGTGCAGGAATCTCATTACATTTACACAGTACATGTTTGCTGTATACTGCTTTGTTTGAGAGCAGGCTTGAAAGCTCTTTTTAAGTATCCTGATGGAAAATAGACTGTATTTATGTGACATCATCGAACAATAACCTCAGTATGTTCTGAGCAGTAGGACTGAAAATGGGAAGAAAGAAAAGAAAGGCTGGTGAAATCTCACCTGGGGCCTCTAGAAACCGATAGGGTTGAACTGCTGGGGATCTCAGAACTTTGGGTTGAGTTTCCCCAGGTTGGAGTGGAAAGTGTCTAACATGCTGGCAAAGCGTATCTGTGTCCTCATCAGTAGCTGATCCTCTGTGGATAGCCACCAGCTAACAGAATTAGTTCTTTTGCTCAAGCGGTAGTAGATTGTGGATGGAACCAGCAATCCAGGGTTCAGCCCCTATCGATAACCCAACCAAGGAGTTAGACACCTTACATACCTTTGAGGATCTGGGCCTTGGTTCCTATATCTGCATATGATTCTGGGCTGACTATTGAGCATGAAAAAAGTCTTTCCCTGGGGCATCAACACTTCTGCATTCTTATCAGAGGAGGGATGGTCTTGTGATTAAGATACATTCTAGGGATTCCGGAGATCAGAGTTTTATTCCTAACTGTGCCACAGGCTTCCTATGTGAGCATAGGCAAGTTACTGATCTCTAAATGGAGATAAAAGGTACCTACCTACCTCATATGGGTTCATTAATGTTTGTGAAATATTCAGATACTATGGTTGGTGCTTGTTTAAACACAAATGTATGCTGTTTGCTATTCAACATCCAGCACTATGCTGTTTAAAAAGTAAACATTTCCATGGGACTTAAGGTGCACCATGAATAACCGATAGGTTCATCTCTCCAGAGGCTAAAAAATATGGGCTACTTCCTCAGCCAGAGAAAATCAGCATTGTTCCATTGACTTCACTGGAGCTAGATCAAGTAACCCTAGGCATAGGTGCTAACTTCTGCTGGAGCTGGTGGGTGCTTGACCCCCATCTGTCCCCAGTTTCCTCTGACCCATCCCCATTCCAACCCCTTCCCCAAAGTTCCCGTCCCAACTCTGCCCCCTCCCTGCCACATTCCACTCCTTCTGCAAATCCTCTCTTTGGCCCCGCCTCTTCCCCACCTCCTTCCCTGAGCATGCCATGTTCTCATTCCTCCCCTCTCCCTCCCAGAGCTTGTTATGCCACAAAACAGCTGTTTTGTAGTGGCAAGCGCTGGGAGGTAAGTGGAAGAGTGGGAATGCGGTGCGCTCAGGGGAGGAGATGAGGTGAGGTGGGGGGATGGGGCAGGGACCTTGGCTGCCGGTGGGTGCAGAGCACCCACTAATTTTTCCCCGTGGGTGCTCCAGCCCCAAAGCACCAATGGAGTCGGCGCTTATGGTCCTAGTTGAAGGTCTGGCCCTATATGTTCATGAGCTATCAGACCAATACTTATCAATAATGAATCCATTCCTGGAAAGTGAGATCAGTTTGTGAACAGAAAAGAGGGGTGCATTTGTTAAAGAATTTATTGCAAAGGAACATGATAACCAGCACAACAAGCTAGATGAGCCACTCAACTCAACTCAGTTCACTGCAAAAGGTAAAGTGAGTCATAGGCTAGAATGTGAGCACTGGCAGCAATGGGCAGCCCTTCAGACAGCAGCGCACAGAGAAGCAAATTCAGCCCTGGACTGAGCAGTGGTGCTGAATTCATGGAGTGAGTGATTGCGGCTTGCCATCTGTAGCTGTGTGTGACACACACATCTATTATCTTCATTTGTAAAGTTTCTCTGCATCTCACCTCAGGGCAGGTACTTTGGAGAGCTCAATTACAGGCAGCTCATTTCTTGAGGACCCTTTTGGCACATGTTAGCAGAGCGTGGGCTCTGTAGGCCTGTCAGACAGCAGAAGAAATCAGTGTGGTTATTAATGTGTCAGAGTATGTACTGCATAACATGAGTGATTATATACAGGATGCAGGGGAAATTAATGAATTCCTGAAGGTGACAAATGGGATGAAGAAATGATGCAGCCTTGACCTGAGGTGGTGGTTGTGATTATTATTATTACAGCTGTGCTTAGTGGTCCCAACCAAGATCCAGGCCCCATTGGGCTAGGAAGGACAGAATCACATTGTAAAAGGCAGTCTCTGTCCCAGTCGGCTAGCAATTTAAAGAGATGAGACAAAGGAAATAGTTTTGTCCCCATTTGACAAGCACAGAGAGTTTAGGTGATTTACCCAAGTTCCCACAGGAAGCCTGTGGCACAGCCAGGAATGAAAGGCAGGCCTCCCACAGCTCAACTCACTGCTAGAACCATAAGACTTATTACTAATCTCGTTTTTTACAGTAGTATTTAAGCGCCAATCCAGAATGGGGCCCCTTGGGTAAGACATGGTACAAGGAAGAGTAGCATATGGTCCTTGCCTCAAATTACTGATAATCTAAATAGATACTAGTTGTCTGGGAAAAAATCAACCAATGCATATTCTTCCCTTCCTAAATGTTCCACTGATTCCTATCTGGTGACAGATGACAAACGTGGTTTTATACTGCTTTGGGAGTTAGGAGTGTCCTCTGCCCAAGATATCGGTGTGGTAGAGTAAGCAACACAATGACAAGCCAGCCATACATGAACTTCAAAGGAAGGGAGTCTTTCTCCTATGATGACTTCGTTTGGGGTTAATTTCCCCTTAGTCAGTCTCTGCCTCAGTTTCCCCCCCCCTTGGGGATGGGGCGATATTTGTCCACTCTGCATTGGGGGAAGGGAGGGGAATACAGTTTGGTAAGCGCTTGTTGAGCCTTGATTGAGAGGTGCCATCTAAGTGCAAAGCACTGGGAAGATGGATTGGAAAACGTATTGCCACATTTCCTTCCCATAATTAGAATTTCATCATGTAATAATAATACGTAATGATTGATTGTGTCCCTTGGCATCAACGGGATGTTAGTTATTTGTAGGATCTGATTGATAACCTGAGCCGTTGCTTGGATAGGGACATCGTTTTGCATTTTGGAAGGTGAATTGCGGTGTCTTTAAATAAAACTTTTTAAGGCTCCAGATCATTAAAGGGTAAATATTGCCGCCTTCCTGCATGCAATGCCCCAGATGTAGCAGAACAGGGCCAGTGGCTTAGTCACTGTACTGATAGACCAGGTATTGCCCCTGCAGAGCTGCAGCCTCATGGTAGGAGAAGCAACCATGGCAAGCTCTTTCCACAGAACCCCTGGGATGCTCTACTGCACAGCCCAGCTGCTCTGGCCCCAGACAGGACTTGACCCTCGGAATATATTTGTAGCTACAAGGTATTATTTATACATACAGAGACATAGGTGGCGAATTAAATGGGCCCGTGGTGCCTGTGCTCCACCAATATTCAGGAACGTGGGCCTGGCTCCACCAATGTTTGGGTTTATATTTTCAGAGCCGTCCCATCCATAGGACGGACTGGGGCAACCACCCCAGGCCCTGCGTTTTGGGGGCCTCCATGCTTCAGGGGGATGAGGGGTCCAGGGAGGCCTGGGAGGTTAGCGGGGAGCCTGGTGCTGGCAGCAGTGAGTGACCCGGCCCCAGCCCGCCCCACTCCACCCAGCCTCTTCCTGCCCCTGGTCTGCTCCACCCCACCTCTTCCACCAAGCTCTTGCCCCTGCCCCACCGGGAGCCATCGGGGCAGGGCGGAGCAGGGCTGGCTGGGGTCAGGTCATTTGCTGCTGCCAGTGCAAGGCCTCCTGCTAACCCCCCAGGCTGCCCTGGACCCCGCATTCACCTGAAGTGTGGGGCCCCCCAAAGCATGGGGCCGAGGGCGATTGCCCTGATCCATCCTATGGATGGGGCAGCTCTGATTGGACCCATTCTTGGTGCCACCAAAAATGATACAACCCTGCCGCCCATGTACAGAGAGGCTTTTCAAACATTCTTCTGAGACTTGCATGACAAAACCTGAGTTCAGGACTCTGAGCATTTCCCTGAGGGATGCTGGGGACCCACACACCCAGCAGGACTCTTGGGTGTCCCCTGCAGCAGCTGATAACCTGCTCTGCAGAGGCAGCTGTGGCACGAAGGCAGCGACTGCAGGTAGCTTCAGTGGAATGTCACCAGTGGCTGCAGGCCGCACTCGGACGCCTGAAGGAGGGACTGCTGCGTGGAGGTGGGGCAGCGGATAAAAGGGGGCCCAGCTGGGGACAACCCTTCCCCAGAACTGTACGGGGAAGACTCACCACTACACTACGGGCACTAGGACCCAGGTACTGCCTCCTCTTTCCCAGTGTGGCCAGGCAGGAGTTTGCCAGAGACACCAACTGGTAGAAGCAGTCTAAGCAGGGACCTTTGGCTGCTCAGAGAACTTGTGCAGTTTTGACTGGACTTTATCTGCCCCCTGCTGATTGGCTGTTTGCGCCAAGCCCCCTGCACTTCACCGCCTTTTCACTCTTTACACCTGCCCCTCCCCAAACTTTCTCTGCCCTGTCCCCCTCTCCCTTCCTGTTTCTTTCCATTTAGCAGATCTCTTCCTAACTAAACCCACCACCCTTGAAAGTTGTGTACCTAACATAATGTTTGCTGCTATCACACTGCTTGTGCATTGCCTACCCCACCCCCGATCCAAGCCTCCCCCTGCTCACCATCGCCTCCATGGCTGCAAGTGGGGAGCTGAGGCAGAGCTGGGCTCCATATCACACTAGGAAGTGTGGCCCCACCTTGCGCTTTCTCATGCAGCAGAAGCTACACTGATTCAACAGTGCTGATTTCCCTTTGCACCCACTAAGATGAAAAGAACAAAATTTTCCCTTCAATAACATGCCCCCCACCGCTTCCCAGATACGATAGTCACATGGCACATTTCTAGATTCTCTCTCTATGAGCTATGGGGACTATAAAAATGGAATAATTATTGTTGTGGTAGCAGAGAAAGCCAAGAAGATGATACAGACTCCTCCCCCTAAAAGGTAACAAAGCTGGATAGGCAAAGAGTCATTGCCCTGCTGTAAAAGGGAGCAATTCTTAAACACTGATTAATTCCCTGAGAGGTTAATCAAAGGATGTTTTCAAGGAAGGATAATGACTGAGGCACGTAATCTACTCATCAGTTTCTGTTAATCAGGAAATCCCTACTCACGCAAAACTCTCACTGAAGTCAAAGGCAATTTTGACTGGGGCAAGGCTGGGTAAAGACTGGACAAGGACCTTAACCTTTAACCCAATCAGACTTCTCATTTTCCTGTAGCTTCTTCTGTCAGAAGATCTCAAAGGGCTTTATAAATGTAAATTAAAATTCATGATACTGTGTTCAGAAAGGCAATTATTACTATTCCCATTTTATACACAGTTCTGGGACTGGTCCATGGTCGTACAGAACCAATGGCAGAGTTGGAAGTTGTGGTACATTGAGGACTGTATTGGAATTGCAAGCTATTTCTTTGGGAGTGTATGTGTGGGAGGATCAGGATGGGGCAGGTTCCTGCTGCTTTCAGGCTAAGGGGCTTGCAGTGAAGCGTGAAATCTGGGCATAGCAGCAGTCTGGAAAGAGCCAGCCTTGAACACATTTTTTGCCCTGCCATAGAGAGCAGCCTGCTCTGTCTCTCTCTGTTTTTTATTACTATGTGTTATTGTTATGGATTCTAAGATATACAAAGTAGTGTAAGATTCTAAGTTACATAAAGTAAACCTTCCAGCAGGAGTATTTGATGCTTTTATATAATTTCGCTGAATGTGTCATGACCATAACAGAAGTGACTCAGCTAAGGACGCACAGTAAATTCTACATTTCCAAAACTCAGTGAACTCGATAAGGTACTTCCACATTGAGGCATGGACACCCCAAAACTAAAGGACTCAGACTCAGTGGTTAATCTGGAGAACATTGACCTGTCTGTAAGAGAGTCAAGACTAGAACACAGATCTCCTGGCTTCTATGCCTTTGCTTTTACTTCCAGAGAAAAGTCCATGTTATCATCTGTATCAAAAAGCAAAGAAACATCCTTTGAGTGCAATATACTAGAAAGAGTTATCTCCTTCATTGTCAACTATGCCTTTCAATTTCTTGCATGGTTATTTTAGGCAGCCTTTAATATAAAAATGTTAATGAAGGTTTCTCAGGAATGTAACCCCAGTTGACCTAGAGTGTGTATTAGATAAATAATAAATGGGAATAAAATATCAATGAGCGGTGTCTATAGCCACCATCTGTTTTCTTACTGGCCTGCAGCCATACCTCTAGAGGCGGTGATCTCATAAGCTAAGTAGGGTCAGCCGAGGTCCACTCTTAGATAGATGTAGATAGGAGCTGTACACTGGCACAGAGTGTGAGTGTCTGTCTGTAAGGTACCCACCCAATTCAAAGACAAAGGGAAAAATAAGCAGGGCATGAACATCACAAAGGCTAATCTCTGGATGAAACCCTAGAACGCTGTTGATAAAAATCACAGTGTGCTCTGCACATGGATTAGTAGCAGCTCCTGCCTCGGTAATGTTCCTGGAAGTTTGCATGACGTACTCCAACACTTTTATGGGGTGATGAATTGCAGAGAGGGGCTACAGCCATTTCTTGGCAGTACAGCAAGATAAACACCTAAACAAACGGGGATCTGTGCTAGCCTGAAGAAAGAGCAAAGGTGCCTCCATGTTTGGAAGGGTTCTAAAAATAATCTCAGGGGAAAATTTCTCAGTGACAGGGAAGATTCAGACAGGGGCTTAGGGACAATTGATGTCAGTGATAGTTTGGGGAGCAGATCGAGGGCAAATGCTTGCAGCTGTTCACATGACTGAGAGGGAGACAGCACAGGCTCAGACTTGAAGGAGAGGGTACTTTGTTGGGAGATCTGGATTCCTTGGCCCATCTCTACAATGGCACGGCTAATAAGCTGTGAGATTTAAAGGTCCCTGGTGGTACAAAAAGGCAAATTTTCAGCCACAGCCCCTGATTTGGCACCCACACATAGAAGTATTTGTGCTCTTGGTTGTGCACTTGGACCATTTTAGGCATTGAGATGAGGGGTCTCTGGATCCCAAACTGCCTACTTTTGCTCATAAATGTGAATAGATGGAACAATTTTCATAGAATCATAGAATATCAGGGTTGGAAGGGACCTCAGGAGGTCATCTAGTCCAACCCCCTGCTCAAAGCAGGACCAACTCCAACTAACTTTGCAGGCTCAGAACTGAGGGGTGCTTTGGGCTGCAGTTCAGGGTGCTCTGTACGCCCACCACAAACAGTAAAATCTTCACCCACTGGAACGTCATGCCTTGTGTTCACATTTGCACATCCCACTTCAGGATGCCTGAGGTAAACTTCCTAGCAGAGTGGAGTCCAAGAGACAAAGTTGGAACCAGAATGAAATCTTTCCAAAGTTCAGCATGTTTGGGTCTGGCAGCTTGATTCAGGCCCACCTCTGCTTCCTAGCTGTTGTTGAAAGGGGCCTTCTGTTCTTGCCTTTCGCAGGCTCGTGTGTGCTCCTCTTCCAGAGCCATCTTTCCTCTATGCTCTCAGCTAAGGCTGCAGGAGAAGAGTTTTTTCCCCAGTCTAAAGCTGCTCAGGAAAAATTGCCTGACTGATTAGCACAAGGGCCCACGTTCTTTCTGCTCTCACCTCCTGATCTCATTATCACTCCTTCCCAGTCCTTTGACTTACTATTTTTGCAACTCACCTGCCACGTGTTTGCTACCTAATGCTTATTGGTGAGGGATCTGAATAAACACCTGGCATTGCTATGTGCGTCAAAACTCCTTGATGTCATCACTTGGAGAATGGCATTTGTCTCATCCAGCCAAGCAATTGCCTGCTGTCTCAGGGCTCATGAAGTGAAATCAAACATGGAATGAGGCTCCTCTGTGGGCACTGGCGGTTTAGATAGTTCTTTAGAGTTAGCTGCAGCCAGAGAGCTGGTCACTGGGAGTTACTGACACACAGAGAGCCTGTGCTGAGTAATTTCTTTTTAATAATTGGCCTTGGCTCTTGCTTAGGTGTTATAAATGGCAGGCTGTTGACAGAACCACCTCCTGGTGTCTTGGGGGAGGCGTCTTAAACTTCTGTGGGCAGAGGGAAGAACTTAGTACAATGCTGTGTGTGGGCAAGCGACCTTACCCGGAGTATGGTGCCCAGATACTGTGCAGATGCTATCATTAGAAACATCTAGTCTGATAGAAAACCTTGTCTATTTCTGTGGGTGCAAGGATCTGAAAGATGCTGCTTTACACTCTGGATTACTAATGAAAACTGAGTAGCACAAGGGCCCACTAATGAGTTTTCTTTTACATATTTTGTGTCATGTTTGTTTATAATAGTAATAAGAGGGCTTCCTACTGGGGAGAGCACTGGATTGGGACTCAGGAGACCTGGGTTCTCTGCCTTGCTGGGTGACCTTGGACAAGCCATGTCCCTTTTTTTGTGCCTCAGATTCTCCATCTGTACAATGGCGATAATGCTACTGACCTGCTTTTGAGATCTTCTGATGCAAAGAGCTATGTGTTATATGTTATTATGTATGACACCTTTTGTATCTGAGGATCTCAAAGCTTTACATTAGCAGATATGAATTACAATCCCTGTTTTATCGTTAGGGAGAAAGTGACTCACCCAAGCACACACAGCAAGCCTGTGGCCTAAACTAGAATAAACACCGGGCGCCTAACTCAGTCCTGCAAGAAACGCCTTAGGTGTCTAAGGGTATGTCTACAGCCCTGACATCTACATGGCGGTTTTATAGCTTGGCAACCTGAGCCTAAATCAGCTACACAGGCCAGCCACAGGTGTTTAATTGCAGTGTAGATATCCTCTAAGATGCTTGAGTCCAGGCTGCGGGTTCCTGTTCTTGGATCACTAAGCAGAGCTAGGTGCCCTATGTCTGAGAGGGGAGAGGCTCAGCAAACACCCCTCTCCTCAGCATCTCCCACTGGCTAGCTGAGGCAGCTCCCTGCCCAGCTGCTGGCTTTTGCAAATTACATTCTGAGGCACCTGTCTCTCCCCATTCATTGTAGAGGGAGTCTAGGTGCCTAACTCAGCTTGGTGGGTTGCAGTACTGCTCCAATGATTTTTCTAGCTATCTTAAAGTGAGGGGCTGTGACCTTCACAGTTGTGCTGTTTAATTCCCTTTGTGCAGCCCACCCTGTTCCCATGTCAGTAGCAGAAACATTGCATGTTCAGTATTGCTAATCCAAACATTCAAAAACCATGAGATTTTTCTAAAAAACATTGTCTTCTTTTTAAAAACCTTCTGGTGTTTGAGGCTTTAGAATACATCTGGGTGCATTCTTTTCAGCCATGAGCCCTAGAAACTTGCCTTAAAAAAAAAAAGCTGAAATCTCCTGTAATCCCAAGACTCCAGGAGCTGGGGCTTTAAGAAAAGCAAATATCACAAGACTCATAATGCAACTGTGAGAGTCAGAAACACTGCATGTTAACAGTCCCTCGAGTGGATCAGACATCTTTTTGTTGGCATTATCATATGTTTAGTTGAATGATTTGAACCCAACCGTCTTTGCTGGTGGAGAGGGTCAGGAACTGGTTAAGAGAGGGGACTCAGAAGGCAGAGTCCAGTCCTTGAAAGGCTAATTAGTCTAAATGACTCTTTTGCCAAAATGACAGGGTCTGAGCGATTGCTGGGGAGACAAGCTGCTAATGAGAGTTTTCAGTTCATGTCCGTTTGCTTACAAGCTGAAAGAAATCTTACTTCCAGATAAGCAGGTTCTTGCTGCTTTCCCACCAGTGTACTGAAGGCAAATAGCCATTCCTATTTAGTAAGCTCTTAAAGACACAAGAATGTACTTGCCTGGAGGGGTTTGGTACTGGAAAATGGGGCCTTTCATCATTAGGTTTTTGTTGCTGGTTCAAATCCAGCATGGGTCAGTAGACATTAAGCACAAGTGAGCTCCCCGTTTCCACAAAGGGCTATCCCAGAAATTTTCCTTCTTGGTAAAGTCCCCCCACTCCATTCGCAAAATCAGTTCTTCCACCATCCAATGTCCCTTAAACCTCTTCCTTCTCCCTTCCCAGCTCCTTATTGAGGTTCTGAGAGCTGGCTCCCTTACCTGGCAGCAGCGCTGACAGACAGGTAGCTCCTTGGCCTGGGCTGGCAGGTGTCCAGTGGCAGTGGGGTGGTTGGATGGGAAGAAAGCGGGTTCCCGCTGTTGGTGGATTGGGTGGCCATTTGGAGGCTAAGTTCCATTCTTGAGGTGAATGGCTCTGCCCCAGGCTGCTGGAGAGCGTCTGTGATGGCTTGTGCCTCTGAAAGATGGGGGACTTACTCCATAAACTGATGGGAGGCAGGAAGGGCTCTAGGCTCGCTCTCTATACCAGCTTTCCAGACTCAGAGAATCATGAGGGTCTAAAAACATGGGGCCTAGGATGCAGGGACATGATCCTGAACTTGGTTATCCAAGAGTTAAGGAACCCAGTTAGGGGGAAATGCAAAGTTTATTGATAATAGAGATCTTGGGCGTGATTACCTACTGTGCTACTTGAGGGTGATACCAGTAGAACTCCCCTCCAGCTGGAACGTGGGAGTCATGGGATATTGAGTATACGATCTGTATAGCTATATTTTAAAGAGACAATAAACAGAGCCAATTCTTTAGCATGGATGAGAATAAAGGAAGGTCAGATTATTATTTTTCTTTGTATGCTTCTGTACTTAATCTCCTACCCTTTCCAGGGACTAGTCTGAAGACATAATCTTTTCTTAAATTTGTCTTAATTAATAATCCAACACACCTGGTAGAATTACCGGTGGTTTAGTTGAAGGGGAAGGATTAGTGTATATTGCAAACTACACACTGTGCTTCGTGTTTATAATGCTAGAAGGATTAATGTAGCAGATGTTCTGTATAAAGACCCATAGCCATCAGATTGCTACTTAGTTTAATATACAGTAGCACTAATTAACTCTTCGGGGACTATATATATATATATATATATATAAAATGTGCCTCTCGACATGCACAAGCACTCACATATAAACACAAAACTCATGGGCCTGCCCCTCCTTCGCTTTGTGAGTCTTGTGCAGTCATTTACACTAGTCACTTACAAGTGACTGCAAAAGTGGGTATGAAATGCTGCCATGCTGATCCAGTAGTATTTTTTCTACACTTGGCACCGGTGCAAATGACTACACAGGATGCAGGATTACTGTGAACCAGCTCCCAGTATATAACAGCTATATGTGCACGCACATATGAAATGGATTGGGCTATGGTTTAGGTGACCTGAGTTCTAGTCCTGCCCCTGTCTTGTTGCATGACTTTAAGACAAGTTGCTTTTCCTGCTCTCTTCCTCTAGGTCCCCTCCCACCCTTTGTCTGCCTTGTGTATTTAGACTGTAAACTTTTTGTGAGTGATCCTTAGAACGCAGCTTTAAGGCTGTCTTCTGCAGTGCCTACACCATGGGAATCATCCCCTGGCCAGACAGAGTTTTTAAAATTGGTTGGAATCTTACCCTGCGCCTGAGTGAACAATATAGCTGAACAGAAATTATTTATACAGAATAGTTGGACAGAGTAAATATTTGAGTTTTTCCTCTTTCTGGTGCAAACAGTCTGCATGCAGACTGCCGTTGGTCTTACATTGATTTGTGGTCTGAAATTATTTGCCACATACTTTTTGCAAATGGGCCCTGATTTCTCAGTGGATTCAATGGAACTTAAAACATGTGCTTTGCTGAATCTGGAGAAAATGGGATTTTTTTTGCTGGCTTCACAAATAAAGCAAAATTTAAAAAAAAATAGCTCTCCCTATTTGCTGTTCCGTATGTCAAAGGTGCATTCCACCAGTAAGAACATGGCTTGGCAAAATATTTGCAGTGGAGAAACTGGTGAAAAAACGTCTATCTAGAAATATGAAAGCTGAATGTCTGACATTCTGCAAAAGTGTTTTCATGTCTAACATGGGTCTACTAAAAACATGTTGGGAAAAAATGGGGGTTTTGATCTAATTTTCTGTCTCGGTTTTTGCCTTTTGTCACTCCAGAAATTCCATTTCTGACTGATGTCGTATGAGTGACTTACAAGATTCCAGCAGGACTGGATCTGCAATCCTACTAATGTCATTAACGCCTGTTAAGCTAGTGTGTAATCTGAGCAGCATTAATAGGAAAATCTAATAATGTTTCTATTGGAATTTTCTTCCCATTAAGTTGCCAGCAGAGAGCTGTAGTGTAGGTTTTCTGCAGACAGCATTGTTTAATGGAAACTTTAGAC
The DNA here is from genome assembly GCF_007399415.2 of Gopherus evgoodei. Taxonomy (NCBI): domain Eukaryota; kingdom Metazoa; phylum Chordata; order Testudines; family Testudinidae; genus Gopherus; species Gopherus evgoodei. The sequence continues at coordinate 8,457,167 of NC_044336.1, read as the reverse complement.
AAATTAATATTAGGCCTTTGGTGAAGTGGGATCTTTAATTTAATTTGATTTTATTGCCAGGACGCAGGGTAACTGCTACTCTGGCCTCACCAGAACATAGCCAGTTGGAATTAGGCTTTGCTGTGATCACCAGAGTAATGACTCTTCCAAAGTTCCAGCCTGTGGCGAACAATGCAGCATAGTTATTATTTCAGCAGTAAATGGCATTAATAAAGTCCTTATGGCAGGATGGCCTCATAAAAAACCCTAATCCTATGGCCTTTTTTTATTTTTTGAGGAGGCGGGTAATAAAAAAGCAAAAGGCAAAGCTTGTGCTTTTATTTTTGTTTTGCTTACCGTGTGATGCTAGTAAAGGGGCAGATGTTTGCAGAAAGCTCCATTTGTTCAATATGCACCAGTGGCTACTCTGCTTCTCTTTCTCCGAGGCAATCTTACCTATGGAGCTGTTAGGTGACTTAGAAGTCTGATGAGAGAGAAGGGTATGATCTGCTGAAGAGGATGCCATGGACAGCAACTCTCCCCCAGCTCAGCCTCTTGCAGCAAATCGTGGGGCTGCAAATGCATAGGCTGTGTGTGTGGCAGGGGTACCGTGGGGGGATGGGGATGCAGCTGCGTGCGCGCATCCTTCTTCCTTGCAACAGAATTGTATCTATAAGAGAAGAGTTTCCACTCCTTTAATCCCGTCAGTTGCAAAACGTGGAGGGGACGCACAAGGCACTAGGAATACATCGACGCTGCGTTTTAACACCTGTGGCAGGGAGTCTGAGCCTGGGTCTACACTTGGGCTCATGCTACAGCACTAAGAACAGCAGTGTAGACATTTGGTCTCGGGCTCTGAAGCCTAGGGAGGGGGATGGGCATCCGAGCCAGAGCTCCAGCTTCAGCCTCCACCTCAGCATAGCTGGTTTTAGTGCCATAGTGTGAGCCGGACTCTGTACACCTGAGCTCTGCCCTGGGTTTGAAAACGCAGTCTAGGCACATCCTAATTCTGCCTGGAAACAAGAGGGGACCCTAGTTAGTGAATTCACTCTGAGACATCTGCAAATGAGGCAGAATATCACCTGTTCATGTATAGAGGGGAAAGATCAGCACTTCTCTCCAGCCGTGCCTTCACCCAGGAGGAAACTGTTAGGTGAGGGGGTTGCCAAACTTCTCACCATGTGGAAAAAGGATTTCCTTCACCAGGAAACAGTCATTCTTCTCTCTAGTAAACTGATCAGGCTGATGAGGGTAATTTTTCCAGGCTCCAGTCCTGCCCTGGGGTCCAACCACATGACTGGGACCATGCAATTTCTATAGCATCATATTTGTGCCCGGTGCTTCTCAGGCCCCTACAAAGTCAAGGTCCTTCCTGGGAGGAGTTTGCAATAGATATCAGGTCAGCCATACAACAAGAATCGCAGCTGATGTGTCCTTCCCTCTGTCACTTAGTTGTGGTTCCCTTAGAGCACACAGTCATGTGTGATCAGCTAAATAAACAATACAGTCCTATTCATATCAGAGTTCATACTGAGCTGGGACAACCCGAGTTGATTTTTGACGTATAAAATGCATTAATTAGAGCTTCACGTGAGCCACTGGCCCAGAAAGATGTCCCTAGATGCTAAAGCTGCCGAGATTCCTAAGAGAGTCGTTCCTCCTTGGAAAGGCTGTTAATCAGGGTGGAGAACTTCCTCTGAGCACCGACTTTCTCCTGAAAGATGATGTGTGAAGGAAAAGCAGGCAGCGTTGTGTGTCCGGCTCAGCCCAGGAGTGGCTGCACGTGTCTCAGCTCAATGAGCATTGTGTGCTGTGGGTCCGGGTGGGAATTATGCCAGGGCATGTGTGTACAGCTTGTTTATTTCAGCTGCTCCTGTAGAGCCAGTTAAAGGAGGCCAGGCAAGAACTGCTGAGATCACTATTCTGTTTAGCAGCAGGGCACTTAGCTGAATGTTGCTTCACTCATCAAACATGGGATGGTGAGTGCTCTACCCTCCTGAGCCCCGGGGGCCCCCCAAAAGAGAAAGATGTAATCAGCGGGTTATAAGGTCAAAATAATAGCCCCCATTTTTATATAGTTCTTTTCATCAGTAGATCTCCAAGTGAGTATCATGACTTCCATTTTAAAGTGGGGGAAACTGAGGCACAGGGTGGGACATGACTTGTCCAAGGACACACAGAAGGCCAGTGGCAGATCCACCAAGGTCTCCTGAGTGTCAGTCCCATGCTGTGTCCAAGAGGCCAAAACAAGGTATTTATTAACACAGGGAAATGCACTGGATATGAGTGTGGTATAAAAACCTAGAGATACAGACAGCAAGGAAGTGTCATAGATATCCTGAAATGTATTACCTAGTGTGGTGTACTGCCTATGATGATTAATATTTTGAATGTATTTTTTAGCATTTTTTTATCCATGGATCTAGAAGCACTTTTAAAAGGTAGGTCTCTATCACCCTTATTTTATAGACAGGGACAATGAAGTTCACAAGTGAAATGACTTACCCAAGGTCTTGCACTGAATCAGTTGCAGAGCTGGGGGCAGAACCCAAGTTCTACTGATTCCTAGCCCAGTACCCTATCCACGGCTGACGCCATATTAGCATGAAATGGAATTGAGGAGGCAGTAATATTTTGCTTGGGTCAGGGAGCGACAAGGAGTGTTTCCTGTCAGTCATACAGAAGCTCCTTTTCAAGCAAGAGGCCCACATGCCCTCCCTCAGTACTGTTTAATGCAATGATGTATGTGACTGCTGAAGGCTGAAAGAACATGCAGGCAGATCTGACAGTAACAGTAGCTGAATAAAATTCTTCCATTTTCTCAATGCAGTAATTGATGTTAGCAGTTTGTTCCAAAACTCTCAGTGCTATCCACATGGAGACGATTTGATGAGAAGCTGGATTCTTGGTGAACCTCTGCAGATAGGTGCAAGAAAACAAACTGCCATTCCTTACAAGAGTCTTGTGGCTCTGACATCATCATCTGCAACGCTACCACCTGCCATCCCCCTGAAATCCCCTTAGCCTGAAAACCCGTCAATTCTAGAAACACCACATGAAGAAAGCCCTATAAAGTCACTTAGTCCCTCTTGCCAGTGCACAAGTATGGCCTATTGGATGCTCTCTGGTGCTGATCCAAGTCTGAATTTGTGCTGTTTCTTTGGAGACACCTCCTAGATTGAGCAGACTGCCAGGAAATCCTGAGTTCTAACTCCACCTCTTGACACTAACTTGCTCTGTAGCCTTGAATATATCACTTCACCGCTCTGTGCCAATTGCTCCTTTCACTCAGCCCAGTACAACCCAACTGGTTTGAACCTGATTTGGTATACATACCAGAGCCAATTCATATCCTATTGAAAACGCCCTTATCTAGCAAAGGAAGACAGTGAAAAGGTCAGGCACCGACCATCTCACAAGGCCAAAGATGCCCTCTTGGATCCAAATACGCCCACAAGATGTTATAAAGAGCTTGAGGTTATTAAATACTATGTACAAATTCACCCATCCTAATTTTGAACACACTCAAACATAATCGGGACTGACAAAAAGGATCAGGGAGGTATTAAAACTAATGTAATAAAACTCAATGCATATAGGGCAACCACTTGTGTCTGCATGTGTGCACATCTCCCTAAAATACAGAGATGTCTTCCAAACCCAATCTCCACCAGGGTCACCGAATCCTAATAAATATGGAAATAAGAATATTAGAGCTAAGTGAGAGATTTAATACACCAGCTCTGCCCAAGATTCAGATCCTACCCAAAGCATGTTAGATATTTGAGAATGTTTGGCCAATCCCAGTTAATCCTTTCAAAGCTCCTCTTCACTTGCAGATATTGATTCTGGATCTGAAGCCAAAGCATCCCAGGAAAGGCTATTGCAGTTGTATTTCCGGCCCATGAAGATAAGATCTCCGAGGAGGCTTGCCCCTCTGAGACTTCCCGGCTAGTTTAGCAGATAAAAGACATTTGGATAAGGTTTTGAGTCCTGACCCAAAGCCCAGTGGAGTCTGTCAACCTTGCATACTGATACAGCAGCCATCACCATGGTATCTGAGCACCTCATAATCTTTAATATGTTTATCTTCGCACACCCCTGTGAGGTAGGATTGTGCTATTATCCCCATTTTACAGATAGGACAATGAAGCAAAGAGGGACTAATTGTAAGAACTTGCCACCAGGGGGGCAGCTGATGCTTCTATATCACTATTGGAAGCTTAGGCTGGGTTTCTGCTGGAGGACCCTGTGAAGCTAGGCTTTGCAGGAATTAGTGCCCCGCAGGACCTGAGTGGTGGCCCCTCACAGCCCACTGATTGGCTCATGGTGGTATAAAATCCAGGAAACCATCACGGGGAAGCTGTCTGAGCAACAATACAAGCTGCCTGCTTGCTTCTGGTCTGGACCTTGCTTTGCTGTAGACCTTGGACTCTGGCTTCTGAGTCTGGTTTGTCATCAATTCTATTTGCCTGCCTCCTGCAAGGTGGTGCCTGATCCTGACTTCCTGATAGTCTGGCCCAGTTTGATCCTATCCCCACTACTTGTCTCCTGACCACAACTTAGTAGTTGACTGGCGAATGCAGGTTGCCCGCGGCCAAGCCATGACACTAACTGTGTCAAAATGAGGAATAGAACCTGGATCTCCTAACTACCAGACCATCTTCCCTTTCAAGACTTTTGTTAACTTCAGTGAGCTTTGGATCAAGGCCAGGTGTTTCTCTGGCTTATCTCTGTTTCCCCCATCATTACTTTGAATACTCCTTTTCCCACAGAGTTGAATCTAGTCACTTTTTCCTCAAGGCATCAGAGGGAAAGGAAAGGTACTTATCTCATGTCTTATTCATGGCAGCCACTATCTCTTGTTAATTTACTTACTTTAAAATTCTGTAAATAATGTATTTTTGTGTGTCAGGCAGCATCCCTGGTCCTATTAAATGCTAATTTTCAAGCTGTATCACAGGCTAACATCTTTCTTAGGCCTCTAGGGAGATAAAGGGTCATCCCCATTCTTAATTTATTTTTAATGATTCTATATATAAATGCAATAAAGCCTGCTTGAATGGCAGATTTCAGCCAACTCAGTTCTCCATGTGGTTACATTTTATGGAAGTCCACTGTGATTATGTTACTGGTACAATACATTTCACTTCTGATCTAGTGCCCTTAGTTACTAACAATGGCTGAACCTGCTTAAAGGTACAGGAATAACTGCCTTGAATTTTTGCTCCAAACGCAAACCAAATATGTATGAGAAAGAGTTTCCAAAAAGTTCAAGAAACATTTTAAAAAGAAATAAATTTTAGTCTTCCCTGTTGCTGGCTGTGGAGTGACAGGAAGTGACAGAAGTCTCATACAAAACATTCCACATTCTTGAGGGTTTTTAACCTAGTTTTACAGGCTCAGAGCATTTGGATACTTCCCATATTTGGGGTGTTGATCCAGTTTCTAGAATCCTGAAATTCTGAAGCCTATTCCAAATGGAATATCTCAAAGCACAAAGAATGTCAGCACTGGAAACTAAAGAGAAAGAGGAGTGATACCCAGAGATGAAACGATGCAGTGGGTTAGAGGTAGCAGGCAGGAAGAATTCTAGTGAGGTGGAGCACAAGGGCAAGTGACCCTTGAAATCTGGAGAAGTTTTAGGAAGATGAGGGGCCAAGACTGGAGGATTGGAGTGAATGTGCATGGAGGTCACAAAGGTAAGGTGCAGGCAGATGTTCAGGCAGAGAAACTTTGCATACTTTCTCTACAGTTTCTAGCACTGTTTGTGTGCCAGCGGTAGTGTCAACACTGGCAACCCATGTGTTGATGGACCACCAGTGTCTGACAGCATTTGAAACACTGTGTTCTCTAACCCTGCTCAGAGCAGGTTGAATCAACATGCTGCTTGAAATGCCGGTGGATGCCAGAGGTCTGTCCGCACTGTGGCTCCCAACCTTGTTATTACCGGTGGCGTTAGATGGAGGCTGGGGTAAGCCCTGTGCCTGCAGGCTTAGAGAGAAGGGAACTCACTACTTTCACCTGCTTGAGAACTCCAGCTGGATAAGGGCTTCAGTGGCAAGGGAACTCCCTGCTGACCTCAGTTGGAGAGCAAAGGGAATTGACTGAGCGGGCCTAGCCTAAGCTCATTTGCATTTCAGTTTTATGTGATGGTTTGTTACATTTTGGTTACAATACAGTTAAGTTTTGCTTTTGGGGGCAATAAAATGCACGTCTTTATGTTAGGAGATGAAGGGGCAAGGGATCTATAGAAAAATGTGCCTGGGGTCATCCTGACTGAGGTTGATGTTAGGAACAGTTGGGTAAGGGAGCCTAGCAAGATCTGACAGAAGAAAGTATCTTTGGTTAGGAGTGGTTGTCTGGAGGTGGGGGCCTTATTAAGGGTTGTACTATAGGTAATACTGAGATGAGGCTGTTGCAAAACTGGAGAATGCTGAGCAGCTGCACCATGGTGGCTCTTGTAAGATAAGGAATAGTCTAGGGCAGTGGTGGGTGCAGATCTAAGCAGAAAAAGCAGCCTGTCTAAGGTGCTCTGGTGTGGGTCTTTTTACCAAGCAACTGAAGCTGAAATCGTGCTAGCTGGGTCAGGTAGTACAGACCTTGGAGCTGCCCAGGCAGCAGTGTCCTGCTAGAAACCTTGGACTTCTCCAGGCTAGGACAGCTAATGGTGGGTGGGGAGCAGGGAAGTGGCCAGACCACATCAGTCACTGAGAATTGCCAGCAGATTTGAGGTTGAGCCTACTGGTAAGACACCTGGGGGAAGGGATCGTCATTCTGTTTTTCCCCTTTCCCCACCATAAAGTTCTGTATTTTAACTCCTAGAGTCAGTGCTTGCAAGTGAGGAAATATTGCCCATCCCTGGAACCCAGGATGGCGTATATCATTTACCAGGTTTCTGACTGGGGGCTCAAGCTGATGTTAAGTCTTTAGAAGGAACCCTTAGAAAGTTGAACCCAGCCCTTTTTACTGCTGACAACACCTGCCTGAATAGTTACGCTATTAACACCGGGAAACATTTCTCAATCTTATTTGTATTGTGGTAGTGTTAGCGATCCAAATCAGGCTCCACTGTACCAGGAGCTGTATACACCCAGGCTGTTTGCAACATTTCTTTAATGCAGACAAGGCCTGAGCTTGGGTGATTGCTATTCCTGGTTTGAGTAGCAAACTAATTTAGGTGAAACAATTTCCATGGATTTCCATGGAATCAGAAACCAACCTAGTGATGAGCTATGGAGATTTGCTTTTGCAAACAAACCCTGTGTTCCTGCAGCTGGTTAAAAGGGAATATGTAGGTCATTTCCTTTCTGCTCCTGCTGAGCTCTGCATTATGGAATGTGAAGCTTCTACCCAATATCCATAAATGTTTTGCTTATAGGCCAGTGCACTTTCTCTGCTGGATGGAAATCTGTGGTTCATTTAATTTTGACACACCTTATCAGTGCACACTTATCTCCATTACAGTCCTTTGGGAAAACTCATGTACCTGATACTGCCACTGAACAATTGATTCTGTCCAATGAATTTCTTTTACAGACTGTTTCTTCTCTTGAATGTCACAAACCTCAGGCAGTAGCACCAGCCTTCTCACTGGGCTTCAGTTTAGATGGGCTGGCGGTGATCATATGCAGTGACTTAGTTTCAAACTTAATTTAATAAAGAAGCCAAAACTATGCTTAACAAACTGGTGATGCACTGTTGACAACAAGACTGATCAAAAGATGCTAGCAGTAGCATGGACCTTGTTCGAATTTTGTGGTCAGCATGACAAGCAAGCAAGGATATTGACTTTATCTTCTCATTGCAAACACATGGTGAATATTTTGTAGTTCTTGGAGTTTCATGAGGGGTAGCAGATTTTCTATGAAGTAAATCTCATATGATGTGTACATTATCTATATTAATTGCATCAGCAGTTATTTAAGTGAAAGGTACATGGCTTCACAGGGGATTTCAACCGGTGGTATAGCTACACCAGTACAAGCTGTTAGTGTAGACCAGCAAAGGCATAATTTTCACTTGTAATGGCATCCCTTGATGGATTATCTGTGGAGATTGAACCTAGGAGCTTTGTGTGTTAAAGTATATGCCTCTACTGCTTGAGCTAAATGAACAGATCCCTTAGGTTAGAGCAGGGGTGGGCAAACTATGGCCCGCAGGCCGGGTCCAGCCCCTCAGGGCTTTGGATATGTCCCATGGGATTGCCATCCCCATGGCGCCATGGGCCCTGCGCTGCTCCCAGAAGTGCTGGCACCACATCCCTAAGGGTAGGGGGAAAGAGGGCTCCGTGCACTGCCCTTGCCTGTGGGTATCTCCCTCAAAGCTCCCATTGGCTGGGAACAGGGAATCGCAGCCAATGGGAGCTTCAGGGGAGGTACCCACAGGCAAGGGCAGTGCGTGAAGCCCTCTGTCCCCCTCCCCCAGGGGCCACAGGGACATGGTGCTGGCTGCTTCCAGGAGCGGCGTGGGGCCAGGGCCAGGGCAGTGAGCGCACCGCTGCCACCCCGGAGCCGCTCCAGGTAAGCGGCACCAGGTCGGAGCCCACACCCTGAACCTCTCCTGCACTCTGCACCCTAGCTCCCTACCCTGAACCCCCTGCTGCACCCCGTGCTCCTCTTGCACCCAACCCCCTGCCCTAAGCCCTCTGCTGCACCTCCTGCACTCCGCAACCCTCCCTGCACCACTGCCCTGAGCCCCCTCCCACACTGTGCCCCCCCTCCTGCACCCCAACCCCCTTTCCTGAGCCCTCGGTACACCCCGCATCCCTCCTCTGCCCCAACTCCTTGCCCTGAGCCCCTTCCTGCACACCATACTCCCTCCCACACCCCACATTCCTTCCCTCAACCCGATCCCCTGCCTCAGACCTACATTCATGGCCCTGCATGCAATTTCCCCACCCAGATGTGGCTCTTGAGCCAAAAACTTTGCCCACCCCTGGGTTAGCGGCAGTAGCAGACTCAAACTTCCATATACCGGCGAGTTACTAGAGGGAAACACAGAACCGCACTGCAGGTATTGACTACGGCTGGTTGAATAATGTTTGTTTTTTTTTTTTTAGTTCCTGACAATTCTGAAAAACGTGAATAAAAAGTTGTTTGGGGACAAACTGAAAACAATTTTTAAAATTTTTTTGTCAAATTGAAAGGATTTTTTTAAATTTTTCAAGTCACACAAAATGTTTTGCTTCAGTTTTGATCATTTTTAAAGTTTTTGATTTAAAAAAAAAAAGGAAATTTTGATATGAAGTCACTTCAGACTGAAAAATCCAAATGTTTCATTTTGAAACTGTAAAAACAAAGCATGCTGGTTTTCTTTTTCTGAACTCTTTAATCTGACTGGTGAAAATGACATGAATTCACAAAGCATTTGTGTTGCTGAATCTGCATTTTTTTTCACTGACTGGAGGCGGTGGAGGATTTTGGTTAAAAAATTTCATGCAGCTCCAGTGTAGCTTGAAACTGGTGTAAACTGCATTGGTGCAAATCTTGGTTTATAGCAGCTACAATACCAGTTTTCACTGATGCAGTTACACTGTCAGCCACTCATTTATGACTGTGACTGGGGCAGTTCCCCAGGGAAGACAAGACCATAGTTTTTAAGGTATATCCTCTTCCTCCAGCAACAGATACACAACCCTCCTAGCCCTAATATTAACTCCCAGAAGGTCCCATCTGAAAAACAGTGAGTATAATTTTGCACTTGTGTTCTGAGCCATTTTGTGTCCCTAAACCTGAGCTTATGTAGTTTTTTGTCTTGGAGCTTGTGAAAGTTTCAGATTTTATTTAAAAAAATGTTTCAGAGAAAAAATGTATTTTGGTCAAAGCAAAGTTTGTGAAATTTCCGAATGCTGAGGTTTTGTCTGGAAAATAGGATCACTGAGTGAAAGTGGAGGCATTGTTGTAGATGGATTGGCATAGTGACTGCAGGTGGCGCATGGCAACCTTCTGAACTAGATCACCCTAAGTATTGTGTCCAGTTTGGGGCCCCACAGTACAGAAAGGATGTGGACAAATTTGAGAGAGTTCCACAGAGGGCAACGAAAATGATTAGGGGGCAGGGGCACGTGACTTATGAGGAAAGGCTGAGGGAACTGGGCTTATTTAGTCTGCAGATGACAAGAGTGAGGGGGAATTTGATAGCAGCCTTCAACTATCCTCTTTGGAAACTCCCTTCAGGTAGAGCTAGGCTGTTCTCAGTGGGGGCAAATGACAGAACAAGGAGCAATGGTCTCAAGTTGCAGTGGGGGAGGTTTACATTGGACATTAGGAAAAACTTTTTCACTAGGAGGGTGGTGAAGCACTGGAATGGGTTATCTAGGGAGGTGGTGGAATCTCCTTCCTTAGAGGTTTTTAAGGTCAGACTTGACAAAGCCCTGGCTGGGATGATTTAGTTGGGATTGATCCTGCTTTGAGCAGGGAGTAGAACTATATGACCTTCTGAGGTCTCTTCCAACCCATATCTTGTATGATTCTAACTGGAAACCATTGAAAGCCAGAGAGGTTTCCCACTTGTGCTGTTGACTAATGGTGGTGGACACTTTAGAAGTAAGCATCTGCGGGACAACACAGCACAGTTGTTCCTTCTAACATTTGCCCCCTGAGCACTGTTTCCATAAACACAAAGCTACATACATTTCACCATTCTGAAGTTCTAGGCCCTAGTCCTGCAAAGATTTACACGTGTGCTTAACTGTAAGCAGATGAGTAAGCACACAGAAGTCAATGGAACGAAAGTTAAGCTGTGGGTCAGTCTTTGCAGGATTGAGTGCATAGACAGCAATGCCCAGATTTTATTTTGCAAGCTAGCAAACTGTGTACTTATATAGTGTTAAATTGCTCAAAAATTCTTTGCATGTGGACTGTAACTTGAAGGAATATACTTAGCATATCAAAGATTTCATTCTTGAAAGGAAAAAAAATCCTATTTGCAAGTTTTTCCCTCCTCTTAAACAGCAAATTGGTATGTTAACAAATGCAAGCACTGAGAATTTGAATAACTGTAAATATCAAACTTCAGAATGGGGTTTTTCTCTAGCAGCTTACATTTAAGGTGGAACTGATCTATGTAGTCTTAATATTTTCCAGCATGAAGGAATGGTGTGGTTTTGACGGAGTTCATTTTGTCAAATGACTTTTGCAAGGTATATTGTAAATGAATACAGACGCAGGGAATTCCAGCCTCCAGATGAAAGCTCAAAGCAGACTCTTCTGAATCTTTGCATTGAGCTAGTTGCCCAGCTGGTGGAAATTAGCATAGCTCCATTTGAGTAAAGGATGAGGATCTGGCCCAACTGTTCTGTAGAAAGGCCAGTCTATAAACCCAAGTTGAGAGGACATGCATGGACTTTGGTGGCAACTAATAATCAAATTATTCCACAAGTCATTCTGTGGTATCTTTTTACAGTCAGTAAGGACACCATGTTTTGATCCATTGATAATCACCAAGATATATATCTCTAACTATTCTTTGCTTATATCGCCATCTTTGTTCACCCGTTTTGTCAGCTTCTTGCACAATCATCTTGATGCATTAATCCCCAGAGCCTCCTTTGCGTGATGTTACCTCCATAGACTTATCTGCAAGGCCCTTAAGCTGTGCACATTTAAGTCCTTCTCAAAGTCCCCTATTTTGCAGTGTTGCTTGCAGTGAATCAAGCTGACTTGTATATAAATTGCCTGTTGCTGTTCCCTTCACAGTTATAGAATCATAGAATAGAGTCATAGAATATCAGGGTTGGAAGGGACCTCAGGAGGTCATCTAGTCCAACCCCCTGCTCAAAGCAGGACCAATCCTCAACTAAATCATCCCAGCCAGGGCTTTGTCAAGCCTGACCTTAAAAACCTCTAAGGATGGAGATTTCACCACCTCCCTAGGTAACCCATTCCAGTGCTTCACCACCCTCCTAGTGAAAAAGTTTTTCCTAATGTCCAATGTAAACCTCCCCCACTGCAACTTGAGACAATTACTCCTTGTTCTGTCATCTGGTACCACTGAGAACAGCCAAGATCCATCCTCTTGGGAACCCCCTTTCAGGTAGTTGAAAGCAGCTATCAAATCTCTCCTCGTTCTTCTCTTCTGGAGACTAAACAATCCCAGTTCCCTCAGCCTTTCCTCATAAGTCATGTGCTCCAGTCTTTTAATCATTTTTGTTGCCCTCCGCTGGACTCTTTCCAATTTTTCCACATCCTTGTAGTGTGGGGCCCAAAACTGGACACAGTACTCCAGATGAGGCCTCACCAATGTCGAATAGAGGGGAGCGATCACATCCCTCAATCTGCTGGCCATGCCCCTACTTATACAGCCCAAAATGCTGTTAGCCTTCTTGGCAACAAGGGCACACTCTTGACTCATATCCAGCTTCTCATCCACTGTAACCCCTAGGTCCTTTTCTGCAGAACTGCTGCCTAGCCATTTGGTCCCTAGTCTGTAGCAGTGCATGGGATTCTTCCATCCTAAGTGCAGGATTCTGCATTTGTCCTTGTTGAGCCTCATCAGATTTCTTTTGGCCCAATCATCTAATTTGTCTAGGTCTCTCTGTATCCTATCCCTTCCCTTCAGCGTATCTACCACTCCTCCCAGTTTAGTGTCATCTACAAACTTGCTGAGGGTGCAGTCCACACCATCCTCTAGATCATTAATGAAGATATTGAACAAAACCGGCCCCAGGACCTACCCATGGGGCACTCTGCTTGATATCAGCTGCCAACTAGACATGGAGCCATTGATCACTACCCGTTGAGCCCAACGATCTAGCCAGCTTTCTATCCACCTTATAGTCAATTCATCCAGCCCATACTTCTTTAACTTGTCAGCAAGAATACTGTGGGAGATTGTATCAAAAGCTTTGCTAAAGTCAAGGAATAACACATCCATTGCTTTCTCCTCATCCACAGAGCCAGTTATCTCCTCATAGAAGGCAATTAGGTTAGTCAGGCATGACTTGCCCTTGGTGAATTCATGTTGACTGCTCCTGATCACTTTCCTGTCCTTGAAGTGTTTCAGAATTGATTCCTTGAGGACCTGCTCCATGAGTTTTCCAGGGATTGAGGTGAGCTGACTGGCCTGCAGTTCCCCAGATCCTCATCCTTCCCTTTTTTAAAGATGGGCACTACATTAGCCTTTTTTCAATCATCTGGGACCTCCCCCGATCACCATAAGTCTTCAAAGATAATGGCCAATGGCTCTGCAATCATATTCTCCACTCCTTTACCACCCTTGGACTTGTCCTTGTCCAGCTTTTCTAAATACTCCTGAACCACTTCTTTTTCCTCAGAGGGCTGGTCACTTCATCTCAAGTCTGGGAGCTGGCCTTGTTCATGAAGACAGAGGCAAAAAAAGCATTGAATACATTAGCTTTTTCCACATTCTCTGTCAGTAGGTTGCCTCCCTTTCCCCAAATCTGTCTAATTATCTTTCCTTAGAGTGTGTCTAGCACATAGTGATTGCCACCATCAATAAAATAATAGTAGGAGCAAATAGATGCATCTTCCTTTATAAGGAACCCACATCATTCACTGATGTCACAATCTGGCATTTGTGACATCACAATTAATTATCATGAAAATGATTTTGAAGCCATGTGCAATTACTAATCAAATAGGAAAAAGGGAACCAATTATTACATAAATGTAAGTTTCTCTTTAGATGGGAAGATGGGAAAAGAAATACAGAAAATTGCACAACAGATCCGAGTAGTTTTTTAATGTGTAGCATGTAATATTTGCCCATGCATGATAGTGGCTGTCTAAGATGACTTCCATTTGCAAGTTAAAGGATATTCAAGTAAACATACTCTAAACAGACATGCACTTCCACATACAATAGCAAGAAATTGCCCCTTTCTATTGTCTCTCATTATAAAACTGTGTCGCAGGACATAATGGTGTCACGGAGTGTGGGGGAGTCCGGTCCTGCACCCCTCTTCCTGGGACTCACAGTGACTCTTAGCCAGCCAGTAAAACAGAAGGTTTATTGGACAACAGGAACACAGGTTACAGCAGGGCTTGCAGGCACAGTCAGGACCCCTCCCTCGAGTCCTTCTGGGCTTTCAAGGTGCTTGGATCCTAGCTAGGATACCCTGAATTCTGCCCACATAGCCCCAAGCCCAAACTGAAACTGCTTCCCTCTTGCCACTCCCTTCCTTTGTCCCCTTCCCGGGCAAAGGTGTTGACCTTTCCCCTCCCTTACCTAGCTCAGGTTACAGGCCCTGGCATCGTCCATCCCCTAAAGTCCTCCCCTGCTCTCCCACTCCCCACACAGACAGTCCCTACTGCATCACAAACGGTATTTTTCTTTATTCCTTTCAGGATTAGTCTAGAATGCTTGTGCATCTGAGAAGGCTGTTTTATATGATAACAAGAAATGTAAGCAGAGTTTAGATCCGCCATCTGATCATCTCCATTGCACTTGCTGAATGTTATTATGCATCCAAGACTTAATTTACTTTAGTGAAATTGTTATTTTTATTCCTAACCAGCCAACTGCTGCTGAACTAAAGACAGCTCTCCATAACGTGACCTTGAAGATCACACACCATTACTTGTGTCCTGTTTAAATTGCAGAAGAATGTTGTGGTTGCATAATAAGATGTTGATTGTCAGGCTAATCAAGACAAGGAAGTTGTTGGGGAAGCTCATCTGACTACATTACCATCTTTATCCAGACTGTTCAAAAATGCCTTGCTTGATGATTCCCAGTTTAGTTGCTGTATTTCCTGGCCTTTGCAAAGTTCCTGGAGATAAATGAGGTTTAGCCAGGAGAATTATTGTTCAAAAGATGCAATCCTGAAGGGATGTGTGTGTGTAGGGGGGGGACATGGTGAAGCCATTCATTTTATGCTCTGAGAGTGGCAGTGAAGACTTCTGGTAAGTTTCAGACCATGGGCCATTGTCTTTTTATGTTTATGGCCTTAACAGTTAGTTCCCATTGATGATGTGGAATGGGAGATGAAATGCTAAAAAACTGGTGTAGCAATATGGGGAGGCTATTTCCTTGTATCACTAGACATCTGTGCTGAGCCTCCACGCTTTTCAAACCTGCTCCGTTCTTTTAATGCCATAATTGTGCGTGCACAAGGGTCCACTTCAGAGCCAGGTCCACCACAGCTCTGGTCGTCTAGCTCAACCTTCCATCCAGATAGGCAGTGGAAGTTCCATTGCATGGCATCAGGTGGACCACATCCGCTAAAGCTGACTGGGGAAAAAAAATTCAAATGTCTAAAACTTCAGTGAAACTTTTTTTTTATCACCATGGCTAAACATTTTCAAAAATACATAAGTGTCCCGGAAAAATTGCTAAAACTTTTGAAAAAGGTTCTGAATATTTTTTGACCTGATCATTTGCATCACATAGTCCCTTGCAGTTGGGTTTTGCAGCAGGTTTTCCTATGTTCCCGCTTCCTGGTAACTCTGTGCTATTGTGTTAACTGCAGTAACTGCATAGAACATGGATTAAGCTGTAGAGTGTGGAGCTATCCATAGAAGTCTTCTGTGGAATGGCAACAGCTGTGGCAGAGAGAGGCTGAAGGCTTGCTACTTTCTTCTTTCGGATGGGAGAAGTTCTGCTGGGAAAGACGATGAGGGATTTCTCCTTCCCGCCCATCGCAGTTTCCCCTGAATTCTAAACTGGCTGCATCAGATTCCATCAGAATCAGAATGTATCTAATCCCTATAATCTGTATGACAATATACCGCCCGTAGTCCTATAATATTGCTTCAGCATACCATCTCTGACACATCAATCCCATAATTCTCTGCCTCTTAATACACCACCTTCCTGTGCTACACTGCTGCTTGCTGTGCTACCCAGGTGCAGAGCAGTATAATCTGCCTCCTGTTACATTCTCGCTCCTGTAGTTTATGGCTTGCACTGTTCTGGCAAGGAACAAAAAGATGTGACCCTGCTAAGGGTGAACAGAGAAGTTACTAAATAATCACGTTCCCCCTTCTCCGAAAAGGCTGTAAATTGTGTTGAAATAGCAAATAGCATGTGGATTCATGCTATGCCAGACGAGAAGAAGCTGTAGACCACCTAATGATTTTTAATTGGCCTCAAACCAGAGGAAAAAACTTTACTTCACAAAACAGTCTTGCCTTTTCTTACCAATTCACAGCACGCTAATTCATCTGCTTTTTTAACACTCAGGTCTAGGGTAGGCCATTAGCAGAATCCATTTGGCAAGGGTGGGTAGGTGAGGCATGGAAGGTAAGGGCAAGGAAAGCCCATCTCTCGTGCTCACCTTCCTTCACCCTTAGGCACATTGGCAAAGTGTCAGCTAACCGTCGAGCTAACGTTTCTTGTTGGTATTACAGTAGCACCTATGGTTAGGTATTTATATGGCCCCCATCATCATAGCATCTGTGGTATGGTAACTGGTAACATATTCATCCTCCCTACACCTCTGTCTGCTGGAGGTTTTACAGGTGAGAAAACGGTACACGAAGAGACTAAGAGCGGCCAAACTGGGTCAGACCAATGGTCTGTCTCGTCCAGAATCCTGCCTTCTGACAGTGGTCAGTGCCGGGGCTTCAAAGGGAATGAACAGAACAGGGTAATTATCTAAAGCTGGGTCCATTCCGCAAAAGCTGTGCATAGGCTCGCCTACCTGATCTAGCGTGAATTCAGCCAGAGGGGGCTGCAACAGCAGCGGACAAGCCAGCAAGCCAAGTACGTACCCAGAGTCCACGTTGGCTTTCACTACCCATAGTGAAGCTCACGCTACTCACTCCTCACATTACCTATGTTAGCTTGAATCCAGCTAGCGTGCTAGCTTATGCACATTTTTTGCTGTGTATACACAACCTATCCTAAGTGACCTATCTAGTTCATGCTGGAATAAAGAACTGAACCTGGGTCTCTTAAATCCCAGTTAGCCCCTTAGATACTATATCATTCTTCTTTCCTTATAGCAGCAAGAGAGACTGGGCCCTCGTGTTAGGTGCTGTACAACAGTAAGTGACAATATGCCTTGAAGACCTTTATTAACTAAATGGACACGGCAGGTAACAATACTACTGTTTCTAAAATACAAAGGATTTCATAATACATATGACACACAAACTAGACACTAATTGAACAAATAAACCTTTCTAACTCCAATGCTTTTGCTGAAGCTTAGTTTCATTATCCATCATTTCAGAGGACTGCAGAATAACAGGCATTAAAATAAAGAGACTTAATTTTTTTTACTTTGGAAAATAACCACCTCTGCCCTCAAAAGATCGACTCTAACTGTTCTGAAAGGGGTTTGTTCTGTGCTATTTCTCTTTCCTTTTCAATTTTTTTCCATGCTGTGACATCACTCTGAGTGTGTGACATGACATTGTCCCAAAATATGGAAGAAGTGATTCTGAGGCAAAATTTAAAAAAATATTTTCCATGGAAAGTTTGCCCTGCTTCACCTCAGAGCAACCGATGTTGTTTCCCCATAATTCCAGTTTTATGGGAAGGGTTTTCTGAAGTGCTACCCTGAGGTCACTGATCATGTTACTTCTCAAAGATTAATCATATATGTGATATTTTTTTCCAGCCAGTGAGATTCTGCTGCTACTTTTTTTCACGTTTCTGAATAACCCTGATTATGCTTGTTAAAATCGATTCTGTTTAAATCGTAAGGCCATGATACTGCCAACAACTAGATACAGGTTTAACTTTATTCACAGAAGTAGTCTCCACTGAAGTCTGTGAAACTACAGTGTGTGTTTAGAGTTAAGCACATGCTGAAGTGTTTACAGGATCAGGGTCTAAATCATCGTACATGTCACATTTTGGAAAAGTGAGGAAGCTTTAGGTGAAATTTTGAATATTAGATTTACCCTAGAGATGGAGGGATATGAGGTTCATAAAATAAGAATCAAACCAAACCTTTTCATCAAAGTCAAACAGAACCCTAGACTCGTGTGTGTTTTTCCTGAACAAAGTAAAGTTTACTGCCTATTTCTAAGATCTTGGTTGTTTTCCCTGCAGCTTCTGGGCTATTATTTATTTTTATTTCTACAAACTCATCCAAAGCCCTGGATGCTCTTGTCAATCGTTTTTTAAAGTACCCATATACATTTGCAGACCCATCAATTATCCCAAGATCACATAACCCAGCCGCAACATAGATAGAAGAAAATGCAACATAGACCCTTCACGTAACATCCCCCTAAAATGTTGTTACCATCCCCACCCACCAGATTGTGGGCACGGGCAAAAAATGGACTTTCAAATGCACCTTGAAGAGCGTTAAAGTCTGACTTTTATGGAACCAGTGGGGGGCGGGGGGGTGGAATCAGTTGAAAGACACAGCCCACTAAAAATAATGTCCTGTTCGCACTCCGTTCTCATTTCTAACAGTAGTACTTCAGCTCAGATGAGAGGTGATTTCTTAGATAGGTAGGTCCCACTCTTTTTAAGGGCTTATAGGTCAAAACCAACATTTTATAAATCAACACAGGCCAGTAGGCTGCCAGTGCAGATCACGGCATCAGCTTAAAATGCTTAGGATAAAAAACAGCAGTTAGCAAGCACACCGCCAAATTCTGTATTGGTCGTAGGTTACAGCTGGATTTAAGATGTAGCCCCATGTAGGACGATCTCATTCTCCCAGAAGCCCTGTTGAACTGCTAGTATAGCAGAAGAAATGCTGTTTTACAGGATATTGCTGGCATAGTCTAACTGATACGTAGTTAGACCAAACTCTCTCTTATAACCAGGGCTGCCCAGAGGAGGGGTGGGGGGCAAGTGGGGCAATTTGCCCCAGGCCCTGGGCCCCACAGGGGCCCCACAAGAATATAGTATTCTATAGTATTGCAACTTTTTTTTATGGAAGAGACCCCCAAAATTGCTTTGCCCCAGGCCCCCTGAATCCTCTGGGCAGCCCTGCTTATAACACCTCTTCTAATGTAAGGCATCTATCACCAGAGCTGTGTTCATTACAAGTCTGGTTCCAACCAGGCTCAGCATGTTGAAACTGAGGTGTGGGATATTATAACGGAAAGAGATTACAATGGACTTGAAGCATTGCAAGCCAGTGTGCAGTAGCTTAAGCTACAAGAAACATTTGACCTGAACCTTGAATGTACATGAAATCTGCCTTGGTCTGAGATTGATTCCAGTAGTGGCTTGTCCCCAGTTTATGTTCAGTCCATGAACATTTTATTGACACAGAGTACAGTTTCTGGGCTGTATCTGGCTATCTAAGAAGATTCCATGGTTGCTATTTCTAGTTTAAACTTCCAGCCATTGGATCTTGTGATGCCTTTTTCTGCTAGACTGAAGAGCCCTGTCATGATGGCAAATGAGACTAAATGAAAGTGGCCTTGTCCGAGTCCTAATGGCAGCTGAATTCTAATGCTGGTTATTATCACAACTGCAACTCGACCATTTGCTATGGAGATCCGTAATGAGCCAGGAACCCTGGAATTTTTCCAATGCGTCGCCCTTGTTGGCTGCCCTCCCATTTGGTCATGCTGAATGACTAGGTAAATAGGCCTTTCATGAAATCTAACACCCGCCCTACCTAATCCCCCCTGCCTTCAAACTGTGGGGCTAATCAGTTGTTTTGACATAACTGGGATCCAGATTCTATGAGGAACATGGCCAAGAAAAGTTCAAACCCAAGAGCAAGATTAATGAGAACTTCAAAGAAATTTACCACCAAATGTTACTAATTTAGTACACCCTGTGTTTAAAGCCAGTGACCTAATTGGAAAGTATGTTCTTTATGTTCTTGCTCTTTAGTATTCGAGAGGTGGTGTCTAAGGATCAGAACAGGTTATGCCATTTGGTAGGATTGGAGATGGGCCCCCCAAGCCCTGATAAAGTATCATGCTGTTGACTGCATAAGGAGATTGCACCGGTAATGCACAATAAATAACAGATTTTGAATCAGACAAACAATTTCCTTCTGCCTTCTAATATATGAGTATAATATTACAAATCCTTTAAAGCTGGTTAGAGAAATGAAAGGTCTGATTAACTTGGCTGTCGTGTTGCCAAAAAATCAGCACATTAAAAAAAAAAGTACTTAGCATAAAACTGCATGTTATTATTCAGGGCCCTAGTTGGTGCTTTTGACTGCCTGGATGTTCACCAAAGTCCCTGGCATGTGTGTGAGCTGTCGGTACTGTGGCTGCTGATGGCTCAGTTAGCTGGTGATGGATTGGATCACCCCATTGCTTCATACTTATTAACAGCTCCAAACAAAAGCGTCACCCCAGTGCATTACGGGAATCAGGTAATTTAATTGTATAGTGCTGGGCAGAATTTCAGTGGTGCTGATCACCTTTGACCTTGATGAGACCTGTGGCTGTTCAGTGCTTTTGATAGGATAGACAGTCTAATGCTTAGGGTGCTACCTTGGACTGAAGGGAGTTGTATTCACTTTGCTGCTCTACCCCAGCCTTTCTCTTGGGCAAATCACTTAGGGGCCAGAACCTCAATGGTATTTAGGATCCTAATTACCACTGAAATCAGCTTAAAATGCCTTTGCAGGTCTGGGCCTTAGTTCCTATCTGAACAATGGGGATAAGCGAGGTTGTGAGGATAAACCTGTTAAAGATTGTGAGGCACGAAGTTTCTATGATAATAAGTGCCTCAGATAGATAGTAACCATGAGCCTCAGGCCCAGAGGGTACATCTACACTGCAAAGAAAAACCCGCAGTTCTGAGTGTCAGATCCTGGGTCTTGGGCTTGGGTTGTGGGGCTAAAAATGACTGTGTAGATGTTCCCGCTCGGGCTGGAGCCTGGACTCCAAGACCCACCTTTTCTTTCTGGGTTTCAGAGTCCAGGATCCAGCCTGAGCCTGAGTGTCTCCATTGCTATTTTTAGCCCTACAGCCTGAGCCTTGCATGCCCGAGTCCATTGACCCAGGCTGCGAGATGTGGTGCTGTGGGTTTTTCTTTGCAGTGTAGACATGCTCAAAAAGACCCAGACCTAAAGTTTGGAGAGGTTCAGTTCAAGGGGTTTGGTTTGCCTGTTACTAAGTATAGTGTTCAGCTGTGCATTCTGGATCCTGATCAAAACTTTCTTCAATCTCAGGGTAGTTTGATGTAAGGTTTTGGTTCTTAGTATTCCGTGCTCAGCTGAAAGGTTCTGTGGGCATAAGCAAATGGTGTGAGTTTGTTGAACAAAGGCTTGGTCAAGTGAGGGAAAACCTGTGAAATTCTGCAAAAAAACAAAACAAAACAAAAATTCTGGTAAGGCTCCACAGTGCAACACAATTTGCATTGTGCTGTATGGATGTGAGCATGCATGCTTATATGCTGGGCCCGGGTAATATTCATCACGTACCATTTTATGTTGTTGTGCTCTCACACAAGCACAGGGAAATTCTGTCACAAGCATTGCCAGCATGGTACAACTAGTACAAGTGTCCGTTATCCAGTTAGAAGCACTTCATATTTGGATCTGTCGATGCATGAAACAGTGAACTTCCTGAAGCAGATACGAATGTAGAAACAAATTCTCTACCTTAGAAGGACATGGTGCATTCCCCACTTCTGCAAGACAGCAAAAGCCAATGTAGGTCCGACAGGTTGTCATTGCTCTATCTAGCTGTCTCCCACAAGCTGTTACATTTTTAAAATGGAGCCGGATGGTACTTAAAAGGTGAGAAATTCTTTCCTGCCTTTGAAAATATCAGAGAGGCAGAGAAATCACTTCTAATCCGATCCTTACAATCAAATGGCCTGGCTGATCGCTCTAAGCAGAGTAACAGGGAACACAGCAGTACCAATCAGAAATGGGCTTTGGAGAATAAGATTTGAGCCATGTACCTGAATGATCACTAAAGCTCACTTTCGCAGTATGCCGTACAGTTTCTAACGGTGGGTTTTGAATACCTGTGGACGTTGGATACTTACCTTGCAAACTCTGAGTAATCACTATAGTTGACACTGGCCTATATTTACAGAGTTCATCTGGATGGTAGACCCTCGAAACAGTGTGTTCAAAATCTATAACCATTAACAGTCTTCTCATGTATACAGTCTGTGTACAGTATACCCATCATTTATAGCAGTGACAACTAGCCATGCCAGAGTGGTGGGTCTCTCAACATTTCTGTCCACAACTCCAATTTTCGGAGGATTTTATATTAATTTAAAAATAAATGTTAATTTCTACAGGCAATGTCAACTGGAAATCTCAGCCCAGTAGCCAATTTTTCATTTTTCTGTGCCCCACAACAGTTTACCATTTAAAAAATAAAGGAATAGAGGAGGGAAAAAACAGCAAAATCCTCAGCAAAAGGGCTATTTTATAGTTGGATAGGCAATGCATGATAAAGGCCAGATCATCAGCTGGTGTAAATCGGCAAAACTCCACTGAAATCAATAGAGCTGTGCTGATCCACACCAACTGAGGATCTGGCCCCAGGTGTTTGGTTTTGTTGATCTAGCATATTATACTATTATTCATAGACTGATAGACACATAGACTTTATAGAAGCGACCGTCACTATAATCTAGTCTGACCTGCACATTACAGGCCACAGAACCTCACCCACCCTTTCCTGTAACAGACCCCTAACCTCTGGCTGAGTTACTGAAGTCCTTAAATCCTGATTTAAAGGCTCCAAATTACAGAGACTCTACCATTAACTCTAGTTCAAACCAGCAAGTGACCCAGGTCCCATGATACAGAAGAAGGTGAAACCTCCCCAGGTCTCTGCCAGTCTGACCCAGGGAAAAAGCATGAGCCAAAGTGTTTGCAGCATCTGAGCCTTAGAGGAGAAGAATACATATGTACAAGGTAGAGCTGGTTGCAGATTGTCATTTGAAATATTTTTTCCCCCTCAATTTAAAATGGACTAAACAAAAGTGTTCGCAAAATAATTCAATTTTTTGTTAAGAATAGGTAGGTAGCATTCCTTCTCAGATCTGAACCTTAGAGTTCAGAAAATGAGATACTAGCACCTGAATCCTCTAAGCTTAATTACCAGCTTAGATCTGATAGCGCTGCCACCACCCAAAAATATAGTGTTTTGGGGCACTCTGACATCCCCAGCCTTCCCTGGGGACCCCAAGAACCCAGATCCCTTGGGTTCTTAAAACAAGGAGAAATAACCCATTCCCCACCTTTCCCCCTCCCAGAATTTCCCTCCCTGGGTTATCCTGAGAGATACTGATCCAAACTCTTAAATCACCATACAGAGAAGCATCTACCTTCCTTTCCACAAAGAGGCAAACAGATTCAAGGAAAACAAAGAGAGATTCTATCTCTCCCCCTCCCATTTCCCCCCCACCCGTCCTGGTGAGTTATCCCAATCCCCTGGAATAACACAAGGGAAACAAGGGGAAAAAATCAATCAGGTTCTCTAAAAAAAGAAATCTTTTAATAGAAGAAAGGAAAAAGTAAAGAATTATCTCTGTAACTTCAAGATGTAAATATTACAGGGTCCTATAGCTTACAGACACCAGAAAGAGACTTTCCCCCCAGTACCAATACAAATCAAAATATTCCCAGCAACTACACATATAAAAGTTAACCAGCCAGATCCACAACTGCAAATAGAGT
The DNA here is from genome assembly GCF_007399415.2 of Gopherus evgoodei. Taxonomy (NCBI): domain Eukaryota; kingdom Metazoa; phylum Chordata; order Testudines; family Testudinidae; genus Gopherus; species Gopherus evgoodei. The sequence goes on along the minus strand of NC_044336.1, from coordinate 8,433,685 downwards.
AAAACAATCAAAAAGCCTAAACCACCTGTTTTTACTTACTATTTGAAAAGAAACTTAGAGAGCCTGTAGTAATGTCTGGTCTCTCTCAGACCCTCCGAGAGAAGAACACACAATGGACAAAGAACACACACAAAAGCTTCCCTCCACCCAAATTTAAAAGTATCTTGTCTTCTGATTGGTCTTCTGGTCAGGTGTCCAGTTCCCTGCTTGTAACCCTTTACAGGTACAAGAGACATTAACCCTTAACAATCTGTTTATGACACCTGCAAAGAGAAAATTTTTAGTTGCCAAACAAAAAAAAGAAAATGAAAACAATTTTTCAACAAAAACCTGAAACATTTTGAAGAAAATGCTCCATCATAATATATGACTGGAGACTCCAGAACAGTGACTTGCTGCTAATATTTTTATCAGAAAACTCCTGCAAATATGTTCCACCTTTAGATTATGCTACATTCCATATATTGGGGTGCATTTGTTTCACAGAAGGGTTGTGTAAAGGCTAAGGAATCTAGTTATTCGTTTTCTCGTTTAAGCACAAAAAGCTTTCTCATAACAGATGTGACAACCATACATGGAGTTGCACTTTCTTTCATCCTTTCCAGATCGAGGATATTGCCCAAGCTCTTTGAGAATGTAGCACAGTGTATAGCTTTGCCTGGAAGAAGGTGGTGTGGACAACTTGAGGGAGTTCCCATGGAGAACACCTTCCAAAAATACCTGCCTTTGGTGCAGTCTGACCCATACCGAAGGCCATTTAATTGCTGGTGATCATCAGGTCTAGTAGGAGTCTTTGGCAGCAGGAATGACTCCATCAGAAGAAGGGAAATCAACTCCACTGTCCCTTCAGTTTGAGGCCTGAATTTTTGCATTACCTCAGGAGCCTCTTACAGTAGACAAATATAAACTGTGGAAAGCAGAGGAGACCCACTCCTAGGAATGCCTCATCATCAGTATTCATGAGCACTCAGAACAATAGAGGCAAAGAGTGCGCACTCAAATACCTCTCTCATAGTGGGACATGGAGATGGTTGGAAACTTTCCGATGGATCGTTTTTCTGTCAGAAATCGCCTTTTCGTCAGAATCAACACTTCTTGCAGGAGTGTGTCTATGTAATGAAATTTCATTTCAGTGGGAAAGAAAGCATTCTTGATAAGGTTAAAATGTTTCATGTTGACATTTTTGGAATGGGATGTTCCAGTTTTACATTCTGAATTTTTTTGTAATATATTTTAATTTCTTAAAGGAAAATTAAATAATGTCAAAATCGAAATGTCATGTTTCAATCTTATCTAAACAAAATACTTTAACTCAAAATGATTAAAACACAACAAACAAACAAAGTCAACAACAGTAACAATGAATACAAATTTTAAAATTGTGAAATTTCTTGCAAAATGGAAATTCTGGTTCCCACAAAGCTCTAGTGGGACACAGAGGCATGTGTTTATATGCATGCAAATAAACGTCCACAGACTAGATCATGATTTCCCCCTCTGATGAATGTGTATGATCAACAATTCATATTAGAACACAAGAATGGCCATACTGGTTCAGACCAAAGGTCCATCTAGCCCAGTATCCTGTCTTCTGACAGTGACCAATGCCAGGTGCCCCAGGGGGAATGAACAGAACAGGTAATCATCAAGTGATCCAGCATCTGTCTCTAATTCCCAGCTTCTGGCAAACAGAGGCTAGGGACACTTAAGAGCACGGTTTTGCATCCCTGCCCATCCTGGCTAATAGCCATTGATGGACCTATCCTCCATGAATTTATCTGGTTCTTTTTTGAATCCTATTATAGTCTTGGCTTTCACATATTATGCAGCTCAGGCTACTGTGAATCCATAAGAGGACATGGCACAACAGTCACAGCATTCACTTTCAGATGCTGTAAGTGCATATTAAAAGTAATACACAACACATTTCTAAAACTTAACAATGGGGCCTCATTGATGGGGCACAGGGGGAAAAGGAGGCATGGTGGGCTGAAATCATATTATTTTATTTGATTGAAATAATGATTGTGATTTGACACTATAGTTATCAGGTTCTGTAGTCAAGTTAAAATCTACATCCCAGCCACAAATCTCCAAGAAAGGAGCTTTATAATAGTTTTGCTCAAACCCTACCTATATGTCCAAAGACACTATAGGTCATGAATATACAGTGGATAAAATCAGAAAGGCATCTGTTGTATTTGTAATTGAATGTTGTGGAAGGAGAGGGGATTATAATCCCATAAGAATTTTTAACTACCTGGGTATAATAATTTTGTGGGCCTCTTCTGAAAAATCAGAGATGTCATTGAGGCGGGTAAATGAAATCACCACTGAAGAGACTACCTCCATAAAAGCCCCTTTCCTGTTTTAATTCTGGCTATAGTCCAGTAATGATTATTTTCGTTTGTTGCAATAATTCATAAAGACACACAACAGCTATGGAACATGTAATTTTCTACAAAAGATCACCCTGTATAGCTCTACTATAACTTGCATGGTCACATACAGATGGCCTCCCAACTGGAGTGCGATGCAATGCCTGAAGATTAGTGCAACTGAAAATATATATTTGATTGAGTTTGCTGAATTCGCTGCTACATTTTCCAAATGCTTTGCACGCAGAATGAATCAACATCAACATGTGTGTCCTACTTGTGCCGTGATGTAGGAAGCAAGAGCCATGAACAATACTTGCAGTAGATGGATGGTTAATAGGAAAGCAAGCAAAATTTATTTGTCTGTGTGCAAATGCAACCAGGAAAGGAATTAAAATTATGATATGTTGCCATGGTAATCGAATCCCAGGATTTGGCTTAGAGGAATAGTAGGGCTGTAGCTGAATGCTCATGAATTCCTCAGTAGGCTTTTCAATACTCCGTTTCCTTTAAATGAAATTGGAGAAAGACTTGCAGTTCATAGTGGGGATAAAAATTTTATGAAGCTAAATCTAGGCAGTGCTTTAGTGTCAGTCAGCATTAACCCGCAGCATGAACACATAAATAATTGAGATTTCAAATACCCTAGTGCTCCTGATTAGAGTACTCGCAGAGCTCAAAAGCTGGAGCTAGGTGAAGAGCCTAGTGCAGCTTGTGAGCACTTTATGGAAGTCTGAGTGTTCTCACATGCTGCACCATGGGTTGGTTTGAAAATGTCCTGCTATAGAGCCTTCTGCTGCCCTTTATTGATACAGAATTTAACCAACAAAAATCTAATAGTGTTTTACAGACATCCCTTGATCTGCATTGGGATTGAAGGTGGGTTTAACTACTAGCAAAGTATTCGAATTGTACTGCTCTTTTCTTCAGAGATTCTCCTAGTTTATCTTTCTCCCAGCGGCTTAGAACTTGGAGTGGATTTGCATAGGATGCAATCTGCATTTAACCCAAGGTACTGTTGGAAAGCCTAGGGGACACAATAGCCATTTGCTGTTGCTGAAGACAGAATGCATGTTAACCCTTCGGATACTGGCCATTTTTCAGGCTGTCAGCGGAAGTGTGGTGAGAGACTGGGATTTCTACCTGTGAAACCAGCTGCCGATTGTTGATGAATAGAGTGAGCAGAAGGTCACAATGATCTGACAGTGAAACCTGGGGAAAAACCCAGAAACAAAATAAGTATTTTATCAAGGGACTGCTCAGTGCGCAAGAAACATTCTGTCCTTACAGTACTGCAGGCTAGGAATGAATTGTTTTACTCAACTATATACAGAGTGGGGGGAAACACACTAACTGAACAGGAAGTAAGAGAGAAGGCGGAGCATGCTGTCAGCCCCTAATATTCTGAGTAAGTCAGTTAAATCCTTGGTGACTACTTTACTACATATTGCTAGTCATCTCTGATCAGAGAAGGATCCATTTATTTTTAAGTTTTGACCAAAATTGTATTTTTCCAACAAGATTTTTCTTCCTTCCACAGTCAGAGTTTCTTCCTCTGCTGGACTGGGCTGAACAGGTCTCCCCTGACTTACAAATTCCTCGTCTCCTCATGCAGCCAGTTCTTGATGTTCTATAGTACCCTACAGTAACAGTCCAAACCCCTGCTCCTTAAAAATAGTCGCAGGGACAGCTGGTTGAAAAATGGTGCGTGTGTCTTGCAAGAGAACTTAAAATGTTGTTGGTGTTAATTCACCAAAAATTTAATTTTTAAACATGAATAAAGCAAAAATTGACCCCCCCATTTTGTTTTCTTCAATGTTTGCTTTCAACAGTCTCCCCTCCATCTTTTTTTGCCTTTTCTCTTCCTATCACCTTTTTCAGGGGCAAAGTGGGAAAAGGGGAGTATGATGGGGCATATACCCGACCCTGGAACTAAGAGATAGAGCTCCAGAGCTTAGTCAAAGTGCCTGGACACACCTGGAGGGTAGGGGAGGCCCAACTGAAGATGAAGCCCAGCTGGGAGAGGAACAGGGTGATGAGTATAAAGGGAGGAAGCTCAGAGGCAAAGGGACTGCAGGAAGAAGAACTTACAGCCCTTTTTGGTTGCCACACTGTGGAGGAAAAGCCTGGAGAGGTGCAGATGTATAGTAAGCCGAGCGAGGGGCCTGAAGGAAGGCCAAACTAGGGAGAAGTGCAAGGAGGCAGTGAGACACTTGAGGAGTAGATCTTTGCTGGTTGCCACAGGGTCCCTGGACTGGAGCCCAGAGGCGGGGCTTGGGGTGCTCAGCCAACCACTGGGAAAGGTAGGACAGAAGCACCCTGACACAAAGGAAAGGGGAGGGAGGTCTGTGGAGCAAAGCCAGGTAGGGGGCAAAGAATTATGTTTATTTGAGTTTAGTTTACTGTTTATCCCAGGAGGGGAGAGATGTTAAAGTGACATGGGCAGGGGGATGAGGTACAAGAAGAGACAGACCACTGCAGAGCTGAGGTGACCCTCAGCAAGGGACGCTAGATGAAAGAGCAGCTATGCCACACCCACTGACGAGGGGGCGCTCTGGTGGTGAGTCAGTCCTTCCACAGGGAAGAAAGAGGGGAAATGGGAAAACTCTTGGGGAAGAGAGGAAAAACGGGGGGGAGGGGAATGAAAACTCCCTAAAACTGAAAAAATTGCCAGTTGGATTTGTTTTGTGTTTAAGGAAAAACTGTGAATTTTCAGAAAAGTGTTGTTTTTGATATAAAATGGCCAGTTTTCAAAAGAAAAGAAACTTTTTGGAGGGGAAAAAAGTCCCCAGCTGTGGTCAGAGGGGAGAAAGAAATGCCACGGGCCGGTTGTTTTCTTGCTGTTCCCATTTAATAGTAGGTAATAGGAAGAATGCCAACCTGGTGCATCTAACTCAAGCTTACAGCTGTCACAGAGTTGCTAACTGACCCAAGATCTTCTTTCTGTATGAAGGCAGGGTCTCAGGGGCATTCCTGAAGCCAAGTAATTCGAGCATGCCACATGGGCCTGCTGCAGTTCATTTCTGGTAGCAGTCCGGATGCATGTGGTACCACACAAGGTCCATGTGTCAGAAGAGGTTTGCAATCCTCATGCTTGGCTGTGCCTAGCTGGTGAGCGTAATGAATATGATCCAGAGAGAGCAGGTGTACCCTACTTACAGAGGAAAGAGGCGACTAGGTATGAGAATGCTTAAAGACAAATGGAGAGGAGTCATGAAACAGGGCAGGAACACTGGAACACATCAGTCTGTGTGAGGACAATACATGTGCTGCTTTGATGGGGATGCCTAGAAAAACAGGGCAATACATTAAAGACGGAATGTTCAAAGGGGCCTAAGGGAGTTAAACACCCAGCTATCCCTGCAAATGTCTTTGAAAATCCTGGTCTAAACCCGCTACAAAAGATGATTTTCTTCAGGCTGGATCTGTAATTGTTCAGCTGTTCTTTACTCCCTAGCGCAGATGATGTGGAAACCTCATCATAATCCTGAGGTCTCATAAAACTCTCCTGCCTTTTGTAGGGGCTGAGACATTTGCTTTATTAGTACCCTTATGTGGGAGTCCTACTAGTACACGTCTCGTAAATGTAAAGGTGCCTTGAGCACAAACATATCATTTGGTCTTTTGTAAATGAATTTTAGCTGAATTTCATCCTTGGCCAAAAGAATAAAGGTGCAAGAATTGCCTGTTGCAGTGACTGTTGTTGCAGTATTAATTAGTTAAACTTTGTGAAGTGCTTTTGTAGATGAAAAGTGCACTGCTAGGTATGTGTTAAGCAACATTAACAATGTAGTTCAGCATAAATGAAAACAATGTGGGGTTTTAGCTGTTAGACTGATTTAAGAGGATGCATTTCAAGTGCCTACACATTAAAAATAAGTAGAGTGGGGTCTTCTCCAGACTGTACCTTGCTGTCCTCCATGGATCTTTCCAGCAAGGTCTTCTTTCATCTCTTTTTAACATGATTCTTGCAAGACTTGTCTCAGCATTGTTAGTCAGTCAGGAGCATTCAGGGTGGTTATCTTATTTCAGGAGGTTAATAGTAGCCTCAAAACTTCCAAGAACAGTGATGATTTTTGTGACCTAGTTTCACTCAGGACCCTTTAACATGCAAAGACATAGTGTTAAAGTAAAACAGCTAATACTGGAAGTGGAACGCTGCCACGTGTCCTGCCTTTGCATGTACTGGCTCTAGAGAATCTAGATAAGCCTGGCCTGGATGCTTCAGGGGTACCCTCCATTTTGAGGAAAGCAGAAGAGATCTTTGGAATCCCTCTCAATAAAGAATAGTCTGATTCCCACACCACTTTAATTAGAACGCATCTTCTGATGCAAAGGGATGTAGCCTAGGGACGAGTGGACCTCATAGAATCTGAGGGTTCATGAGCCATTTTGTATATGGGGTCGTGGCAGGGAGGTGGATTGTAGTCCTGGACCTCTTTTCATTGGGTGTTTTCTCTTCAAGGATGATTCAATTTTTTTGTTTTTAAATTGTGTGAGTTGATGGAATGGTTCCTCTGGTGGTAACAGTCAAACAGAATAGTCTGGAAGGCGGTAGGGATGTTGAGAGGAAGGGAAGTGTGTGGTGAACCATCAAAGATTGAGAGAACGTCAAAGTTCAAAAATGTCTTCAAATTTATAGGAACTAAAATCTCTTTGCCAGCAACACTGGGCAGAAGGCTTATGAGAAGAGGACTTCTCATGGGAAGCAGCTGCTTCCTGCTTTTGAATTGAACAGAAATATCCTAGTGGAAGAACTGTCTTCCTTGCAGTAAGACCAAGCGTCTGGATAGAGCCAGGAAGTGCCAAAAGTCCAAAGTTCTGTTTTGGAAGGCAAAACTGGGGCTCAATTCAGATGAAAACTTTAACTGGCTTATTCAAACCGAAGGGGGAAATATGCCTTTTATTTGCCAGCAGCTTATTGAACTTTTTTTGAGCAGTCCCTTTCACCTCTTGCCTGTCCGGCTGCAGTGATTCTGTGGACTCATGAGGTAAGTGATTCTGCTTGGCAGCTTACTTTGCAGATCATGAGAAAATAAACACAAGTGTATGCTTCTGGCTCTTTCTTTCTTTGGCTGCATTTGGGCAGCCTCTACCCTGTCATGTGACTTTCTTCTTGTGTATGAGGTGATTGTCTGTGAGTAAAGTCTATTTATGGTTTCAGTTCCACTGTGTATGTGTGTGGATTTTTTTTAAGCTGCCTGCCATAAAACAATTTTTTTAAAAAAACACTGCCTCCTCGTCCTCCCTTCTGTGCTACTGCGAGCCAAAATATGGTGACTATGACTCTTTCAGTGCAATGGAAATCTTTAAAGGTTCTGCTATATAATGGTGGACCAGGACTTCTATCTGAAACTTTATCTTTATCTTCTGGAGACTAGATCTGAATGATTTCCTGATTTTTAAAACAGGTTGAAAAAATGGAAAAGTAGTTTTGAAATTTTAAAGTCATTTTCTCTTTGCAGGTTTTTTTCTTTTAAATTACAAGATTGTAATGGAAACATATCAAAGTGGTTATCAAACTTTGACTGAATTTTTTTTTTGGCAAAAGAAATTTTTGATAACCATGTTAGTATAATTTTTAGTGAAAATTACAATTTAAAAATTGCTGCCACAAATTTTCTTTTCTCTTCTTTTCTTTTTATTCTAAATATTTTTGACCAATTCTACTGATTGGCATTTTGTCTGCCAAAATCAAAATCAGGTTTCTGCAAAACCAAATCTTGCTCTCTCAAACCTGCCATTAGTTCCATGAGAAAGTAAAGGCCATTAATACTTTAGATGGCTGGCAAAACTCTAATTTCTAGTTCATGTACATGGAATCTCATAGACTCTAGGACTGGAAGGGACCTTGAGAGGTCATCGAGTCCAGTCCCCTGCCCTCATGGCAGGACCAAATACTGTCTAGACCATCCCTAATAGACATTTATCTAACCTACTCTTAAATATCTCCAGAGATGGAGATTCCACAACTTCCCTAGGCAATCTATTTCAGAGTTTAACTACCCTGACAGTTAAGAACTTTTTCCTAATGTCCAACCTAAATCTCCCTTGCTGCAGTTTAAGCCCATTGCTTCTTGTTCTATCATTGGAGGCTAAGGTGAACAAGTTTTCTCCCTCCTCCTGATGACACCCTTTTAGATACCTGAAAACTGCTATCATGTCTCCTCTCAGCCCACGTCCAGACTACCCCGCCGTATCGGCGGGTTAAAATCAATTGCTCAGGGATCGATATATCGCGTCTAGTCTAGACGTGATATATCGATCCCCGAGCGCGTTTACATCGATTCCGGAACTCCATCAACCCGAACGGAGTTCCGGAATCGACACGGAGAGCCGCGGACATCGATCCCGTGCCGTCTGGACGGGTGAGTAATTCGATCTTAGATATTCGACTTCAGCTACGTTATTCACGTAGCTGAAGTTGCGTATCTAAGATCGATTTTCCTCCCCTAGTCTGGACGAGGCCTCAGTCTTCTCATTTCCAAACTAAACAAACCCAATTGTTTCAGCCTTCCTTCTGTTCTTTTTGCATTTAGAATAGATGGGATAGGTCCCAAAGGAAGTACTCAGTGTGAAATTAGCTCAGGCTTAGTTGCCAAAAGTAGATATTTTGTGTGAAATTTTATGAACAAAATGAATTTTTGGACTCATTCAAAATTTTCATTGATTTTTTTGATAACATAAATTGAATACAATTTTTGTTTCATTTTAGTTTTCAGCTTAAGTTTTTTCTTCAAGCTGGGAAGAAAATGAAGACTGAAAATGACAACTTTTTTATTTGAAATGAAATGAAACAAATGTTTTTGATAGGAAAGACATATTTCATTTCACTGACAAATCAAAACATTTCAAAGGCAACTTGCCTTTCAAAAGGCAAAAAGTGTTTTGTTGAAAAAGTCCAATGAAAAGGTTTTTGACCATCTATAATACTAATCTTGTTTCCTTCTGGAAACTTACAAGGACTCCTTCAGCTGAAAAATATTCCTTTGGGCATTAAAATAATAGTTTTAAAGAATTTTTAAAGAATCAAAATTCATTAAAGAATGTAGGATGGTTAAGGAAACCTCCATAGGTGATATGACGTTTCACCTCCAGCTCTGCTTGAAGTGTCATTCAGTATCTGAGCAGATACTGCAGGTCCACAGTTCTTGAGGTTAATGAGGCAAATCACTAGAAAATGACTGTTTTTTAATGCTAAAGACTTCCCCAATGTTGAATCCCTTCTCTTGGGTATTTTGTTTTAATCAATGCATGGATGATCATATTAGGTTTGTTTGCTCTCCATTCATGAGCTAACATGGAATTCAGCATTAATGGATGTCTATTAATTATATAGTGTTTTTGTTAACTGAGGCAACATAAGCATGGGAGAGAGGCCAAGGGAATAATAAACGGAGGTTCGTGCCAGCAGTTCGTACTGTGAATTAATGTTGAATGAACTAGTTCAGATCAAACACAAATTAACCTGATCCTTCAGCTCAAACCAAACTTGAACCAACTTTGCAGATTTTAAGTGTTCCCATCATGTCCCTTCCCACCCCCAACATTTTTCATTTTCATCCTTCTGTTCTTCCCAGGACTTCCAGTGGAAGGCCCCAAAGACTCTTGTTGCAGCATCTGGGGTCCAAACTGGAAGCAGGAAGCACTGGAAATCCATGCAATAGAACATTCTTGTAAGGGTGCCAACCTGATGTAGAATTTTAAGGGCCTTGCTTCCAATTTGGTTCATGCAAAATTGATTTTTTGGGGCAAGTTTACTGTCACAAATGACAGTGTCTGGACATATAACTACCTGAGCTTCTTGGAGACTTTTTAACTGCTTCCGAGTTCACAGCTAGGTTTTTGGAACCGAGTAATGGGTCTATTGGCTTGGTGATTCATGGAATTACTGGTTTTCCAGTACAAACTAGCACAGACCAGCAGAATCCAACTTAATCAACATAAATCAATAGAGACTAGTAGAATAATGTTAATGCAGTCTGTTAGTGTCCTGATGTCAGGTAGCTAGATGGCTTCATGCTGTCCCCCCCATTTGCAATTATTTGCTTCTGAAAAATTTGCTTTGCAGCTGGTGGTAAGGCACAAGCCTGAAAGCGAGGAGGGAGATTCTCCCTGCTGTCTGTCTGGGAAGCTCTTTGAAGTGGATTCCAATGGATTGTTATGTTTGCATATATTGATTGTCCAGAGCAAGTCTACACTCATTTTCTGTTGTGGAGCTGGGATCCTGACACTGAATTGCAGCTGCTTTGGGTAAAGCACTTTTAAAGTCTCCTTTTGTTTTGTGCTGGAGCCACTCTTCAGAATGTCCCGGGTGTAAAAGGAGACCGCGAAGGTGAATCCCAGCATTGCAGCATGGCCATCCTGTTGCTTCAGCCCCCAGCATGTGTTTGACTTGGCTAATGTTTCTCTCTTAAGATCGATGAGGGCCCATCCTGTTTGGTTTTCTCTGAAGATAAAATAACCCCCTGCCCCACCCTCCCGGGATTAGGTTCCAGGTTGGAGCAATCCAGCTGTGAAAAAGGACAGGTGCGGGCTGCTAGGAAGAAAGGCGCCCCGACTGCTCCTGCATGCGTGTGTTGTTCTTGTGCGAGACGAACTATCTCCATGAACATTCCAATTAGTGGGGCTTTTGTTACCATGGCTGGTTGACAGGCCATGAATGTTGAAAAGAATATGGCTGGGGGGTGGAACCAATCCCAATGCAGGAATAAGTGAAGATATTCTTTGTGGGCTCGTGTGAAGCATGGTGGAGGTATAACAGGCCTGGGGAAGGGTAGAGAAGGGGCAACGGGGATTCCAGGGAGAAGCTTGATTAAAATGGGCAAATATTTTTGTCCTGTGTAGTTGGGCTACATTCCTGATTTGGCTGCATGCATGTTTCTTTCCTTTGACTCTCCTCTTTCCCACCCTTGGTTTGGCCTTGGCCTCTCTATGAAAGATTTGTTCCCTGTGAAAGGGAGAAGGAATTTCCTGCAGCTTTTGTTATATTTTTAAAATGGTAAAATATAAAACCACCAAGACTCTGAACTGGTAGAACTGCAACTATGCCCCAAGTGCCTGCAAAGCAACCATGAACATGAATGTCCCATCAGTCAGTAATTCAAGCTTTCCTTAAACTGTGGTAATCATGGTGAATGGCCATGTTTAGCTAAAGCAACAGAAAAAAGACTGCACTTGTCTTTTCTAACAGGGAGGATGACATCGAAGTAGCACTTCACTGCACTAGCTCATTTCAGGAATAGAGGCCTTGCTTTCAAGGGCCAGGTCCAAGAAGTTGGATAGGTCAGGGCAAGAAGTGGGTGATAGACTGCAGGGGATTGAGTAGTTGAGATAATCCTCTGAAATTCTGGGTGCTTACAATTAGCATTAGGTGTGGTCTGCTAGCACCTAAAGGACCCAACCAACCAAAGTGGGGATCCCGTTGTGCTGGGAGCTGTACATGCACATAGAAACAGTTCCTGTTCCTGAGAGTTTAACACTTCATTTGCCTGTTTAAATTGTAATGTGCCCTGCCTCATCTCTAAAATGGGAACTGAGGCAGGAGCTCAATCCAGATCTCCCTGAGTCTCGCAGTAGTGTCTGAGGCCTACTTAATGCTAGGAAATTAGGTTGGCATAACTACCTTGCTCAGCAGTATGAAAAATCCACACCCTCTGAATGACCCAGTTAAATTGACATAATCTTGTCAACAGCACTTGGAGGAGGGAATAATTCTCTTGTTGAGTGAGCTACCACCTCTCAGGGAGGTGGATTACCTGAGCGAGAAGCTCTCCCATCAGTGTAGGGAGTGTCTTCAGACTGCCACCCTGCAGCATGTGATGTACAGACAAACCCTCCACCACAAAGAGACTGGTTCATTTTATACTCCAGTAAGACAATGAAGGTTGGGTCCTCACCATTAGGGGGTTGATGCAACTGAAGTAACATACAGCTTGCTTTCTCTCCTCTTTCTATGAGCCAGCTCAGATCCCAATGCTCTGTGTAGACAGAGAGAAAGCATATGCTCAGTTCAAACACACATGCTGGGTCTGAACCTTGAACGTCCCCGGGCTGTACAGGGCAGGCCACTGTTTTTGAAGTCAACTCCAGGTGCTGGAACCAGCTACATGGCAGTTTCCTCTTTTTTTCAAAAAATCCAATTTCTTTCAAGGCAGTGAATGAACTGGGTCAGCTGCGATACCTTTCTGCAATGATCCTGATTTTAAGTGGCATAAATGTTGTCCTAGGAAAGCTTTTTGAGATATAAATGCTACTTTACACTTACTATTTTCTGCACTGCTGTTTATTCCAGACTGCCACACGTTAAACCAGATTCCTATTCTGCAAACATTATTGCTACTGTACAGACAGACTCTTTAAAAATACCCTCTCCCCTGCTGTGCAAAGTTGCTATAACCATTCGGTGCTTGGGAGAACAAAGACAAGGCAATCTCTGCTGTTCCTTTCTAACTCAAGCCAACTAGGCAGAGAAATTCACAAACTAAGTTTCAATGCATCTTTTGTGTTACATGTATGACATTTCATACAGCTATGGATAAGAGCACAGAGATGCCACATAATACAAGTTAACCAGTGGAGCTCACTGCTACTATATATTATTGAGACCAAGAGCTCAAAAAGACTGGGTTTTATTTGTCGGATTCAACTAGGGCCAGATTTCTGCTTGCAGCATCTACTAAGCCCTACTCAAGGAATCTCAAGGGTGTTTGCAATTCCATGCTGTCTTCTCATCAGGGCATCTGTTTAGCTAGAGGCTTGAATGAAACTCCCAGTCACGAACACCAGCACAACTTTCAGGGGGAAGGATGATCTTGTGGTTAAGGCCCTTGACTGGGACTCAAAAGATCTGTGTTTGCTTCCCAGGATCCGCCATTGTAAACTTTGGCAAATCCCCTCTGTTTCCTATCTGTGACATAATGATAAAAATGTTACCTTTTCTCCATACTTTGTCTGTCTCCTCTATCTAGTCTGTAAGCGTTTTGTAGCGAGGAGTGTCTCTTACTCTGTGCATGCACAAAGCTCAGCAGCACAATGTGGCCTCTAGATGCTAATGTGATACAAATAATAAAAAGAGCAGTGTATATAAGTCAGAAGAACAATATGCATTGTTTATACATTTCCTAGATCATATAAAGGCAGTATGGCTTAGTGGATAGGGCATTGCACTAGGACTTAGGAAACCTGGGCTCAGTTCTTGGCTCTGTCACTGGCTTGCTGGGTGACTACAAGCAGGTCTTGTTGCCTTTCTGTGCCTCAGTTTTCCCATCTGGAAAATGGGAACGATGATTCCAATGTCCTTTGTAAAGTGTTTGAGATTGGTGGATGACAATGGTGTATAAGAGCTAGGTGGTGTTATTTCTGAACATAGAGCTAAAGAGGTTTTCCCCTCTTATACAATTACTGTAATACAAAATAAAAGCAATTAGGGCTGACTGAAAAATGGTATTTCCTGGAGGAGGAAAAAGCAAACAAACAAACTCCCAACAATAAAATTTTTAGAATAAATGAAATTTTTTTGTAGAAAATTTTCAACTTTTAGAAATTTTTTCATTGAAATGAAAGAAACATTCATTTTGATTTGCTTTGATTCTAAGTGAAGCAAAGTATTCCTGGTTTTCTCCTCACCCCCCTTTACTCCTCTCCCCCAGTAGAAAGGGAGGCAGGGAGGGAAAACGGAGTTAGGGCCAGGGGAAGGAGCCAAAAATGAAAGAGAAAATTGTCATTTCAATTAGAATTGAGTTGACTTGTTTCATTTTGTTTCCATGAAAAAGTGACTTCAATGAAAATATCGGGTGATTATGAATATGTTTGTATAATCTGAAAAAGCCATTTTAAAAAAAGTTTTTGATGAAAAAATTTTGACCACTTCAAAAAGCAAGAATCTATGCATAGGTTTACACTGCATTCTTTTGGGGGCATATAAAGTACATACATGGATAGTTTCCCCCTCCACACAAACAACCCACACCACCTCCAAATGCAGGGGGGAGGCAGTGGGGAAAGGCTCTCCCTCCTGCCAGTCCTTGGTTGACACATGTAGCTGCACACCCTCAGCTTTTCACTGTGGCATGTAGCTACATGTACCCTATATACCATTGCCAGAGGGGTGTAGTATAGATGTAGCCTAAGGATGTGTCTACATTTTGAGCTGGAAGGTGACCTCCCCGCTCAAGTTAGCACAGTAAAAATAGTGTAGCTGGGGCAGTGCAAGCATCAGGAGGGGCTGGCTGCCCCGAGTACATATCTAGCCTCTTGGTTGGAATCGTACGTAGGGTGGCTATCCTCTCCTGCTGCTCGCACGGCCATGGCTATGCTCTATTTTTAGCATGCTAGCTCCATCAGAGCTGGTGTGGGTATGTCTCCTCAAGCTGGGAATTCCAGCCCAACAGGAAGTGCAGATTTGCCCTAAACGTCTGTCTAGATTAGGAAAAGTGGTGAGATTTAATTGGGGCTAACTAATATGTTAGCAAAACTTGATCAAGGGGTAAAATTTTTAAAAGCTCCTAAGTCCCACTTTCAAAAGAAATGTAGGACATGCAGGCTCTCTTCAGTGTCTTGTGACATGCTACTGTGGGTGTAGATTTATACCCCTGTGTGCCGCAAATGAACTGTCCATGTGAACCCTGCTGCCATGCACTAGAAGTTCTCCAGGGCCCTTTGAGCTATTCTGCTGTTCAGCTGGCATTGGGCAGTGTGCATAAAGGAACTTCCAGTGTGCAGAAGCAGGGTCTGCACGGGCACTTGGTGCCAACTGTCTAATCACACAAACCCAAACACCCTCCTTGCTCCACCCCTTTCTGAGGCCCCGCCCTGCTCACTCCATTCCCCCTTCCCTTTGTCACTTGCTCTCCCCCACCTTCACTCACTTTCACCGGGCTGGGGTAGGAGGCTGGGGTGCTGGAGGGGGCTTTGGGCTGAGCCTGGGGCAGGGGGTTGGGGTACAGGAGCGGATGAGGGTTCTGGGAGGGAGTTTGGGTTCAGAAGGGGGCTCAGGGCTGCAGCATGGGGTTGACGTGTGGAAGGGGGTTGGGGTACTGGCTCTGGGAGGGGGCTCAGGGCTGGGGCAGGGGGTTGGGGTGCAGGAGTGAGTGAGGGTGTGGGCTGCAACTGAATAGCACTTACCTTGAGCAGCTCCCAGTTGGTGGCACAGTGGGGCTAAGGCAGGCTCCCTGCCTTCCCTGGTCCCATGCCATTCCCAGAAGCAGCGGGCATGTCCCTGGGGGGTGGGCAGAGGGCTCTCTGCTGCCCCTGCCTGCAGGCACGCCCCCTGCTCCTGCAGCTCCCATTGGCCGCAGTTCCTGGACAATGAGAGCTGTGGAATCAGCACTTGGGGTGAGAGCAGCGTGGGGAGACCCCCCTGTCTGCCACAGGGGCCTCAAGGGTGTGCTGGCCACTTCTGGGAGTGGAGTGGAGCAGAGAAAGGGCAGGTAGGAAGCCTGCCTTAGCCCCTCTGCACTGTGGGACTTTTAGTGGCCTAAAATCTCCCTGTTTGGCTTCCGTAGCCTCCAGGAAATAGAGCCCAATTCTGGGAGCCCCCCAGCCAAATTGGGAGGGTTGGCAACCCTAGCTGGTGCATGGCAGGCTCGTGTGCTGTCAGTTTACATCCCGACTTGCCATGCACTAGACAAGCCTTAGATCACATTGAACATGAATGACATTTAGGCTCTCCCTATACCTAAATACCTTTTAAAAATCTGCCCCTCAAGGGTCTATCTGTATCTTCAGCTGCCTAAATACCTTTGAATGTGCCTAATGTGCCGCATCTCTTTTGTAGTGGAACTTACAGTTCCAAGTAGAGCTGGTCAGATCATATTTGCTGAAATGTGCTGTTCCATCAAAGCCAAAATGTTTTGGTGTAGCCTGGTAGTTAGTACCCTAGCTTGGGGTGGGGTTGGGGGAATCCAGGTTCAAGTCCTTGCTCTGCCTGATTTAGAGTGATTTTGGGAGGGGAAAACTCTGATGCAGGTGGTACAGGCACTTGAACTTGGCTATCCCAGGCCAATGCTTACCACCGGCACAATATAGAATGTAGGTATTGCTCTATAAACCTGCCTGAATCGAAAAGCTCAGAAACCCACATGGTGACACAACTGCATAGTCAGGGAAAGGTTTTGGGTTTTGTTCCAATGCAGAAAGAAAACCTATTTCAAAGCCTCAAAAGCTACCATGTACCGGCATTGTCATCTTCCGAACATCTCTGCGCTCTGTCATGGAGGCATTCCCAGTGGAGATGCATCTCTATTTAGCTAGTCCAGCCATAGTGTGATTTAGCTGGTTATGTGTTAGCCCTGCCTCTCCCGAGGCCAGTTAAATCAAGAGAAAAGGTGTTACCCTGCATCTAGGTAAGGAAACAGTTCTGCGTTGGCCCAGGTGTTTTGACTGTATCTCAGCCCCGTTTCCTAATTGGGACATCTTTTATCTTCCGTCTGATGTAGCAAGCAATACAGGAATAAAAATAGTGCATTGTTTTAAAGGTAGAAAATCAATTTTCTGGATTCTTGTAAAGAAGTGGATGTGGTTTTGAGCTTTTGAATGCAATTTCCCTTAATCCAGTGGGAATTTAGTTTAAAATTAACACTATTTTTAGACACGATGGGACAACGTCAAAGCAGAGGGATCCAAGTTGCTCTTACTGGCGCCTTTTCTTGAGCTTTCTGCTGAAAGATCAGATAGTGTATAATTAATGTCACCATTTGGCATAATCACAGGCATGCAGGCATGCCAAAATGTAAAAAGTGCATTGCGAAGTCAGGATATTGGATCCCGTCAATATAAACAATCGTACTTCTGTGTTTGAAAGTTCACAGTTGGGGAGTTCAAATCAACCTCTGAAGTTTGCTCCAGATTAAACTCCTCCATTTTTAATTGGTTCCTTCATGGAGGACCTCATGTCAAGGAAAAGTAACACTAAACCCATTTAAATATACATAATAATTGTCCCACTGCTTCAGTCATTGTCATTGGGGTAAAACATTAACATCCTTTTATGGGCTTAAGCATTTGCTTGGTTTAGTTTTTGCTTCAGTCCAACAACTTTAAAGGCTAATGAGTTAAGAATTGCCCAGGGTGTTAATGGGGCTGCTAAGTTTCTTTAATGATTGGTATAGTTCCTAAAGGGAAGAAACAAAACTGAAGGAGGCTCCCTGGGGGAGGGGCATAAGGACACAAAGGGTTGAGTGGGGGACTTGGTGAAAAGGACTGTTGCTTTCACACAGTTAGGTGTTTAAAGGAAGACAAATCCTGGATCCAGCTGACTAATTTTGGCTAATTGCAACCTGCATGGGTCAAGGCCTGGAGGCCTCACTGCTGTTAGGTCAGGGCAGCATCCATCACAGTGCTCTTCTGTGAACAGTGGCCTGGCCGCAGCCTTGGACAACGGAGACACAATGGAAGGTTGAGCTGGCTTGACAAAAACCATTCTTCACAAGAGATTCTATCACACCCATTTGTCCTGGCTTCCTTTTCTGACTGCTGGAGAGGCCAGTCAAGAAACTGCCTAGATGGATTGAAATCTAATAAGGTCTTATTTCTCTTCTGACTGCAGGTCCAATTCATCATTATGGAGCCCTA
Organism: Gopherus evgoodei; assembly: GCF_007399415.2. Classification (NCBI taxonomy): domain Eukaryota; kingdom Metazoa; phylum Chordata; order Testudines; family Testudinidae; genus Gopherus; species Gopherus evgoodei. The sequence continues at coordinate 8,415,734 of NC_044336.1, read as the reverse complement.
TTTTTTTCCACTACATACTAAGATTGATTAGTGGCTGTTCAACCAACACCCGTACCCTACTGGAAACTACAGTTGAAAATTTTCAGCTGGTGCTAGTTGGTAAATAGGTTTTTTTTATGCAATAGTGAGGTCAGTGGTTGCTTTGGTCAGCTAGTTCATCTGTGGAAAGCAGTAGAGACCAGTTGAATGATTCTAACTGAGTCTCTTCCATTTCAAAATAAAATGTGGGGAGGGCATTTTTATGGCAACATTTTTACTCCTGCAAAAGATAAAATCTGCTTTTGTTTTTAATGTTGGCTTCTTTCGTTGCTGCCAACAGCAACACGGCGCATGTCTCAATGGAAGATTGTTTCCAATAACTGACCATTATTGAAATTCTTGAACAAGTATAGTTAACGTTTACTTTGAGTCAAAGCACAGCTTTAATAGCATCTATGCTCATTTAACTTTTCACTCCAAAAGCCGTTCATCACACTGAACACTTGTTCCATTGGATTATTTGTTCAGCGGTACATTTTAAACAACCATGGTGTAGTTAATTTAAAAAAATGATTAACTAAGTGAAAAAATGGGACACTGCAAGTGTCCCCAAAATAGTTCAGATGAAAAGCTAGGATTATCTCAGCAAAACTAGGAATTACTGTGACTTTAGAGATGCAGCCCTCATTTTTTAGATACTGCACTTGAAAATATTCATAGATTTTTTTTTTAAGGCCAGAAGTGACTATTGTGAACTGCTTAGCACGGGCCATGGAATTTCACCCAGTAAACTCTGCATCAAACTTTGTTCGTTTGTTTGCACTATGGCACATCTTTTTACCAAGGTGTCCAGTTTTCTTTCTTTAGAGCATCCCCCCCAAAGTTGAACTCCCCCACTGGCAATTCGCTGGTCCTATCCACCGGAAAGTTGGAGTGGAAAAAAAATCACAGGGCCTCTTGAAAACTAAACACAAGACCAAAGTGGCCCTAAAAGAATTTTGACGGAAGATGGAAAAATCCTTTGAGATGGATGTTGAAGGCTGTTGTTTCCCTACTATGTGCTCAGCTTCTGCTAAGTACGTTGCCCTTTGGCATTCACTAAAACCAGCAAATCAAGGAAATGACACTGTGGCATTTATTAACCTCTAGCAGGGATGTTAAACAGAAGAGATTTCACTGAGAGCGGGCCTTAGCTACGCTGTGGGAAATAGCTCATTACAGCTTACCCGGATGTAAAGTGCAATAAAACAGGCTTATTATGAAAATAATACCAGGCGGCAATGCAGTTGCGATTACACATACCTTCGTGTGTAGATTATAGCTGTTTTATGGTTGTTAAAATGTTCATTGTTCTTGAAATTTAGCTCTGCTTTATTCAAAGTTTCACTCCCAGCCACTTACCTTTCTTGGTGTCAAAAGTAAGTTTTCAGATGAGCAGAGAGCCCTTCTCTGGCTCTGCCAGGGGAACACAATTGCTTTGGTGCCTGATGAACCATATGTAGCTGTAAGACAGTGGGGGTCTTCAACCTATGGTCTGTGAACCCTTGGGGGTCTGCAGACTAAGATTTCCAAAAGAGTCTGCGCCTCCATTCAAAATGTTTTAGAAGTCTACAAATGAAAAAAGGTTGAAAACCACGGCTGTCGGAGGGAGGACCTCTCCTTGATTTTGGCTTTGCCAAGCACCAGAGAGCAATTAGGAATTGGATGTTTTTCTGATGTGTTGTTCTCAGTTAGGATCAAAGCAGCAAATTCAAACCCAGGGGGTGCCCCTCCTCACTGTTGATTGAAAATGAAGTTAATTTTACATAGCTTTAGCAGTTGAATTGGATGCCCTCATGAAAATGAGGGAAGAATAGAGCCAATTTGAGCAAGGGCCGACATACCCAGGTGTTGTGCAAGCTCTCCCCATGCACTTCAAACCTGCCTTTCACTTTCACCTCCCTGGCTTTTCACTCCTGGGCTTCTCTGCAAGACAGATAACTAGTCAAGCTGACCTGTATGTCATGTGGCTTTGGGACATGCGTGGAGAGAGAGGAATGAGAGGCCACCAAACTCATTTTCAATTGTGACTTGAGTCATGATTTGAGCCACCAGTGGTCTGAGGTCAAAGGCTGGCACACTAACTCCCAGATGCCCTAATGAAAGCTCTTAGAGAAAAGATTTACCTCTTGCTACTGATCCTAAGCAGGGTGTGAACATGCCCCCTCCTGTGGAAGAGCTATTGGGGAGAGGTTCTGGTTGGAGGAAAACTCACACAGACTTTCCTCTTAATTCTTCCAAAGCAAAAAGATTCCAGTAAAGCCAGTGTTTCCAGGGATCCTGCATGGACAGCCTATGCTCTGAAACTCCCCCACTCCCCTTTTTTTAGTGTGGGGAGAAGATTCCCTACTTCATGAGGATCCTGGAGCAGTATTTACCTGCCTGGATTCCCTAGGCAGTGTTAATGCATTTGTCCTTCTGGCCCTCCCCTGCCCTACGTCCTCTGTGCTGACCCCTTGGCTATGGAAGATCTTTCTCGGGGCACCTCCGAGGGAATAATCAGCCCCATTGTAATTAAAGCAGTTACAGTAGTTCCACAGCCCATATAAGGAGAGGAGGGTTAAAATATTTGGTGTTGCACATGAGGAGAACAATTGAGAGATCTCATCTGCTCCACACTCCAGTAACTTCCATTGATTTTTAAGGCTAGTCTCATGACAAAATCCAACCCCCATGAGAAATTCACATTCTAGGGCATTTCTAGAAGTGGCAGGTGAGCCTCCAAAGGTCCAGAGATTTCAATAAACACCTAGAAGACTGGATAGTTTTAATTCTTGAGTTTGCAAAATTTGGCGAGTAATAGTGTTAAAATAGCCTTTCTAATGGTACTCTTCACAAGCGGCAAGTATAGAATCACATGAAAATGAAAAGTAATTGGGGTGCAGGGCTGAGCTGCCCAAATTTACTGGGGGGAGGAGGGTTCATTTGAAGTTCAGGTCACTTGTTCCTATGTCGTGTCTCCCCCTCACCAAAAAACAAATTGATTTTTTTCATCCTTGATTTCAAGACCAGTTCTAGACCACAGAGGTTTGACTAATCTGCAGATTTCTCATTCAACTCTTTTGAAGTTTGCTTGTAAGTAGTAGATTCAGTGGACCTTAGTGGGAGATCAGAAGTTCCAAAATTTAATAAGAAAACCTCTTTCAGCCCAGGTTTTTCCACACATGGCTCTAACTTGGATACTGCAGCAAAACCATCTTCATATAAATAGCCTTTGTGGTGTATGGAGAAACATAACAGGTTTGGGTTTCCGATTTGAGTTTGGAGCAAAAGCTTTGGGGAGGGAGCGGATTCTAGTTTAATCCAAACCAAGTTCCACACACTGCAACACATAGAGGGCAAACAGATCATTTGTTTTATTCACATAAAGAATTGAGAAATTCTGCCAGAAGGGAAAGGGCAGATGTAATAATGGTGGTGTCAAGTGGTTTATACATTTGGAAACAGTTTTATATTGGATCAGACCTTTAATTTGCCAATATGTAATCATGCTGCACATTTGGAAAAATTCACTTTTGTATTACATCAGCTTTTGCAATTTTGCAATCACTGTTCTGCTTGGGGAGTTGGGGGTGTTGGGGGTGTGTAGCATTACTTTGTCCTTTAGAGCCCAACTCCTTATTTTACAGCCAGCAAAGCCCAATTTTACACGTTTTCTGGCTCTGTAAGAGAGGAAGAGAAGAACCAAATAAAACAGACCCTTAAGGCTCAGCCTCTGTCTGAAGAGCAGCACGTTTATCTCTGCTTGCTAAGAGTAATAGTATTTCAAAAGACTTTAAGCATGAAGCGATTAATCAAACAGCAACAATAGGGTGTTGCAAAGAGTCTGGCAAAACACAACTGCGAAATGATGCTTTCTGCTCTATTGAAATGCAAATATTCCAAACACCGCCTGGCATTATTTGTTTCTGGGTCTCCTTGTTGTATGCCTATTACCTTCCTTCTCTGATCTTTGGTTAGGTACCGTGCATTTCTGCTTGAGCAAGGGTGCAACAGAATTAAATTGAGATGGGGAGAAGGAATGAAAGGCACTGTGGCTCAATTTACAAACTATTTGCCTCCTGATCATTAGGGAATTTTTTTAGTCTCTCTCTCTCTCTTCTTTTTTTAAAATCCAGTCTGCAGATACCAAAGCAGTGAAATCTTTTTCAGATGTGACAGTTGTAAAGAGTGCTGAGTCAAAATGATTTCATTTTGTTGACAATATTAAAATAAAGCCCCACTGCTGCTTATCCCTTGTTACAACACACACTAAATTCAATTACCTCTGTTCACACAGTCCCTGAACACCCCTCTGCAATCATGGGGAATGGCTCAGTGCATGATGGGAGAGATGTATTTTGTTTTCACCCTGCAGCATGGGGGAGGTTCCTTGAGGAGGCTGAGATACACTAGCATAGCTGCAGGTTTCACATGGAACTCACTCTTTGGGCTATAAAATAGGGCAGGGGCTCTGATGACATGTGACACAAAGGTGGGTGGAGAAAGACATATTCCCCCTCAGCTGAAACAACTCTCAGTGCTCTGGCAGGGAACGTAAGGCCAAGGCCAAGGGTTCGAGCTCAGAGTGCTAATGGGCCAGATGAGCTGTTTGGAGGCACAGCAGAGACCATCATACAGTTGGCAAGAACAATGCTGCTGTGTTTATTACAGCAAAATGGAGCTGGGATGAGGAAATATGCCTCCAAGTAAAGCCCATGTGATTTCTACTGAAAGCTCAGGGCTGGATTGTGGTCTGGACCATGTCTGCCCCAGGGTGTAAGTTGGGTAGGAAATGACTGCTGACTCCCCCACACCCATGCCTTGTCTGCCAGGTGCCAGCTACACAAGCTGAGCCAGACAGGGATGCTGAAGACTTTGCTTCTGATTGCATACCAGCAAAAAAATTACTAACTCTCATGGCGCAAGGGGAGGCTTGGGCTTCAAAAGGGGATCTCTGAGCCACAACACTTCCTGAACTGCTCCGGGCAGTGCAGGTTGCAGAGCACCCCTCACTCAGCGCTGGGCCTAGAGGCACCATCTAGCCCACAAGATGGTCAATGAATAGCCGTGAACCTAGCCAGGAGGGTTATATAGGATAGCAATGAGCTGGGGCAGGGCGTGGGGGGCCTATTGTTATGCCATGTTCTGTTTCCTCAGCAACTGACTTCTCAAAACATGACATTTGCTGCCAAAATCTGCCCTCAGATCCTTAATGACTCTTTGCACTCTTACTGGATGGGAGGATCTCCACCCAATGTACAAACATTAATTATTATTACTATTTACTGACCAAGAATGAGGGCTAACTCCTGACATTCTATCTCAGGTTTTAATCACTCCTGACTGAGGCTAAGCTACTTCAGGATCTCTCTCTCTCTCTCTTTCTCTCTCTCACACACACGTCTGTCTATCACCATTATAGGCGGCACTGGGTGTGCACATAGGCTGGGATCTGGTTGCCCAATTCCCAGCCAAGATTGAAACTCCCACTCATAATGAGATCCAGGCCTTGTCCCTGATGAGCTTGTGAATTCATCCTGGGAGGGAGAGGTGGTATTAGCTCCATGAAGGCAGGTGACATGCCCTATGTTGAACAGTAAGGGCTACTGTCAAACCTGGTGTCATTGGGTGCAACCCCTTTGAAGCCCATGGTGCTGCACCTGATTACATTGACTGAATTAGCCCAAAAGGCTGATATTCAGCTTTCCACATTTGTACTTGAAGCATAGAACCAGCTTTTCTTTCCTATGCTTGAAATTCCAGGGCATGCATATCTGGGGGTATGGCCCATGATGGCTTTTAGTTCTTTTTTTTTTTTTTTTAAGAGAAGGACCAAAATTGATATCGCTTTGGGGATTTACTGCTACCAAGAGTGATTTGTTTTCTCAAAGGCAATACTAATCATCAAGCACCTTGAATGAAATCCTGACCTTACTGAAGTCCATGGCAACCGCCCGTTTGATTTTTATGGAGACAAGATTTTAAATGTCCTCTCAATGGTAGAATTTAGGCCTCTTCTCAATAGATAAAGTTTGGATAAGCATCTAAATGTCTGCGATTTTGTAAACTTGTAACATAAGGTCCATCTATAGTTAGTGTTCAAATCCTGATCATGCTTGGTGACTCACCTGGTAGCTTTCTCCTCTTTTAAACATCCTAAAAACACGACAGTTCAGCATGACTGGAAAACTGGTTAAGCAAACCTCCAAACTGTATTGGACTGGAATGTTTTTTTATCAGGAATGAATTGTATGAAGGAGGACTGGTAATCAAGTGATTTGGGTTGTATTCCCAGTTCTGAGGCAGGTTTTCTGTATGATCTTAGACACATCACCTACCAACTCTGTGTGTCTGTCTCCACATGTGGAAAATTGGGATGAGAATTGAGCTGATTAATTGCTTATTTGCAAACCTTTTTGAAATCCTTGTGTGTAAAAAGTGATGAAAGTGTAACCACAACTGTGCTGTTGGCAGAGGGCTGTGCCTTTCAGGGTTGGGATGGCTGGGATGTTAGAAGTTAGTACTGAGGTGTATTGGCAGAGCTCCGTGGAGCGCAGGAAATGGAACAATAAAGGAATGCCATAGCTCAGGATTGAGGTACATTAGCAGAGAGGTGTGAGGTCCTGAATTGGAGTAGCAGGAGAGGATTAATGTGCAGTGATAGGACTGTGCTGGGGGTACACGACTGGAATAGCAGGGGATGCTGCAAGTCCAGACTGAAGTCAGTATTGAAAGCTTGCATAGTACCTTGGCAGTATTTAGCCTCGTTCTTGCCACTGCTGTTAATCACTCACTCCACTGAATGTACTCAACATTAGCTTTTTAAAGAGAGTTCCAGTAAAAAATGAAATGAGGTGACTTTAACAAAGTTGAGTCTTGTCTTGTCTCGTTGGATGACAGTTTATGTCCATAGTCTCACTTTCATACAGATGCCGAATCTTTCCAGACAGAACGGAGTGGAATAATGACAGAACATGCCCCTTTAACCTACTCTGCATGAGTGTGTAAAATAATACCCCAGACAGATACCCTGAAGGTCTTTATAATTTATTCATTCAACAATTTCTTTTGGTGTACTTAATGTTGTATTTTCCTGGCCAGGGCTGGCATGCGAAGCGTGAGAAATCCTTATGGACAGATGGCTTTGCCTTTTTGAAAACAAACTCAAGTTATCTGCTGAGCGGCTTTAATGAGCTGACTTCTTCTGCAGAGTGCTTCGTGGGTTTAAGGGAATTTGCTGGCTATCTAGCTAAATGTTTAGACTCCCATTAGCTAGGAAATTAAAAAGGGCTAACTCCTGGCATTCTAACTCAGTTTTTAATCACTCCTGACTTAGGCTAAGCAACTTCAGGATCTCTCTATCTCTCTCTCACACACATCTATCTATCCCCATACAGTTCTATGTATCTGTCTGACATTAGAGAGACACGTAACACTATATGTCTAGTTGTTAATATTTCTAAGGTATGTAAATAAGAAAACATACTAATGGATTGTATTTTTCTGTTTGATTTCAATTATGGTTTTGCTCAAAGAAGGCTTTCAGGATTTGACCCAAAGAGAGTAAAATGAAAGCTACAGTGTGCAGACAAGAAAGATGAAGATATGGTTTAATGTTGGGTTTTTGCTGGTGGTTTTTTGTTTTTTTTTGGCGTGGTGGGGGAGATACTAAATTCTTCTTTTATTTTAAACACCCTTCCTGTGTGATGTTCCATCAATTCCAGAATTCCTGTTTCATCATATTCCACCAAAGGAAACATAGTAACTTTTAACAGAGGTGCCCCTAAACTTGGCTTGTGGACGTTCAAAGAAAAAAAATTATCTCAATCCTGGAGCAAGAACTGTAAGGTAAACATTAATCTCAGTCTGTTTTCATATGCAAAACAAATGCTTGGACCTTCAGCGTTGCATCTGGCTCAGATGGGGCTGTTTTCTACCACTCTGTTCAGTGTAGCGAGAAAGTCGACGCAGTGCATATTGGGAAATTCCTCAACCACCTTGAGACTTAACACCATTGTTTCCATCAAACCCGTGGAGTTTTTGTTGATGTTTAGAGATATGAGATTGTAGAGCAGGAGAATGGAATGTTTCACTAATTTATTCTGGGGACCTAATCTGGGATGTTATCTCCATGTAACAGTCAACCCACATTATCCTGATGTTGACTTAGAATGATACATCTGAAGCAAAGTATATGTGTGTATCTGTCAGCCTCCTTGAGTCAGTGTATTCTTAATGGGCCTATAGATGGCTCAAGTAGAGTGAGCTTTTCAGTGAATTATCCAGCAGCTAATGCACTGTACTGAGAGTCAGAAGACCTGGGTTCTATTTCTGGCTCTACCACTGACCAGCTGTGTGACAGGTGGCAAACCACTTTTGCTCTCTGTTTTCCCCCCACTGTTTGTCTGTCTTGTCTATTTGGACTTTAACCTATTTGGTGCAAGAACTGTCTCTTACTGTGCATTTGTACAGTGCCTAGCGTAACAGGGCCCCTGTCTCAGTCAGGAGCATCAAATTCAATACCTGTTAGATAAGTAGAAGTCAAGAGGAACCATGAACATTAATTCAAGAGCAAGATCTGGACCTGTCAGTTTATAAAATAAAAATCTCGGACATGAATCACTCCTAACACCTCAGGCCATTACAGCTGAGATCAGCATCAGCATCTAATTTTCTTTTCACTGTTGAAGTTGGCACTTTCCTCAGCATGGATGAGGAAACTAGCCCCGTAAGTTTCTTGTTCTGTTTCTCTGCAGAAGGGGGTAGCTCTTGGGTTCCCAGTGCCACATGGTGAGGAATGTGTCAGAGAGGGCTGCGTGTAGGCTAGGAGCTAGGGGTGTGTACACACGCTCTGGCTAGCTCTCTCCAAGCAAGGGCGAGTATAAATAGCAGTATAGCTGTGGTGGCACTGGTAGGGGCAGTGGAGATATAGCTGAGCTATGCTGAGTACAAAATCACTTGAAACTGGTGGGCATGAACTCGGCACTGCTCAGCCATGCCACTGCTGCTGGTACCCATGCTGCCATGGCAACCTTGCGGTATGGGCATGCCAGCAGGGGAATCACACCCCTAGCTTACAGTGTAAAGGTAGCTGAGGACTGGAGGAAAGCGTCAGGGTTGGAAGGAAGAGAGAAAGGAGTGTAGCCTAAATCAAAGGGCTGTGGCAGGTGTGGCAGAGTGATATATATATATATATATATATATATATATATATATATATATATACACTTCTACCCTGATATAACGCGGTCCTTGGGAGCCAAAAAATCTTACCGCGTTATAGGTGAAACTGCCTTCTATCAAATTTGCTTTGGCTTTGAGCATTTCCATTATTAATAGTCGAGCAAACATGTCTGGCCCTGCCCCCTATCTGACCCCCATCTACTTCCTGCCCCCTGACTGAACTCTCAGAACCCCTGACCCATCCATGGCCCTGCTCCTTGTCCCCTGACTACCCCCTCCAGAGACCCCCTGCCCCAACCACCCCTCCCAAAACCCCACACCTATCTAAGCCCCCCTACTCCTTGTCCCCTGACTGTCCCTTCCAGAGACCATCCCCCATTGCTAATCACCCCCAGGACTCCCACACCCTATCTACAGATTGTGGATGTGTAATGCCCTTGCCCCTTTGAGGTGACTGGTTGGGCAGCCTAAGGTAGAGTCCTAGGTCTGGCCCTCATGTTAACATAAGTTCCTGTCCAGTGGCTTTGCAGGCAATTGAGAAATGATTTTATGACAAATAGAGAAGCCACCTTGAGCTGCCTGGAATATTGGTATGCAGATCATAATAACAGCTGGCTGAGCTCAGAAAAACAGGGCAAAAGAGTTGTGCACCCCTTCCCCTTGTTACTAGAACAAGCAACTCGCCAGGTGCTTTCATGAGGTAAATGTAGAATAAGAGGCCTGGGGTAAGGCCAGGTTAGACCTCAAGGTTGCTAACCAGAAGAACTGTGATGCTGGCAAATAATACTGTATTGACCTGTTAAACCCAGGGTTGTGAGTTCAATCTTTGAAGGGGCCATTTAGCGATCTGGGGCAAAAATCTGTCTGGGGATTGGTCCTGCTTTGAGCAAGGGGTTGGACTAGATGACGTCCTGAGGTCCCTTCCAACCCTGATATTCTATGATCACAGCCATTTTACAGATGGGAAAACTGAGGCAAAGAGCAGTGAAGTGACTTGCTCAAGGTTACCCAGCAGAAGTGACATTGCTTGCACAAGCCACTAGATGGGGTGCAACGTAATCACAAATGAGCATAAGGTAATCAGCAAAACATACTCCATGCCGTAAGGGCTGGCTCTGGCTTTTTTGCCGCCCCAAGCAAAAAACCAAAAAAACAAAAAAGACCCCAAAAAAACCTGTGGCACGGCCAGAGCGTCAAAGCAGGAAAAAAAACAAAACAAACACCTGTGGTGCAGCCAGAGCAGCAAAGCAGGAAAAAAAAAACCTGTGGGGTGGCCGGAGCATGGGTGCAGGGGGACTCCCTGCCCTGCAGATGTGCCCGGCTAGCGGGAGGGAGTGGGGGGGGGGAGAGAGAAGGGGGGCAGCCAGGGCTTCAGCGGGGTGCTCGCCACGCGGCCCCGACTGCTGCGCCACCTGCTGGGAGGGCTCTGCACTGCTCCAGTGGGTGGGGAGGGAAGGACGCAGGCTGCCCTGATGGGCTTCCTCCAGGCCTGGCACCGGTTGGGGCAGACGGAGCACACAGCCCGCTCCCAGCAGGGCGCTCCCCTCCTCCGCGCTGCCACCTCCTACAGGGCAGCCAGACTGGCAAACAAACAAACAAAAAAAGCGGCCGTGTCTCCCTAGGATTGGACGGAATGCTGCCCCGTAGAATCTGCTGCCCCAAGCATGAGCTTGCTCGGCTGGTGCCTGGAGCCAGCCCTGCATGCAGTGGCTCTGCTGCATTGGAACTGAAGCAGGGTGAATGAGCACTGACTGTAATCAGACATTCAACAGGGCAATGCACACGCAGCGGATACAGCCCTGATTTTCAGATGACCTTTGCGCCTGTAGTTCCTGTTGACTCCAATTGGAACTGATGGAGCTCAGCACATCTGAAAATCACGCCCGTGGTCAATACAGTCAGATATGCAGTTCCAGAGATTCACAGAGTCTAAGGCCCCAAAGTGGCTGTTAGATAATCTAGCCTGACCTCTCGCATAACACAAACCAGAGAGTTTCACTTAGTTACCCCCATTTTGATCCCTGTATGGTACATTCCCACTGAACAACTGCTGTGAAAGGATCAGAAGGAGGATTGCTGATGGAGGAAGGAGAGAAGAGGCACAGAGTGAAGAAAAAGCAAACTGGGATCCTGCCTCTTGTATAAATCAGAACTAAAAAAAAATTCAGCTTAAAACCGCTTTCTGCTCTTTATGGGGATGTCTGCGGTTATTCAGTAACCCGTGTGTTCACAATGGCACTTTTGTTCCTAATAGGTGCTGAAATGTTACGACCTAATGTGTAACTGCATAGTTTACTCGTGTAACAGCATCGAGGTTACTGTGTAAGTCCATATAACTACATGAAATAGCTGCATCTTAATGATACCGCAGACCAAAGCCCCAGGCCACCTGTTCAGGAAAGAAGAGCTGCATATGCCCACCTGAGCATGAAAGTTTTGGCTCATCTGAGCTCAGTCAGAACAAAGCCTAATTGTTCCCTGTGTTTGTGAATATGAGGTGGGTTCGGGGCATAGAAAATATTCTCTACACAGTGCTGTAGTGTAGCAGAACAGCACAAAAAAGCCTGTGATCTGAAGCCATATAAAAGTAGCCCTCATCCTGTCTGCACATTAACAGTAATGGGAATGGTCCCTTGTAATGGAGGTGAAATAATTTTCATAAACATGTATCAGTTTGTAGGTAGCAATGGGGGGTTGAAAATGATTTGGTCCATCTGGATCCAGTTTGCTTCACTGTTAAGTGAGTAGGAGATCTGAAGATACACCGTCCTCAACTGTATCTAAAGAAACCTGGCATGCAACCACTGTTTAGTGGAGACATAAGGGTGGACTCATTGGAACAGACCAGTGGTCTAACTCCTGAGCTATGCTCCCACAATAACTGATGCTGGATTACACTTAATGTTGTGGCTCTAAATGCTATTGAATTACTGTTTCTAATTCCAGCTGGTGATCACTTTATGCCCTGAAGTAAGAGGACTGATAGCCCTTATGATTTTAGTCCTAGCTAATGAAACTGCAGATGCCACAGTTATTCATCTAAATGTGCAATTATTTTTAGAATTATGCTACATTATTTGCTTCAGTTATATAACATGGAAGGGAGTTTCACAGGTGAAATACTTGCACTAAAAAGCATTTCCCTTGGTCCATTTCATTTGTCCTGTATTTTAATTTCACTGAGTGCTCTGGGTTTATGCAGTGGCACGTGGACTATTGCATTTCTCAGGGATGTTGCCAGGTTCATGTCTCTGGAGGAGACAGTCATTTTCATTAGCAGTGGATTCAGTTGTTCATTAGTCTATACCAATGGGAGGACTAGGGAGGGGATGTGGTGAGGAAGGTTGCATGGACATGATTCCCAGGTGGTGGTTCAAATATTTCTCATGGTTTCTAGACCTTCATCATGTAACTTGGGATCAAACTCTGTGGGGGACGGTGGTATTGTGGTCCATTGTCAAGTGGATCTGGGAGAGTTTGTTCTACAAAGGAGGGTTAGTCATGGGTGTGATGTTTGAATTATATATTCTCCATAATATATTAATGTCATCTTCTCTTGGATGCAGATGCATTGAAGTCTGAGGGGCTCTGGGTGGCCCTGAAGGTCCATATATGTTGATCTATGTGCAAGGTCAGGTCCCAAAAGCTATGACTCAAATGGTGCAGTAGCTCAGATAGTGATCCACAGCAATTTTCCCACTCTTAAGACCCTGTCTACAAATACAAATAGTGTTTTTCTCTCAGCCATTTGTGACACTGTTAGCTGATCTGGTTAATACAGCTGTGCAAATAACTGACTCTTTCCCATTCACTGGCTGAACTGGAAAAAAAATAGTTTCAGGCTGCCCCAAAATGAATTTTTTAATTTTTTTGGGAATGGAGGAAACTGAAACAAAATATTTCATTTTGTTTTCAAACTTTTAAAACCTTTTAAAAAATAAAAAAGTAAAATTCAAAATGAAAAGTCATTTCAATTTGAACCCCCCCATGCATTTCACTTAAAAAAAATGTGAAAAAAAAACATTTTGATTTTGTCAGTTTTTGAAAGGATGTCTTTGTCTTTTTTTTTTTTGACCCAAGCAATTTGTTGAATTCAGCACAAATTCATGAAATCTGCTTTTTTTCATTGGAAAAAAAAAGTTTTGTCTGTAAAATTTCATCCAGCCCTACTGGTTACAACACGTTTGAGTTATGTCCACACAGCAGTTTTCCCATAAAGCGTCTGTGTGACAACCATATTTGTATTGGTGCATTTCAGAGAAAAATCTAAGCAGCTCTACCATGCAGTACATGCAGTAGAGAACAACGTGTCAGGAGAAAATGCACACAGAAAGGAACCAGCAGCACTTGGGAGCAATGCATTCTGGGAGGTCCTACTGCATAGAGACCTATGAGGAAGGAAGAATGGCTGAACGACACACTTTAGAGGCCATGTCCACCCTGCAAAATGACAATGTTATGAACTAATACAGAAAGACAATCATTGGCCAATAGCAGGGGTGACACACAATTAGTTTTCATGGCTACTAACGGAGCATTAACCATGTAGTGGATGGACACAAAACATGGTTAGACTCAGCCAAACCACTAGCCAGTTACAAACTAGGTTCAAAGTTGCCGTATAGTTGAACTCACAGACCAGGCTGTTCTCTAACCCGGCGTCTTTATTAGCACATCTTCAATTTCAATGGAGATATGGCTCAATACAGAAGTATTACTGCAACCAGAACTATGCTGATCTTGGAGCAGAGTCCCAGATTTAAAAAGATAGAAGGCTGGAAATAGAGAGCTCTGGCATTTTACCCAGTTTTGTACGGAACAAACACTTTAAAGAATAGGCTACGTTTACACTGAAAGATTATTACAGTAATTTTGCAGGCTACAACAGGGGAAAGTCGCCATGAAGTCTCCAACTACAAGTGGCCAGAAATTATCTATTTATTTATTATGCTGGTAATTGCTAATAAAAAATTGTTTCATTTCTGTCAACAGAGATGTTCAGCTTTTTGTTGAAAAACAGCAAACCTGAAATGTTTGGCTGAAAACTTCCAAAACATGGAAAAAATACTCATTATGCCATGAAAAACTGGAAATTGTATAGAAAAGGAGACATGATTTGCAAGAAAGTTTTCATTTTGTTCAAACCCCAATTTTCCACCAGAAAATATTTTGATGGAAGTTTTTCAACTAGCCCAGCCTCCAGTTTCTGTACAAAACCAGTTTGCATGGCTTGGCTGAGTTTTGCCTGGGCAAGCAGGCATCATTTGTGAAACATGACTGATGTTTAGTGTGGCTAAAAATCTTTGGTTGGACAGTCTTGAATTAATTCAGAACAAGCCAGCTCATCTCTAAACCTTCTTTGACAGGGGTAGGTGTTTACCCAAAAAGCCCAAACCACCGAGACTGGAGTAGGATGCGATATCCAATTCCTGGAGTGGAATTTTCCAGACCACATGTTAAAGGGTTTGTTTCACACAGACATTGCTGGTATTATTTACTTTTTCCGTTATCTGCCTTGACTTTCTGCAAATATTATGCCGTTTGTCAAAACAGACCAGTCAAAGGGCTAATGTCCATAATTAAAACCTTGACCCTTTTTTAACCTTGCCATAAAAATGCTCATTAGCAAAAACTGTGCTGCTGGCTCCTGTACATATGGAGAAGCCACTGTAAACAGCGGGTTCCTGATAGCCTAGTGTCAGACCCTGCAAAGCTCTCTCCGTGGAAATCAGAATCAAGCTCACGTGTTTGTTACCAACACTGGTAATTTACAAACAGCTGTGTTAAAGCTTTCAAGGCCATTTGCCCTGCCAAATTCACATGATATTTACCTGGGTGAGCTTTGTAAAGAAACTGAAAAAATCGCCCGTTAATGCATTGAGCTTTAAGCCTGTTTAATGTCTCCTGTCTCCAGTAGTTCTGCAGTGGAGGGGGTTCACTCACTGACACCAGGGAAAGTCCTCAGGGGAAAGCCCCAACGTGCATCAGTGAGAAAATAGATCATTTCATCTCATGCCTGGCTTGACACCAGATGAACACTGGGCCCTGATTTCCAGAAGTGTTGGGCCCTGCTCCTACCATTGATTTCACTGGGAGCTTTGGGAACTCAGCACTTCTGAAAAGCAGACCCCTAATGTACAGAACTGCTTCCTTTTTACTCACCACCTTTGCAGCTGCTTCACTATTGGCATCATACAGGCCTGAAATCATTACATCTCTATCTCTTTCTGTCTCTCATTATAGCGGCATTAGCACAACTCTTATTTGGCTTCTATTACATTCCGGACAAAATATACAAAATGAAAGAGTAAAAGAAAAGTTCATCTCCCAGAAATTTCTTTCAGCTCTTGATCCCATCAGTAACTAGAAGCCACTGCAACAAGATGTGATGAAACATATATGGTGCTTTCAGATAAAGAACCAGGCCAGAGATCTGTTGAGTAAGAAGATGGAGTTATGCTCAAACATAAAAAATACTTATACTTACATACTCACGCTTACTGTTTAAAATGCTGTTACTGTCAACATCCTTCCACTGTTCCTTCCTAATGTTTGTTACATACAGTGTTACCGTTTGTCTTACATTACACCCTGATCCTCAATCACTAGAATATGCACTTCACTTTACCCCCGAGTGGTCTCATTGATGCCAACAGAAATACGCACGTGCACAAACCTGCTGTGTTTTACTTTGGGTTCATACAGCACCAGGCACAACAGGGCCACAAGTCTAACTGGATCGCTACAGTGCTAAATAAATAAATATGGTACATGAAAAATGAAGACTTACTAAAGAGTATGTGTACTTTTAAAATAGTTTTTAAACAATATTTGAATATTTTTTGTTAAGAAAGGTTTTTTGTGATGAAAAATGGCGTTTTGAATTATTTGCAATTTCTTCTTCTTCAACTTCTGCAATTTTTTGACACAACAATTGGAAACAAACATATTGCACATCTAGTAGAAACACTATTTTTGTCTTAACTGGAATTAAAAGGAATTGAATTAAAAAATCAGAGGGTTATTTCCCTCCTTTTTTTCCTTTCCTCTTTTGGCCATTTTTTTTTCCTGGGTGGAAAAAGGAGGGAAAAAACCCTCAGACTGAAAACTTTTAATTTCTATTCTATTCATTCCTTATCAAAACGATTTTTTGTTTCAAATTGTTTCAAAATCATTTTTAGAATCATTTTCTCAAGAACACTGGAAAATATTTTGAATGAAATGAATTTTTTGTTTCTGCAGAAAATGATTCCCGTTTTACAACCAGTTCTTACTGTAAATGATCAGTTGTCTCTACTATCCTGGGACCAACATGGCTACAACAACACTGCACACAGTTGTCTTTATTTATATTTGTCCTTGATTCATTAGTGTTCGATTTGATGCATTTTAAAAGTGAACTCAGCGTAGCACTGAAAAATATAGTCTGAACAGTCTTGCATTGGCCAAAGGGAGTGAACAAAATAACCAAATAGGTCTTTTCCATCTGTTATTTCAGCGGTGCTTTGTGAGTCTTGGCATAGAATGATGGCATACAAAACCTGCAGGAGAATGATACATGAGTAAAATGGATGTGTACTTGTTTCACACATGATATTACATGCACTGTATGTATAGTGCTATGTTACATGATGTCACCTACTCAGAGATGATGGAGCCACTGATGGATTTTGCAGGTGCACATAACAGATAATGCTACAAATGTCTCATAGTGAAAGGACAAGCCCAAGCCACAAAGTTCACACACTGAACTTATATTACATCTCAGCTGCATTCCGATCTGGGGGTTACAATCTAAGTCTAATAATATGCAAGGACCAAATCCGAAAGTTTTTACTGAGATTTGATTCAGTCCTTACTTAGGCAAACTTCCATTGACTTCCAAGTCAATGATGTCACAAGTAGACGTTCAGCTTAGCATGCTCATTGTAATCAAAGAGATTGAAGCTCTGGTAAGGAGGTTTTCTGGTTAAGAAAGAGATGCAACCTTGGTCCTTATTGTATATCTTTCCCAGAAGCCTGATCTTCCAGGCACTACACTTTTATAAAATTAAAGGGGTTCTCCATGCAGGATCAGACTGTATAGCTATAGGCAGTCAATCTATTTCTAACCTTTATTTGTTAGCTTGTCATGCTATGTCCCTGCAATCCTATTCCCAGATATACAGAGCCAATGAAAAGAGATTTCCCTTTGCAGTTACAGGACCCTTTGATTTTTTTTTTTTATTTCATTTCCAGGGTCCAGAACTTTGGTTTGGTTGCAGAGTGGATGCATTTAGGAGACGCTTAGATATTTCCACAAAGTGAGTATTATTTCCAGTCCCAAGCGGAGAAATGAGACTAGAGCATTTGGTCAGTTTGCCTGTGAAGTGTCCATCCTTTGTTAAGGCTCGTCTGCAGCTCTGCCCTCCAAGGCCTCTCGCTCACCACTGCGAGAGAAAGTTGGCCCCCAAGGCTTGAATTACAGTGAAACCATGGATAGAAAATACACCATGAAATTTTATGGCTCCTGTGAAGGGGCTGCCATCTGCTTTTTCCTTTTTCCCCTTTCTATTTTTTTAATAGCTATTCCACAGTCTATTAAACCATTCCTGTCTGCTCCCCCACTTTCTGCTAACTTTTGTGTCCATTTCAAAATACAACACTGTGGGTTTCAAAGCAGCCACTTGGGAATTTGCCAGATCCTTCCCGTTTTATGGGGCTGTGCTCCTTTTATAATTGAAATGTATTAGTTCACCTATGTATTTACAGATTGCTTTCGGCTTTCCCCCCGGTCCCTTTTTCACAATGCAAAATCTGATGACCCAATAATTGTTCTGCAGAGATTAACCTGAATAAGAACCACTGGATCTGAACAAACTGGCCTGTTCTCCTGAACTTTGGGTCCAGATCAGACCTTTGCATAGCAGGCAGGATATCAGAATGCAGGGTCCAGTTCTCTTCCAGATGTTGGCAGGAATTCAGATTGAGATCTAAACTGCAACTTGGCAGTCTCTCTGCAAACCCAGAAGAAGTACGCAATCTGAGCACTTTCAATTTTTGGACATGTTTAGACTGATATACGATATGGTTCTAAACTTCAAAATTATGTCCTGTCTCTCTTTCTCTTGCTGCTCTCTTGCAAACTTGCTCTGTTACCGGGTGTGTGCATTTGTTCATTGCTTTTATATGCAAAGGTAACTAGACTCCACTTGTCTCTGGGAACTGCTTTTGCAATGTCAGCTACAAGGTCTTCCCACCTGCCCCTTGTGTTGGTTTTTCTTTTAAACTTTTGGGTAGATTTCATTTCTCCCTCCCCCAAACCTTTCTTTCTGGAGGGTGGAACAAAAAAAACCATCCAGCAGTAACAGGTGTGACCATTAGCAAAATAAACAGTGTTTGGAATCACTCTGTTTTCACTGTAGATTCCAAGGAATATGAGAGAGCCGATCCCAGCAGAAGTCTAGACACATTTATGTCAGCTCTGTTCCTAAACTGAGCTGACCTAAAAAATGAACTTTCCAGAAGACATTTGGATCAGTAGTGCATTGTAATCTGTAGGTACTCAGACTTCACAGTGATCAGTGATGGGCACCACAGTGTAAATGCTTAAATAGACTTTTCAAATGCTGTGAATTTGCTTCATCTCCGAGCCAATCCCTGGTGTGTGAAGATAGATTCTAAAGAGAGAATCTGACTATCCAAACAGAACTCCCTGCAAAGTGTCTTGCTCCTTATTCTGCTCACTGTATCCCTTTCTACCCTTAGTTCCTCTTAAAACGTGCTATAGATATTTTACTGTACAGATTTCATTGGTAGGGTTAGACTAACCACTAGGGGGAGATGGTGGTGACCACTAACAAAATAAGTTTGTAATTCTCATTATCTCTAAGCACAACAATAACAAGAAATATAACAATTGAAATTCTTAGCCTAAGTGAAAGTATAGAAGTAACTACCCTAGCATTGCAATGGGATGTTATCATGGTTACTGTTTATTATGGGGAACTGGGAGATGGGACTCCCAGGTTCTATTCCTGGCTCTACCACAGACTCATTAAGGGCGTAAATGACTTAAGACCCATATTTTCCAAATTGTCCACTAATTTTGGATGCCTCTATTGTTGGCTGCCCAACTTGAAACACCTTAAAGGGCCTGATTTTCAGATTAGCTTTTGTCCCATAATTCCAGGTGAATTAAACAGGTGGTGTCCTCTGAAAAGATGAAGAAATGTACCTCATGATATTTGGCCCATAACAGCTCTGTGCTTCATTTTTCCCATCTGTGAAAAGGGCATGGACTTATCTACCAAGCTCACAGGGCTGTTATGAGGTTTAACTTATTAATATTTGTATTGTGCTTTGAGACCTTCAGATGAAAGAGGTACTAGTTAAGGAAGAAGTATTGTTGATTCACATTTCTTCTTACAATTTGTACATATTAATATGATGATAGCAACGCTGTCTGTTGTGGTGTCCTCATGTTTCAGACAGCATGAAGATATTTCTGTATGCCATGTTTTCTAATTGGAATCAAAATTCTGCATTCATTTTTAGGATACCAAATCTTTGTGACAGCACAGCCTTGGAAGTAGAGCTGGTCAAAAAGAGTAAGTACTTTCTGTGAAAAATTTGGAAAAAAATTAAACAAATTAAGTTTGAAATATGTTCATGGAATGTTTCTGTTAAATGATTATTTTCATTTTGTTTCTTTTCAAATAAGAACTTTGTTTCATTTTGATTCCCCCCCACCTTTTCCCCTCCTTTCCCCCCGTTTTCATAGGGCAAAAAAAGGGGAAAAGGGAGGATACACCCCCCCCCCAACCTTCTATAAACTGAAAATGGTTTTTTTAAAACTGGAATGTAAACGATCCATTTGAAACAAAAATGAAAAAAAATGTAACAAACTAAAACTTTTTTTTGGCCAAGATTGTTTTATTCAAAATGCCGTTTTTCACTGGAAACACTTGTTCACGAAACACTTTTGCTCAGCCCTACTCAATGATCATTTTACATTGAGAATAAATGCACACACTCCTACTATTTGCTTGTATTTGTGTTCTTCTTGATACCAGTTATTACAGAAATTATAGCTGATGGTGCTTGTGATGAAAATCAGTTTGATCAGCTTGGTTAGAAAGCGCATCATGAGATTTTACTTTATCCAGTGCCGTTCAGACTCAAGGTATCTGGAAGTGCTTGACAAACAAGGCAGTTAGGTCTGGTGGCCTG
This sequence comes from Gopherus evgoodei, assembly GCF_007399415.2. Classification (NCBI taxonomy): domain Eukaryota; kingdom Metazoa; phylum Chordata; order Testudines; family Testudinidae; genus Gopherus; species Gopherus evgoodei. The sequence goes on along the minus strand of NC_044336.1, from coordinate 8,395,340 downwards.
ATTTGCTTCTGCCTTGCACCTTGTGGAGTCGTTTACACCTGCGAGTGAGTACAGGCTGAATGTAACATGGTAACAGCAGTGGAAGTTATCGGGTAGAATTTTACAATTACCTCACACAAATGTAAATGATTCCACATTGTCCCAGGGAGGGGAGGACCATGCCCTAGGAAAACAGAGGGACTGGGTGTCATTTAGTAGCTCACATGCAAGCTTGGATGCTAGAACTGTTGTAACTGGGAGAAAGAATATTGGCCGGGAATGATTCTGGAATCATGCCCTACTATTTCAGAAAGCACTATTGGGGCTTTAACTTATAGCTAGGCAGTCACTAGGGACAGACAGGAGCCAGAAGTACCAAAGGTACCTGCTGTTACCGATCTCTTCCCTCTATTAACTGTTCATTTTATCAGCCCCATAATCCCAAATGAGAAAATCTTGGCAGCGACACTGCCTAATGTGGCAACTCTTTGTGCTGTTTGACGTTTTATCTGGGGATCACACAGAACTGAAAAGAGTTTTTTTTCTCCCCCCGTGTATGAATGTAACTCATTAGTTAATTACTTAGACATTAATGAGGGCTGCCATGTGGTAGGGGAGCAGAGCCCCTGAATTCCTGCTGAATTGCAAAAAAAAAAAAAAATGGGGAGGGGGATTGCTTTCCTGCCGCAACTGCCATTTTAAAGGCAAAAAATAGTTTTTGGAAATGTTCATGCTGATGGAAATCAATAGCACAGTGCACAGTGTATTCATATAATCAGATTATACTGCAATGTATTGCCCTAAGTCCATATGCCTGACTACCCATGTTGTTGTTATATAGCATTTATATTGCAGAAGTAGCCAGAGGCCCCATTGTGCTGGACACTATACAAATATGTACAAAGTCCTTGCCCCAAAGAACATACAGCTTAAGCTATGGGCCAATCTATGTTATGTACACAGACCCTAGTATGGGAAGAACATGCGGAGGTTAGGACAGTAGAAGGTGATCAGCACCTATGTGATCAACACAGCCCAAATTGTAGGGGGAGCTGGCCAAGGAGAGGGCCTGGGTAGGAAGAATGGTGGGGCACTGGTGTAGCACATGCTTGCAGCAATCTTAGTGGCAGGACTAAGAAGGAGACCTAGGTGACTGTGAAACCTGCCCTATGCATGAGAGGCGGGGGACAGTGAAGATGGGAGTCAGCACTTCAGTGAAATGACCCTACTGGAGAGTCAGCAGTAACATGTCTCATCATTTCTGTAGAGGACATTCTGCAGTCTTGTGAAATCCTGGAGCATGGGACGCAGGGAGTTTTTTGTGGGCTCTGTATGTGATGAATGCCCTCTCCAAATTCAGTTTGCTCGCTTATACCAGTTTTCTCAAAGTTTTTTGATTTTGCCAGACAGTGACCACCCTACCAAAACTATCAATGTCATTCCTAAGTCAATAGTGAATGTACCTATGCAAATATAATCTAGAGCCAATTTCAACTACAGCACATGCCACTGTGTGCCTAATGAAATCATAACACAAAGCATACAAGGGGCCATATCCTCATATCCTTGGCACAGTTCCATTGAAGTCTATGGCATGGTAGAACCCCTATTTCACAACTAATTGGAGATTGAGGAGTTCATAAAATCCAAAGTTCATAAAATTGATCGTCTCAAAATTACAGTAGGGATGATGTATACGTTGCAGTATGGTGCACTGCATTGCTTTTTTTCTTGTCCTTCAAACCACTACAAAGTGACATCTGAGGCACTGAAGGCATTGGAATGTGAAGGGATGTCGACCTGTTCTTCATCAACATCACTTTCGTTATGTAATTATTTTTCCACCCCATTGAGAAAAATAGTTTATATAACCAGTTATTTGCAAGACTGGTGTTCTTAAAATGGAGGGTTTACTGTTCACCAATTTACACCAGCTGAGGATTTAGCTCAATAAAATCTATGGGCCTGATTCTGCATGTGGCTTCAGACAGGTTATGTCTGATTTATAGTGGAAGTAGAAGAGGAAAGATGGCCTTCTGTTTAAGGCACTGGATTGGGAGTCAGTAGATTTGGGTCCAATTCGTAGCTCTGCAAGAGACTCCCTGGTTGACCGTGGGCAAGTCACTTCAGGCTAGATTCATAAAAGTATTCATGTACCTAAAGCTGCAGACAGGCAGCTAGGGGGATTTTCAGTAGCGTTAGGCACTAACCTGCTTAGGCACTTTTGAAAATTCCACTTGGTACCCATCTGCATATTTCGGTGTCCAATTACTTTTAAAAATTTGGCCCCTTTTCCATCTATGCCTCAGGCCCCCATCTGAAAAATGGAGATGGAAAAAACTCTCTGCCTCCTTGGGGGTTGTGAGGGTAGACTTGTTAACCCTTCGGACGCTACTATACGTTGAGGTCCCTCAAAGCACCAAGATAGTTAGGAGAACCTGCCCACAACGTAGGGCAACCACTGATATCATAAAACAACCTCTTCACACAGTAAAAAGACTTCCGAATGAAATATCTATGGTACTAAACCATGATTTAAAATTACAAAAGGAACGGGTATAATTGCTAGGTCATTTCTTGGTGTTCCACTGAGCACTGGCCCTGCCTAAGGGTCTGTTCAGCTGGCAACTAATCAAGCATTCCTCCCCCTATCCTAAATAGTCCTCATTTGTCTTTTGGCTAGTGGGAGGGCCACTGGTTTACGCTTAGTTCCTCCCTTCCCACGCTCCCAGTGATGTATGTCTTTTTGGGAAAATGTGAGGGCGTTTGGCAGTGAAGTGGAAATTAGTGCAAAGAAATGACACTGCAGGGCGGCCAAATGGCCTCAAAAGAGATGGTGAATACGTGGATGTGAAATACCATCGTTGTTGCACAAATCCAATTCTCAGGCCGGATTTACACAGTCCCCATGGTTACTAAAACCGCCATCGAGTTGGTACATATTAAATGCATACAGAGAAAAATATAACAGAAGAATTAGAGATGAATACACAACCAACTGCGGAAGTAGTTACTGACAATCTTTAGCTTTTGAGTACATTGGTAATTTGTCCTCACGCTAGCCATCAGTGTGTCTGAACCCCTGAATGCCTCATGTAGATAGGGAAAGGGGAGGCAGGACTGCACTGGCTGAGTTTTCCCCTGCTTAAAACCAGGGAAAATTCAACCAGTCCAAATTATGTCTGTACTTTGGGTTTGCAGTTCAGCAACTGGCTGCCAATTGTTGCAATCAGGACAAATTTGGTCTTAATCTATTCTGATCTACACTTATTTTACACCAGTCTAATGCCATTGACAACTCCTGATTTGCACTTGTGTTTTAGTGAGATTAGAATCTAGACCAAAAAAATTGAATAACATGATGTGACATGGCTGCCTGGCACCCACTGGAAATTATTTTGCAAGCATTCTGAACCTTGGCTCTTTCTCCCGCCTCAAAATATGAGCAAATCCCTTTGACATCAATGAGAGAGTTACTCATGTTTTGTGCTGGGACAACAGAGGGGATTGGATTCTTCTCCTCCCCAAGATAAGCTTGTTGGGTTTTGACCCATGTCTCCAGCATGAGCTCTTTCTAAGCTTGTCACAAGTGTCGCACCAACTTTGCAATCGGCACACGGGCTGCTGTGCATTGTCCTGAATGCAGAGCAGCCATTGTAATGAGCTAGAGCCTCACTCTTGCCCTTAGTTGCAGAGTATAATCTTTTTCAATTGTACAGACGCAGGAATCTTTCTCCCTCACCTACACATCTGGTTAGATTAGTGTTTCCATGGCTGGGTTGCACATTACTAGCATCTGTCAACTCTGTTTAGTCTTTGATTGCTCTCAGGGCTCCGTGTTGGAATGAAAGCATGGCTAAATAACATGTAGTGTGGCTGCAGGAATGAGCCAAGGAGTCCACACACTCACATAGAAAAGGGTCAAGCCCATTCAGAGCAGGAAGGATCACCGTTACTGTGAATTTAACGAGGACTCCTTTGTACAGTAACAAGTGCCCCATTTACATTTCTCTTTAGTTTGGATCAGTCAGCTGACCCAGCAGCATAAAGTTGGTACCCCTGAAGCACCTGGCTGGACTGGTAATGCCGCAAGGCCAAGTCAAATCCCTAGTTAGGTCACTGATTTGTTTTTTAACCAAAACATCTGTCTCTTTTCATGCCGTCCTGCCTGGTTAATGTTGCATATAAAAGGCACTTAAAATCTGCAGCATCACCAGGTGTTAAAAGACCAAAGGGGGTTGCATGAGAGAAGGGGGGCCTAAGCCCACAAAGAGCTGCCCCATTGGAAAACTTTTGCAAAACACTGAGTTTCATTGCAAGGCTGAGATGCTCTGGAATGGACTCTTGGTTCCCAAAATTAAAGCTGGCTCCACTTCAGACAGAGACGTAGGTGGCTCATAGGCCGAGGGTGGGGGTAGGGTATGGAGACTTTTGCAAGGAATACTGTAACTGGAGGTTTGGAAAGGACTGGAGAATGTTATGAACAACTATCGCTTTTGTAGTTGTGCAGCTCTCTGCTTCCTGATTCTGACTGGGACCAGAAGTGAACATGTCAAAATGCTCTTAGCACAGCCTTCCTTGCCATATTTATAGCCCAGTGGGAGGCAGGAAGTAGCAGAAATCTCACCAGAAAGCTTGTGTTGGCATGACTTGCAACCCAAGAGACTGAGTGAGATGTGGTTCAGGAGAGCATCTGGACTGAATGTCAGAATGAAGAAGAGATACCGTTCTTTCACCATGAAGGCTGTCCCAACCCAGCCACAATGAAAAGGAATTGCACGCATGTGCCAGTATTAGAGCTGGTTGAAAAATGATGTTTTAAATTTATTTTTTGCACATTTTTTCCTAAATTTCTCGTACTTTTTTATTAAAAAATTTCAAACAAAATTAAAATCTGCAGTGAGGATTTTAATATTGGGCGACAAGCCACTGGGCATGAAAAAATGTTTTGGTTAAAAAAATGCATCTTGTTCTAGTAAATATATAATCTATGTTAGGGCCTGCCAATACCCCCTTCTCCCAGAAGTACCCACCCAGTGTCTGACATGATTGCTATCTACTAAAGCAAACGTGAACCTTTGGTTAATGTAGCACAAATGAATACAAGTGTTCTGCGCTTTCATTTATTTTCCCTGCTCCCTGAAAAAGGTGGAATTTTACACATTTTGGTGGTTTAAGCATTGGCCTGCTAAACCCAGGGTTGTGAGTTCAGTCCTTGAGGTGGCTATTTAGGGATCTGGGACAAAAAAAAAATCTGTCAGGGATGGTACTTGGTCCTGCTGTGAAGGCAGAGAACTGGACTCGATGACCTTTCAAGGTTCCTTCCAGTTCTATGAGGTAGGTATTTCTCTCTCTCTACGTGTGTGTGTATATATATATATATAACTGACTATAGATGGAGTTGAAATTTTTCAACTTTAATTTTTTTCAGAAAAGGATTTTTTTTTAAATTCCACGTTTCTTTTTTAAACAACTCTAGTCTCAGTGTTGTCTAAGAAAGAACTATCGCCTTAGCTTCTCCTTTGTTTGCAGCCAAGCACGGGAGAGAAGGGACCTGTCAGAACAAGTATCATTTTACTAGCACAGAAGTTGCTGTGCTAATGAGATGATGGCTTTGGCTTACTCTGCTAGGAGTGGTTGTGCTAATATTTGTGAGCCCCTGAGTGTGCCTAGAGTGGACTGGATATATGCAGAAGACTGATTGGACTTGGTATGATCTGCACCCTTTCATTTAATCAGTGCTGTTTCTTTTCTTCTGACAAGCTCGACTCATGAGTACTTGCTAAATATTATATAGTGTCTGAATACATGGGGAACTAAAGACAGTTCAATGATTTTTTCTAAGCATGTTGTCCCCCTTTGTTTTGTTAAAATCCTTGGGACATGGCACTGATATTTTAGTAATTAGTAGCTCCGGCCAGGAATTTTCTGTGAAAGTGTTTTTTAATGCAAAATATTGTTTTTGCAAAATCAATATTTTCTGCAAGAAATTTTTGATTTTGTGGAAATTTTTTAACTTTTTTCATCAGGAAAATTAAATCAAAGTATTTCATTTTGGGTTTGGTCATCACAGGTTAGAACATTTCAGTTTGTTGAACCTAATTGAAATATTTCATTTTGGGTCAGTTTGACATTAATCCATGTCTGCCTGAGTAGGGACTGGACTTCCTGGCTGGACTACAGCTCCCATGATGCACTGTGACAGCTATTGTACCTCATGGGATATGTAGTCTGGCCAGGGAGCCTGGCCCCCAGAGGAGAGCATGAGGCACCTAAACTATAACTCCCATGAGGCACTGCTGTGCCCAAGTGGCCACAGCAGTGTTGTACTGAGCAAAACTGAAATCTGGGATAGAAATTCTGATTTTTAACCAGCTCTAGTTATCATTAAAGCACTATATGTGCTTCTTATTATGTATTTATGTGATAAATCATGCTATTTGATTAATAAGGTGGATTTACGCAATGTTCAAATAGTATTCTTTATGAATAGAGAGTGTATGTATATGTATTTGTGAGTGACAAGAACCCCTAATAGGATATGAAAGCTGTACTATAAAGGGACTATATAGTCTCTGGTAGGATCTCTCACCTAGAGCTAACCTCTAGGAGTGAAATGGGAGGATATTTTCCTTCAGGCTGCTGAGGGGAATGCTACCTTGGAAAATTTTTTAATTTTAGGTGTTGAAAATCAGCTATTTCCTGCAGTATATATTTGTGTGACATACACGACATAGTTGAAACTTCTGGAAACTCTTATAACCGCCCCACCCCCGTTGGAAGCAGTAGGAATTTGAAAACATTTTGGAAACTTGTTTAAACTGTATCATGGATGGGAGCTGAAATGAGTGTACATATCTATAGGCAGCCCAGCATCACAAAAGAAAAGACAGACATAGGAGTCAGCATGATATACCAAACAGTCAAAGATTAGAGTCTTTAGAGGAACAAATATTCTCAGGGAAGCAGTTGTCACAAACACACTTGAATTCTCTTACAAGCGATTATGCACCAGAATATGAGAATGTGCGCCACTATGAAGAAATTCCAGAGTATGAAAACTTGCCTTTTATTCAGTCTTCTGATAAAAATCCATGTTCTGAATGGCAGAATTCCAGCAGTGTAGTGGAAGACCATGGTACAAATGTATATGAGGTGGAAGACCCATATGACGCTACAAGCACCCATTCAAGACATGGCAGGTAATGTAGGAGGAAAGTGTGTGTAAAATAGATCCAGCTCTGTGTGCTGGATACAGACAAATTTTTATTGTTGTTTGAATGGTGAATTTAGGAAATATGCTTGTTTCATTATGTGTTGGCAAAACAATATAAACTGGCTATCAGGAAGTTTAGACTTGAAATTAGACGAAGGTTTCTAACCATTAGAGGAGTGAAGTTCTGGAACAGCCTTCCAAGGGGAATAGTGGGGGCAAAAGACATATCTGGCTTCAAGACGAAGCTTGAGAAGTTTATGGAGGGGAAGATATAATGGGATAGCCCAATTTTGGCAATTAATTCGTCTTTGACTACTAGCGGTAAATATGCCCAATGGCTTGTGATGGGATGTTAGATGAGGTGGGATCTGAGTTACTACAGAGAATTGTTTCCTGGGTGTCTGTCTGTCTGAGTCGTGCCCACATGCTCAGGGTTTAGCTGATCACCATATCTGGGGTCGGGAAGGAATTTTCCTCCAGGGCAGATTGGCAGAAACCCTGGGGTTTTTTTGCCTTCCTTTGCAGCATGGGGCACAGGTCACTTGCTGGAAGATTCTCTGCACCTTGAAGTCTTTAAACCATGATTTGATGACTTCAGTGGCTCAGACACAGGTTTGATACAGGAGTGAGTGGGTGAGATTCTACGACCTGCATTATGCAGGAGGTCAGACTAGATGATCATAAAGGTCCCTTCTGACCTTAAAGTCTGTGATTCTATCTATGCAAATTCTTGTTGGTTAAAGCTGAAGGGCTAGGTATTCCATGGCTCAGCCATTATTCGTTAGGGTTAAATACTGCCTTATATCAGTGCTCCATTTATTCGACTGAGCACTGCGCTAGGAATCAGTGAAAGCATATGACCTTTGGTGAAAGTGAGTCTCTTTTGTTTGCTTGATCACACTGATGAAATATTGGCTGAAATTCTTACTAGCGCACAAGCTCGACTGGGCTGTCCAGTAGTGCTGTAAACTAGACCGGGGTATCTGTTAAGGTTATCAGGCCTAAAACTTACATACTGAAAACAACACTAGAAAAATATATAATTAGAGCCAAACAAAATTCGGAATGTCTGGCTTGTGGGAAATTCTGACATTTCAACATTTTTTTTCAAAAGTTGAAATTTCAATATTTTTTACAGAACAGAAATTCTAAAAACATTCTATTAGGAAATATCAAAATGTTTTGTTTTGACATTTTTGATCCAAATGAATCATTTCAATAGTTCCCAAACTAACATGTTTCATTTTCAGAGAGGTAGCCGTGTTAGTCAGTATCTGTGAAAAGCAACAAAGAGTCCTGTGGCACGTTATAGACTAACAGACGCATTGGAGCATGAGCTTTCGTGGGTGAATACCCACTTCGTCAGACAAATGATGTGTCTGATGAAGTGGGTATTCACCCACAAAAGCTTATGCTCCAATGCATCTGTTAGTCTATAGGGTGCCACAGGACTCTATGCTGCATGTTTCATTTTGGTGTTTTTGACATGCTTAATTCCAAATCATTTCCATATTAACTGCATTCTCTCATTATGTCATTTGCCTCATGGGAATTGTAGTTCAGGAGCTTGATACCCCCATTCTTCTATATTGCCAGGCTATCTAGCCAGTCTACATCTTCCACAATGCATCCAGAGTCATGATGCACCACGCAGAGGGAAATCTTTGCATTATGGGAGATGACGTTTTCAGGGAGGGTTCAAACTTCAACCCTGAAAAGGTTGTTAGGGAAATGCAATTTAATATTTAATTGAAATGTTTTAGGTCAGTTCAACTAAATGAACTGTTCCAGTTCAGACCGAACTGATTAAAAATGAAGTATTTCATGTCAGTGTTCCTGGTGGAAAATAATAATAAAAAAGTTGTGGCTGAGGAGGGGTGAAATCAAGATATTTTCCCATGGCAAATTTTGATTTTGTGGCAAATTAAATTTCCATCAGAAAATCATTCAGACAGAAAATTCCCAACCCGTTCTCTCTCTGTAAGCCTGTATTGGGCACAGGGGGATGCACTGGATGTACTAGCTGCTTTTTCCATCTCTATCTAATGATTTCCCTTCAATCTGGGCTGAGCCAATGCCCTAGGATGGCACTTGAGCTCACTGCCCTTTTGCTGGTGTGCTCTGCCAGATGAGATATAAAACTGAGGTCCTGACCATGTGTGGTGGTTAAAGACCCCATAATACTTCTCAAAAGTGAAGAGGCTTTTGTCCAAATTCCAATCTGCTCCATATAGCCCCCACCGCATACAAATAGAATCTCCTCCCCACTGCCTTCCTTGCAATACAATCTAATCCATCTGGGCTGGAAGCCTTGAAGGAACCAAAGGCAGGTAAGTGCCTTAGGAGCCCTTGAAATGCCTAGCTCTAGTCTGCTTGGAAAAGTTTGAAAGGACAAATGGCCTTAAAATCTGCGACTCCGTGAGTCACTGGTTTCTGTTCCATCAGAGAATATCTCCACTCACGAATCAAGCCTGAACTTTACAATGGATACTCTTCCTGCTAAAATGCAATCAGCCTCATATACTCTTGTTACTCATTGCTGGGCTTATAATGGTGGAACTCGGACTCTTACTTAAACTACTTTGGCAAATGCTTTTAGGATGTCAAAATAGCCTTGTCCCTCCTCTTCTGAGGATTCCTATTTAACCTGTGACAAGCCTGGCTTCGCTTTTGAGGCGGTTTGCGTATAATTACAGCCTCTCCTGACCCTGCACCCTTGGCATTATCTTTGTTTGGATGGGCCCATACTCTTTTATGAGGTTTCAGACTGACTGTACCATCTCTCCTTTTAGAAGTAAACATGAGAATGCAGGATTAGACTGTGATGTCTGGACAAAGATAGTGGCTGGGGGCAGGGGCAGCAGAGTGGATGATCTGTACTGATTGTTTGTGAACAGTCGGTTCATCATTGAGAAACAAGAATATTTTTTCCTTATAAAAGCCAAATTGCCCTCCCCAACCCCTTCATCTAAGATAAGCGTTGCAGTAAGCTGCTACTATATCCTCTAGACTCTGGGTGGCTGCTGGACTTGAAGTGAGGGTTGCCAAGTTTGTAATATTAAAAAACTGGACACTCCAGTGGGAGTGCCAGAACCTCCCTTGCCCTGCCCCTTCCTCCAAGGACCCACCTCTGCCACACCCCTTCCCCGAAGGCCCCGCTTCTGCCCCTTCCCCGAGAACCCGCCTTGCCCCTTCCCTCTGAAGCCCCACCCCACATTATCCCCTTCCTCCATTGCTCACTGCTTTTCCCCTTGCCCTCCCTTCCTGCATGGGTCAAGAGGGACTCGCCTCCAGAGCCATGGCTGGGAGCTGCAGCTGCCCGATGCAGGTAGGAGGCAGCCCCGGCTGAGTAGGAACTGGTGTGGTTGACGACTCCATGCCTCCCCATCTCTGCCGCCCGCAGACTTTGCGTGTCGGGTCAGTAGATCTTTTCTCCCATCTTGAATCAGGACGAAAAGTCAAAACTCTCAGAAATAGTCACTTTTTTTTTTCCATTTTGGGTCAGTTGCAGTATTTCATTTTTGGGTTAAAAATAATATTGGGGAGAGATGGTAAAGATAGAGAAATTATTTCCTGATCAGCTCTAATAAAGAGCACAGTGTAGACAGGGGCTATTGTGTTTCCTGTCACTGTTATCTCAGAATGGTGTGATTATCTGTAGGGGGGCCCTGCAGGCTCAGAGCTGCTCTAATTCATACTAGGGGCTGAACTGGTCCCCTGCAACCCCAAGAAACAGGGCATCCCAAAGAGGGGCTACCACCTCTTGTGCTGCTGGGCCCAGTCAGTCCTGCAAAACTCTGCCTGATGGAAGGAGGGCTGAGTTCCATCGATATGCTCAAATGTATAAAGGAATTAGCTTGGTGTGTGGTTGTGCCACTCTGTGTTTGCAGCGCGAAGCTTTGCATTGTCTGAAATGTTAAAGAATAAAAATGAAGTTGCTTAAAAAATGAAAACTGCTCAATTGCCAGTAGTTTTAATGAGCCTCTCTTAAGCTGCTTTGAAAATGTCAGCCTAAAAGCCACTGTGTGAACTCCTGGACCCTGCTGAAGACCATAGGCTATCATCTTCTGAGCTCCTAAATCGTTTTACTGTGCTAACAATGAAAAGGGCACAGCAGATATTTAGGGGGAAAGTTACCAACAGAAACAGGACAACACTTTTTTGTCAGTAACATCCACGTGCGAGGGCCTGGTGATATGGTTGGAGTGAGGCTTTTGAACTATCTCCAAGTAGGAAATCAATAGCTTATCAGGATATCCATGAAGACTAACAGAAAGTTCGGATTGTTTATAGGTCTGACTGGGCAGTCCCAAGGGCAGCTCTTATCGGGAGTCGGGTGTTGTTACACCAGACGCTGGACTTTTTCTTCAGTCCAGAGTGCATCCTGCATCAAAACCACGAGTATAAAGCAGGCTGGTCATGAACTGGAGGACGTTGACCCACAATACAGCCCTGCTGAGCTTTATAGAGAGCTGCTACTCATTTTTGCTGTGACTGCAACTTTCTTTCTTTCTTTCCCCTTTTAGACACGCCCCTAGAGTCCAGTGGCTTCATCATGAGGCCATCTCCTCCTCCTCCTCCTTGACTTCTACCAATTTTGAGGCGGGGAATTCATTATTGGTTCCTTTGTTATTGGAGGCTGAGGTTCCCAGATTGGTACTGAGTCAAGATGAGAAAATCCATTCAGCTAAATTAAGAACTGAGCCAGAGCCATATTGGAAGTTCTAATTTAACACCACATATTTCCCAGGGTTGTAAAAGTTCCATATATATATATATATATATATATATAATATAAAAAAAATATTTTTACCCTGCCACTGAATTATCAGGTTTAGCCTGACATCCACAACTAGAAGTATTAGTAACAGCATATCTCGAGAAAGGCCTGTTGCTTTACTATGAAATTTCCTGCCCACTGAGAGGTGAGGCTTCTGGAGATTTCAAGAGAACAAATGCCAGATCATGAGACTGTTAATCACTCTAAAGTCCCTAACAAGACTATCAGCCTGATTTCCTTTCCTGCAAACCAAAATTGTTTTAAAATGATTTATTGGTACCGATGACCATGACTTTATCTTCCCTTGTGTATTATTAACAACTGATCTGTTGGAAACAGTCTGAAGCTACAAAATCAAAAAACTTCTCGGTAGTTGATTTTGGTAATGCCAAAATAATGTTTGTACTGTTTAGGGGCAGACAGCATGAAGGGAGTCACTAATGAATGGATGGATCTTAACCTGAGTGGCATAAAAAGGACAAAAAGGAACAGTATGCACCATTTTAAAACTATTTTTTGCATTTTATTTCCATCTTCAAAATGGGATCAGTTTGCAAAAATATAGTTTAAATGGGTCAGTTTCTGAATGCAAATCATCAACTATCATGTACATAGGGGGTTCTGTTTATTTCCAAGTTTTGCAGTATTTTCTCCACACTGATGCACAAAAATCAGTTTTGCTGAATTTTAGGGCAAAGTGAAAATGGCGGGGCAAGGGATTCCCCATATGGGAACAGTGTCACACACAATTTCAAAGCCAACTGCTCACTGGTTTTTCACAGCTCTGTGCCTGACAGCCATTTCTGCCTGCTAAATAAGTTGACAGCAGCAGCCCCGTAATGCTGCCAGTATCACACTCATTTCCACTATTCAGCTTTATTGCTGCAAGCAAGGGGCCACTGATAGGAGTTTTTATGCAAAGCCTCCACTGTTGTTAAGCCACAGCAATAACTGGACATGTAGGAGATGGAGCACAGCGCAATCCTTGCATCCCTGACCCAAGCCCAGAGGCTGCATATGGGCATGGCAATGATACAATACCCGGCAGTACCATAGGCAGTGCTGGGAGGTAGGGCAGCTCCTATTGTTTCCTTGGTAGAAGTGCTGGCTTTAGATTTACAAGCCCCCTGCTGCTGCTTGTCCTTCTCTTGTTCATATGCAGGAACCTAAGGTGAAGCCCTGGGGTCAGGCCTGGGGGAATTGTCCCCAGTGAGCTGTGTGGGTGCTGCTTTTGTTACCGGAAAAATCATCCACAAGGCTGCAGGAAGATGCTGCAGCTGTGTTGCTCTGTTATTGTCTAAGCAGGACCACCAGACCCAGAACATCAGGCTTGTCCCTTGCTGGTTATTGGAGGATGGACAGCACATGCGTAGTTTAGGGGCCTATGATCAAATTAAGCTCTGGCACAAGCAGGTACAACTCTTATTAAAGTCAATGAGAACTGAGCTTGTTGACACCAAGATTGAATTTAGCTGGGTTGCCAGTTCCTTGCCTTTAACTGGATCACCCCGTGATGATCTCCACAGCCCTTTACTCTTGTCCTTGCCCCCTTTTAATTACATCTTTGTTGCTTTTACATTTGCCCATCTATTGTGTTTGGACTCCCTTAAAAGCAAGGCAAGACTAAGACCCAACCCTCTCCCCCAGTCCCAGTCCCTCATCTAGTCACACAAAACCCTCATGCTTCAAGTCATAAACTGATCACCAGTGGGGTCAGGAAGGAATCGCTCTTGCACAATTAGTTAGGTGCATTGTGCGAGAATTAAGATAACCTGCCTCTGAAACACTGGATATTGGCCACTACAACTTCTTATGATTCTCCCAAGCAAAGCTCTTAGCCTGTGGTGGGTTCTCTATCACCAGCTGTGTCTGCTCTATATGCTGGGAAGCCCTGAATCTCTGAAGGGGAGTCTTTGAGGCAGAATGATGGGGAGGACCTGCTATGGGAGCGTGGGCAGCTGCATTGGTGGGGTGGGAAATCTGTATGGCTGATGGAAGACCTGGGTAACATGCATTCCAATAATCTAATCTGGTCATTGAGAGAGAATGAATCAGTGTCTTGAGTAAGCACGGAGATCAGCCTGGTTACATTCCTGAGATAGCTAAACGCGAATCTGACAGTGTTATTCATGAGAGATTTAAAACAGAGTCCGAGTGTAGAACCCAGCCGCATGGACAGTGAGAACAGGAATATGCTCAGGGTCACCTTAGGCGGTTACAAAAGAGAAAGTCAGCTGTGGTTCAGTGTGGACACACTAGTTCCATTTATTTCTTCTTTCACTTTCAGCTATTTGTCAAAACAATGATTTATTTTATTACTGTTATTTAGCACTGGCGCCATGCTTTGCCTTGCTCAGAACAAAATCACTTCCCAGGAGAGGTTACCGTCTAAAAGACAGGCACAAAGAAGACAGGATATACAATAGCGCATTGGAGCAGACCATCTTTTTGTTCGGTTTGTGCGGCACCTAGCACAATGGGGTGTTGGTCCATGACGAGTGCTCCTAGGTGCTACCACAATACAAAATAATAATAATTAACTAAGACCATCTACCATACTAGCTAGGAATCAAGGTCGGGGTTTTCAAAGAGTCTTATGGGAATTAATTGATAGTCACCCAACTCTCATTGCCTTTCAGTGGACATTTCAATGGGATGAAGGATTTTACTCTGTCTCTAGAGTTCTTTGAAAATTCCAGCCAAACATCCCATATAGACAGACTATTCCATAACTGCCCACTTTGGGAGGGCTCCGCACCTTCCTCTGAGGCTCCTGATCCTGGCTGTTGTTAAGAAGTGGGGACTTGGAGGCAGATTTAGGGATGAGGGATGGGCATCTTTACAGGGCATAGCAGGAGTTGCTGTGGCACTCTCAAGGCCCTTGAGCACAAAGTTTCAGGTGGCTACTGCTGAGGTTGTGCACTGCCACCTTGCCCGCTACTGTGGCCTTCAAAGCGACCATTTAACCCTTAACATTAAATCTGGTTTCTGACAAAGGCCTGACAAACACAATTAACGATGCTAATGCAATCGAGTCCTCTGAGCCCTACTAATAGTTTCCAAGTGCTTTGTTCCTAGAGGGGGAAAAAAAAAAGCAAACCACTTTTCTAATTGGTGCTTTTGAGTCTGGTGCAGCTAGAGATGCGTTCCATATGGCAACCAGAGCCGGTCTTGCCCAGCCATGCAAATTATGGAAAGATGATACATTTAATTGTATGGATGTCAGAGGCACTGGAGTCAGTCCTCTAATCCTGGAACTGGAAAGAAGATCCGACAACAATGACTGCACACTCAGGTGGAGATGATTCTGTGTCTCCATGCTTTCCTGAGTTTCAAAGAGTAGGGCTGGGGGAAATACGGACAATGATCTCATTTGCAGACTGAACGGGCCAGATCCTCAACTGGTGTATATTGTCATAGCTCCATTGTAGTCAATGGAATTACACGGACGTAAAGCCGGAGTGAGTGTGAGAAAGAGGAATTGGACCAATACTTTAATCCTGCTTCTGCTCATCAATGTATTGCATCCTTATTTTAGTTTAAAAACATCCCTCGAACAAACCAAAACCTCTCAAGCTTAGTCAACCACTGACACCAGCTAATCCAGTATTTTGTCTCTGACAGTGGTCAATCCCAGATGCTTTAGGGGAATGTATAAGAGCTCCACAACAGACAGGTGTGTGGTTATCTATCCCTACATTAGTTCTCATCCTGGTCTCTATTCAAGAATGGCTTAATCCACAAGGCATCAGGTTTAATATCCTTTCCAATGTTTTTGTCATCATTACTTATAACTCTGAATAGTCTTGATTTCCAAATCCAATTCTGCAGTTTTGAGCCAGTTGGTAGACAGGAGAGTAAGTGTGGCTCTGACTGACGGCAATGCAAGGCATGTAGTCATAGAAAGAGTGCTCTCTCACTTAAAGGCTGTCTTTCAAGGCAAGTTGGCTACAAGGTCACCATCACTAAATACTGCTATAAGCTCCTCTCCATGACATGCACCTCTTTAGAAAAAGCCAATGGTTGAGCTTTACAAAGACCAGGCAAGAACATTCATATCATATCTTATGGTTTTCACTGCCCAGTCCACAGAGGATATGAAGCTGTTATGCATATCAGCAGTAAGAGCTAACCTCTAGTTCATGGCTTTAGCTCTGGAGATGCCTGTTTCAATACCCCTTTGCAATCGAGACGGCAGCTATCGCATGTATACTTGTTACTCAGTCCCCAGACATTCTAAAACACCAACACACCCTCTTTATGTTCAAAGTCATGCGAAGCCACTGTTTATCTCTGCTTGGAGATATTTTGCTGGGTGAGTCAGTTTTAGTTCACTTTTGTGGATGGCCAGGTCCCTCAATGTCAATATCATAAACTCACCTATTTTTATCAGATACCTTGTATTCACCCAGCTGTATTCATTCCGTTCTAGATCATTCCAGCTATTTGATGGGAGTAGAGAACAACATTTTTGCAATTCCATTTTTCTTTCGGTGCCCTTCCATTTGATACTAACCATATTTAATATTTCATTCTGAATTTTCATAGCTAGGCACTTATACACATTAATTATTAAATGGCCACATTTCTTGAAAGAAACATGTAGCTAAAGACTGTCAGCCTCTGGTACTTTTTTTTCAAGGGCGACAGCTACTAATCAGGACACAATCTTTTCTTTCTATAACTTTGGAATGAAAAAATACCAAAGTTCCTTTTTTTCAGTCATTTGTAAGTCTAACCATTCTTTTGGGAGGGGTGGGGTGGGGAACATTTCCAAAAGCATTTGGTGTTGATCTAATGCTGAAGTCCCTGGGAGTTTTATCACTGACATCCATGTGAGCAGAGTTAGGCCAACACTGAGCATCTTTTATAACCCCACACTAGGCATCCAATAGGCAAGTGGCTTCTGAACTTTTGGGGACACTTCACCAGATCTTGGTGCACTATTTGCATAAATGAGGAGGGACTCCATCGATGTCAGCAGAGTTTCTTTGGCTGTACGTGAAAGCAGAATCTGACCCCCCTGGAATGACAGCTGCTATCTCTACTGGCAGCTTCCCTTAAGTCATACCATCCTGAAATCAGGGATGGGCTGCTCATGATTGCAAAGTGGTATTTGGCACCATCCATGGTTCTCTGTATGCGGAGCACTCACCACTGATTAGGTAACATGCTGCAATTGGTCATTAGAGTAGGGTTGAGAGGATACTGGAGTTATGTAAGATTAGTAAAATACACAGGGGGATCTCAGTTCACCAGCCACAAAAGCTGAAGCACCAGTAGCAGTCCATATGAAGTATCAATGCTTGAAAACTACTTCAAGTCACAATCACACTGAGGAAAGATGGTTTCACTTCTTATTCTCATATATTATATTATATATTATTTATGTATTAATTATATTATTTATTACTCTGTGATCTTCAAACATACAGCTGTGGATATTCAATGCATCAAGCCAATGGAGAAGAATCCTCTCCAAATTCACTCTCCTCATTCCAGCTGATTACATTAGGGAATACCACACCATTTCAATTCAATGAACTGAGCATCTTTTCTGCTCTTGTACAAGGAGCACTCCAACCTGCTTTACCTTATTTTTTTCATAGCCAGAATGATCTTGTACCATGAAATCAGAAAGCATGTACATCCTCTAGCTCAGAATTCAAAGCAAGGGCTGGCTTTGGTAGCCATAGGCCAGATCTCAGCAGCTTCTTGGAATTCTGAAGCCACCACACTAATGTGCACCCTCTCTTTATTGTTCCCAGTAACACTGAGTATGCTGGATAGTGGGGTAAGAGGAAAGTAATAGGAACGTCTTAATAAAACAGAGGCTTTGGTTTGCTGTGGCTGTAAGACTCATTTTGAAGCTCTGGCAGTTGGCATCCTGGGTAAGTACCAGGGCTTCAGTTTGGGAGCAAAAGACATGCAGTTGCTTTGCTGCCTACCATTAGCAGAGGATCGAGTCTTTAATTTTCACTATACTGACCCTACCAGCCAGAAGCACCTCGATTTAATTTTGGTGGCTTCTTTTCAATGCCAAGCTGAAGGCTGATGCTATGACGTGTTTCAATCCTTCAAAGTAACCACATTGCCCAGTTGAGGAAATGTATATTTATATAGCAATGGAATTCTATTTGGGTATGGGAGAACTCCAAAGAACATCAGCTTAGCTGGTAGGCCTCCATATTTTTCATTCAGGACAACATTTGGAGAGATCCCGTCATAGACAAATGTCCCATCCCAAACTCCCACAATGCTGGTCAGAAACTGGAATTTCTGTTGCACAGGAAATCAGGAGATTTCAAAATTATTTTTCATTATGAACTGGAACGAAAGGCAGAAATTTCCCATAAAATGAAAATTCTGAAATTTCGAAGCATTTCACTCAGATAATGGCAAAACATTAAAAAAAAATTTAATGTACTTTTTATACATTTTTCTAATTTATAATGAATTATAATGAAAAATAATGTCAAAATGTCATTTTGAAATAATTTTGTTTTGACTTTTATAGTATATTAAATATACTGTAGGTTATATAGCCATGTCAAATATAGGTACATGAATACAATATTAAAAATCATATTTTAATATAAAATTAAAATAATGAAACGTTAAAAAAATGAAACATTTTGACATTGTCAAAAATGTGTTGACTTTTTCCTGTGGAAATTTTTAAAATCAAAATCAACATGTTCCCATGGAACATTCTGATTTCAATGAACCTGCATTTTTCAATGGAAAATTGTGTTGTCATTTTTTTTCTACCAGCTCTACTCCCTGTTCGCCTACAGCATGGTTCTTAAAATCTTTCAATCTATGGTGCCTCTAGAAGGGCTCTGTGACTCAGGGCTGGTCCATGGACTATGGTTTCAGAACTACTGGGTTAAGAATCACAGCCCATGAACAGCCCTTCGATGAACATAGTGGCTCTGGCTGTTGAATTTCACCCCGATCAACTAACCAAAACTACTAGGAATGAGGATCTGGCTGCAGCTGAGAAATTTGATGAGGCCTGAAGACTTCATGCACAGAGAGCTGGAAAGCAGGCACCACTTGGGGTTTTTTCCTATTAAAGACTCTCCCAGAAAGATCAAATGCAAAACCCTTTCAACAGCTACAGATCTGTTAATCTCCTGCCTGTCTTTTCGCCCTGAAGTTGCCTAAAAAATGCTGCTTTTTTTGTCTAAACTTTTCCTCTCCTGCAATTTGGCTACATCTCACATTCAAAGTTCAGGCTGGAGCTCACAGCTGGGCCTGTGTAATCACCACAAAGCCCGAGGGTGTGTTTCTTCCCGCTCAGTGCCATAGTCTGATCTTCTTTTGACAAACTGGCAAGTAGGAAACTACATGGCCTAGGCAAACTTTATAACCCTTCCAGTATCTCTCTGTCTTCCTTTCCGCCTCATTCGGACCATGACCTGAAGTTTATAGTCATTTGTTCTGGTTAATATAAAGTTGTATGCAGCCGAAGCTTGATTTTTTTTTTTTTCAAATTCCCCTTTCTGGATGGTGAAAACAGGAAATTATAAAGCAACTTAAAAAAAAAAGCCAATATGGAATATATTACACTCTGGTCTTGCTGGAGAAAAGGGTAAGGAACGAAGTTGGGGAACTGAGCAATGGTATTTCACAGCAAAAGAGGCAAAATTCCCCAAAGCCTGGTTCCCCACTCTCAGTTACAGTGGCTTTGCAACACGTGCTGATTGGATGGGTTTTCTTGTCAAACTGTTTTTTCAATGGAAAATGCTGGTTTGGGTAAAATTGACACACTGAAAAAAATGTGTCAACTATGACGAAAGTTTTTATTAAAAAGTGAAATAAAGCATTTCAGGAGCATCCAAAAAACTTATTTTGACATTTTTGGAATGGAAATTTTTGATGATTTTTTTTTCCGTTTAGAAATTACTTTTCAAACCAAAATTCGTTGTTTTTATATTAAAAAAAAAAGTTATAAAAGGACAAAAATCAGAATGAAATATTTCTATTGACCTCAAACAATTTATTTTCCAGAACATAATTTTTTGATAACTTTTGAAATGCAGCGTTTTCTTTCTGTTTTGGAACGGAACATTCTTTTGAAATAGGAGAACTTCCTGTGAAATTGGAAATCTGTCTCCAATCCAGCTCTATAACACAAGCCATTAATTTCATGGCTTTCAATGGAATCACTCCTCATTTATAAAGGTGTAAGTATGACGAGCATCAGACCCACCCATCCCCACCCCCCACCACCAGAAGTGGACTGGAGGACGTGGATAGGTAGATGGTGAAATTGTGTTATTGTTACCTAGTCTGCCCTTTCCCCATGACCTGTAGCCATATACTTAGTTCGGCTATATTTTGCATGTTGTCGTTAACCATGATTCTATGTGTTTGGAGGGGGGGCTCTTTATTAGATGTTTGTACATTGCCTAGCACAATGAGGCCCTGATCCCTGACTGGTGGCTTCCAGTACTACTGTAATAATAATAATATAATAAATATAATATAATATAATATAAAAAAACAGATATGTCAAAAACAATTTAAATAAGATGTTATAAACTGGCCTAATGGCTAGAACACCGAACAGGGGTTCAGGAAGCCTGGATTCTATTACCTGCTCTGCTGGGAGACCATGGGAAAATGACTTCAACCTTTCAGTGCCTCAGTTTCCCCATATGTAAAATGAGGATTATTCTACTGACTCCTTTGTAAAGCACTAAATAAGATTGGTATTATTATTTTTCTATTACACATAGCAAATAACTTCTGATTATTATTTATTTTGGGTTAATGGGAGCCAAGAGCACACTGGAGGGCAAAAAATGGCCTTTAATAGTTTATGGCCCAATCCAGCTTACAGTGAAGTGAATGGAAAGACTCTTACTAACTTCAGTTAGAGCTGGCTCAGACCCATATTGAGCAGTCCGTGCAAAGTATCAAGCCTCTGTGTAATCTAAATGATTCAGAAATCATTCCCTGCTCCCTTGCCCTGGCTGAAATGCAACTGCTTCCAGAGTTGCGCACTGCATCTGCTCTGCATCAACAGCAAAATGCCCTTGGCATTAGCATGTTTTTTTAGTAGTCAGAGACCAACACACTGCGCTATGCTTTTTATTCACTTTGGAAGCACAATCTCATCTTAGGCACAATCTGCTCAAGCACTGAGTCCCCAAACTTACACTGTTCATTTTTTTTCTGTTAATGATAATTGTATGTGCATGCATGATCTACATACACCTATAGATCTAGAGCTATAGCCTCAAAATACAGAGGCTTGGTGAGGACAAGTTAATCAGAAAGGCATTAAAACCTTTCCAGGTTGGCAAACTTCAGTTCAGAACCAAAAGTGAGGTTTTCTTTATGCCAGGGGATAGTTTGTCTCTTCAGACACAGGAACCAAAAAATACCTCCTGGCCATTGCATGGAAACACGAGCTGGCAGAATGGTTATCATCATCTATTATACAGAGGAGAGGACGCTTGGGTGGGTTGTCTTGATGGGTCAAGTTGCAGGAATGCAAGTGCCCTAATGTGGGCAAAAATGCATACAGTCTAAGAGCACAAGACGCTGCTGTTCTGCAGCCTCGGATTTAGTTTTCATAGTGAGGAAAAGTTAGGAAAAGCTTTATGGGTTAGTAGTGCAAGCGGCACCCACAAAATAGTCACACATAGGTGCAAGCAGAGTCAGATTCTCTGGTTGGCTGAGTTTATGCTTGGTGTAACAAGGTGGGTGTGTGGGAGGGACCGGCCGTGCAGGGAGCTGGTGCTGGTTCCTTGATTCTCTGTTTGGCCCCACCTGGCAGCACAGGTTAAAGTCACCTAATGATTGCTCTAACCTGTTCCAGCTGGCAACTGTCTCCACTTGACCATACACCAAATGACGACTGCCAGAGCTCAGTGGGCTCCAGCCACTCCTCCTCCCCGTACCAGACATATGCTTGGCCCGTATGCCACAGTTACAGGGAGATGGTGTAGGACCCTGGCCACAGTGCAAATCTTTGGCTGAGGCATGTGAGAAGCCTCTTGTCTCTTTAAGCCACCTGACCAGCGGAAAGGGTGTGGAGTGGGGGAAAGACTCTGCTTCTGTATGTGCAAAATTCGTAGATGTCAAAGAACCATGTGCAGGCACTCGTGTTCCACCTCTGCACCCAGGACCCATCAGGGATCTTGCCTGTGAAGCGAATCCTAGAAGAAGCAAGCCCCATTCCGACCACACATAAGGGCTTTGCAAGGCCAAACTGTTTGCCAAAGCTTTCCCATCATGACTGCAGTCCAGGGCCAGTGCAAGAGGCAGAATCCTAAAGACCTATAGCAAATCAGAGATTCCCCAACCTGGCAAGAAAACTCATTGTGAAGTCCACTAAGGACATCTCCACTCATATTTACCCATGTAAGCACTTACGTCACAGTCATGGTGTGATAGATTAAATAGCTTGATATGTCCATGTGCACATGCAGTTAACTGTTAGTGTGTGCGTGCACACACACACACACTCTCTCGCTCTGTGGCATGAACTTTAGTACTTGTTTTTCAGTGTTACTTTTTAATTATATAGACAGTGCAGGGAAAGAGAGGCTCTGGCAAGGGAAATTGTAGAAGCCCTTTTACTGATGACATTCAAAGCTACATTTATAGAACTAAGCAGAGGAGTAAGAGTGTGAATCTGGATTCAAAATAGGTTTAAAGTAGATTTGGGCTTCGTGATCAAGGTCTAATCAGGGCAATGATCAAGATGGACACTTAGTGGTACAAGAAATGTCATGTGCTGTTCTCTAAAGATTTCAGTCCTGAAAAGGCAAAAATTGCCCAAAACAGCTGTTTCCATAAGAGTTCCGCCAGCTGGAGCAGTAAGTTTCATGCACTTGGTCATTTGTGTGAGAAAAGATAGTATATCTTACAACTTAATTTGAACCAGAACTAGGTACCTGAAGGTTTTGAAATCGAAGAAGATTAGGACTCAAGGATTAGGATTAAGTAAAGAATATAAAAATGGCCATACTGGGCTAGACCAATGGTCCATCTAGCCCCCTATCCTGTCTTCTGACAGTGACCAATACCAGGTGCTTCAAAGAGAATGAACAGAACAGGGCAATTAGTGAGTGATCCATCCCCTGTCATCCAGTCCCAGCTTCTGGCAGTCAGAGTCTTAGGTACACCCAGAGCATGGGGTTGCATCCTCAACCATCTTGGCTAATAGCCATTGAGGTACCTGTCCTCCATGAACTTATATAAATCTTTTTTGAACCCACTTATGCTTCAGGCCTTCACAACATGCCCTAGCAATGAGTTCCACTGGTTGCCTGTATGTGGTGTGAAGAGGTTTCCTCTTCCTCATGTTTGTTTTAAACCTGTGGCCTATTAATTTCATTGTGTGTCCCCTGGTTCTTGTGTTATGTGATGGGATAAATAGCACTTTCCTATTCACGTTCTCTACACCATTCATGATTCTGTAGAATCATATCCCCCTTGACGTTTTTCTAGCTCAACAGCCCCAGTCTTTTTAATTTCAACTCACACGGCAGCTGTTCCATAACCCTAACCATTTTTGTTACCCTTCTCTGGTATTACGGTATTTTCTGTCTTATTAGCTCTCCCTTTTCTAGGTTTCTAACATTGTGTTACCTTTTTTGACTGCTACACATTCAGCTGATGTTTTCAGAGAACTATCCATGATTACTCCAGGCTCTTTCTTGAGTATAACAGCTAATTTAGACTCCATCATTTTGTATGTATAGTTGGGATTATGTTTCCAAATGTGCATTACTTTGCATTTATCAATATTGAATTTCATCTGCAATTTTGTTGCCTAGTCATCAGTTTTGTGAGATCTCTTTGTACATCTTCACAGTCAGTTTTGGACTTAACTATCTTGTGTAATTTTTGTATTGTTTGCAAACTTTGTTACTTCACTGTTTAATCCTCTTTTCCAGCTCATTTTTTAATATGTTGAACAGCACTGGTCACAGTTCAGCTCCTTGAGGGACCCCACTACATACCTCTCTCCACTGTGAAAACTGACCATTTATTCCTACCTTTTGTTTTCTATCTTTTAATCAGTTAGTGACCTATGAGAGGGACTTTTCCTCTTACGCTATGACTACTTACTTTGGTTAAGAGCCTTCGATGAGAGACCTTGTCAAAGGCTTTCTGAACGTCCAAGTACACTATATCTGTTCACTCACCATTGTCCACATGCTTGTTGACACCTCAAAGAAGTCTAATAGAGTGGTTTGGCAGGACTTCCCTTTACAGAAGCTGTGTTGACGTTTCCCCAACATACTGTGTTCATCTATGTGTCCAATAATTCTGTTCTTTACTATCGTTTGAATAAGTTAGGCTTATTGGCCTGTATTTGCCAGGATCAACTCTGGAACTGTTTTAAAAAATCAGCATTACATTAGCTATCCTCCAATCATCTGGTAAGAAGGCTGATTTAAGCGATAGGTTACATACCACAGTTAGTTGTTCTGCAGTTTCATATTTGAGTGCCTTCAGAACTCTTGAGTGAATACCATCTGGTCCTGGTGACTTGTTACTGTTTTTAATTTTTCAATTTGTTCCAAACCTTTCTCTATTGAAACCCCATTCTGGACAGTTTCTCAGATTCTCCCGTCCTTCCCCCTATGGTTCAGGTGTGGGACTCTCCCTTTCATTGTCTACAGTTAAGACTAATGCAAAAAAAAAGGTAGCTTCTCTGAAACGGCCTTGTCCTCCTGTTAGTTTTTGTGTCTTTTGCTAGTTGATCTTCCAATTTTTTTTTTGGCCTGCCTAATTATGCTTTAATACTTGACCTGCCAGAATTTATGATCCTATTTTCCTCAGTAGGAGCTAAATTTCAGTTTTTAGAGGATTTTCTTTAACCACCTCTTTTACTGTGTTATATAGCTATCTTGGCATTTTTTGGTCCTTTTATTGTTTTTTTTATTTGGAGTAGACATTTAGTTTGAGCCGCCATTATGTTGTTTTTAAAGAGTTTCCATGCAGCTTGCAGGCATTTCACTTTTGGGAAAGTTCTTTTTAATTTCTGTTTAACTAGCTTCCTCATTTTTGTGTAGTTTCCCGTTTTGAAGTTAAAAGCTACTGCGGTAAGGTTCTTTGGTATTTTCCCCTGACAAGGATGTTAAATTTAATTATATTATGGTCACTATTACTGACTGATTCAGCTATTTTCACCTTTTGGACCAGATTCTGTGCACGAATTAGGATTAAAGCAAGAATTGTCTCTCCCCTTATGGATTCCAGGACTAGATGCCACAAGAAGCAGTCATTAATGGTGTCTAGAAAATTCATTAAAGGTTGGGTTCATCCCTGATCAGGCGTGGTTTAGAACAAGAGCAAAGTCATGCTGGTTGGAAGGAGGAAAGGTTTTGAAGAACTGGCTGGGTCTCTGTCATTAAAGTGAGGCAGAGCCTTGGGGATCCTGTTTGATGTGGCACATAATTTGGAAGACCAGGTAGCATCAGTGATTTTAAAAATGCCTTTTTCCACCTCTAGTTTAAACTTCACCCTTTTTTTCTCAGCTGATAACTTGGTCACAGTGACCCATTCATTCATCACCTGCGGGCTGGATTACCGTAACCCACCACTGAAGGTGATGGAAGCATGCAGAGGCTCCAGATTGTACAGAATGTGGCTGCAGCTTCCTCAGTGGAATGTGCTGCTTATAGCCCTATGCTCAGATCCTTCCACTTGCTCTCAATACTCTTCTGTTGGGAGAGCAAAATTTAGCTCTGATTTTGAAGCCCAGCAATGGGTCAGGACCCAATTACATCTCCACTCATGACCCACCTGAACAGATGCACTCCTCTGGGACAAAGCAGCTTACAACACAATAGGAACCACGTGACAGCCAAACACAACCTATTCCCAGGCAAAGGGGTTCAGATGTGCTACAGGGTTCCAGGTATGATCTGGCTCACCCAGAGGCTGACCGTTTTCAGATTGCATGGCAAAACCCTCTTCTTTGAAAAAGCATTCAATGGGTCTTTTTGTGGATTATGGTCCTGCTCAGTATGAGGAAGCATATCAGAGTCAAACTCAGATTAAAAATCAGCTGAAACCCAGGAGCATCAACGGTACTGAATACCATGAGGTTCTGAAATGATCAGTTCACTTTCTTTTTTCCATTATTTTTCAGCCCAGACCCCTCCTCTGAGCTCCAACTGTGTCTATGTGCAACAACCCTGCTTCTTCTGAACTCAGAAGCCAAAGTCCCATTGAATGTCATGGGCTATATTGGGCCTCACAACAGCTAATACAAGAAAGCTAATGGCATTAGCCTCTTGAGGTCTGTAGCCCAATTCTGCAAAGCCAAGGGGTTTGGATAGTTCAAGATGAGCTGCAGAGAAGCAGCCAGATGTTCAAGTGCTTCTCCACACGTCTGTTCCAGGATCCCAACCCTACAAAGTTTACTACTGAAGTTGTCCGTGCTCAGATATGAGTATGAAGTCAGTGGGTCTATTTGTATGAGTAAGTGTTGCATGATTTGGCCCCTAATCTTTCCGAGGTTCCCTGTCCCCACTCAGAGAAATGACGCAGCAACTGGCTTGGTCAGTCTGTGATCACCCATGAAGCTTGTTAGTTGGGTGCTGCCCAATAGGTAATTGAGAGTCCCAACACTGAGTTTAATTTCTGGTTTATTTCTAAATTATTATTTTTTAAGGGGTTGGGATCCACCTTACTTTTTGCCCATGCCACCCTGACTACATGCACACCACTAATCTGGGTAAGTTCAAGCTTAATGCATGCTCTTATTTGACTCACATGTGTCCGAGATTGTTAAAGTCTGTGAAAGTTGGGCCATGTAGAATCAGAGGAAAAGGGAGGGAAATAGCTGGGAAGGGGTGAACGTCATATAAATAGCAGTAAAACTGTTAAATCTATTTGCATTTCGCACCCAATAATTTCGGACTCCACCTCTGAGAGCACTGCTTGGAAGTCAGCACTTTTAATTGCCCAGTAAATTTCCTTTTAGACAGCTGCTTCATAAACTGCCATTGCCGCGAATGGTGAGAAAAAACAGATAACTGATTTATCTTAGGATGGAGACTAAAGCGGCCATTTGCGTGTCATGAGTTTCCCCCTCTGTTTCACTTAAATGAACATGCAAAGGCAATTGGTTACAGATCTGCAGTCTGGCTAGAGACACTGGCCTGTAATGCTGAGAGGCTCCAATACTCATGTGTTGGACATTGCTTTTCCATCAGTAACCTGGAATAGTCCCCAAAAGGTATGTGGTTCACACTACCCACTGACTCTGGCCATGAGTGCATTGTGTCTTGTTACAACAGTAAATTATTTTCTGCTGTGCAAGGAGTGTGAGAGCTTTGGATCACACAGCCCTAAAGTAATGGGTCATAATTCAATTAGAGCTTAGGAAAAATCTGCTGAGTTATGTCACATCTATTTAGCCTATTGTTGTTTTTTTGGAGGTCTCAGGACTAGACCAAAGGGGGATTGCACTTTAAAAAAACACACCCTTTCTTGTCATAAAATTTTATGGGATCATTGCAGCAGTTGTGGGACTGTTCAATGTCCACCAAAAACTGGACACAGAGTGGATCAGTCTGTTTTGATTTAAAAATAATAAAAGTCACAATGAAAGTCTATTGTCCCCATGTTGACTCTACTTCCAGTTTTGTGTTCTTCCTTGATATATTCCACGCAAATATGTAGAGATGAAGTTGTTTTCTTTCTTTCTTTCTTTCTTTCTTTCTTTCTTTCTTTCTTTCTTTCTTTCTTTCTTTCTTTCTTTCTTCATTGAAACAGATTGGGTTATTATTAAGCATAGTAAGTCTACCCAAATATGAGTGAATCTTATGCATTTTATATATAAATATACATACACATAAATACTATACATCTTATCTACAAAGAGCACAAAGCTGTGAGATATTGAATACCTAATTATAGACGTTAATCTTGCTCAGCATTTTGCAGAATTAGACCCATTGAGAAAAAAACAAAACAAAATATGCTTAGATGAGTGAATTATTATGCTGTGTATAATCATTGCCATTCGCAATGGTACTGTTTAAGTCGCAGACGTAGAAGGCCTTGAGATATGTTCAGAGCACAATCTTCAAGCTGTGCTCTAGCCAGTGCATTTTAAATATCTATATCATTTGCAACTGAATCAAAGTTGCATGTGTTGGGTATGCTAGCTATTCCAAAGAGATTTTTCTCTTCTGAAATCTCTCTGATGCAGGGCCGGCTCCAGCTTTTCTGCTGCCCCAAGCAGCAAAAAAAAAAAAAAAAGAGCCGCAGCACTTTGGCAGCAGCTCAATTACGCCGCTTCTTCTGCAGCAGTTCGATGGTGGGTCCTCCCTCTCTTCCTCTTCGGCGGCACTTCGGTGGCAGCTCAAAGAAGAAGAGAGGGAATGAGGGACCCGCTGCCGAATTCCCGCCGAAGACCCGACATGCTGCCCCTTTGAATTGGCCGCCCCAAGCACCTGCTTCCTACGCTGGTGCTGGAGCCAGCCCTGCCATGATGCCCATTCCTCCCTTGGCTAGAAGGGAAGTTGCCAGGAATAGAACATCAGCTTTCACTTATTGTCTTAGGAGTAGCTTTTATTTTTAGAAAATATTTTTATGTTTAGGGTTTGGGAGTTTTTTACCTGACAGAAAGTCAAAAGGAAAGAGATCTGTTTGAGGGAATAAAAGCCATGCACAAGAAATGGGGTGAGTAACTTAGATTCCTGGTCTCGCCCTCTTTGAAATCAATGGCAAAACTCCCATTGTCTTCATTGGGAGCAAGATCAGGCCCAGTCTGAATGAAACGTTCAATGCACTCGTCCTTGTTAGCACCTCGTCAGTGGCAGATGCAATCCTGCTACTTCAAGCTTATCTCCCATCACTCATCAGCATCTCCTTCTAGTCAACACAGAGACTTACTAAACTGGATTAGTCTGCCAGCACCTCAGTGATGCCTTGCAGATTATACTATGGATGTTTGACTCAATGGCATTTATGATAATATGCAAAATTATGTACCGTTGAGAATAATGCCAACGATGTGGGTAGCAATGACTTTTAGTATCATAGCAGGGACCTTACTGGAGTAGTTCTCTTTGCAGTGTCTCAGCCAACCCAGAGCTCTGCCTTGTGTGTCTCTTTTGTTCTTTGTCAGCTGCCTACATGCAGCTTTATCCCTAGAAAGTTCTGACTCCCTTTCCTTCTTTATGACTCTCAGCCTGGCGTGTAAAGTCTTTGGCTTGTCTCAGACTTACCAGTGGGCTCTTGGACATTGATAAATGAATCCTTGTAGCCACAGTGTCACGGAGGCAGTTATGGAGTAGTATGTACGGAAGAAGGTAAGGTCTATTTTTCCAGTGCTTGAGGTAGGACCTATTCACCCACACTAGCTTTGCACCTCTACGGCAGAAAGGCATGTTAGAAGTTTTTCTCAGGAGATTTTCAGTCCAATTTTGCTGACCATAGAAGCTCACCAGAGGAGCATTCACATGGCTTTGCTGTTTGTCTTCAAAGCCAAACTATTAGCATTGCACTCATCACCAGCAATAAGTAGAGATGATCCCTAGCCAGTGCCCCTGGCCTAAACACCCCCAACTCTGGGAGGCTTCAGATCCAGCTTGGATCTTTATAGCTAGAACCCATGTCTAGCAATAAGACCATTTATTTGTCAAGTGCATAAGAGCCTTGAGGTCTGTAGCCCAATTCTGCAAAACCAAGTGGTTTAGATAGTTCCAGATGAGCTGCAAAGAAGCAGCCAGATGTTCAAGTGCTTCATGAAATGAAATTAATAGGTAGCAGGTTTAAAACAAACAAAAGGAAGTGTTTTTTCACACAATGCACAGTCAACCTGTGGAACTCCTTGCCAGAAGATGTTGTGAAGGCTAAGACTATAACAGGTTTCAAAAAGGAACTAGATAAGTTCATGGAGGATTGGTCTATCAATGGCTATTAGCCAGGATGGGCAGGGATGGTGTTCCTAGCCTCTGTTTGCCAGAATCTGGGAATGGGCAATGGGATGGATCACTTGGTGATTACACCTGTTCAGTTCATTCCCTCTGGGCCATCTGGCATTAGCCACTGTTGGAAGACAAGATACTGGCTGTTCTTTTGTTATATTCTACCTTCTTCCATATTCTGCTCTTCCTTTTCCACTTTCTCTATATTGCCAAGAGCATCCTGTCAGCAACACTTAACCAGTGACAAACTTGCCATCAACAACAGAGCAGAGATCTTCCTGTCTGTTGCTCCTCTTAGATATATTGAGTGTTGCGTCTCCTCTCCTAGATTTAGGTATGTTGTCTCTGAGTTCACAGGGTGTTGGAGAGACCATTAAATCTAGTGTGAGCTTCCAAAGTTTGGAGGTTCAGTGATCACAAGCATCCATGTTTATCCAAAGTCATCTGAACCTTTTCCTTGTGAAGATCAAACTGTAAACCTCATAAGATCAGTGTCTCCTATGAGATACCCAGCGGGTTCTATTTGGTTCAAGCCAACTCTGAGGTGGTTAGATGAAGCTCTATGTTTGTATTCAAGACCTTATGGCCAAAGGGAGTCCTGACACAGATTCAGAGGTAGAGGGGCCAGCCAAGTACCTGCCGGCTGCTTCATATAGTAGGAAGATCAAGAACAGAAGTTGTAAGCATAAAAATCCATCCTTGGGGCCTGAGAGAAAGACTGTCCAGGAATGGGAGAAAGGAAGGCTGAGAGGAGGACCCCGAGAGACTATCTGGGAAAGAGGAAACAATTGCAAGTTGTGAGGGGTGACACCCCGGAAGAGCCTTTACTGGGGGCAAAGGAGAAAGTTTTAGTAGGTGCAATTATGGATCCAGGCCCTAGTTAGCATCTGTCCACACAGCTTCTGATTTTTGTCCATTTTTTCATCCATCCCAGATGGACAAAACAAAAGGGTGTAAAATAGGTCTTTACCTTCTACACTGAAACATCTGCTGCACTCAATGGCTATTCAAGTGGAAATGAAAAATGTCAAGTCAATTGGAGAGAAGAGGCTGGAGACTTAATCTCTTCCCCTCAGTAAAGACAGATTTACACTACTCTCCTTCTAAGGCATCATCCCCTGCACCTTGAGACAGGAACATACTCCCGTTATCTGTCTAGCTGATCTACCTACCTATTGTTTACATCCAGTTTGCCCTCACTTTGTACTCATGTAAATGACCTCACAGGAAACAGAGCACTAGACACTCAGTCTCAGAACTCTATTATAGGGTATACTAGAGACTCTATTATACAGGCACCAACAATGTTGACGTTTTCATTTTTATTTTCTCCAGAACTGTTTAACCCATTTCCTTTTAGGACTTTTGTTCCTCAACAATGCCCAAACCCGCAGTAAAACAACACATACACAGCCAAACCCTTGCCAAGAAATACCTGAAGAACAGACACAGACTTCCTCGTTACAAGCTGCATGGGTGCATGGATTGAGCCCCAAACTGGCATTCCAAGTTATTTCCCACTGACAGGCTCAGTCGCTAAAAAGGCATCAGACTGTTAAATGGCTGATGAAACATCTGCACCCATAAGCCAGGCTGGTGGTCACTTTACTGTACCTGTTTGAACAATAGGCCTGACAAATAAATCCACTGGTGATTGTGAGGGGGCTTTTAAAATGAATAAAGGAACAGTAATATTCTCATTATTAAACAGCTGATAAAGAAATCACTTGCTAACATTTTAAACACACACACACACTTTGCACTGGTGTGAACGACTGCAGGGCAATGGAGAATCAGTCGCCTAGGACTGCAGCTAAACTGCGAGCAGCACTGCTAGACAGTAACTATTACTATAGGTACTCTCTCTATCTCCTTGCGGATTTAGTCTCAGATTCTCACATGTGAACCCAGGAGTAACTTTATGCATGAGTGTTTAAATTAGGCAAGTGCATAAACATTTGCAAGATCGGGGCCACATTTTGCAGAACAATAGCAAAGCAGAACATTGAGAATCTACCCATTAGAGATGAGAGCTGTCTGCTCCTATTAGATGGGCAGGTGGGAGTAGTTTCTGAAACAGACCCCAGAACATGATACATTCCTTGTCTGGTTCCATGTCGGCTGGGAGCCTGCACTGTAGGGGTGGAATGTGACCTTATTTTCAGGCTGCATTGTGGACCTGATCCAAAGTTTGCGGAAGTCAATGGGAGGCTTTTCACTGTGTCTATTGAACTAAATGGGCATCCTCCCATTGTCTCTGCTGGCCTTTGGATCAGATCCCCCAGTATGGTGTGTGTGTGTGTGTGAGATGAATGGCCTTAATACTAAGACTGAGACATCTTCCATCCTGGCTAGGCCTTGGCCGAACAGAGATGTGCAATCATTAAGACTGCAAGCCTGTCACCGAGGTCGTGGAGGTCACTGATTCTGTGACTTTCCAGGACCTCCGTGACTTCCACAGCTGCAGCAGTCAGCACCAGCTACTCAGTCGGCTCTGGGGCCAGCCACACTGGCTGCTGCTGGAGTGGCCATGGGGCCATCCACTTGGGTGACCCCGTGGCCAGCCACACCAGCCACTGCTCAGGTGGCCCCAGGCAGCTGGCCCTGGAGACTGCCCAAGCGGTGGCCCATGCAGCTGGCTCTGGGGACCACCTGAACAGCAATCCAGGAGGCGGCTCTAGGGACTGCCAGAGAAGCAGCGGTCCCAGGAGCTGCCTCCAGGGTGAGCATAATAAGAACATAAGAACGGCTGTACTGGGTCAGACCAAAGGTCCATCTAGCCCAGTATCTGTCTACCAACAGTGGCCAATGCCAGGTGCCCCAGAGGGAGTGAACCTAACAGGCAATGATCAACTGATCTCTCTCCTGCCATCCATCTCCTTCCTCTGATGAACAGAGGCTAGGGACACCATTCTTTACCCTTCCTGGCTAATATCCATTTATGGACTTAGCCACCATGAATTTATCCAGTTCCCTTTTAAACATTGTTATAGTTCCAGCCTTCACAACCTCTTCAGGTAAGGAGTTCCACAAGCTGACTGTGCACTGGGTGAAGAACTTCCTTTTATTTGTTTTAAACCTTTTACCTATTAATTTCATTTGGTGACCCCTAGTTCTTGTATTATGGGAATAAGTAAATAAATTTTCCTTATCCACTTTCTCTACATCACTCATGATTTTATATACCTCTATCATATCCCCCCTTAGTCTCCTCTTTTCCAAGCTGAAGAGGCCTAGCCTCTTTAATCTTTCCTCGTATGGGACCCTCTCCAAACCCCTAATCATTTTAGTTGCCTTTTTCTGAACCTTTTCTAGTGCTAGAATATCTTTTTTGAGGTGAGGAGACCACATCTGTACACAGTATATGAGATGGGGGCATACCATGGATTTATATAAGGGCAATAAGATATTCTCTGTCTTATTCTCTATCCCCTTTTTAATGAGTCCTAACATCCTGTTCGCTTTTTTGACCGCCTTTGCGCACTGTGTGGACATCTTCAGAGAACTATCCATGATGATGCCAAGATCTTTTTCCTGGCTCGTTGTAGCTAAATTAGCCCCTATCATATTGTATGTATAGTTGGGGTTATTTTTTCCAATGTGCATTACTTTACATTTATCCACATTAAATTTCATTTGCCATTTTGTTGCCCAATCACTTAGTTTTGTGAGATCTTTTTGAAGTTCTTCACAATCGGCTTTGGTCTTAACTATCTTGAGTAGTTTAGTATCATCTGCAAACTTTGCCAGCTCACTGTTTACCCCTTTCTCCAGATCATTTATGAATAAATTGAATAGGATTGGTCCTAGGACTGACCCCTGGGGAACACCACTAGTTACCCCTCTCCATTCTGAGAATTTACCATTAATTTCTACCCTTTGTTCCCTGTCTTTTAACCAGTTCTCAGTCCATGAAAGGACCTTCCCTTTTATCCTATGACAGCTTAATTTATGTAAGAGCCTTTGGTGAGGGACCTTGTCAAAGGCTTTCTGGAAATCTAAGTACACTGTGTCCACTGGATCCCCCTTGTCCACATGTTTGTTGACCCCTTCAAAGAACTCTAATAAATTAGTAAGACACGATTTCCCTTTACCGAAACCATGTTGACCATTGCTCAACAGTTTATGTTTTCCTATGTGTCTGACAATTTTATTCTGA
The DNA here is from genome assembly GCF_007399415.2 of Gopherus evgoodei. Lineage (NCBI taxonomy): Eukaryota > Metazoa > Chordata > Testudines > Testudinidae > Gopherus > Gopherus evgoodei. The sequence goes on along the minus strand of NC_044336.1, from coordinate 8,361,285 downwards.
ACTATTGTTTCAACTAATTTGCCCGGTACCGACGTTAGACTTACTGGTCTGTAATTGCCGGGATCACCTCTAGAGCCCTTTTTAAATATTGGCGTTACATTAGCTAACATCCAGTCATTGGGTACTGAAGCCGATTTAAAGGACAGGTTACAAACCTTAGTTAATAGTTCCGAAACTTCACATTTGAGTTCTTTCAGAACTCTTGGGTGAATGCCATCTGGTCCCGCTGACTTGTTAATGTTGAGTTTATCAATTAATTCCAAAACCTCCTCTAGTGACACTTCAATCTGTGACAGTTCCTCAGATTTGTCACCTACAAAAGCCGGCTCGGGTTTGGGAATCTCCCTAACATCCTCAGCCGTGAAGACTGAAGCAAAGAATCCGTTTAGTTTCTCCGCAATGACTTTATTGTCTTTAAGCGCTCCTTTTGTATTTTGATCGTCAAGGGGCCCCACTGGTTGTTTAGCAGGCTTCCTGCTTCTGATGTACTTAAAAAACATTTTGTTATTACCTTTGGAATTTTTGGCTAGCCGTTCTTCAAACTCCTCTTTGGCTTTTCTTATTACACTCTTGCACTTAAGCTGGCAGTTTGTGTGCTCCTTTCTATTGGCCTCACTAGGATTTGACTTCCACTTTTTAAAGGAAGTTTTTTTATCTCTCACTGCTTCTTTTACATGGTTGTTAAGCCACAGTGGCTCTTTTTTAGTTCTTTTACTGTGTTTCTTAATTTGCGGTATACATTGAAGTTGGGCCTCTATTATCTTTAAAAAGGGCCCATGCAACTTGCAGGGATTTCACTTTAGTCACTGTACCTTTTCACTTTTGTTTAACTAACCCCCTCATTGTTGTATAGTTCCCTCTTTTGAAATTAAATGCCACAGTGTTGGGCTGTTGAGATGTTCTTCCCCCCCCACAGGGATGTTGAATGCTATTGTATTATGGTCACTATTTCCAAGTGGTTCTGCTATAGTTACTTCTTGGAGCAGCTCCTGCGCTTCACTCAGGATTAAATCTAGAGTTGCCTCTCCCCTTGTGGGTTCCCGTACCAGCTGCTCCATGAAACGGTCATTTAAAGTATTGAGAAATTTTATCTTTGCATTTCATCCTGAAGTGAAATGTTCCCAGTCAATATGAGGATAATTGAAATCGCCCACTATTATTGGGTTCTTAATTTTGATAGCATCTCTAATTTTCCTTAGCATTTCATCATCACTGGTCAGGTGGTCGATAATAGATCCCTAATGTTATATTTTTATTAGAGCATGAAATTTCTATCCATAGCAATTCTATGGGTGACCTGAGCTGCGGCCAGTGGATGGCCCAGAGAGTGGCCAGAGCAGTGGCCTAGGGGCAGTGGCCTGCCACTGGAGCAGGGGCTCACCATCAGCCCCTGGGTTCCCCCAGAGCGGCGGCAACCTAGGAACAGCTAAGATTTAGTTGGGGGGTATTTATAGTAAAAGTCATAGACAGGTCTCTGGCCATGAATTTTTGTTAATTGCCTATGACCTGTCCATGACTTTTACTAAAAATACCCATGATCAAATCTTAGCCTTAGCAATCATGCAATGGTTTCGCAGTCTGGGATTAGGATGACAATAAAGCCAAGAGCTACTAAACTAATTTGCAGTGGTGAGCTGAGTCGGGCTTTGAACCCTGCCAGTGAACTGAGGGGAGCACACTCTGGCTGTGGTAACAAAACTGTAACTGCAGCAGGCAGCTCCCATTAGGATTCTGGCTGAGTCAGCCAGAATTCCTCCTGGGCACTCCCAATGCAGTGGAAAGCCTCTACCCTCCACCTCTTACAGTTCCAGAGAGGTCTATGGCTTTATGCCACAACCCTAGCCCTACGTAGTTAGCTAGCCGAGTGACAGATATATACCATAGTCATCCACGCCATTTTAAGAATCTCTTTAACCTTCTGCACACATTTTCCTCTTCTCCTAAATCTCGCTAGCTCTTTGGGGAACAGCTGCCAACCCACCGTCCAATAATCACTCGCGTGGCTTGTGAAGTAGCACTAAGATTATTGCAAGTGTCAGCTTGGAATGGGATCTTAATATAAGGAGGGAAATAATATGTTAAAAGTTAATTTGCCATAAAATATGTCCAAGTCCTTTTTTTGCTTTTACAAGGGGTTTTTAAACGGGTAGCGAAGCGAGGCTGAAGTGGTTTGCAGCAATAACGGTCTTGTCGGAAAGGTGATAGATATCACTTTACTGATGGTAAAAGGATATGAATCAAGCTTGTCTGCCAGCATGATTACCTAATTGTACCAGGAGAGTTCAGCAAGGCCACTGCAGTTGCTCTGATTAGACAAAGTCTTTGGGTTATTCGTCTCCTCTCTGCCTTATCACTCAGGTTCCAAGGCTCAGAAGAAATACGTCAACACGGCTGTCAAGAATTGAATGAAGTATCCACGGCAGTGGAGGCTTCGCCTTGCCAGCTCTGAGCTGAACACTTTGGAGGAGAAATGGAATATTAAAAAGCATCGCGCGTCATATGAGAAGGGGGGGGGGAGGTGAAGGAATGGTAAAAGCTCTTCTTAAAGCTTTGGTAATATTGATCTTGTCATTAATAACATGATGAACCTTAAGTGAAATTCAAGTGTCAGTGCCAAGGCAGGTTAGTTCTGTCATAAATGGTACGTCAGACAACTTGAGAATGTTGATATTGAGATAGATACAGAAAATGAGGAAGAGCACTTATGGTACTGGTTTTATTTAGCAGATTTTGGTGGGTTGGGTTTGTCCAGGGCCTGGGGTTTGCTTGGAGTTCAGTGTTTCTCTGAACTGGAAAACGTCAAGTGACATTTCCATGAAACTCCTCGGTTTTGTAACAAAGCTACTGAGTTGCTCCACCTCTTCCCTCCGGCATGGTGCCCCGGCCATTTCCTTCTTCCCAGAGATGGTCCTGCTGCTGGCAGAAGAGCTGGGGAGGAAGAGATTCCCCACCTACCACACACCTTTTTTTATTTCCGTCAAAAGCTTTCTTTGACATTTTGGGGAAGGGGGTTGTCACAAATGTGCAATAAATAAATAAAGACAGTCTCAGTTCCCAAAACATTTTCAGTTTTTTTTCAGGATTTTTTTTAAATGAATCCTTGAAAAAGTTATGTTTTTGGTGAAAATTTCTCTGTAGTTGAAAAGCCATTTCATATGGAAAAAATGTTTGGATGGAACTTTTTTGACCAATTCTGCCATGTAGACTCATCCCCCCACTCTTTGCTCATGACTCCATCCCCTCAAGAGGCTCATTACCTTCTCCCCAGCATAACCCTTGCCCCCTTTTCAACATGTCTGAGACACTCCCCTCTTTCCTCCCAACAAGTCCAAGCACCTTCTTTTACCATCAGGTGTCTTTTCGGAGTCCAGATCCTGAAGCTCCGGGGATGGTCAGTTGGCCTGTTTCCTCTACATCCGATCATCTAAGGGACTGGGGAATTTAATGATTCCCTACATCCCTAGGAAAGCTCACCGGGGAGCAGATTACATGGTCAGCTCTCAAGTTCAGTAACAGCAAGTCTGGGGATGCTTCTTCAATCCTACTGCTTGAAGGGAGCAGCTTAACATGTCAATCCAATGACTCCTTGGATTGTTCTTTATGGTTCTGTTTAACCGTTTCTTAAAATTCTCTAAAATCCACATGCATACTCAGATTATCTTAAAAAATACTATGCATCACTAGGGTCCCAAGTAGAGAAAGTTATGCAAATTTGGGGTCATTTGGTCAAGGTGTTTTGGCAACACAGTACAGGGGAAAAAGCAGCTGTAATTAAATTTGTATTTCCTGATGTTCTGTTCCTGATGCTGATATTTTAGCCCTTACACTGTGAGAGAGCATGAGGCAACACTGCACAAACTGAACTCAGGATTAACAAAGATTTTGGCTGTGAATAAATTCCTAGTTATCATTATTATAGGGGGAGCTATAGTGATTTTTTTATGTAGGCTGTCTAACATTTTCTGTTATTAAAGATCCTTGAGACCTTCTTTCTTTGAGAAGTGCTCTCACTTCCATTGTTTGCAGCAGGTCTTTGATATTAAGCATAGGACATGCCCTCAGGCTACAGAAGTGCCTTTTCTTTCTTTCTTCCATAAAATTCTGTCCTGTCTGTGAGCACTGGAAAGCTTTATGGTGATGGGCCTCAAAAGGCAAAAATCTGCCTTTGTGGCAGCCGCCAAGTTATTTCCTACTCATTGATCCTATCCAGTAAAAAATGCCCAGCAGCCCCCACCCACCACCCTGGGTGCCTAGTATAGGTATAGTAATAAATAATATCCACTGGAATGGAGCTCAACCAGGGATATGTCTTCAGCACATAGAGCCTGATTACATTTCCCCTCGGGCTGGCTGCATGGAAACACCTTTTTCCATCCTGGTGCACTTCCCCAGTGTCTGTCTCACAAGTCCATTTGCCACACTGTGTATAGTAATCTGGAGGGAGGGAGGGCAGCACAGAGCTAATTATGCCACCCCAGTGTCCTCTCCTGTTATGGGCCAAACTTTCAATTAACACTCTAGGTGTGCAAGTGGTCGAGGTCTGCAATTGGGGCTTCACTTTCAGACGTGCTCAGCATCCAGCAGCTTCTGTTGTGACGCTTGTGGCCAGATTTTCTAAGGAGCTCAGTTCCCAAAGTGCATGCAACACACTGAGGTTTTTTAAAAAATCCACTCTTGGGTGTGTTGTGGAAAATCGACCACACCGTTGAATTTGAATCAGACAGCCTCCGAGGGGCAAAGAGAGGAACCCTGCGGTCCTATAGAGGACAGTGCTCCAGGAGCGGCCACAGGGATATAGGTCGTGGAAGGGAAGGAAAGAAGGACGGGGACACATGCACGCACCTCAGCTGGGTAGCCACTTACCAAGGCCTGCCAGCTGGGGAACTTCACAGTCTCTCCAAGCTCAGCTGTGGGGCTTGCTTTCGAGACACTCCCGGTCACGAGCTTTCGCTTCGCAGGAGGCTCGTGGCGTCTTCCCACAGCCGTCACTCACACTGGCCGCTTGGCCATCACTCACAGCCACATTCTTGACATAGTTGTCAAGGCAAGAAACCTTGAAACCCGGGTCCCCGCCAACCTGGAGGAATGGGGACCCCCAATCAACTCCCAGGGCGTTATAGCCCAAGAGCGGATAAGGACTCTATGGACCAAAAGAGCGCGGTCCGGGGGTAGCCGGCGATACAAGAGTAAGGACCTCAATACCCGAGAACCTTGAGACTTGGAAACCCTTTGGAAAGGGTCTCAGGACTTGCGATACGATATGAGCTCAAGACTGAGGACTAGAAAACAGCAAACCCGAGAGCCCAGAACCCAGAAAACCCAAGACTCAAAAAAAAAAACCCCAGAAAACCCCTTAAAAGTGTCAGTTAAAACCCCTTAAAAGTGTCAGGCCTGTCTGAAATAAAAGTTAGATTCCAGCTAGTGACTTACCCCAAGTCGGAGCCTATGGACCGGTCCCTCATCAAACCCCAATAGAGATTTCAAAAGGTCTCTTACCTCTGAGGTGGGCCCAGGGTTTGGGAGGAGACTGTCCGCGGTCCTCCGGTTCAAGGGAGTCATCTGTGGAATCCCGGACGAGCCCCCAAATTGTTGTGGAAAATCGACCACACCGTTGAATTTGAATCAGATAGCCGGAGGCTTCTTTATTGATTACAAGTGTGCACACAGGGAGATAACAGCAGTCCCCTACGCAGAGGGTCGGCTGGTCTGCCCCTCACATACTTCACCCAGCTTTTAAAACTTTAAACCGCAAAGCGGCACTCAAAAATACATGTGATACATTCCTTATTTGGCATTTGGATAGTTAATATTGCGGAACATAACTGATAACTGTCCTTGTATGGCTTGCATATTGCAACTCTAGCAGCATATTTCACAACCTTCCTGTTATTGTACCTTTAGGTGGTCATGTGGCTCTAGCTGTTAGGTGACCCCACTTGCGGTTTTTCTTAAGCAAGCTGGTTATCGCTACAACACAACCCACAAAGCAAGCTGCAATGGCTCCCCAGCCCCCCCGCCCCTCGTCTTTAGCTGTAACTGGGTAAACAACTTTTAGGGAACTGGGCTTCTAGGGGATTAAGGGTAGTTTGGCTAAAGGCTAGGCCTGCAAAATTGTCTTGGTAGCTGGAAAGTCCCTTGCAGGAGAACAACAGGAAAGCCCCCGTGGGGGAGGGGGTTTTATTTTCCCTATCAGATGCCTGCCTATGCCGTGAGTAGAGCTGATCAGGAAATTTTAGTTGAAACAGTGTTCCACTGGAAAATGCCGTTTGATTAAATTGTTTGGTTTTTTTTTGCACAAGTTGTATTGATTTTTGTCAGAATTTTGTTTAGGAAAAACACGGTTAAAATATTTCCAAAAAAGTTAACATATCCCTTTTTGGCACAATATGTTTCATTTTTCCACTGTGAAATTCCTTTTTGTTTTGAAATTTATTTTTAATTTTATTTTTAAAATTTTAAAAATAAAAAAGTATAGAAACTGAATCATTTTGAATATACTAAAATGAAACTTGTCAGTTGACTTGAATTATTTCCCCGCCCCCCCACAAATTTCATTTGTCAGGAAAATTCAAAATTTTGGCCTTTCATCCCAAATTGGGATGACTTTTTTGTTTTCAAAAGCTCAAATTTTGTCATGAGACAGAAAATCCATTTTCTGACCAGCTCTAGAGCTGAACTGGTTTGAAAATCTGGCCCATGACAGAATCAGGAGCAGACAAGGTAATTCAATAGTCCAGAACACGTTTGGAGCTTCAATTGATCAGCAGCCTGCTTTCTTTCCTATTATACAGGCTATTTGCTAAGTACATGGCTAGAACCTCATGCTCAAAAGGAATCTTGCTGTTGATTCTTAAATGTATTGGAGCCTTTGGAGACAGCCTTTTCTCTTTATGTTCATGTTTTGGGGACTTGAACTCTGACATTTCAGATGCTTTAGAAATGCACTCCCTGCCCATGCCCAGACAATCCTCCCTCCTAGAATTTCTTTCCTGTAGCAAACTGCTGCTTTCCTGACATTTGGTGGAGCTACACAGTTTGCTTTATTCACCTCAGCAGACTGAAGAGAAACATAGATGTGTGCTCCAGATTGCAAGCTGAAATTATACAGATTCGATGCAGAGGAAATCCCGGAAGGGTCAGGTTCCCTCTTCAGATTGTATCTGTGCAGTTGGTGTCTCAGGACAGTAACTCAATATTCTTTAACAGTTCCCTTCAAACCCAGGCAATGTCTTTTTTCACAACATTTAAAAGCTGAAGCCAATTACTTCCTTATGCCATTAAATATCCAGGACATTGCACATATATTCAGGCAGCTGCATGACCTTATTTACCAACCCATCATCCCATGTGCAATGCCCATGAAAGTGATTTCATCAACATCTCTTCAGTGCTTCCCACTTGCTGCCTATGTTTTCACTAGCGTTTGAGGAGAAGATGCTGCTGAAGAAGAGCCCTTTGTATCACTTTAATTAAAAGAAAACCTAGCTAGACAGCACTGATCAGCTTGCTCCTGATTGATGGGTCTCACTTTCCTTAGAGAACTTCGGGAACCAGTAGTACATGAAGTGTTTGAAGCAGGAAGTCTGGCTGGAGATTACTACCTGCCATTAATGGAAGAAGTTAGGCCTTAGCAAACCAGTTTCGCTAGAATAAGATTCCCACATTATCAAAGAGCAAGACCTGAAGCAAACCCCCATATCTAAACACCCCTGGAGCTAATTCCAAAGTCCACGGGTCAGGCCCATTTCTATTAAGTAATAATGGACAATATTAAGGGCTTCTCTTTTTGCACCAGCAACCAGGTCCTCAGATGTTTTAAATGGATTAAACATGGGTTGTGGGCCCAAGGGGGAGACCTAACTGAGGCAGGGATCAAAATCAGGAGCTAATTATTATTTTTTAAATAAATAATCAAAATGGCTAAAATGAGACCTACTCAGAACCTTCACCATCCTCATTTACGTTTGAAAAGAAATGGCCACTGTTTGGGGGGAGGGGGGAGCATCACAATTTTAATGTCAAGTGAGACCTCCCTGGGCCTAATTTTTTCAGTTTTTGAGCACCTACAGATCTCATTGACTTCAGCCCGAGTTGTGAGTCCTCAGCACTTCTGGACATCAGATTCTAAGACCAAGCTCCCCAAAAAGGTATTTTAGATGCCCAATGGGAGTTAGGCACCCAAACACCTTTGAGGATCTGGGTCTAAGCTCCTCAAGTTAGGTACCCACAAAATGAGACATCCCTAAACTAGTGGCCCTTTCTTTTGAAAATGAGATGATCAGCTTGACCTGCTTTATGTATCACAATAAATAAATCCACAAACAAGTAGCCAGGCAGTGACCAAACCATCCTGTTGGGGAATTCAGTATCACTTTCAGATGCATCTGAGGCCTGTACTTTTCTGATCCTACAGCACTGTGATTCTCCACAGCTGAGGTTGATAAACTAAGTGGCTCTATGGCTGTGGATCACTGAGAACACTCACAACTGGAGCACAGTTGCCAACGGTAAATAAGCACCCCAACTTTCACAATAAGCCACAAATCAAGCTAATTCCATTTCAAAACAAGTCAGCCCCTAAGAACCCCAACCTTCTATGTGACTAGATCCCCCGGTGTGCAGTCTGGGACTGTAGTGGGTCTGCTGTGCACTCCTGACTCTCTCGCCTGCCTGCCTCTGCTTGTCCCGCCTTGCCTCCGCTTGCCGGGAGCTGATCAAAAAAAAGAAGCGACAAGCTACAACAAGCTACAAGCCAAAAACTAGCCAACAAGCAATTCAGAAATCAATTAAGCCAAAAACAAGCTCAATTTCTGTGGTTTTTCTGTGGGTTTGGCATGTCTGAACTAGAGTTGTGCAAATAACCAACTTCTTGGTTTGTTGGTATATCTGAAAAAATGAAACAAATTTCAAGTTGAGCAAAAATGAAACTTTCTAGAAATTTTTAGCAAACAGAAAAGACAAACCAGAAATAATATTAGGACAACTAACATGTTATGTTTAGATGGAAAGATGTCAATTTTTTAATGCTGAAAATATTTTAAATACAATTTAAGGAAATTTCAAAAGAAAAAGTCATTTGGATTAGAAATATTGAAACATTTTGTTTTAGAAATAGCAAAACAAAATGTTTTGACTTTTCTGGAAATTTGTTTTGTTTTGAACCAAAACAATTCAGTGAATTCAACACATATTTGCAAAATGTTTTGATTGACCTGCATCTGCATTTTTTGAGGGAAAAGATGTTGCTAAAAACATTTCAAACAGCTTTAGTCACAAAATCATTTCACCAAACATTTTAAAATGTGCAACCAAGGTCAAAACATCATGGTTTCAGGTAAACAGGTGATGGCCCATGCTACCATGCCTGGAGGAAAAGAATATTTAAATGAACTATGGTTCAGAAGAATAGGATTTGGCTGTAAATAGAAACTTGTAGTTGGGGCCAAAATGTTGCTAACTTCAGTATCCCCAGCCTCAAATATACAAAAATCATGAGGTTGGCTTAAAAATCATGTGATATTTTAAAAATATATTAAAAATTTGGGTTCTTTGCCTTTTGGTTTCTGAGCCTTCAGAGTTCACTCATTCACATTTTAGAGATTTCCTCTTTACCATGAGTGCTAGAAAATTAGTTTTTCAAAAAAATGAAAGCTGGGATTCTCATGCAATCTGGCCATTCCAGCAACTGGTGCTGAAATCTCACCTAACTGTCCACCTGAGTTCAGGAACTGGGCCTTTTATGCAAACAATAAATAGCATGAGATTCATTAAAAGATTGTGTTTTTGTCTTAATTCCCAGCTCCTGGACTTATATGACTGGGTGAAAATATCAGCTTCCGTTAAAAAAAAAGTACATTTCTATGCCTCGTGATTGTGGAGAAAAGCTTGAAAACAGAAACCCTCATGTCTCAAATAACAGGAAGCTAATAAAAAGAACAACCACAAAAATGTAAAAGGCTCATGATTTTTAAGCTAATTTCATAATTTCTGGGGACTGGTGCTTTTTGTGTGCTCAGGGTCGGCAAGACCATGTTAATTGCAGTGTGTTTCTGCTCCAGTGTTTTGGCTGTGGTTGGAGTTTACTCAGACACCAATGGCTTCCTTTGCCTTTCACCTTTGAGAAGAAGGTTGCAGTTAATAGGCATTCCTTCTCCACAGCAGCAAAGGTTCCAGGTGTTCAGAGCTGGGCTCATTCAGCGCACGCCTTCAAGCACTGAAGTCATTAGGACTGTAATTTACCCCCTACCAGAAACATAAGCAAATGTAATCAAATAAATATTTTCCAGCATCTCCCTCCCAGTCCTTTTCTTTCAACCTGTCAGCATGCTAAAAAAAATCAGCTGCACTATACGAGCAAAGCTGGAGTCAATCACCCTGCCAGTGAGCACGGCTGACAAACCTATTCGTTTTTTAATCAATGTGAATAACGCCCCTACCCTGACCTCCCATCCACGATTCCCCCTTCCCCGCTCAGAAACAGGCAACAAATTTCAATTTAGCTTTGAGCGAGGGATGCTCAATTGGGTTATTAAATTTCACACACTAATTGACATGCCTGTCGTAAAATATAAATTGCACAAATATAATTTATACTAATCATGCTAGGGGTGAAGCTTTACGCTTCCAGTTCTTCCCTTGCACCTTTCTCTCTCAATGCCAATGCGTATTCTGCTTAATTTGCACCTTTTTTAGTGTATAAGGATGGGAGGGTAAAGAGAACTAAATTAAAAAAACAGAAAGCTGATGGGATGTTTCCTGTTGATGCACAAAAGGTTGGTGTGTATGAATGTGCGTATATATTTGTGTGTGTGCCCATGCACCCACACCTTCATTCTTACAGTGTGCATGGCTCGCTGACTAATGCAGTGATAGAATGCACACACACACACACACACACACACATCAAAGTTCTTCTTAATAATCTTTAATGGAAACAGATTAACCTTCACCTGGTCCCATGGCACTAGTTAACCACTGATGTTTTACAGATAGATTTCTGCAGTCCTATTTAGAGATCTTCATTTCACTGGGACATAAGGACAGGCAGTTGCAGATCGGTATTTCAACAGCTTTTCTCCAACATCATATTTCTATTTTGAAAAGTGCTGAGCCAAACAGATTGACTCTGCAGAGTTGCTTTCTTATTGCCTCCACCTCCAGATCTTGGGACACAAAGCACATAACATACTTTTCCTTGAATTTCCCCTGTGACTACCAACTGGCTAAAACAGCTTGACAAACTGACTCACCATCTCCTGTGCATTACAATGGTGCAATCAGAGAAGGATGGGAAAGAATGCATGAACAGCAAAGACACAAGGACTAACAACACTGCAGAGTCTCCATGGTTGAAGGAAGGAACACACACTGCATATATATATAAGTGAAAGTAAAACTGGCACTTAAGATATAGGATCAAACTTTCTTGAGTGTGAGTGAAAACAACCAAACTGCATATCCAAGAAAACTGGAGAAGAATCATTTTCCTGGAAGATGGTTTTGAATAATTGATGGCAGAACCTTAATGACGCATGACCTGGGAGTTCAGCTGATTTCCTGTGTGTGGGTATTGTTGCCCTTAAAAATTAAAAGTTATATTTAAAATAAAAACCCATATGCCATTTCTTTCAACTATATGCATCCACTCTCCAAAATTATCTCAATTGCTGCTTCCCATGCCTGTTGGATAACACAGAATATGGTGATCTCTCAAGGGCAATAGAAGAACCTACTCTAGTATAGACATGTTCAAATCAAAGATGGGTCTGAGCTCTAGATTAGATCTGGGTCTGGATGTTTTGGTTGTGGTCCAATCTTTATAAAAACCCCAAAAAACTTCATGCTGTGACCTGCTGCCTAAGCACAATCAATGGGCCTGCAGCGCCATGTTCCAGTTAGAGCTGTAACTGAACCAGAACCATAGGTGTGTTTTGACTTCTGTATTGGGGTTGGGGGAACAGCTTCAGCCAAGCCAATGGGGCTGTGTGTGGGGGGCAAATTCCAAGTCTGCCCAGGACTTGCAGTTTTTTCAGCAGGGTAGCCCTCTCCAAACTATACCCATGACCAGAACAATGATTCCAAACCCCCTCAAACTTAGAGTGTTTGGGTTCAGATCTAGCTTCAGATGTGAGGTGCATCAGCCATGAAACTGCATTGCTTCTCACTTTCTTCATGTTGTGTCTTTACATTCCAGGCAATGCTCCCTGTGTATATAGAGAGAATCCGTTTTGTTCTGAGAGTAAATGGAGAAGAGGCATGTGTGTGTGTGTGCACGCACACACACACTTCATTTCATTCCTTCTCTTTTTCTGAGCTTTGAAAAAAACGTCAACCAGAAAGTACACGTTTCCATACACATGGAACAATCCTAACAAAAGTTTTGAAGCCAGGCCCATCGCCAGTTCAAATATGAACAGGATTGGCACTCAACAAGACAGAATATTTGGGGCGATAGGGAGTACAACGGGGAAGCACAGAACATTTGGTGAATACAGGATCTCAGAACATGAACAGTATTCCAAAGTAAGACTTACTGCTGATCAAGCAAATTGTTGACACAACAGTGAGCCCCAGAGCTTAGTTGCACATCCAACTTACTGGACACCACAAACCATAGACTGTATGTAATGTTTGAATCAACTGAGAATTTGAAAAGTGCTTATGTCAAAGGGCCTGAGACAATTTGACCAGTGCCATGCTGCTAACTCTTTCAATTCTATCATGAATCTCATGATATTTGGTCTTTCTCTCAGAGTCATGTTATCTCATTAAAAATCCCTCCTTTCATTCTTTAAAAAAAATGGACTCTTGCTCTCAGGATTGCAGAGAAAAACTTGAAAATGGAGCTGAGCGAAAATCAAAATTACCATCCTGCAGGAAATTCCCATATTTCCACCTTTGGTTTCATTCTGAATTGGGACAAAAGGTGAAATTGATTTGGTATTGGAGCAACATCAGAAGGAACTATTTTGATATTTTTGAATCAAAATGTTTCAATTCAGTTTGTTGAACTGACCCAAAAGGTTTCGTTTCAAGTAACTTCAACATTAAGCTGCATTTCCCTAGGGTGGTGCATTGTCCCATGGAATTTGTTGTTGAGGTGCCTTTTGCTTCAATTTGTTCTATAAGGCAATGTATCACCATAAGAAAATACAGTGTAAAGTTAAACTGAATCAAAATAAAACCTTTTGGGTTAATTTAACAAACCAAAATATTTCAGTTCGGATCAAATTGACCTCAAGTGAAACTTTTTGTTTCAGTTTTCCTGGCAGAAAAATCAAAATTTTTGACAAAATCATGGAAATATTTTTGATTTTTTCAGAAACTGTATTTTCCATTGAAAAAAATCACTCTGAAAATTCCTGACCAGCTCTACTTGAACATATGATCCAAGTGCACCCTAAGGATCCAAAACCCAGAAGACACAGAATCTGCAATTTAAAAAAAAAGATCCTTTGAATTTTAAGCCAATCTCATGAATTTTGGAGGCCTGACTCATGAAGTTTGAATGATTGGAATGAACAATGTTGTGGTGTTTCACTAACTTTACCACACTTGCTTGATAGCTGAATCACTTATCTGGTCTCCCAGGCCTTGTTCTAACCTGTTCCAGCACCAGAGTTGCAAAGTTGCTCTTGGTGGGGGAAGCAGTGCATCATGGCAGTAGCAAGGCTGTGATGCATCATGGGAGATACAGTCTGGCCTTGGAGCCTAGTCCACAGTGAAGAATGGGAGCATGAGGTGTCTGAACTACAGCTCCCATGAAGTATCATATATATATTTCAGAATCAAAATATTTTTGGTTTGGGACATTCAGTTTTCCCATGACCAATAGAAATCTTCCAGGGAAAAGTAGACAATATCTGTAAAAAAAATATCTCCATTGTACAGATAGGGAAACTGAGGTGCAGAGAGGGGGGTTTGGTCACATAACAAATCAGAGCACAGCTGGGAATGGAGTCCTGACTTCCAGTGCTCCATACTAGCCACGAGACAACAATCCCTTTCTAGTAGGACAGAGTATTACTATTAAGTTGTCCGTGGATAATCCTGCTAACTGGAAAGCAGAATTGGATTGATTTGGTCTCATAAGCTTCCCTGCGCCTCGATAAGCCTGATCCTCTGTTCACTGAAGAATGTAACAAAACATCTATTGACTCATTGGGTGCAGCATCTTGTCCTTGTTCCTAAGGCAGTCATGGGATTGAACCAAATGGTAGATGCTATAGAAGCCTTGGCACCGATTCCTCTTTCTATTCCATTCATTAATGCAAAGCGTGGATTTCATTATGCTGATTGCTCAATTCTATTGCTAACAAGACATAAATCTCTCCATTAGTCATTTTCAACCTCTGGATCATGACCCCTGAGGGGGGTCACCAGCAGTTCTCCAGAGGAGGTCATGACCCTACTCCCATTACCTACCACTGGACTTCTGAAGCATATTTCCTCAATCAGCTGGACCCTCCTGAGAGGACAGATCTCATGAACTGAGCATGGGCTAGGAGCCAGGAGCTCCTAGACTGTAATGCTGATTCAGTCAATGACTAGCTGTTTGGCCTTGGATAAGCCATGTTATCTCCCTCCCAGATATTCCATCACTAAATGGGATTAATGATTGTTTTCTCTTCACAAGGGTGTGTGAGGACTAGTTAGCTACACCCTCTCCGAATCCGTGCACTGTGTACTGTATCAATTTTAAAGATTCTGTTCCCTCAATCAAGACCCTACAGAGAGCTGACCTACAGCTCAGGTTCCCTCTCCTGTCACACACCTCGCCTTCATCCCGTCAATGATGATAGCATCAATGTTCCATTTACCTCTTTCTCTCACTCTTGTCTCAGTGCTTTTCTCCACTATGCTGTCTCCATCCTACTTCACCCTCTCCTCATGCTCAAATCTCTCATAGGACTCCCTTCCTGGGGCCCAAAGAGGTACACCAAAGCAAATAAAGGCATCAAATAATCTCCTCCAAGTTATTCCTTCCTCTGGGTTTCCAACTGCATCCATTCTTCTCTGTTTCTGTCTCTTTGATCAGTGGATCTCAATCAGGAGTCTGGGGTCACCTGCGGGGCTGCAAGCAGGTTTCAGGGGGTCTGTCAAGCAGGGCCAGTGCTAGACTCATGGGGGCCCAGGGCATGGGTGAACCCTTAAACCCAGGGCTGAAACCAAAGCCTGAGCAATGTAGCTTCATGAGGGGGAGGGGCTCTGTGGCATGGAGCCCTAGGCAATTGCCCTGCTTGCTACCCCCTAACACCAGCCCTGGCTTTTATATGCCAAAACCAGTTATTGTGGCACAGGTGGGCCGTGGAGTTTTTATAGCATGTTTGTGGAAGGAGTAGGGGAGAGGGCTCAGAAAGAAAAAGGTTGAGAATCTCTGTCTTATTTTATAAATTCTCCAGGGCCAGGACAATCTCATGGAACTTCAGTTGGCGTAACTCAGCATAGTTCCACTGAAGGCAATGGGTTTATATTGATTTACATACGCTAAGGGTCTGGCCCTGTGTCTTGTACATTGTTGATGCTTAATATAGACTAGAGTAATGTTTGATCTGTGCTAATGTAAAGCCCTATGGGTCATTAGGGGATTCCATGTGCCTAGCCCAACAGAAGAGCGTTTTGTTCTTTAATGCAACGGGGCTTTTAGAGGCAATGATTAGAAGAGAGGAGAATAAGCAAATTGTCTTTGCAGCTGCCATTAAAGTTTCAGGTATTAGAACTTAGGACAAGAAAAATAATGGTAATAAAGGGTGGGAGATTCCATGAGTGGTGCTCACAGGTAATGAT
Source organism: Gopherus evgoodei (assembly GCF_007399415.2). NCBI lineage: Eukaryota > Metazoa > Chordata > Testudines > Testudinidae > Gopherus > Gopherus evgoodei. Next base: position 8,345,499 of record NC_044336.1, on the reverse strand, counting down.
GGAGAAGCTCCAAAAGTTAGATGGTTCAGCTTAGATACACACGTATGGTGAAATCCTGGCCCCAGTGAAGTCAAAGCAAAACTCCCATTGACTTCATAGGCACCAGGATTTAGAGTTTGGATATTATTCAGAAGTTATCTGAGTTCCTAGAACCAGGCCACCAGCTGGAATAAATAAACATATCTCAACTGACATTGCTAGAAATTATTGTTTGCCGTGTTGTTGTATCTGTGTTGATCCTAGGATATTAGAGAGATAAGGGTGGTGAAGTAATATCTTTTCTTGGACTAGGGTGACCAGATGTCCAGATTTTATAGGGACAGTCCCAATATTTGGGTTTTTTTCTTATATAAGCACCTATTGCCACCCACCCCCATCACAATTTTTCACACTTGCTATCTGGTCACCCTATCTTGGCCCATCTGTTGGTGAAAACAACATGCTTTTGAGCTACACAGAGCTCTTCTTTAGGTCTAAGTAGCTTTCGCAGACCTGAGGAAGACTTCTGTGTGGCTTGAAAGCTTGTCTCTTTCACGAACAGAAGTTGGTCCAATAAAAGGTATTACCTCGCCCACCTTGTATCACTGGAATTATGCCAATTTAGACCAGCTTATTATCTGGGCTTTGGAACCTATACAATTGGACTGGAAATGGTGGGAGACTAGATTTTCTTATGATATTTCCACATTTGCATTTTTGGTCCCAGCTCAAACCACAAAATGCAGAGGCAGAATGAAAATGAAAAATAACAGAGGGAGATTGGAAACTTGCCTGAAGTTTTCAACACTTGAAACAGGGCTGGCTTGAGTTTTGGGCAGAGGTTCAGATCAGACATTGTTTTATCAGACCCAGTTCACTTGTCCTTAATAACTGGTAACCAAGGAAAGATGAAAAAGATATTAAAGTGCGAGAAAGAGACTAGGGGATGAAGTCTCAGCTGGGGTAAATTGTTCCACCAACATTAATGGTGCTAGGCCAAGTTACACCTGCTAAGGATCTGGCACCGTTGTCCTAACAGTGAAGGAAAACTACACAGGGCCAGAATATACCAGTCTCCTTACAAGTCAGGTGCTTCTATCAGGCATGGTGGAGAGCAAGAGAGAGGGCTTGTGTGATGCCTGCCCTGGGTCATGGTGTGTTAGTAGGTCATAGCTCTGCAAAGCTCCAGTGCACAGTGCAATCTGAGATCTTCACTCCTAACACTGCCACAGCAGGTGCCACTGTTTGCAATTAACACAAGAGCTGCACACCACTGCAAATCTATTTTCTGTAAAGTTTTTTTGGCACCTAGTGTGTGTGTGTGGAGGAAGGGGGCGAGGTGGCATCTATCCAAAATCAGAACTTTTTTTTTTTAATGGGCATTTTGTCAAGCATAACTGCAGACTGTAACTGTACAAACAGTAATTAACCGCAAGCTGTGGGCAATGTTAATCTGCATTCAACTTTACCCGCAGGAGCATGGGAAATCTGAGATGCTGCTAATAGGTTTTCAGCAGCTGAGTCCTAGGCCACTCCTGGCCTAAGTCTACTTGATATGGCTCTCAGATAACACTGTTGATTTTCTGCTGGGCTCTAGTTGGACGTTTCCTGTTGTTTGACTTTTGATTGAAGAACAAACAAACATATGCCAGGAGTAGAGCCAGTGAAATCGATACTTCATTCCATTAGAATGCAGTGGTGTCAACAAGAAATGCAATTACAGGACAGCATCATTAATTAGTTAAAAAAGACAAGCTGACAATAGTAATTAAGAGACAGGGAGACAATTTGAAGTTGGACTGCCCACTGCATTTTTTCAAGAGTCTATGAAATGTGTTATAGCTTTCCTTTCTTTCAGAGTGCCAGATGGGATCAGACCAGTGCTCCACCTCAATCAATATTTCATCTCCAGCAGTGGCCTGGACCAGCTGCTTCAGAGAAAGGTGCAAGGAACCCTGACGTGGCCGTTATAGGATATTCTGCTCCCAAGGGAAGTTTACTCTGAACATCCAATAGTTAAAGTTTGATTTATGACCTTAAGCTGGAGGGTTTATATCCATTCCCAGATTCTCGGTATTTTAAAAATTCTTATTATATCTTTGGATACACTAGTTATTCAATCCTTTTTAGAATCCTGCTGGTCTCTTGACTTCAGTGATAACGCGTGGCAATGAGTTCCACAGACTAATTGTGAATTGCATGTTCTCTCTTCCCTGGATGAGGAGGTAGCTAACAGTTCACCATAAATATGGTGATTATCCAGTAGGAACCTGATTGTTGGAGGTGTGGGGGTCGCTCAAAAGAAGTCAGTGGGAGCTGAGTGCACTCTGGTCCCCCCATGGACCAAACATCCTAGGTGTTATGAGACCTTTCAAACCCTACCTACTCAGCAAGCTCTAGAGCGTTTTGTAAAGAGACCTTCCCAAACTGCTGACTGTCCGTTTTTGCTGCCTGCTTATCTAGTATGCTCCTGGTCTGACTTCCAGTGTATCTCTCCAAGGAGCTTCACTCCCACCCAGCCTTCTCTTTAAAGCAGTAGCCATGAAATCATGTCCTTTCTTCTCCTTTTTTAAGTATAGTTCTTTAATTTCTGGGGTTGCAATTTTATATACTGTGCTACATAATGTTTCTGTTCCATCGTGGCTCAGCACAGCTTCCTCCATGACTTTGTAAAGAGCAGAATAGCTAGCATTTACAGAATTGGGGGTGAGCAATGTAGAGCCAATAATGATGCCTTTAGGCCATTTGGGAATTGCTCTGGGCCAGAGGAATCCCCAGCTGCCCACATAGGGAAGCTTTAAGTCTCCTTCGTGCACCTGGAGTGCTGCAGTGGCGAGGTAGGCCCAGATCCTGCCCCCTGAAGTCAGTGGGAGTTTTACCATTGATTTCCATCAGTGCAGGATCAAGCCCTTAGTGGTGGTGAGGATCTGACCTTTATTCCTGCCAACCAAGTTTGTTGTACATTTCAGTCCCACCTCATGCTTCTTTTAAATCACTTTTCTGATACAGACTAACACGGCTACCACTCTGAAACCTTTTCCAGGGTTGATCTTCTCAGAGAGATTCTTTTGCCAGCTCTAATCTAATCTAATCTAATCTAATCTAATCTATTTCTGATTTCTGCTGCAGCTATTCCTGTAGCCTAGTAACTGAGCCCCAGAGTCAAACACACAAAAAGAAACAATTCGTCTTGACTTGGATCTGTAAAGTCTTTTGAAAGTTAAGTTATGACTGTTGAATGTTAACACCATATCATGCCTGTCCTTATCGTATCTTTACCATAAAGTGATGAATGAGCTGGTCACATAGAAGCTTTCAGACCTACAGTATTGCAATGGCATCTAATCTTCTTTCCAAATGCCTGAGATTTTCACAGCAGCTCTGCCATACAGCATTTCTCTCTCCCCCAGGTCTAGAGTCGCTGAGTGCTCACACTAAGGCAAAGACATTTTAAAGAGAAAAGATGAAATCATCAAGTCCACCCCCAGTTGCGAGAGTCCTGGAAAATTTCACCCTCTCCTCTGGCCCTTCCCAGGACTTATCTGCCTTGCTGCTGCCACACTACCTGTCCTTTTCCTGTCCTCAAGGGCGACTGCAGAGTTGCTTATTGTCCTGTAAATCAGCCATGGCAATAAAATGCTGGCATCCCGAGCAATAGCTTTTCTACTAATGTACTACTTTGCAATTGCTGCACATATCCAACATATTAATGACACAAATTCATTACGATAAATGAAGCTCCTGACTGGCTGGGGGCCAATGCTGAATAGGGGAGGTGGAAGAGAGTTGCTGTTGCTCCTGCCAGTTGGCAAGTTTGAGTTTCGTGATGCAAATTTTAATTTAGAACTGTAGTGGTTTTCACAAGCGACACCAGAGATGACTGCTAAGTATAGCAAGTAATATTGCCAGCCACTTTGGTGGGATAAAAGGAGATACTTCCACATATAATCAATCAGTGAAAATCACTTCCAGGTGGAATTATGGAGACAAATAATTTGAGAGAGAGAGAGAGCTGGACTGTACAGGCCTGATTCACATCCATGAGAACTTACTTATGTGAGGAGTACTGCTGAAGTCAGTGGATTACTCATATGAATAACTGTTCATCAGTGTGGGTAAAGGGCTTGGAATACAGCTCAGAGAGAAGAATATGGGCACATGGAAATAGCTCTATCACTAGACAGATAGATAGATAGATATTCAGTTAAGTCCTGCACCTGCTGCTTTGAACCTCTTACTGGGAGGTGTCCATGGGCATTATAAAGTCTGCGTACTTCAGAGGCTTTTCCCTGTCCCAGGTTCTTCATTTTGCCTAACAGCGCTGAATGGTGCATTGAATCAGGCTGAATGTCAGTTTAGTTTGAGTTTACTCTGATTTTCTGTTCTCATTATTATGAATGAGCCCTGGGTGTCAGAAGGTAGAGAATCCACTGTTCTTTCTACAGGAAATAAACTGACCATCCAGCGGGGGTATGAAAGCAATTGAATCTATTTTCCTATTTTAAGTTTTCCTCATACCTTCTATAGGTCATCTCAATTATCACTTCAAAGGTTTTTTTTTCTCCTGCTGATGATAGCTCATCTCAATTGATTGGCCTTTTCCAGTTGGTATGGGTACTTCCACCTTTTCATGTTCTCTGTATGTATAAATATCTCCTGTCTGTGTGTTCCACTCTGTGCATCCGAAGAAGTGAGCTGTAGCCCATGAAAGCTCATGCTGAAATAAATTTGTTAGTCTCTAAGGTGCCACAAGTACTCCTGTTCTTTTTGCGGATACAGACTAACCCGGCTGCTACTCTGAAAGCAATTAGAGGTGTTATAAGCCTCTAAGACAGCGGAGTAGCACAATCGGATGACAGGGAAAGTGAAGTTCATCTGTGAGGACATAAATGATCTTTCAAAGTCAAGAAGGAAGAATGCCCCAAAGAGCTTACAATCTAAGTAAGAGCTGACCACCTTGAATGTCCTGGAGGCAGAAAGGGATGGACGGAGGCAGAAGCAACAGAAACTACCACTAGTGTTGTCATGAAACAATTACCTAAATTAATTTACATTGGTAATGTCTCCATGCTATTAATATATACAGGCCTAGTTAGTCACCGAACAGACACCATGAGCTGAAGACCCCCAAACTTTAGGGAGGGCATTTCAGAATCTCATCCCAAAAACAGATGGAATTTTGTAGCCATAATGGGCTGAATCAAAACCACGGATTCAAACATCTCTGAACTTCCAACCCCCTAGTCTGAATCTACATTTGTTAGTACTTGTTATTTGCCACATGTAACACAGAGAGAGCTCTTCAAGGTAACACAGATGACATAAGGCTGGGAGTCCCATGTTTTCTCACTGAACAATCTGTCTGGACTAGGGGATGAAGACAGAAATGTGGATTTCAGGAGACCAAGCAAATCAAAGCAATTTAAGATTTTATCTGTGTGAGACTGGAAAGTGTTCCCAGCAAAGCACAGAGGAGCTGACTTCACTGACTGCTCTGAGTAGGACCCTTCTGTTCCCCAACTTATTCTCATCTCCCTGAGCATGAATTATTTTCTTCTGTTGAGGAGCAAGAGGGACATAAATAGAACTGGCCATAACATGGCAGGCATTGAACTACTTCACCATGCAGCTCTGAGGTTTCCCTTAATCTGGATTCCTGATTAGCCTCCATTTTTTAAGAGATATGCTGTATATTCTTGGAGCAAGAGGGCAGCCTTAAAAAAGAATGCTGCTGTTTAGAAAGCAGCGCAATTTAACTCCACTCTACCTGAAAAAAACCAAGAAGTTTTCATGCATTAGGGGATCTTCAGAACCTTCTACAGCCTTAGCAGCGAATACATCTGGAGTGAAGGTTGATTAAAGTGCCCAGCTAATTACTCTTTTAGTCTCAATTTATGTGTTTAAGGAGAAATTCCACAGATCTTTGCTGCTCCTGGGAAACCCAGTGCCTGGCCGGAGCTGCCAAGTGAACTCCCACAGTGCTGTGCCAAGGAGAGAGAGCCGTAATGATATCAGTAACAGCAATTATACAGAGCGGGTGAAGCAAACACTTACCCTATACAATCGAGAATCTGTTACAGCCTTGTGCGACTGCGTATCTGTGACTGTTCCTCTCGCAGGAGTTTGGTGGGGACTGAATTTACAAGTAGAAAGATTCTTAGACCTCTGTGTTTATGTTTCAGACCCATGCTTCTAGGTTATTTAACTGAGCACTTACTGGGACAGATCACCCAATAGTGTGAATCAAGGTAGCTCCATTGAAATCAGTGGAGAGCTGTCCATTTACACCAGCTGGGGAGCTGTCCCGGTGTGTTTAGAAAACAACTGATGGGATATAAAGGATGTAGTCGAGGTCTTCCCTAAATGGGCTTGACTGTAGAAAGACAAAGTTCTACATGTGAGATTATCTCACGTTAGAGACAAGAATTGGGTGCAATGATTTTCCTTTTTAAATGCCCCAGGGGATTGTATGGAAAGTTGTTGTAATCCAATGATAACCATCCCAGGGTCCATGTTAAAGGAAAGGTTGCCTCGGAACAATACCTAGTGCATAGGTGTTTGCTCAACCCCCACCCGCCCCCCTGAAAAAACAAACAAACAAACAAACAAACAAAAACCCCAAATGGCTTTGCATCTTTGAAGATATCCTCAGTGGAGAGGGCAAGTGCTGAATGGGAAGCTCTTACCGCCATAAGATGATCCTTTCAGAACAGGGCTACCGTACATTGTCAGGAGGCACTGAAACCTTTACACTGCTGCTGTCTCTGTTCAATTTGTTTTCCAGACACAGCAAAGAACTGGTTGCCAGAGCTGTCTCTCTGGCATATTCAGTGCATTAAATTCACTAAAGAAAAAAAAATCTACAGAATACTGAGTGTCCTACCTGATTTCTCTGCCCGAGAGCACGCAAACAGGAACATATCGTAGAGATTTACAGCTGATTGCTCATGTACTCGCATTATGCCAACAGGAGAGAGCTCTCCCATTGACATGAAATCAGCTCAATGAGTGGCAGTAGCTATGCTGGCAGGAGAGTGTCTCCCCCCGACATAGCACTGTGCACGCAAGCGCTTATGCCAGCAAAACTTATGTTGCTCAGAGGGGTGTTTTTTTCAGACCTCTGAGCGACAAAAGTTTTGCTGACATAAGTGCTTGCCTGGGCATGGCCTTAGTATTATCTAGACCATCCCACAGAGGTGTTTATCTAACCTTTTCTTAAAAAACTCTGATGACAGGGATTCTACAACATCGCTAGGTAACTTGTTCCAGTGCTTAAATACTGCTACAGTTAGGAAGTTTTTCCTAATGTCCAACCTAAATCTCCTTTGCTGCAATTTAAGCCCATTACTTCTTGTCCTGTCCTCAGTGGATAAGGAGAACAATTTATCACCCTCCTCTTTATTACAACCTCTTACGTACTTGGAGACTGTTATCATGTCCCTACTTAGTCTTCTCTTTTCCAGACTAAACAAACCCAATTCCTTCAATCTTCCCTCATAGGTCATATTTTCTAGACCTTTAATCATTTTTGATGCTCTCCTCTGGACTTTCTCCAATTTGTCCACCTTTTTTCTGAGGCGTGGCACCCTGGGTGATTTTGAGCATAAAATCCAAGTAGTTGATGGCCTGACCGAAACCTTGGGCTGTTCAGAGCACTCTGCACACGCAGCAAATGAGTAGGAAGAACTGCCCTGGCAGTGGAGAATTAGCTGGGAGGAATAATTGCTCTAGGTACTGTGTCATTATCTATCATTTCCAAGCAATCACAAATAGCACTCATGGTCATTTCTTAGCTCATTAGAGTGGGTTTTTAAAAGTTTTTGGGCTTTTTCTTGGATATAAGTCTAAACCGAAGAGTAAGCACTGCTGAAAGCAGGCTGAAAACCCTAGAGATGAGCTGATTGCATTAGCACAGAAATAACAGGCTTTCAAAAATTATTTTCTGACAGCCCCCTAAACACACTGTATTTGTTGACTCCAACTAGGACGTTCTGGATTTTAATCTAATTGTGAGCCAAGCACATTCTTTTGTGATATGTGTGTGGCTAGGTGGGTGTTTTTATGTGTAGCCCGCTATTAGGTGCCATGTTCGTCAAAGCCAAACGCAAGGCCTAGCTTTGAGATCACATGCTGAATCTAATCCCGCTCCTATTTGATTTTCCCTCTCTCTTTCTCTCTGTCTCTTTCTCATTTACCAAGGTTTTTAAACCCCCCGGGACCAACACTGGAGTATCACCACTGGAGTGAATGGCTGTCTAAGTCTCTGGTGACAGCGCATTTTTGTGTACTTTGCATTAAATTGGATAATCCTGTTCCTTGCAGGGTTTATTATTTAAATACACAAAGTAGCAAATACAGACTCATTACCTGCATTGAGAAGGCAACAAGCTTCTGAAAATAGCTCACAGGCTGGATTGTCCAGTGGCCAAGGCACAAGGCTAGGCACAGGAGACCTGGGGTCAACTCCTTGCTCTGCCACAAAGTTGTTCTGTGACCCTGGGCAAGTCACTGAACCATTCTGTGCCTTAGTTCCCCTTTGGGATAACAGCACTGCCTTACCGCACAGAGGTGTTATGAGGATAAATACCAAAAAAGTTGTGAGGGGAGCAGATATTAGGACAATGTGAGCCATAGGAGTACCTAAGGTAAATAAAAAGTGGGTTTAGATTTACGATTGTTTTATTCAATGACTTTTTAAAACACACCACTGAAAATTGCACACAGGATGATTTCATTGCATTGGTGAGAAGAGGGGAGGGAAGGTTACTGGATTTGTAAGCAGGCATAAACACAACATTTCTGAGGAGTATTTGTTAGTGTCAACATACCAATGGTGATTAAATCTTGCTAATGACCGACTAGCTTTTCCTTACAGAGCTTACATGAAGCTCCTACACTTCCACTGGACCACATTTTAGGCTTCCCAGAAAATTAAGGAAGCATTCTAGTCGCATAATGAATGTTTACCCTGGAGCACTGATAGCGTCTGATTCTGTCACTTCAGGATCCAAACCAGAACTGCACCAACTCTGATAACAAGGCCAGAGGTGCCACTTTAATTAATGCAATTTGCTACGCTTTGGAATAATTAACTGCAACATGACAGTGCCATAATATTGGGGGGCTAGGAAGTGCCTTTCTCAAGGCACCCTGAGCTGTTCCAGCCTTCCATTCTACTCTGTCATTTTCGTGAGTCAGAAACTCAAAGGATTTGCATGGAAGCACAACATCAAATAGAGTGTAAAACAGAGAACGGTGCAGGTGTGCACAAGGGAGGGCAGAGAACTATCTTTCTGCAAGGGTCTTAGACAGGTGGACAATGAGCTGAATGGTGACAATTTCCACACACACACTCCTATGCAAATACAACACCCAAGCATATATAAACAACCTGCACACACATCCAAATATTACTTGTGTCCACATTCACGCCCCACTGTCAAATACTGAACAACTGGCACACACACTCACACCAACTACATAACCATCCATGTGTGTGCGCACACTCAAATACAAGCACCACCCTAACCTATATTGTATATATCCCCTTAAACACATACACTCACATCTCAGGCCCACAAACTAACCCCTAGCCACATGCCTGCAAACAATCGCAATACGGATGCTAAAAAACAAAAAGCACAACCACCTTTTGCTTAACTGTGATCTTACTAAACCTGCTGGTTCTTTCCATACCAAACACTTCCCTTTGCCACGAGGCTAATATTGTTTCAGTCTATTTAATGCTTATTTTTTGTTCGATAAAGTTTTCTCTGTTCAGTTCTCTCTCTCCTTCCAGGCATGCTGCCTTCCACACTCAGACCACAGCGGATGTTACAAATGCCTAGTGTTATGGATCGATTTAATCAGTTTGTTTTACAGTGGCCCCCAGCTTACAGGTTGTAAGGGTGAGAGAATTACAGTCCAGTTCTGCCTTTCTTATTACTTCTTTTCAATTACAAAATGAAACAAACAAAACTGCCCTGAAGTTCCTCTTTTGGAGCTCAACCTTCAATCCCTCCCCCCCAGGTTTGTTCTAGTTTACTAAAGGGGGAGGTGGAGGGGAAGAACATTATGATGAGGGAAAGCGGAGAAGGTTATTGTAAATGCCCAGAAATGTCAGGAAAAATGAAGTTGTGAAGAGAGACAAGCATGTTTGATGTGGCCATTTCCCTTCCAGACAACCCAGTAGGCTCAATAATAACAAAATAATGTTATTTGTTTCCTTTGCTTCATTCCAAGTTCATCTATATCTATATCTAATCTCTCTATCTAATTTCAAATGGAAAGGGTGTCTCTATTACATTATAATTTAATTATGCTCATAAGTCTATACCCTGTTAACAGACCTAATCAAAAAAAGGAAAAACCTATTTAGAAAAACAAAGGGTTTTGTTTTGCAATTTTCGAAATAGATGATTGTTTCAGTCACACACCCCTCCCCCCAGTTTTCACGTTCTTTTTTTTTTTTTTTTTTTTAGTTTTAACTATTTTCTCCAGCTTTTGAAAATTTTCAACGTTCCAGCTATGTTGAGGGGGGAAATTGGAAGGGGAAGTGGTGAAAAAAGAATGAGAAAAGAAAGTTTTACTATAACCTTTGCAGCAGCTTGCAGGAGTTTACTTGTCACTTTCCATACCAAAGCCAGTCATGTAAGCCACCACTCTGGAAGGCTCAGAGACCCCCCTGGTAAGCACAAATTCCTTTCATGTTTCCTCCTACCTCTGAGGAGGTCATAATTTGTTCCTGTCCAATACCAGCACTAAGTTGTTACTGCCTCTGCACTGGCTCAGAGATGATGGCCCATACACAGGGGGGCAAGGCCTATTCTCCATCTTTAATATGTTTACAGTGGTCATGCACCTTGTCCGGGAAGAGAAAGGTGTTGTTCATAGATTCCAAGGCCACAAGGGACCACTGTAATCATCCAGTCTAACCTACTGCATAACTCAGGCCATAGAACTTTCCCAAAACACCCACTCCTCAAAATGTTTGTACTAGAGCAGCTGTTTTAGAAAAACACTCAATCTGGATTTAAAAACTGCCACTGATGGAGAATCCACCACAACCACTGGTAAATTGTTCCAATGAGTAATTCTTCTCACTGTTAAAAATATATGACTTATTTCCTGCCTGAATTTGGTCTAGCATCAAATTCCAGCCATTGGATTCATGTTATACCTGCTCTGCTAGACTGAAGAGCCCATTGTTAAGTATTTGCTTCCCATGCAGGTTCTTATAGATTATAATCAAGTCATCCCTTAACCTTCTCTTTGTTAAACTAAGTAGGCTGAACTCCTTGAGTCTATCATTATAAGGTATGTTTTCTAATCCTTTAATCATTCTGATGACTCTTCTCTGAACCCTCTCCAATTTATCAACATCCTTCTTGAATTGTGGACCCAGGAAGTGGACACTGCATTCCAGCAGCAGTTGCACCACGGCCAAATAAAGAGGTAATATAACCCTGAACACATAAAAGCAGCAAAGAATCCTGTGGCACCTTATAGACTAACAGACTAACATGTTTTGGAGCATGAGCTTTCGTGGGTGAATACCCACTTCGTCAGATGCATGAAGTGAGTATTCATCTGACGAAGTGGGTATTCACCCACGAAAAGCTCATGCTCCAAAACGTCTGTTAGTCTATAAGGTGCCACAGGATTCTTTGCTGCTTTTACAGATCCAGACTAACACGGCTACCCCTCTGATACTTGAACACATAGAGTTCTTGACTCTCCAGTAATCAGTGTGAACTAGGAAATATTGTATGAGAAACTTTATAAACTGAGAATCTTCCCAGTAGGGGAATCTTCCTCTTTAGTTTTCTGCTGGAGCACATGAAGGCTGGTGTTTTTCAGCTCATGCTAGTATCTCAGGACTCACAGGAAATGAATAAGAAGGTGCATAGCCCTGTTTACTCCTGCACATCTGGATTCAAGAACTAGCTAGCCTGTATTAGAGGTACAAGAGAGATTCTTATTCACCTGCGGGCATGCCAGCCAACTCATAATCTAGCCCAAAACTGATCTCTGGCACTTACTGAAATAAATACTTTATTTTGCTTTATTCTTTTCACAGAAATCACCCAGCTCCAGGCTGGAAAACAATCCTCAAAGTCAAAAACTGCCCTGAATATATTGCCTTGTCCCAGCTTGCCAAGGGAAGAGGCAAGTTATCTCAAACTCAGATGAGTTTGATGCCCTTTAAATATAAGTGGCTCATTCAAAATGTTGAGAAGAGGATCTTAAAAAAAGGGAAAAAAACCCTCTGAAAATGTAATGTCAATCACATAATTTCTAACACAGTACAAATGACAAGGACCAAAGGGCATAATTAGGAACAGAGAGGGATAGGGAGAATGAAATTCAAATAGCCCCTGGGTAGAACTTTTCATGCAAAAGTCATACATTTCTGGAATAGTCTGGCTGGCAGGGTTGTCGGAGGAATGCGATAGCCGTCATTCAAATTGAAGAACAATTAATACTATCCTGGGAGAACCGAGATACCAAAAATATGGGTGTCAATGAGCCGGATAACCTTTTCTGTACTTCCCAAGGATTCGTACCTCTCCCAAGCGTGTAAAGAACTCATCTTCACATTCTGCCAAAGGAACTAAAGCATAAAATAAGGAGCAGAGTAGTTCAGAACACGTTTTATACTGACTGGAATGCACCCCTATCAAAAGGTGAGACACCATGAAGACTATGCACTACTTAAGTCCCACTTAAGTCTGAAACTTTGGGCTGGCCCTGAATTTCACCCAGGGTTTCGGTTATAGACTCATAGATTTTAAGGTCAGAAGGGACCATTATGATCATCTAGTCTGACCTCCTGCACAATGCAGGCCATAGTTTCACCATCCACTTCTATAACAAACCCCTGACCTATGTCTGAGTTACTGAAGTCCTCAATTGTGTTTTGAAGACTTCAAGCTGCAGAGAATCCTCCAGCAAGTGCCCTTACCCCATGCTTCAGAGGAAGGCGAAAAACCTCCAGGGCCTCTGGCCAATCTGCTCTGGAGGAAAATTCCTTCCTGACCCCAAATATGGAGATCAGTTAAACCCTGAGCATGTGGGAAACCCTGAGCACGTGGGTTAAAAGACTCATCAATAGGTCTGACTGCTTATCCCAGCCTTTTTATAAACCATCCAAATCACGTAGATCTGCAAAGCTGGGCTGGACAGGGCACAGACAAGCTCTCTCAGGAGGTTTCTGGTCCTTACAGTTTCTAGTCAGGCTGAAAATACCATAAGAACTTTCTTCCCATCAGTATACTGGGGATTATTTGTCTATATGGAGCCAGCCCATCAAGGCCTTGTTCCTTGACTGGTGTTACCTAAAATAGAAATAATAACAAGACTGGCTCAAGGCCACAGAGAGTCAGTGACAGATCTGAAATTGGATCTCAGGTGTTCTGGATGCCCCGTGCTCCCTCTGCTCAGGCTTCCCTGTAGATTGCAGGTAGAACTGTGTGAAATATTTGTTGTTCGAAAAAGCCTGAAGTATGAGAATACACTTAATTTAAAATGCATGAAAATGGCAACATTTCACAAACCCCTGTGGATTGTCACTGCCCCCCACCAACACAATAGAACTAGTCTTGCCCCAAATGACCTATTTTAGAGTAAAGGTGTATCGTTTTGAAACGTTGAATGATAGAATTGCAACACTGAACATTTAAAAATCATGAGCCAGGCCCCCAAAATCATGAGATAAGCTTGAAAACCATGAGATTAAAAAAAAAAGTATTATGAGACCTTTAGCTTTGCCTTCTTTTTGTCTGAGCCTTGAGGGTGCACTGGAGTCACATTTTGAAGCTCTATACTCACGAGATCTGGAACCTTTTTTTTTTTTAAATGAAAGCTGAGAGTCTCATCATCTCCACTGGGGTTTGAAGAGAAACCCCCATACTGCGAGGCTCATGATCCAGTAGTGAGGGCTGCCATGCTGGAATTCACTGGGCCAGATCTTCAGCTGGGGCAAATCAGCCCAGTTCTTTGCACTTCAGTGGACTTCGCCGCATCTTCCTAGTTGAGAATTTAGCTCAAATATTCACAATTCAAGTGTTCTGATTGGCCATCTATGTCACATGGTATTGTAGGTCTTATCCTGACTGGACAATACCACTTAATGTGTTGTATCAACTATTATTTCCATCAGACACAAATTCCATTCCTGCTTAAACAAATCTGAATGAAGGCCCCAAAATTCCTAAAAACAAAACTTCCCTCCTATGAACTTTTGCAAACAAGCAATAAGAAAGTGGGGCTAGATTTCTATTTAGCCCCTGAAGTTAATGGCAAAACTCGCATTGACTTTAATGGTGCAGGTTCTTGTCCCTTGTGTCTAAGGCCTTTATTATGCACAGTTTTTACACCAATATAACTATGTGGGTTTTTTTTTTTTACTGATATAGTTATACCCGTACAGCCCCTAGTGTGGGTGCATTGATACCAGTATAAAGATGCCTTGTACTGGTGCTTATTCCTCTTACCACACAGGAATAAGCTATACCAGTATAAGCACCATTATACCAGTACTGCGTTCAGACTAGTGGGTGTTGTACCACTCTAACTAAACTGGTATAGTTAAAATGGCGCAACATTTGTGTGTGGATCAGCCCTAATACTGTTAACAGTTCAGAAACAGGTTTTTCAGTATTTGATCTGCTCTGAGCAAGACCTTGAATTCTGAGTGAGTATAATTCAGGCATGCAGTAAGTTGGGATTTATTATCAGTGTAACAGATAAATCAAACTGGATGATAATTGTTGCTTTATGAAGAACTAATTTAACCTCACACACTGTGTCGGACTTGAAGCAGTCTCCACACCTTAGCACGGAGTGTCTGCTTTGACCAGCAACAGATTATTGCAATGGCAAGGGGAAAGTATTGGCATGATTACTCATTAGGGGGCATTAAGAGTGATTTTGTGTGCAAGCGTGATACACTGACCAAGCAAATTCTGTACACTGGCAAAGGCTAGAAACAGCTGTATTTTATTTAAACAGACACTGTAAGCTGAAAAGTGACTCTGGGTAAAATTTTCAAGAGCACCTAGATGATTCAGGAGCCTGCGTCCTATTTTCAAAACAGCTTAGCGCTAGATTCACAAAGGGCCTTTGGTGTGTAGTGTTCAGCATTGCAAGCCTAGCCTCTGGGCACTCTGCTTCCTCTGGAATTCACAGCCCTGAGTTAAGTGCCCAGGTGCCTCAGACAATGTATGGCCAGAGTTAGGTGGCTATGCACATCAGCCAAACTGGACAGTCTCTACGGAAAGGATAAATGGACACAAATCAGTTATTAGGAATGGCAATATACAAAGCCTGTAGGAGCACACTTCAATCTCCTGGGACACACAATAGCAGATTTAAAGGTAGCCATTCTGCAGCAAAAAACTTCAGGACCAGACTTCAAAGAGAAACTGCTGAACTTCAGTTCCTCTGCAAATTTGACACCATCAGCTCAGGATAAACAAAGACTGTGAATAGCCTAGCCAACTACAAAAGCAGTTTCCCTCCCTTGGTGTTCACACCTCAACTGCTAGAAGAGGGCCTCACTCCTCTCTGATTGAACTAACCTCATTATCGCCAGCTGATTCTTGCTTGCATATTTATACCTGCCCTGGAAATTCACTACCTACATTCATCCACAAAAGCTCATGCTCCGGTGCCACAGGACTCTTTTGCTGCTTGTGCCTAAGGAAAGAGTCTGTGAAACTAGCAAGCTGAATGGGGAGCCACCTAAGCTAGGCCGTAGTGAACTGCAGCGAAAGGGATGGGGCTCAGATTCACAAAGCCACTTAGCCACCTAACTCCCACTGATCTGAGCCTTAGGCCCGAGAGAGGCACCTCTCTCATTCAGAATTCTTGCATGCAACCCTCTTCAGAGTTCAGTGCCTGAGCCAGGCCGACCCTCTCAGGGGAGATCCCTGCTCTGCCTGATTGAAATAGGGACTTGAACCAAGGTCTCCTACATCCTAGTGTGAGTGCCCTAAACCACTGGATACTGTGGAACACACATCCATCAGCCCTCCAATTTCCCCAATCTGCTTAGCCCCCATCTGTTTGTGCAGGTCAGGCACAGCCTGAGCATGCCTGCCGGAGTGGGCCTCACAGGCAAGAGAACGCATAGTTTGCAAATCCAACCAGGGCTTGTCTGCACTCCAGGGACTACAGCAGCCTAGCCGTGGCGCCGGAGCTATGGTGTCATAACTCCATCATGTGCACATGGCTGACAGTGACAGAAGGGTTTTTTCCATCACTGTAGGAAAGTCACCTCCATGAGTGATGGAAGATTATAGGTCATAGACTCATAGACTTTAAGGTCAGAAGGGATCATTGTGACCATCTAGTCTGACCTCCTGCATATTGCAAACCCGGAACCTCACCCACCTACTCTTGTAATAGACCCCTAACCTCTGGCTGAGTTACTGAAGTCCTTAAATCTTGGTTTAAAGACTTAAAGTTACAGAGAATCCACTATTTTCACTAATTTAAACCTGCAAGTGATCTGTGCCCCATGCTGCAGAAGAAGGCGAACCCCCTCCCTGAATCTCTGCCAATCTGACCTGGGGGAAAATTCCTTCTCAACCCCAAATATGGCCATCAGTTAGACCCTGGGCATTTGGGCAAGATCCATGAGGCAGATACCCAGGAAAGTAACTCAGAGCCCTCCCCACCTTGTCCCATCTCTGGCCATTGGGGATTTTTGCTACTGGCAGTTGCCAATGGGAAACCCTACTCAGGTCTCGGAAACCTACTCAGATCTGAAGCAGAGCGCTGTGGAAGCTCGGAAGCATGTCTCTCTCACCCACAGAAGTCGGCCCAATAAAAGATATTACCTCCCCCACCTTCTCTCTCGAATATCCTGGGACTATGACAATACTGTCTATGACAATACTGCTTTGTTCACAGATAAATGAAGATGCACATATTGGTTTAGATTTTCAATGCCAGCTTGGGGGATTTAGTCACATAACTCCCATTAATTTCAAAGTTGTGTGGCAGCATCCCCAAGATAACTTTGAAAATCACAATCTATAAAACTTCTTTCTGATACCATCTGTCTACTTTCAGACCTATATTACACCTTAAGTAAGGTAGGAAATTAAAAAGAATGAATATGCTACTCAACAGGATTAATTAGTTAACTAATGTGCATACAGGATGTAGGAACGGTAAATCACTGTGTAAAGTGATGGGTATTAGGAAATATGGTTTACAGCTGCTATCTTCCAGCGCAGTGGTAACTAATATCTATTAAGGAAACTGGCTTGAAAGGCTGGGACAATCAGTTTACAGTGCTGAAAATAAACAAACATACATACACACAGTAATCTTGGAGATATGGCAAAGAACTGCAGTCTACAGAATGGAGGACTTGAGATTACAAGACCATAAAGCATGCGAGTCCATAAAGTTTCAGAGTTTTGAAGGAATGCCTTAAAATTTAATATCATGCAATATCCCATCCCTAACAAGTCATCTGGAGCAATTTATTACTCATTGAGAGCTACACATTCGACACCCACCAAAAGTCATTTATGTGGTCCAGATACAGTCCCTCTTTTTAAAGATTTATTGGAACGCTGTTGCATATTAAACAAATGCCAATCAGTTATTTTAACATGAATTTCTGGAGTTTTAACAGCCCTCTGATAAGGCGCATACAGACAATATTTAATGACATGGCTGTTACATTACAAGAAATGTCATGTTTGCCTAATAACTGGGTGTTGTGTTAATGGCTATGTCACAGCTATAGCAATAAACCTACTTAGAATAATGACTGTAAGTTAAAATGCTTTTAATACTATGTTACAGCCACATGTTTTGCCTCTCTACATGCTAGGACTTGTGCTGGGTGAAATTTTCAACCAAAATGTGTTAATGGAGGATTCTTTGTTGCCTGAAGTCTTTAAATCATGATTTGAGGACTTCAGTAACTCAGCCAGAGATTTGGGGTCTATTACAGGAGTGGGTGAGTGAGGTTCTGTGGCCTGCAGTGCGCAGGAGGTCAGACTAGATGTTCACAATGGTCCCTTCAAGCCTTAAAGTCTATAAGTCTATGACTTTTTTAATTCAAAATGGCTTTTTCTTTAAAAATTTCCTTCAATTTTATGTTAAAATGTTAAAAATGTTAAAAAAGAAAAAAGAAAAAAAGCTTGAAATATAAATGAAATGTTTTGATCAACCTCAAATGATTTTTTTAACCGGAAAAAAATTGACAGGTTTCAGAGTAGCAGCTGTGTTAGTCTGTATCCGCAAAAAGAACAGGAGTCCTTGTGGCACTTTAGAGACTGAGGGCTTGTCTACATCAGAAAGTTGCAGCGCTGGTGAGGGAGTTACAGCGCTGCAACTTTGAAGGTGTACACATCTGCAGGGCATCACCAGCGCTGCAACTCCCTGTTTGCAGCGCTGGCCGTACTCCCGTTTTGTCTCGGGTGTAGAGGATCCAGCGCTGGTGATCCAGCGCTGGTAATCCAATGTAAACACTTACCAGCGCTTTTCTTGACCTCCGTGGAAGGAGGAAGCCTCTGGTAATCAAGCTGGTCTCCTTCCCCAGCTTGCTCTCGCGTTCCCGGAACCCCGAGCAAGCAGGTCTCCTTCCCTGCGGTTTGCAGGGGTTCGGGAACGCGAGAGCAAACTGCGGCGAAGCTGGTCTCCTTCCCCGGTTTGCTCTCGCGTTCCCGGAACCCGAGCAAGCAGGTCTCCTTCCCTGCGGTTTGCAGGGTGGCTCCGGGAACGCGAGAGCAAACCGCGGCGAAGCTGGTCTCCTTCCCCGGTTTGCTCTCGCGTTCCCGGAACCCCGAGCAAGCAGGTCTCCTTCCCTGCGGTTTGCAGGGTGGCTCCGGGAACGCGAGAGCAAACCGCGGCGAAGCTGGTCTCCTTCCCCGGTTTGCTCTCGCGTTCCCCGAACCCCGAGCAAGCAGGTCTCCTTCCCTGCGGTTTGCAGGGTGGCTCCGGGAACGCGAGAGCAAACCGCGGCGAAGCTGGTCTCCTTTCCCGGTTTGCTCTCGCGTTCCCGGAACCCCCCTTGAAGCCGCCCAACAGCGCTGCAGTGTGGCCACATCTAACACCACTTGCAGCGCTGGTTGCTGTAAGTGTGGCCACTCTGCAGCGCTGGCCCTATACAGCTGTACTAATACAGCTGTAACAACCAGCGCTGCAAAATTTTAGATGTAGACATGGCCTAACAAATTTATTTGAGCATAAGCTTTTGTGGGCAACAGCCCACTTCATCGGATGCATAGAATGGAACATATATTGAGGAGATATATATACACATACAGAGAGCATGAAAAGGTGGGAGTTGTCTTACCAGCTCTGAGAGGCCAATTAAGTAAGAGAAAAAACTTTAGAAGTGATAATCAAGATAGCCTAGTACAGACAGTTTGATAAGAAGTGTGAGAATATTTACATAGGGAGATAGATTCAATGTTTGTAATGGCTCAGACATTCCCAGTCTCTATTCAAGCCTAAGCTGATTGTATCTAGTTTGCATATCAATTCAAGTTCAGCAGTTTCTCGTTGGAGTCTGTTTTTGAAGATTTTCTGTTGCAAAATTGCCACGCTCAGGCTTGTTATTGAGTGACCAGGGAGGTTGAAGTGTTATCCTACTGGTTTTTGAATGTTATGATTTCTGATGTCAGATTTGTGTCCATTTATTCTTTTGCACAGAGACTGTTTGGTTTGGCCAATGTACATGGCAGAGGGGCATTGCTGGCACATGATGGCATATATCACATTGGTAGATGTGCAGGTGAACGAGCCCCTGATGGCATGGCTGATGTGATTAGGTCCTATGATGGCTCATTCACCTGCACATCTACCAAACTGAAAAATCAGTTATTCACATAGCTGTACTTAGGACACCTTTCCTACATGCCCTTTGAGCCAGCGACCAGCTTTATATGTGATTTCATCTCCTTGTTCTCTCAACTATTAGAGCTGGGATTTTCAATCTGGCATAATGGAATTAGGTGCCCAAATTCCACTGGGATTCAACAGCTGCTGGGTGCCTGACACCATTAAGCTTCTCTGAAAATCTCAGTCTAAGATACATGCAGAGTCCTACCCATTGTATGGACAAGTTGCTCTGAACTCACCCTCCACCATACACACTGACACACAAACTCATCTGCTGTCAGTTGTTTAAGGGTGAGATTTTTAAAGCCTCCCAATACATTAAATTAAAAATTCCAATAAAATTATCCCTAGACACCTTTGAAAATATCACCTGTGATAAATGAAGGGTAGGGGTAGCTCCCTTTATGGACACCCAGCCAGCTAGTTAGCTAAAAATCCCTTTTAGTAGCTGTTCTCTACTTGCTTTACCTGTAAAGGGTTAAAAAGTCTGACTGCTATGCATAGGTAAATAGAAGAGACTGGACACCTGGCCAAAAGAGCCAATGGGAAGGCTAGAATTTTTTAAAATTGAAACAAAACTCCCCTTTTGTCTCTCTGTTGTTGTTCTCTCCGGAGAGGAGACACAGAGCAGCTATGCTGTAAAAAGCTGTGGGCCAGGTATGAAAATTACCAGGTCATACCTAGAAACAGCTTCTTTGAACTCCAGATATGTAAGTAGATCAGGAAATGTTTTGGAAGACGCAATTAGGTTTATCTCTTAAATTTCTTTATTACTTGTGGACTCCTCTGTGCTAACCTAAAGTGCTTTGTTTTGCTCGTAACCTTTAAGCTGAACCTCAAGAGAGCTATCTTGATGCTTAATTTTTTGTAATTTTTTTTAAATCTAGCAAAAAGCCTAAATTCCAAATGTATTTCCTTTCTTTTTGTTTTTAATAAAATTAACCTTTTTTTTTTAAGAAAAGGATTGGATTTTTGTGTCCTAAGAGGTTTGTTGTTTAATTAGCTGGTGGCAACAGTTGATTTCCTTTGTTTTCTTTCTCAGTTCTTCCCTGGAGGGTGTGGCTGTGTGTGAAAGGGTTTGAGGATACCCCACAGGAAGGAATTCCCAAGTGCACCTTCTTGGGGGCTCACTGGCTTTTTAAATGCACTTGGGTGGTGGCAGCATCTATCCATTCAAGGTCAGAGAAAAGCTGTAACCTTGGGAGTTTAATACCAGCCTGGAGTGGCCAGTATTAATTTTTAGAATCCTTGCAGGCCCCCACCTTCTGCACTCGAAGTGTCAGAGTGGGGAATCAGCCTTGACCTCACCCTAAACGGATAATAGTGATTCACTAAAGAGGAACCATGTGTCTCTAAGATCATGGAATCATAGTAATCGTAGAATTGTAGGGTTGCAAGGGACCTCAGGAAGTCATCAAGTCCAGCCCTGTGCACTGAGGCAGGACCAAGTAAAACTAGACCATCCCTTACAGGTGTTTGTCCAACCTGTTCTTAAAAACCTCCAGTGAGGGGGATTCCACAAACTCCCTTAGGTAATCTGTTCCAGTGCTTAACTAAGCTATAGTTTACAATTTGCCTCTGAAAATATCATTGTATCTAATCTCTCTCTCTCTCTCCATGTTCATCACTGTAGCATCGGAACACCTATTTCTATAATGATTCATGTGACCTGCACATCTGAGTATTTAAGTGCCTTCCTCTCCCCCTCCCCCCCGCACCCCATCTCCACTTTGCACGCAATAGGGCTTTTTCTGTCATTCATTAACAAATTAATATTGCTCTCCTGGACCTGGATTTCATTCCTGGCACCGCTGGCCGATGTAAAGTGACAAGTAGAGTGAATGGTGACACTTTCCCTTATCCTAAGGATTAGGTCCTGTTCATGACAATGTTCTTTAGAGAAGAGAAACTCTTCATCACACCCTTTGTCACTGATCACTCTGACTAGGAAAGTTATAAGTGTAATGTGGAGGGACAACGTCTATGCAGGAATCAGGCTGGCATTAGATTTTGTGTTGTGTCCCAAGGGCACTGGAAATAAGAAAGTAGGTTTGTGACTGCCAGGGAATCCAGTGGGTACAGAAAGGGAACATATGGGCCAATCCCCCACGTTTGACTTCATAGCACATTTCAGATCCTTTTCCTGCTTTCCCTGCATGCTAGAATGTTCATCAAAAATTATTTCCAAGGGATAAATTAAGCAGGAAGGACAAACTTTTTAATATAGAAAAAAATCAGTGCTTCTTATTGCAAGAACAGCCATGCTGGGTCAAACCAATTGTCCATCTGGCCCAGTATCCTGCCTTCGGATAGCCAATACCAGATGTTTCAGAAGGAATGAACAGAATGGGGGTAATTATCAAGTGATCCATCCCCTGTCCCAGCTTCTGGCAGTTGGAGATTCTTCCCAAATCATGAGGAATTAAAAAGGGAACGTGCCCAGTTTTGTTGTCCTTCCCAAGTTACTTTTGAAACACTTCTAATGGAGAAAGGAGAGTCTTGTGATCAAGACACTGGTCTTGGACTCAAGAGATTTGGCTTTAGTTTTTGGTACTGTGCAATGCTTTCTGTGTGATGCTGCACAAAACACTTTAGCTGTTCTGTGTCTCATCTGTAAGTAATATTTGATTTTTCCAGCTTACTTATATAGACTGTAAGTTCTTCAGTAATAATACTTTGCTTTTACAGGGCATTTTTCATCCATACAGCTCAAAACACTTTGCAAAGGAGGTCAGTATTATTATACCCATTTGACAGATGGGGAAACTAAGGCACAGAGAGGCGAAGCAGCTTGCTCAAGATTACCCAGCAGGCTCATGGCAATGCGAGAAATAGAAGTCAGGTCTCCTGAGTCCCATTCCAGTACTCTAGCCACTAGGCCACACTACAGAGATTGTCTTTTACCACGTGCATGTACAGTGTCTAGCAGAACAAGAGAATCTATGTTGGGGTACAACTTTACTATGGCTAGGGACAACTGTAGTATATATTCATCATAATAAACAATGATAATGACTGTGCTTTATTTCCCAGGTGGAGGTGAATTATCTGACCAGAAAACAAATCCTTAGTGCTTAATGTCTGTGGCATGAACAATATTTTACAAATAGCACCCATTCCCCAGTCAAACTTTATACAACCAGAGGAAAATACAACTGGAGCCAACCAAAATGTGCCTGCCTAACTTAGGCGCTGTTTTTTACTGATATGTGAAACTACTGTAGCAAATGAACCCAACAACTGTTTGTAAATGGAGATAAGCAGGCACCATCTCCATTTTGAATCAGAAGGTGGTTTTGCTTTAAATCATATACAGTGATTGAAATTGTACAAGAAACACAAGAGGGGGAGGAAAACAGCCATCTTTGGATGTTCCAAAACTTTTGAGCTAGATCGGGGTGGGCAAAGTTTTTGGGCCGAGGGCCACATCTGGGTGGGGAAATTGTATGCGGGACCGGGACAGGGGGTTGGGGTGAGGGAGGGAGTGTGGGGTGTGGGAGGTGTGGTGTGCCTGAAGGGGCTCAGGGTAAGGGATTGGGGCAGAGGAGGGGTGCAGGGTGTATGAGGGCTGAGGGCAGGGAGTTGGGGTGCAGGTGGGGTGCGGAGTGCAGGAGGTGACTCAGGGCAGGGGTGCAGGATGGGTGTGGACTGCAGGAGAGGGCTGAGGGCAGAGGCTTGGGGTTCATAGGGGTGCAGGGTGCAGCAGGGGGCTCAGGGCAGGGGGTTGGGGTGCAGGAGGGATGCAGACTGTGGGAGGGGGCTCAGGGCAGGGGGCTAGGATGCAAGAGTGTTGTGCAGTGCAGCAGGGGAGTCAGGGTATAGGAAGCTGTGTGGTATATAAGGGGGCTCAAGGCAGAGAGTTGGGGTGCAGGAGGGGTGCAAGGTGCAGGCAGGGGGCTTAGGGCAGGGAGTTTGGGGGGCAAGGTGCAGGCGGGGATCGGGCTCCGGCCCAGTGCCGCTTACCTAAAGCAGCTCCAGGGTGGCAGCAGCGTGCACTGGGGCCAGGGCAAGCTCCCTGCATGCCTGCGTTGGCCCCATGCTGCACCACTTCAGGAAGCACTGCAGCCCCTGGGGATTGGGGGGTGGAGGGTTCCACCTGAGCTGCCCATGCCTTGCCTACAGGTACCTTCCCCGCAGCTCCCATTGGCTGTGGTTCCCCGTTCCTGGCCAATGGGAGCTGCGGGGTGCGGTGCCTGGAGGCAAAGGCAACGGACGGAGCCTTCTGCCCCCCTGCCCAGGGGCTGCAGGGACCTGGTGTCAGCTGCTTCTGAAAGTGGTGTGGGGGGCAATCCTGCAGGCTGGACCCAAATCCCTGAGGGGTTGGATCCAGCCCACAGGCTGTAGTTTGCCCACCCCTGAGCTAGATCCTCAGCTGGTTCAAACTGGCGTACCTGTACTGACTCAGTGGAACCATGCTGGCTTACACCAACGAAGGATCTATTCTTCTGTTTGAATAGATTCAGAGAGCAGAGGCAGAAAGTTTACTTTTCTTCCCCAGATTGTGCAACAGTCTTTTCAGTGTGATAAAAATGGAAGCTGGGCACAAATGTCTTTCATGTATAAAGCTCCAAATCATAAAACTAGAAGTTCTCATTTCAATCCTATATTTTTGTGTAACATCTGTACAGCCTTTAGAACACCATGGGAAGGAATACAGTCCAACTCAAAGGGCTTTTTCTAGCTCAATCAATGACTTGTTTTATAATGGTTATATTTCTCCTCTTGAATCTCTGTATGCACATTGTGCAATGTGGAGATTTGATATTTACAGAAGAGAGAAAGTACGACATTCTCAAGCTTTGAGATACTGGATGTAATCCAATATAGAGCGCTGAAGAAAAAAATGGGGCTGAGGAAAGTTGCGGATTGTTTTTTAATTTCCCTTTTTAAAAAATTCAATCATTCAAAAGTTTGAAATTCAAAAATTTGAAAATTAGACAAAAATATTGACCAGTCCTACAGCTAGTCAAAAATATCAGGGGGGGGGGGGAGAAATTGTGAATATTTCATTGAACTTCTTCCTATTTCCTTAATTTTCAAATTTTAATTTTGAAACTGAGATATTTAAAAAATTCAGAACACTCTGACCAGCTCTTGTGATATACAGCGTGATATATTGCTTTCTAAAAAAAAAAAAGTAAATAATAATGTCACATAACTGCTGTGTCTCCTAGCCTGCTTCTGGTCAAGTCACATCTGAAAATCAGACCTGTCTGATGGCTGTAGATGTTTAGCTTTAGAAACTCAAACTTGAAAATTTTGGCTGAGGTTCTCTTACTGTCCAGAATGGGAGGGCTACATAGGTTGGTGGGCAGAGTAAAGAGTTTTTTCTTTGTTTCTTTTTGGTTTTATGAACTTGAAACTGACTTCTGCTTTCATTCATACCAGTATTGATCCAATGAGCTCCACTGACACCATGATGATTGAAAACAGCAATAGATCCACTGAATGCCAAAGTGGTGGAAATTATGCTGCTTTGCTACTAACACTAAACCCACATTCTGATTGATTTAGACCTTCCTATAATTTACAGCAAAAATTTCAAATGCATCAATGGGACTTCGGCTCCGAAGTAGAGGTTAGTTCTCGTGCTGTCACTTGGACAGTATGGAGGCCACTGAATGCGTTATGTGCATACTTGATGTTCTGTCCTGTGTCAGATCTGGCACATTACACGTTAGGATGCCTGTAAGGGTCAGCTGTCTGTTGGTGCCATCCAGCCATCTTGTTTTAGGGTTTTGGGGGGGTGAGGGGTCTTGTCCATCCTGCTTTCATTGCGTCAACTGATTCTCAAAAGGAACTTGGTAGGCATTGGAGCAGATCCCCATAGCACCTTGGAAAGTGTCAGGCGACTGTTTGAGACAGCCGGACCTGTTAGAAAATTGATTTTTCAACTTGAATTTGTTCCTACATTCTTAGATAGAATTGGTTGGGAATTTTTCAGGAAAACAAAAAAGATTTTTTTTGGTCAGAAGATGCCAATTTGTTGAAACTGAACCTTTTTGTTGGAAAGGATCTATTTTAATAAATTTCTCAATTTGCATAATAATAAAAAAAACTATTACAATTGTCCAAATGGTTTGTTTCACCATTTTTAAAGGAAAAATTCTAGCTTACAATTCAAAATAAATTTTCAGTTAGAAATGTAAGATAATTATGTGGGGGAATTAAGTTAAAAAATAAATATGGTCAGAACTGAAATTAAACATTTTGAAATTATGGAAATCGAATGTTTTGATTGACCTGAATAAAAAAAATGGATTTTTGGTTTGAGAAATTTTGAGATTTTGACTTTTTATCCCAACTCAGGATAGGAAAGTATTTTGAAATTTTGAAAACCATTCCTCCACCTTGCATTTAGGGGCTTTTGAAAAATGTGTCCTATATCTCCAACCAATACCCCCTCCCCACATAGTAAACTTGGCCATAGAATTCTAAAGCAGGAGTAACCCCCGGGCTGCAGTTGTCTAAACCTGGCCCATAGGATGGAATTTTCTATGGGGAATTTCCATCGAGTTGAGTGTCTATCTCCTTTAGACCCTATTGAAAATGCCAGCCATGATCTATTGTAGTTCTATTACATATAAACCCAGGATACCTTGACAGGAGTGGCATAAATACTATATATTATATAAAGAGAAGCAGAAGTCTGTCTCCATTGAGCATTTCATGAAATTTTCCATTCCCTTCTTTAAAAACCTCAGCTTTCAGGTTTGGTTCTATGCTGGTAAAGAACACTCCCAAGATCTCATAGGAATCTTCTGTTCACAAAATAAGTTCTTCTACCCATAAACAAACATCACTGTTCTCAATAAAGGAAATGCTTCTTGTCTGGTTCTGTTAACCCAGAGAAAGACTTCTGAGGGGGATGAGAATCAGCTTCCTTTAGAGGAAGCTGTCTGCTCCAAAGCATTCTTGAAGATATTTTTTCTTCCCAAGTGCTCCATTCCTTGGCCCTCTTTGAAATAAAAATTAGAAGAGAAAAAAAGAAATCCCCTTGAAAAACCATGAGAAAAGCTAAGACCTGTCAAGCACTATCAGAAATAATTGGTCTTGACAACTGGGTTAAAAACACTGCAGCTCAGACACCTTAATCGTCTCTCACAATGTACAGCTGAGAGCAAAAATACACATGCACACACCCACACAAAACCAAAGAACAGTTGTCAGGCTGCAGGAGCTTCTTAAATGTGAGGGCAAGGATGGGTCTGGTGAGGACAGATAAAAGGAATAAAAGGAGGATGGAAGGGCAAGTCTTCCCCCTCACCTGACCTTCCTCAGCATGAAACGATTAGCTCATAAGAGCCTGGAGGTCAAGAACTATTTCAGCATGTCTTCATTATCCACATTGGAATGGAATTTGGCATTGAAATCTCTGTCCAGTTGTCTCTGTTCTCTATAGAGATGACACTGAGCTATGAAGTTCAGATCCAGAGATGCAACTCTGTAGTCTCGAAGTTTGGCTCTCCTCTTCCAGCCTTGAACCATTTGTATAGATAATGCCTAGGATAAACTGATTACAAACATCCCCAAAGCTTGAAAGGGGTCAGTTCCGATCACAGAATATCAGGGTTGGAAGGGATCTCAGGAAGTCATCTAGTCCAACCCCCTGCTCATAGCAGGACCAATCCCCAGACAGAATGATGTTCTGGTTCACCATATAGCTCAGCCAGTTGTCTGTAGTCCAAACCAGTGCTTAGGGAGACTGTACGTGAGGTGACATTGGGTAGCAACCTGTGTTTATCTAGCAGCCAGTGCAGCATCCTGAGTAAAGTATCCCCGTTAGCAGAGTCATTAGAGCTGAATCCTGCTTATTCAGTACCACACAGAACACTCATATAGTTATGAGCCTAAACAATGAAAGATGTTCTGTCATTCCAGGGGGTTGTGTCTAGTGTTAAAGCTTCTAGATTCCAACCTTCCCAACATACGGAAGGGAGGCTACTGGTTGCAGCTGCAGTTCTGGTTCTTATAGAGAGGTGCCCAAACTGTAAAATTTGGATGTGGAGCAGAATATATTGAAAGGTGATGTTTTGGTTTGGGGGCCACACCTTGTTTAATGTGCTTCCTCCTTACAAAACTCCCTGGGTTTGGTGTCAGCTTTTCTTTACCTCATTTCTCAGAACAGAGAAAACATCCACACAAACTCAACCAAACAATTCATTTCATAGCACATCATTGCTCTGCCCCAGCAGGAACCCAGAGAAAGAATTATGACTCAGAGCAGCTGAGTTCCTCACCTCTTTACCAGGATGGGAAGTAGATTACTACAACCCTAGAAATGTTTATGTTTGGCCTGCAGTCAGTTACTCAGGGGGTATTAGGGATGGAACCAAGTTTGCTTCCACGCTCCACCCACCTATGAAGATGGCTCTCCACACCCCTCGGGACTCTTAATGCCTGGTGCAGCCAGTCAAAAAGCCTTCTTACTTGCATATATGGCCAGGCTGCCTAAATGATGAATGGAAAATGCTGTTGTAATAAAACAATCTACAATGTATTATTATTATTATAACAGCTCGTACAGACAGGTACAAATGATTTAATAAACTCTAATGGATGCCTGCAACACCTGTAACAAAGGACTTAGAACTGGAGTGTATAAATCATTTATACCTGTCTCTTTGCCATACTGTGGCCCAACTTGTAATAATGTAGGCAAATAGATATTTCTCTTAACTGTATATTCATTATTCAGCTGAGGTATATAAACATGCACTCCCTGTACTGACTGCTACTGGCTCCATTAGGCTCAGAACATGGAGTGCAGCGTGAACAGATTACAGGAAGGAGTGACAATAACTGAGCTGGCTCATAAGCTAAGGGATGGTTTAAAAAGGCCTTAGCGAGTGAGCAGCAGAATGGTTCACTGGAGAGGGACCCTGGTTTGGGACCAGAAGAGCAGCAGCTAGTCCCAGCTCTGTCATGTGATCCAGCAGAAGGGCACATCATCGTTATTTTCCCCATGTCACATGGGGATAATTGTGCCGCACCTACCTTTATATATAGTGCTCGTGGTTCTGTCATGGAGAATGCTATATCAATGCCAGCTATTATTATTATTGCCAGAAGGCCAACTTCTCACCACTCCTTTGTATATGGATGTGTATGGGTATGCATGTGTGCATCACTGAGGACTAAGGTTTTGTGTTGTGTGTATCGATGAGGGAATATGCTTTAAAAGGTTTAGGATGATTGGTGTGGATAACAATAAGTACTATCCTTCTCCTTCAAGCAAGGATTTTTGTTGGGTCTGCACAACTCATCAGGATTTCA
Source organism: Gopherus evgoodei (assembly GCF_007399415.2). Lineage (NCBI taxonomy): Eukaryota > Metazoa > Chordata > Testudines > Testudinidae > Gopherus > Gopherus evgoodei. The sequence continues at coordinate 8,316,372 of NC_044336.1, read as the reverse complement.
AAGCTCAGCCTTCCCCATGGTACTTGTTAGTAGAGGCTGGTGGCACCTGACAGATGTGAGCATGACTCAGTGTGACTGTTCAACAATATTCAGTTGTGCTTCCGTGGGAGTGTTCACAATGGGGAAAGGGAAGAAGTCTTCAGGATCAGGCCTGGAGGGGTGGAGTGATGAGGTTTCTCACTCTCTGTCTTATCAGATCTGAAATGTGGGCGCTATGATCTGTTTTTTTCCTTTAAGAAAATCCGATCCCTTTGCTTATGTGTGCTCCCCACCTCCACCCCAACCCCCCACCCCATGTCTGTTATTTCAGATACATTCTACCTGCTTTCATCACGCTGAAATGAGAAGTAATCTCCCACAACAGCTGTGTGGCCATAATATACGGATCAAACAAAATAAACAACTTTCACTAGCACAACAAAAAAGGCCATGGGAGAATTATTTATTTTGCTCAACAAGCATTTTCTAAGCACATTAAAAAAAAACAAAAAAACCCAGCAAGCCCAGAACCATGGGAACCTCTGTGTTCTGTACACACCATCATAACCAGGGAAAGCTCACACCTGTTTCGGTTTATGTGCTGAGTTACCTCATTGTAACCTGCCGTGCTGTGCTAAAAGAATAACCATCAGAGGAGGAGGTTTGACTTTTCCAAGAGGGCTGGAAGTATTGTTGTGGAACAGTTTTAAAGTGACCCTCGCCTCCCTGAATTCTCCCTGCCTACTGCTGAGTGCAAGCAGAAACCAACATGCTGATGTTTGGGGATGAGGCGCTGATTGCAGATCAGCAATTAAGATTTTTTTTTTTTAATGCATAGTAGAGAAACCGTGTGGTCCAGTGGAGCTCACATACTGGCTTAGAAATGAGGAGACTTGAGTTTGATTGCTGACTTGCTCTGTGAAGCAAGTCATCTTATTCCTCTGTGTATCTGCTTCCCGTTTCTTCCTTGTTTATTTAACAGACTCTAAGCTCCTTGGGACAGGAACTATTACTTTGTGTATATGCATAGTCCCTAGCATAATGGGTATCCAAGTTTGATTGGGGATGATTGGCACTACTCTAATGTACATAATTAATAAATAATAATAATAATAGTGTGCCGCATGGAAAAGAGTTGTTTCCTTCTCCTGAATCAGGAGACTAGCATTGTCCTCATTTTCACCCTCAGAAGGTATTTTCCTGGAAGAATTTTGTACATCTGTTCCACTTCTTGGTCCATCGTGTATTCTGAAATAAGCATACTGCATTGGTCCCAGCCAGACCTACACCAGCCCCTTGCTGTAATCCATTTAGACTGGGCCTCCTGAGAGAGATGGGTTCTGCTGGGATTTGATCTGCAGATCAAGCGATGTCAGGCGAAGGGTACTTTGAAGGGATGTGTCAGTTTCTGCGGGAGCCAAGGAGTCCTTGAAACCCTCCCCTCCAACTTTGCTGCTTTAGGGTTGCTAGGATCCACTCGTTCCCAAGTGAAATCAAGAGAGGCCTCTGCCTGCTGACTTAGCGACAGAAGAGATTACTGACATTCATGTTACATTATTAACTTATCCCATTGACCAGAAACCCCCTGGAGGTATGTCCATGGAGCTCACTCTTGGTGAATAACCCTGGTTGGATCAGCTGTGCAGCATCTTATCTTCCAAACCAATAACCTTGTCTGAGACTTTCTCTTTAATTCCCCTGTGAATGCTGGGAGGTGCCTGCACTGTTCAATGGGCTGTTGTCATCTCCAGCTGGGAAGCACAGAGACAGCATAGGGGGGTCTTACAGAGTCCTGTTTCTCCAAGGAAAGCTAAGGGGCCAGCTTCCGCCCTGTGTTACACTGGTGTGAAATGGAGTAACTCCCCTGAAGTCAGCTCCATTCTTTCATTCACTTCAGTGGAGTTACTCTGATTTACACCTGTGTAGCTAAGAGCAGGATGCAGCCCTCAAATACTAGGCAGAGATCAGAGGTAAGAGAATTTCACCACTACGGGCCGGATCCAAGCAGTTATGCTGGAATAAGAACTGATCAGAACCTCTGTCAGAAACTCACACTGAGCCTGAATTTGAAACCAATCTTTTTGCAGACTAATTTCCCCGTGTCCCCACTTTTTTTTTCCATTTACATTGTAAAGGAAAACTGAAAGGAATTTCTGGTTTTGTTTTTACCTGCTAAGACCTGAGCTTGTTGTTTTCCTGTAACAACCAATTACACCTTTCGTGCCACGGAAAGCAGTGCCAGAGATGAGTTTCTTACACTGTCTTCAGTGCAACAGATGTCAGCTGCAGCAGAACCCTATAGGACCAGCTCTTGGCAGGTAAGTGAAGGAGGAACTTATCTTAAAAACTTCTGTTTAAGAATGTATTCATGTGCCTAACACTAAGTTCACAGTAAAATAAATGCAAATAGTGCCAAGGAAAATACACGGGTAGAAAGAATTAGACTCTGTATTTAATTGAAACAATCCGCCCGAGAACATTAGTACCACAGTGACTATTGATACCTACACCCCAGATGTATGTGTTCCTTCATGAATCTCCCTGCCTTCTCTCGAAAGCCTATGAATACAGAGAGGTTGAGAAGCTCAATGGGCGTGGAGATAGAGGCGCTCAACCCATTTGAAAATCAGGTGCAAGGCATCTAAATCTAGGCAGCCAAACACTGATACACCTACAATGGCATTGGGTCCCAGTTTCTCCAGCTGTTAAAATGGGGATAGTGATGCTTATTGGCCTTTGTGAAGCACTTTAGACCTACAGATGAAAAGCTCTACATAAGTGTATTTGTCACCTCCCGACTGGATTACTGTAATGCTCTGTAATTGGAGAAAAAAATACACAGTTCTTACTTGTGCAAAATACAGCTCCGTCCTCCTCCAGAGGTCAGGCTGCCATGAGCTCAACCAGTCTGTGTACTGGTCCCGCTTCTGGTTCTCAGTCAGCTTCCACTGCGGCTTTTAAGAGCTCGGCCCTAATGTTCAGTTAATAATGGATCAAGTCCCAGCTACATTAGAGACCACGTCTCCATCTAGGATCCGTCAAGACAGTTTTGCTCATCTGGGACAAGTCAGATCACAGAACTCAGAACAAAGTGCTGGAGAGCTGGGAAAAAGCTCTCAGCTGAGGGGACCGCGGCTGTGAGATGAACCTCCAGAAGAGGTTAGATGAAGCCACAGTCTGACTGCCTTTAGGAAATGCTACATAAGCTTCCTCTTTGATAATGCTTTCCTACCAGGACCAGAAGACATTCACAACATCCACCACTCCCTTCTTCCCCTCTCATCCCAGGAAACGAGACCTTACACCTCTACAACCTGAAAAGAGAGCAGAGCGAGAGACTCCAGGAGTCCACTAAGGATTTTGCTATTGCTAATCTAATTTATATGGAAGGCGCTAGATATTACAATGATGAATAGCAGTACAAAACCCTAAAACAGACAGACAGACAGACAGATAGATGTTAGTGTATTTCAGTTCAGTCTCCAAATCTCGTCAGAATTGGATTCGGTATTTTCAGGTCAGACAATGTATTATGCTAAGGCAAATTTAACTGATATCAAACCTCTACAAAGAAGTCTGAGAGTCCTTGAACCCTCCTCTCCCTCCTGCTCTTGAGTTTCGTATGGTGCGCAGCTGGCAGGGCCAACAGGCACTCATTCAGTGATGTAATCAAGATGCCTCCGTCACGCTGACACTGCAATGCCTGAAATGATTATTCACATTCATGTGGTGTTATTAACTTACTCCACTGACCGGGTATACCCTGGAGAACTGGGCATAGAAAACTCTGTTTTGGTGAATAACTATGGTTGGACCATTTGTGCAGCATCTTATCCTCCAAACCAATGACCTTGTCTGATTCAATCTTATTAATTGCCCTATGAACAGTGGAAGATGCCCTCACTATTTAGAGTGACGGCACTTCCTGAAAAGTGAACTCAGCCACAGCACTGGGCTGCTCTATTTCCTCTAGGGAGGTGGAATTCTATAGAAACTTCCAAATAGATTTTGGTTTCATCAGCAAATCTGACCCATTGTTCCCAGTCCGAGTACTGGATAAGCAAGGATGCAGTGGGGAGGGATCTGGGGGAATGAATAAGCCAGATCCTGTTCTCAGTTAAATCTGGAGTAATCCTTTATGTGAACTCCATTTAATTCAATAACGTTCTTGTTCGCCCATTGCATGAAAAGAATGGAGTCACTCTGACTTTGCACCAGTGTAAGTGAGAGCTGAATTTGGCCCGATGTGGGACACACATGTCCTTCTGAGGGCAGAACGTGGCCCACTGACATCAACACGAGACTCCTGGAAATGCTTTCGCAGCTGAGCCTGTGTGCCTGTGAAGGGAGTTAGGGAATACGAGTAGGAATCAGTAATGAGCCCCTTTATTCTTTAAATACATTAGTGTCAGAAAAATTGGTTTTTTGGGGATCCCACTCTCACAAGGTGGGCTAACCTCCTCTCTCCCTATGTGACACACTTTTACATCACAGGGGCTTCTCCAGGGCAGCTGTGGAAGGGGCATGGGGGAGAAGTACATTTTAATGACAGGCCTTTTTTGTCTGGTGTTCCTTTTTTGTTTTTCTCAAGGCCACTTTCAGAGACACACCCCCTCCCCTAGCCCCTTTTGACCTTCCTCCTTGGATGTTAGAGGGCAAACACTCAACGAATGAGTAAGCAATAAGGGCCAGATCCTCAGATGGTGTTAACGGGCATAGCTCAACCACAGTCAATGGAACTCCACTGAGGATCTAACCTCTACCTCTTGCATGACTGTGCCATGAGTGGCACGAAACAGCCTACAGAGATCCAATATCTGTTCTATGACTAACCTGGTTGCAGCTCGGCTGGAAAGGCCAAGGGAAATTTTAACATTTTGCTGTGAATGTTTTTATTCTGGTTTAATAAGGCCAAGGAAATAGGCTCTTGCCTTTGGATTGAGCATAAGCCTTATTGAAATTTTACTTCCTGGCAGAGGTATTGTGAGACTTAATTATTTAGGGCCCAATCCAAAGCCCATTGAAGTTAATGGGCATCTTTCCACTGCCTTCTCTGCATTTTGGATCAGATCTATAATGCTTATAAAGTGCTTTGATTCTTGGCTGCGAGGTGCCATAGAAGAGCTATGTGCTGTTAAGAAATGAAGCCATCAGAAAAGTATTCCTAACAATCAACCCCATGATAAGAATCTGACTTTGCCCTACAAAAGCAAGCACATTCAGAGTAAGCCTGAAATGCAGCAATTGTCCCCAAGTATAGGCGTGTTGCCTGGTATTAAAGATCATACCATCTTTAATGATATTTGGCCATAATTGCACACTGTTCCCAGAAAGTTTAAACAGGAGTTACACCTGCATATGCCAGGAGCTGAATTTGATCCATTTTCTTTAGGCACAACTTTGGATCATCACTTAGACCTATGCTAAACTTTCCAAAGGAAACCCTTCCTTACTACCAGAAACTTGGGTCCAGTTCACAAACTTTGGGAGTAGTTTCCAGTGAGTCTGAGCTGAATTTTGAGTAAGTCTGGAGCTGATTCATAAGTTTGCCTGGAAATCAGAACACAGCAGTATTCTGCAAAATGTCAAGAAGAAGCTATTTTGACGATGATGATGACAGTAGCACTACAATTGAGATCTGGGCCCCATTGTGCCAGGGGCTGTAAAAACACATGGTGAGAGACAGCTCTTGCCCTGAAACATTTATAATCTGAGGCCTCGTCCAGACTAGGGGAGGAAAATCGATCTTAGATATGCAACTTCAGCTACGTGAATAACATAGCTGAAGTCGAATATCTAAGATCGAATTACTCACCAGTCCAGAAGGCGTGGGATCGATGTCCGCGGCTCTCCGTGTCGATTCCGGAACTCCGTTCGGGTTGATGGAGTTCCGGAATCGATGTAAGCGCGCTCGGGAGATCGATATATATCGGATTTTAACCCGCCGATACGGCGGGGTAGTCTGGACGTGAGCTAAGTAGAGAAGAGACAGAGCTCAAAATGACTAGGCTGGTCAGTGACAGAGCTGGGATTAGAAGCCAGGTTTCTCATATCCCAGTCCAGCGATCTGCCCACTGGATTGCACTGCCTCTCTCAATTGCCCCCCAAATCAAATCTATTTCTCTTTGAAAACACAAGTGTGCAATTGAAATCTGAAAGGCCCCAATATAATTTCCTACTTTTTAATCTGTCAGGAATATTCCCTGCATCCCTAAACATCATTGATTTTCATTTAAAAGCTGCCCTCAATTTGTAGCCACACCTTCACCATGTATACTTCAGAGGAAAGCAGCTAAATATAGCAGAAGCTCTTGGGCTTTTAAATTCACTATTGATGTAAGGCCCCAGGAAAAAGTAAATGAATTTAAAGGGACACTCTAGGAAATCTCTGTGCCTACTGATGTTAAAAGGAACCCCTAAAGGCATTACAACTGAAAGTGATCAGAGAAAAAGAAAAAAATCGCTATTTTTTCAGTTTGTTTCTTTTGAACATTGTCAGGTTCACTATGTTGTTGCTAGTCTATACTTCCTATCTCTTCAGGAAGCCAAGCACTCAATGGCTATGGGAACTGAGGTAAATTCCCTCACATTTCTAGAGACACTCTCTCTCTCTAGCTTGGAGGAGACTTACATTACAATATCACTATTGTGTTGCAAATGTTCCTGAAATAAAGGCCACCACTCTTCTGGGTATTAGGCCAGTATGTTTCAGAAAGAAAGAAAGATGAGCATACATTGAACCATGCCATTTTTTTCCTTGGCAGGTGAAAATCTTATATCTACATCAGAGAAACAAACTGAAAGCAAAAACCTATGTTCTTAGTTCTTCTCATCCATTTACATCTGTACAAAGTGGGTGCAAGACTCCACCAGAGCAGAATGGTTTAGCGCCTCCTTTGCCCAGGGCTAGGGGGTGATAAAAATTGTACGGTGTGGGCACACTTGTGGGGGAGGGAGGTGGTTGTTTGCTTGGTGGAGGAGGGTGATCAAATTTTATACCTGCGAACCTCAAGAGCATCCCTGTAGCATTGCAAAGCAGTGATCTAATGAGGCTCCTGAGAGGAAGGGCTGCCATTTTTATGTCTGCTTTTAATATTTAGAGTGTAATCTCCCCAAACGCATAAATGCTAAATACTTTGGCATGCCCTTGACAGGTATAATTGTCTGTAGTCCTGTAAACATTAATAGTCATCTGGCAGAAAGCAGTGAAAGTGTGAGAGGTAAAGGAAGATGGACATTAATATAAACAGCAGCACAGGATTCCTGGTGCAATCTACCTGGGGCTGTCAGCTTGCCTGGGAATCTAGCAGCACTGACTTTAATTACAGTCCTCTCCATATTTTCAGACATTTTTAAAGTCATCGGAGGAGCAGCTTTCAGTTCTAATCTCACGGTAAATACAAGCCCTATTTGAATTAATTACAGACAGGGATATACAAATGTTTCTGCTTCGTTTTAACTGACAGCTGTGTAAAAGAAAACAGGCAAGAACTGGCCTGGTGGAGATCAAACCCATGAGCTACGCAATAAATGTCTTTGGGTCCCTGTGAAAATATGATGTCATTGTAATATACCGTAGACTGTGCTGTAGTCGCAAGGAATGGCTTTCCTCTACCTTAGCCTCTCTTGACCTCCTAGCTGGTTTTGGGCTTGTGAAAGGTGACCAATTAAAGTGTAAGTATTGACAGTTCAAGAGACTAGAGTTCTGTTTAATCCACGGAACAAGTGTGCTATAGTCAGTGGCCGTGCAAGCTTCTCCACTTTACATCTCTGTGTCAGTCTTAACCCATAGGGGACACCTCTTAGGCTGAGAGAGGATTTCAGTCTCCATGGCACGTTTAGTTGTTGGCCTCTCTAATGATAAATTCCAGTTGTGGTGTTGGTTTAGTGACAGGGATTCATTTCTGCAGCAGAAACTAGACTGAGACCATCTCCTTGCACAGTGGCCACCATCATCCAACATCTGTTGGAGAAGCACATGATGTAACTCCATGAGGAAATACTTGTCTTTGTTGCAATTCTGACTTGCTGGATGTAAATGGAACCTGAAGTAGAAAAGGTGAAATGTTGTGAGAAATACTTCTTCCATCCCAAACAGAAGCAAAAGAAAAATCTACAGGAAAACTTATTCTCATGAGATTACCAGCACCACCTCTAGACTCAAGAGATTTGGATAAATGTAGACAGCCTTCTAATAACCATTCAAACTTATGGCTGTTTCTCCGTACCGAGGGCTCAATTCTCCTTTTTTTCCAGTTTTGTAACACTGAGCTCTCCTAACTTCAGTGCAGTTAGCCCTGGTTTCACTTGGCAGATGTAGCAGGATCTGAGTCTCTAAACCTTGTGACTAGAGATGGGCCAGAACCCAAATCCTGGATCCAAACATGCAAGAACATTATGAAAGTTTGGATCTGGATCCAGATGTGAACGTTGCACTGTGGGTCCATCACTGCTGTGGGCATTCACCCATCAGCCTTCTGGGAAAAGGTGAGTTCATCCATCCCGTGATAATATGCTATACTTGGCCACTTGGTTGTTAAGACACCTCTGAGGGAAAGCAGCATCCTCAAACTCGCATGGAATCTACCCAAAGCATGGCTATTTGCTTCACTCTGTGGAGACCACAGAAGAAACAAAAAGAAAGTGTCTGATATGTTGTTAAAAAACCCACACACACGCACCCCACCACGTCCAAGCTAAATCCTTTAGACTGGCTGTGCTGTACTCAGATTATACAGCACCAGAGTAACATGAAGGAATTTAGGGAGGGAGGCTCCTTTGTCTTCAAGAAGTGGATCCCATCTTACACCTCCAGATGAGAGTGCATTGAATAATAGATCTAAGACATTGATACAAGACAGCTGCATTCAGATGATCCAGCTGTGTTCTACAATCTTTTAAATAAACAAACCAACAGAGCAATTTAGGGCATGCTGTTTAGCTGGGCTACAGATCCAACCTCATTCTTGTTCAGTGGAAATTTGACCTCAGTCTGAAGGGGAAAAAAAAAAAAAACAGTCCTCTTTGGACAAGGTTACAGTAGACCTGAGCACCTTCCCATTGACGTTAAAGGGAAGCACTCATCACTAGAGCTGGGTGGGAAGTGGTTCTCTGTCCTGTGAACATTTTTAAGATTTCAAAAAAATTTCTCATTCTACATTGGACAAAAGTGAGACCTTTCACATTTGTTTTTATTGAAAAGCCAGGGGGACCCAGGCCTGTGGCTATAGCACTCACTTGGATATTGGAAACAGGTTCAAAGCTAAGTTCTGTATCAGGCAGAGAAGTAACTTAAATCTGAGTCTCCTACTTCTCAGGTAAGCGTCCTAGTCAATTGCTGTTCTGGAGTGGGTCTCTTGCTTGCTGATTTTGACCAGAAAAATCTCCCACCTTCTTTTTTAACCAGAAATTGCATCCTGGACTTGAGAAAATTTAGCTGAAATTGATAAGTTTCCACCAGTTTTGTTTTCAGCAAATCAGCATTTTCCAACAAAACTGTTGTGTAAAAAATAAAAATCCTGACCAGTTCTCATCACTGGATAATATTTTTAGCTGTGCTCTGACTGTAGGACTGAAGAATATGGCAAAGCTGAGGACTCTTCTTCCAGCAGAGACTTGGAGTGGTACAGCTTCCAGTTTGGTTATAAACCGTGACCATTGCCATCCTGCAGCCCAGACCATGGAAATGAGCCATTCTTTAGAGAAAGGGCCATCAGAAGGGTCACTTTTGTACGGTGATCACCACTATGTGTATGCTTCTGACACCATCTATAATGACTGAGAAATTTAAGTTCATTTAAAAAAATAAAAGAAAAAACCCACAGCTGTCTGGACTAATTTTTAAAGCCCTAGATTAGGAAGAATAGCAGGATGTGTGGCTCTAATGTGAGAATATCATTATGGAAAATTAAACTAATTTTTCCAGGCTGCTTACTGACAGGTGGCAGTACAGTCTGCACACAGACAGCTTCACGCATGGGAGCATTTCCTCAAAGAGTTCCCCAGTTTTTCAGCCCTTTCCAAACTATTGTTGCTGTTTTTTTTTAATTTTAAGGAACTAAGAATGAGACCAACATTAGTTTTTCATCTGGGCCAAGATCTGTAAAAGGTATTTAGACAGCTAACTTCCATTGATTACATCTGGAGTTAGCCACCTAACTACCTTTGAGGACTTGGGCCCTTGTATTCTGATTTTTTCCCCACTTATACTGCTAAAAATGAGGAGTAACAGGACTGAAGTCAATAGATTTGCACATTTGCAAAAGGACTATTAGGTCCCAAATCCAACCAAGCATTTCAGCAAGTGTTAAGCACATGGCTTGTCCCATTGCTGTACACTTCAGTGCATCGCTGCCTTAGGGCAAGAGTTCTCATCACCACACAGGATTGAGCCCTAAATGAGAGAAGAACTGAGATCCATAAGATGAACTGAAGGATCTGAACAGAATTCATAGAATATCAGGGTTGGAAGGGACCTCAGGGGGTCATCTAGTCCAACCCCCTGCTCAAAGCAGGACCAATTCCCAACTTAATCATCCCAGCCAGGGCTTTGTCAAGCCTGACCTTAAAAACCTCTAAGGAAGGAGATTCCACCACCTCCCTAGGTAACCCATTCCAATGCTTCACCGCTCTCTGAGTGAAAAGTTTTTCCTAATATCCAACTTAAACCTCCCCACAGCATCTTGAGACCATTACTTCTTGTTCTGTCATCTGCTACCACTGAGAACAGTCTAGATCCATCCTCCTTGGAACCCCCTTTCAGGTAACTGAAAGCAGCTATCAAATCCCCCCTCATTCTTCTCTTCCGCAGACTAACAATCCAGTTTCCTCAGTCTCTCCTCATAAGTCATGTGCTCCAGCTCCCTAATCATTTTTGTTGCCCTCCACTGGATTCTTTCCAATTTTTTCCACATCCTTCTTGTAGTTGGGGCCCAAAACTGGACACAGTACTCCAGATGAGGCCTTACCAATGTTGAATAGAGGGGAATGAACACATCCCTCGATCTGCTGGCAATACCCCTACTTATATAGCCCAAAATGCTGTTAGCCTTCTTGGCAACAAGGGCACACTGTCGACTCATATCCAGCTTCTCGTCCCTAGTCCTGTAACAGTGAATGAATTCTTCCTTCTTCAGTGCAGGACTCGCACTTGTCCTTGTTGAAGACTCATCAGGTTTCTTTTGGCCCAGTCCTCTAATTTGTCTAGGTCTCTCGTATCCTATCCCTACCCTCCAGCGTATCTACCACTCGTCCCAGTTTAGTGTTAGTCTGCAAACTGTTGCTGAGAGTGCAGTTCACACCATCCTCCAGATCATTAGATGAGATATTGAACAAAACTGGCCCCGGGACTGACCCTTGGGCACTCCACTTGAAACCGGCTGGCCAGCTAGACATGGAGCCATTGATCACTACCCGCTGAAGCCCGACAATCTAGCCACTTTCTATCCAACTTATGCCCAATCATCCAGCCCTACTTCTTTAACTTGCTGGCAAGAATACTGTGGGAGACCTGAATCAAAAGCTTTGCTAAAGTCAGGAATAACACATCCACTGCTTTCCCCTCATCCACAGACCCAGTTATCTCCTCATAGAAGGCATTAGGTAGGCAGGCATTATTTGCCCTTGATGATCCATGCTGACTGTTCCTGATCACTTTCTTCTCCTCTAAGTGCTTTCAGAAATTGATTCCTTGAGGACCTGCTCCATGATTTTTCCAGGGACTGAGGTGAGGCTGACTGGCCTGTATTCCCTGTCCTCCTTCTTCTCTTTTTTAAAGATGGGCACTACAGTAACCTTTTTCCAGTCATCCAGGACCTCCCCGTTTGCCATGATTTTCAAAGATAATGGCCAACGGCTCTGCAATCACATCCTCCAACTCCTTTAGCACCCTTGGATGCAGTGCTTCCGGCCCCATGGACTTGTGCACCTCCATCTTTTCTAAATAGTCCTGACCACTTCTTTCTCCACAGAGGGTTGGTCACCTTCTCCCCATACTGTGCTGCCCAGTGCAGCAGTCTGGGAACTGACCTTGTTTGTGAAGATAGAGGCAAAAAAAATCATTGAGTACATTAGCTTTTTCCACATCCTCTGTCACTAGGTTGCCTCCCTCATTCAGTAAGGGGCCCACACTTTCCTTGACTTTCTTCTTGTTGCTAATGTACCTGAAGAAACCCTTCTTGTTACTCTTAACATCTCTTGCTAGCTGCAACTCCAAGTGTGATTTGGCCTTCCTGATATCACTCCTGCATGTCTGAGCAATATTTTTATACTCCTCCCTGGTCATTTGTCCAATCTTCCACTTCTTGTAAGCTTCTTTTTTGCGTTTAAGATCAGCAATGATTTCACTGTTAAGCCAACCTGGTCACCTACCATATTTACTGTTCTTTCTTCACATCGGGATAGTTTGTTCCTGCAACCTCAATAAGGATTCTTTAAAATACAGCCAGCTCTCCTTGACTCCTTTCGCCCTCATGCTATTTTCCCAGGGGATTCTGCCCATCAGCTCCCTGAGGGAGTCAAAGTCTGCTTTTCTGAAGTCCAGGGTCCATATTCTGATGCTCTCCTCTTTTTACCTGTGTCAGGATCCTGAACTCTACATCTCATGGTCACTGTCTCCCAGATTGCCATCCACTTTGCTTCCCTACTAACTCTTCTCTGTTTGTGAGCAGCAGGTCAAGAAGAGCTCTGCCCCTAGTTGATTCCTCCAGCACTTGAACCAGGAATTGTCCCAACACTTTCCAAAAACTTCCTGGATTGTCTGTGCATCGCTGTATGCTCTCCCAGAAGATATCAGGGTGATTAAAGTCTCCCATGAGAACCAGGCCTGCGATCTAGTAACTTCTGCTAGTTGCCGGAAGAAAGTCTCGGCCACCTCATCCCCCTGGTCTGGTGGTCTATAGTAGACTCCCACCACGACATCACCCTTGTTGCTCATGCTTCTAAATGTAATCCAGAGACTCCTCAAGTTTTTCTGCAGTGTCATACTGGAGCTCTGAGCATCATATTGCTCTCTTACATAGAATGCAACTCCTCACCTTTTCTGCTCTGCCTGTCCTTCCTGAACAGTTTCTATCCATCCATGACAGTACTCCAGTCATGTGAGTTATCCCACCAGTCTCTGTATTCCAATCACATCATAGTTCCTTGACTGTGCCAGGACTTCCAGTTCTCCCTGCTTGTTTCCCATGCTTCTTGCATTTGTGTATAGGCACTTAAGATAACTCACTGATTGTCCCGCTTTCTCGGTTCGAGACAGGAGTCCTCCCCTCTTGCACTTTCCTGCTCTTGCTTCCTCCCGGGTATCCCATTTCCCCACTTACCTCAGGGCTTTGGTCTTCTTCCCCTGGTGAGGAAGAAAAACAAAATTAAAACTGAAGTCAAATATATCCAAGGAAGTCAACTGGCAATGCAAAAGCAAAATCTGAAGTCAGCATGAGTCTTTTTGCTATTTGTGATGGGGTTTAGATTCATTTATTTAATGAGTCAAGAATGGCATCTCAAATGAGACATGGCAAAGCCATATGTAGAAGCCAATCTTGACTCTCATGCCCCATTTTAACCACAGGACAACACTCAGATCTGGCATTAAAATGAGTATGTAAAAATCTCAAACACAATCTTATTCACAGAAACTATGAAGATTTTGCCCCAGTCAGGATCGAGACCCAGTTTTGTCGGGCACTGTCCAAATGTCCATGTAGAGAATGTCCCTATACCAAGGAGCTTGTGATCTCAGTTGTCTATCTGGTAAAGCATGTGTCATTTATACAGTACACACTGGTTGGCCATCAGCTGAGATTGCACGGAAGAAACTGTTGAATCACTCAGTACTGCATCAATACTGGTTTTATTATAAATTAGTACTCAGTCTGACTAGAGATCCAGAAGGCTGCAACCTTCTGTCTCAAGAAAGGCCTGGAAAAAGAGACACTGTAATTAATATGGACCTAACCTGCAAAGTTTGTATGCAGGCCCAAAGTTTCCCAGTGCTCAGGGCTGTGTTCTGGTCTGGGGGTTTGTTCTCTGTGGACATCACGAGGAAAAGCAAAGAGAAAGAAAACACTGGATTCAGACAAATGGAGAGTGGCTGTCATAGAAAAGCCAGAAGACCCAGGGGACTTTTTCTGCTGCCCTGAGGAAGTCAAGTGCTCTTTGTAAAGACTTCAGATCCAAATGGACAGCAGCATCGGCTAAAAGGCTGGCTTATTTATACAACAGACACGTAAATTACCCTAACTATGCAGTTGCATGGTGGTACCAAAGATAGAAAAAACACTAAACAGGTGCAAAGGCCTCATATCTTTGATTCCAGTCTGAAGCACCTTATAATGTACTCGTCTCCCGCAAAGCTGCCAGGCTGATGCAGGCAAACATCTGAGCTGAGCAGAGTAAGAACATTTAATTCAAATTGATTTCTACCTCAGAAAAAAACTCAAAGTTTGCCAGGCAGCAATGCCTGAGCACAAGGAAGTGACTCTGCATGAAGTCATGGTATATTTTTACATATTATGTGGTAATGCATGGCTGCCTCCACAGATGGCACCTACTGCGATGAATGATATGACTTATGTAGATATTGAAGCCTCGTCAACCAGTCGTACTGGAAATAAGGAGGACAGGCAAGTGACACAGGAAGGGATCTGAGAAACTAGACATTTTTGCTTTGTTAATGTCTGTGATCCTTCCTGGAGACTTTCCTTTAGCGTTTTCTTGTTTGACTGTGGTCTTAATCGCTGTCATAAATATAAAGGGAAGGGTAATAACCTTCCTGTATACAGTGCTGTAAAATCCCTGCTGGCCAGAGGCACAAAATCCTATTACCTGTAAAAGGTTAAGAAGCTCAGGTAACCTACCTGGCACCTGACCAAAAGGACCAATTAGGGGACAAGATATTTTCAAATCTGTGTGTGGGGGGGAGACTTTGTTTTGTCTGTTCTGTGTCTCTCTGTTCTGTGTGCTTGCTGGAGACAGATCAAGAAAGCAAGCAATCCTGCTCCATCAGTATTAACAAGTACTAGCGAAGGAATGCATTAGCTTACTTTTATTTTGGCTTGTGATTTCCTTTGTCTAAGAGGAAGGTTTATCCCTGGTTTTGTAACTTTAAGATTTTGCCTAGAGGGGAGATCCTCTGTGTTCTTGAGTCATTTGTTATTCTGTAAAGTACTTACCATCCTGAATTTACAGAGGTGATTCCTTTACCTTTTCTTTAATTAAAATTCTTCTTTTAAGAACCTGATTGATTTTTAATTGTTTTAAGATCCAAAGGTTTGGGTCAGTGTTCACCTGTACCAGTTGGTGAGGGGATTATACTCAACTCTGCTCAGGAAAAGGGGTGTAGGGGCTTGGGGGGATATTTGGGTAAGGTAGGGCTTCAAGTGGCCCTCCCTAAATGTTTAAATCACTTGGTGGTGGCAACGTTACTGAATCCAAGGTACAAGGAAGAATTTGTGCCTTGGGGAGTTTTTAACCTAAGCTGGTAGAAATAAGCTTAGGGGGTCTTCATGCAGTCCCCACGTCTGTACCTTAAAGTTCAGAGTGGAGTGAGAACCCTGCCAATCGCAAATAAACATAATTCTGTAGATTCCAGTGTCTCTATGTGTGGAAAAAACATAAGACTATCCAAACATCTGCTAAGATGGCAATATTGTAATATTGTAATATAAACCAAGGTCCTGATCTCAGAAATATCTATCCATGGGACTAATTTTATGCATGTCAGTAATCCTGTTCAGTTAAAGGAGTAGAATTAAGCGCATACGGTACTTAAGTATTTGAAGACCTGGTGCCCAATCATTGTCAGAGAACAAATCTGTATCTGACCGGGGGGTGGAGGTGGTTGGAGATTAGTGTTGAAAATATTTGACAAAAAAAGCAAAACCTCCAATTCTAAACACATTGATTGGGTATAATCACCACCATTCATCGAAGATAGTTGTAACAGTTAAACTTCTTTATGAAATCAGACAGCTCCACCCAAACTCATATCAGCCTCCACAGAAACCCAGGCACATGCCCCCACCCAAAACCAAGGCACAGGAAAGACACATGTGGGTAGAGAGGTTTTGTTAGCTATTGTTTTGTGAAGGTTTATGAAAAGCAAGAGAAAATACCAGAGAGGCAGGAACAGACTGCCAAAGACACAGCCTGACGAAGCACTTAAAGTAGATTCTGAGAAAAGCCTGCAGAGAAAAAACTTTGGGTTACTGCTATCTGAAAAGCAGCTTGGAACTATAAGCAAAGGAACTATCTCCTGTTTGATACCTGTTGGAATCAGGACTTTGTAGATTTTTGTGTAAATAAACAGAATCGCCTCAAAGAAAACACCTGACTCCGTCATCAATTTCTCCTCCTAACAGAAACTACCCAGGGGATCCTGAATTTCACTAACCACTCAGGTCAAAAAGAGAGTAACAATAGCCAACATGGTGCCCACCAGTGATCCTAAAATAGAGGCCAAAATCAGGTCAGACTCAGAAAACAGAAGGAACAAATTTGGATTTAATAAAAATGATTTGCTTTTTGAAAAAATGCAATGGTTTGCTGGGAGTGCAGGGCTTGTAATATGTCTACATTCAAACTATTCAAATATAGTTCAGACAACAGAACAAAAAACAACAAAAAGAGGATCCGCTTCTTGCAAAAGGAATGTTTACAGAAGGTGTTAAAAGGAGCTATACATGCTGAAACTAGCCAAATGTCTATGGTTTCATTTCTGGCCCTGGTGTGCGAATTTAGTTTGTTTCCATCTCAAACAAACCTAACCGTAAGTGATTTTTCAGTATATATTGTATATTTCACATTCCAGTGGCTATTTTACTGAACTTTGCCAAAATCCATCCCCAACAAGAATACTTGTTAAATGTGCAGTTATTCTCAAACTGGCCATTAGGTACAGGGCTTTTATCCTTCTCAACCATTTTGGTTTAAAACTGGTACTCATAACCTTGTATATCCATCATATATGTTTTCCCAACTACTGTCTATGGAGTTATATCAGATAGAAGAATTCATCTTACCTTATGGAGAATAAAACACACATGCCCAGAGCCGAATTCTTTCGATTTAATTCCACTGATGTTGACGGAGTTACATAGCTAGTCTCTGGCTAAATTACTCTCTGGTGTAACAGAAGCAGATCCTTAATAGCCGGGCTGTAGTGAATGGTAAGAACTTATAGGTAGTGCCGGGAAATGTTTGTCTAGACATAGGTTCATGAAGTTCTTTCCATATAGTATACATTGTATTTCGCACATTTCCCTTCTCCCCTGTTGTCATTAAATTAAATGTCCATTTAACTCTGCAAAATCCAGGCATCAGGTTAGGAAGATGGGTACCTCAGACACGACCTTCCTTATTTTGACTCACAATCACTTTACAGGCACCCATTTGATCAGATTCTGGATGCACCGAATGAATCTGCAGATAATTCAACCTTTAAAAAAAAAATCATTCTTCTTGGGGATGCCATCTTTTGAATGATGCTCATGGTCACTAATGATCCCATGGCACATCTTGTAAGAGCATGGGTGTTGGGAAGGAGTATCCCAACTGAATTCCAACTTTAGGAATTACACAGCAACCCATCTAACCACCCCCTTGTGTCCTGGTCCATCTCAATAAACTATGCCCAGGCTTAGTAGGTATACCCCTTCATTCTCAGCACATGTAAACCCGCTCTGCTGAATACTTCACTGTATCATAACTCCTATGTAAAAATCAATATTCAAAATTCACCATTTATAGTTGAACAAAAATGATTGCAACACACATCCCTCATCTCTCTCAGAATGTTTCATTTTTGATCTAGTCACTCACAGGGCTTTGGTGTCATGGGATCCTCACACTAAACTTTCAAAGGTTGTTGGATATGCACAGATCAGAGTAAACACAGAAATGTAGTCATTCTGCAACAACAATCAGCTATTCGGTCTCTTGTGGACTGAACAATGCCCCTGTCTTCCAAGGGGGGATTTTTCACCAGTTTTCCTTGACATGGCTTAATTATTAACTTCAGAGCTGTTTAAAACAATCATGTGGCTGGGGACAGGACTGATAAGAATTTTGATACATACTATTGAATTTTGTGATGCTCTGAATAACTAGATAACTTCTACATTGATAATGCACCAAATACCAGTAACAACTCAGCACACATTGTTACAAACACCTAGGACCTGATTCTCCATTGGTCAGCAATTTAGGCCATCATTGATACCACTGCAAACTGAGTGCAGAAATGGTCCTAAGATGCTACCGAATAAGAATGGCAATTTTTGAATACCCACTTTTGCACTCTAATTGTCTGGGTGTAAATGACTGCACAAGGTGCAGAGGAAAAGAGAATCAGGCCCCCTGTGTTTATAACAATGTATAAAGTTCATCAACGTGGTCTCTGATGTACAGTGTATTAGCCTTTCATCTCTTGAGACACAAGTTCCAATATCTCAGTGCAAATAGGTTTGCTGGTCTTCCAAGTTTCTTCCTGGCATTTATCTCCATCATAAAACCACCAGCCTGACTGTTGGTCTTGTCTCAAGAGAGGCTCAGGAATGGAACTGCAGAGAATACTGCAGGTCAGGATTAAGGTGTATTGGCAAATTTCCATTGTGGTCCAGGACAGGAACAGTAGTGGATATTACAGGTCATGTTTGAGGTTTATTGGTAGTGCCCTGTGAGGGTACAGGACTAGAATAATGAGGCTGGGGTCTTCAGGGCAGAGCTGAGGTATATATCTGGCTCTTTGCCTAAGCCTTCCCCAGTCACCTCCAATTTAATGAGCACCAGATTCACATAAACTGCAATAACAAATGGAAGAAAAAATGCATTGGGGCTAGCGAAGTGAGTGACAAAACCTCCACATATTTCCAGCGAACAACAGCCAGGACACAACAGTAATCTCTTTCCCAGCTAAGAGAATAACAATCCCAAATGATCCTTGCTTTCGGAGGAACAGAGACAACGCTGATAATGGGTCACATGAAGTCAATGAAGCCATGAAGACTTCCATCAGCCCTGAACTGGAACTCGTCTCCAATCACCCTGCTGATTACTGACAGCTGCAATTGTAGGGCTTTTTTCACCACCCAGCTTTCCACTGGAGTAACTCCTCTGAGCTCAGTGGAGTTACCCCTGCCTAAAACAGGCAGAATGCAGTGGAGAATCAAGTCAGTCATCAATCACATTCAAAGTGCTAAACTCTCTTTCTTTCCTTTTATTTTTGCTACCCAGCATAATTGTCACATTTCATTTTCCCTCCCCCTCCTAATCCATTTTGCTAATTTGTACAGCTGGGAACAGGAAGGGGAGAAAAACTCTGATGCTGCAATTGCTGATTCCCTCGAGAAACCCTTGAAAAGTGCCATTAGCTGGCGTGCAAATCTTTCATGTCATCCGACAAGGTCTTTGAAGGCACTATGTTCAACATACATTTTTATAACCCCAATTAAAAAAAAAAGTTGTGATTCCTTCCAATTGGGCTTTCTTCCAGGTGTAAAGCAAAATCATATTTGCTTCTCGAGTCACTACTAATCAGCCAGACTTCAACATTGGGGTTTGATATACATAATCTTCCTTCATATCAGAATTCAAAATGACACAAAAGGTTATTTCAATAAGGGAACGTCACAACTCATAATTCCTGCCCTTTCTCACCACATGCCTGTATGGTAGGTTGTATAGACAATTTGCAAACATATTTCATGTCAGGTGTGTCTGTCTCACACCTGCACTGGGGTGGGCAGATTTGTGTTTGTACATTTGCTTCCTTTGTCTTTTTAAAAAGACAAAAATATAGATTTGTCCCGTAGCCCAGTAAAGCAGGGAGGGAATAATACCAAATGAAGGCAGTTTAAACAGCTGAAAGCTTACTTAACCAGTGTCCTTAATTATACATGGAGTCCCAAAGCAAGAAGACAGAAATGTCAGCAATAGCTTGCCCCCAGCTTATGGCATGGTTTCTTACATAGGGCTTTCTATGGACAGCATTTCCTGAAGGAAAAAGGGGCCTGCTGGATTTCCAAATATTGAAGGCCAGATCCTCAGCTGGTATAAATCAACATAGCCCCACCAAAGTCAGTGGAACTACACTGATTTGCACCAGCTATGCATCTCAGACTTGATTCACTACTCCAAGTTTTATTCCTTGTGATTTTAATGGAGACATGCCTGCATATGATTGGAGGAAGGCCACATTCATAGAATCATAGGACTGGAAGAGACCTCAAGAGGTCATCTAGTCCAGTTCCCTTCACTCATGGCAGGACTAAGTATTATCTAGACCATTTCTGACCGGTGTTCGTCTAACCTACTCTTAAAAATCTCCAAGGATTGAGATTCCACAACCTTCCCTAGGCAATTCATTCCATTGAATCAGCCCTGCTCTCTGCCGTGCTACAGAACAGTTCTTCCTCATCCTGAGATAACACAAAAGACTCTTCCAAGAAAATGCCCCAATGCTTGGAAGCGGAAGGTAGCCAAATTCTGACTAGAAATAAGATGGACATTTGTAATAGTGAGAGTTATTAATTATTAGAACTACATACTTAAGGAGATCATGTAATATCCATCTCTTGATGTCTTTAAGTCAAGAGTGGATGTCTTTCTAAAAGAGATGCTCTGGCTCAAACAGAAGTGATGGGCTTGGTGACATTCTCTGGCTTGTGTTATAGACTAGATGATCATAACGATCTCTTCTAACCTTAAAATCTGAGCCTCCATGAATAAATCTTCCTTTTATTTTCCTAACACACTCTGTAGATTTCCTGGGGAAACAGATGCTCTTTCATTGGCTACTCCTTGTTACAAGGGTTTTCTCCTCAAATACCCACTGGACTTTGGATACTTGTCTTGGTTCCTCTATGAACTTGGGCCTCATTTTCCCCACTTGTAACATGGGAATAATGGTATTTACCTACCTCATAGGAATAGTGTGAGAATTAAATCATATTTGTAACCATGTTTTGGGATTCTTGGGAGAAAAGCAATATATGGCTGCAAAGCATTATTTATGATGATTCCAAAACTTGTGACATGTTTTAGATCTCACAAATGACAACATAGTGGGTCCTGGTACCAGTCCCCAGAAAAACATCCCCCTGATTTATTGTTTTATGGTTTGGTTCACTCTTGTCTCTAAAAGCTGATCAAAAGGTCTGATTCTGATCTCACTTACTCTGGTTTTACAGTGACTGGTGTCACTCCATTACCAAGCCCTAATAAGAAGTAACTCCCTGAATCAATGAACACTTCCAAGAAGCACTGAATCCCTTCTGTTGCCATTAAGGTCACCAGCCCAGATCTACAACTGGTGTAAATCAATGTAACTCCATTAATGTCAATGAAACTCTGCTGATTTAGACCAGTTGAGGCTCTGGCCCACTGAGGATGGAGGGTGCACTCAGCAGCAATCAGAAGCCAGCTTTATCTTGCAGGATTAGGCCCTTAAAATGGTGAGATCAGAATCAGGCCCATGCTGTCTATTCCTCTTTCCCTGTGTGTTCCTTGCTGCCACATGTAATGCACCATCATCAATTCATATGCCCTACATGTGACTGGATAAAAATGCCAGGATTTTACACAAAGTGTAAACAGCAGGAATGTCATTTAAATAGCCCTCTACTTCTGTGGATCTAGATTCGCAGACCAGTCATGGAAGCCTGAACCTCAGCCCTAAAGGGAAAAAAAAAAGTTACTGTATTGTTTCTTACTGCCCATAGCAATACCTGGATACCCTGCTGTGAGAGAGCTCAGGCGCCTTTCCCAACCCTTACAGTGCTCCCCATCCGTGTCCCACTATTCCTCAGAAAAAGCTGGACTCCTACTGTAATTCCTTCGACCAAGAGACCTAGGGCTTTGTGTCTGCCATCGCTGCAACTTTCTAAAGTATGTGTCTGCTGGAGGAAAAGAAACACTTTAATGTTCACAATGAGAGAGGAACTGTTTATGCTTCAGTCTGATGCTGTGTTTCTTGGGGGAGAGAGACGGCTCTCAGCAACGAGGGATTAAGGGGATCTATTGTACCCTTTTCTGATGTTGCCCATCATTAGATTCCATTTGCATATATCTTACATTCAGGAGCTGGGAGCATAGAAAAAGCCATCACACCTGCTACTTCTGTTGGGCAGAGCCATCTTCCAATGGTTAAACGCAGGGCAGCTTTTCACGAATTTGGGGGGAAATTGCAAGTTGCAAAGAGGGGTGTGTGTGTTTGGACGTTATGAAGGGGAGGGGTGTGGGGAAAGAGAAGCAAGAGCAAACATGCATTGGGAGGATTTTCCAAGCCGACAGAGGGCCTGCAAAAGGACAGGCTTTGAATTCTGCATGTACTTTTAACTAGGCCTCTGATTTGAAGAGGCCCCCCAAACCCTGGTAAGCCTCATTGAACTTGAAAAGCTACAAGCTTCCTTTCTTCCCCATTTGCTTTGTCTTCCCTTATCTCATTCATGTGAGACATTGTCCCTCCTCCACCCTCACCCCCCCCATCTGGTGCAGGAGGAGGGGGATAGAGAGACCCAGAGACAGACAGACAGAGACAGTCAGTAAGCTTGGAATGTTGCAGAGAAGCAACGATATTATGTCACACACAGAAAACCCAGAGACAAATAGTGCAGAGAAATTATAAGTGAGGTACCATTAGCAACACTGACTTGGCTTTAGATAGAGGCTAATAAAAGGACCAGGAACACTCTCTCTCAAGGCTGCATAGACAGACAAAGTGCAAAAAAGAGCAAAGAAGCTGAAAAAGAAAGTCTGGTAAAACCATTTTTAGGTCTTGTCTACAGAGGGGATTTGCCCCAGTTACAGCCACCAGTGATCACTAGTGGAAACTCTTAGTGCAGAAAACCTTCCTTGAAACTCGCAAAAGGAGCACTAGTTCCATTTTTGGGGATAAGTGACTTTGACCATCCATTGAAACTACTTGGAAAAATAATTATTTTTTCACAAAAATTTTGAAACATTTGAGAGAGTTTTTTTTAATTTCCTGTGAAAAATTTAGGGTTTTTTTTTTTACAAGAAAATGAAAACATTTCAGTCTTTGAAAAACATTTTCAGTAACAATTTTGTTTTTCTGTTAACATTCTTTACAAAAAACTAAAAAACAAACAAACAAAAAAACCCAACAACAGAAAACAGATTTCAGGGTTTTCTTTGTTTTGTTTTGAAAACTGAAAAACTTCAATGAAAATGAAAAAATTCTGCAAAACTTTGTTTTGGTTGAACAGCCATTTGTTGTTGAAAAAAAATGGCTTGACCAAAAAACATCCACCAACAGTTCTGTCTTCATTATGGCTCACACTAGGACAACCATTGGGAAAATCCCCATTTTAAGCCTGTTCTTCATGCCAGTTTTAAGAGAACACTCCCAAGGTTGTCAGATCTTGAAATTAAACTGCCTTGACAATACTCCTAGGGGATGAAATTTCTCCTGGAGTGGAGAACCATTTACAGTAGGGCTCTCAACTTTACTAATGCTGGTGCAGCTTAACTGCTATTAGCAATAGTGGGAATGTTTTCTCAAATTCCATAGTACAGACAATATATGGGAGTGTAGACAAGTGCCATCACACAGCACTCCCTTGTGACCTAGGGTGGCCCTGCAGGCATCCTATCTCAGTTTTTCCTTGAGTCCCCAAAATAATTCACATGCACCCAGAGTCTTCAAAACAATCACCCCTATCTCTTGGGGACAAAATGTTGAATATAATTCAGATCACCAAAAGGTCCCTTTCCACTCACCCCTCACATTTAGAGTTCACAATCCTCCTAGTTGGGATTGTGGCTTTAAGTCCTGGCCTTCCCAGCCCATAGCTTATCTATCAAGTCTAGGGTCTCACAGTCCTCCTTCTTTGGACTGTGCCTTCAGCTGCATTCTCCTCAGGAACAGCTCTTCCTTCAGCACACCCTTTCTCTGACTGGGCTTGGAGCCTCTCTTTTGAGTCAACCACCCTCAGTCACCTGACCACTCCTTGAATCTTCTCAGGTGGGTCTATTACCTCAAACTCCTGTCTGAGACAGCTAGGGAAGAAGGGAGCATTGCCCTGCCCTCTCTACAAGACTCCTGACCCCAGTCCCTTAAAGGAAAAATAGGTTTTTTCCTATATTTTCCCACTCCCAGACTCTAACTATTTCCCCAGGACCATCTTCTTTTCACCTTATGTCCAGTTTTGGTTGTTTTGGAAACTTGGAATGGGATGACTGGCCCCTCCCAAGACTTTAAGGTCCAGTACCCCATTACGGGGAGCAACACATACGCAGAATTAAGTCCTTTGTATGATTCTTATATGGGTT
The DNA here is from genome assembly GCF_007399415.2 of Gopherus evgoodei. NCBI lineage: Eukaryota > Metazoa > Chordata > Testudines > Testudinidae > Gopherus > Gopherus evgoodei. The sequence goes on along the minus strand of NC_044336.1, from coordinate 8,292,108 downwards.
TTTGCATAGTACAATATATTGCCTTAATATTTTGTACATTATTATGAAATATGATTACCTATCCTAATTGCCTATGCTTCCCCTTGATTAAAAAAGAGAAGATTGAGATTGCATTTAGTGAACACTGAGGAATATTTTAAGTTGATGCTACACATGACCAATTAACTAAGTACTGGCTGTAGAGCATATGGATCGAGAATTCTCCAAGTAATAAGCTCATATTCATGTTACAGTATTTGTCGACTCCCAGTTGTTGGACCGTATTTTACTGTCTGGTGTTGTAGGTATATTAAGCATGTAATGAGTACAATGGGAATTGCCCTGGCTTTTATTTGTGAGGGCAACATTTGACCCTGGTGAACTCAAATATTGTTAAATTCTATAGGGAAGCAGAATGACAATCCCAAATCATTCCAACACATTGCCATACGCAAATTATGCTTCCAGCTATTAATGATTGTCCATTGAGGGACCTCATGATAATCTTCAAATATGTTAAGGGCTGTTATAAAGAGGACTGTGATCAATTGCTCTACATGCCTGCTGAAGCTAGGACAAGAAATAAAGGGCTTAATCAACAGCAAGGAGATTTAGGTTAGATATTAGGAAAAACTTTCTAACACTAAGAGTAGCTAAGCTCTGGAACAAGCTTCCATGGGAGGTTGTGGAATCCTCATCATTGGAGGTTTTTAAGAACAGGTTGGACAAACATCTGTCAGGGAAGGTCTGGGTTTACTTGGTCCTGCCTCAGCACAGGGGTCTGGCCCTGATGACCCCTCAAGGGTCTCTCTCAGCCCCTACATTTCTATGATTCTATGCCTTAGTGGGAAGTTGTCCAGGTAAATCTATTGTGCTAAAGGTGTTTATTTTTCAATGCAGACATTTCTAGTGAGATTGCTCACCGGCCCTCCTTAACATCAGTTCTAAGAATTAAGCAGTTCTATGTGAAAAGAGGGGGCTCTTTAGTGATTGTTAGGGTGGGAACACTGATCGTGGCTTGGTTAGGCAGGGAGTGGGGAGTTTGAGGCAACTGCCTGCCACCTAAGCAGGAGCTCCCTCAGACATTGGTCCTTCCTGAGTTAGGTGCAACAGGTTAGATCTTCCTGCTCCATATAGCTGAGGGAGACAAAGGTGGTTCTAAGTTACCTTTCCATTTCTTCCGGTCCTGGATGAACCAGGGACCAAACTAGCCCCCAGAATAAGATGGAGTAAACACCAGGGCACAGGGTACCTTAACATACACTGGCTTGTGATGGCCTCTGAGCAGTCACTATGTTCTTGGGGATCGGTCAGAGCACAGTGCTGTGTGACACCTCACCATCACACCCTGTCATGCCTTGTCATGGGCCAGCCCTCCCTCATTACACCTCCTGTGCTGAGATTCAATATTGATGGCTAGCTATTCCAGCTCTACATCACCCAGGAATTCCCCTCTGCCACAGAAATCCTCAGCTGCCCCTTTAGGGAAGCTTTCCAGAGACTTTATGCAGCCAGTCACTGAACTCACTAGAGATACAGCAATGACTTCAACAGAGATACGCCAATCTACACCCTCTGAGGAACTGGCCCCATTCACTTCAATGGAACTAAACTGAATTACACCATGTGGGCACTGGCTCAACAGACTAGTGATAATGTTTTCTTTACTCTCTGATTCACTCTCTGTCCCTTTCTACAGCCCCGTTCACCCTCTGTACACTGTCCTTTTGGCTGCTGTTAGATGCCAGAGAGAAGGTTTGAAATTGTACTAACTCACTGCCCTGATCACTCCTATGAACAATAATTTTTAATATCTCAGCAAACTGAAAAATAAAAACCTGGTGAAGTTACTGTCAATAGGGACATTTCTGGACAATATTAAACACAAAGAAGCTGTCCTCCAGCACCAAATATGTGATTTCAGGGAGGTAACGGGGGAGGATTTGGAGAGTTTTTATAAACAACTAAACTAAGGCTCAGATATAATGAGAAAACCTTTTGTGACATAAGGACCTGTGCATGTCAAGTAAATTCATTATATACCAGCTTGAATGGCAATTCAACTGCCTCCAAATGTCTAACACAATTATGTTGAGAAGGAGGAGATTGTACAGCTGTGTTTCCCCTCCAATAAAAGAAAGCAAAAGTAACTAAAAGGGGATGACTAGAAGTTGAAGGCTTTCCACTAGGCCTGGCTGAGCCTGCTGGAGTTCGAGGGTTCATGAAACCCTCTGTTTTTTGGGTTCACAGAACTACTTTGAGTTCACCAACCTTTTCTCTGTAACTTAAACCCACCGTGGCTTGTTTTTTTTTTCCTAAGGGAGATTCAATATTAAATACACGGAAGCAGATTTTAATCTCTATTCCACTATCATAAACCTAGAGTAACTCCTGTGAGGTCAGTGGAGTTACACTGGTGTAAACTGGGGGTATTTTAGATCAGAATCTGGTCCATGGTTTTCTGCCAGAATGACAGCCTGAGCTCTCTATTAGAGACATAGGAACATCTCCTCCAGAGCTGGATGACTCTCCTGTTCATAGTACATAGACTTGGTGATGTATTTTGTGGTTTATGCCTTTGTGTTCCTATCTTTAAATCTTACAGATGATACTATCCACTGAGACAAGAAGCCATTTTGTGTTCAGGCTTGGAGGACACAAAGTCAAGCCCATGATGTTTGAGTGGTTTTGAAACTAGGCAAAACCAGTTGATCTGTCCCGACTTACTGCCCAAGCCTTGCTATTTATGCATTGAACCCAATGGGCTTGTAGGTGCTGATTGGGGAGGTGCAGAGAGGCAACGCACTGGCAAAGAGTGCTCAGAGTCTGCTCAGCACCTGGAGAGAGCAGTCCATATATTGCTGACAGGGCCGGTTCCAGCTTTTTTGCCACCCCAAGCAGCAAAAAGAAAAAAAGATAAAGCCGCGATCAGCGGCACTTCGGCGGCTGCTCCCCGTGCCGCTTCATTCTTCGGCAGCAATTAAGCAGCCGGTCCTCCCATCCGAGAGGGACTCAGGGACCAGCTACTGAACTGCCGCCAAAGACCCGGACGTGCCACCCCTTTCCATTGGCCGCCCCAAGCACCTGCTTCCTTCGCTGGTGCCTGGAGCCGGCCCTGGTTGCTGGGAAATGAGCATAGGGCTCAACAAAGGATGTAAACTTCTAGGCTACCAGTGCCAGTTTCCCATACACCAATTCTACACCCAGGTAAAATCCACTGACTTTAGTGGAGTTACTTCTTTTGTAGTACTGGTTTAACTGAGATCAGAAGCAGGCCCTAGTCATGAAAACAGAGCTCAACAATGATGGATAGTCATAAGAAGAGAAGTCAGTGTTACAGAAACAATCCCTTAAGATTTCTCTTTCTTCAAAACCCTGGCTCTATTCCGAAGTAAGCCCCTGCAAATGGAAAATAGGGGTTTCATAGTTATTTTCCCCCAGTGGTTTCTAGGACAATAGCAACTTAGTTTTCAAGTCAAAAAGACAATACTATAACTCCCATACTGTAAATTCAGATTTATTTTCTATACTCTTAGGGCTTGTCTACACAGGAAAGTTTTACCAGTTATGCCAGCAAAATTACACCAGTATAGTTAAACCAATATAGTTACACCAATATAACTTCCAGTGGAGACACTTATTCTGGAGCTTTTTCCATTTACCTTAAACCCTTTTCAAAGCAATTTAAGCCAAAACAAAAATGGGCATTTTAATACCAGAATGAGAGTAAAAGTAGCAAAGAGTCCTGTGGCACCTTATAGACTAACAGACTTATTGGAGCATGAGCTTTCGTGGGTGAATACCCACTTTGTCGGATGCAACCCATGAAAGCTCATGCTCCAATACATCTGTTAGTCTATAAGGTGCCACAAGACTCTTTGCTGCTTTTACAGATCCAGACTAACACGGCTACCCCTCTGATACTTGACAGAATGAGACTGTTCACATGGGGACACAGCTATAAGGACATCAGTTTAAATTTACAGTTTAGCTTATATGTGGCTACCTTGTAACCCACTATGCACTATTTTGTGCACGCCAGCCAAATACAGTGAATGAAAGTTATTTGTATGGAAAGGACATAGTAAATGGCAGAGGTCGGTCAACTCAATCTGTGCCTAGGCAACACTTCAGAGTGCCCCACCCCTCAAATTTGGCAAAGTTACCCCTCCATCATGACGGAGGCGTGACTGGGCCAAATTTGAGCAAGTGGCATTCTGACCCGATGCACGGGGTTGTACTGCCACTCACGTTTGGCCCAGCCTCCCCTCTATCATGGCCACTTGTCAGCTGGCATTGAGGGGGTTTTGAGTCACATAAGGGTATGCATATGAATGTAATTTTGGAGTTACTGGATTTTTAAGTGTTTAACCATGCAAATTCAATGTAGTATTTTCCATGATAAATATACGTACAGTATATTTTGGATATGACTAGCACAATCTACAACAAGCAGGGGTGAAATCCTAGCCCACTTAAGTCAATGGGAGTTTCCCCCCAGGTGTGGATCATGAATACCCTAAACTTCATTGTCTCTGGATTGAGGGGGCTGTCTTTCTGCATATGATTAGGTTAAATTAGATCAGATTAGATTGATGGATGGAGATATGGAGGGAAGTATGATCTATGCCTTTTTCAGGGGTAATGCATAAAGAAATTAAAGTCAGATGGATTTCAGAGGACTATAAATTTGAATAAAGTTAAATTACCATCGTGGGTTCTTTAACTCGGGGATATTTATCCAGTTGTATCAAAAGCATATATAATTACATTCTCCACACCACGTCGTCCTTTAAAATACAGATTAAGATCATTTATATTAAAATGTGGTATATATCCTCTAAGGAGCTCTCCGAAAACTTCAAAGATTTTCAAAATATCAGGTATTAAGCATTAAAAAAATCTGTGGCTCAGGAGATATAACTAAATTTCAGCTATTTATATAGCTATAACTGTGTTTCAAACTTTTTTTGTTACTTTCTTTAAAAAATAGCAATATTGCAGTCTGCTCCTTCACAGAACGAAAAAGGATTCTCTTCAGTGGTTTTCACCTAAAAAGAGATTTTTCGCTTGGTCAAGTAGTTCCCCAGCTCTTCAGAATAAAGCAGTTGACTTGGCTATGAACAATCAATCAGTAAAATAGCTGAATTCCATTCAGGTCACTAAAATTGGGTGTGTCTGGAAAAATCTCATTCTCCACCAAGTTGAGTAGTTTAGAAGCAGAAGAAGACATCTGGGATTTCAAAGGTTTGGTTAGGAAATTTACTAATAGGTGACAATGTCAGTAGATCTAGTCAAAATTCTCCAAATTTCAAAAATTTGATGAAAAATCTATTCCAAAATTAGTATTTAAAAAAAGACACATCCACAGCTGTTACAGCGTTTTGTTTGGCATGTTCAGGGTAAGTGACAACATCACGGATCACGTTCTCCAAGAAGACCTTCAGCACTCGTCGGGTCTCTTCGTAGATCAACCCCGAAATAAGCTTCACACCCCTACCCTCCACCCCACGTCGAGCCAAGTAACGAATAGCTGGCTTGGCAGTACCTTGGATGTTATCCTGAAGCACTTTACGATGGCGCTTCTCCCTTCCTCAAGCCTTTACCACCCTCACCGTGACCAGACATGGTGAAATCAAATCACACACAATTGACCAACTGTGCTCGGCAGAGTTTGTCCTGTCTACATAGAATCATAGAAGATATGGGTTGGAAGGTCATCTAGTTCAACTCCCTGTCAAAGCAGGACCAACCCCAACTAAATCATCCCAGTCAGGGCTTTGTCAAGCCTGACCTTAAAAACCTCTAAGGTTGGAGATTTCACCACCTCCTTGGGTAACCCATTCCAGCGCTTCACCACCCTCCTAGTAAAACAGTGTTTCCTAATATCCAACCTAGATCTCTCCCACTGCAACTTGAGACCATCGCTCCTTGTTCTGTCATCTGCCAACACTGAGAACAGCCTATCTCCATCCTCTTTGGAACCCTTCTTCAGGTAGTTGAAGGCTGCTATCAAATCCCCCCTCACTCTTCTCTTCTGCAGACTAAATAAGCCCAGTTCTCTCAGCCTCTCCTCATAAGTCATTTGCCCCTGCCCCCTGGATTCTCTTCAATTTGTCCACATCCTTTCTGTGTGTGTGTGGGGGGGGGGCAAACTGGACGCAATACTCCAGATGTGGTCTCACCAGTGCCAAATAAAGGGAAATAATCACTTCCCTCAATCTGCTGGTAATGTTCCTACTAATGCAGCGCAATATGCCATTAGCCTTCTGGGCAACAAGGGCAAACTATTAACTCATATCTAGCTTCTCGTGCACTGTAATCCCCAGGTTTAACTTGTAGTTAAACTGTTTTCATCACCAGTTCAGCTGCACCCATTGACAGTAATTTCCTAGTGTAGCACGGTGGACCAACTTGTTCAGATAATATACGAACTTACCTGAATCTTTGCTCTGCAAAACACGACCAAATGTAAAAGTTCTCCTTCCCCGAGTCATGCCCTTACACCAGAGTCAGAATGGGAGATGATGTAGGAACAGCTATTTTGATTCTACACCACAAGAAGGTTTTCCCATACTGGGAAAGTCCACAGGAGGCCATAGCTGCTGGAGAAGAGGCAAGGATCTGGCCCTTAAATCCATTCACAAACTGAAGCCAGTTCAGACTACAGTAACCCACTTATCAAACCAAAGCACTTCACTGTTAACAAATGACCCCAGTGCACCACAATTTGCATTAGCTACCTATGGGCTTCCGGGTGCAATTTATGACGTAGTAGATTTTGAGCTATAAAGCCCTAAATGGCCTGGTGCCATCCTGGCTGAGACACACCTATTTCCCCATCTCCTACCACTGCAGTTGCCCATTTCTGAAGTGGGTGGAGGTGGGAACTGCATGAGGAAACAGAAGTCCAGCATTGAGCCCATCAAGACACTCCTCCACCACTTGCTCTGTCTAAATATTTAGTGAATTTCTTGTAAGAGTCTGGACCCTTCTCCTTATCAGCCAGCACTTGCTAGGAAGTGTTACCTTTCAATGGAGAATGAATTCCTCTCCTAGAAGAAATGGCAGTCAGGCACCAGGGTAATCCAGTGTTTACAAACACATCTGAGCTTTGAGGGCCCATCTCTCCTGCTGTCATTTTTTGCTTCCCTCTCCTTGCACTATAGCTGTGGCTCAAAAACTCTGTGTGTGTGTGTCTTGTCTAGACACTGCTTCCTTCGGTCTGTGACTCACACTGAGCACAGGAGTTCTCAAATGCCTCAGCGGTGACAGATTCTTAGCTTGACAGAGAATAAAACTCTAGGCCTGCAGGCCTCACACTGATTGCTGTCTAACAGATGGAGGGAAAATGTGTTGAGAGCAAACCTTAATTAAGTAGTTATGTCTGCTGTAAGTTAAGCCATCAGCATAAATACCCATGCAGCATATATAGTTGATCTTATCACTCTCTTTTTCACTACTACGTTATTTAAGGCTAATGAATATGAAGCCGGATTCATTTCTTGTTTTCTTCAGGGAGAATGATTTGAAGGGAAATGCTGAGTCACACAAGTTTTCAAGTTATAGCAATAAAATCCATACGTTTTATATTAATAGGACTTCTGAGAATATGGCTGCATTAGGAAATCAAGAAGGAAGGAAGAATGAGATTTAGTGGATAAAGCACTAGTTGTTTTTCACTCCAGCACTATGATTTCAGTGTTATGCAAGGGCATAAAAAGAGTCTCTTGCTGCTAGAAGAGGGTTTGCCATGTCGCACATCAGAACCACCAGTACAAGTCAACTAAATCTTTTTACATGTGTCACAGTTCAGGGCAACTACACCTGTATTCTCCCTCCATGGTCCCTGAAGGACACCCATTCCTGGCTCTTGGATGGGGGCAGAGAACCACATCTTCTTCCCTCTTGACCGGCATATTTCCAGGCTGCACAGTTCCCTGCCTACAATGGGTGTTGGACTGCCTCAGCAGGCTTGCTCTGTTTTCTCCCCAGAGGCAATGAACACTACAATTGCTCACAGTTATAAGTCACCCCACAGCTCTTTCTAGGCAAGCACATTTATTCGTAAGGTGAAAGCATTGCTGAGAAAACATATTGAAAACAATTAAAAAAATACCTCTAAACGTATGCTAATAAGCTTACCAGAGATTGCTCCCCAACTCCAACAAGGGCTGTGGTAGGAGTCAGTCCTTCAACCCCCACCTTAGCTCAGGAGTAGCACCGCCATGAGTTGCTCAGTCTCCTTCTACAGCTTGGGCCTTTGATCTTGAGACTCCAGTAGGGTGACCAGACAGCAAGTGTGAAAAAATGGGACAGGGGGTAGGGGATAATAGGAACCTGTATAAGAAAAAGATCCAAAAATCGGGACTATTTCCCTATAAAATTGTAACATCTGGTCACCCTAGACTCCAGGAACCGGTAATCAAAAGATTATGGTCCCCTCCACAGGGCAAAGGTTCAAAAGGCTGGAGTTCTGCATTACCAGAGGTGAGACTTTGCATTCACTTCTCTCTAGAGAGTCCTCAGGCAAACCACTTGATACTGTTTATCCCAAAAGTCCATTCTCATCTGGCCCATTCTTCAGTATTGCCCTTAGAAGTTCATAACATTTCCCAAGGTTCACATCCCATCTCTCCCAGAGAGGTTACATACAATCTGAGCCCACAATAATACATATTCTTTGTGTTTAATAGAATCAACTGCATTAATGACTTGATTCAGTAAGGTGTTCCAAGGATGAGCAGGAGATTGTCATATCCGTCACAACAAAATTGACAGTTCCATCTTCAAATTATTCCTGTTAGTGGTATTACAGTAACATGTGCAGCCCCAACCAAGCTCCAGGCCCGTTGTGCTAGTTGCTGTATAGATAGTGAGTAAGAGAAAGTAGCTTACAATCTATATAGGCAAGACAAATAGAGCTGTGTGGAGGAAAGCAATTCTGTTTTGTGAAGGATTTGGAGATTTTGACATTTCTCTTTGCTCTGATTAGAAATGAAAACCAAAAAATTCAAAATTCTTCAGGAAAGAGAATTCCAGAATGTTTCATTTTGATTCCACCTTTTTTAATTGTATAGTCTATCATAAAATATACGACCCTGTAAAATTTAAAAAATTCAAAATGAAAAGTCCTTTCGAAACAAAAACCTGAAATATTTCATTCTGACAATGTAATTTCGTTCCGACAATGTCAGATATTTTGACGTTGTCAACACTTCCTGCCTCCCTCATTTTTTCTCCTAAATGAAATTTCGGCAAAGTCAGCACAATCATAGCTTTGATAGAAGGCATCTCCATTGGAAAATGCCCCCACCCATGTTTTTCTGATCAGCTCTAAAGACAAATGAAGGGTGGGAAGAGAGGAACAGAGGTTCTAAGAAATGAAGTGACTTGTCTACAGTTGCACAGCAGGTTTTCTGAGTCCCTGGGTCCCTGAGTCAATCTACTGGACCACACTGCCTCTCTACCAAGGTAAGAAAAATGACTATGTAAAAACGACCATCTTCCTCATCCAATCTGCTCACTTTGCATTTTGAGTTCTCATCTGCTTACTTCTTTTTGGACATTGAGACAAGTTGTTAGCCCTGAAACAATGATACAACTACTGGAGACCCAGCAACATCTTATTCTGCTCAGATGCCATCCAGGGAGCTCACATCTAACTTCTGAAGGCAGAATCTTTACTGCTGGTCCTTCTACAGAGGAAGAGGCTGAAGGAACATAGCTGGGTGCTCACCTCCGAGGTGGCAACTGCAGGGCTGACAGGAATTATTTTGACAGGCAGATTGAGCACAGCTCCCACTGACTTCCATGGGAAGCTGACTGAACTCTTTACACCTAGCAACGGCAAAATACATAACTAACAAAACTATGCCGATCACCGCCACTTTCACCGGCTTGCACCCTACTCTTGAGCCCCTGCCTCCAGATGTTTGCATTGCTTAGATAGCTAGTTCTTCAGAGCAAGGGCCTTGCTTCTACAAACCCCAGCACAATGGGGCCAGATGCACCTCATGGTAAATTTAGAAGGGACTGTGCACTAAACTGTTCCTTAGCCATGCTGCCTGTTACCCCTTTTGAACCTGCCTGGGCCCTGCAGGTGTTCCAGCTGGGAATAGAAATTAACCAGGGAGTTGAGTATTTTCTTTGATGCAGGCTTGTTTGTTTACAAAGAATATACAAAAGGAAGGAACCAAAGAGGGGACAGCATCCTTGCTCACCCAAAACATGCTTTTCAGCCAGCACCTGAAAAGCTAACTAGGCTTTTTCCAGGGTTGAGCTACCAGCGGCTTGTTCAATCTCTCTCTGTGTCTTCTTTCCTTCACCTTGTCTCCGTCACACACACAGCCACACACCTTGGGTCAAAAAATACTCTTTGGCACCTCCATCCGCATGGTGCTAATTTCTGGGAAGGTTCACATATCCGTTTTGTCTTTGGGGTGGGTGCTTGTGATTAATTTATTTAAAAAAAAAGGGCGGGGGTTAAGTTTGTAACACTGCCCTTAGATCTTCCCCTTTGACTTTACCGAGGTTGGATGAGTGAGACTAAGGACAGAAAGTAGGGCATAATGTCTTAAAACCCATTACAGTAAAACCCAACAGCCTTGTTTCATTTGCACACAATTTTTGTGCAAATTTGCTAAGTGTAAGCCAACATACAAGTTTTATGCGATTCCAAAATCTCTCCTCAGCCCACCATGAAAATCAGAATGCTTGGATAGAGCAGCCTATGAACAAGTCTGCAGAGGGGGGCATAATCTCAAGCAGCAATGAAGGAGGAAAGGCCTGTTAGCTCATAGAAGGAGTAATCATCATACTCTCTGTTCTCAGCTGGAATCCTCTATAATCCACTTGTGTGGTATTTCTGCAGTAGTGTATGTCAGTCACAGAGGTGAACTAAATACATCAGAAACGCCCCAACTGCTTCCTCCACTCTGACCAAAATGGAACACACAGGGGGACATATTTTTTTCTAATATATCTTAGTTTTATTACCTCTACAGTTCAGGGTAATTCCATTGACTTCCATGTCGTTACTCCTGATTTAGAAAATCTATCCCACTAACCTTAGTATCCGAACATTGCACTGCGTAAGTTCACCATAGGGCCAAAATCAACCCTGGTGTAAATAAGACCATCACCATTAACATTGGTGTGGTTTTCAGACAAAATCTTATTTATTTTTTTTGATGAAAAGTTGAAATTTTCCCTGGTGAAAACCCCCCATATTTTGACCATACATATGTTAGTTATTTTTTTAGAAAAGCATCGACACAGATGGGTATGGGAAGCATGGAGATGGCTGGAATGGGGGATGGTGGCTGTTCAGATCTGGCATTTCCTTGGGAGTCCTTAAGCCCTGGTTAGACTCTTCCCTTAAGGCAGTGGCTTTCAACCTGGGGTCCGCAGACTATGTGTAAGTGGTCCACGAAAGACTGTCATTACCATAGAAGAATGGTTTTCAACCTGTGGTCCGTGGACCCCTGGGGGTCTGCAGACTGTGCATAAGATTTCCAAAGGGGTCTGCACCTACATTTGAAATATTTTAGGGATCCGCAAATGAAAAAAGGTTTTACACTGCTGCCTTAGGGGCTTCAACCATAACATGGTGAAGGGAGGGAGAACAGATTTCACAAGTTAGACTCATTCAATCAAGATGGAGGATGGAGGAAGGCACTTGACTGCAGCTCCCACCTCACGTTTGTCACTTCCTCTAATGAGAAGACTTTTGTATTCACCATCCCCCCATCCCCCCCCCGCACCCTCAGAATTCCAGTCTGGCCGTGTACCCACTAGCTGAATTCCATTCTGTTCCCCTTCCCAGTCCTCACTCCTCTTTAGGAGAAAACAGAAAATCGCTTTTGCATTTGGCTCAAAAGCCCCTTTGAACACACAGACAGTGTGAGAATGGGGAAGGTGTGCCTGAAAAAAACTGCTGCCTCCTTTCCAAGGAACTCATTTTGCTGCTCTGCTCCCATATCCCCTTTGGCCTTGAAGCACTTCCCTTATTAACACTGCTGCAAAGCTGAACAGGAGCAGCTGTGAGAGTCATGGTCACAGCTCCATTGTGTAAGTGAACGGCAAACAAGAATAACTGAGCTATCTGCTTCATAAGCACGGGAGGCGATGGTTGAGAAATGAGGGAAGTCACAAGAGGTATCCCCAGTTAGCACTTTGTGGGTCCAAAGAGATAGCAAAGCCCATTCTTTGTTTTTTTAACTGTTAAACACTAGTATTTTTCAGACTACCAGCCACACAAATACTGGAGGAGATATATATTATATTTGTTTTCTCCAAAAAACATGAACACTAATTTTCTGGAAATAAGACCCAGTAAGGGGTCTCAGGTTGGGTAACCAAAATCACTGGCCACTTCTGCAAATCCTCCATCCATCAAAAACATTGCATTGTGTATCAGTCAAGGTTGGCCTGCACATACTATACCTGCTGCCAAACCACAGAAGGAAATGAAAAGTTAAGCCATCAATGCACATCCACTAGTCCTCCACCCAGAGACAGAGACTTCACCCCTAACACAACCACCACACATCACAGACAAAGCACCTCAACAGCAACTCTCTACCTATAGGGATGACAGACTCCTCCTTCTACTAAGCAACTCCTTCCTTCCAGCCTCTCCATGGGAGCAGCGCTAAGATGGTGATGTGAGGGCAGTGGCATGCAATGGCTGGGCAGTGGTGTGTGCTTGTAGGTGGAGAAGTAGGCGGTGTATAGCATTAAATAATTTAACTTCTCATTTCTTTGTTTTTGAGGTCCTGTGTTTTGAAGTTGCAGGGCAGTCTGAGGATAATATACTGTATTCTTAATTTGAAAAAAAATCTCTATTTTATGCAAACTGTTGAGTCCAAACTTAACAATCACCTAACACTGCCATTATATATTAATCAATCAATCAAGTAGGGTATGATCCTCAGTTGGTGTAAATCGGAACAGAATTTAATACTGGATTAGCAATTTGACATTAGTTGAAGATTTGGCCCAAATCCATATATAGTACCTTATGTACCAGAGAAATAGATATATTGAGTATATTATGAACTCTAGTGATATTAAGATCTTTCCGTGGACATATGGCATGACCATCATCTAAGATGGGTCTGCACCATCCTTTTCATTCTGCAGATCACTGTGTATAGGAAAGATTCTCTCACCCACCCAATCTCCCTGTTTTCCCATTAGTTGGTTCTAGGAGTCCTACATTCTTTGGACCACCAGTAATTGTGCTAAATACTCCCCCTCCCCCGCCCTTTCTCACCCTTGGCTATATAGGTTGCAAGCTCATGGACCAGAGTTTTTCTTAACCACTGTTCAAGGAGGAGTTCCCAGCCAATATCTGTGCCTCTGCTGATCTCTAGAGTGGGAAGATTATGGCTGCTAGCAGTGGAGTTGTCTTGAGGAAGCAGCGCACCCCACACAACCCCTCCCCCAAAGCAGCACTGCAGGAGCACTGGTTATATCTTTTCCAAGTCACAGCAAGTTCTGCCCCTCACCATGCTCGTGTCAGCTTCAAAGCCATACAAAGCTATAAGGCCCTCGGGCATCACTTGCACCTTCTCCTCTTCTCTAGCGCATAGTGGAAGCATGGAGTGAAGGGAACATTTGGCTCTGGTGTGAGGATCTGGGATCAATTCCACGCAATGCCTCAAACTCCCTGTGTGACCTGGGACAAGTCACTCAATTGCTCTCAGTTTTCCAGCAGTTAAATGGGAATCACTGTATTCCTTTCTCCACCCCTGTGTCTGTCTTATCTATTTACACTGTATGTTCTTTAAGGCGGGGACTGTCTCTTATTAGGTGTTTGTACAGCATCTAGTGCAAATAAATCCTGATCTTGCTTGCAGCCGCTAGGTGCTAGCATAATTCAAATAATAATGGTTGGTCGTCCTCCAGAGAGGCACCATGCATCCGGAGCTTGTAAATGGGAATTAGCCACCTCTTCCAGAAAGTGGGCAGAGTTTTGTTATATTCTCACCACTAATAACAAAAAACAACTGACATGTTTAAAGATTTCATGTGCTGAAGCAAGCCATTTCCTGCCGGGGAGCCAACTGTTTTCTCACGTATAAGCGAGGCCAGATTTTATACAGACTCAGGGAAATGTCTCAGCTTGGAAATGGGGATTTTTTTTTTTTAAGGGGGAAAGGAAATGTCAAGGATTTTGGAAACATGAAGTGAATAGGGTGGGACACAGAACTTTCCTGCTTGAAACTGAAATGAACTAGACCACCTGCAAGAAAAGAGGAGGAAGGAGGATGGGAGCGAAGGGTGGGAAATGGAGTGGGCATGAATATAAACCACAAAGTTTTAAAAAGCATCCGCTGGTGAATTATTAAAGATGCTGTGTTGCTTGTTTCAGGTCTGGACATCTTGACAGTTGTGATGGGAATGATGCCAAGGCATCTGAGCACAGGAGGAATACTTATTTCAGAATTCCTGGCAGGCACCTTTCCTCTAAAGCCTAGGATCTGCTGAGTATTAGAAGGAAAAGTACTTGTGCTAAAAACCAGGGAAGACAGTCACACCTATGCACAGCTCTCTGCTAAGTGGTGGGCATGACAGATCATTTCTTATAGAAGATGGAGCTCAGGCTGAGGAACTATAGACATTCCTCTCACCTCGGTCCACTCTGGTCTGTCCCAAACTTCACTGCTAAATTCATCTGCCGCTCCCCACATGCTACTCCCATGTTGCCTCTGGTTTCCTAATTGAATCCCTCCATTGTTTGCCCTACCTACATCTCTGCACTCATTTTCCCTACTCCCCCCATCTTTTCTTCTGACTGTCCCTTAGAACCATAGTTGGCTAGTCTAACCCCTGCCAAGATGCAGGATTTGCTGTGTGTAAATCACCCAAGGCAGATGACCATTCAGCCTTCTTTTGAAACCTTCCAGGGAAGGAGCTTCCACAACCTACCGAGGCATCTGTTCCTTTGTCCTACTGTTCTTACAGTTAGGAAGTTTTTCTTAGACTTTAATCTAAATCTGCTGTGTTGTAGTTTGAATCCATTGCCTCTTGCCCTGCCCTGTGTGGCCAAAGACCACAGCCTGTAGACTTTGATACCTGGGAACCTAGTTCATTGCCTTCATTGCCTTTCTCCCTCACAGGGCATGCTGCCTCTTCAGCATCAAGATCTGCACGCTTGATTAGCTTATGCAACTGCCCATTTTTACTCCCGCTTCCTTCATCCTCTGCCCCGACCCTTCCCTCCTATATTCCCGTGGATCTTGCTGTGGCTTCTCTTAGTGTGTGAGCCCTTGCAGAGAGGGATCATGTTTGCCTAAATGTGAGGTACCCAGGACAGTGGGGCCTTTGGGTGTTGCAGAAGTACAAATAATTATAACGTAAAGCTTTGCACAATTGGCCGGGTACAATTTGGGTTTTTTCACCTTCCTCTGAAGCACTGTCCCCTGCTAAGGGCAAGATACTGGATTTGGTAGATCAGTGATCTGCTGATCTGTTTACAATCACTCTAATGTCTCTGAGCGGCGCAAGACAGAGCTCCTACTAAAACAACCAAGGATCAGCCCTGGTGGACTCTGACATTATTGAAAATCCATCCAAGCCATGTTGGAAGCCAGGTCGCTGAAGAGACATATGCCTTAACCTCCTGCCTCATGTGGTCTTCTAGATGTAATTCATGCAGTCCTCTCCTCATATCATCACTAAATGGAGCAAAGTAAGGAAAAAATTGGTGGAGGGTAAATCTGATCCTCCCCACCCCATGACAAAGCAATGCAAACCACAGATTCTGGCACTGTGCAGAGGAGAGACACAGAGCTAGGATTAGATATTTGAGTGACTGCCAAAATATTTGTAAACAAAATAATACTCAGTGAAGTGGAACAGGCTAACATGCTAAATGTGCGTGTTGATTAAAACTGCCCTGGAGATCGGTAAATTGTCCTTTAAATGACAAAGTCACTTTGTAGGGCAACAAAACCCAATCATATCCTTGATGCATATTCATGGCACACATACAGTGTTGCATCAAGACACTAACTAGAACCTGCGCTCGGGGATATTATTATGTGCAGCTAAAGGGAGACTGGCTGGAGCCTGCTGAATTTGGGAAGTCTACCAGCTTTTGGAGAACTCCTTGTAAAGAAAGTAAAAGAATCTCATATCTCTTGTTATGGAAATCAAGGAGATATGGCTTTAAGAATATATGGGAAGTCTACCATAGAATTATAAATACTTGCACCAAGTCTCTTTGCAATCAATAGGAATTTTGCGATTCATTTCCAAAGGAGCATTATTGGGCCCCTACAGGTAGAAATATGATTTATCTGTAGGTATCTTCATGGCACTCACCTCCTTAGTATATGAGCACCTCACTCCCCTGGTGCGTGTGTGTTACATGTCCTCCTGTGTACTGACCCACAGAGAATACGTTGTTGTAGTCCCCACATACAGAGTTTCAGCTAAACCTAGGCCTGCTCGTGCTTTTCGCTCTGGATCTCTCTGGTTCAATACAGTGTCGGCCAAGATGGCAGCCATCATGCTGTCATTATCCCCATTGCAGAAATGGCTAAACTGAGGAAAAGAGAGATTTCTTGATCTGCCCAAAGTCACACAGGGAGTTTGTGGCAGAGCCAGAAATAAAATCCAGATGCCCCGACTCCCAGTCCTGTGCCTCAACAACAAGACCATCCTTCCTCCATATTTGACCCCCTTTAGTCCATCCCATGCCCAAGCAGGATTGCTCTCTACAGTTCATTGGCCTGCTCCTAGAAGCACTCTATGTGTGGAGTTCAATGGCAGCTGAGTGCACAGAAGGCTTGTATTCCAACGCCATCAATCCCTATCCACTATCCAATCACTGCCTGTATTTGGACTACATCCAGAAACCCAGCTGACGCCATAGGGGCCTTTTCACTAAAAGCCTTAAGCCGAGGTGATGCACTGCGATTGTGATGTTGGATTGTGTCAACCATGATGCATTATATTGCAGCCCAATATGGGGAAATTAACAAGCAAAACTAGTCAGCTCCTTCAGTGGAGCTACACCAGTTTACTGCAGTTGAGAATCTGGCCTCGTGCATTTAGACACCTGAGTACTGGATGCACACTCATGACTCACCATTCAAGCCCCAATGTCACTAATGTCTTCACTGCAGAGTTAACCCAAGTCCGAGCACCTGGGATAGCCTAGCTTGGCTGTAAGCAGCCATACTGCAAAGCCCTACTTGAGTTATTATGTCCTCACTGGTACTTTGCTCACCATTGTGTGGTGCTAGGATTTTGGGGATGGGGGTGGGCATATCCCACAGAGCTTTGTGCTGCTGTAAGCCAAACTGTTCTATTATTCTTTCCCAGCGAATTGTGGGAGAACTTGTCTGTTCTTCTAGGTATACAGGAGGAATTGTGGGACAGCACTGGAGGACAGTCAACACTCAAGTGATTTTCATGCATCCTCACTGCAAAGTGGGTGGGTTACCAGCCTGAGTAAAAGCATCACCCGAGTTCTAGCCTATAATCCCAGACAGGCCAGCAAGCCTGGCTGAAAGCACCAATGAACTCAGGTGAGAGATTGTGAGTGGACAGAAAGAGCATAAGGGAGACACTCCGGAAAGAACATGAGTTAACTTTGCAGAGAAAACAACCCCTGAGACCCTTAGTTCAGTCATTCAATGGGGTTAGCTGATGATTTTCCAAAACTCCTACTGCAACACTGCAGATCTAACCTGTGAGAGTGCAGCACTGAAAATGAATTGTTTATTGAACTGGGAGGGCAATCAATATACTGTAAAACCATTTGGGATTGATTAAATGAACCAGTGCTAGAAGATTTGCTTTCTGGCTAAGGTTGGAGCTGGTGTGTACAATTATTTCCCTCTCAGCAGCCAACCTTAGAGGAAGGGACTAAAGCAAGATATTGCTTAGGAGTTATCTTAATTGTCATTACTGCAACTGTCCGATCAGTCTGTTATCTGATGTTGCATTCACTTGTACCTTCCCATTTATCTCTATGACTGATTGAAAGGTACCCAGGAAGAGAAGAAAATAAATCCAGTCGGAACAACTTTGCCATAAATCTGCCCTGCCACTTTAAGGAAAAGCAGCGGTTTGAAAGCATTAAGAAGAATAGATTTATTATGCCTCTATTTTCCACCTCACGGGAGGCACAGATCCCACCGGGCAGGAAAGCAGTCGCAGAAAAACAACCCGAGAACTTCCAGCAGAAGCTGCTGATGTGAATGACAGTTTGCTGGTGGGAATAAAATGGTTCTTGTTTGTTCTGAGATGGAGATAACAGAGTCAATAGGTCAAGTGGTGTGGGAATGCAAAAGCCCCGAGGGCAATGTAGCATAATAAAAAATGAGGGATTCAGGGCAGAAAGAGTAATTTCCACAAGAGACTAACTTGCAATTCAGAAATGGCTTAGATCTTGTCTGTATTTAAATAGCCAATGATAATTTAACTCCATTACCTTTCTGACTTTTTGTCTACATCAGAAAGTTGCAGCGCTGGTGAGGGAGTTACAGCGCTGCAACTTTGAGAGTGTCCACATCTGCAGGGCATCACCAGCGCTGCAACTCCCTGTTTGCAGCGCTGGCCGTACTCCCGTTTTGTCTCGGGTGTAGAGGATCCAGCGCTGGTGATCCAGCGCTGGTAATGCAATGTAGACACTCACCAGTGCTTTTCTTGACCTCCGTGGAAGGAGGAAGCCTCTGGTAATCAAGCTGGTTTCCTTTCCCGGTTTGCTCTCTCGGTCCCGGAGCCAGCCAGCAAACCGCAGGGAAGGAGACCTGCTTGCTCGGGGTTCCGGGACCGAGAGAGCAAACCGGGAACGCCACGGTTTGCTCTCTCGGTCCCGGAGCCAGCCAGCAAACCGCGGGGAAGGAGACCTGCTTGCTCGGGGTTCCGGGACCGAGAGAGCAAACCGGGAACGCCGCGGTTTGCTCTCTCGGTCCCGGAGCCAGCCAGCAAACCGCGGGGAAGGAGACCTGCTTGCTCGGGGTTCCGGGACCGAGAGAGCAAACCGGGAAAGGAAACCAGCTTCGCCGCGGTTTGCTCTCTCGGTCCCAGAACCCCGAGCAAGCAGGTCTCCTTCCCCGCGGTTTGCTGGCTGGCTCCGGGACCGAGAGAGCAAACCGCGGCGTTCCCGGTTTGCTCTCTCGGTCCCGGAACCCCGAGCAAGCAGGTCTCCTTCCCCGCGGTTTGCTGGCTGGCTCCGGGACCGAGAGAGCAAACCGCGGCGTTCCCGGTTTGCTCTCTCGGTCCCGGAACCCCGAGCAAGCAGGTCTCCTTCCCCGCGGTTTGCTGGCTGGCTCCGGGACCGAGAGAGCAAACCGCGGCGTTCCCGGTTTGCTCTCTCGGTCCCGGAACCCCGAGCAAGCAGGTCTCCTTCCCTGCGGTTTGCTGGCTGGCTCCGGGACCGAGAGAGCAAACCGCGGCGAAGCTGGTTTCCTTTCCCGGTTTGCTCTCTCGGTCCCGGAACCCCCCTTGAAGCCGCCCAACAGCGCTGCAGTGTGGCCACATCTAACACCACTTGCAGCGCTGGTTGCTGTAAGTGTGGCCACTCTGCAGCGCTGGCCCTATACAGCTGTACTAATACAGCTGTAACAACCAGCGCTGCAAAATTTTAGATGTAGACATGGCCTTTGAAGTACACAGAGAGTCTGCCTCAGAAGATGCTGGTTTTGGAACTGAAGAGATGTACCCAGTTGCTAATGAAACTTTAACTAGAGGAGTTTCTTTCCTATACATTAATCCTTTAATCAGCTGGGCAATAGACTGGACATAGTTATATAGCTAATGGTACGCTGCACATCCGGACTGATCCAAAGCCCACTGAAGTCATTGGAAAGGCTCGTGTTGACTCCAGCGAGTATTGGGTCATGGCAACAATGAGTGTGTGAGAAATTATTGTTACTAGCTGTGTTCGTCAACACAGTATCTAGGCCATTAGACTCTGGGTCTTTGTGTACTCCAAAGCCCATGAAGCACTGCTGTCTGACAAAGGGTTGCCCCTTAGTTGAGCTTGGGAAGTAGTTTGCAGCTGTAGTAGAATGGAGGAGGAGAGAGTGAACGTTGGGCTGCAAACCAAAGCTGAAAAGGCAGCAAGGCTCTTGGGAGGTGGTGGAGTGGGAATA
This sequence comes from Gopherus evgoodei, assembly GCF_007399415.2. NCBI lineage: Eukaryota > Metazoa > Chordata > Testudines > Testudinidae > Gopherus > Gopherus evgoodei. Next base: position 8,272,009 of record NC_044336.1, on the reverse strand, counting down.
AGGCACTCTTGTTCTGGAACAAGAGCATCCACACACGGAGTTAATCGGGAATACATGCTCTGGTGAATGTGATGCTCTGGCGAAAGGCACTAAAGATGTCCAACATATTATTATTCTAACTGACTGGCAACCCACATTCATGCATTCCAAAGCCTGGCACGTCAGCAATAAAAAGATCAGCTGTTCCATGTGAATTTTAGCACCTTTCATTTTTTGTAACACAGAGGATGAGATTGAAGCCAAGTCTGGTGTTTAAATGAGGTGTGTTGTGTAATCAAACCTCTGGCCAGCAGTGGACATGCTGTACTATCCATAAACTACAGAAACATCCCCCATTACTGCTAGCAGAGTAGCAGCATGGGAATTTTCATCTTCTTAATTCTCAGTGGTATGGAACTATGAGGGCCCAAAGAATATAACTGAATTCTCTGAGACATCAGTATTCTCACTATCTTCTTGGGAACAGGTGTGGGAATTGTCCCTGCCTCCTCTAGGAGTTCTGTACCAAGCCTGCCTCAAAATGCAGACACATTATTACTTACAACACGGTACTGCCTAGGGACCCCACAAGACATTAGGGCCCCATCCTACTAAGCACTCTGCAAACACAAAGTAAGAAACAGTCCTAGCCCCAAAGATCTTATGCAATCTAAATAGATAAAAGGTGGGAGGGGCAACAGAGGTAGGTAGGCCATTTGTCCAGCTTCAAACCAGACAGTCCTGTTTTTGTAAGGTTTGTTCCTGGCTGGTATGGACGTAATATGAGATCATGGTTTTGTCTGGTATCATGCAACCAAGAGGCTCTCCTGTATTCTGGGGATGTGTCAATGGCCACCCTAAGTTATACATGATGTAACTTGCCCAAACTTACACAACAGCTCAGAATCTAGGTCTCCCAACGGCCCAGTCTAGTTCTCTGTCCACCTAACCAGACTGTATTTTGTTCTTGTTGCTACACGATGGCCTAACTGAGGTGGGACCAGGCGAGTCTGGCTAGGTCACAGAGCAGGAAGCCATGCTTCAAGTGCAAACAATGACGTACATAACTCCATGCTAGTGTAAACCCTGTCTTCACCCAGAATTAGTCTGTTGGACACTGCTGCTGGCCCCACCAGCCTCTCTGCCTGTATTGCTGAATAATGTGTCATTTTGCCTAGGAATAATTTTTAAAAAAACAAAATACCCTAACAAGCCCATCACCTCCAGGCCAGGGTGCTCTCAGCCCCTAAATCCGCCTGGCCCAGCCTACCTTCGAAGTGAAATTTCAACTACCGTTTTTGATTTCTTGAAAAGCAGCTTTTTTAAGTAGGCTTTTCCAACCTTAGTTTGGCTCACAATAACATTTCCTGACTTCACAACTAATGTCAAGTTGTGAGTCTCATCCACTCGGTACTATTGTGGATGCAACTAACCCAAAGAGGGTGGTGGAGAATGAGTGGAGCTGAGAACTCGGGACCGCCTTTCCCGTCTCACCTTTACACTAGCCAGCAGCATTTAGCTCAGGACAGAGAACAAAATAATGATGGAAACTAATGAGATGGCTTCAGAGGAGCGATATTCTGCTCCAGCAATCACATGAGACTCATCCAGTGATGAGTCCAAGGGGTACATTTTTATTGACAGAAGGACAGAAAACAAAGAACCTCCTTCGTCTGAAAACAAGGACTTATGCTCAAATCTTGGGGTTGATTCTAGCCAAAAGCGCTTTCATCCACCCTTCAGCCTTGTCTTCACTAGTGTTTTACATCGTGTCAGTTACCATGTATTAGGTAACACCAGGCCAGAACACTCCTCTTGCGCTGTGAAGGCACCCTGGCTTGAAATGGTTTCCATTATATACAGGGTTTACAGCTTGGGTCAATGGCTCTCAGCACCCCAACTATATAAATTGGTCCAGCACCACCACTGCCCTTAGTTTAAAGTTAATTCACCTCATTTAGGGTTGGATTTTTTTTCTTCCTGTTGGAAATTCCCAACCCCTGCTGTATAACAACAGCACTCTACAGCTGACAGAAGTTTTTGAGCAGGTGTAGCACTACCCTCTTGGTAATTTATTTACTCATTCACAAAGAGCTTAGTGTTGAGGATCAGTGGTGTAATGACAGGGAATGGTCTGACTGTTGCCTGAAGTTAGATCTTGGCAAAGTCTCAGGGAAAAAACAGCTCAGTTAAAGGAATCTTTCTCTGTCGGACTGACAGATTCAAGGGGACGTTCATGGAATGTGGAACCTTTCACCTCTGGGTTACCACTTAGAATCTTGCCCCGATTAGGAGTGATGGTAAGTCAATACCATCTGATGGCTATTCATGAGCTTGGGAGTTTCATGTTCATTCTTGTTCTAAATAAAAGATGTCCACCACCCAGACCCCACCCCGCCATCAAAGTGGTACTAATTGACAGTTTGCTTGTTTGCTTCATCAGATAGGCTAAGGGTTGAGACACATTGGGTGGATAGGACGGGGAAGCTTGTATAGTCTGTGGATAGACCAAACTTCAGGGCTTGTCTACATCACAAAGTTGCAGCGCTGGTGAGGGGGTTACAGCGCTGCAACTTAGGAGGTGTACACATCTGCAGGGCATCACCAGCGCTGCAACTCCCTGTTTGCAGCGCGGGCCGTACTCCCGTTTTGTCTCGGGTGTAGAGGATCCAGCGCTTGTGATCCAGCGCTGGTAATCAAGTGTAGACACTTACCAGCGCTTTTCTTGACCTCCGTGGAATAAGCAGGTATCCCAGCATACCTGAGGAAGCCTCTGGTAATCAAGCAGGTCTCCTTCCCCGGTTTGCTCTCGCGTTCCCCGAACCCCCGTGCAAGCAGGTCTCCTTCCCTGCGGTTTGCTCTCGCGTTCCCCGAATCCCCGAGCAAGCAGGTCTCCTTCCCTGCGGTTTGCTCTCGCGTTCCCTGAATCCCCGAGCAAGCAGGTCTCCTTCCCTGCGGTTTGCAGGGGGGTTCGGGCAACGCGAGAGCAAACCGCGGCGAAGCTGGTCTCCTTCCCCAGTTTGCTCTCGCGTTCCCCGAACCCCCATGCAAGCAGGTCTCCTTCCCTGCGGTTTTCAGGGGGGTTCGGGGAACGCGAGAGCAAACCGCGGCGAAGCTGGTCTCCTTCCCCGGTTTGCTCTCGCGTTCCCCGAACCCCCCTTGAAGCCGCCCAACAGCGCTGCAGTGTGGCCACATCTAACACCACTTGCAGCGCTGGTTGCTGTAAGTGTGGCCACTCTGCAGCGCTGGCCCTATACAGCTGTACTAATACAGCTGTAACAACCAGCGCTGCAAAATTGTAGATGTAGACATACCCTCAGTTTCCAGAATTGTTAATCCTGCTAATTTTCATCAACATTAAATTTGCTCTAAACAAGCAAGAGGATAGGCTGGAAATGCTAAAAGACCCAAAGTATCGTTTTGTCTTGTGGTTAGGGCAGGCAGCTCGTGCCTGGCCTCTACTCTTGGCTCAGTTATTGACTCATTCTGTGAGTCGATACAAGTCACTCAAGTCAAAATAATCAAAATTTTCTCATGTTTGGTACCCTACAATTGAGGCAGCTTACAATGGGGAATTCAGAGAGTATAGGCCTTTGCCTCCCTGTGCCTGAGTTTGCCACTTATCCCCCCATTTTATAACTACAGACAAAGGATTTTGGACTGTGGCAGTGGTTTTTTTATATAAACAGAAAATGACTAACAAGGACATTTCATTGAAAGTACGTTACTGTAAGAAGTGGGGAAGGGGTGCTGGGAAAACGAACATTTGTTTTTCAATAACAACCTAAAGTATTTTGAGAAAAAATATTTTCCTTTTTGTCACAGTGCTCATGAGGAAAAAAGCGAGTCATTTCCCCACCAGCTCTGGTAATGATGCTTACTTAACATTTCACAGGCATGTTGCTGAACTACTTAATGTTTATACCTGGTCACAATGAAAGTGCCCCCTCTCCTCCAATAACCAACAGCCCAGTGGTCAGGGCACTCTCCCACTTCATGGGAGACCCAGGTTCAAGTTCCCTACTCTGTCTGAGACTAAAACCAGGTGTCCCACATGCCAGGCAAGTGCTCTAGCTACCATGGAGTTGCCTGCTCTGGGGTGGGCTGGTTTTATTCTCAGACAGCCTATCCTGCACCTGAGGAGCCTTTCCAATGAAAAATTCTCAGTAAGCTCTACATACAAGGTCCTTGCTCACAATAGTATTTTGACACCCCGATCAAGAGCATGGTTTCCTGGTGCTAGGCACTGTATAGATACACAGTAAGAGACATTCCCTACCCCGAAAGAGATTATAGCCTAATCAATAGGACAGACAAATGGTGGGCAAGAAAGGAAGAACCATTATTTTCACTGAGCAGGTAGGTTAAGTGACAATCTCATTTATCATACAGGGAGTCTCTGGCAGGGCTGAGAATTGAACTCACTTTAAGTTCCAGGGCTTAACCACTAGACTATCCTCACTTGTCAGAATGCCTTAGAGCAGAGATATTATCTTCCACAGGCCAGAGAACCCAGTCAGTGTCAAATACAGAAAAGCGGTAACAACAACATGGTAACCTAGTGGTGTTAATTTCATGTACCCATCTACATAAATTTGGGGTGCTGAATTACATTTTACCTATTTAATCCAACCACCCTCCCCATCACAAGAAAATAAACCCAGGTGGCTTGTTGATATTGGGGTATTTTTCTTCTCTAACTGCGGGATGGCTTGGGCTCGTCTCAGATTTTCATTCAGGGGACTACAGAGTTATATAGGTTTTCAGTTCTAGGCTGCTGATTCAGAGCTACCCAATCTGAATAGCAAGAGAAAACTGTTACCAGTTGACGGCTGACTAGGGGAAATTATTTTGTTGGTCCAATTCCCAACAAGCAGGTGCCTGCAACATAGCTGGCCAGCCAGATGTGAATAGGCGACAGAGGCTGATCTCATCCTAGCAGCAGAACTGCCCAGGGTGTTGCCCCAGATTTAGCAAGGTCATGTCTGTGTGTGCGAAGGTGGGGCTTGTCCTGCTGCACCTACTCTGTGGAAGGGGGCAAATACCTTTCACCAGCACTAACTTCACATGAAAAATTAAACCAGAACAAACCTTATTAACAAAGTGCACAAGCACCAGGCTTAAATAATTGATGTTGTAAAAGTATATAAACAGCCTTGTGTGATACATTATTAAAACCAGCTTTTTGTCAGGCAAAATGAAGATAAATGTAAAGAGAGAAGGGGCATGGTGAAAGAACTGCGAGAGAAGAAGAGAGAGAAGCAGTGCTAGTGGGGGGCTAATACTCTTCAAAACCTTCAACTGACCATGACTGTGCCCATAAATGAAGGCAGACCAGCTCACAGACAGCTGCATAGCACCCACTGTGTGATGCCCAGCTACTGTGGTCATGGGCCCCTCAGGCATGTTAATATGCAAAAGCTATGATCTACTATGTGGCCAGCTATCCCTTCCCTGTGTGCATTGAGCAGAGGCTAGGACACTGTCCCAGAATGGTGGTAGAGTGGTACTGTACAGGTGCAGTCCATCCCTGACTCTGCAGAGGGAGGGCGGGTTCCCCACAGCTAAGTCACAGAAGAACATAAAGGGGACACACCCTGAAGAACTGTACCAACTGGTAGCTCTGAAGGTTAGGGGACACCTAGGAGAGGAGCAGTCTCCCTCAGGGTGAAGATGCCTCCCCCATACCATGGAGATAAGAGACAGAGGAGAGCACTTTCAGTCAGGACCCTCCATATATCCCAACCAGCTCCAGCAAGCACTAATGTATATTATATGTGGTGAAGCACTTCATATCTGATCCCTGATTGGTGTCTCTAGGTTAAAGAGTAATATGAATAAAAATAAACTAATAGAGATTTGAAATACTGTCTTGAGGTAGCTGGGAATTTTTAAAACCTTTTTTTGTAGGAAAAATACTAATTTGTCAAAACCAACACTGTTCTTGGGAAAGGGTTGGCTTTCACAAATTTCTTATTCCCAAAAAGTTTTGAAAATAGTTTTGAAATGGTTAAAATATCCCATTTTTTAAAAAAAAGGTCCATTCTTTCCATCAAGATGATCTTTTTTGTTTAGAAATTTAAAATTTTTATTATAAATTAACTTTTTTTAAAAAAAAAAGTCAAAATCAAAATAAAAGGCTTCAAAGTTAGCAAAAAAAACCCACAAAACATTTCAACTGAACCAATCCACTTTCATCCCAATTTGGGATAGGAGAAGTTTTTAAATTCTCAAAAAGTCTTAGGGGATGGGAAACCCCATTCCTTAATACTGTTGTCAGGACACAAATGAAGCTTGAATCAGCTATTTACTAAGACCTTGCTTCTGAGAGCTCTTATCACCAGTCAACCAATAAGGTCAAAATATATGCTAACAAAACAAGCACTTTCTTCCCTCAGTTTTGGCCACATTATTTCTTTAGGCTTAATCAATAGTTAATGGAGTCCTATCTCTGCATTAAATATATTGTTAGGCCCCTTTGCCTAATGTCACAAGCTACACAAAAACACCAATAGCATTATTGTATTCTATGACAGGAGTTACCCAAGATCTGTTCTGCTAGCAGCCACATGCTGGCAATTTGCCAGGAGACCAAGGACCACTCCTACACATCTCAGTACACTTGTTTATCATAAATACTGAAACTTACGGCCAGGTCTACACTGAAGACTTTGGTCTACCCAGTAACTTTGCTCAAGGGTGTGAAAAATCCACACCCCTGGGTGAAGTAATTAAGTCAACACAACCCCCAGTGTAGACAGCTCTAGCTCAATAGCAGAATTAATCTGTTGACCTAGCTATTGCTTCCTGGGGAGGTGGATTAACTACAGTGACGGGAGACAGCCTCTTGTCAGTGTAGTGAGTATCTAAACTGAAGCACTATGGCAGTGCAGCTGCCGCAATTCTAGGGAAGATGTAGCCTTGGCCATGTTCTCCCAGCCAGATACTGGGACGTTTTTGTTTTCTGTGTACTGCACCTTTACTTTGAAAATAAACCTGCCATTTTGTTCCCTAATTTATCACAACCTGTTATGGGGTGACGCACACACGTGCTCAGGGCATTGACCTTTTTCCCAGTAGAAAATATTGGTTTCATTTGTCATGTGCGGAAATGTGTGACCCTTGTGGCTTCTTTAACAGACAAAAGGAAATTGCTTATTGTTTGAGGGCAGCAGTACTACAAACACTAAAACAGGCTTTCTGCGCTGGTAAGAACTGATGCAGGGGGCTACTCAAATGGAGCCATTTGCAGTGCACAGTGACAAGATGCTTTTCTGGTCCTACAAAACCCAGGAACTAGGCTACATATTCTTGAGCACCACCTACCAACACCTCTACTAATCATTTACCTAAATACAGGCATTAAGTATTCTAGTAATACTCATCCTGCACTTAAGGGCTACATCTTAGGGTTCAATAGGTGTCATTTGGCTCTCAGGCTGGGGACCCACCTCCTCTTTGAATAGGGCTGCAGTTGTGTCCTTCAGTGCTGTCTGCTCTTGCCTAACCAGCCAGGGTCTTCAAGATCCAAAGGTTGTTGAGATGTCTTATTTATGCAATTGGCTGGCGGCTTCAGATAGCTGCAGCAGCAGCTGCCCTGCTGTGCTGATATTCAGCCTTCTGGAAGCCTTCTCCAAAGCCCTCCATGTTGTCAGCTCCCCTCTCCTAAGGCTGCAGTGTTGGCATGCAGACAACTGAGGAGCATTAAGCATGTTGATAGGCAGGGCAGGGGGATGCTGGGCCCTGAAGATGCCATTTGGGAAGGAGGGGCGCACATGGCCTCCTTGTGCCAGGAATGTCACAGCTGCTCGGGGTGGAAATTCTTCCCTCCTCTGCTCCCACAGCATCAGATCAATGGATCAGTTTGAGGTCTATTGACTTCCAGAGCAGCCATCCAGCCAATGACACCTCAATATTTCCCTCCTTCGAAAGATAAAGGGAAGGAAGGCGGCCTGGCTCTTGTCAACTGTGGAGCTGACAGCTTTACAACCTCACTGGAGAAAGGAGCTGAAAGAAAGAGCGTTAGATTTAATCTGTGCTGACAGGGATGGGTGATGGGTATTTTTATAGTGGAGGAAATGTATCGAAGAGGGGAAATTAGACTGAAAGACGATAAGGATCTGGGCCTGACAGCCAATTAAGAGATGTTTACAAATGATAAAACCTGAGAGATCAAAGTAAATGCCCTCCTTTTTACTACAGTTCACTGAATTGTTGGTAGGTGTCCCAGGCCAGGGTGGTTGCCACTAAACTTGTCACTCTCTCTGGCATTTGGGGTAATACAGGTACTAGAGATGGGGCTGTGATAGCATCTGGATAAAGGTTGGAGCTGCTAGGATTCCAAATTTGGGAGTGTTCAGAGAGGCCCAAGACACAAAATTCAGATCCAAGTTTTCCTCAAAATTTAAGGGAAAACAGTTTGGATCTGGTTCAGTCTGTTTATATTAAATACCTAGGTGACTTATATCCTCCTTATACACTGCCTGATAGCAATAGTCAAACGTTGATTCTGAGAAACATGTCTATACTGGCAGAGTTACAGTGCCAGCAGTTACAGCGCCGCTCAGGGAGCACTGAAGGGAAACCGCTGTTGTGTGCTCACACTGTCAGCTGCCTGCGCAATTGCAGGTTTACTAGGGTGACCAGATGAGAGGAAGAAAATATTGGGACACACGGCAGGGAGTGGGGGGCAAAAAAAAAAAAAAGCCGAGTGCTGCCAGCGGAGAGAAATATTGGGACAAATTGGGACAAACACCTAAATATCAGGACGGTCCCAATTTTATCAGGACGTCTGGTCACTCGAGTGTTCACACTTGTGGCACTTGCAGTGGTATTCGGAGCAGCGCACTCTGGGCTGCGATCCCACAGAGCATCTCTTCCTTTTCTGCCGCTAAGAGTTGTGGGAAGGCGGAGGCGGTCGTGGGGCATCCTGGGCCCTGTCCCAATGCCCCGTGATGCATTGCTTTGCATCCCAGCAATCACTGTGCTTCTGTCCTCATTTGGCACTATCTTTCAACGGTTTGTGTACTGAGTGCTCTGTCTCTTTAGGCTTCAGGAATGGATCCTGAACAGTTGACCAGTATGCTGCTGGTTCTAATATGTCCCGAGTGGCAGTGGAGTTATTCCTTAAATTACAAAGGTAAACGGAGTGTGACATTGATCTCACCATGCGTACTTGCTATGACACAAGATTGCTTGTGGCATTCACGTAGGTGCTGACCACAGTGGAATGCCACTTTTGGCTCAGGAAACAAACACTGAGTGGTGGGATCACATCGTCATGCATGTATGGGATGATGAGCAGTGACTGTAGAACTTTTGGATGAGCAAAGTCCCATTCATGGGACTGTTTGATGAGCTCACCCCAGCCCTGCAGCGCAAGGACATGAGAAGGAGAGCCGCCCGGTCACTGGAGAAGCACATGGCGATTGCACTGTGGAAGCTGGCTACTCCAGTCTGCTACCGATTGGTCACTAACCAGCTAGGAATGGGAAAGTTGACCGTTGGACTCGTGTTGATGGAAGTGTGCAGGGCCATTAATCACATTCTTCTCTGAAAGACTGTGACTCTGGGCAATGTGCATAAGATTGTCAATTGCTTTGCACAAATGGGCTTCCTTAACTGCGGAAGGGCAATAAATGGCACGCTTATTTCAATTCTGGCATCAGACCACCTAACCATTGAGTACACTAATCGGAAGGGGTATTTGTGTATGGTTCTCAAGGTGCTTGTGGATCACCGTGGGCATTTCATGAATATTAATGCAGGATGGTCCAGAAAGGTGCATGACACATGCATCTTTCGGAACACTGGCCAGTTCAGGAAGCTGCAAGCTGGGACTTTCTTTCCGGACTGGAAGATCACCACTGTGGAAGTCAAAATGCCCGTTGTGATCCTGAGAGACCCTGCCTACCCTTTAATGCTCTGGATTATGAAGCCATACATGGGGCACCTTGACAATAGCAAGGAGAGGTTCAACAACAGGCTGAGCAAGTGCAGAATGACTGTTGAGTGTGCTTTTGGCCATTTAAAGGCCCGCTAGTGCTGCCTATATGGGAGGCCGGACCTGGCTGATGACAATATTCCTATGCTTATAGCTGTGTGATCTATGCTTCATAATATTTGTGAAGGGAAGAATGAAAGCTTCATTCAGAGCTGGATTGCTGAGGCTCAGCACCTGGAGACTGAATTTGAACAACCAGAGACCAGGGCTATTAGAGGGGCGCAGCGCGGGGCCATAAGGATCACAGATGCCTTGAGGCAGCAATTTGAAGCTGAAAACCACTAATATTTGTTGCTATGTTTGAGGGTGAAGTGCTTGTAATGTTAGGAGGTGATTGTGATTGGTACAGACAATGCACTATGAAGGTTTAAGAAAATTGCCTGTTGCTTTACAGGGTTCTGTTTGCTTTCAATTAATAGAATAAAGATTGCTTTCAAACTAAAATAATTATTTTATTAAAAACAACAACTGGGGGAGAGAGATAAACAAAAACCCCATCAGTACTGAGGAGGATAGGGGAAGGGAGGGTCCCAGGAAGAGATGGGGTCCCAGGATGGTTAAAGATTTGTGTATGTCCAGGGATCATATCCAACCCTCTCCTTTGGAGTACACTGCAGAAGGTAATGTATTCAGCAGGGCTAAACTGCAGAGGGACGGGTGTTGAGTGCAGTGGGTAGTGGGAGTCTGCAGGTCTGGGCTGTGATCGGGGAGGAGTGGAATACAGTGGGTACAGACTGGAGCCAGGAGGTTGATAACTGTGTTGTCAGTGTTGGGGGGAGGAGCGCATGGAAAAGAATATTGTGACAGTGGCTGCAGCAGAGGGTAGGCGCAGAGCTGCTCAGTTTGCGATGCCAGTATTGCCTGGAGCATGTCTGCTTGGCACTCCATAACTTTTAAGAGAGGCTTCATTATAGTGCGGCGTGTTCTCCTTTCAGTCCCTGTTCTTGCTGTCCCGTCATTCCTTAAATTCTTATTTTTCGGCCATGAAGTGCATCATGAGGTTGGTTTGCCACCGAGTATTGTGCCCAGCTTTTTGTAGAACCAGCAGCTTCTGGGTGCAGCACCGGAGCAGTGGTTTGCCTCCCGTGCCTTGTGGTAGGTGCTCCGCACCTCCTTCACTTTAACCTGGTACTGCAGTGTGTCCCAGTCATGGCCCCTTTCTGACATGCACTGTGAAATCTGTCTGTAGTTATAATTCCTATGTCTAGAGTGCAACTGGAACTGGACAGCCTCCTCTCCCCAGATGCTGATGAGGTACAGCAGCTCGGCATTGCTCCAAGTGGAGGATCGCCTGGTGCATGGAGCAGGCGTGGTCATCTGGAAAGATGTGCTGAGACCACTGCATGTGTCACTGAGCAAACAGGAAGGGGACTTTCAAAATTCCCAAGGAATTTACAGGGTGGGGATGACAGTTGGTCACCTGCAGGGAGGGCAGTAGAGTTCAAACCGATGACCAGAGAGGTGAGAACAGGTATTGTGGGACATCTCCCAGAGGCCAGCTGCAGCGCTGTAATCAACCAGGGTGTCTACATTGGCTCCATGGCGCTGTACCCCATCACAGAAAACTCTACGCCTCTCATTGAGGTGGTATTTTTACAGTGCTTCAACTGCACAGTTTCTGCTCACTAAGTGGCTTGGCAGTGTGTCCACCTCGGGGGTAACAACGCAGAAAACTGCTTTACTGCGCAGAAACTTGCCAATCTCTACAAGGCCTGAGAAACATCAGAAGATCCAGCTGGTAATTGTAAGGATTTCATTAGCAACAGCGATAGGCAAAGTGATACGTTTATGTGATTTGGATGTTTATTCTGAACCTTTTTGATCTGAAGTTGAGTTGGAATACTAACAAGGGATTTTATGTGAGGATTCCAGCTCTTACTGGATTGGCCTAGGCTGAAAATCCAATGGGAACAGCTCTTTCTGCGATTCTTACTTAGTATGTCTGTTTCCAAGCTGCACCTCTGGGGCACCTGGCATTGGTCACTGTCGGAAGACAGATACTGGGCTAGATGGACCTTTGGTCTGACCCGGTATGGCCGTTCTTATGACCAAAACCAAGCTAGGTATGAAGAGGAATGTTCATAGGTGGCAGGTATAATAGACCAGGAGAGATTAAGCCTCTCCTAACCCAGGCCATGGCCCTGTCCATGCTCTGCCCCAAAGCCCCACCTTTGTTCCCCTGAAGCCAGCGGGGACTCAGCTTGGGCTGGTGACCTAGAGCTTGGGGCTCGGCTGGCCAGCGGCCCAGGGTGGGTCAGGCTGGCACTTGGGCTGGCCAGTAGCAGCTCATACTGGGCGGTGGGAGAGTGGGGAGGAAGGGACAGGGCCTCAGGCAGAAGAGGCAGGGCTGGAGGGCAGGGCTGGGGTTCCTGCGCCACCTATAGGAGTGCTACAGTTAATAGAAAAACACTATTTATATTTTTTAACTCCCAACTAGGGTAGCAGGGCAGTGCTTGTTTTTAAGTATTTAAATATTCATGTGCATTCAGTGCTCATGAAAGGCACTGGTTTACAAACCCTGAAAATGAGGGCTTGATCTTCAGATGTGCTCAGCCACTCAGCAGTTCCTACTAGGGTCAATGGAGGGGAAGCAGACAAGGTGCGATCATAGGATCACAGAATATCAGGGTTGAAAGGGACCTCAGGAGGTCATCTAGTCTAACCCCTTCTCAAAGCAGGAACAATACCAACTAAATCATCCCATCCAGGGCTTTGGCAAGCCGGGCCTTAAAAACATCTAAGGAAGGAGATTCCACCACCTCCCTAGGTAACCCATTCCAGTGCTTCACTACCCTCCTAGTGAAAAAGTGTTTCCTAATATCCAACCTAAACCTCCCCCACTGCAACTTGAGACCATTACTCCTTGTTCTGTCATCTGGTACCACTGAGAACAGTCTAGATCCATCCTCTTTGGAACCCCCTTTCAGGTAGTTGGAAGCAGCTATCAAATCTCCCCCCCCCCCGATTCTTCTCTTCTGCAGACTGAACAATCCCAGTTCCCTCAGTTGCTCCTCATAAGTCTTGTGCTCCATCCCCCTAATAATTTTTTGTTGCCCTCCCTTGGACTCTTTCCAATTTTTCCACATCCTTCTTGTAGCGTGGGGCCCAAAACTGGACACAGTGTTCCCAGTGGAAGCTGCTGGGTGCTATAAGTACTTTTGAAAGCCTGGCCCTGAAGTCCTCCCTTTAGTCACAGAATAGAAACAGAATCTTTTAGCAGGGTTTAGAGGTTCCTGTACAGCACACTGCACGGGCCTCCGTTCTGTCCTGGGCCACCAATCTGATGAGAGAGGAGATCATTCAGTCACACTGAAAGCCAGAGTCCATGACTCTGTATAGAGACAAAATGGCATTGATGTCAGTGGAACTGCCCCCATTTACACTAATGGTACAGATTTAGATATTTCTTCAACGTGGGGAGTGCAAATTCTAGCTCCCCACCTCCCCCAACCCACTAGAGACCTTGTTCCGGTCCCCACTTGTCTGCTCCTCCTGCTGCAGGGACCTTGGGTCTCCCTCCGCCAGGGAATCTCCTATACACAGTGCATGAGCCAGTGCTACCAGGAGTCAACTTCTTGGGGGACTCCCTGGTGCTCCACTTAGGGTGACCAGATGACAAAGATGAAATATCGGGATGTGGGGGTGGGGGCGGCGGTGGAAGGAGGAAAAAAAAAGCCGGCGATAGGGGGAGAAAAAAAAATCCTGAGCGCCCCCTCCCCCGCTGCCACCAGAAGCTGGACTGGAGTAGTTTGCAGGGTGAGTGCTGGGGGCCACCTCCTCCCTCCAGGCTTGCGCCACCATACAGCTAATCAGCGCAAGCCTGGGACAGAGGAGGAATGCGAAGTGCTTGGGGAAGAGGCGGGGCCAGGGCGGGGATTTGGGGAGGGATCCAATGGGGGAAGGAGGGGACTGGGCTGGGGGAGAGGAGGCCAGGACCCCTCCGGGCTCCACTTGTGCCAGAGCGGAGGGCAAAATTGCTTGTTTGTCCAGTGTCCCGACCGATGTTCGTGGGACAAACAAGCAAATATCAGGATAGTCCTGATAAAATCGGGACATCTGGTCACCCTAGCTCCACTGTACAGTAACACACTCCCCTGAGCCAGGCTGCCACATCATTTGGCCCTGCTGTGGAGGGGCTCAGCCAAGTTATAGTGGCAGTACAAACCAATGTGCAAGGTTGCAATGCCATTCACTGCAATTTGACCTGGCTGCCCCCTGTCCAAACAAAGGGATAGCTGGGTCAGATTTCAGTGGTGTTTTGACCATGCAGCTAGAGTGATGTTCCAGACCGCTCCGGCAGCAGCTTTACTGATTTAGCATAGGACCACCGCTCAGAAGTGGTCGAACCACGGCCCCCTGGATCCATGGCCTCTGGAAATTTAAGGAAATGCAAAAACCCGGTGGGGGGACGAGGAGGCAGATTCACTGCTCCCATTTCCCCTAATAAGTGCCCCTGATTTACACAAGCACACAGTTTGGCCCTGAGTCTTTGGGTGAAGCTGTCAGCAAGTCTGCCAATTAATGCTCATTTCAGTCATGGCAAGGACTGAAATCACCAAACTCATTTCATGCAGGCTGCTGACCAGCTGCCAGATGGTAATTTTTGGTCATTATGCAGCTGGGTTGGATGGGTATTTGCATCTTAGGGTACATCTACAGTGCAATCAGAGGTGTGACAGCAGCATGTGTAGACATATCCAAGCTAGATTTGATCTAAATAGCTCCAGCAATAAAGGCAATGAAGCTGCAGCAGTACAGGTTAGAAACTGGAGACTCTGGAGTACCTACCCAGCGTCCTTGGCAGAGTTGTACAGTCTGTAATACAGTGGAAGCTACAGGGCAGAACAATGGTAGAGTCAGCAACCTACTTGCCTCCTCACCCACCCACACAGAGCCCAAATACAGACATGTCAGTGTACCGCAGCGCACACAGCAAGTCTCACCAGAGCCAGGAGGCCCATCCCTTAACAGGAGTAGCCACAGAAAACTCAGCAGGCTGCCCCTCGTTATCTTTAGGCAGGAGAAATACCCCATGTGCGCAAGAGATTGTGAGTTCACCGCAGTAGTTAATATCATCTTGACATGGAAAGGCCAATGAACTGCAGGATATGGCACTGGAATATGTTTCTAAAAGCACTAAGCTTCCGAGTCAGCAACCTTTTCCTTCGCTTGCACTTTGGGGAGTAGGCAGTTCCTCTCCAGCTCCTTCAATTTCCACCATGTCATCCCCAAAAGCTTTGCAGGTGACTAGTGGAGCAGCAGTCGCCACTGGCTCAGGAGGTAGCAGAAAGCCAAACTCTTACCCTGGAAATCGCTACTAAGCTTAAGTAACCAAGCTCACCGCTACCAGCTAATGATATACAACACCGAAGGGAAAAGAAGATTGCCTAGGATTAATTCAGGAGAAGTCCGAACTGAGATTCTGCTTGCATATGGAGCCATTTGGAGTCACAGGAGCTGAGTCTGGATTTCCAGCTTGCAGAGTTCTCTGAGTTACCTGTGGATGGTACAGGAGTATGAACAGATGGGTTGTAGAGAGGCTGCTAACACAGCGTGAGTTTCGCCCTCTGCTTTGGTATACTGGTATAGAAGGAATTCTACTGTAGACACCCAGGAGCATCTCGGGTGAAGCCAATGCTAGCTGTGTTGTACCTCTATTCCTCCCTGTCTGTGGGCCTGATCTTGAACCCAAAAGTGTGCCTCTCTCACCAACAGAAGCTGGGCCAATAAACTATATTCCCTACCCCACCTTGTGTGTTCAGAGGCAATTTCACTGTTGATTTCAATGGGAGCAAGGCCCGGCAGTTGTGTTGTTAGAAAATGCTGTATGTGGGCCTGATCATTTCTCCGAGTGCAAGAAAGTACCCTGAAGCCAGCTAGTGAGAGGTTCACCCTGAATGCCATTCCCCAGAGCTCTTCTGCCCACTGCTGAACTGCACTCTTCCACACTGCCTGGCACCCAGGGCCGGAGCAACACATTAGGCAACTTAGGCGGTCACCTTGGGCACTAACATATGGGGGGCAGCGATCGCGGTGGCCAGATCTTCAGCCATCCCGGTCGTGGGTGGTATTTCGGGGGCGGGACCTTCTACCACCTAGGGCGCCACAAAAGCTGGCGGCGCTCCTGCTGCCACCCAGGCATTGGTGAGCAGCCTTGCTGGGTCAGCAGAAGCTGATGTGCAGGACGAAGAGTGCACTTTAAAACAGTCTATATCAGGTCTAAATTCTTCTTTCCTTTACATCATTTTCTGATGCCCAAGCATAAGGGAAAGCCTGTACTTGCAAACCGGCATAGCTCCCCTGAGGTGAACAGCGCTCCAATGATTTGCACCAGCTAGGGAACTGGCCCACTCCCGTGCAGCTAATAGGAATACTTTGCCTTTAGACAGCGCTTTTAATCTGAGGAACTCAAAAGTCCTTTACCAACATCAGTCAGGCCTCACAACCCCCTTGTGAAGTAGGCTCGCAGTCAGGAGTGACGAAAGCTCCCTAAAAGTGTGTGTGTGGGGAGGGGGGACACTGGTACCTGAACTGTGGCCCCATTCCCCTCCCCAAGGCTCAACCCTCACACCACTCTTTCCCCTGAGGCCCTCCCTTGCACTGCCCCTTCCCCCAAAGGCTCCACCCTCCGCTCTTTCCTCTCCACCTCCTCCCCCTGTTGTTCTCCCTTACAGCCAGTTAAAAGTGAATGGGCCATGGTCCTTATATCCCCTGTTCCAGCGTCCCTGCTTGCAGCACTGTCTCCATTGTACAGAGGAGCCGTGGAGAAATATTTTCAAACTGGATTCCCTAACGTTAGCCATCTAAACCCACCTCTAGGAGCCTACATAACTGGCCCAATATTAAGAAGTACTGTTCACCTGCTACTCCCACTCCCATGGACTTCCATAGAAGCAAGATCAGACCCATGAAGTGAAGCTCAGACTCATGGATGTTAAGGTCAGAAGCGAGGGACCAATACAATTACCTGCCGCATAACACAGTCGTTGGATTTCACCCAATGACCTCTGCATCAAGCCCACACCTCACTAACTAGACTGAGGCCAAGGAAGATGGGCAGCACTTGTGTAACCCTTGACTATTCTTCTGCTGCTAGATGTCACATATTACTGACGGATCATTAATAAATGCAGTTGCAAAGCTGTCTGGGTAGTGAGATCTCGGCTACCTCCATGCTAGTCTGTATTGTTGCCCAGGGCAGTGACACAGGAGGCCCTACCAGAGGAACACATCCTACATTGCTCTAATTTGCTATTAAAACAATTATAGGCTTTTGAGTTTGGGCTTCTTTCCAGAGACAGTAAATCTCCCCTGTAAGGCAGTTTCTGTAACTGTACCACTGCTGACAGCGCCCATCAATTATGCTGAGCTCCATTATAAGCAACACCCAGGTCTTATCATGCAAAATACTACATGACCAAGGGCAGCAGCCTTAGTCCTGCAGGCTCTGTGGGTGGACGTAACAACCTGGGACTGGCACAGAGCAGATACAAGGCTTTGCTCCGCTAGCTCTTCAGAACTGCTTCTTCCTCCACACGGCCTTCCGAGTCTGAAGCCTGCAAGATGTTCAATATTTCTGAGAGGGGCCATGCAAACCTAACCTCCAGCAAAGTCACTGCGAGTTGAGGGGGCTCAGCACTCGTCAGAAGAGCTCAGCATCTTGCAGGATCAGTCAGAGGCTCATTCCAAGGCCAGAAGGGACCACTGTGATTACTGCATCTGACCTAGTGCATATCACAGGCCAGAGAACTGCCCCCAAGTAATTCCTAGAGCAGATCTTTCAGGCAGACCTCTACTCTTTATTTAAAAGCTGTGCATGATGGAGAATCCACCACTCCTGGGTCAGTTGTTCCAGTGGTTAACGACTCTCACTGTTAAAAATTTACACCTTACTTCCAGCCGGAATTTGTCTAGCTTCAACATCCAGCCACTGACTCCTGTTGAACCTTTGCTAGATTGAAGAGCCCTGTAAACAGGGCTGGCTGCCTTCTGTGCACCCCCTTGTGGCCAGGTGTGTCTCTGTGGTGCCCTGCTTATAATTTCTCCCTTGAGAGGCTCCTTACACAGACTCCATGTGCTCTTCGGATGTGGAAATACCCTTTCTGGGCTCTGAGATTATTCATAGAAAATAAATGAAACTCACTCAAAGTCCCAAATTAAAGTCCACAAACAAGCATTTTTCTTCCTTCTTATAGGCCTCCCTGCAGCCTGGAGAGTTTTTGTACTCTTTCCCTTGCTGCTCAATGTCTCTCCTGCATTAGCAGGCTACTCCTAGCCCTTCATAGCTGGAGGCTTAAGGGACGTCTATAATGAAATAAAAGACCTGCCTGGCCCGGGTCTGCTCTAGGGGCTCCAAATTGCTATGTAGACATGCAGGCTCACAATGGAGCTCGGACTCTGGGACTCTCCCCCTGTTCTATTCTCCCTGAGCATCTTCACCCCCTCCCTGCAGCAGCTTGCAGCGTCCCTTCATAGGGGAAGTCACCTGATCCTGGTCTGGCTTAGTCTCAGGCCCTCCAGCCCACAGGCAAGCCACCCCGTTGAAAGCCCATTATTAAAGTTTCCCCATGTATGTACTGTGGGCTCAACACTGCAAGTTGCAGTCCTGATCCAGCAAAACATTTAAGCACGTTTAGCTGAAAAATCCATTAAAGAAATTTTTCCTGAACCCCCACTCCTGGCCTTCAAACAACCCCCGAATCTCTCCAAGCTCATCATCCGAAGCAAGCTCCCATCAGACAAGGACCCACCAACTCATGGCAGCATCAGACTCTGCCAGAACAGATGCAAAACCTGCAGCCATATCTGTACTGCTACAATTATCAACATCCCCCACAACACACCTTTCACGCCTTTCTCTTCCCAGCACTAAATGCTCCAACAACAATTACATGGGTGAAACCAGATAGCCACTAGGCTCGCAAATGAACTCACGCAGGAAAATGATAACAAGACAAAGACACCCTGTTATCTATCACCTGCAGGTGAACACTTTTCACAAAGAGATCACTCTATGTCTGACCTCTCAGTCCTCAGCCTCAAAGGAAACCTGCACAGCACTTTCAAAAGACAAGCCTGGGAGCTGTAATTCATGACCCTGCTAGACACTGAAAATCATGGACCGAACACAGACACTGGATTTATGGTTTATTAAACAATCCGTAACCCACTGACCCCCTCTTTGTCCTATAACCGCAGAGGTGTTAATGGGCCACTCTACTTTGAATGGTCCCTTACAATATGTGCTAACTGCTTATGCTAAACAATCTGTTCCACCTGGCATTTAGTTGTCATGCTGGGAGTGCCTTTCACAGACCTGAAGAAGAGCTCCATGCAGCTCGAGAACTTGTCTCT
The DNA here is from genome assembly GCF_007399415.2 of Gopherus evgoodei. Taxonomy (NCBI): domain Eukaryota; kingdom Metazoa; phylum Chordata; order Testudines; family Testudinidae; genus Gopherus; species Gopherus evgoodei. The sequence goes on along the minus strand of NC_044336.1, from coordinate 8,252,673 downwards.
CTCACCGATAGAAGTTGGTCCAATAAAAGATATTACCTCCCTACCTTGTGTCTGTTCTTGCCAGTGTAACTCATCCAGCTTGACTTACCCTGCTCCACTGTCATGCAAAGTAGTGAACACCACAGAACACAAGTATCTCCTAAGTGACATGGGGCACAATTGCCAAGAGCAACTAAGTGACTTAGAAGCCAAGTCCCACTGACTTTCAGTGAGACGTGGGCTCCTAAGTGCCTACATCACTTTTGAAAATGAAACTTTAGGTGCTAAGACAACTAAGGCCCTTTGGAAAATATTCCCCCAGGCCACCTCCATACCCAGCCTGTCAGTTCTCTGCCAAATGAGAGCTCCCAGCAGCAGTGGCAACAGCAGCTGGTGTATTTCTGAAATCCATTTCATGGCTGGGATGTAAAACCAGATCTGGAACCCTTAGCAATATTAAAGATCCTACAGCACCTTTCAGAGGAGTAGAGGTGTTAACCCCAGAGTGCTGGCCATATTCCAACATAAGCAATTCCATTCAGCCTCGAATGTTTCAAATTTCCTATCTGGTTTCCGCTGAATTGTAACCCTCTTCCTCACTATCGCGGTGTCCACACTGGCCAAGTCATTTTCTGTCTTTCCCACCATTTGCTAACACTGGTGCTGCATGGCAGCAGACGTGGGAGTCGTGCTGTTCTCCAAGCTAACACAAGGAGAGCTTGAGTTAAAAAAATCGACTCTTTTATTCATAACTCTGCATCCCCTGACCAGTGTGCCAACCACAGCCCGCTGCTAGGTGCAGCAGGCAGCTCTCCGTTCTGAGCAGCATTCACCAAGTCATGCATGGCCATGAAGAGGGCGACTGTCCAAGTCTGCTTTCACCACTGGCACTTGCTGCAATTGAGTGGGTAGTATGTCAAGTCTGCCTCGGTTTCCCCTTTTTGTTCAGCCAATCACTATTTAGCTCTGTGTCTGGCAGTTCCTCATGCCGACACCAACCCTCCAGCCAGGTCATGATTAGCCTCTCCCCTCTTGGGGAGTAAAGAGTCTAGTGAGTCAGGAGGCTGGTAAACCTAGTGAATGGCCAGCAGTCTGCAGCATTTTGAGATTTAGCCCTCTTTGCTCTATAGGCTCTGCGGGGCCAGGGCTGGTAAGGGAACCCTGCCCCATCCGCTCCTCTAGGTTCCAATCCAGCGACACTGCATGAAGCAGATGGACGCAGTTTCTCCCAATCCCTGGTCTTATTGCTACCTACCACACCTCTCTAGTAGGCTGTTGCTCAGACTCAATTTCTGTGATCTTCTGGATCTATCTGAGCAGATTCCCGGGACCCTACTCTCAGTGGTTCCTCACCCTCCCTTCTGACCTGCAGCCCTTTTATCTCCCCGGCTGCTGCAGCGGGTCACAATCAGCCCCAGCTGCGGAGGTGGAGAGTCTCCCTAACTCTTTAGTGGCTGGGACAGCATGATATCGACACTCTGAGCTCTCCCACCATTTCCCCCACAATATCAAAGGCAGCTACCCCACACAGGGGTGAGAATACAGACCAGCCACTGGCATTTGAACCACCAGGCTGAAACCTTCTCAGAGCAGGTCTAGGTTAGAACACAGGCAACAGCTGGCTGCCCGGCTGCACCATCAGTCTCACTGGGGATGCCACTTTTGGAGCCGCCCTGGTGGCACTGAAATGATGGGAGATTTGGAAACGAGCGCTAGAGGAGACAAGGCCTTTTTGCCGTAATCTGCACTGGGCTGTTGCTTTTAAACAGATGCAGATTTTCAGCCCAGAGGTGGGTAAAGCGACTGCTGTAAAACACTGGGATCTTTCTGGAAGAAAGGCACTCTATAAAACATGAGTCATTGTTGTAACCACTCTCATTATCCCTTCGAGTTCTCCAGTATTGTATAAACAAACTGCTATCTTTGAGGCTTTGGTTTTCCTGCGTTAAAATAGTCCGTGTCCTCTGAAATGCACTATGTTAACAAAAGAGGAAATGCATGTGCTTTGCCAGTGTGGTCGTTTGTCCTTTTCTCACCAGTGATGCATCTGGCTCTTGACTTAAAAGGATACACAAATATTTTAGCGACTTCCTTGTTGCACCCTCTCAGCTATACTGCAGCTGTCACAGGCCTTGCTGTCCTGCTCTGCCCCATACTGATGGGGCCACAGTAAATTGAAGCCAGAGTGCGTGTTGATTTCCCGGTCACTGAAGTTCAGCAGCTGGTCATTGCACATCCTGCTTAGTGTTACTGCAGCACTAATGGGCTCTTCTGGGGAAAGGCCTAACAAAAATCTTGGTTTCATTTAACATAGACTTCACAGGCAGTTCCTAGTGCAGAGATTTAGGGAATGGTTGCCAGGACTCCTGGGTTCTGTTCTTGAGATTGCCACACCTTAGGCAAGTCACTTAAACCTCCCCACCCGAAATTTAAAAAAATGACTAGTAACTCTGGGGGCCCAACTTGAAACACTTTCAAGGGGCCTGATTTGCAGGAAGTGTGGAGCCCTCACCCGTTGCAAATCAGCCCCCTCTAAGGCATCCCAAACTGGCCACCCAAAATCACTAGTCGTGTTTGGAAATGTACGCCTCTGCGTTTCTGCTTCTTCATCTGTAACCTGGATTAATAATCTACCTCACTAGAGTGATGTGAAGTTTAATTCATGTTTTCAACATGCTCTGAGACCCTCAGGTGAAAGAAAGTACAGACATGCAAATTATTATTGTCCCCTGAGAAAATAACCAATTTATTGACTAATAAGCAAATTGATTATTTTCAACTCAATCCTTTTGTTTGGAGCAAACCAAAAGTGTGAATGTGCATCTGTGTTGGGAAGAGAGGAGACAGACTCCAGCGCCCTGGTTATGGCACAGGAATTAGCTGCTGCTGACAGTCGGTATCAGCAATGGACATAAATGAATGGGGGCGGAACTGGTGTACACTTGTGGCTGAACTGCATTGAGTGCCAACTCAGCTGCGCTTGCTGAAACCCACTGTCAGCAACAGATAACTTTCATAGTATAGACAAACCTTATGGGACTGATTCTGATCTCATTTAGCCTGAATTAGGAGTAACTCCATAGCAGTCCAATGAGTATTGTTTTTCTCCCAACTACCTAGTGTACACCAGGATTAACTCCACTGTTGTTACCCCAGTGTAAACCTAGTGTGAGATTAAAATCAGCCCCCAAATGTGAAAATTCAGACGGAAGTTAGAGAATTCAGATCTATCAGCCTCATAGGGGAGGGAGCACACTAAGTGTTCTGTAAAAGGTTTTCCTAAGCCTTCTTGGTACAAAGGAGAAAAGTGCAGGACACACAGCAATTGCTCCCTCCCACCTTTGAAGAGCAATGGCATTCCTGGGATGCTTGGGAATGGAAGGTGTTGAAGGCTTTGAAGTGAAGTACTTGAGCAGTCTATTTTGACTTCTCTGGATGCCTCATGCTCAGCTCCCTATCTAAAATGCATTTTCAGCTTGTTTTGACTGCTTTCCAAAGGTGACATGTTTGCTCACTCTGATCATTCCTGTATCTTTTCTGTTGGCCATTCATCCTTCCTCTTGCTCTGAGGGTGGAGAAATATCTTTCCAAACCCAAATTCACACTGACTCAATGCTTGGGAAGCTATTTCCCAAGGCATTTGCCTGTCAATAGAACCCTCTGAGAAGCGTGAGCAGCCCCTCACTGGAGCAGGAAAATCAGAATAAGGTAGCTAGCTGGGAAGCAAAGAGATTTAAAAATTATGTTTAAGTTAATGTTTAAAATTAAATATGTACAAGTTAAGAGGGAAGGTCCTGTACATCTGGGGTCAGGCTTGAGTTATGAGGGATTACAGGTATCGCTTATAAGGATCACGAGATACATACATATCATGTAACCACCATAGACCCAGATTGGGGTGCAGGAGTTTTTAAAGCATCAATGGATAAGTGGGCTTGGGTACGCCACCCAAGGAATGTATTAAGAGTCCAAGTCAGTATCAGTGTAGCAAATAAGTACATGGGTGGGGTGTGTCCCTTGGTTCGTCAGGGAAGGAAGTGTGTTATTTCCCTGATCGGCTGTCTCGATTACTCAATGTAGTATTGACAGTGTCCTGTGATGTGTTCCGTATAGATGTTTCTGGACCACCTGATGGTGTCAGACGCCATGAGCTGTCTCATGAGCTGGGCATAGTGTTGACCGACTCCGCACTCAGTACTGCTCGTTACTAATCAAGGCTCTGATCCATTCAAACCCTTAAGGGTCCAGCCAAGCAGCCTTTACATTGATGAGACCTGGCTCATGTAAATAGTCCTAGTCTCACGTTTGTGTGTGTTACTTCCCCTTTTCCTAGCTAGCTGGGTTTGGGCTCCTGAATCAGTCTTTTCCAGGCTTGTCGATCCATTCTTCACTCCGTGTCCACCAAATCTCCCATATGCAGTCTAGCCACCATTTTCCTAGCCATCCTCATGTTCTTGGCCCCTGAACTCTTGTCTCCCTCACAGGATTCCCATCATCCATCCTTCATGTACACCAGTACCATCTCAGCCTCCTCTCTCGCAGCTCCTCTTTGATACTGCAGTCCATGGTCTCACTGCTGATAACATCATTCTGCATGTGGTCCAGTAGCGTCACCTCTGTCACTGCCCTCAAACATCTCATTTCCAAAGTTTCAAGTTGTCTTAAGTGCTTCTCTTTGGTTGACCATGTCTCTGATCCATACAGAAGACCTGATCTTATCATGATTTTGTGTAGTCGTCTCTTTGGTAGTCTGGGTATCCGTTTATCATAAATTACTCCACTATCTTATGCCAGATTTCCCCCACTCACAGCAGTGTTGCTTGCAGTTCTCTCTTGATTTCTCCATTTGCTGTTAACCAGCCCCCAAGGTATTTAAACGCAGAAACTTGATTTAGGTGCTGGCCCTTGAGGTTGATATTCATCTGTGCTGGTTCTGCGTGAGCCACACCATGTGACTTCAGTCTTTCTCCCCCCCTCATTTTGAGGCCATAGTTTGTTACTTCCCTATTGCAGGCAGTCACCTGGACCAACTCTTCCTCACTATCAGCAATTACACAATATCATCTACATGGATCAACTATGTACCATCTTCCATTTGGATCTGATTACATATAAAGTCCATCACTGGACTGGACCATCATCTGGCATGCTGGGCCCCTGTCCCTGGCAGCCAAGCCTGCGCAGGGAGCGGACCTTCACTCCCCTCCCGGCTACCAGGGAGAGTGGCCAAACATGCCGGAGGAGGCACAGGGAGAGAAAGACAGAATTGTCCCACTCCCCATAGGTAACGTGAGGCGGGGAGAGCATGGTGGCCCCAGGCTGGGCGCAGGGTTGGGGAGAGGGGTCACTGGGCAAGGGAGACACGTGGGGCAGTCACGTGTCCTCCTCTTTAGATTGTGCCCCTCCACTCTGGGGAGGCACCAGTAGTCTATGCCAATTCTGACTAGTAACAGGCTACGTGCTGATTCCTCGTGAAGCCCAAACTTCACCTCAACACCCTCCGTTACACCGTGTAGTTTTACTGTGACAGTATTTTGAACTTTGTTTGCGCCAACAGGGATTTGGGCTATAAAAGAACCATCTGATTGATGCTGTCCATACACGGAAAGCAACTCTGCGGCATTGAGAGCCATGTTGGCACTCTGTCAGAAGCCTGAAGAATTTGAATAGAAAACTGCTCTACTCTTGTTCCATAACTAAATGCAAAAAACCATCAAATTTGCTTGTAACAATAATATTTTGCTTTTAATATTTCCTTTTGAAAGAAGTGTGTTTTAATAAAAAGGGGATCATTGTTGAAGCTTTCACACTAGGGACCCATCGTGTGAGACAGAATGAGGTGCAATAAAGGTATTTCTAACTAAAGTCCATCAGTAACACGGACTTCATTGTAACATATGCTGGTCTTGGTCCTCCTCTGACACCCATTTTACACCATTATAACTTCATGCACTTCATCTTGATCCTCCTGATTGACACCTGTGTGAGAGTTGAACTCTGCCCCAGTGTCTCTTTAGATTATAAGGGACCCAGAATTTGTTTTCCATCTACAGCTCTGAAATGAAGGGGAAAAAGCCTCTGGTAACTTGGTTAATGTCTGAAGATGGCTTTGAAGACTGCCAGCTGAACGCATCTTTTTCATGTGTTTCCTCCAAATCTGGCCCTTATTTGCTTGCATGAAAGAAGAAAGATCCCTTTAATAACCGAATACTCAGGAGCGTCAGAAGAAAGAGACAAAGCACATAGCGTGTAACAGTCCTCCAGGGGACTAGAGGGAGGAGTTTGCTCAGCAAGGAAACGGGATTGGCTACTTTAGAGAATTACAGAGAAGACAACTGTGGGTTAATTTGCTTTAGCAGGTTACTGTACCTTCATGCCATAAAAGGATCTCATTAATGACAGATGTGGACTGATGCGATTTTACAGCATGCAAAGCAAAAAGATGATTAAATCCGTGCAAACAGACTCTCTGACTGATACTTTCAAACCATTGCTTGCCAGCTCTGTGTGGCTTCTCTTCTCAGGAAATTTTACTTTCCAACATTTCTGTTTCCTTTTCACTTCTTCCCTACCTTTCTCAGAGACCTTTGCGCAAATGACACACCTGGACTGGGCCCAGGCGCTCCTAGAGTTGAGCACATACCTTTTTTTTTTAACCCCCACCGCTTGGGGTGGCAAAAACCCTGGAGCCAGCCCTGCTCTTATGTCCTTCTCTACAGATTAACTGCTGTCACTGAACAGAAGCACCTGCTACAGCGAGCTGAGCTCCAGCACAAGGCTATTTACCACAGGTTCCCATCCAATATAGACTTCACAGAATCCAAGGAATTAGAGATAGAAAAGATCTATCAGGCCCTCCAGTTCAATTCTTTATGACCTGTGCAGGATGGTTCCCTCCTGCATATCCATTAGTGTTCTCACCAGTCAAGTGATGGGGCCTCCACCATTTCTCTGCTAGGAAATGTTTCCTGCTATTTAACCAGAGGGTGTGATTTGCAGAAAGGTTGAGCACCTGTTGACTTCAACTGGTGCTGTGCATGCTCAGCACTTCTGAAAATCAGGCCCCAATGTGTCTAAAGTCGGGCAACCCAAAATAGAGATTCCCAGCCTCATTGGGCTATTTTGGCCTGGGGCTTAATTGTGACTTCGCTTGTACTTATTTTAGAATAGTGTATCTCATCTGGCATTGTGGTGTAAGTGAGAGCACTCGTTTTTCAGGCTAAGCTAGTAGCCAATAATGAAATAACCAAGCCTATTACTGCTGTGTGGCTGGGCAATCTGAAAGATTGGCTTTGCTTAAATAATAAGGCACTTCCCAGAGTCAAAGGCTTTTTTAATGATGAGAGCATTAGTTAAACAGGAAAAAAGAAACAAGTTATGACATCACAGTGTGGTATCTCCAAGTGCAAATATTCAAAAATCATATGTCAGCCCCCCCAAAATCCTGAGACTGGCTTAAAAATCATGAGATTAAAATAAATAATAATAGTAATAATAATAATAAATGTTGGTTTCTCTTTATTTGCCTTCTGGTGTTGGAGTGTTTAGGGTTCACCATTTCATGCTTTTCTCCACAACCATGAGGGCTAGACATTTGCTTTTAATTTTTAATGGAAGATGAAATTCTCAGGTAATAACTTGATTCCAGCAGCTGGGGCTTTAAGAAAAAATTTCACAAGACTCGTGATAATGTCATGAGAGCTGGCAGTATGGAGAGTGGATGGCTTTAAGAAGACTTATTCAAACAACTCTGCCTTTAAGGCTGCTTTGGACATGCTGTATGGCACTCTACATTCAAGCTTATGTTTGCCGCAAACAAGGCACAAATATTTGAGTGGAAAAAGGTATTATTAAAAAAAATCCCTAATCATTGTTAATTTCCCCAAATCATTCCCCCACACTCAAAATCTTCACGTGATTTCAGTACCTCTGTGTTGTCTCATCCCCTCCCCCGCCCCCAAACCCTCATTCATCTGCTTGAGTAAACAAGGCTTCAGAGAAAGAACACACATCAGCCGGTATCCCCCAAACAAAAGTGGAAGGGAACGGCAGGCTCGAGGCCTGAATGGCATTCCCACATTTCCATATTTCCAGATTTGGGGCTCTGTGTACAGAGCGTGAACTCTCCGCTACGTCCTGCTTCTGTCCATGTCCCTTTTATGCCGGCGAGATTTGTTGCTGGATAATTCTAAATGATCATCTCCCCACAACAAAGCTGCCTCCTTTAGATGTAGGCAGATGATATAGAAAATGGGTGGTTCAGGCCGATTTCATGAGGCCTAATAAATCTTCACTAAATTAAAGCTCATCCCCCTTTCCTCCCCTCCCTGGGCCTTTGTCTTGCTAATACACATTAGGCCCTGCCTGGCTACACGCTTTGAGGAGTTTTCGGAGGTGAGGCCTGTACAAAGCTGCAGATGTGGGGGCTTGAAGGGACCTTTGCCCCCAGTGTTACCCATTAACATCAGCCATGCCAACACAAGAATTCCGCCATGGTTCTCTCCCCTCAAAAGGGCTCCAAAGGAGCAACTTGGCCTTTTGAAGGGGAAACGAAATAAAAGAACAGAGTGAATGAGCGAGAGAGAGAGAGAGAGCACTGCCAAAGAATGTGCTCCCTGCAAAACCTGATTTTGTCCCAAAATCACTGGCTAGGGCTGAACGCAGGCTGGAGATTGTTTAAGAAAATAGTGTGTCTCTTTCAGACCGAAGTGGGGGCTTTGGCACCAATAAAAGCATTTACTGGCCTATGAGCGACTTTCCCAATCTCTGCTCTCCCGACCCTCTTAAGTTCAGACCAGGCACTGGGGAGGCCCAATGCAGGTTGCCATTTTTGTCCTCCACACAGCAATTTGTCGGTTTGCCTGGTTTATTCATTTTATTTCTCCTAGAAAATGGTGCATGGCAGATAGCCAGCACCTGAGCTAGACTAGCCTTGGAAATAAATTATCATTGGCCATAAAACAAATACACAGACGAGAATAACAAAAAAGTCACATCTTTGCACATGAGCATGACCTCATTTTTACCCAAGCACAGCATCGTTTCCTATCAATGAGACCATGCTACCTCCCTACTGTACTTCTGCTACTTCTCTTGACCAGGAAATATGCAGCAAGGAAGCCAAAACAATTCACAAAATCCACCCTGAATCTATATCCGGCATTGAAGCTGCCCCAGAGCTGTGTTAAGATTCTGAAATATTTGCTACACTTTTTAAAGTCTCTCCCATTTACATAATTCTAGGTTCTAGCCGGGACAGGACATGAGGTGACCAGTGTCTGAGTCCTAAAAAGAGAAGTGCTGAAGTTCACTTCTCCCCTGGAGCCCTGCTGACATCAGTTTGGGTCCACTCTCTCAGGGGCAGCGAAGATGAGGATGAGTGTTATCACTACGCTCCTGCCAGGACAGTTCAGCCAATGCAGCAGAAAAGGACTCCCCCCGGGGATGCCAGTGGCACTGACCATAGGGGAAGCAGGACCAGAGGTACAATGAAGGAGGGGAATCAGGCCCCCACTTTGGATGGCTCTGGGTGGAAACCCGTCAGCCACTGCTTCCCTTCCTGGCTGTGCCCGAGACAGCAGGGTAGGCAGCACCAACATAAGAGGTAAAGGGCTGGGGACCCTCCCATACCCACACAACAAGGGAGTCCCTGCCGGAATTCTGGTGCTGCAGACTGGAAGGAGAGACGTTGGCACTTTCCTGAGCCCCGTAGCCCAGGAAGGGAGGTGCCATGCAGCACCAGGGCTTTCCATAGGGAGCAGGGCCTCTGGTGCCACTCGATCATTGAGTAAGATACTCATGAGAACAACTGTTCCCCAAAGATATCCAGGCAAATTCTGCAGGCTGAATAAATTTGTAGGGATAGACTATAACTAACTCTGTGATGCTAAGTGTGGGCGGGGAGGGAGGAAGAGGGGATGTAGGCGGGTTAAAGCTGTAAGGTTCTCAGATGCTCTGGTGACAAATGAGCTATAAAAGCCTAGACAGAGAAGCAAACACTGCAGTTAAAAGGATGGATGGACAGGCAGGCAGGCAGGCAGACTCTGTAGCTAGAAGGAAGAACAGACAGACACAGAAGCATCCAAACTTGTAGGTGTTTAACGTACCAAACCCAAATGCTGAACCTGTAGAGGTGTGCTGTCCATCCTTAGGGCCAACTGCTTATTCAGTCTTTGGTTTTTATTCAGTCCATACGTAGGTAAACTTCTAATTGAAATCAGGACCTGCCCCAGTGCAGAGACTATGAACATAACAGAAAAATGAAACAAAAAGCCAAGAAAACATCTTTTTCCAACCTCAAAATAAAGGTTTGGTGTCAGATTCTGTTTGAGTTTGGGGCAAAGGCACAAGTCAGTTCTTATTTTGTCAGTTCAGTTTGCCCCTCCCCAGGAGAAAGTGCTTTGCAGTATGACCAAACTCCAGTATTCCAAACTCTGGAGGATTACAATGCTTATCAATCAAATGTGGAACTTGTTAACTCTTGAGGGTTGCCGGAGGCTAAGGCTGTGAGTTTTCTCTATCCAATCAGATAAACCAAAATGCCTCTTCCCATGCTGGCGAGTTAGCATGAAGCTGTGCAGTGTCACACTAAATAACAGTTGTAACAGAGCAGCATTTCTACATTAATTCCACAAATCAAATCCTGACAACGTCTAAAATAGTTCAGATGTTTATCTAGGGCTGCTTGTCTATCCCCAAAGCATAATGCATCTTGTCATGTTTCTGTACTTTCTGGTGAGACTATTTTACAACAATGCCATGATTCCTTGGAGATCATACAACTATTTACATATTCATTTCCCAGTGTCTTACCCATCATATCCTATCATATTAGACAAAGAGGACTGCTGTTTTTGTACACAGTGTAGTCCGAAACAACTTCAGCAGGAAGAGCAGGACAGAGGTTTTAGACCAACCCAAAATGCATAATGCACAACAGGGACTTCTGTAGGGTCACCTTGTAGGAGTACAGTCTAATAGTTTGAGCAGGGGATCAGGTGCTGTGCATCACTTTCATTTTGTGGAATTTCACACCAAAACTGTCATCGTTCCATGTAACTTTGTAAATTTTGCTTTAAACCAAAGGTTGACAAAATATCTCATTCTCTCTCTGCATTGGAAATGCATTGATATATGGAAACCTGCATGTTTTTCATGCTAAGGGCTTGTCTACACTACCATGCAGGGTCAATCTAAGATACGCACGTTCAGCTACATGAATAGTGTAGCTGAAGTCAATGTACTCAGATCTACTTACTGCAGCGGAAGAGTGCTCAGTGGTCGATTTATTGCATCTAGAGGTGATAAATCGACCACACACCCCCCGCTGGATCGATCACTGCCCACCAATCCGGTGGGTAGTGTAGACAAGCCCTGTTGGCATACCTTATTAACTTTAACTTAACTTTAAGTACACGTGGTCTCATTGGGCTTGTCTACACATGGACACCCTGGTCAGGTATACACTAATAAGTTAAACCAAAACAGCTATGATGCTCAGAGGAGTGAAAAATCCACACCTGTGAAAGATGTAGTATCTGAGTCCTTTGCTGGACCAAGGCCACAGTGCATGGAATCTTGCAGGATCAAGACCTAAAGTACTATACTTTAAAATAAACAAGGACAGGTCTACACAAAAAAGTTAGATCACCATGCTTGAGCGACATAGGTAAGTCCACCTAACCCCTGATGTAGACAGTGTTTGGTTGACAGATGAATTCTTCTGTCCACCTAACTATTGAGGTTGATTAATTATAGTGATCGAAGAATCTTTCCGTCGCTGTTGTGAGGGGCTACACTGAAGCGTTACAGCTGCGCCACAGCAGCATTTCTAGTGAAGGCAGAGTCCAAGGGTATCTGAATTGGATCCTTCATGTTTGTCAGCTGCTTTGGGATGAGATGAATGGTGCAAAGTATTATCCTTGTTAATTGAATGAGTCTTTCATTGTCTTAAAGAAACCCAGAAACAAATGCTGAAAATCCACAGAGGGTGAAGGTACATTTCACTGCAATATTGTAAGCTGGAAAGTGCCTAAAAAACAACAATACTTTTAACTTATAAAGCACCTTCCATCTGAGGATCTTAAAGTACTTTACAAACTTTAGTTCATTAAGTCTCCCAAACCTCGCTGGCCTGAATGACAATTTCAGTGAGGAAAATTTCCACAGATTAAGAAGAGCCCGATACAGCTGAAATCAATGGGAGTTTTGCCACAACTTCAACTGGAGCAGGATCTGGTCCCTTGGAGTGAGGTTGTACATGCTTATTTGAAATACACTGTAAAATCCTCCATTGCAAAGGGCATGCTCAAACCGGCTCCAACTGAAGGCAAATGCAAAACTGCTATTGACTTCAAAGGGGGCAGGACTGGACCCAGGAAAAGGAGGAAAACAGCTTCAAAATTAATTGAATTACATGACGGTGCTTCTCCTTGACGGAGTGAAACTCCACAGCCATGATATGAGATTTGCACCGTCAGTACAATTATAATCATAATAGGCATTGGAAAAGCAAAAGACCAACCCCAGGGCTAGTATACACACTATAGGCCTGTGAACAGAGACCCAGCTCCTGGAGACACGTGATAAGATCAGAAGCTCAGCTCTTCTTTAAAAAAATGTTTCCAGCTCTCACAGATGAAAAGAAAAGCTTGAAAACATGAACCAATTGTAACTAGTGTCTGCCTGAGTTTGCAGAGAGCCTGAAACAATAGCTTCAAGAGGTGTGAATTGCCTCATTCATCTTAACTTTGAAAGCTGCTCTTACCCCAAGGGGAGGTGGGGCCACAACATGTGCGTAAAGGCCTAGGTTGCTTTCATTTAGCCTTGCCTCCCACCGCTACCGACTCCCTCAACTTCTCCTACCCAAAGGGGGCCAATTTGGGTTTCAGGTTGTTGTTCCATACATGCATCTTCAATACAGCTCCTGAGAGGAATCAGCAGATTCTCTAGCTACTCAAAGAACCACACTCCCTGCCTCTTCCTGGCAAGAACCACCCAATCTATGTCATCATCACCTCAGCTCAGCACCACTCTGGTTGTGGGCTCTTTTGCTGTTACAACCTCTCTCTCCGCCATGGACTTTATGCTATTGGGACCTTATGCTAGGATCTGTATAAACCAGCAAATCAGGCCCTGTTTCTGATTCTGAAGTGTATCTGAAGAACCACTAGAACAGGAGTCAGCAACCTTTCCGAAGTGCTGTGCCGAGTCTTCATTTATTACTCTGATTTAAGGTTTCACGTGCTAGTCATTCATGTTAACGTTTCTAGAAGGTCTCTTTCTATAAGTCTACAATATATAACTAAACTATTGTTGTATGTAAAGTAAATAAGGTTTTTAAAATGTTTAAGAAGCTTCATTTAAAATTAAATTAAAATGCAGAGCCCCCTGGACCAGTGGCCAGGACCCGGGCAGCATGAGTGCCACTGAAAATCAGCTCACATGCTGAAGGTGGCATGCGTGCTATAGATTGCCTACCCCTACATTAGAACCAGTGGAAGCAGCATTCTGCCACTTGCTACATTTGGCCATTCATTAGACTCTTATTAAGATAAGGGTCAATTCGCTTGATGGATCCTTCTATTCTGTCTAACTAAAACCTGCTTTATTTTCTCCCCACTGAGCAGAAGGTTTTTAAATCAGTGATTTGTGCCTTCGGGGGGAATGACCAGGACTGTCTTTTCCCAGCAATTCTAGTAGCCCATGGGGAGATAAAGCCAAGGCGTCAAGATCAGATAAATAGGAATTCATCCACCAGACAACAAGTATATCTGATCTCTGCTTAGGTTACATCCTGTAGAGTAAGGGTTAGCAATATGCCTTTGGAACTGGCAACTCCCTGTAAAGCAGATAAAGTTTAGTGTGATTGAGTGTGTTAGCTTTGGTGCTCGAGAATGCAGGCCAGCTCTGAAATTTACGGGAGAAAGAGATAAGTATCGAATGGATTCAGGAAGCTTGGCTGGAAATGAGTCCTGCCTCCATTAAATGGCAAAACGACTAACTCAGGATGCAGAATGAGAGAGCCAGATCAAAGACAAAATTGAGCTCCAAGTCCTTAGCCTTTTGCTATGGCAAAACTCCTCTTGGCACAATGGAGATTTGGCCACGACTTGATCTCTACCTCCATAAATGAGTAAGATTTGGCCTTTCACATTCTCAGGCCTGGAATGTGGGGGAGGGATAGCTCAGTGGTTTGAGCATTGGCTTGCTAAACCCAGGGTTGTGAGCTCAGTCCTTGAGGGGGCCATTTAGGAAACTGGGGTAAAAATCTGTCTGGGGATTGGTCCTGCTTTGAGCAGGGTTTGGACTAGATGACCTCCTGAGGTCCCTTCCAACCCTAATATTCTATGATCCTATGAACGTGCTGCTGGCACCCTCAGGTGTGTTGCAGGATGCTCAAGAGGGATTTTTGCTGACTGGGCGAGAATTGCTCCATGGCAGCACCACGCTGGATGACAATACAGTGCAATTTACTCCCTCCTCTGTGCACAGGGGATGAGCAGTGTCATGGCTTTGCCCTCATGCCTCCCCTCATTGGCTATATGGAGGCCTGCTTGGAAGGAACAGGGCATGGATTCTCTAGTCACATTGTGGCTTACTCTTGCACAGGAGACACTCCTCGCCCTTTGTGCAGCCATAATCTAGCCCTTTGTCTTCTATTAAGATGAAGCATTGTTATTCGTAGCTGAGAAAAGACTGGCATCCCAGTATTAATTAGCAAAGATACAGGGCTGAGCTCAGACGAGGTGCAATACCAGGCAGACCAAATGATTTACACCAGGGATGACTGTGGCCCAAAATGTCCAACTCTGAAAGCAAAACAACACTGGATTGAGTCAGGCATAGGGAAGGCTTCCTGCTCTCTGTTCTGCCACAAATGCCCCCAGATCCTCACTTACAACCCTCTTCCATCCTCCAGTTATTCCAGCCCTGGGTCTTTATGAAGCAAACACTGCAAAATTCATGTCAAACAACACGAAGGAGACGTGCTGGGGACTAAACTGAGATAATCAAAATCATTATCATCTGTAAGTGATGCCAGATCTGGAAAACAAACAGAGGCAAAAGCCTAAAGCTGCTAACCCACCCATAGACACTGCATAGCCCTGGTCCTCCTGGATTATTGCTAGAATACTGCAGAGGCAAGTAATATTATGTGAAATATACAGAGCCCTCTCCATGGGGCCACCAGCCTGACCTCATAGTACATTTAATTGGGTGCTGGGTCAGTGAAGCCTGATTCCCCTTCACAAGTCACTGCACACCACGTCCCTAAGTCCCTGCCTGGAGGTACCTAATGCATGGACAGTGTTGTATAGGAGAGCCACATTTGCTCTGAAGCCAGTATGTTCTGTATTCCACTATTTGCATGAAGCTTTGAGCAAAGGGCACATTTACACTCCAGGATTCTCCTTTCAGTTTCATCAGTATAACCTCTTGGAAGGTGTAGTAGAGAGGATAACCGGCCAAATAGACACAGCAAAGCATATCCACTCAAACTGTGGACTCAGGCATGCATTTTTAAAGCATCCAGATGCACATTTTAGCTACCCTCAAACCCTCATTTTAGCAGAGGAAATTGGCTTGTTTTTCCACAAGAACAAAACCTGTAAAAAGTGCAACTTGGGAAACTTTCCATGACTTTAAAACAATGAATCCTGAGTTGTGTGTTGCTAACATGATTCGCAACAAATCTTTTAATTGGCTAACAGTGATGGGGTAGCTTGAGGGGATGATTCTGTTCTTTCTTCCAGCTGCTTAAGCCAGGATTAAACTCCACACAGGTCAGTGCATCTACCTGGATATAAAATGAGTGTGAGAGAAGAAGTCAGACCATAAATGACAGAAAGTCTTTTTTTTTGTTTTTTTGTTTGTTGGTAGCCTTTGTGAGGATCATATTCTCAGGTCATTCACATAAGCATATATCCAGCATAACACCATCAGTTCCAACAGTTACCCTTTTTTTTAACCTGGGCTCAGAATCTGATCCAATCTGCATGGCAAGATTTGTTCCATCAAGCGTATGACAACAGTGTAATTTATCTCAGGCACAGGTTTATTTCACAGTGAGCGTGCATACACACACACACTCTCTCTCTCTCTCATGCTCCTCAAGCTTGCCTACTAGATTTGTCAGCATTAATCTCCTCTCAGGAGTGACTTTTAAGCAGGGGGAATGAATAAATGAAACGAAAAGGATCTCTGATTATCATACATGAGTCGGCCTCCTTCACTCCCCTCCCTTCCATCCCACCCTCCTCTTTCATAGACATCCCACGGAACAATGAGCGAGACCGGAAGGGAGCAAATTTCCACCCTCCCCTTTCATGCATAAAGAAATCATGCTCCATTTCAAGAGTGCCCGTTGCCTAGTTTTATTTCGGCTCCACGCATTGTTCAGGCTGGGGGTGGGGTGGGGCTGAGGGGGGAGTCGGTTGTTGTTTGCAATTCAAATGACTGGATCTCAGGAAAAACCAATAAACTTAAGTCACTAGAGAATTTGAACAAGCAGGGCCACTCTTACAAATAGGAAGCCTCCTCCCATTTGGTGGGAGCTGTAGAGGAGCCACTAGACAAGAGAATAACTAAGCACTCATGGGGCTGAGAGCTTTTCACTCAATGAAGTCCAAACCAAACAAATGCCCCCTTTAGGAGATGCCTTTATGCAAACGCTTTGAGCTCACACAGAAAGGGGGTTGGTGTCTCCAGCTCTCCAAGCCTGCCAAATCAGGCCTGTTTTCTTCTCACCCTTCCTGCCCGTCACTCAGACTCAGATGCATGCTGGCTTAGATTGGAAAGAGCCACCTTTATCCGGTGTGCACTTTAGAACTCCTCAGATGCTGCCTGATTGGAGGGATTCTCTAGTTTACGAGCTGTATTTCCCACTGCATGTCACAAGTGGGTAACAGCTGGGTTTGTGGAGAGCAACAGCGGCTTAATTTTCAGTTCAGGTTTTAGGCGTCCTTTATTTAAGAGGATTTCTATAACTCATTCCAGCTTGGTCCCTGTCTGTACTGTGGTGCCAAGCCTGCTACTCCTCTGTCACCATGGAGAACTTTACCTGCAGCAGAACAGGTGAGGTTCCGTTGTGCAAGGAACAGGGGTAGGATGCCTGGGACTGGCTATGGGGAGCTCCTGAGCTGAGCTCCAGGTGATGCGCTTCACATTACTAGGGGCTGGAGCAGGCTGGGGAGGAGCAAATGTGGAACCACACCTATAAGGACCCACCAGCTGGGTTCAGACGTTCTAGGGAGGCAATGTATGACCATCTTGATTGGGATTTAGCCAGCTAATGTGCCTACTCTTAGGGCTTGTCTACAGTAGCAAGCTCACAGCAGCACAGCTGTACCAATGCAGCTGCGCCATTGTAAGATCCTTCTTGTAGCCGTGCTATGCTGACAGGAGAAGCTCTTCCACCGACACAGTGCTGTCCACACTGGCGTTTCTGTTGGTGTAACTTATGTCGCTCAGGGGCATGGTTTTTTCACACCCCAGAGCAACATAAGTTCTACTGACAAAAGTGCTAGTTTAGAGAAGCCCTTAGGAAAAGTGCAGAGGAATATTAAATGCTGGGATTTTCAAAGGAATAAATGGAATTAGGCATCTGACTCTCATTAAACTGGGTGCCTAATCCCCATAGACTCCACTAAAAATCCCAGTTTTCATCACTGAAAATCAGCATCAGCTTCATGTGGTGTGTTTCTATGGTTGGGTTTCTCCTTCTTCGCTTTGTCAATGACATCCGATATCCCTCACCCACACCTCACATTCAATACTGTCTGTATTTCTGGGTTCCACAGAACTTCTGGGCTGGAATGTAGAGTTTTCTTTTTATGCCACAGTCATGAATGGGAAATAGAACCTGAGAGCTTCTGCACCAAAACCACAGAGCCCTATCACCTGAACTCTGGGAGAACAACATAAAGGATGAGAAAGTAGTAGGCTTGGTTATATAATCAGCCACTGTGGACATCATGAATATTATTAGGCACCATGAAAAATGCACGCAAGGCTCTTTTACACACCTCTCGAGGACAAGCTTCTTCTGAGCCTTGCAGGCCTATGGCAGTTCAAATCCTAACCGGATGCTATTTTGGAAAGCACTGTGGGCTCGTCCCTGATACATTATTTCTCTGGGGCATCCAACATCCACATTCATGTCAAGAAAGGTTGCATTGCAAAGGTGACCTGCCAGCTAGACATTTCAAACATCACTCTAAACATGGTGCCAATGGCCTCATTTCTCAATATCTCATCCCAAACACGGGCTGCTGATTTGCTCCTGCATCACTGCTCCTGTAGGAAAGGTGGTTTTTGTGTAGGGTGACCAGATGTCCCAATTTTATAGGGACAGTCCCGATTTGGATGTATTTTTCTTATATAGGCTCCTATTACCCCCTGTCCCTCCCCCACCCCATCCCAATTTTTCACATTTGCTGTCTGGTCACCCTACTTTCATGTCCTATGGGACTCCCTCTCACCATCCACCATGGGGATGTTCTTTAAAGCAGTCCCACTGTTTTCATACCCTATGTTTCTTGCAGTCCATGTAACTATGTCTCTCTAAGGAGGGAATAAATCAAACATTTTTTGGGGGATCCTTTTAAGTATCAGTTCAAAGGCAAACAGGGAGAGAGAGGAAGGATGTTAAGAGGAAATCTGAGCAGCTATTTGGTTTCACATTAATTGTATTTATTTTGTATACATGAAACCCAGGGCTCTCCAGGTTCAAGCTTTAAAGCTCTGATTTATCATTTGCATTACGTGTCAATTCTATCCATGGCATTAGCATTCATTTTTGTCAGCAGGGAAGGATTCATTTTCTGCTACCTGCATTGCAACTCGTATAAGATGATAATTGTTACCTAGACACTTGTTAATAACTGTCTCCTGCCTCCTGGAAAAACCCTGTGAGAACTTGACAGGCCTCAGCTGACAATTCAGATCTGGATTCTAACCACCCTCTTTTCCCCGCTCCACCCTGGATCCTCTGGCAGTCAGCTATGGTCCCCTTTAGACTGCTTTCCAGGATACAAAGCACCCTGCAGCGCCCAGTGACTTCAACACCTTGTCACCTGTGACAATCATGGCAATCAGGCCCTGTGCACATTAGAGAAATTTGCGCCACTGTAAGCACACTGATGAAGCTACACCCTTAACATGGATGTGCTGTCCCAGGGTGAAGTGGGGTTGATACCAGTGCGGTATAATCCAATATGTTATTGGCTCAAACAGCACTAAGGTAAGCCTCAGTGCAGTGCCTCTGTTAGAGGCTTGTGCCAAAGCAGCTACATCGACGTCATGATACTGTTGCAAATTTCTTCAGTGCAGACAGGAACTAGGTGCCAAGTTCTGACACTCAGCCCTGGTCTACACTACGAGTTTAGGTCGAATTTAGCAGTGTTAGATTGATTTAACGCTGCACCTGTCCACACGACAAAGCCATTTTTGTCAACCTAAAGGGCTCTTAAAATCGATTTCTGTACTCCTCCCCAATGAGGGGATTAGCGCTGAAATCGACCTTGCTGGGTCGAATTTGGGGTAGTGTGGACACAATTCGACGGTATTGGCCTCCAGGAGCTATCCCAGAGTGCTCCATTGTGACCGCTCTGGACAGCACTCTCAACTCAGGTGCATTGGCCGGGCAGACAGGAAAAGTGCCGCAAACTTTTTAATTTAATTTCCGGTTTAGCCAGCGTGGCAAGCTCAGAGGTGATCATGCAGATCTCATCATCAGAGGTGACCATGGAGTTCCTGAATCACAAAAGAGCTCCAGCATGGACCAAACAGGAGGTACTGGATCTGATTGCTGTATGGGGAGACGAATCCATGCTATCAGAACTCCACTCCACCCCAGAGGACTGTCCAAGCAACAGAAAGCTGGCATTCAATAAGTTTTGAAGTGCAGTGTGGCCTTGTCCTTCCCTCCTCCACCATTCCACCTGGTGTTTCTCTTCTCTCCCACCCCTCCCGGGCTACCTTGGCAGTTATCCCCCCATTTGTGTGACAAATTAATAAAGAATGCATGAATTTGAAACAACAATGACTTTATTGCCTCTGCAAGCGGTGATCAAAGAGGGGAGGGAAGGGCGGTTGGCTTACAGGGAAGTAGAGTGAACCAAGGGGGTGGGTTTTCATCAAGGAGAAACAAGCAGAACTTTCATACCGTAGTCTGGCCAGTCATGAAACTGGTTTTCAAAGCTTCTCTGATGCGCAGTGAGCCCTGCTGCGCTCTTCTAACCACCTTGGTGTCTGGCTGCATGTAATCAGCGGCCAGACAATTTGCCTCAACCTCCCACCCTGCCATAAACGTCTCCCCCTTACTCTTACAGATATTGTGGAGCACACAGCAAGCAGTAATAACTATGGGAATATTGGTTTTGCTGAGGTCTAACCGAGTCAGTAAACTGCCCCAGTGCACTGTTAAACATCCAAATGCACATTCTACCACCATTCCGCATTTGCTCAGCCTATAGTTGAACTGCTCCTTACTGCTGTCCAGGCTTCATGAGCCATGGGAGCAAGGAGTAGGCTCGGGTAGGTGCGACTGCGTGGTGCTGCTGGCTGGGAGAGCAGCCTGAGGCAGAAGCCTCCTGCTCGCATGATATTCCAGGCAGGGCTGAATCTCCATGAGATGAAACTTGAAGAGAATGACCTGGAGTCACTCCCATTTATGTCCAGGCGCCCCTGACCAACCTCACCAAGATCTGCCAGGAGCACCCATGTCTGCCCAGGCACCCCTGACCCACCTTATTGAGGTCGGCCAGGAGCACCCAGGAGACGACAACGATGGCTAGCAGTTGTATCGCACTGTTTGCTGCTGCGAAGGCAAGGAGCTGCTGCTGCGTAGCAATGCATTACCACGTCTGCCAGCAGAACCCAGGAGACGTACAGTGACAGTGAGCTGAGTGGGCTCCAGGCTTGCCGTGATATGTCATCTGCACGGGTAACCCAGGAAAAAAGGCGAGAAATGATTGTTTGCCGTTACTTTCACGGAGGGAGAGATGGGGGGGACTTGATGACATGCACCCAAAATCACCCGCCACAATGTTTTCGCCTCATCAGGCATTGAGAGCTCAACCAGAATTCCAATGGCCAGTGAAGACTGCGGGAACTGTGGGATAGCTACCTACAGTGCAATGCTCTGAAAGTCGACGCTACCCTCAGTACTGTGGACGCACTCCGCCAACTTAATGCGCTTAGCGGGGACACACACAATCGACTGTATAAAATTGATTTCTAAAAAATCGACTTCTATAAAATCGATCTAATATCGTAGTATAGACATACCCTCAGGGAATGTTTACACTGCAATAAAAGACCCAGGGCATGGCTGCAACTGGTTCGGGTCAGTTAACTTGAGCTCATGGGTCTCAGGCTATGGAGCTAAAAATTCCAGTGTAAATATTTGGGCTTGGGTTAGAGCCACAAGGGGGCAGGGAGAGGGGGTCGGGGTGTCTTGGATCCCAGGCTCCAGCCTAAGCCCAAACATCTACATGCAATTTTTAGCTCCACGGCTGGAGCCTTGTGAGCCTATGTCAACTGATGTGTGCCCTGAGACTCCTTGCCAATAGGTTTTTATTACAGCATAGACGTTCCCTCTGCCTCCTGCTGAGCAATACCGCACTCCCTGCTCTAGTACCGCACTGCAGCAGAGGAAACAGGTACTACTCAATGTATATGGCAGAACATCTCTCTTGATTATGTGCCTAAGTATAGATTTAGGGCAGAATTTTTAAAGGCGTGTAATGGAGTTAGGTGCCCAACTGCAACTAAGGGGCAATAGGATTTGGGTGCCTAATTCCCTTGGACCATTTGAAAATCCCTGCTGTAAACAACTAACTTTTCCTAAAGGTGCTATATAGCAGAAGGGCCTTTTAACTTGCACTCATTTCCGTAAGTAGCCTTTAACATGAACTTATCCATGTGTCTCATTAACCAGCCACCATTCCAGCTACTTTGCTCTGGCCATTGAGTTCACTTTGTCTGTTCCTGGCTCTTATTATTTTGGGGAAAGGGAGTGGGAAGTCCAGACTCAACCATTTATATCTTGGTGGCAGAAAAAAAAAAAGCCAATCATAAAGCACAGCTTTAGCCAGAAGAATGTTTTTATTGCCACCATGAGTAATTCAAAACCTTTGTGGTGGTTTCAAGTCAAACATTCCAGTGGTTGAGTCATGCTGTTGACTGGATTTAAAGACAGGCTGGAGAGTTTTATGACCATTAATAAACGTAACTTACATGCTAACATAATAAAAGTAAACGCATCCCACAAGTTGGTCACCTATGGTATTGATTACCTACTCTCACTCCTCCCACCATGTATATCACTGCTCAACTGATTAAGTGCATTATGGAATAAAGGGGACTTTTTTAAACCTTCCTCTGATGCATCAAGCATTGGCTGGTGCAACAGGTAGGCTAGTGGGCTCTATGGGCTGGTTTAGATATGCAAATCCTATAGTCCAGATTCAGATCTGATATAAGAGGCCAAAACTCCACTGGACCAGATATTCCTTTATTTAAGCTGCTTAACACCATAACATGATATGTAAAAGAACCTTAAACTACACAAGAAGCAATGTAAGAGGAACTCTGCAGGAACAGATTAGGTTCCTGTGGGGTGGAGGCCTTGGGGTAGGGCCAGTAAGAGAACTTCAGTGGAGCATGACTTGGCTAGAGGGCTGACTGACCTATAATTACCTCAGTCATCCCATTTACCCTTTTTAAAATAATGGCACAACTTAGCTTTCTTCCAGTCCTCTAGATCTTCACTCACTTTCCAAGACATATTTTTTAAAAAAATGAATCAGCATTAGTAGGCAAGAAAGCTCCTTGGCCAACTCTTCTTGAACTCTTGAATGAATGTTATCTGGACCCACTGATTTAAAGATGTCTGACTTTAATAGCTGCTGTTTAACATCACCCTTGGTTGCTATTGGACTGGCAGGTATTTAATCATCATCATCTGAGATGAATACATTATCTGGCTTTTTTCCATATACAAACCAGAAATATTTATTGAACATGGCTGCCTTTTCTGCATTTTTATTGACAATTCTACCATTTCCGTCTAGTAATGGACCAATACTATGATTACGATTCCTTTTCTTCCTGATATACTCAAAATATTTTTTTTAACTCTGCTGGCCATAAACTTCTCCTTGTATCTTTTAGCTTTGTCAATTTGATAATTTATATTAAATGCATTAACTTCCTTTTTTTTCCCATTTGTTATATGTATATTTTTATTGCTGTTTTCACTTTTCCTCTAAGCCAAGCCTGGTTTATTAATCTGGGTATCTTCCCTTCTCAGTTATGGCAGTTTGGATATTGAGTAAAACATTCTCAAACAGTTCCCAGTTATCATTCACGATTTTCTATTTAAATTCCTTCTTTCAGCCGATTTGCTCATAATTATTTTCTGACCGCAAATATGGCAATTAGTTAGACCCTGAGCATGTGGGTGAGACCCAGCAGTCAGACACCTGGGAAAAAATTCTTTGTAGTAGCTTAGAGTCCTCTCTATCTAGTGTCCCATCACCAGCTGGTGGAGAGATTTGCTCTAGTAGTCATGGATGGGCCATAGGCCATTGTAGGCGACCTCATCACAGCAGCTCCTCCATAAACTTACCAAGCTCAGTCGTGAATCAAGTTAGGTTTTTTAGCTCCACTAACTCCCCTTGGAAGAATGTTCCAGAACAATGACAGCAGCAGAGACAGAACAGAAATCTTTTTCTTCCTAAAGCACAGGCCTCTAAAGGAGAACCTTCATTCACCTCTAGGGTTAACGAAGGCCACTTAACACATTTTCAAACAGCATTGCCCTGGCTATATTGTAAGCAAAAAGTCAAGCCCACAGTAAGAAATCCTTCTTCTCATGGGATTTTCCACTTCCATTCTGCAGATTCAGAAGCGGAGAAAACATCCAGATCTGAGGTACTCAGTTGAATGAAACCTTCAGATTTCAGAGCTACTCCGTTATTTCTAGATATTACCTACCACACCACAGAAATTCCCTACCAAATCAATTAATCAAACTGGGTTTTGCTGCACGGAAACTGAAGCAATAGAAACATATCTACACTCCTGCCAATGACTGGACACACCACCATGTAAACTTAATTATTATGTATCACAAATAACGACATACCATGGTTATTGCAATCAATGACCATCAGTTCAAAACATATGCAATTGTAATGGCTGGTAAACTACATTTCATGATGCAAATTCCAAGAACTGGAGTGCTATGCGATCATAGATTCCTTTTCCTTTGACTAAAAACTCATTTTGCATGTCTCATACATCTGGCCACATCCTCAGCTGGAATAGATCAGTTTAGCTCAACTGAGTGGAGTTATGGCTTTAAAATAAAATTAAAGGATAAAAATTCACCATGTTGTCTAAGAAGGAAACTTTTAAGGCAGAAATGCAATTCAAGGAAAGCCAGACATTAAAAAAAAGCCCTAAGAAAAGGGAGAAAAGCATTTTGTGTTTGTATGCACACAGGCATTAAAAAACAGTTCTACACATTTTTAACTACAAAAGATTTCACTGGACAACATGAGCTAGCAAGCGCTCTAAAGGGGAAAAGCAATTCACAGATTCTTCAGAATGCATCTCCAATAGCTGGGTTGTTAAGACATTCAAAACTGCTGATGTGCACTGTCAGGCTGCTGTCACCAAACCTTTCATCCTGGGCCTGTCAGACTTGAAGGAAAACTAAGGGGCTAACAGTGCTGCAGCGAAGGGATTTTCATTCTCCATTCCCCTCCTCTACCATGCCTTTAAAGTTGGAATAAAGTTGAGAGGCTGTTCCTTCCAGGCCCTGCGAAAAAAAGATGTAAACCCCACCCCAGAATAGCAGCCTACCCCTGCCAAATCCCAGGTTGGAAGCACCCTAGGAATATTTGATCAGAGACAGGGATGACAGATAACTACTGCTCATTGGTTGTGGGCATTACATTCTCATACACTTTTTGCATTCATACTTCCCTTGCGCGGGGCGGAGACCCAGTGAGTTACACAGGAAGCAGCAGAGGAAAGCAGTTTTGCAGCCCTGCCTTTTGTTTTTAGGCACTGCTGGTCACACTCCAGCTTTGGGCTGCCCTGGCTGGTTCAGAAAGGCAGAGGTTGCCTTTCCTATATTAGGTTGGAGGTTTGGAGTAGGGGATTAGGAGCTAACATTTGGGTTCCATTCCTGTCTCTGCCAATGACTTGCCATAGGACCTTTAGAAAGTCTCTTGGCTTCAGTTCAGATACCTGCAAAAGGGATGGTAATCCTTGTCTCTCCACAGTGCTATGGAGCTGCATGGATTAATGCTTTGAGATCCTCACATGAGAAGCATTAGATGCTGTTATCACAATTTCAGAACAACTGCTCCTGCCTCCACTTCCTCCGTTGCCCACTCCAGCAATATCCAGTAAGGCCTCAGATCCTAGCCATCCCCTGTCTCTGGGCTGGGACCCTTGTCCCACTCCCTTCTGACCAAGGGCTTTAAGGCTGCACAGTTCCCTGCCTTACAAGTGTCATTCTCAGTAAGCCAGTCTGCCTGATGGCCAGCACTTGTGCTTTTCTCTCTCTGAGGGCTATGACTAGTGCATTGCCAGCTATTACAAGTTACCACACCGCCCTCTCTAAGCAAGCACATTTGTTCTGAAGGTGAAATAATTACAGAGAAAACATATTTAAAAACCCAATAAAAGTTCCTAAACTCATGCTAAAAGCTTACCAGAGGTCATCCATCAGTCTTATGGGGCTCTAGAAGACCAAAATCTTTCCAATTCTTCCACAGGGATTGGAGACCCCTTGGACAGCAGGTCCTGTTCATTTGCTGGATCAGAAAGAAGGCCCCAAGTCAGTTTAAATGTAGCCTTTTTAGGCCAAAAGCCCTTTCTTTGTCTGTTGGTCTCTGGAAAACCCAATCTGAACCAGTCTATGCAAGCCGCTGCATGGGGTGGTACCCCTCGAAAGGCATTTACATCCTAAGCGATTCACCTTAATCACTCTCCAGAGTTTTTCATTCATTGAGGAGTTGTGGTAACCCTCCCTCCAGGAGTTACATGTAGGGATCGGTCCTGGCTGGCAAACCACCAGAAACCGCCCCCTGCAAAACCCCCTTTTGCCACAGAATGCTGATTCGCCTCAGAATGCTGACTCCATATTATCACAAGATTAGGAAAGTATAGCACGCTCTGCCCACATGCAGCGGGTGGGGGGAAAGGGGGAAGAAAGAGTCCTCCACCAATGCGAAACAAGTAAACAAGGCTGTAAGCTATGCATGACGCTGTAACTGAAAGAATAAAAAGGTTGCCACGCCTCACGGCGGGGCGCTTTCCTGAACACACAAGCTGTCTGCGTCTAGTTCCTTCCCGCAGTTACATACAATCCTTGGCCCATGGTGACACAAACATAATACAATATGGCCCTCAAAGATATTGCATGGGATTGCAATTGTTGTCAGAGCTGTAAGTGCAAAAAATTATATTAAGGCATTCCATGAGGGCAGATCTCCTTAATCCCGTTATTAAATATCTAACAAGATGAAAGCCCTTTTGAACGAAATTCTCCTAGTATGTAGTTCTCTCTCTAACCCAGTCTCCTATGAAACAACTTCTGACTGTGGAATGGCGGGGGTGGGGAGAAGAGGCTACAACTATATAGTGTTATGTTGAAGGAGCATGGCCCTGACAACCTGTTCTCAATAAAACAAGACAACAGACAGGGACCAGTTTCTACTGGGTCTTTCAGTTTCTTTGGGTCTGGTGAGTAATCTCTGTTCTGTATCACAAACACAAGAACGTAGAGTGGATTGATCAGACTTCTGACATGCAGAAATATACTAGGCTCTCACCTGTTGCTCACAGAAGGTGCTAATCTGCTCCACGTTTTTGACAATCCCACCATTACTACAAAATGCCTGACAAGAAAGGCTAGCAAAGGCGCAGAGCTCCATTCACCATTGCCCTGCACATCGTGTAACTGTTTATGCCCATGCAAAGGGGATTTGTAATACTGAAACCGAATGGTATTATTTTACCCACTTTGCACAGGTGTAAAAGACTAGATAATACGCAGAAAAATGGTGAACTAGGACCCTGGGTTGTAATAAGATATTTTTCTTAGTATACTATTTAGCCACTAGTAGATGTGTCTCTGCAGGCTGTATAGTTCCAAATAGGGCATGTTCCATGGTAAACAATGGAAACAAAGCTGGAACTTGAGCTGTGTGGAAATCTGCTTACTTATGCATAGTTTGTATCTGTTTCTTTAATTAATACCCCCTGTTTAAGATGGATCACAATTCCATATATCATGATATAGTCTAGAGCAATTTTCTAGCATGTAGCATCTAAAATGGGCATGAGAACAGTGATCACATACCAACATACTATCCCCAAATTCTTCTCCAACTGCTGAATTTCAGCTCTATCTACTCTCCCAGTGCCTACTCCAAAAGAGAGTCCCTGTTTCTGCTCAGTTACCATTTTTGAAGCTCAAATGCATCCCAAGAACCTTTGCAACAAATATTTCCCAAAGCTCTTCCTTTAAATTGTCAGTGTTGCTAATGTAAGTGGATTTGCAGCACAGGCTTGTAATCTAATAGTTCCTGTTGCAGACATCTGCAACTGTTTTTGTTTTTAAATGACTGTGACACCTTAACTAAAGATAACAAAAAAGAAATCGTGATTTTTTGGAGGAGGAAATGACAGAGAAAGGAGCTGACAAAGATCTGAAATATAGGATTGTTGTTCCAGTGAAGAAATGATGCTGCTTTATATATCATCATCTTGTTGAACCCAATGTTTCCTTTTGAAATAAATAGGTGTATTGAATTAGACTAGAACTGAGTTTAATTTAGTTACACCAAAAGCAAATAGAATGACAACATCTGCATTGTGAAACCTCTCAGGAGTCAAGCTTTTGGGGTCTATCTAAAACTGGTTCCAAGGCCATCCTTGGAAGCTACTTAAGGCTGGGAGCTCCAGTACTTCTATTATACATTGACCCGGCTCCCTTGTTTCTTTTACACTAGACAACAGTGGGAGTTACTTGGTTCAAATCACTTTTAAAAAATCTGGCCAGTCCATGCAGGTGCCTAAACAGGAACTGAGCACTTCTGAAAAACCTGGTGTTAGAGCAGATTAAAAATTATCTAGTTAAATCATTGGAAAATGCTAATTTGTCAAAATCTAACCATGCTGCAGGACCATGTCCATATTGATGACATTTCAATTTTAAAAAGTTGAAATGAATCATTTCAATAAGATAGAAACACTTTATTTCAACCTTGTCAGAATGGAACATTTTAACATTTATTTTCAATTTTCTTTATTTTCTATCACTCTATAATATGAAAATAAAACATAAAAGAATGAAAAAATTAGATCAAAATAGAAAAGTAAAATCAAAATTGAAATGCAATGTTTAGATTCACCAAAAAACATTTTAAAAGACATTTCAGAACTGTTTTTTTATCCGAATCAGAAGGGAAAAAATAATTTACAATGTCAGAGTTTCTCATGGATGAGACATTTCAAACTTTGATTAGTGTCAAACTGGTATGAGGTGTCTAAACTTGGGCAGGATTAGGACCCATAATGTCACTGTCAGGTCAGCATTTCAGTAGAAGGCAGAAACATAACAGCATATGACGTTCATGAGAAACTTGCAGTTCATCATGTCCAAAGAGGAAATTAATACATCTCTTTCCCTTTGATATGTTGCATGGGCCATTTATTAAGATAACATTATTCCATAGGGAGCACTGTTGGCCTACAGGGGTATACTAGAAAAAAGTAACCTCATGCCCAAGACAGAAAAGAAAGTGTGCACTCTCAATAGCAGGTGTCTTCAGTGATGGAACTTAGCTGCTAGACCTTGGAGAGTGGAGATGGTCACTCCAATCTGGCTGACCTCCCATCTTAGGAGGGACTGGTGTGGTAACTTCCTTGAAGTGGTAGACTTCAGCCACAGCATAGTTGGGTTTGGTTGCTAGGAGTATGATCGACTAACTTAATTGTTTTGAAGAAGCCTGCATGCGTGGCACATCAAAATGTGTGCGTGGATGGGTATAAGAGACAGAGACTAAGTTTGAGTGCTTATGTGATATTGTGTGTGCACATCTGTGCTTACCTGTTAGGTGTGTGTGTGAGAAAGATTTCTGGACTCATACTTAGTTGTGCATCATATGCCATTGCACCAGAGACCTGGGTCTTCATGGCTGTGTTGTAGGTGATGCCCAATATGGACCAGGTTTTCATTAAGAGTTCAGCGCAGTCAGGGCTGGCACTAGGCACCAGCTCTCCAAGCAGGTGCTTCAGGCAGGACTTTTCAAGGGGCGGTACTCCTTTGGTGGGGGGGGGGGGAGTTTGCTTCAGTGGTGGCACTCAATTTTTTGTTTTTTTGGTTTTTTTTGCTTGGGGTGGCAAAAAACCTGGAGCCAGCCCTGGGCACAGTTGGTGTGCATTAGGTGCAGGGCTCTTCTGAAAATTTGGCTCCAATGGTGAGAACAGATTTCTCAGGATTTTCCCCTCACTTTCTCTCTGTTTTATTTTTCTACCTTTTCCAGCACATAAAAGGGCTATTTGTTTGCTGTCCTGTGTGAAACTGGCTGGTGACATCAGTCTAGGTCCTAGAGGATGTGTGTCCACATCATAAAAACCATTGCATCAATCGACATTGAAGTGGCCGTCTCAACAGAAAGGCCAAGGATGAATTGGGCAAGGAGATTGTTCTAATTCATACAGCCAGGTTCAAGATCGACAGCTTTTTTGGAGTGAGGATTGCTGGGACACTTACACAGAGACTCCTGCTCCTGCTGTACCTGTTCTGTGATTAAGCAGAGGATTTTATTGTGCACGGGTGTCAATCTAGGACTTTTCAATGGCACTAAATCTGTGTGTGTATTTGGGGAGGAGGGGGATGGAGGGGAACGTAGTACAGAAAATATTATCAAGTGGAAATGAGCAAAAGCAAAACCAGCTAAGTCAATTTGAAAACTCAGTTCACGTTTCAGGGGTTAGAAATACTCCCAGAATCAGGTTAAGCGAAGCCCTGCTGAGGCAGTTATTGATTTCTTAATGAGCCTAAAAAGAAAAGCACTGAAGGGAAAAAGAGAACAAATTCCAAACAGAAATGGTCATGCAGTTTCCTTGGGTAAGCAAAGGAGAAGTCCGAAAACCTCTGGGAGGCTGAGGGCTGTGTTAGCAGGGAGAACCGAGCAGACACATGGTTGTGTAAGGCAAGGTAAGTAGTTAGTAAATGGCACACTCTTTTTGGAGGAGGAAGGTTTAAAAAACAAACAAACAAGCCCAACCTGGAGAACCTGCTCCTTTCCGCAGAAATCCCTGAAATGTTGTCTCAAAGCGCTTGGAGAGGATACACAGTACCTCCAGCCTGCTATTTCACAGCACAAGTTATTTTTCTATTTCATTATTTGCATTGCGGTAACACCAAGAGGCCCCAGGGGAGATCAGAGCCCCCTTTGTATTAGGTGTACATACACATAATCCAAGGCTATTTTTTTAAAGGAACCGATAGTTAGGTACCCAAATCCTATTGAATATCAGTGGGACTTGGGTGCCTAACTCCCTTAGGTTCTGTTGAAATAGAGAAAAGCTAAATAGATGAGGCAAAGAAAAGAAGCATCGTTATCCACATTTTAGAAGATTTTAACCCAGCTCTCCTGTGTGCCCGTGCAGTGACACAATCACTAGACTGGCCTACCTATATGCAGCTTGGTTTCTAATCTGAAAACATGCAGCCTTTCTCCCTTTGCTTCTATTTACATTAGATCTGCAGAAAAGGCAGGCTGATGTAATGTTAGCAGTATAGCTACACAGGCAGCCCTTTCTACCATACATCAAGTTTATATCCACCAACCCCCTTCCCCCTAACATATTCCCCACCCCATCCCAAAGAAACTGGTACAGCTTATACCGATTCTCTGAGGAAAATAAGCTATCTCAGCAAAATCACTTGTATGCCGCTATAACTGTGTCTACACTAGGACTTATGCCGGCATAGAAATGTCACCAGAAAATCACGCCCATAGCCAACATTACTACTGTACAGGCAAAAGTTACTAATGTAGACCTGGCTTTAGTCCTGTAAACCATTCTAATACACAGGCTGTATGCGTTTTAGTGTTAGTCTTAATTATGTATATTACGGTAGCACCTAGAGGCCACAACTAGAGAGAGAATATCCCTGTCCCAAAGAGCTTACAATCTACATCATATGAAAAAATAACAGTACATGTGACACTTCAATTGCACCTTTCGCTAGAGAATCTCAAAGCACATGGCAGACATTATCTAAGTCATGCTCATATTCACCCTGTGGGACAGAAACTATTATCCCCTTTGTACAGCTGGGCAAGCTGAGGAACAGAGGTTAAGGGCTTGTCTATATTAGAAAAAGTTGTACCATTTTAATTATTTAATGATTATAGTTAAAACAGTACAATTCACCCTAATGTGGACACAATTGAACCAGTATAACGGCTCCTTTATACCTGTATATTTAGTTCCAGATGGGAAATAAGCTATACTGGTATAAGGCACCGTTATACCAGGTTACCTGCATCCACACGAGGGGGGTTGTGCTGATATCACTATTTCAGAAAAAAAAAATCACACCCCTAACAAAAATCATTGTCCCAGTAAAACATTTAAGTTTAGACCAGGTTGACATGACATGCCAAAGGTTGCACAATGAAGCCTTATCTACACTGCGAACTTCTGCAAGGAGTGTGAAAAGTTGTGATTCTGACTGATGCAGCCGTGCTGGCCAAAAGCCCTGTTGCAGACACAATTATACCAGCAAAACTGTGAAAATGTGTAGTTTTGCTAGGATGCCCTGGGTCCATACTAGGAGTGCTTTCTAGAATTTTACAGCTATACCAGCAAAGAAGAATCCCTAGTATAGACGTGGCCTGAGCTGGTGATACCACGTGAAAAGGATGTTAGAGGACTGACTGGCACTCACCGATTCTTATTACCAGATGCTAAATAAGATTGTATTGTATTGCCGCATAAAGGCACATATTCAATAGCAGGCAGGCAAACACAATTAAATTCCCAGACAAAATGAGCTGGCATTAAGGTTTTAAATAGAAATCAATAACTTAAGAGAGGGAAAAAATACAGCTATAACATTGTGGGTATGATTCATTACTGTCACCTTGGTCTCAGGCCAGCATAACCCAACTAAAATCAGTGCAGGGTAAAAATGGAGTAATGTAGAGGTGAACCAGATCCTGTAGTTTTCTGAAGAAAAAAGAGTCAGATTCTCAGCTGGTGTAAATCAGCAATGCTCCACTGAAGTCACTGAAGCCAATTTAGATCAGCTGAGGATCTGGTTCCAAAACATCTGCAGCATCTACAAAAGGAATCATGGTTCTTTTATGACCACAACACAGCAGGCAGAGATTTCCCAGGGCCAGATCTTCAGCTTGTGTAAATCATAATGTCACTATCTTCATGGAAGCTATGCTGATTCACACTAGCTGGCCTTCCATTCTTAAGGTTTGATCTGAAAAATCCATTGAGTAAATAAAATGCAGGAAACTCAACAAACTACCTTCAAGATGAAGGTGCTGAATGGTGCCTTTACAGCCGAGATCGGAGTCTGATATCTAGGCCACTCAACCCTCTCCCACCTGCTGAACCAAAAAGCCCCATTGCAACACTAATCATGTCTCTGTTTCTCCCTGGGTTTGGCAAATTATTCTGCCAGACTTCTACCTTCTACCAAATTCCACCCTTCCTTCTCAGTTTATGGACCCCAAGGGTATGTATATACTGCAGAAAGAGACAGGTTCTTAATGTGGCATTAGCAAAATTGGGTTAAAATAGCAAAGAAGTTACGTCAACCCACCTTTAACTCAAATTAGCAGTTCAAGTTCAAGCCTCTGGAGTAACCTGGGGTTGAACTTGAGTTGCTAACCTGAGTTAAAAGCCAAGTTGCTGTGTCTTCGTTGTTATTTTAACTTGAGCTAGGTCATACATGTTAGTTAACCCAAATTAAGAACACGCCTTTAATTTGCAGTGTAGACGTATCCGGAGATTTCCTTCTCCCCAATCCTGAGCTCCGTGGAAACCAGCACTGCTCAGGTCTTGTATGATTATTTAAGTTCTATTAGAGTAACATCCAGAGTTCCTGTTCAGGGTGGGGCCTCATTGTGTTAGGTGCTGTAAAAAACAGAGGTGAACATGGGTCTGCTCTGAAGAGCTTAAAGTATTATTCATCTATTATATATCAACCATACATCTACTTGACACTATAGAGGCCAATAAAACACAAGGGACCAACGTTGAGGAGTGATCACCAATGCTGCCAACTCTGATTTTTCAGAGCTTTTTTCTCGGAGCCCTAGATCCTAGAGTCATGTGAGCATAGGAGAATTTTAGCTTCCATTTTAAGAAAATGTAAGGTTTTCTAGAGCTAGTTGAATTTTCCACTGAATTCTTCCACAAAACATATTTGTTTCTTTTCAAAATTTTTGTTTTCAGAAAGCTTTCTAAACATCAAACCAAACCAAATACCTTTTTTTTTAGTGGGGAGGGGTGGGTGGGAGCAGGGGTGGCTCCAGGTACCAGCGCTCCAAGTGCGTGCCTGGGGCAGCAAGCCACTGGGGGCGCTCTGCCGGTCACCGCTAGGGCGGCAGGCAGGTTGCCTCGGCTGCTTGCCTGCAGAGGGTCCGCTGGTCCTGTGGCTTCAGCAGACCTCCCACAGGGACGTCTGCGGGAGGTCCACTGAAGCCGCGGGACCAGCGGACCCTTCGTGCTTGGTGTGGCAAAATGTCTAGAGCCGCCCCGGGTAGGAGTAATACTACCAATTTTTTTCATTTCAAAATTATTGTAAAATTCTCACCTATTATCATTTTTTTTACTCCCTTTCTTTTCCATTGGACCCTGAAACCTCATAACCATAAAACCAATAAAAAGAACCCAACATTTATTTTTTTTTAATTGTGATTTTTTTTTTAAAGACAAAAAACAAATGAGTGGCCTGATTCATGATTTTTGAAAGCTTGGAGCCGACAATACTAATGCACTCTGTAATTAATCAAAACATGACGACAAACACTGTGGGAAGAGAGAACAAGAGTAAATACATGTGGTGGCTTAGTATGGCATAGACTAAGAAGAATTCGATTTTATATCGGTAAATGTCGATAAATGTTAATTTCATGGTACACACAAACCGACAAAAATATTTCCATTGATAATCACTGACATTTATAGTCGGGTAAAGAAAGAAAAGGGCTGTCTGAGAACTTAGAGTTTGATTTAGGGATATTTACTCGGTATATTCTGACATGTGACATTGACTATTTGCGCTTTAACGGTCATCAACCTCTAACTTTTTAAATCTCAACATCTAGTCTCATTAAATAATTGGCTGACAACCCCTTCTTCACTTCTCACAACTGTGAACATTTAAACTGATAAAAATTGGAGGGAAAAAAGCTTAAAAATAAATACTGATGTTATCAGTCAAAATTACACATATACAATATATTTCTGCCAAGCCTCGTTATGAATGCACCTCGAGATGTGGCTTGTTCTCCAAGTAACCCTGTTCTAACTTGGAGCTGTCAGAGCAATGTCAGGCTACTCAGTAGCAAATGGGGCTTCATTCCAGGGAAAGTGTTGAATGTTCTTTCCCTTCCTGAACTGGGCCAAGATCCAGCAGGGAAAGCCCTAAGAACAGCCATGCTCTGGAGAAAACTTTACTCTTTTGGTTTGTTGCTATTTAAAATAATAAAGTAAACCACAGAAATGGGGTAAGTGTGAACCAGACACTCACTGGGCAGAGTTAGCCCAGGCTCTTACTCAGATGTGTCTCTAACTCCCCTCCCATCTACATACAAAACCCTCTGACCTGAGTTTAGTGGTGCATTTAACCCAGGTTAGCTGGGCTTTTCTGTGGCTGTAGGCTAAAACCAGAGTGAGGTTTACACTTGAGCTGGCAACTCATCATCTTTGCAGTGAGGACTCAGGTTAAATCACTCAAATGCGGATGGGCCTCCAATATCTTCCCAAAATTCCCCAAATCCCCCATGTACCCATAAGGACAAACAAGTTTTCCCACAATTAACTGGGAAAGAATCATACAGCAGTTCAGCACAACCAGCCAGGTCCGGAGAAGTCCTAGTGACATACACGAGGGAAGTGCGGTAACAGTGAGGACATGGTTAACTCAGGTAGGGATTTGCATGTGACTGATTGCACCCAGGCGAGCCCAAGCCTGGGGTTGAGACTCAGATGCTGATCATGTAAGTTAATTCTGCAGTGAAGACATATTGAGAGCGGGTGTGTGTGTGTGTCTATTTTACACTACAGACCTATATTGATAGAACTATGTAGCTCAGGGGTGTGAAAAAGCCACCTCCCCAAGCGACCTAACCCCCAGTGTAGACAGCGCTATGTCAATGGGAGAGCTTCTCCCACCAACATAGCTACTGCCTCTCAGGGAGGTGGATTAACTATGCTGAAGGGAGCACTTGCTCTCTCTCTCTCATTGCTGTGGATTGTCTTCATTCAAACGCAGCATCGGTGCAGCTGCGCTGTTGCAGTGTTTGAAGTGTAGACCTGCCCTGAGTGTGTTAATAAAAGAGTGGGACTATCACCTGCTAACATAGCCCAACCAAAGTCAGCAAGTGGCTGGAGGGAACTGCAGATGTAGGGAGAGTCTGGCTCTTGTGGTCAGTTTTGCAGGCCCAATAGAATTCAACTGGTACCTACATCGGGACCCTCCTGAACATCACCTTGTACTTATATGAATCCAAGGGCCATTTTCATGTCAGCCAGCCTTTTGTAAGTTGCAAAGGTTCTCCAAGTTGTAGAAGGTTAAGTCCTATTTGTTTGGATTAATTAAAAAAACCAACAGCCCACCATTCAGAGAGACATTGCTGCAGGAAGAAGATGGGATCAGACTTTCACAGGACATCTGCACTTTCAACCTGTAAACTTCTTGCCTGGGAAGATCTGACATTTATAAAGGCTAAAAAACAATTAGCATGGAGAGGAAAGCAAGAGAGAAAACTCGGTGAAATCTTTAAAGACAGTCATTGGTGCCCCTTCCCCCACACCCCCAAAAAAGTGGTAGTGAGGGAAAGGAAGGAGAAAGAGTCTATTTCTTTAAGTAGCAGCATTTCCCCCCCCAAATCTCCAGAGAAATAAGAATGTAAAGGAGAGAAAAAAGGACTCTTTCATCCCAGTAGGGATTCTGATCTTTGCTGGAACATCAGCTCAGTCAGTATGATGTGGGCCTGGAACTTCTCAGGCATTTAGAAAAGAAAGCATTAAAATGGGAGGGGGGTGGGATAAGGGACAGTCACTTAAGGTTTAAAATGCAAATTCCTTAATTTTCTTTTAGGTGGATGGGTCAAGGTTTGTCTGTTCCTTCCTCTTCCCTCCCCTCCCCTCCCAGTTTTTGTTTAGGAAGGGACTGTAGATGAGACAAGGTCTTTGTGTGGGCCATTCAGCTGAGTGAAAGGGCTGAGGACTCCCAGTGGAGGGAACAAACTTTTGGGGGTCAGTGCGGTCAGCTTAGAATAAATGTGGTGTATTGTTTGTATTAAGGACATGATCTCAGCGGGGAGCCCCTGAGCCACTGCACAAGCCATGAAGAACTATTTATTCAACACTGAAATACCTAAGGACTCTGCTCACAGGGAAAATATAAACTGCTGCTGAAAATAAGCCCATCGATCGCTATTGGGAATAATTGCTGGGGGCACAAAATCTTCATTTGTTGTTAATATCCTATCTAAGTAAATGCTTGTGCACAACCAAGAACCAGCCAACACATGGCTTCCAAAGACTAATCAAAATTAAACTCAGCAGAAAAGAGAAGCTGCTTTTTTTGCTGTTCTCCAAAGAGGGACAGTTCAGGTCATTAAAGGCCTAAGATAGAAACAGTTTCTATTAACAGTGTTTGAAAACAGGCTTTTGTTTCCATGGAAGTAGCACAGGCCTTTCTTGGTTTGCCACCACTACACAAGTCACACAAGGCCCCAGGGCAGGGGAGGGAGGAGAAAAAAAGGGGGAGGACATGGGTGAGAATGGAATGCAGCTTTGGCATCTGAAGGCTGGAGACGGGCAAACATGAAATCAAACTGGAAAAGCGACACAAAAGGAGGTGCAGGGGAATGACGGATAAATCTTTAGTGGTGTCCCCACGGCTATGTACACCAATAGGGCCCTCAAAGGAGGCAGGTGAGAGCAGGGAAGGAATAATTCCCAAAGTTGCAAAAAACAAGATCATCA
The DNA here is from genome assembly GCF_007399415.2 of Gopherus evgoodei. Classification (NCBI taxonomy): domain Eukaryota; kingdom Metazoa; phylum Chordata; order Testudines; family Testudinidae; genus Gopherus; species Gopherus evgoodei. The sequence continues at coordinate 8,215,407 of NC_044336.1, read as the reverse complement.
ACAAGGGACTTTTCAGGAGAACTTGGCTGCAAAATGATCTCTCTTCTGCTCACTAATGCATTCAGAGAACCGTGCATTCCTTTAGAATGTAGCACTTTTTATACAGTTCCTGGGTTCTGCACATAGGCGTGGCAACTCGACTGTTTGTAGCTTCATCCAAGGAAGCTGCTTGCCCTGGGATATTTTAGTCCCACACCTTCCCAAGCAGCAGGCTGGCAAACAGGTAGCTTTGGCACTGTTTGAACTGCAACGCAAAATGTGCACTTGATCAGGATGAACACCCACTGAGGTAGCCGCATTCCAGCCAGCCCCATCCTGGTCAGGACCGGCGCTAGGGGTTTGAGCGCCCTAGGCGGACGGGAATTTCGTCGCCCCGCGCACTGGTCCGTGGCTCCGGTGGAGCTGCCGCAGTGGTGCCTGCAGAGGGTCCGGTGCTCTGCGGCTCCGGTGGAGCTGCCGCAGTCGTGCCTGCGGGAGGTCCACCGGAGCCACATGAACAGCCGACCATCCGCAGGCATGACTGCGGCAGCTCCACCGGAGCCGCGGACCAGTGGACCCTCCACAGGCACCACTGCGGCAGCTCCTCCGGAGCTGCCTGCCGCCCCCTCCAGCAAAACGGCGCCCACCATTTATTCTGGCACCCTAGGCGATTGCCTAGGCTGCCTAAATGGTAGCACCAGCCCTGATCCTGGTGCATGGGGCAGGGAAATGGATAATCTGACCCAGTCGCCCAGTGCCATCCAAAAGCAAAGGGGTGAGCAATTAAGATAGCCAAAGGAATTGCGTCAAAAGGAACCCCGCTGAGGTTGCATGGTGCATTGTGTTGTCAGCCTCCATCACGAAGCATGAAGGGAGAACATGCAGGGAAATGAAGAGAGGAAGGAAATGGGAGAGAAGTGAGACCTAGATAGGAGGTTTCCTATTCTTAGTGTGCAATTTCTGCCAGTCCCCCCTAAATCAGGCAGGTGGCACGTGGTGTTGACATGTTCTGGAGACAGATCACACCAAGAACACAGCTGTGCACACTGGGAACACAGGTGTCTCAGGAAATAAGGAGTGAGCCAGAGCCCACGGAAGTCTCATCTTTCCTTTGTTGTGCCCTCAGACACGGTGGGCCTCATTCTCCTCTCACTTGCACTATTCCTCTATCGATTTCAGTGGAATTACTCCTGTTTTCCCTGTTGTGTAAATGAGAGGAGATGGTCTGTGTGTTTAATTACTCCTGGAAAGAAAGATAATAACAATAGCTAAATTCATCTTCCCTAACAACCTCATTATTGGAGATGGGCTAATTAGTAAGCAACTCAAGTAAAGAGCTCAGTTCTTTAGGAAAAGTTCTGGAATAAATGGAGGCCAATGTCTACCAGCACTACTGAATATAGCAGCCTTTGGGGTCAGTCTTGGGCTCTGGTTCAGATTGCCTTATCCGGGGAGGCAGTGTGTCTTAGAACAACCTTGGGGCTGCTCTAAGTTAGACATGGCTCCATTTTGGCCTCTGGTCAGCCCAGGACTGAGGGACTGGATTACTGCTTTACAGCCAGCCACTTTCCCTGTCCACTCATCTCAGATACACTGAGTTTACCCTCAGCACAACTGATGACTGACCCCAGTGGGCACTGAAGTCCTTTCCAGCCACCAGGCAGAGAAAAAGACATGCATCCAGCAAATCACTGAAAACAAAGCTTTCCCCATACTGGGATGGACTGGAGCTGTTTGCATGCTTGCAGCATCCCATAGGAGGGTACACAGTATGCTCTCCAGTGCAGCCAACCAGCTGGGGGGGCCAGTGGCCAAGGATGGAGGCCTCCATCCCTGCTTCCTCTCTGCCCCTTTGGGGCATCTTGAAGCCCAGATGACACTGGAAGGGAGGAATCCCTGGGCTTTGGGGAGCACAGGAATTGTGATGGTGCCTGCTTGCTGTGCATGGGATAATGAGGAGACTTCTGATGCCGCATACTACCCTTGAGCAGCTGCAGAGAAACTAGGCAAAATCTGATCCTTTATGCAGAGCCTTGCATCTTACACATACTACTGTAACAACAAGAGCTGTTTACAAAATGTTCAGTGCAGTAGTTTTCCTTTGGAAAATGCAGCTTGGTCGAACTATATGTGGCAAATTCATTGAACTGATGGGAAAGAAAATAAAAAACACGTAGCAGAAGAATTACGGCACACCAAATATTTCTCTGTAATTGCTGATTCAATGCCTGATGTGTAGCACATGTAGACCAGCTCACATTCATCTTCTGATTTATTAATTCAGAGAAGGCAAATAATTGAGCGATTCATTGGGTTTCAGTTACTCGAGAACCACATAGATGCAAACCTGGCTGAAGCTGTGCTGGCTATGAAAATAACTTAGGTTTGGATGTATGTAACTGCCACAGACAATCATAAGATAATGCTAGTAATGAGGCCAGTCATTACAATGGTCTACAGGCCCATCTGCTATGGAAAAAATACACTAATACAGGATGTGCTCTGCACTGCACATTCCCTAAATTTAGTTGGAGGCAACAGTGTTAATTAACAGTTGCTCAGGCGCAGTCCATTTGGGGTGTGTGTGTGTGTGTGGGGGGGGTTATGCAGTTACTGTTCTATTGCTGCTCTGCATCAACATATCAACGGAAAACTATTTTCCACCATGGAAATACTGACACTAGCCAGAAATCATTGACTCTCCAAAATCTGTCACATATGTGATGGTGTAACGCTGTGCTGATTCTAGCCTGGCATTGTTTCAAAATTATAGCATTTTTTGACAAGCCTTGGAGGATCTGTCAAAAGGTACCAATCAGGCTTCTGACAATCATTTAAAAATGCAGTTTCTCTTCAGAAGAAAATGGAACACTTGGAGACAGGTTTCACAGCACATTTTTGGAACACTGGCTTCCGCAGTTCAAACTGACCAGCGTTCAGCTACAGAAGATGGAGAAAAATCAATTTATCAGTTTGAGGATTTCTAATGTGCAGAGCTACTTTGATACTATCAACATGAGTTCTGTTCTCCTCATAAAAGAAAACAATTTGAGGATGAGTCTGACGAGGCAGATCCAGTACCATGAAGGAAGCCACCAATTTTACACTGAAACATTTTTTGTCATTAAAATGAACTTGGATGACCTAATCGCCGACTTTCATTTGCTTGCAGCTAAAAAGAAAACAATTTCATTACAAATTATTAATTGCTCTGTATTGTTTTAAAAGTTTGAAGAATAAATTTAATTATAATTTGGGCTGTTTGTTGGATCAACTCCATTTTTATCACCATGAGGGACAAGGCATTCAAGTGGCTTTTCTGCACTTTGGATCTCAGTTCGTTTATTCTAAGTAGCTTCGAAAATGAGCACTCTTTTTTTTACAGTCAGTCATGCTAATTTTGTAACAGTAATAATATTATATTTGTATGAAATCTCAGACAACAAAATAGTGTATACCAGGTCTCCAGAGATAGCTATTTTATATCAATGCCTATTTTTGCTTTTCTATACTTCATTTAGAAGCAGAACTGATAAGACGAAGTATGCGCAAAGTTGGGTAGCAATTTTAGGTGCCCATAAATTCCGCTTTAGTAAATGCTGTTATATGTATTTTGCACTACACTTGGCTTCAAGTCCATGCTTGAAACCGAATTACTCACTTTCTGCTCTTGTATCTTTTCCCTCTATGGATGCTTGAATGGCATTGCTAAGGTATCTTGTGTCTAAGGGTATGTGTACACTGGCAGAGTTACAGCGCAGGCAGTTACAGCACCGCTCAGAGAGTGCTGAAGGGAAACCGCTGTTGTGTGTTCACACTGTCAGCTGCCTGTGCAACAGCGTGTTCACACTTGTAGCACTTACAGAGGTATTCAGAGTGGTGCTGCTAAGAGTTGTTGGAAGACAGAGGGAGTCATAGGGCATCCTGGGCCCTGTCTCAATGGCCTGTGATGCATCCCAGCAATCCCTGTGCTTCCATCCACATTCGGTGCCATCTTTCTATGTTTTGTGTACTACGTGCTCTGCTGTACCTCTTGGGTCTGCAGGAGTGGATCTCGCACTGGTGACCAGTATGCTGCTCGTTCTGACTAACCTCACAAGCGGCAGTGGAGTTATTCCTTAAACTATAAAGGCAAGAGGAGTGCAACATTGATCTCGCCATGCGTAGTAGCTATGACATGAGATTGCTTGTGGCATTTACAGAGGTGCTGACCACAGTGCAACACCACTCTGGGGTTTGGGAAACAAGCACTGAGTGATGTGATCACATCATGATGCATGTCTGGGCTGATGAGCAGTGGCTGCAGAACTTTCAGATGAGGAAACCCACATTCATGGGACTGTGTGCTGAGTTCACCCCAGCCCTTCAGCACAAAGACACGAGAATGACAGCTTCCCTGCCATTGGAGAAGCGTGTGGCGATTGCACTGTGGAAGCTGGCTACTCCAGACTGCTACCGATCAGTCACTAACTAATTCGGAGTGGGAAAGTTGACCGTTGGACTCATGTTGATGGAAGTGTGCAGGGCCATTAATCACATCCTGCTCTGAAAGACCATGACGCTGGGCAACGTGCATGACATTGTGGATGGCTTTGCACAAATGGGCTTCCCTAACTGTGGAGGGGCAATAGATGGCACACACATATTCCAATTCTGGCACCAGACCACCTAGCCACCGAGTACATTAATCAAAAGGGGTATTTCTCTATGGTTCTCCTGGTGCTTGTGGATCACTGTGGGCGATTCAGGGACATTAATGCAGGCTGGTCCAGAAATGTGCATGATGCATGGATCTTTTGGAACACTGGCCTGTTCAGGAAGCTGCAAACAGGGACTTTCTTCTTGGACCAGAAGATTACCGTAGTGGAAGTCGAAATACCCACTGTGATCCTGGGAGACCCTGCCTATCCCTTAATGCCATTGATTATGAAGTCATACATGGGGCACTTTGACAGCAGCAAGAAGCAGTTCAATAACAGGCTGAGCAAGTGCACAAAACCCTAACAAAAGCCCTGCATTGGCATTACCTCCCCAATGCTGCCTTTTAACAAATATTTTAAATTGCTAAAAATTTTCAGAGGCATAGATTTTTTTTTAATAAATGACATTGTATGGCAATGCATGTAATAGCCTGAAAGTCATCATCTCTCTGAACACTTGATTCAATATTCTTCACTTCCTGTTCTAAACTGCTGAGCAGCATCTGCCTCTTCATGGTGGACAAAATAATTCCTGAATATCAATGGTCTAGTGGAATCGGAACCTCGTTCTGGCTCCACTACATCACATTGTTACCAGTAGTGTGAGGGGCAGGGTAGAGCAGCGTGGGGGTGGAGTTAGAGGAACAGGCTGACAGGGACATGTTGCAGTTTAGGATTACATCATTGCTGGATATGCAAATCCAAGGCTTAATCCAACACATCATCTTCTGGCAAAATTCTTATTGCGCTAGATCAGTGGTTCCCAAACTGGGGTTCGTGAACTCCTGGGGGTTTACGAAATGTTACAGGGGGTTCTTGGGAAAAAAATTCCCTAATGGCGGACAGAGCTGTCGCTAGGGACGCTGGGCAGCATGGGGCCAGCAGGCCGGAGCTCCTAGACTTCCAAGAGCTAAGGAGATCAAAGCAAGCATATCTATCACGCTGAGGAGATTTAAACTTCAAGACTCCTTATTAGAAATGGAAAAGGACGTGAATATTTTTTGCTGTTTTTAAAATTAAATCTGCAGTTAGTATTGTTTTTAAAATTATTATGAAGAACAAGTTTAAGCTTTTCTGTACCGTGTGTTGTTTGCCTGGACTGCTCAAGACCTGAATGCTTGTGTGGGAGGAACTCTTTTGAGTGAGATCTTGGAAGAGTATTGTCGTTTTCGTAATGTAATAAAAATACTGTAATGATAGATAATTAATAATAAATAGTGTGTAATATGCATGTCATAAAAACAAATTTTATATTTCCAAGATCACTGCTTTTATAATTTATACTCAGGTACAGGAGAAAATCCCTGGAAATATTAATTTTTAAGAGGGAGTTCGCGAGACTTGACGTGCTAGTGAAAGGGGTTCACAGGCTGTTAAAGTTTGGGAACCACTGCGCTAGATCTAGCTAGAGCTGAGAAACATCAGTTTAGCACTTTCAGTTCACACTGATGACAACAGGATTGGTTTATATTACACCTACACCTAGAGGACTCAGCTAAGACCAGGGCTCCATTGTCCTAGATGCTGTGCAAACATTAAGGCCTTGTCTTCACTAGGAAAAAAGGCTGATTCTTAATTCACATTAGCTAACACAGGGGAGAATTCTGGTGAAAGTTAGGAACTTGGTAGTTCTTACACAGGTTAGTAGGTCAGGGTGAACAGTATGCTCCTTGAGAGGCTTTATCACATAAGGAAAAAGGGTGACCAGACAGCAAATGTGAAAAATCGAGATGGGGGTGGGGGGTAATAGGAGCCTATATAAGAAAAAGACCCAAAAATCGGGACTGTCCCTATAAAATCGGGACATCTGGTAGCCCTAGTTCTTACCCTGTGTTCACTAACACACAGTAACTCCCATGTGGTCAAATGCTAGTGTGGAGAAAACAGTTGTCAAGTCAAGACATGTTAGCAGGCCGAGGTAAATGCCAGGTGGGGAATTCAGGTCCTGTGATGTCTACAGAAAATGGCAACATTTTGACCTGGATTCAATTCACAAAGCCTGCTGCAAATCCACAGTTCTGCTCTGGTGATAACCCATTGACTCAGCACAATTTGAATCCTTCCAGCTCATTTACGGTTGGATGCTGGATTCTCTTCCTTTGTCCAGCTCCTCATAAACTTGCTTTTTCTAAAACAAACAAACAGACCTCCACACAGACTGATGGGAATTACTTCCATGACTTCCTCAGGGCCAATCCTTTTCAGGAGAATTCTCCTTTTGTGGCTACTGTTCAGAGACAATACAGCCCATTAAATGTCTTAGTATCCAGTCTGGAGTGGAGTACACCTGGCTTGGGAATGTGTGGATAGCAGTGTCCTGACAGCCCTTACCATTTCAATGACAGCTATGGGTGAAGAACAACAGGTGATTATCCCATTGAAAAGCTGTTAAGTGATGTTAATTGCCATGATGGCAAATGGAATAAAATATATTGGATGATACAGAAAAAAAATACTGAGCACTGCACCTGTCTGAAGGCCAGACTGATTATTTCTTTCTCTTTATGCAATGTTAAGCATATTGGACCCTGGGAAAAAAAAAGATAGGACTTATGATGTTCTAGTGAAGTTAAAATTGGATCCAATGGACAAGACATACACCCTATGTTCAAGGAAGAGACTGTGAGGAAAGCTCAGAGCACCTGCTTCATACAGGTACCATCGAAAATAGCAGTTCTTGTCCTCAGTGTGCGTGCACATACCACAGATGCATATCATTATATGCCAAGGCTTTAAATAAGCCTCTAGTGACACAGCCATGAAACATGACAGTTTCATCTCACTAGCTGGCAGTGGGATTTCTGTTCTCCTTCAATATTATAAATATTATTAATAGGGTTACCTGGCTAAGGAATGGGTGCATTTGGTGCAAACATGCTAAATTTGGGAAATGAAAAAAAGTTTTAGTTGATAAGAGTTCAGCTTTGTAAATCAGGGGCAGCAGTTGGCAGGTGGACAATGGAGGGGCTAGTGTCCCCACAATAGAAATCTCATGGGGGCTCTGCCCCCACCTAAATTTGTGCATACCCAGGGGGATGGGGGGGGGAGACAAGACCAGGCCCCAGAGGAGCTGGAGAGGCCACCATGAGGCCAAGGCTTGGCCTGGGGAGAAGGGAGCAAGACCCAAAGGGGCTGGAGTGGGTCTGGGTGCAAGTAGGAACCCTTGGAATTCTCCTTCCCTGTCTGGAGCCAGCCCTTCCCTGGTCAGGTCTCAGTACCTCCCCTCACTGTCCCCCATCCTTCTGCCCCCACTTTCGCAGGGAGTTTACACTCCTCTTCCCAAATTGTAATTTAAAAAAAAAAAACCAGACAGTGACTTGCCTATGTATTATCTTCAAGGAGATCAAATCAAAGTCATGCCTGAGACCTTATTGCAATTCCATTGAAAACTACCTTAGTAATTATATGACATGGCCTTCAGCTTCTAAATGCCTAGGAGGAATTCAAGGCTGACCACGTATACATGCCGTCAAGGCATTTCTTCCTATAGCTCCCTCCCTTAAAAGGAAGCCACTGACCTTAAAAAAAAAAGTTCCATCACCTTCTGCTGCTGTGGTCAAGGTTTTAAGTGTGTTTTCTCCGCTCTGATGCCACAGTCACTCTCAGCCCAGATAACTCAAGAAAAATCTTCCCAACTCTCCAGTAAATGTTAAAACTAGAGTCCACAACCAAAACTGAAATTTGGGGTGTCCTAAATCCAGATTGGAGTTCTGGAGCTCTAGATAAAACTAATATACTTGGCCAGATCCTCAGCTGGTGTCAAATGTCCTAGCTCTATGGACTTCAATTGAGCTACCTCCAGGGCTTCACAGAAGTGTAGGATCTGGCCCGTGAAGTCTCAGGACTTTCTCTTCCCAACATGTCTACGGAGAACCAGAGTGGTGCTGTAGAGCACATCTGCCTTGGGAGCCAGCTCATGCACCCATGTGCAAATTCCACAGAAGTCCTGCTCGCTACTATAAAGCAATGAGCCAAAGCTCCCCCACTGAATGCAAGCAGAGATATCCTCAGTTACAGTGAGACTAAGAGCAGGGCAGGAGTGCACATCCTATGTCCTCACTGACTGCTTCGTGAAGGCAATAAGATTGTTGCCAGTGGTTGAATGTTTCAAAAGGAATGGCCCTTAATAATCCCCAGCACCATTTCCTTAGTAGAGTAGAAGCAATAGACAGTTTCAGTTACATACTCAAAGACTGTGGCACTGTCTAAACATAGGTTTTGTACCAGTATAACTATTTTGGTTAAGGGTGTTGGTTTTATTTACCAATATAGTTATACTGGTACAGACCCTAGTGTGGATGCAGTTATACTGGTATAAAGGTGCTCATACCCATATATTTGTTCCGCCCATCTTGACAGTAGTCTGAACCAACTCCCCAGTTCTAACAAAGTGTTTTTTATACTCTGGATCCACATCTGATCTTATGTTTTGGGCATTTGGATTCAGCCAATTTTATAGACAAGTACGATGTGCAAATTTGGGTTTCTGGTGTTCTGGTTTAGATCCATCTTAGCTCAACTTTGGAGCAAAAGATCAAAATCAAAGAAAATATTCACATGAAGCCCTGTAAACTGAAACTTCTGGGATGTTTCCCTGATCCCTTATAGAATAAGGGAAAAGAGGTGTGAATACAATGCCATAAATAAGCCATATTGTTCAAGGAATGAAAGAACAAGGAGCAATGGGCTGAAATTGGGGGAGGTCTAGCTTGGATATTAGGAAAAGTTATTTCACTACGAGGGTGGTGAAGCACTGGAATGGGTTACCTAGGGAGGTGGTGGAATCTTTATCCATAGAGGTTTTTAAGGCCAGGCTTGACAAAGCCCTGGCTGGGATGATTTAGTTGGAGTTGGTCCTGCTTTGAGCAGGGGGTTGGACTAGATGACCTCCTGAGCTCCCTTCCAACTCTTATCTTCTATGATTCTATGATTGTTAGGAAAAGGGTTCAGCCTGATTACAGTTCATGATAACTGATGCTGAATACTCCATGTAACATATCACATTCAGCATAGTAACAAACACATCAGATATGCAATCTTTAGGATTTTAATTCTCAGTATTTAGAGTGTTATCAGGAGTCTGGAAAAGAATGGGTGGCTTATCTTTTCCTTGGGAAATAATCTTCCAGAGAAATACAATATGCTTACAGTCTGAGAATCATAGAATCATAGAATATCAGGGTTGGAAGGGATCTCAGGAGGTCATCTAGTCCAACCCCCTGCTCAAAACAGGACCAATCCCCAACTAAATCACCATAATGATTAAGACCACCTTTCTACAGAGAGAGGTTGATCTGTAGGTCAAAGTATCGCCGCAATGATGGTCCTATGGTTTTATATTGAATATTGCACAGTGGTAAGCTGAGGTCATCATTCTCTTGCTGTCATTTTGTCTATTGTGTCAATCCGCTGCTAGAACACATTGTTTTGGATCTCTGATTACAAAGGACTTCCCCATTAGAAATACCAGTAGGAAAATAAAATCTAAAGCTATTATTCCTATCTGGTGCTGCAAAACTTTTTGATAATGGAACCATAATTCACAGAACTGCAAAGCAAGAAAAAAAATTCCCTGGATTCATTAGAAACCTGAAACTTCCCCACTTTCGCCATGGCTCAAGCAGTTATGGTGCCTTTCCAATAAGAATGGGCCTTTTTATGTCCTTCTGTGAAAACTTGTGGGTTTTGCCTCATTTAGACCTCAAACTCAGCAGTTCTGTTGAGTGGCCCTGTGAAGTTTTAGGACCAGATCTTCTGCAGGTGAAAATTTACACAGGTCTATCAAAGTAAACAGAACGAGGCCAATTTACACCATCTGAGGACTTGGCCTTTTGCATTTATCCTCAACACAAAACTCCAAGTGAAACTCAAGGGCCACAAGGGACTCATCTGGACAGCAATCTTAAAAAAATGCTTGGGCAAACACTAGCCAACTGAAATTGCCAAGAGTGGTACTGCTTTGCTTCCAGTCTGTAGAGGTGAAAGGACTGCTCAGTAAAAAAGCCAAAATATGAATATAACCTCCCTAAAATATACCCAACAGATAAAGCCAAATGCTAAAATTGCTACCACAGCAAGCAGAAAAGACAGAGTTCAAATATGAAGGGCAGTGTTCTGCTAACAATATCCAATCATTGGGTCTAAGCCAAGTCCTTGATAATGTTGCCAGGTCAAGCCCATTATTAAAGATGTTAATTGCAAATAAGATGAGTTGTTTTTTTCCTTGACAAAGAGAGTGGATCAGATCCTCAGGTGGTGTAAAGTTAAGCAGCTGCCCTAAGCTTCTCTGATTGAAGATCTGGTCTTTTATACTTAAAGCAACTGACAAGGTAGCAAGATAATCAAAGGGACTATAGCCAGCAAGAGACAACCAACGCTTTATAGTAGAAGAGTGGAAGCTATGGCAACAAAGTTTTGGGAAGATGAAGAGGTCCACATGTATTGAGGAGGGAAGGGAAAGACAATTAAACTATGTTGTTTTTTCATAGATTCACAGACTCCAAGGCCCAAAGGGACTGTTGTGATCATCCAGTCTGACTTCCTGCATAGCACAGGCCACTGAACTTCACAAATTAATTCCTATAGCAGATCTTCTAGAAAAACATCCAGTCTTGATTTAAAAGTTGTCAGTGATGGAGACTCCACCACAACCCTTGGTAAATTGTTTTAATGGTTAATTACCCTCACTGTTAAAAATATATACCTTATTTCCAGTCTGAATTGGTCTAGCTTCAGCTTCCAGCCATTGGATCAGGTTAGACGTGTCTCTGCTAGATTGAAGAACCCATTATTAAATATTTGTTACCCATGTAGGTACTTACAGACTGTACCCATTAACCTTCGCTTTGGTACATTAAATAGGTTGAGCTCCTTGAGTCTAATCCTTTAATCATCCTTTTGGCTCTTCTCTTACTCCTCTCAACATCCTTCTGGAATTATTGACATCAGAGCTGGACGCAGGATTCCAGCAGTGGTCAGATCAGTGCCAAATACAGAGGTAAACTAACTTCTTTACTCCTACTTAAGATTTCCCTGGTTACGCATCCCAGGATTGCATTAGCCCTTTCGGCCAGAGTAAAATTATATTTTGTAACCTATCAGTTAGCTAGCTTTAGTCCATTGAATGTATGCCATGTCAATTTTATGTTGTTCTATTTTTTTTAATTAAAATATCATATGGTACCAAGACAAACGCCTTACTGAAGTCTAAGTATATTACAGCTACACTATTACCTTTATCAGCCAAACATGTAATCTCAACCAAAAAAAGATTTCAAGTTAGTTCTACAGGATCTGTTTTCCAGAAGCTCATGTTGATTGGAAGTTTTAAGGCAATGCACACTTAATCACAGGTGTATATTGAAATACACACCATTCCTCCAGAGGATCAAAAAGATATTACCTCATTCACCTAGTGGCATTTTGACACTCTGGTGTCTGGTCCCAGTCAGAAATGGGAAGTGCAAGGGTATGGAAAATGAAACAGGAGGCCAGGAGATAAATCCAACCAAATTCTTTAACCTCAAAAAAATGCTTGGCTTGGATCTTGAGCAAAGGCTGATGGGGGAGAGGCTGCTATTTTAACTGCACTGGTTCACCACCCTTCTTTATAACAGAAGAGATACATGAGGCTGTGACATAACTGACTGGTTTATATGAGGACTTTCCTTCTGTTCCTCTGTTCCCTAGGGTGGGTCTACACTTAAAACACCGCAGTTGTGCCTCTGTAGTGCTTTAGTGAAGACGGTATACGCCAACAGGAGAGAACTCTCCAGTCAGCTTAGTTAATCCACCTCAGGAGAGCGGCAGACGCTCTCCTGCCGACATAGTGCTGTCTACACCAGTGCTTAGATGAGTATAACTACATCACTCGGGATGTGAAGGGAGGTGGATTTTTCACATCCCAGAGCGACATAGTTATACTAAGTAATTCTGTAGTGTAGACCTGGCCTTAGCCATTCACAGTAAGCTCCCTTCTCTGCTCCAGGCATCTGGTATCTTTTGTTTCATCTTTCCTACCCAGCTGTGGCTTCCTCCATGCTACACTCCCACACATGCCTGTTCATCTCTCTCCAGCAGCCACCCATGCCGGACGTGGTCTGGGGCTATGCATGATCCCCTGCTCAGTTATGACCCTAGAGGAGAGCTCCTTGAACCAGTCTCAGAGCCTAACAAACCAGGGCTGTTGTTCAATTACGCTGCGTGTCTTCACAGTGTTTTGGTCACCATTAATACATAGTTTATAAGGGGTTAATACATTATTAGCAATATTTGCTATAAGCATGTTTCAGAGATGAGTTATCAATAGTTATAAGTAGGCCTGGTGGAAAACAGAAACTTCATTTCATGAAAAAAAATGGAGGTAGCAACATTTGGTTCCATTCCAGTGTGGAACAAAACCAAGACCCTATGAAGTTTTCGGTGTGGGGGAGTGTGAGAGAGAGAGAGAGACCCCCTCACCAGGGCTCAACTTCTCAGAGATTATGTCACAGAGCCCCTCACACCCTCCCCCATTCTGGGTGCTGGGCTTCAGCTGCAGAGTGTGGGGTCTTGGGGTTTTAGCCCCACACAGGGTAGTGCCAGGGCTTGGGGCTTTAGAGCATGTGGGGGGAGGGAGAGGATGCTGTAGATGCTACCCCATGGGGGGCGGGCACTAGAGCTTGGACTTTTAGCCTCGCAGGAGATATAGGGGCTCCCGCAAGTTTGAAAATATTTACTGGAGCTCTGCTCTGGATGATTCCGGATGAATTTAAGCCCTCCCCTCCCCCAAGAATAGTCAATAGTTCCATGGTAAAGGCACGGAGATGATACTCTTTGTATAAATAATTAGATATTCAGTGGGCCAGGAAGAGACTGACTTTATAGCCTAGTGGCTAGGCCACTCACCTGGGATGTAACTGAGCCAGTCCCCCCCCCTCAATTAATATTCAATTATGTGTATAGAGTGAAACAGCTCCAAGAGGATAGATTGAGAGACAGAGACTGACTTTATAGCCTACCTGATTCAGGTCAGGGACTTGAACCTGTTTTCCCCCATCTGAGGTGAATATCCTAACCACTGAGCCAAGAGTTACTCCGGAAAGAGATCTCTTTCTCCCTGACCCCTCCCTCCAGAAATTCCATCCTGAGGAATCTTCCCAACAACCCCGTCCACCCTAAACACAAACACATTTTCCTCCCCAGCTCTAGTTATTAGCACATCAGTGGAAGCTGTTACAGATGGTTATAAGTAGGCTTGGAAGGAGTTTTTTTATCAGTATATGTCGGTTAACGTCAATTTTACCATGTGCACACAAACCGGCGCAAAAATAAACTCATAGACTCCTATACTTTAGGGTCAGAAGGGACCAATGTGAGCATCTAGTCTGACCTCCTGCACAAAGCAGGCCACAGAACCCTACCCATCCACTTCTATAACAAACCCCTAACCTATGTCCGAGTTATTGAAGTCTTCAAATTGTGGTTTGAAGACCTCAAGCTGCAGAGAATCCACCAGCAAGTGACCCATGCCCCACACTGCAGAGGAAGGCGAAAAACCTCCAGGACCTCTGCCAATCTACCCTGGAGGAAAATTCCTTCCCGACCCCATATATGGCGATCAGCTAAACCCTGAGCATGTGGGCAAGACTCACCAGCCAGCACTCAGGAAAGAATTCTCTGCAGTAACTCAGATCCCATCCCATCCCACATCCCATCACTGACCACTGGGCATACTTATCTGCTGGTAATCAAAGATCAATTGCCAAAATTAAGCTATCCCATCATACCATCCCTTCCATAAACTTGTCAAGCTTAGTCTTAAAGCCATATATGTCTTTTGCCCCCACTACTCCCCTTGGAAGGCTGTTCCAGAACTTCACTCCTCTTATGGTTAGAAACCTTCGTCTAATTTCAAGTCTAAACTTCTTAGTGTCCAGTTTATACCCATTCGTTCTTGTGTCTACATTGGTACTAAGCTTAAATAATTCCTCTCCCTCCCTAATATTAATCCCTCTGATATATTTATAAAGAACAAGCATATCCCCCCTCAGCCTTCTTTTGGCTAGACTAAACAAGCCAAACTCTTTGAGTCTCCTTTCATATGACAAGTTTTCCATTCCTCGGATCATCCTAGTAGCCCGTCTCTGAACCTGTTCCAGTTTGAATTCATCCTTCTTAAACATGGGAGACCAGAACTGCACACAGTATTCCAGGTGAGGTCTCACCAGTGCCTTTATAACAGTACTAACACCTCCTTATCTTTGCTGGAAATACCTCACCTGATGCCTCCTAAAACCGCATTAACTTTTTTAACGGCCATATCACATTGGCGGTTCATAGTCATCCCGCGATCAACCAATACCCCAAGGTCCTTCTCCTCCTCTGTTGCTTCCAACTGATGCTTCCCCAATGTATATCTAAAATTCTTGTTATTAATCCCTAAGTGCATGACCTTGCACTTTTCACTATTAAATTTCATCCAATTACTATTACTCCAGTTTACAAGGTCATCCAGATCTTCCTGTATGATATCCTGGTCTTCCTCCGTGTTAGCAATACCCCCCCAGCTTCGTGTCATCTGCAAACTTTATTAGCACTTTCCCGCTTTTTGCGCCAAGATCAGTAATAAAAAGGTTAAATAAGATTGGTCCCAAAATCTATCCTTGAGGAACTCCACTAGTAACCTCCTTCCAGCCTGACAGTTCACCCTTCAGTATGACCCGTTGTAGTCTCTCCTTTAACCAGTTCCTTATCCACCTTTCAATTTTCATATTGATCCCCATCTTTTCCAATTTGACTAATAATTCCCCATGTGGAACCGTGTCAAATGCCTTACTGATATCGAGATAAATTAGGTCTACTGCATTTCCTTTGTCTAAATAATCTGTCACCTTCTCAAAGAAGGAGATCAGATTGGTTTGGCATGATCTACCTTTAGTAAAACCATGTTGTTATTTGTCCCAATTACCATGGACCTCAATGTCCTTAACTACTTTCTCCTTCAAAATTTTTTCCAAGACCTTACATACTACAGATGTCAAACTAACAGGCCTATAGTTACTCGGATCATGTTTTTTCCCTTTCTTAAAGATAGGAACTAGCAATTCTCCAGTCGTACGGTACAACCCCTGAGTTTACCAATTCATTAAAAATTCTCGCTAACAGGCTTGCAATTTCATGCGCCAGTTCCTTTAATATTCTCGGATGAAGATTGTCTGGGCTCTCCGATTTTGTCCCATTAAGCTGTTCAAGTTTGGCTTCTACCTCAGATGTGGTAATATCTACCTCCATATCCTCATTCCCGTTTGTCATCCTTCCATTATCCCTAAGCTCCTCATTAGCCTTATTAAAGACTGAGGCAAAGTACTTATTTAGATATTGGGCCATGCCTAGGTTATCCTTAACCTCCTTTCCATCCTCAGTGTTTAGCGGTCCCACTTCTTCTTTCTTCGTTTTCTTCTTATTTATATGGCTATAGAACCTTTTATTATTGGTTTTAATTCCCTTTGCAAGGTCCAACTCTACTTGGCTTTTAGCCTTTTTCACTTTATCCCTACATGTTCTGACCTCACTAAGGTAGCTTTCCTTGCTAATCCCACCCTTCTTCCACTCCTTGTAGGCTTTCTGCTTTTTCTTAATCACCTCTCTGAGATGCTTGCTCATCCAGCTTGGTCTACAACTCCTGCCTGTGGTTTTTTCCCCCTTTCTTGGGATGCAGGCTTCCGATAGTTTCTGCAGCTGCGACTTAAAGTAATTCCAGGCCTCCTCCGCATTTAGATCCACAAGTTTGTCAGTCCAATCCACTTCCCTAACTAATTTCCTTAATTCTTTAAAGTTAGCCCTCGAGAAGTCAAAAACCCTAGTCCCAGATCTATTTTTGTTTATCCTTTCATCTAGTTTGAACTGAATTAGCTCATGATCACTTGAACCAAGGTTGTCCCCTACAACCATTTCTTCTATGAGGTCCTCACTACTCACCAAAACCAAATCTAAAATGGCATCCCCTTTTGTTGGTTCTTCAACTACTTGGTGAAGAAATCCATCTGCTATCACTTCCAGAAAAATCTGAACCCTATTATTCTTGCTAGCACTTATCTTCCAGTCTATATCTGGGAAGTTAAAGTCTCCCATGATCACACATTTCCCATTAGTGTTTACTTCATTAAAAACATTAACGAGGTCTCTAACCATATCCAAATCAGATCCCGGCGGTCTGTAGCACACCCCAAGCACTATCTCAGGGGAGGCTCTAGTAGCTTTCTTTCCCAGTGTGATTTTTGCCCAGACAGACTCTGTCTTGTCCATTCCATCACTTTTTATTTCTTTACAGTTAACCTCCTCATTGATGTACAATGCTACTCCACCACCTTTGCCTTTATTTCTGTCTTTCCTTAACAGCACATAGCCTTCAATACCTGTACTCCAGTCATGACTACTATTCCACCATATTTCTGTTATCCCTATAATATCCGGTTTCACTTCCTGCACCAGTAGCTCTAGTTCCTCCATTTTGTTCCCTAGGCTCCTCACATTAGTGTACAGACATCTTAATTTTTGCCCTTTGGCTTTACTGACATTCTTTACCCTGTTAGGCACAGACATTCTACCACCAGCATCACCTGTTAGTCTGCTATCTACACTACCCTTCCTCCTTATGCCAATTCTTCTGTCCACGACTGTATCCCATCTTACTTTGTTTACTTCCCTCTCAAGGTTAAATTCCGGTGTGGAGATCTCCTGGACATCTCCCAACCATCTCCCCCAAATTCCTAGTTTACTTCCTACGCTAATCAAAATGTACAGATAGGCAAAGGAAGAAAATTGCTGCCTGACAACTTCTTAGGCCTTGGCTACACTGGCACTTTACAGCGATGCAACTTTCGCGCTCAGGGGTGTGAAAAAACACCCCCCGAGCGCTGCAAGATACAGCGCTGTAAAGCCTCAGTGTAATCAGTGCAGCAGCACTGGGAGTGCGGCTCCCAGCGCTGCAAGCTACACTCGAAGAGGATGTGGTTTACGTGCAGCGTTGGGAGAGCTCTCTCCCAGCGCTGGCGCTCCGACCACACACACACTTCAAAGCGCTGCCACTGCAGTGCTTTGAAATTTCAAGTGTAGCCATACCCCCAGAGCTTCATTTAAGGACATATATCTTGAATATTTTGACATGTGGTGTTGACAATTTGTGTTTTAAAGGTTAGAAAGCTTAAATTTCTTGAATTTCTACTATCATTAAACAATCATCTTCTGACTCACCCATTGTCTGACCCACCCGCGCCAACAGTTTCCCACACTTGAGAACATTTAAATCAATACAAATAAAAAAATGCTTAAAACTAAACATTGATATTAGCTGCTGAAATTATACAAAAATAAAATTTGAATTCTGACCAGTCTTGTTATTGGCAACCTATTCAGAGCCACAAATTATAACACCAGAAGGGACCATTGTGATCATTTAGTCGGACTCTTCTACAACACAGGCCACAAGACTTCCCTGAATTAATTCTTGTTTGAATTAGAGCATCTCTCTTTTAGACAAACATTAAATCTGGTTTTAAAAATGTCCAATGATGGAAAATCCACCACTATCCTTGGTTAGTTACCCTCCCTGTTAAATATTTGCATCATATTTCTTGTCTAAATTTGTCTAGCTTCAACTTATGGATCTACCAGAGTCTGTAACAATCTTTTAACCTTAATCATTTAATTTAATAAGACACCTATAAATAATGTATTAACCCTTTATAAATGGGATCTTAAATAAAGCATGATTCCGTCTGTCTTTGCCACACAGCACAAGAATCAACCCTTTCCCTTCTGCTGCATGGCACACTCTCTATCTTATTGAAAAGATAGCAGATAGGCATGCATTACGCTAACAATCGGAGGAGAAGATATCCTGTAGTGAAGGTTCAATACATGAACCTATTGGCAGCTGCCAAAGCTGCCCAACACGTCCAGATGTTCTCATTTAAAGAGGCTGCAAGGAAGTTGCAAGAGGCAGGGAAACCAAGAGGGAAGTAGTTAAGTTGGAATTAATTTGTCCGTCTCTATTTAACCAACCTCAAAACTATTAAATAAATCTAGTAGGAAATATCCCCTGGGTTCCAAATACCTCTGGAAAGCTTGCTGGGAAGCTGCAGGGGTGTAAGCAGTCATGCACACAGCAACAGGGGGTTTCACTCCCTCCTCCGCCAGTCTGGTTTGCTTCAGCCTGTCATGGGAGGACCCTGGGCCAGTGGGAAAGACAGACAGACAGAGGTGAGAGGGCCACATGCTTCAGGGTAAAATGCCAAGTGAAGAAAAGGGATTCTGGCCCTCATAGGACGGAGGAGATGGCAGTCTGTCAAAAGACATAACCTTGGCTGAATGCGTTCATTGATTACAAATCATCTTCCTTCTACTTATGCAGAGAACATCCCTGGGGAGCCATAATAAAGGAAGCCACCTCTTGGAAGAAAATTCAGATCTTCCTCAGGCAAATTGGAATCCGCAGCATTCTGGGGACCTCACTGGGACAAACCACTTTGTGTAAATGGAATGTGCAGCAGAATGGCGAGGAATCATAATTGCTGACTGGCAATCCAACAGGTAAAGATTTATCAGCTGATTTCTCTTGCTGATCAGAAACTAATTGCAAGTATGGAATGAGGGTGAGAATGGTGGATTTCAGGATCCATATACAATGGAATGAGATTCCGTTGTTGAGTACACACAATTGTGGCTGCTAGCACATGAAGAGAGAAGATAGAAATGGGAGAAATACTGATCTTGAACAAAACCTTCAGGTGAATCCACAACAAACTTTGTGTAAGGTTTAAAACATTTGGTTACAACATTTGTTTATTAATTAATGCAGTTAATTAAGGTCTCACTGCACCTCTGATTTCAGTGGATGTATCTTAGTTCTACAAGACTCTCTTCTCTTGTGTTACTTCTAAGTTGGCCAAGACATAGCAGAAAAATTACAAGGAACCTTGTCCCAGATACTCAAAGGCATTTAGGCACCTAACTCCATTATACCTGTGACCTGGAGCCTTGTCCTCACCATATTTCCAGCCAAAGGCTAAGCCAACGACGTTTGAATACATTTAACTTTGAGTAAACATTCAACCTTGTGAGGTTGACCAGACTGAAACTTTTGAACGTCAACCACTGCTAATAAGACTATGTGAAAGGAACACTTTGCGTAGAAGGACCCAACAGAGCTCGCATGAATTAATGAAGTCTGTATTATGATATGGATAGTGAGAAAGTATGGGCACTATTTGTATTATGTTTCATCTTGACATGAGTAAAGAACTCTTTCCTGAATCATTTTGCTGACAATTAATTCTTCTCTCTAAGATCCTTAGTTTTGCCATCTGATTTTTTGGTCCCTTTAAGTTCCTCAGACAATATTAGATTTTTCCACTTTATAAGATGAGAAAATTGCCTGGAATATTTTGGAACTAACTGGTGACAAAAGAAATTAGTAAAATACCTACATCAAACACTGTTTCGCAAGGCATTGTTGAGTTTCAAGTGCCCTCTAGTGGTGAATATTATGGCCAATCCAACTTGAGGCACATATAAGAAAGACTTTGTGTTATAAAGTCTGACATTTCTGCTACTCACTGGAGGCATCTTGGGGTGGGCAATGACTACTCCATTTTGAATTGTATGCATTTTGATCAGTACCTGCTGCTATAAATCCATCTGGAGTTCCCCGCTTGCTTGACAGTTTCACCTATATGCTTTCAGATTGCACCAGTGAGAAAGGCAAAGCAGAGCTGTAAAAGTCTGGGGAAATCCACTTTCACGGCCTGATCCTCAGAGATGCTGAATTTGTGGGTGCTCAGCACCTCTCAGGATCAGGCCTTTCATGTCTGATCCTGCATCATTAAAGGGAACAGGACATTTGCCATTGACTTCAATGGGAGCAAGCCCTTAGTGAAAAACCTTGCACTGATTTTTCAGAAGTCCCCCAAATTTTGGATTCTACACCGAGCTGCATTTAAGAATGTGAAGGAAGTAAAATGCTGCAATTCTAGAGAACCTTTTATTTCAGGATCCCCATGTGCTTCACAAACTCTAATGAGTTCAACCTCTTTACACTTACCAGCTTCATAGGGGATGTTATTGTCCCCCATTTAAGAAAAGGGAAACAAGATAGCAAAGATAATTAACTTGACCAAGGTTACCTTGATAGTGTTGGATAAAGAACCCATAATAAGTCCGCATTGGCAGCCTTACTGCCAGCCCACATCTAGATATCCAAAAGTGTTGCCTTCAGAGCTAAGTACAACTGGGTTTTGGTTTATTTTTTCTTTGAGAAATGTTTTGAAAATAATCAAAACACTTCATTTTTATTTAATATTTTTTGAAAAAATCATGTTAAATTTTACTAAATATTTTGTTTTAAAACCTTTCATTTCAAATTTTTCATTTTGTTTTGGTGCAAAAAAAAATCCCACATTTTTCTTTTGTTGTTTGTTTTCAACATCCAGCACCCTTTTTTCCACAGGAAAGAGAGGAAGGAAATGTAGAAAAGTAGGAGAAATGACAAAAATGCCACTCACATTTTAATATTTTCAAAAGAAAGAAATTTAAAAGCTAAAGAAAGTATGACTTTGAAAAGTGAAAATGTAACTTTTACTAACTTTTAAAAACGTTCCCTGCACTTTTCTAGTTGGAAAAAGGAGTGCAGATTAAATAAAAAATGAGGTGGACATTATCCCACAATTTCAAAAGAAAAAATTCAAGATTATTGACAGTTGTCAGAAAAACAATAGAAAAATATTTTCCACAAGCATTATTGTTTCTTCTGGACTAGAAAAAAGCATCAGATTTTTTTTTAAACAGCTGTATTTGTTCTGCAGCTTGCAAAACTTGGAAGCAAGCTGCAATATTTTGGGAAGTGGCAAGGTTGTTTGGCGTGTTCAGATTGTTTTTGCGATAATTTTACCTATCAGTCTACACCGCCCCCCCAACCATCACTCTCTGCTTTGGCTCACAGTCTCGGGGACTGAATTATTTCTGTTTAACAGTATAGCATATGATAAAGAGCAAAGGGAGCCACTAAATTGTTAAAAAACATGATTTTTAGCTATATTGTTAAATTTGTGTTTTTTCCTTCTTTATGATGAATAAAAGAGCCTTAAAATTGGGAATATGAAGTTAGGGGTGTTATTTTAAGTTTTGTTTTCAGTCTATCTACTCCTGAAAAAATATTTCTCTACTTATTTTTACATTAGAAATTCACATTTTGTCTATACAGTTTCCCTGGGTGACTGAAGAGAACCAGGAGGATTATGACCTCACAGGCAATGAGAGTGAAGACTGAGCAATCAAAAGGAGAAGAGGTTTTTGGTCCGAGTGTTTAAAGATCTTTGATTGTTGGTGATACCAGAGGAAAGATCTTGTGAAAGATTCAGTACCTGCCTCCCCTTCAGCTGATTGTTGAGGGTTTGATCCCCACCCCCATTCAAATCAATGGAAAAACTCCCAGGGATTTTAATGGCACAGGATCGAGCACTGAGAATGCACCATTCCCAGTGCTCTGGTTCTCCATAGAGTCTACCAGTAAAAACAGGGACTACAAGATGGGTTATCTCTGACATGAAGCCAAATGCTGCCCTCTGATTTGTGGCAGGAAGGTTTGTTTGAGAGTTTTGAGTTGGTGGACTGAGGAAAAGTTTCCATGCCTTCTTTACCATATAGGGCACCCACTCCCAAAACACCACCTCTACCCTGTTAAAATAAGGAGGGTTACACTTAAGGGCAAAACCCACCCAGGCAAGTTCTTAAAAGCAAGGAAATATCCAGTTATGGGATCCTTACTTAACATAGCTTAATACCCAGAAATCACAGTCAGCCCTTTCACAGACAAAATACACGCCTCAGTATACAAGTATCCAACATTCACAGTATCACAGTAAACCCACCACATCCCTTGCTCTTGTCATATAATGCCAAACCTTAGCTCTGTCCTCAGCAACATCAAAGTCTGCTAGGTTTCAGTGCGCTGGTGAAGAGTGGTTATTTTCCCCCCATGAGGAAGTGTGAAGTGAAAGAAGTACCTCCACAGGTTTTTTCCCTTGGTGGATGATCTTCAATGGTTGCTGGGAGATTTTGACATGAACGAAATAAAAACTACTTCCATAATCTTATGTAATGCAGTGTCAGGAACCAGAGAAAGATCTGCCATGCCTCCTAATGCTGGAAACCAACCTAACATAGCTCACCAGAGAACATCATCCATGACAACGCCACAGTAGAAAGAGTTCCCTCGCTCTTGAATTGAATGTTGCAGAGGGAGAAGTACTAGTTAGTTTGACGGACAACAGACATAGGCAGAACAGCTGAGCAGAGAAGTCTGTCATTTTAGACCTCAATCCTGCAAACAACGCTGAACATGCTTGAACTTTCCATTAGTGACTATCTCTACTGACTTCAAAAGTGCTACTCCCATGAAGCACGTTAAGCACACATGTCAGTGCTAGCAGGGACAGGGTTTTAATTTGGGTGGAGGCGTAGAAAAAATAACATTGAAGTAGTTCAGCAAAAATATGACAATTGCTGTGGGGAACTCAATCTACCTCCATGCTAGTGTACATCAGGAATAACTCCACCAGAGTCAATGAGAGTGAGGATCAGGATCATCTCATGGCCCTACTTCCACAAAAAGGATGCGTCAGAGAGCATCTGAGGTTCTGGCAGTAGTTGTCTGATTTTAGCAGAGCTGTGGGATTTGGCTCAGGGAAAGCTGAGCACATAAGAGATGGAATTGTCCTTAAGACTCTGGACCAGATCAAAGTGATCCTGGAACATGTGGCCTCAGAGGTCTTTTCCATCCCTGCCCTCTATGACTCTAGTTGAAGAATTATTAGAAAAACTGCAGAGGGTGGGAAAGAGCCACCACTTTCCTTCACCAAAGGCAGCAGGAGCAGTGGCAGCCAGAGTATTTCTGGATTTTGATTACTACAGCCTGATTGCACAATGGGGTGGAACTGACCTCTCCCTTGGGCTCACATATTCCTGATATCGGTGCTTTGGGCTCCTTTTCCCCCATGGATTGTATGAGAAATCCATGCATTGTGAACAGCAGAGACAATGACAGGCTGGTTTTCATAGGGTGGATGGATCAGAGAGTCAATGGGATGAGTGTCAGCAGCAGGGCCGTCCAGAGGATTTGGGGGGCCCTGGGACAAAGCCAGGTCTTCGGCGGCAATCCAGTGGCAGGTCCCTCTCCGAGGGAAGGACCTGCCACCGAATTCCTGCTGAAGAATGAAGTGGCAGTGGTAGAACAGCCTAAGTGTTGCCGCTCATGGCTTTTTTTTTCCCCCCCCACCGCTTGCGGTGCTTGTACTCACCCAGCGGCGCTCCGAGGCTTCAGCAGCACTTCAGAGGCGGGTCCTTCACTCGCTCCTACTTTTCCACTGCACTGAAGGACCCACTGCCGAAAACCCGGAGTGGCTTTTGGGGCCCCTGCAGAGCACGGGGCCTGGGACAAATTGCCCCACTTCCCCTACCTCTGGGCGGCCCTGGTCAGCAGCCCTGAAAATCAGGCCATTACTGTCTAAATCACAGGTGTACATATCGAGCTAGCACTAGATCCAGAAGCCCAGGCCTTTATATGCTGAGCCTCAAGAGGACACCATCAGCATTAGGCCCTTTATCCTCTCTGTGAGCAACCACTGGAGGGCACCATCACAGGACACCCCAACTGAGAGACAGCATAGACAGCAAGAGCGAAAATATTCTGAGCAATCAGTATTCCAAGGAATGGTCTGGAATGAGGATCTGCAGGCCTCACTGGCTGCATGGCAGATGCTGCCATGACAGCCCCACCAAAAGAGTTCAAAGCCACTGAGTTTCTTACAATAAGTAGCTAAGCTCAGAACACCGCTCACAATAAAGTTGAAAGATACATCTAAGAAGCAGGGCTCACAGACAGGCTTATGGAGCAGGGGCGGAGGAAAAGAGTGGTTGAAATCAGGCAGGAGCCAGCAGAGTTGAAAAGGGATGAGAATTTTTGTCTCAACAAGGCCGAGGACTTGGAAAACTGGAATCTTCACGCAAGCTTGCATGTCACTGGCAGGCCCAGGAGTAGTGTATGATATTGCAGTGATGGGACCAGAGCTGGATAGATGGATGGCTGTATCTCTGTCCCCACTCTGGTCTCTGAGTGAACCCCTTCAGGGTCATGCCTTTATCTCTCCTAGGGTGGAATCATAATTTTTCTACTCGCAGACTGGACCCTGCTGTAGGATCCTGGTGATCAACCATTTATAGGCAGCAGATCTGACTGGGTTCGGCACCTGTGTTTCTTACCTTGGTGAGTCCAACCAGCGATGAGTATAGTGACCAGGCAGCCTGCTTAAACCACAGCATTGTCTCATGTTAACCATAGCAGTAAAATATGTAGAGACAAGGACTGTAAAATAACAAACACCCTACGCATCTTTCCTAAAGACATACCACCCTAAGATGGCAGGCCATTCTTCGGACATCCCAGTAGTCCTGGAGGTCAGCCTGCCAAACTCTCTGCCAACCACCCCAACAAGAGTCCCTATTGATCCAGCCAGATTTCCTTTGCTCTATCAGTTCCCAGGCTTATCGATCCTACTACTCAAACAACAGTTGGGTGGCCCTGCAGGAGGTTCAGCCAGTCTCTTCACAGCCAAGGGCAAGTGTTGGATGAGGGGTCTTATCTCAAGCCATTGCTTCACCATCCTCCTGGTTTCCCATCAACCATGTTGACTTAACCCAATATGGCTCTACAGTGAACAACCTCTTGAGGGAAGACAGAGCAGTAAAGGTTGGAGTTATGTAGCTTTGGGTTATGGAGGTTATATCCTATATACCAGCATTCTCCCTGCATTTAGAGTAGGAAATGAAAGTGGTAATTGTGTTGTGTCTGTTGGTATAACATTTATCCTTCCCACATGGGAGAGAATTAGGTCATAAGTTGACATGTCCAGAAGAAATTCCCTGCACAGATGCTACCATGGATTTTTTGTGATTTTCACAGGAGATGGAAAAGTCTAGAAGATATATATATAATATCCATTGCTAGATCTCGGAAATTTTGCTTCCGTAGACTTCCTTTCCAGCTTCCACGAGAGCTGGTCAAAATTTTATCAAAACATTTTTAGATGGAAAAATGGCTTTTCAAGCAAAAGGAAAACTTCAGTGGAAATTTTTTACACTGAATGATTTCAAAAAACACTCACAAAAACTGATTTTTTTTTAGTAAGAATAATTGGTTTTCAGTAACCAAATATTTTTACCAAAAAATTCCCCGCCCCCTGAAATTTCTCACAAAAATAATGACCAGCTCGAACCAGTGCAGCTGAAATATTTCATCCACAAAATGGCTCAGCTGTCTCATAACCTCATAGGCATGTGTGTAGGAGATGATGTCTTGCTGTATGGTTCCTCTGGTAAGGAACAAGATAAATGCCTGCTTACAAGAGCCCGAGACAGGAACCGCTTCCAGGCTAAAGTTCAACAGGGAGAAATGTGGTTTGCGCCCAAATTAGTTCACCTTCCTGGGTCACAAAATTAAGACCTGCTTCTACTACAAAGCAAATGGTGAAATTTCCCTTGACTTCAGTGGATGCAAGACTAGGCCCTCAGTAAAGAAAGGATTAGCCCAGATTTCAATAGTCCAGTATGACGCTGTGGTGAAATTGCAACCTCCTTGCAAGATGAGAGTTAAGAAATCTATTGGATATGAGGCGCTAGCTGTGCAGGACCATCAAGTGTATTTCTGCCATTGGTCAGCCCTCCAACGCATGGTGGAGATCAGAATGAGCTTGGTTACGAGCCCCACAGCAAGAGCAAGCACCCCTTTGAAAATGAAAGAGCCCTTTATCAGTAGCACCTACACTGGGTTTCATAGCCTGACTGAGCCATCTACAGTAAACGCAGATGCCAGCAGCTACGGATCAAAAGGAGTATTGCTGCAGCTACAGGCCTCTGAGATACCGAAGATAGCCATGTGCTCCTCTCTTTCACCATCGGCAACGGAGCAAAGCTAGAACATGTGTCTTGTATGTGAACATGTGTGAAATTCTTTCCATCCAGTTCATGCCTGGTGTTGCTGGACAGCACTAAAAACCTAGGCCATGGCCAATTGGATGTCAGCAGTCTCTTAGCAAGTTAACCATTAGGTGGTGGGGAGGGATAGCTTAGTGGTTTGAGCGTTGGCCTGCTAAACCTGGGGTTGTGAGCTCAATACTTGAGGGGGCCATTTAGGGAACTGGGGCAAAAATCTGTCTGGGGATTGGTCCTGCTTTGAGAAGGGGGTTGAACTAGATGACCTCCTGAGGTCCATTCCAACCCTGATATTCTATGATAAATTATATGACTACTCCTATGGTATTAAACACTGTAGCACAGGCCTACTCCTGCAGGATGCAGGTTGGGCATTGAGAAGTACAGATTAGGATTCTTGCCTAGAGGGATTTCTGACTGGCTGTGCTCTCTGCTGGTCAGAAACCTCCTCATCCCCTTCTCTGTTATACCTCATTTCCTCCTCCCACTTCAGTTCCCTCCTGCCCCTTCTGGGTGGGAAAAAGTGAGCAGGGAGGTGATGCCCCTTGGGGAGATGGGGTAGTAATTCTCTGCGCCTAGTCTAAGGCCAGTCTAGCTCCATGCAGAACCTCGCTGGTGTCTTGGAGCATATGGGTGAGGATTAGGATCCCCCTCAGAGCATATGTGGTGCTTCTTGGAGGGGTACTGCTTTGAAGCAGGGAGAAGGACAGGTCAGGGAGAAGAAGGAAGGACAGTGCTTAATTTGTGCCAGGGTTGAGCCCCAGAACCTCTAAGCTTGGCAGTTCATAGCCCCAGAACCTCTGGACTTGCCACATCAGTTATGAAAGTAAAAAAATTGCTTGAGCTCCAGCACCTCTTTCATTACAAATTAAGCACTGCGGCAGGAATTCTGCAGGAGAGGAAGCAACAGACAGGAACTAGTGCCTATCAGGGGAGCCAAGTCAAAGCTACTTCCTTACTGCACGGCATGTTATCCACCCGTGACAGGCACGCTCTGGGGAGAGAAAGGTGTATTTGGAAAGGCTCATCAGGAGTTCAATTGACAATTCTGTCTCACCTTGTTCTGGGCTGTAACCTCCCCACCTAGTAAAGGACAGAATTCTGCATGGGGACCAAACTCTCACTGTGTGTCAGTTTCATGGATGACATCACATAAAAGAACTCAACATGCTTTTTCAGGAGTGGGGCTCACTCACACCCCATTCTCTCTGCTGCCCATCTTCTTCAGCACCCCCCCACCTCTACATTAACCCAGCTTCTTTGCTGCTAGATGTACAGGGAAAGAGAGCTCAGAAGGGAACTCATTCCTTGCTCTGCTCCCTTTGCCTATCAGGTTAGGATCCGTGAATTTTAAAGCCTCTCTGATTTCAATGCTGCTTTTCTCCGACTTCAGTTGCTTTGGATGAATGACACTGAGTTAGACAGAGAAGGTCCAACACACACAGAGTGCGCCTCTGATGGGTTGATTCCTCACAGGGCGCTGTTGGCAGCCGTGCCTTACACCAAGGTAAGGATCTCTGGGGCTTCATAAAGGCACCAGAGAAAGAAGACAACATGCACTTTGTCTATGAAAGTTTGCCCCAGGCAGCTCATTTCATGCTGCTCTCCAGAGAGCTGGGCAGACACCAAGGCAGGAACAGGCAAACAGATCTTCTACTGGTTGGGAAACACAGAGGCTAGCCTGGTAAATATTTAACGTAGGGAACTCCCCTTCCTTTTGGTTTCCTCCCCGCCATATGTATTAAGCTTGCTATAGTAGCAAAGAGCAGGAGCCTCAGGGGACATGCCAGCTCTTTCCAATACAAACACCCGTCACCCTCAACCAAACTAAATATGAGGTGGAGCAGACTGTTTGTATTTAAGAGCCAATTGGGGTGCCAGGTGGAGCAATAGCATATGAAAAAGGCTTTGGAGCAGCTTTGTTGCTCTGCCTCTTCCCAAAAGGTCCATACGCTTTCCATAGAGGCTCTGGCTGTGGGTGTTAGTTGTCTGCTTGATCCTGTCCCTTCTGGATCACGGCTAGGTGTCAGAATTAGAGCTGGTTGGACATTTTCCAGTAAAACACTTTTCTGTCTGACAATGCCCGTTTCATCCATAGAGATGTGTTTCTCAGAGATATGCTGCTTTTGGAGAAATCTTGTATGGGGGTAGGGGGGACGACAACGTGCTTTGATGAGCTTGAAACATTCTGCTTTGGCATTTCCAGAAGAGAACCTTCCCATTGTTCATTTAGAAATGTATATTAAATTGTTACAATCACAAATGGAACATTTTGGTCAACCCCAAATTATTTTTTCCTCAGGATTCCGTTTTGCAGGAATTTTTTTTTTAATTTATTCCTTTTGGGGCTGGAAATCATTGAGAAATTTCCCGTTAAATGAAAAATCCAGTTCCCGCCAGCTCTGGTGAGAATGAAGATGAAAAGCAGTTGTGTCAGTGGGCATCTGATTCTGTATTTGCTGCTTGTAGCAACACTATCTAGGGCCGGACTGTGCTTTTAGGCCCAGCCCTGAGCAAAGGGGTGGTGCATAAACTGCACAAACTCAGGATCAGTGCCAAGAGGGGTTGTGCCACAGGCTCTGTCCCAGGGCTGACAAGAGTGGGGGGGAAGTCGGTACAAATTACCGCAGCCCGGCGGTCTGGAAGGGGGCCTGGGGCCCGGCTTCTCTGGCTTTGTCGGCCCTGTTTAGCTGGTCCGGCCTTGCTGGGGAGCCCAAACATTCTTTTTCACCAGGGTCCGAACCTGCTCTCTGTGGCCCTGCTCTGTCCACACGTGCAGTCGGTGCTGTGATCCCAGCTTGCATAGACATACTCGTGTTAGCGCTTGTTGAGCTAAAAACAGCAAAGCTGGGGTAACATAGTGGTGAGATGTGGCATGGGCTAGGCACCCTGAGTACGTACCTACGGGGTCTAGTCAGCTTTGCATTCAGGGTGGCTAGCCTGTGCCACTGTGGTTAGGCTACTATTTTTAGCACAAGCTTTCTGAGAACTAGTGCGAGTATGTCTATGGGAATCACATGTCTAGCTCCAAGCATAGACGTGGCCTCAGAGACACAGTTCTCTTCCTTTGCGCCATGAGGGGAGTAATTTGGTACTGGCCTATATCAGCAGCAAATTATGAACAGTCCCCCCTCCTGCCCCGCTACCGCAGCCCCCCAGCTCTGCTGTGCAGGCCCAAGCACTGGAGTAGGGGGTCAGCCCGGCTCCATTGTCGCCTTCCCACCCGTCTCACATCCACTTGCTCTGGAGGGAGCAGTGGGCATGTACCAGCAGCGAAGCCCCATGCCCCATGGCTCAAGGTCTGGGGAGCCCATGGAGTGCAAGGTGGGTTCTTACTCCCCCTTGTGCCCCTGTAATGGTGCATAGTGCTAGTCACAATCTAGCCCTTACCTTTAAACCTTCTCTTTCTAGGCACATCTGCAGTAAAAATCTAGAACAACCACAAAACGTGTCTCCCCTGGCCACCCATCCAATAGCAGCAGAGAAAGCAACAGGCTCCTACTCCATAAAATCAATAGCCCCCTGCCCTCCTCAGCCAGCCCACCTACTGAAGCAGGGAGGCCTCGCAGCCTGTCTTGGATTCTGGTGTCAACACCAGTCCACTGAGACCCAGTCCAAATTTGCCAGCTCCTCTCACAGCAGCCTCCAAACGGTGTCAGCTGGCCACAAGGTTTGGTGGCTACTGACCTGTCTTGGGTACACAGAAGGGAAGTGGCCTGTAGTGCTCGGCCTCATTGTGTTTGGATTCAGTCCTCAGGGTTGGGTCGCATCGGGAGGTGACTGAGCCATAAGCACTCTAGAGCTCTGGGCCCATATGACAGAGGCACGCAGACAACAACAGTCTGGGGCTTTTGCCCCTGGGCGGGGCAGTGCCCAGCGTAGTCTCTAGCTTGTAGCTCCTCAATAGGTCTGACAGCAATTAATAGTCTAGGGCCCTAACCCCCAAGCGGGGCGGTGCTGGTGGCAGGCTGTAGCCTAAGTCTCCCGGCCCAGGCAGCCAACAAATACACCCAATCAATAAGCTCTAGCCCTTTGGGTGGGCAGCCAGGAAACAAACACAGTCAATTAGCTCTGGCCCTTTGGGCGGGCAGAGCAGGGAGCAGACTTTAGCCTAAGCATGGAGTTCAGGCAGCCAACACACACAGTCTTGGGATTCATGTAAGGGGGAGTGATCATCCAGTCTAGGGGCTCTGAAAGGGGTTTGCACATCTGGCAGGCAGTCTAGGGTGCTAGCAGGGGGTTCATGGTGCATGAGCTTTGTAACGAGGCGGTGTGGCTCCCTTCCTCATCCAGGAGGGTCGAGCCCCATCAATCATCCAGAGGGGCGGGGCCTCTAAGCAGAAATCCCGCCCCCCCAGAGGGTCAAGTGGCGAATAAAAGCCGGCCCTCAGCCCTCAGTTGGAGCCCAGCCACCGTCAGGAGCAGACCTGTCTGCGGGAGCTCTTGACTGGGAAGCTGCTGAGGCCGCAGGCCGGTTTCCGGACTGGCCAGAACCTCCCCGCGCCTGCTACAACGAGGAGCTGCCGGAGCTGCCCCGCGCCTGCTACGACGAGGAGCTGCCGGAGCCGCCCCGCGCCCGCTACGACGAGGAGCTGCCGGAGCCGCCCCGCGCCCGCTACGACGAGGAGCTGCCGGAGCCGCCCCGCGCCCGCTACGACGAGGAGCTGCCGGAGCCGCCCCGCGCCTGCTACGACGAGGAGTGACTGGAGCCGCCCCGCGCCCGCTACGACGAGGAGCTGCCGGAGCTGCCCCACGCCCGCTACGACGAGGAGCTGCCGGAGCCGCCCCGCGCCCGCTACGACGAGGAGCTGCCGGAGCCGCCCCGCGCCCGCTACGACGAGGAGCTGCCGGAGCCGCCCCGTGCCCGCTTCGACGAGGAGCTGCCGGAGCCGCCCCGCGCCCGCTACGACAAGGAGCTGCCGGAGCCGCCCCGCGCCCGCTACGACGAGGAGCTGCCGGAGCTGCCCCGCGCCCGCTACGACGAGGAGCTGCCGGAGCCGCCCCGCGCCCGCTACGACGAGGAGCTGCCGGAGCCGCCCCGCGCCTGCTACGACGAGGAGTGACTGGAGCCGCCCCGCGCCTGCTACGACGAGGAGCTGCCGGAGCCGCCCCGCGCCTGCTACGACGAGGAGCTGCCGGAGCCGCCCCGCGCCTGCTACGACGAGGAGCTGCCGGAGCCGCCCCGCGCCTGCTACGACGAGGAGTGACTGGAGCCGCCCCGCGCCCGCTACGACGAGGAGCTGCCGGAGCTGCCCCACGCCCGCTACGACGAGGAGCTGCCGGAGCCACCCCGCGCCCGCTACGACGAGGAGCTGCCGGAGCCGCCCCGCGCCCGCTACGACGAGGAGCTGCCGGAGCCGCCCCGCGCCCGCTACGACGAGGAGCTGCCGGAGCCGCCCCGCGCCCGCTACGACAAGGAGCTGCCGGAGCCGCCCCGCGCCCGCTACGACGAGGAGCTGCCGGAGCTGCCCCGCGCCCGCTACGACGAGGAGCTGCCGGAGCCGCCCCGCGCCCGCTACGACGAGGAGCTGCCGGAGCCGCCCCGCGCCTGCTACGACGAGGAGTGACTGGAGCCGCCCCGCGCCTGCTACGACGAGGAGCTGCCGGAGCCGCCCCGCGCCTGCTACGACGAGGAGCTGCCGGAGCCGCCCCGCGCCTGCTACGACGAGGAGCTGCCGGAGCTGCCCCGCGCCCGCTACGACGAGGAGCTGCCGGAGCCGCCCCGCACCTGCTACGACGAGGAGTGACTGGAGCCGCCCCGCGCCCGCTACGACGAGGAGCTGCCGGAGCCGCCCCGCGCCCGCTACGACGAGGAGCTGCCGGAGCCGCCCCGCGCCCGCTACGACGAGGAGCTGCCGGAGCTGCCCCGCGCCCGCTACGACAAGGAGTGACTGGAGCCGCCCCGCGCCTGCTACGACGAGGAGCTGCCGGAGCCGCCCCGCGCCTGCTACGACGAGGAGCTGCCGGAGCTGCCCCGCGCCCGCTACGACGAGGAGCTGCCGGAGCTGCCCCGCGCCTGCTACGACGAGGAGTGACTGGAGCCGCCCCGCGCCCACTACGACGAGGAGTGACTGGAGCCGCCCCGCGCCCGCTACGACGAGGAGCTGCCGGAGCCGCCCCGCGCCCGCTACGACGAGGAGCTGCCGGAGCTGCCCCGCGCCTGCTACGATGAGGAGCTGCCGGAGCCGCCCCGCGCCCGCTACGACAAGGAGCTGCCGGAGCCGCCCCGCGCCTGCTACGACGAGGAGTGACTGGAGCCGCCCCGCGCCTGCTACGACGAGGAGCTGCCGGAGCCGCCCCGCGCCCGCTACGACGAGGAGCTGCCGGAGCCGCCCCGCGCCCGCTACGACGAGGAGCTGCCGGAGCCGCCCCGCGCCCGCTACGACGAGGAGCTGCCGGAGCCGCCCCGCGCCTGCTACGACGAGGAGTGACTGGAGCCGCCCCGCGCCCGCTACGACGAGGAGCTTCCGGAGCTGCCCCGCGCCCGCTACGACGAGGAGCTGCCGGAGCTGCCCCGCGCCCGCTACGACGAGGAGCTGCCGGAGCCGCCCCACGCCCGCTACGACGAGGAGCTGCCGGAGCCGCCCCGCGCCTGCTACGACGAGGAGCTGACGGAGCCGCCCCGCGCCTGCTACGACGAGGAGTGACTGGAGCCGCCCCGCGCCTGCTACGACGAGGAGCTTCCGGAGCTGCCCCGCGCCCGCTACGACGAGGAGCTTCCGGAGCTGCCCCGCGCCCGCTACGACGAGGAGCTGCCGGAGCTGCCCCGCGCCTGCTACGATGAGTAGCTGCCGGAGCTGCCCCACGCCCGCTACGACGAGGAGCTGCCGGAGCCGCCCCGCGCCTGCTACGACGAGGAGCTGCCGGAGCCGCCCCGTGCCTGCTACGACGAGGAGTGACTGGAGCCACCCCGCGCCTGCTGCGACGAGGAGCTTCCGGAGCTGCCCCGCGCCCGCTACGACAAGGAGCTTCCGGAGCTGCCCCGCGCCCGCTACGACGAGGAGCTGCCGGAGCTGCCCCGCGCCTGCTACGACGAGGAGCTGCCGGAGCTGCCCCGCGCCTGCTACGACGAGGAGCTGCCGGAGCTGCCCCGCGCCTGCTACGACGAGGAGCTGCCGGAGCTGCCCCGCGCCTGCTACGACGAGGAGTGACTGGAGCCGCCCCGGCCCTGTTGTGACCCCGAGGACCCCCTGGAACAGGCCTGGCCGGACTTCCCAGAAGAACTGCCGGACCTGCCGCCCAGCCCTGGCCGTGAGGAGCCGATGTGGTGGGACGTCCCTGAAGGTGATCCCACAAGCCAGGTAGGCTCTGAGGGGGATACAGGAAGTAGCCCGGGGAAGCCTGACGCCAGTCAGGCTGTAGAGCAAACCTTGCCGATGTCAGTGTGTTTCGGTCAGGACTCCCTTCCCCACTGACTGTTACTAGTGGTGTCAGCCACTATTAGGGCCCCGGGCTGGAACGCAGAGGAGAAGGTGGGCCTGCGTTCCCCCTGCCACCCGTAACCGGGTGGCAGACTCCCCCTTTGACCTTGCCATTGCTCTGCCCTGCTCCAAAGGCCAGAGCTGTTAGAACTGTGTTTGGTGCCCCGCCCGAACCAAGGGCTGGGCCCCCTTTGACTTTGCCACTGCCCGGTCCTATCCACAGGGACCGACTACCCGCGCGGTGGGCGACAGTCCCGAGAACCGAGACCCGCAGAGGACAAGTCGAGGCTGGTGTGGCTCCCCTCCTCATCCGGGAGGGTCAAGCCCTGGCGAGTCTCACTTACAAGCCTCCTGGCCTAAGGTGGGAAGTTGGCCACCCCAGGGTTGGAGTAGCAGGGGGATGCGGGCCCGGCCTACTCCACCGCGTCGCAGCCCAGGGCCCTAACAGTGGCAGAATGGTCTGCCATGAGGTTAGCAGGGATCCAGCCGCAACATGCCGACTGAGACGAGGTCAGCCCTGTAGCCAGCTACTCGTTAGATGCCCCTGAGCTACTTCCTACCCCTCCGGGGTTTGGTACCTCCGGCCTTCACAGGTCCTCGGGCTCCTTGAGGTATACATCTGATGGTAGTTCTGGCAAGTCCTCACCTACATTCATCTCCTCTGGGGGCAGAGCGCAGCAGAGCACAGGTTCTGCTCCTGGGTGCCGCAGCAAGGCAGAGGTATCTGGCTCCAGCCCAACTGAGCTGCAAAGCCTTCCTTTTATACTTCCTGCCCCACCCTGGTACTTCTGGCAAGGGGGGTGGGGTGGGATTGGCTCCACCCACCAAGGGGAGTGTAGTGCTCCCTTGCTCTCCAGTCCGGAGCGAGGCCACTTTGCCTTACTACATGGCCCCTCTCCAGACTCTCAGCCATTCAGTTCCCTCCTCTGGGCTTGGGTTTGTGAGTGAAAACCCTAGCAAGCCCTTGTAATAAAAAAAGACAGGACTGGATTGTTGGCATCCTTTCATCTGCGAGAGACGGTGGGAAGTGCAGCCTATGATGTAGATAGTTTGCAATGTTTCACATGCCTGAATAGTCCAATCCAAGATTTGCATGATCTTTGGCATTTATTGCAAATGTATGTATTTTGGTTGGGAGCTGCTTGCTTCCTACGGGCTCTTTTCTCTTCAAGCTGTAGAAGCCAGCTCCTGTCATGGACTTTGATATCCTGATGGAGATGATGGTGCCACTTGTTAAGATCACATGTCAAGATTTCCCATTGGTCAGGATCAATTCCAGATTCCTTCATATCTTGTTTGCATGTATCTTTATAATGAAGCTTTGGATGTCCTGTTGTTCTTGTTCCCTCTGATAGGTCTCCATATAGCATGTCCTTGCGTATGCGTCCATTTACCAACCTGCTCAGATGGCCCAGCCAGCGCGGTCATCTTTGCTTGAGCAGGGCTGTCACACTGGTAGATTTGACCTTTGAAGAACCTCTGCATTAATGACTTTATCTTGCCATTTTGTATTGAGTATGCGACGTAAACAACGTAGGTGGAAACTGTTCAAACTTTTCTCCTGAGGAGCATACGTTGTCCATGTTTCCTCACCATACATGAGAGTGCTGAGGATGCAGGCCTGATACACTAGCATTTTGGTCTTGATGGTCAGCTCTGAGTTGTTCCATGCTCTTTTAGTTAGTCGCTAAAGATGGTGGAAGCCTTTCCAATGCGAAAATTTAATTCTTCATCCAGTGAGAGGTTGGTGGTCACTGTAGAACCTGAACAGCTGAACTTTTGGACTACTTCTAGGTGGTTTGCATTTAAGGTAATTGAAGAATCTTGTGGAATCCTCAGTTCTAATGCAACTGTTTTTTTGATGGTGATGGTGAAAGCAAATGCCTGACAGGCACTTGAAAGGCGGTCCTTGAGTTCTTGTAGTAGGTCTTCATTGTGGGCTATGAGGGCATCATCATCAGTGAATAGAAGTTCTCTGATTAGCACCTTTTTTAATTTGGTCTTTGAATTAATTTGGGACAAGTTGAAGAGTTTCCCATCTGATGTTGTGTGGAGACACACTCCGTCTTTCATGTCCTTAAACACACAGTTCAAGAGTACTGAAAAGATTCCAAAGAATGTAAGGGCAAGAACACATCCTTGCTTCACTCCACTTTTCATCTCAAAGCTGTCCAAAGTGGACCGCCAAACTGGATTAGGATTTGGACTATGTGAGTGATGACCCCCTTTCTGCTCCTAGATAGACTTCCTCTCCACCTTGTATCTAGGTGTCTAGGAGCAAGCTAGGCTACTCACCCATTTCTTCCCTCCCTGGAACAGGTGAGGGGAAATTTTTAGTGCCTTGGCGGCCACCCTCACAACTACTTACTGGCCAGAGCAGCAAAGACAGTGCTGTAACAGGGTGGGTGTCAAGGGCATAACTGGCCACCAGTATATGTCAGCAATAAATTGCTCCTCTACCTCCTGTTTCAAAGGCAGGGAGGAAGCATGGGAGAACCGTGACGCAGCAAGGTGCTTCGGAAGCATGGCTTCTCCTGGAGAGGTGCAACATACCCAGTCCTTTCTCCCCCCTCTCCTCACATTGCAGGGCTGTGACCAAAGTCACCATCTAGCCCATAATATTTAAAGCAAACTCATGGTTGGGCAGAAGAAGTAACCTAAAACTCAGAAATAGCATCAAACTGAAAATAAGATCTCTTTTGGGTTAGTATTTACCATTTCAATCTGGTGTGTCACAGTGGGGAAAGTTCTGGGCTCTCCATGCTACAGACTGAATATTTTAAACTCAGTCAGAGGCTGAAAAAAACAACTTTGTTGAATATTTTAACATCTGGAGCCACTTAGCGGCAGGACAAAGCAACTTCTTGTGAAAGACCCATTGATCTAGAGAGACAGAGTACAGTTTCTATGACCATGTGTAAAGGTACCACATCCCATGTACAGTTCCCAATAGTGGGCAGGTGCTCACTGAGCTAAAAGAGAAGCCGTAAAAGTTTGATCTTGCCTGTCCACACACGGGACAGCCGCTCTTGTAAGATTTTGACAGTTTTTACAGGTTTTTATTAGACTTATAGTTAAGGTTGCCTAACATTTTCCATTAGGAACAGTGTCTGATCATGTAATTAAAGACTATCATAATGCATACACACAAGGGGGGAAAATTAAGGTTGCACAGGCATCCTTCATTCCAGCAGTTCCAAACTTGAGTGCTGGTCTTTGAAACTTTCACATTCTTTTAACTTAATTAATATGTATATTGTGGTAGCATCAAAAGGTCTGCTAAGTTGGCAACCTATTCTGCTAGGCATTGTACAAATGAATATTTAATGCATTAGCCATTCAGGATCAGTAATCATAATACACCACTGGCCTAGCCACTGTCAGATGCTAATTTTCTGTATGAACTATGAATGATGTGAAAGACTATTTATTGCTCCCAGCATGCATCGCAGGGAACACTGTCTAATTGTAAAAGCATTGGATGGGGAGGCAGGAGATCTGGGCCAGATTCCAATCTCATTTATACTCCAGATCTGCACCACCTCTGGGTTCTACCCATAACTCTGCCACTGACTAACCAATCTTGGGCATGTCAGCTAACTTCTCTGTGCCTCACTTTCTGACACTGTAAGAGAGGAGATAACACCTGCTGCACTGCATGGTGGTGCTGTAGGATGAGTAGGATTTATCATTCACCACGGAATTGAGAGCCAATGGCATGTAGCACAGTGACCACATGCTGTCACAGGTGGTCATAGATTTGCTACGGTAGCTCTGTTAGCAATAGTAAACTGGGTGTCCAACTGAAACCAATTGAAGACCAAACCCAAGTGGGCATCAAGGCTTGGCTCCTGTCACATTTCTTTTTGGCATTTTTGATTAGTTTGGCTAATTGAACACGTAGCATACTCTATTATCATGCACCAACACCATATTTTACAGTCAAGCAAATATGCTCACAATTAGCAGCCTACCACATAACAAACAGGACTGTTAAAGAAGCATTTAAAGAGACTATGTTTTATGGATGGCTCTTTGGTAAATTGGTCACTTAATCAGTTTCTTTAAGAGGTCTTTCCCGTTCTCTTCTCTGACTGCATCTTTGCATTCAGCACAGGACTGAAAGGAGACAATTCCTGCACGATTTAAAGGCTCAGTATAATACACATATTTTCCTTCGTTTTAGATTTATCTCCCACCAGGGGACCATCAAGAATTTCTCTCTCCAAGCACCTCCAGTAATCATGCATCCCTTACAATTGCCACAGACCTGCTCCAAACAGTTCTATCTCATTTAGTAGGAGTCTAATGAAAACTAATTAGCAAATTTTGTTCAGTTAATTAAACTAAACCAAGGCCTCTCAGTGCACACTTATGCTTTCATTGGGCTCCACTCAGCACAGTCACCTTCTGCCCGAGTTTCTTCCATTTCTCTTCATTTTGTAATAGTGAGGCCTTGTCTACACTTAGAGGTACAACCTCTTCCCACTCCCCAGTGTGGATTCAGTTTACCAATAGAAAGATGGTTATATATAGTTTCTTCCTCTGCCATTTTTCACTGAATTTCCCCCGGGTTTGGAAAAGCAAGTAGTCGAGTTTTAACTTATATTTTGCAAGTGCTGGAACTTCCCAGACCCAACTCCCCCCTGGCAAGGTGCTCATTGGATAGAAGAGCACACCTGCGCAGAGGAGGGTCTGGGGTCTGCTGCTGTGCTGTGGGGAATGAGACAGGCAGGGAACCAGGTTCTGGTTCCACAAACATCTAACTGCTGCAGTGACAGGCTTGTAGAGAGCAGGAGGCTCCCCTCTCACTGGCCCTCCATCTTCAGTAGATTTTCACCAGTTTTACATTTTTTTTTCATATAAAGACTGATACATTCCCAGGAAATTTTAAACACAATCATAATTGAAAATGAAGGACCTTATTTATTCCCATATTGGAAGGGCAATAAGCTAGACTAGTATAAGCCATCTTTATAGCAGTATAAGTGTGTCCACACTAAGCATTTACCTGCATAAAACTAGATCAGGTAAAAAATATTATACCTTTAACCAACATAGTTATACCAGTACAAACTCCATGTGCAGACCAACCCTCATTTTCGTCAATTTTTACATGAAATGGTTCAAGTTATCAGGGTTTGAGGCACTTCAAAAATTGACAAATTAACTTACACTTGTCTTATTTTGTAATTCTTTGTAGACCTTCCACTCTGGCCTCATTTCTGCAATGTGCTTAACACTAGAGCCGATTGGAAATTTTTCAGTGAAATGGGATATTATTCCCCCATCAGAAAATGCTAATTCATGAAAATGGAAACTTTTCAATGAATTTACCAATTTGAAAAAGTTTGGAAACAAAAAGTTAACATTTTTCAGTTACAAACATTTTTGTTTAAAAATTTAAATTGATTTATAGGAAAAAAAAGTTTTTAGAAAACTCCATGAAAGGTTGAAATCAACAACAAAACATTTCAATTGACCCAATACACTGTATTATTATTATTAATTATTATGATTTATTATTATTGGTTCATAAAAATTAGAAAATTTTCAACTTTGTCTTGATTTGGGACAGGAAATTTTTTTCAAAATCTCAAAAATTCTTGTGGGACAAGAAAACCATTTCCTGCCCAGCTCTATTCAATACAGGGGGAACTGGGAGAAATCATCTGGCCCATGTTACACAGGTGGTCAGACTACATGATCTAATGGTTCCTTCTGGCCTTAAACTCCACAAATCTATGAATGTGCATAACTTAAGTACACGACTATTCTCAATGAGGCCAGAGGGACTCATTATGTACTTAAAGTTACACACACTCTTAAGTACCTTGCTGACTGAGGCCTCTGTGAGATGCAGAGGTGGATGAATAGTAAATAGTCCGTGGACAGATCATGTTACCCTTAATGATGTTGTATAGCATCTAACATCACAAATAGTCTCACTGAGTGAAATATTACTTAATATGAACAGTTCTACAATCCGGGCCATGATTAGTACATTTCTTCATGAATGGAGAAAGCTGAAATTTTCCAGCTTGATTTTTCAAAGACAATTTTTCACCACATTTTCAAATGTTGATGATAAACATACTGATGAAGGCTTCAGTTTCCCTTGTAACAATAATAATACCTGCCTCACCATTTTCATCAGCAGATCTCAAAGCACTTTACAATCTTCAATGTATTTATCCCCACAACTGCAAGGCAGGGCAGTGCTAGGATCTCCACAGTGCAGATGGGACCTGAGCCACAGAGTGGGTAAGTGACTAGTCCAAGATGTCACAGGAAGTCTGTGGCAGGGCAGCAATTTGACCTCATGTCTCCCAATTAAGTTTTCTCTTCTATGCAATAGCTGGCAGTATTGTGAGCATCTGCTGGAATGGACTGCTGTCTGCACTTTGCAAAAGCCAGATTAAAGTGTAGGTTTAATTTTAGTTCCAGTGCAGAGGGAGAAGAGAATGACCTAGTTAATTCCGGGCACTTTGCTTTTCCATGTGCACCCAATGGAAGCAATGAGGGGCCATGGCTGAGTTTGTTCCAGAAGGTAGCCATTTCTTTGTACAACTCACACGTTCCTTCTGTCCCACTGCTGATTATCAAGTGGGACCCAGATGAGTCTCTGCCATGGTTACAAATAGGATGAAGCTCAGCTAATTAGATGGTACCACCAGTTAGCAAACAAAACTGATGATATCAGAGCAATTTCCTAGATGATTCAGGACTAGGCAATTATTCTACTCACTTCTAAGAGACTATAATCCTTTCTACACACCATGGCATGCTTCCTGTTCTGCGGGCCATGAACAGGATGGCTATTCCAGCTCTAGGCCCCATGAGCTGGTCAAGCTGGCTTTATGGCGCCTTTGCAAAGGAGCTTTAGCAGGACCAAGAATGTAGCCCAGAGTCTTTCCCCCATCCACACCCCATGATTTTGATATTCTGCTGCAAAGTGCAAAACGGTTTACTTCATTAGAAATAAATTGCCTTTTGTTTGCATTCAGTGTGAGGGCTCAGTTCTGCTCCCAAGTATTAGGTCAGTGGGACAGAGATCTCCATGCACAGGAAGTATCCCCAAGTCATTTCCTCTTGGGAAAACAGTGTCCCATAGTCCTAAAACTGGTCTACAATATTTCATAAAACTTCTTGAGAAGGCCTACTGATTTTGTGAAGCCCCTTTTCTCCTTTGCCACTAGCTTCACCCAACCACATCAGAATCTACATAGCTTTCCTCCCTCCTGCTCCAGCGCAAACACATGAGGAATATGAATGCACCAATAAACAATAACCTCTCCCCCACTTGCTAGTACTATGTTGGTTCTTGTATCCCGTCCTGTACTCTGAGGGGATGGTAGGTTAATCAGGTCTCAGAAAGACCCACAGGAAACTAAGTGTGCAAACAGAAGACCATTAAATCATGTGGTGACGGTAGGGGTGCCTGATATGAACACTCCGATGGAATGTATGAATGAATGCTTGTAACCCTAATCGCATTACTTCCAGCGAAATGATTCCTCAAATAGCATTAAAAATCCCCTGCTGTGCCTGCAGGGTTCCCCCCCCCCCTTTCTTTCTGAGCAAAAAGATATCCATTTGGCTGCCTCAAGGTCACACAGGAGAGAGAGGAGAGGATGCCAAATGGGGCAGGAGCCTGGCATTTCCCCAGGGCGAAGAGAACAGTGTGAATGGTCCCAATGGAAATTGTATGTGGAATTTACAACAGTTCACTGCTATTTCCAGAGAAGAGGTGGACACCAGACTTTCCAGATAACCCAATCCAGAAAATCAAATACTTCATCCCCCCGAGAGACACTGAAGCTATGCTAGCTGTTAAAGGATCCCAGACTGGACATATTCTGAGCTGAAATAAGTGGCCTGATTTTTCAGAGGTGCTGAGCACCCTTAGCTTCCACCAAAATCCCTGGGAGCAGCAGGTGCACAGTGTCTCCGAGAAATAGGCCACTTATTGCAGCGATTGAATATGGATTGATGGTAGAGTAGGTGCCTATTGTTAGGCTCCAGCATTTGAAAAAATTGACTTCATTTTTTAATGCCTGCTGGCTAACAATAATGTATTTGTTAATGGGATTGCAAACAGTGTCACAACCATAGTGCCCTGCCCATATTCCTGAATGAAGGAGGATCCAGGCCAGATCCCAGCTACATGGGATTGAGTTTGAGGGTGGGGACAGCATGGAAAAAAGGATCATTGTACGGAACAAGGTAGAGAACCACTGCTGTTGTACATTTAATAAATATATTCATTGCCACCCTTTAAATAGCCCCAAATTCCCACAATAAAACCACGTTCGTTCATCAAACTCATCACAAACAATATCTGCAACAAAATGGTCACCCATTTAATAAACTACGTTTCCCAGAAGGGGAGGGGGTATAAGGCTAAAGGTCACACTACTCAGGTATAAAAAGCCCCAGCGTTCGTCTGCTGCTCCATCGTAGGGCATTCCAATCTATAAGAAGGATAAGCAGCAGTTTCCTGTTCCACTGGCCATATTGCTGCGTAAGCCAGAACACAATTTATTCACAACCACAACCACAACCACAACAGGTTCTTCCATGCATAACAAATATATCACTGCACATTTTACATCGCAGTCCTTTCTGGGTTGCACAATACTGTCTCAAATTCACGTTAGCCTCCTATGCATATAATCTTCTCCATAGACAAAAGCCTGGAATGGCTTGAGTGTTTCAGAACTCCTCCACACACACAAAAGCTGCCCACCCAAAGTAACAACCAAACCCATTCACTGACATGCAGCCCCATGTGTATACTGGCAGTGAGACCTCTATTTTCTGTCTCCCGCATATCTATCCACGCACCCATTGACCCTGTTATTTAAGAGAAGCAGTTAGACCACAGACACACACTATCCAGCTGGCTGGGTAGAGGCTACCATGCCTCGCAGAAATGCAGCTTTTGTTTTGTGTTGTTTCCCTCCCTTCTTGATGCTTGAGTGTTAGTGAAAGATGCCAGCTTGAAAACCCTAAAAGCTGAAAGCTTCTTTTTATCCACAGCAGAGATAGGGCAGCAGCAGTATAGGCATCCCCACGCTGTCCCTATCCCCTGACCTGATGGGACCACCTCTAGGAGACATGAGGCAATTCAGTCTCCAGGGCCAATCTGCTGACACTGCCCACAGCTATGTTCATTAGACTGTGTAGCAGTGTGGTCTTCAGTCCAATGAGGACTGGGAAAAAATACATTGCTCGTTTTACATATGCCATGGAGCGGCTCTTAGATGGCTCTGGTGGGATTCAAAACAGCAGCCTAAAGGTGAATGACTCTATAACCTATTACTGATCCTCGGAACCATCCACCTCCCTGTACAGAGTTGATTGTTCTGTTTCTGTACATGGGCATTATACAGCATCATCTGTTCTCTCTTGTACTTAACAGGCCTGATCCTCAACTAGTGTTAATCGGTGTCACCCCATTGCCATCCTGGATCTATGTCCATTTACTTTAGCTGAGGATCTGGCCCATTTAATATTTATTTTTACTTCTAACTGTAAGATGGCAAAAGTGCAAACAAAATCCATTTTCCCATTACTAAAACAAATAACCACTGAAGGTTAGCTTGACCAATGGCTCGTCGGGAAATGCAATCCAGCTCATACCTGCTGGTAGAGGGTGAGGAACACAAACCAAAAACATTAGACATCGCCCTAACAGGTGAGACAAAGTGGTACATCTTCCAAATTCAGCACCATGGCTAGAGCATGAGGGATGAAGCATGGAAAGGAAAAGGAGAGACAGGAGGACAAGGGTAAGGGGGCATGGTTACTGTTATTCCTAGAAACCATTTTACCATGCCAAGAAAATATTTGAG
Source organism: Gopherus evgoodei (assembly GCF_007399415.2). Classification (NCBI taxonomy): domain Eukaryota; kingdom Metazoa; phylum Chordata; order Testudines; family Testudinidae; genus Gopherus; species Gopherus evgoodei. The sequence continues at coordinate 8,171,427 of NC_044336.1, read as the reverse complement.
GTCTTGTAAAGGATTTCCTATCCTGAAGCAGGACAACAAGTCAAAGTCTTGAACATTTCTATAAACTGACAAGCCCCTGCCCCTCCTCCCCCCAAAATCGTGTTTGGGTGAATTGAAATGTTTTGTTTCAATCATTTCAAAACTTTTCCATGGAATTTCAACCATTTTTTATTTTAATTTTTTTTTACCACAATGAGCTTAAATTTCTAAAAGAAAAATCATTTTGAACCGGGAAACCAAAATTTTCCATTTTGACAATGTCAAAACTGTCTCCCAACATTTTTTCCAGTTGAGCCATTCATCAAAACCAATCCTTTCCTGCCAACAGTTTCAGTTTCAACTAATCAACATATTTCTATGGGAAAATGTCTAGCCGAAATATTCCATGTATTCCCCTTTGGGCTCTGTCTGCCTTAGCTACTTATATGGCTCCCATGACCACAGCATGTGAGCACCTCACAATTTTTAAACGTATGTATTTGTACTGCAGCCCTGTGAAGTAGGGCAGAGCAACTATCTCCATGATGTAGAAGGGGAGCTGGGGCACACAGGGATTGGATGACTTGGCCAAGGACACACAGGGAGTTTGTGGCAGAGTGGGAAATTGAACTCAGCTTTCCTGGGTCCCCTAACCACTGGATCCTCCTTCCTTTCCTAAAGATTGGAGAACTTTGGTCACTGCCATGAGAGATTAGCCAGGATATGTGTCCACCTGCAAACAAAGCAGGGATCTTCTCAGCACAAACCACTGTGTATACCAACAAGCTACTTCTGCTCCCCAAACTTCTTGCAAAGATGCAACTAGGGGAAGGGCAGGTTTGAGTTACATTGGCCTTGCCTATGGGATTTTTTTCCTCAGCTTTCTCACTGTTGCTACCTCTAGTGTAGGTGGCAGAAGTGGCAGCCTTATCCTGGTGCTAGAGGCTGTAACCACTGTGTCATCTCCATTTCCTCTGAGCATGGAGGCCATGGTGTTAGAGATGTTGAGGGTCAGTCTATGCTAGTGTTTCCACTAGTGGAACTGCACTGCTGGTAGAATGGTAGGACATGTCTAATGTAGGTAGATCTATTAGCAGGGCAATGTGGAGAGGGGCTGCATAACTGCTGCAGTACTGTGCTTTTTCTGCGGACGAGTGAGGGCTCCAGATGCCTAGGCTGTGAATATGGCATGGTTTACAAGGATATTTAAAATCAAATCACCCCAAAAGCCTCTTGAACCACAAAATATATGCACCGTAAGAGCAGGCTAGCATGCCTGAGATACTACTGCTTTCTACTAGATAGAATCAGAACACAGCAGCTGTATCTCATAGGCCCTGCACTGCCATAATGGAGAGTCTCCTTCAGCCCAAGTGGTAGGGTTCTGGAGTAGCAGAGCAGTAAGATCTGTGTTCAAATGTGCTAATTCTAAGTGACCACAGTGGTACAGCATGGTATGATGCTGCTAATGATCATGGTCCTAAGTGACAGTGGAGTTGCTGCTATGTCTTATGGCATATTTAGTTTTGCATTATGACTAATTTAAAAGAGCTGAACTGCTTTAAACCAAGCACATTTAAAAAAAAAAACATCTTCAGTCTGAGTCACACTTAGAACATAAGAGCGACCACACTGGCTCAGACCAAAGGTCCATCTAGTCCAGTAGCCTGTCTTCAGACACTGGCCAATGCAGGTGCCCCAGAGGGAATGAACAGAACAGGTAATCATCAAGTGATCCATTCCCTGTCGCCCACTCCCAGCTTCTGGCAATCAGAGGATAGGGACACCATCCCCAGTCATCCTGGCTAATAGCCATTGATGGACCTATCCTCCATGAATTTATCTAGTTCTTTTTTGAACCCTGTAATAGTCTTGACCTTCACAACTTCCTCTGGCAAAGAGTTCCACAGGTTGACTAGGCGTATGAAGAAATACTTCCTTTTGTTTGTTTGTTTGCCTATTAATTTCATTTGGTGACCCCTAGTCTTTGTCTTATGAGAAGGAGTAAATAACACTTCCTTATTTACTTTCTCCACGTCAGTCATGATTTTATAGACCTCTATCATATCCACCCTTAGTTGTCTCTCTTCCAAGCTGAAAAGTCCCAGTCTTATTAATCTCTTCTCATACGGAAGCTGTCCCATATCCCAAATCATTTTTGTTGCCCTTTTCGGAACCTTTTCCAATTCCAGTATATCTTTTTGGAGATGGGGCGACCACATCTGCACTCAATATTCAAGATGTGGGTGTACCATGGATTTATATAGAAGCAATGTGACTTTTTACATCTGGACCCTTTTTACATCTAGAACCCTTGAAATAGTGGAGCTGGAATGGAAACGCTGCCTGTATTGGCTGAAGAGCAGTCATTGTTACAGTAAAATGGGCCTGGTAAAACGTAACACCCCAACGCAAGGCAAAATGCACTCATGGCCTGTTGTTTAAGGATTACCACTATCCTGAGATAGGCACCGTACATTATCTGAAACGTCCACTTCCACCATGAGACATCAGTACTCCCAAGGATATGTTGGGGCTGGGTTGCTGCAGGCCTTATATACAATAGTATGAACCACTTGCATCAGGGGAATGATCAAATAACTTCTACAGATTATAATCTGGTTCCAGGCACAAAGGCAATAAATGCCACGCACCACCCAGCACTCGCGTTCAAGTTTCTGATTGACCTCCATGCCAAATAACAGCTTTTGTGAAGCATTTATTAGAAGAGCAGCAGACAAGTGCAGTTCATCAGATGAGAGCTTGGGAGCTCTGATTGGAAAACTAAGCCCAATAAGAGGAAAGAGCCTTCCTCCCCAGGGGAAATGAAAGATGAATTAGTGGATGATGGTGGGGGAATAGTGTAATTATTACAGAAACGCTCTCACACCCAGTATCATTAAGGGAATACCCTCAATATGCCAATTACTCTGCATAACTCTGAACAAAGAAATGTACAGCTCCTCACAGGGCTGCCCAGAGGATTCAGGGGGCCTGGGGCAAAGCAATTTGGGGGGCCCCTTCCATAAGAAAAAGTTACAATACTATAGAATACTATATTCTCATGGGGGCCCCTGCAGGACCTGGGACCTGGGGCAAATTGCCCCTCTTGCCCGCCCCTCCCCCCCCCCCCGAGGCAGCCCTGGCTTCTCACATATACAGGAAATACAAGGCCATACAGGAAGCAGGAGCCAACATCATTCTCTGACAGAACCAGCCTCTTGGGATCACAATTCAGGAAAGCATTTGGGGTAACATTTTCAAAAGCACATATGTGCCCCCAAGTCCTATGCTCAAGAGCACCCACATATCATTAAGGTCCAGATTTACCAAGGTGTTTAGGTGGTTTAAGATGCAGATAGGTGCATAGTGGGAATTACAACAGCCTTTGCAAGTCAGTCAATGGCAGTCAGACAAAAACGCCCATGTGAGTTACGTGCCTCTCTCACTAGATGCTTATCTGCATCTGTAGGCACCAAAATACTTTTGAGGAACCTAAGGGTACTTCTAACACCACAATTGGAGGAGTGATTTCAGTGCAAATACACATGCCTAAAATAGCAAGATGGATTAAAGCCTGAATGCCCAATAACAGCAAAGCCACATGAGCATGGACTTCAGTGCAGGCTGGCTGCCCAAGTAACCAGGGTCCCAAGCAGACTTGTACAGCCCATGCTGCCATGGCTTCACTGCTACTGGTGCTCACGCTAGCTAGATTCAAGCTAGCTTGAGTACGTCTACACATGCTGCAATCATACCTCTGACTATGGAGTAGACATACCCTAAGTCCCATTAGGCTGCTAAGTCACTTAAGCATTTCTGAAAATGTTAAGCAGGTGCTTAATTTAAAGCACATGCTTAAGCCCTCCCTGAATTCAACAGCACTTAAATGTGTGCTTAAAGTTGAGACCTACTTAAGTGATTTCCTGACTATGGATCGACGTAGGCGTATGCCTAAACGCTTGGCTGAATTGGAGCCTGGAAGCTTGCATCAATCTCTGTTCTCTAGAAACTAACATAACAGTATCATTGCAAGCCACCAGAAATCAATCAAAAACTTGATCATGCCTCTTAGTCTTCTCCCTATTTGCAATCCCAAATGCAGCATCTCTAGCTACAAAGGCAGTATATAAATATATACCGGCAACTGTTTCTCCCTTCCATGCTAAAGAGTGATTTTTCCTGGCAGAAGGTGAAAGATGAAAGGTAAGATATGCAACAGAAACTAGAAATTGCTAATCTCTAATTTCAGCTTTAGAATTTACTTTGGCCTTTGGGGTATTAAAATTAGAACACTTCCAGCCTGTGTATTTTTTTTAAAAAGCTTCATTTCTTTGATTGACAACTTTAATAATAACTTTTTTCTTTTCAGAAGGCATTAGTCAGTTAGTCTTTAAATGAAGTCAATTACAGCTTCTATCTTTGAGATCAAATGGTGCCTTAATCATATGTGGGGGTGGGGGGAAGACACCATTTATATATATAGACATTCTGGCTCTGATTGTCACTGATGTCACAAAACAGAAGGGGAGAATGTCACCTCTAGAACCCAAGACTATGTTAATCAAAACCCATAGGATCCCTTTAGTAATAGACCAAAAACACACTTACAACCACGTCTTCAGTCAAAAGCTTCAGAGGTTGTACAGAACAATCAGTTACTTTCCTGTTTTGAAGGTTTTCTTTTTATTTCAAGTGACATAGTTATCTTACAACACCAGACTTCTGTCTGAAAATTTTTACTTGCAGTTGTCACAAGAAACACCTAAGATGCCGGAAGTGGAATGGGAAAAATATATATATGTTTTTTCCCCCTTTTTGTTTGCTTCAATATTTGAGAGCACTTTGGTTATAGTCATTTTCACTGGAGCTGGTTGAAAATTTTTCCCATGGAACATTTTTCCAGCAGAAAATGTTGATTCAACAAAATCAATACATTCCACAGGAAGATAATATTTTCATCAACATTTTCCCTGAGAAATTATCCAAATATTTCGTTTTGATATGGTCAAAATATTTTGTTTGGACTAGTATATTGTAATTATGTCATATAAAAGTCAAAACAAAACATTTATCTTACCAAAACAAAAATGTAGAAAAGTGGACTCACAACTGGTGCGACCCCTAGTGGCTGTGTGTGGCATAGCAATCTTTCCTCCTCTAGCACCCCTGCAGACAGCTGTTCCAGCCCTATGGTGGTCTGCTTATTCTCCATGATTCAGTCCTCATCCTGGGTCACATTTAGTGCCACCCATTCTAGGGAGAACAGACCATGCAATACACTAAACTCAGATAAACCGAACTCCTCCCCACTCCTTGGCTCTGTAGAGTTATTGACCCACTCTTTTTGGGTGTGACACCACCCTGAGCTTTCTCCCTGCAGGCCTGGCTCCAAACTCAATAGTCCTTCTCCCCAGGCATTTCTACCTCACCTTTTCTGACTCTCTCCAGGCCTTTCCTCCAGTTTTTAGCCACCAGAGAGGGACTGTAGAGTTTAATATGGAGATATACCTATCTCATAGAACTAGAAGGGACTTTGAAAGGTCACTGAATCCAGTCCCCTGCCTTCACAGCAGGACTAAGCATTGTCCAAAACAGATTTTTTTATTATTTTTTTGCCTCAGATCCCTGAATGGCCCCCTCAAGGGTTGAACTCAAAAACCCTGGGTTTAGCAGGCCAATGCTCAAACCACTGAACCATCCCCCCCCGGAGTCATATGAGTGCAAACCAGCTGAACCCCCTGGGTCGCTACTCAGGCAGCTAGCCCAAAGCCCATGCTACCCCAGCAATGCTGCTATTTTTAACATAGTTGTTCGAACAGAGCTGGCACATTTCTGTCTACCCAAATTGGGAAGCATGATTCCAGCTGCAGTGTAGATACCCCCAGAGAGGTTGCACTGCTTTCATTTAAATTAGTTTGGTTAAGCTTGTGCAACTTTTGTGCGTGGACTCTCTTATATCAGTTTAGCTTGCACCTGTAAATTTACTGATGCCTGTAATCCTGATATAAACTGGGTTTAAGCTGATATAAGAGCATCCACGCACAAAGTTGCACCAGTGTAACTAAATCTGTATAAAATCATACCTTTTCCTAAAGTAGTACACCTTTGAGTGCAGACCAGGCCTTTCTGCCCATGCTGGCTCTCCTTCCCCTCCACATAATGTACAATAGACACTGTGCAAAGTCTCTCTTAGGGTGTGAACCCTTCAAAAATGCAGGAAATCATGTCAGACATTTCAGAATGGCCAGGGGAAGAGCCACCAGGTCTCTCCCCACCTCCCATTTTAACATGATTTTCATACCAGTTGCAGACTCTGCAGTGTAGTCACATCTAAACAATAATATTTAAAGGAATGGGGCAATGAGCAACCCCATCACACTCTGCCTTTGAGATCCACATGTTGTCCCTCCCACCGCCCCACCACACACATGCGTTGTCTTTGGCTGGCTGTGGGCCTGCTTGGGGACATGATCTCCTTTCAAATCCACTGTTTGTCACTATCGCCTTCCTCTTGCATCCCACCACTGCACGATGATGCCAGGCCGCATTGCTGCATGGAGATCCGTGACAACAGCTTACAAAGCCAGGCACCTCCTGCCCTTTATTTACTTCTCTCCAATCACTGGTCTGAAAGGAGCTCCCTCCTCCCCATAGCAAGCATTTGCAGGGGAAAGAGGATGATGGGGAGGGTCTGTAGCATCCGATGTCATTTGTACTTCCGATAATCTGATCTAGTGTGGCAAACCCTGTGGGATAAAAGTGATTCTGTCTCTGCACAGCGTATCCTCACAGGCCTCAGAGAGAGACCCATTGCTCCAGCAATCTGTGGTGAGCGCTTTCTCTGCTGTGGAATTCCAGACTTTGGTTTGATCTGTATCAGTGCTAGGCTACCCCTCAAACATCATAACAGTTGGGATCTTTCAGAGGAGGGGCTGGGTAACTTCTCCCTTCAAAAGGAACTTCAGAAGTGGAGCACAATGGTTGATATTCATCTTTATTCTGTTATCTACAGTAGACTCCACAGGTCGTATTGGTTTGCAGTCAGACTCCTCAGCAAAGCCTGTCTCCTGGGGCACATTGTTTTCCTTTCCAGTAATGGTAGATCACTCAGAGCAGGCAGGGCAGCACCTAGGATTAGGGAGGCTTGTATTAGTAGTTCCCTTCCCTGCTGTTTTGGTGAGATTTGCAGCAGGTGCCCCATACTACATTCCAGCAGGCTGTCCCCTGGACGCCAGCCAGTCTGAGGGTGACTGGGAGCAGCTGTCCAGTCTGATGGGAGGGCCCGGCCATTTTAGTGTGAAGCCACGTGTCACCAGAAAAGGCAAAGCTTCACTGTTGTTTTAGCTGTAATCTGGGCTAACTCCCCTTTACTAACAGGATCACACTTGTATACCTGCAGCGTCAATAACTGGGGTAAACCCAGATGGGGATGGGTTTGGTTTTTAATCAAGTTGCATTTTTAGTATTAGAAGCCATATATTTAGCCAGCCTGGTAAAAAAACAAAGGACAAAAATCCACGGACTATTTCAACTAGTTCTGGTTTTCTAGCACTTGACTTGAGAAGACTTAAAAGCATTTAGGCACCTAGTGCAGGGAAGTCTCGTCTCCCGAATGTAAACCTATAAACCAGGCCTGCACAACATACGGCCCGCAGGCTGCATGCGGCCCACGGAGGCTCACTGTGCAGCCAGCGGTGGGGAATCAAAGGGCTGTGGGCTGCCCGCAGCCGCAGGCAGCCCAGAGCCCTATGAATTCTGGTGGTGGCTGAGATTTAAAGAACTCTGGGCTCCCGGCCACTGCGCGCAGAACAGAGCCCTTTAAATCCCAGCCACGGCCGGGATTCATAGGGCTCTGAGCTGCCCACAGCAGCGGGGAGCCCAGAGCTCTATAAATCTCAGCCGCCACCGGAATTCATAGGGCTCTGGGCTGCCCAGATTCCCTTTGATTCCCGGCAGCGGCTGAGATTTAAAGGCCTCAGGGCTCCCCCAGCTGCAGGCAGCCCAGAGCCCTTTGATTCCCGGCCGTGGCTGAGATTTAAAGGGCTCTGGTCTCCCCATGGTTGCGGGCAGCCCAGAGCCCTATGAATCCCAGCAGCGGCTGAGATTTAAAGATTTTAAAGATTTTAAAGATTTATCCACAGTTCTCCTGGTTGGTAACACCAGAAAAAATTGCAGTCCCATTTTTTTTATGTATAAGCTTGAGGAGATCGGTTTCATTAGCCTGAGGGATGGCAGTGGAAAAATAAAGATACTGTAAAGTTATCAACTTTGCCAATTGCACCAAAGCCAGCAGCAGTTAGAAAATGACTCAGATGGCATTCTGATGTGCAGAGCTATGGAATTTTCACAACCTTTTCTTTCAGAACTGCCCAATTTAAAGGTTTAAAATGAGCAGCCAATAATATGATTCTTTCACAAGCTCCCACTGTGATTTACTTACGTGGAAACAGCTCTTTGGAGGAACATCCCGAAATTTGTTTGGATTTTCCTCCTGCACTATCGAGATATTCAGATTGTCACATTCAGATGTGGCATTTTGACAGGGCTTGCAGGTAAAACTAGCTTAGGAACTTGGTTTCTAAAAGAATGTCCAAGCCACTGAAAAACTTACAAAGAAGAAATTTAATTTTTCTAGTTAACTCAAAATGAGAAAATGTTGCTCTGTTCGAGCTCAATATACATTCTATCACATATGTAAAAATTAATTATGATTGCAAATTTCATCAGTCAATCTGTCCCTTACAGGACATTCATCAGTTTCAGTGTTTTCAGAGAGATACTTTACTGTTTTACAATTTAGGCTTCATCTGCACTACAAGCTATGACTGCCTGAACCTCATGGGTATGTATTTTGGTGTGGCGAAGCCCTGCTGCTGTTTGTGCTACTGCAGCTACACTACTATTTAAACCTGTGCTCGCTCTCATTGAGCTAACATGAGTATGTACATGAGCTGGCACTCACAGTCCTAGCTCGCAGAATAGAGGTAGTCATAGCCTCTCAGCTCCCCCCTCAAAATAGCAATAGAATTACCAGAAGGGCCAGTCAAAACATTTGTCAAAACTGTTTTTTTTTAAATTGGAAAATTGGGTTTTTGACAAAATATTTGTTTTTTTTAAAAGAAAAAGTACCCACCTTCAGTGGAAAAAAAATGATTTTTGGCTTCTTGGCCTTGGCTCCTTCTTAAATACTGAAACAAACGAACAGTGGCATCTCTAATATGTCACTCACTTGTGGCACCAAAATGAGACATCACAGTAAGCTGTGCAGATCTGTGCCTCTTCCTCGCCTTTTTTTAACCTAAGCAATGAAATAGTTAATAATGCTGACATCTAAATCATCATCATCACTGGGCATGTGAGTTAGCCCCTCTTTGAGATGAATAGGGCAGTTCACACCTTTCCAAGCATTCTGTCCTGAGGTCAGAAAATACTCTATAGGCCAGACCGAAGCAGCTGATCGTGGCAAAATGCACCACAGCAGAAGCATCAGGCAGAATGTTGTGCTGTGGGACCATGTCCAAAGCACCTTGTCTTAGGAGTTTGCAGCATTATGTCCTATCCTTTATCACTGGCCAGCTCAACCCATTGATATGGGGCCAGGGACTTGACCTTCACCTCATCCCCTCTGAACATTGCTCTGATATCTGCAGCTGGCCCTAGTTTAGATGGCACAAAGGGAAGGCTACTTGCACCTTCCCCAGGTCTGTGAACCTATGCAAGGCCCAGACGCCATATAACTCATAATGTAGCTGCTTTGTTGGGAGGCAGTGGGCTCCTGTAGGTTGCATACTAGCCTGTGACACAGGAGACCTATGTTTTAGTCTGGCCTCTGCCATTGACTTACTGGGTCAGTCTGTCCACATCACCTCCCTGTGATGGTGGTTCTCCTCAACTCCACACACCATCTTGGTCTCTCAGACTGTAAGGGCCTTTCTCTTGATAGGTATGCTCACAGTGCCTAGTCCAGTGGGGCTTCAAGAGGCTGCCATCGTAATAATATTGGGAGAAGATAAAGAATCCATCGAGTAAGAGTTTCAAAGGTGCCTAAGTGAGTTTGGAGCCTGAGGATGTCTCTACACTGCAATTAAACTCCCATGGCTGGCCCGGATCAGCTGACTTGTGCTCGCAGGGCTGTAAACTTGTAGTGTAGACATTTGGGGTTGGGCTGGAGCCCTGGCTCAGGGACAATGTAAGGGGGGAGGGTCCCAGAGCCCGGGCTTCAGCCCAACCTCAAATGTGTACACTGCAATTTTACAGCCCCCATGAGTTTTTAATTGCTGTGTAAACACACCCTGAGTCCCATTTTTCAAAGTGACTTAGGTACTTAGGAGCCCAAATCCCATTGACTTTCAATGAGGCTTATGCTCATGCCTGAGTCACTTTTGAAAATGGGACTCCTAAGTCACTTAGGAAGTTTACCCATCACGTAGTCCCCTTGGAAGGACAATCCCACACTTTCTGGGCGCTGTCCGTTACCCTGGAGATGATGAAAAAGCAGGAGTTGTGTTCTTAAAAAGCTGGTTTAAACAGAACAATAACAATCCATGATCCCCAGTATTATAGGTATTGTGTCATGCTTAACCCATCTAGACTCTCTATCCAGGAAACATCCCTACCACCAACTCTCCCCTGAGACTACAGCGAACGGAGAAGCCAAGGCTGTGCCAAACTATTCAAAGTTTCAAACAGTGCATTATGTGCTACCCTCATGGCCTCAAAGTGAACAGACTCCATTATTGGGAAGGCTCCCACAAGGTCATATCTGCGCTGACCTTGATAACTTGGTGCCTTTTTCCCTGACGTCACCAGACCCTGAGACCCGGCATTCCCAAGGGTGTGTCCCAGAGCATCTCTGCTCAAGTTGAGATTTGAAAAAAAAAATCAATCAATAGTGGAAAACTCCACCTCACATCGCCCCCCCTTGTCTGAGTCCAGCCGCACCTCCTCCGAATGCTGCTTTACAGAGATAAGCTACTGGCATTTTCCCTCCCAGTCTCCAATCAGACATTATCATAAGAAAGTGCAAAGCATCTATCAGCCATGCAGCCCAGTGATTTATGTTCAAAGTTAGGATTATCTATTCTGCTCCAAATCCCTTCAAACAGCAAACCGGATAAAAGAGAATCGCATTCAGCAGATAAAATTGGAATATAGGTTCATGCAACAGAATGACAGGCAGGTTTTTATCTCTGCACTGCTCCAACCACCTCATTTTGTCAGGAATTGTTCTTTATCCACAGCATGGGACTCGCGGAGTGACCTTAATGACATTCTTGCATCTTTCTCCCACTGTGTTATACATGGGTAGCTGTTTGCAGAGTTCCATTCCAGGGAAGGGGTAACAGCCCGGCAATAATTCAAGAGCTAAAGTATGCTGAAGAGAAGCTAAGCCTAACAGGGCACCGAGCCAGGTAGAGATCTTCTATGGGCCATTCTGGCTCTCTGGCCACATAGCAATGAACAATTCAGCCCATTATAACGACCGGTTGAACCCTCCATTATTCTCCCTTCTCCAGCTTCACTGGCTTTACTCTGCTCATTAAAGGAAAGAAAAAGCTCCATGAAAAAAAGAAATTCTAGAGCTGGTCGATTTGTCAAAAAGAAAAAGCAGTTTCCGGCATCGGCTCTTACATTGCATCTTTCACAGCATCCCGGGATGGAGGGCTCAGGGTAATTTATTGCAGCCGTCTGACAAATAACTTCTCTGTCCACTAACCATTATGCTCCATCTCTCTTTATTCTGCTTAATTAGACACTATTATTGCTGGCATAATAATGAGGCTTTTGCAAGCAGGATCACAACGGGCTAGGTAGAATGCTTTCTTAATACAGTAGAAACCTTTTTGACAAGATAACCATTAATTACAACTGCAAATACAGAGCATAAAAGCACTTTTGTGGAACTATTAACCAATTGCCACGCTATCTGCCTCGATGGAACTACCTGGTCTCATTCCCAGGAAAAATGACAATTAATCATGCTGTTTAAAAAGCAATATACAGTGAGGAAGGGAGGCTGAATGGCCATTTGGAGTGAAAATGGGGTAAAGAGACTTTCACCTGCAGGAAGCCAAGATGAGCTCAGCCCAGGGCAGCAATGAGCAAAATTTATCAACACATAATGGCTTTTGGGCATGAGGTGGCGATCACTGTCCTGTCCCTCAAAACAGGAGTCCACAGCACACCAGGGGTCGTCTCAAAGAAGCCAAGGAGGGAATGGATAGGAAAGATGCTCTCCTGCATGGGACAATGGATTCAGGACATCTCCATTCACATTTCCCAGCTTTGTCACTGGCTCCCCTGTGAGACCCTGAACAAGTCACATAGGGAATGTCTATACTGCACTCACGGGGTGTGATTGTAGCTCGTGTAGACACACCTAAGCTAGCTTGAGTCCTGGGAAAGTGAAGCCATGGCAGCACAGGCTTCAGCATGGACTAACCTTGCAGGTAATTATCCAGGGTTCTAGACAGGCCTGGACAGCCTGCACTGAAGCCTGCACTTCCCAGAGTCACTGCTCCAGGACCCACGCCAGCCAGCTTAAAGCTAGCTCAGGTGTGCCTACGTGAGCTGCACACACTCCATGATTGCAGTGTGGATCTACCCTGGAGGTAAAAGTTTCAAAAGCATGTAAGTGATTTAGGAGCCAACATCTCATTTTCAAAAGTGACTTAGGCAGTCAGGAGCATAAGGGCAATAGTTTCAAAACTGTCTAAATGACCTACACTGGGTGCTTTTAGAAGTTTTATTTATAATCTACCCCGTGACTCAGTTCCCCATCTGTATTCATCACTAAGCTCTTATCAATAGAGCTCAAAGCCCTTTAAAGAGGTCAGAATCATTATCCCTATTTTACAGATGGGGAAACTGAGGAATGTAGAGGCAAAGTGACTTACCCAGGGTCACCCCCAGCAGGCCAGTGGCAGAGCCAGAAACAAAACCCAAGCAGCCCTGAGTTCCATTCCAGAGCTCTATCCACTAGGCCATCCATTCCTACCTCACTGGGGGTGAACAGAAGCCTATTGCTAGCAGACCACAAGGGCTTGTCACTACGGAGAGCTAGTATGCAGCAAGCCAGGGTGTATAACCATTGTGCTGTAGGCTACTGTGCACTAAATGGCCATGTAGCCCCTGCTACTGGGTATTAAAAGTGCGCTTTGACATTCTGTGACAGTGTACTCTGCCCTTAATGGTAGCAGGGTCTAGTAGTCAGCCCACCCATCACATGACATGGCCCTTTAAGGGTTTGAAAGACCCTAAAGAGATAAGGACATCAGGGAGATATGGATAGAGAGAAAGAAATTCCAGGAACAAATAGTACTTGGGAGGAAATCCTGTCCCTCTATCTTTAAAGGCCTGGCCAAGGAGCCTTGTGGAGAGGGTGGGGCAAGTCACCCCACTTCCCCAACCAACTGGGGAAGAACTGGGAGTAGGGGACCTTTTTAAAGATTGTGTCTTCTCTTGTTGCAGGGCAGACACTAGGAAACAAGAGCAGGAAAAGGCTGGCCTGCTGGGGACCCTGAAACCTGCGTGCTAATTAAGGGAAAGGGCCCAGCTGAAGGAGAAGCTGGCAAAGGCCCTAGAGCAGGTTAAGGGAGGGGAGCTGAGAGCTTCTGCTTAAGGACCAGAGAATCTGATTAGCAGAACCCAGTTCCAGAAGTGGGAGCTGGAGAGACTCCTGGTTAAGGAGCGAGTGAGGGACTAACACACAAGCTCAGCTCCAGACAGGAGAGCTCGGGACTCCTGCTTATGGAACCGGGAAGGGTTTCAGAAACAGAGACTGTGCATAGCACAGGAAAGAATGCTCCCCTGAAGGAAGAAGGAGCCAGAGATTATGAGTGAGATTGAGCCTGAGATGGGAAAAGTTTTTACTAGACTTTGTCTTAACAGAAAAAGAGGAACAGATCACTGAACTAAAAATTAATGGTAGCTCAGGTACAAGTGATCACCACTTGATCAAATTTATAATGTGAAAGCAGAATAAAGTCCAGACCATTAATATATACAGTTGGTGCTTTAATAGAACCAATTTCACAAAGCTGAAAACAACATTGTGTCTAATCAGCTGGGAGGAAGAATATAATCCAAAAAATGTGAGTGGTAAATAGGAATCATTTAAGAACAACTTATCAGATGTCCCAAAAGCCATAATCCCACAATCAAGACTGTACTGGTCAAAAAACTGACCTGGGTTAGAAGGGAAGTGAAGGCAGCTATAAAAATAATATATAACAAATGGAAGAAAGGGGAAGTTGATAGTAATGAATATAAATCAGAAGTTAGGAATTGTAGAAAATTGATAAGGCAAGCCAAGGAACACAAGAAACAATCTATGGCCAGCCAAGTTAAGGACAATAAGGAATGTTTTTAATATATTAAGAACAAAGAGAGTCCTGACAGTGGTATTGGTCCATTACTAGATGGAAATGGTAGAGTTATTGATAATTACACAGAAAAGGCAGAAATTTTAATAAATATTTCTATTCTGTATTTGGGCAAAAACAGGTGATAGAGTCTCATCATATCATATCATCTTTCTCTAGAGAATGTTAAACAGAAGCTACTAAACTTAGACATTTTAAATCAGCAGGTCCAAATAACTTGCATCCAAGAGTTTAGAAGAACTGGCTGAGGAGCTTGCTGGACTGTTAATGTTGATTCTCAATAAATCTTGGAGCTCTGGGGAAGTTCCAGGAGACTGGAAGAAAGATAAAGTTGTGCTAATTTTTCAAAAAGGTAAATGGGATGACCCAGGTAATCATTGGTCTGTCAACCTGACATCGATCGTGGGCAAGATAATGGAGCAGCTGATACAGGACTCAATAAACAATTAAAGGAGGGTAATGTAATCAATGCAAATCAACATTTATGGAAAATAGATCCTGTCAAACTAAATTGATATCTTTTCTGGAGGAGATTACCAATTTGGTTAGTAAAAATAATGGTGTCTGATACCCCTCTACCCCGACATAACGTGACCCGATATAACGCGGGTTCACATACAATGCGGTAAAGCTCTGAACAAGGGGTTGGATAAGGGGCGGAGGATCTCAGGGGTAGTCAGGGGCTCCCCCCCAGAGTCTGGGAGGCAGGAGCTGTGGGGGGGGGGGCACATTTGAGGGCCCTGCAGTCCCAGAGTGGCCTGGGGGATTAGCGGGGGGCTGTGAGCGGCCTGCTCCGCTTTCCTCGCCATGTTGCTCAGGGGAGCGGGCTTGGGGGAGGGATCCCCTCGCACTCACCAGCAGTGGCAGAAGCGGAGCAACCAGGCCTCAGCCTGCTCCACTCCGCCAGCTCCCAGCCACAGTGCTCCGCTTCCCGCCGCTGGTGAGTATGGGGGGTGTCGGGGTGTCCTTTCCCCAACCCCCTCACATTCACCAGCGGTGGGAAGCAGAGCGCCGCAGCCGGGAGGTGGCGGAGTGGAGCGGGCTGGGGCCACATTGTTCCACTTCCCACCACTGCTAGTAAGTCCCTGTCAGGGTGCAGGGTGTGTGGATAGGGGTCCGAGCAGTCAGGGGAAAGGGAGTAGGGGTGTTGGGTAGGGGGTGGGACCCTGAGGGTGATTAGGGGTGGGGGTCTCTGGAGAGGGCAGTCAGGGAACAAGGAACGGGGGAGAGGGGCAAAGCAAGTTCGATATAACGCAGTCTCACCTATAACGGTGAGATTTTTTGTCTCCTGAGGACCGCGTTATATCAGGGTAGAGGTGTATAGTTAGACTGCTGTAAGATATTTGACTTGGTACTGCACAACGTTTTGATTAAAAAACAGATAGATATAACATTAACATTGCACACATAAAAAGGATCAAAAACTGGCTAAATGAAAGGTCACAAAATGTAACTGTAAACGAGGAACAGGCATTAATCGGGGATGTTTCCAAGTGGGGTCTCTCAGGGATTGGCTCTTGGCCTTATGCTAGTTAATGTTTGTATCAGTCACCTGGAAGAAAACATAAAAGCATCACAGATAAAATTCACAGCTGATACAACAATTGGGAACGTGGTAAATAATTAAGACCACAGGTCATGGATTCAGAATGATCTGCATCACTTGGTAAATTGGGCACTAATAAAAATATGCATTTTAATAAAGCTAAATGTATACCAGGGAGTAGTGTGTCACTGCATCTGTATCCTTGGTGTTATCAGCTAGGGCTACAGCACAGTCAGCCTCTCCAAAAGCTCTAGCAGAACGATTTCTAAAATATCATTGACAAACGAAATGTGACTTATTTCACATTCTTCTGCTGAATCTATCTAGCAAGAACCCATCATCACCACGGTATCAGTCTCATTACTTCCTTGCCCTCCCCCATCTATGTCTGTATCCTGATGTTGTCTCTCATCTTTATATTTCAGTTGTAATCTACTTGGAACAGGGACAGTCTTTTTGTTCTGTGTTTGTACAGCACCTAGCACTTTGGGGTTCTGGGGCCCAAATCGTCAAAACGTATTTAGCCTCCTAACTTCCACTGAAATTAATAGAAGTTAGAAACATAAATATGTTTGAGGATCTGGACCTACACCTTTCAGGTGCTACTGCAATAGAAATAATAGTAATCAGATGCTAAGCCAGGCATTGTGTTATCTGTGTTTCCTCTCCTTAAATTTTCTCTCAGGATAGTGTGTGTTTTCTCCCTTGCGAACAGCACTGGAGTTTTTAAATACAAACTTCAAAGCTCTATGCATCAAAAAATAAGTTGTTACCATATTATCCCAAATAAAATGAGGGGGTTTGAAATTATTTATATGTATGCATATATATGTATAAAAAGAGAGAGAACATGTTTAAGACATTTAGGATGAGATTAATACGACCAAGGCTGTGATCCAGCCAGCTTTGCATGAGTTAAGATAAGACGACAGGTTCATGGCAAAACGGGTTTATAATTTATGTTGTGCTGCCTTACGCTCTGGTTCCAAAGCGGAGCTGACTGTGGTTTGGGATGGTTTTCATTTACTCCAGGAACTGGGAGCCCATCACAATGAAAGAAAGAGTGATGAAGACCTTTCCTGATCCTTCTTCATTTACTCAAAGGCTTCATCTAAAGATTCACAAAGGGCAGGAGATTAATAGTAAAGGCTGCCATCTTTCATCTGTTTAACCGCAGGCGGAAAACAATCAAAGCCAGCTTTCTGCTTCCCTCCCCTTTGCCAGCCATGCTCTTGGGAAATCAATGTTTTCGGTGAAGTCCTTGGCATCTCGAGCTTTCTGGTTTTGCTGCTCCCTCCTGCAATCGTCAGCATCGACTCATCCTCACCCTTCATTCTGGAGCTTCTGTTTTCGTGCTTACACAATTCCTGTCTTATTAGGTGCTTATCTGGCCCTCCATTGCCACAGTATGTGAGTGCCTCACAAGCTTTAACATATTTATCCTCACAACACCCCTGTGAGGTCCACCAATGGCTATTTGCCAAGATGGTCAGAGATGCAACCCCATGATCTGAATACCCCTAGCCTCTGCCTGTCAGATGATGGGAATGGACAACAGGGGATGGATCACTTGATGATTACACCTGCTCTGTTCATTCCCTCTGGGGCACCTGGCATTGGCCAATGTTGGAAGACAGGATACTGGGCTAGATGGACCATTGGTCTGACCGCATAGCCATTCTGATGAGGTAAGGTAGTGCTATTACCCCCACTTAACAGATCAGGAAACTGAGGCATGGATCCTCAATGATATTTAGATATCAAACTCCCGTTGATTACAAACACTGAACTCACACTGGCATTGATTTCAATTGGAATTTGGTGCCTAAATACCTTTGAGGTTCTGGGCTGAAGTGACTTGCCTAAGGTCACACAAGATGTCTGTGACAGAGCAGGAATTGAACTTGGGTCTCTCACAGCACAGATAAGTGCTCTAACCACTGACCCATCTTTCCTCATTTCTTATACAATAGACCCGCGGATCTCACCTTCTCCAAGTCACTCCGTGTCCCAAGAGAAAAAAGTTTCAGACCCTCTTGCCTGTCTGGATGTACAGAAAGGAAGGGTAAATGGAGTAAATCATCATGTTGACACTTTTTTTCCAGCAGTAGAGGCAGGGATTCTATTCTGGGATGCTGGAAATAATAATAGCAGCAATTAAAGCTTAGCATTTATGTAGCACTTTTCATCCATAGAGATCAAGGTGTTTCACAAAGCTGGGTATGAATTATTGCCCCCATTTCACAGATGGGGAAACAGAGGCATGGAAAGGCTAAATGATTTCCCCAGTGTCGCAGAGTGAGCCCAGAGCACAGCCAACATCTAGTCTAATGCCTAACCATTGTACCATGCTGCCCGGTGTTCCATAAATCTGCTGTCAGGGCATGGAGTGAAAGAAACAAACTCATTTAAGCCTCTGCTTTCTCCTCTTCTCCCCAGCCCAGGGTCTCTGCGGGACCAAAGCCCAGCTCTTAAATCAAATCCTAAAGCATATGGCAATAGCTCCAAACGCTGCACTAGCACTGGCTGGAAGCTGTGCTTGGTTTGACCATATCTGGTGCACAGCTGAGTATTCTGTAGGACAGCACAGAAGCTGCCGCCACCCCACGCTGGGCCAGCCGCCTTGGCATCGGTGGGTAAACATTAGGTCAGCTGTGTGGAGTTTTACGGATTGTTGGTCTCGAAAGTCTGGACTGAAAACAAACTCCCTCACTTTCCAGTTAGACAAATGGACCATTAAAATGAGGCCTGGATTCCGGTCAAGGAGATTTGTAAAAGAGAAAGCGGGGAGATGTTTATAACTATTGTGTCTCCCTGTTATGTTTGTAGAGCACCTCATATATTCTGGGTGCTACTGGGCACAGATAACAACTAATAAATGGCATTTTCTAGTCACCGGTAAACAGGGATAATTTTTTGTCAGAGTTCTAGTGACTCACGTCTGCAAACTGCTGCCTTTGGGCAGACTCCCGCTGACTTCAGAGAGGGTCCAAACAGGCAAAGAAATCTCCCCAGAGAGCAGTTTGCATGCCAGTTTCTCCAATGGGGCAAGTAGAGCCAGCCTAACAGAAAAGTTCATTGCAGTGTCTATGAGCTGCGTTCTTCTCTATGGAAACTGGGTTCCAGTATTTTCCAAATACTGAATATGGCCAACTGTCACGTGAAATATTTACTACAACTGAAACACAAATACACCTTAAAAAGCAGTGCTAGCAGAAGGCTTATTGAGGGTTTACATCAGGGGTCGGCAACCTTTCAGAAGTGCTGTGCTGAGTCTTCATTTATTCATTCTAATTTAAGGTTTCGTGTGCCGGTAATACATTTTAATGTTTTTAGAAGGTCTCTTTCTGTAAGTCTATAATATATAACTAAACAACTGTTGTATGTAAAGTAAATACAGTTTTTAAAATGTTTAAGAAGCTTCCTTTAAAATGAAATTAAAATGCAGAGCCCCCTGGACCAGTGGCGAGGACCCGGGCAGTGTGAGTGCTACTGAAAATCAGCTCGCGTGCTGCCTTCGGTACCCGTTCCATAGGTTGCCTACCCCTGGTTTAGATCCTTGTTTTGTCCACCCATCTGCCACCGACTCGCGGGGTAGTAGTCCTGAATTCCTGGTTTACTTTATTTGGACGTATCTATCCAATCTATCACTGTCTCTTCATATTACAGTTGTCACAGTAGTGCCTAATAGCCATCTTCTCTTCCAGCCATTACAGGGAGGAAGGATAGTGCAGTGGTTATAGCACTAGGCTGGGAGATCCCAATTCAAATCCCTGCTCTGCTACAAACTTCAAGTGCAAGTCACTTAGTCTCTGTGCCTCAGTTCCCCATCTGTACAATGGAGATGATGGCACTCCCCGACGGCATAGGGGTGTCGTGAGGATGAATATGTCAAAGAGTGTGAGGCGCTCAGATAGTAGGAGGGGAGCCACAAGAATACCTACATAGATAGTGAGACTCCGGACAAAAGAAAAACTACAAGAGGGATCATCCCAAGCAACTTTCCGCTCTAGATTCAGGGAAGGAGTCTTTTCACCTAGTGGTAGATTAGCCACTGGACCAATGGGGACCATGCCCAGGGGTTCCGGTCGATTGGGGGGGCCTGGAAAAATGGGCTTCCCTGTGCCATGCCCTGCTCCGCTCAGCACTCCTGCCAGAGAGCGAGATTGGGGGGCAGGGGCTTGCCCCGCTCCGCCCAGCACTCCCTGACCCCATTTAGCCAACAGGAGTGCCAAGGAGGGGGCGAGGTGAGGACAGCAGGCAGAAGGGATGGGGAGGGATCCCCACTTGCTCTAGCCCAGGGCCCCACATAATCCGCTATTTCCAGCCTGAACCCAAACTCAGTCAATGGCTTTAATGAGAACTACAAATTGTTCAGTTATAGGCTTCACCTCCTGTTAACCCTCAGAAATCTAATACTCCTGTAGCACAGGAGAGGAATGTTTCAGGGGCTTGTGTCAGAGCAGTTCTGGGGGTGAATGGGTAATTGAAGTGAATCTAACGTCTGGCATCAATGGTATCAAATGGTAGGGCATGTTTTCATTGTCAATCCCTGACTGTCTCTGTAATTTCTATGGCTGGCTCAGAGACCACGCCCCAGGTGAATTGTGAGATTCCAATCCCTATACTAAGGGATCTGTTACCAGCTCACCTCCCATCTGAAAGCCAAGTCTGCAAAGATTAAAGACACTTCCTGCACTGTCATAGCAAACCACTGTTAATCATTGCCCAGTAGCTGTGCCATGTATTAAACCATCAAACAATACATTAAGGTCATATTAAGGACCCGACTTAAAATCATAGAAGGATAGGGAAATTTAGGCAAAAAATTACGACTCATATTTCATCCCTAATTCACAGTGCTGAGGGAAAAAAATCAAAGGACCCAGGGGAGTAAAGACTGGAGTGTCAAGCTGGGATTCCTGTCATAAATCTGAATTTCTGGTTTACTTTATTTTACATATCGGTCCAATCTATCACCATGTCTCCACATAATAACTGGCACAGCATACCCTAATGGCCTCCCACTCTTCCAGCCATTACGGACTATCATGTATCATTTTGCTTCCTTGATTGTTCATTAGGGCCCATTCAGACTTCCCTTAAAGTGTTGCCTCCCCACTGAAATCAATAGCATCACATCGGTATGAATGGAAGCAGCACTTTCCCAGCGTATGTATCTATTTAGGTAGGTGGGTGGAAAGCAGGTCAGGTCTGGCCTGGTTCTGATGTACCGTAGACAAGATGCCCATAAACTTATTCTTCTGCTCTTCATGTTATTTATTATTTCTATTGTGGTATTATCTACAAGGCCCAGTGATGGACCAGGAACGCATTGTGCTAGGCACTGTACAAACACAGGACAAAAAGACAGTCTCGGTTCAAAAGAACTTAGAGTCTAAGGAATTTTCATTCTTCAGTCCTTAAGAAATCTTCAGCCTTCAGAAGCATTTCGCATGAAGAGTTTGTCTTCCTGCATCCATCACTGGCACACTCACTGTGCAGCCTTGGGCAAGTAATTTTACATTTCTGCATCTCAGTTTCCCCATTTGTACAATGCAAAGTGACTGGAGATGCTTGGATGCTAAGCTCTACCACTACTAAGTAATGCTACAATGACCTTTCCAGGGAAGAGGGAGGGACTCCTCTTCTCTTTTTCCTTGGCTCTGAGGAAGGTCAGATCTTTCCTTCCCCTGTGTCCTGTCTACAGACAAGCTAGGGAATTCCTCTATCATGAAAAGGTTGGGGGGCATCTCAGGCCCCTGAGCTCATTCAGAGCCTGATACAAAGTCTACTGAGGTCAAGGGAAAGGGACCTATTGACTTCAATATGCTTTGGACCTGCTTCTTAGCTGGCAGCTGCCATAAAAGCAGGACCATTTCCTACCCCACTGGGCCAGGTGTGGTGGAACGGGTAAGTAGCCCCCAGCTTCCCTTCTCCCCCATAACAAGATTGTCAGTGAACTAAGGCTGGGAAGGTGTAGCAGCTACACCAGAGGGCCTCTTTGAATGTTTGGGTGCGTTAGACTCACAAAGATCCCAAGCAGAGGGGGAAGGATTTGTGGTTTCCCTAGAAAGAGGATTAGAGCGAGCGGGTGAATTGCAGGCTTTCAGGCAGCTGCTCCTCCAGGAGACAACAAGGTGCGGAGACAGGGAAAGTTGCAAGAAAGGGAGGGTGCAGGTGAAACTGGTGAGTTTCAGAAATCTCCATCTGGGTCACTTCCTCACTCGTTGGCCTGCCCCCCATTCCTTTCAGCCCCCTTCCTTAAGAAGGGTCATTCTGTCCCTCACAAAGGATTATAGTGCCCTGGAAGCAATGGATGATAGAGCTAGAATTGTTGTCTCTCTGTGAAGAGCCTCTTGGTGACCTGGAACAGTGCAGTCAGGTTTCCTCTGCTCAGCTAGTGCCTCAAAGCTCAGGTGAAATTGCATGTCCACAAACCACTGGATCAATGAAAGCCATGACAAATACGCCTTGGAGAATCTCCAGGGAATCTTTGGCTATCCGTGCTGCATTTTGTTTCATGACCTGGTATCTTCTCCAGGATTGGTCATGCTATTATTCATGTCACTCTTCTCATGCTTCAAGGGACAAGGCAACATCTAACTAATGGGTGCTAGGAAGAAACTTCCCCTGGGGGCAGATTATCCCATAACTTACTACTACAGTGGTTTCAAACCTTCCCCTGAAGCAGCTGGTACAAGTCACTATTGGAGGCAGGTTATTGGCCTATATGCCCTGGTCCAATCCAGCCTGGCAATCCCTATGTTCCTCTTAGAACACAGGCAGCTTTTCTTTTCAGTACCAGGCCAAACTCATCTTAAATAAACTCCTACCAAAGACTTGCGCACACACACCCCACCACCAGCACAACCACTACCACTTAAATGTCCTTACAGCCTTAGTGAGACTATTGGCTAGGACATGAAAATGGAAATCCCATTTTTATTTGTGGTGTTATCCTTTTTCCTAAGTGATTCAGGATTTGTCTGACAGAAAAATTAAAGAGGCATGTGATAGGCTTATCCCCTGAGCATTATATTCATAGTCAGATCAACTTTATGCCCCCACTGCACCCTTATGCAGAAGGGCCTGCCTGCCTGTCACTTTCTGGAATGCTGACCTGCTCTTGAAAGCTATGGAGGCAACTGTGAGTGCCATAAATTGTCACGCTGTCTGGAGTGGCTCATGGCCATGAGTGCCTACCTCAAGGCAGACTGTCAAAAGCAGGGCAGGCATCCCAAACTGATGGTATTTTCTATAATTAGATTTCACCAAGCCAGTACCAAATGTGCACTCCTGAACACTATAACTTGTCTTACCATGGAGTCACAGACAGGCCCCTTAGACATTCCAATCTAGCTTGCCACCCCAGGAGATAAATGGTCGTTTACATCAAATATCACAAATATTCCAGGTTACACCCAGTCCTAACAGAGCTGTCACTCATCCAAGTTGATTCTCATCCTAGATCTCATGCCAAAGACAATGCTGGTAGCCAATTCTCTTGTAAACTAACTAAAGGTTTATTAGCTAAGAAAAAGGAGTAAGAGTTGCTGAGAAATTAAAGCAGATAAAAGCATATGTACAGGTGAGTCATAGTCTATAATTTCAAAAGGTAACAGAGGTGTAGTAATCTGCCAGTTTCCCAAAAGTCTCTCAGGACTACCCAAAATAACTCTGGGGATCTCTGTCTTCTCATTCAGTTATTCTGCCCTTCGGATTTAGTTATTCTTGTTCAGTTTTTTTCTGACTGTAGAATCCAAACAGTCCAGAGATGAAGAATTTTGACTTGTGTCCATACTTATAGCTTCTTCTCACAGTAAACAAGTTGACAGGGTAACTACCCACATAGGCTCTTTCTTTGAGGGCAGAGAGAGAGAGGAGAGCATTTAGGGCTTGTCTACATCAGAAAGTTGCAGCGCTGGTGAGGGAGTTACAGCGCTGCAACTTAGGAGGTGTACACATCTGCAGGGCACCACCAGCGCTGCAACTCCCTGTTTGCAGCGCTGGCCATACTCCCGTTTTGTCTCGGGTGTAGAGGATCCAGCGCTGGTGATCCAGCGCTGGTAATCAAGTATAGACACTTACCAGCGCTTTTCTTGACCTCCGTGGAATAAGCAGGTATCCCAGCATACCTGAGGAAGCCTCTGGTAATCAAGCTGGTCTCCTTCCCCGGCTTGCTCTCGCGTTCCCTGATCCCCGAGCAAGCAGGTCTCCTTCCCTGCGGTTTGCAGGGTGGTTCGGGGAACGCGAGAGCAAACCGCGGCGAAGCTGGTCTCCTTTCCCGGTTTGCTCTCTCGTTCCCCGAACCCCCGAGCAAGCAGGTCTCCTTCCCTGCGGTTTGCAGGGTGGTTCGGGGAACGCGAGAGCAAACCGCGGCGAAGCTGGTCTCCTTTCCCGGTTTGCTCTCGCGTTCCCCGAACCCCCCTTGAAGCCGCCCAACAGCGCTGCAGTGTGGCCACATCTAACACCACTTGCAGCGCTGGTTGCTGTAAGTGTGGCCACTCTGCAGCGCTGGCCCTATACAGCTGTACTAATACAGCTGTAACAACCAGCGATGCAAAATTTTAGATGTAGACATGGCCTTAGACTTTCTGATCATCACACCCAACAACCATTTGCCTTCTCAATGCACAAGAATTAGCTCTTTCCTGTTAAAGTTCTTCATTTGCATTACACAAGGCTTCTTTCTCGTTTAATGAGTTACTTAGTCACAGGGGTCTGTACAACGCAAATGTTTGCTATTACATTCTAACAGGAGACAGAGAAGTGAAAACAATGCCTACAGCATCCTATTACTTTTCATGAAGTTTAAACACCAAATACATTCTTATATAGTTAACAATCACTTTGATCTAAACTAATACACAAGTGAATTGGCCCAGCTTCCAGCAGTGAGTTTGTCAGTTCTCAGTTGATGTCTGGGTCTTGGCCAGAGCTGGTACTTGGTTTGCCAGCATCATACACCAGTATTTTCATACTGGCAGGAAGCATGCTCTACAGTAAGGGTAATGGTCTGAAGAGTTTTCCCCTCTGCCACTAACTTACAAGTTTCTAAAAGCAAGTAGACTATTGGATGCACTAACTCGGTCTCAGCAAGGCTGTAACAAGAGGACACTGTTCTCCATAGCTGTTTCATCTCCTGTCCCAGGATCCATTTGCAAATCACATATGTATGCCTAGGTTTCTGTGCTGTTTACTAGTTTTAGACATTTCTGGCAATGGAAGGCTGATTGTATTTTTATTTGAAATGCACCAATTTTGGGTCAAAGTATGGGGCAGCCACTCCGTAGCTTTCTTCCTGCAATAGTTCTTCTGTTGCTAGCAGGAGTGGGTACAGTAGGAGGACGTGATGAATTGCCCCTACCCATCCAAGCAGTGTTGTGATTTCTGGCATCATGTATATTTTCTGGTGTGAGCCAGAGCTCCCCTCAATGCCAGCTGGTAGAGGGAAGACACACTATATCATAACTCACATCATTGCCCCAACTCACTATTGGCATAATCTGTATCTAAAAGGTCTCAAGTAAGGCATCACATGCAAACTGATAACACGTTGGTCATCACTATTATTGTGTGATGTATGTACAGGGGGAGTATAAAGAATTATAGATGTGTGCTGGAAATCTGCTCTTAAAATGTGTTTGCCCAGCTGTGCATAAGCCCAGCCTGTGCTAGTTTTGCCTGCTTAACTGTGTCTCCAATGTAAATTGAGCAAGCCAAGGACAGAAACAATGGAAGTTCATTTACATAAAAGATAAACAAAGGCATCAAGCTAGCAAGTGAGGATCACTTAACAATCACAACGGGGGAAGGAGGCTGTACTGCCGGGAAGCTTTCCTGGCTCTGGAAACTAATCAAATGGACATTGGGAAATACAAGCAGAAACAAGGTCATTTTGGCATTTATTATCTGAGGGACAAAAAAGGCCAGAGCTCTTGACATTGGAGAAAGCTGGGTCCTTCAACCAAGGTAGTTAACATCTCTGTGAGCTGACTATAGTTTACACAGATACTAAAGTGAAATGTAGGTCTTCGGCTAACCTTCCCGGCTGATGCGTGCTCTGCTTTTTTGGAGGCAGCCAACTTAACTTCTGTGAGTGTCCAGTGAGAGGGACTGAATGCTGCAGAAGGATGTTTTTGGGGAGCTCGGGAATTGGAATTCACTGCAAGGCAAGGTTTGGACTGACTGAATCCTGAAGAGCTTGCTGGCAAGACAGACAAGCTAGTGCATCAGGGCACTGACCCAGAGCTTAGCAGCATCAAAGGCAGAGCAGTAACCCAGTGGGTGACCTGAGCAAGATGTCACACCAAGGTCTGGGTGGGTTCTTCCTACTAGCCAGTGGGTCATCCCACATGCCTTGCTGCTAATAGCCTGGAGACCAAAGTAGCATAGGGACACACTGGCATTTTGTAACAGATGGGCACAGCAATAGCTGCCTTCTGAAAATCCTGGTAGCTGAGCACACAGCTGGAGTCAGTTGCCCGAATTCTCATTGGCACCATGACCTCGTTACACTATGCTAGCAGTGTAAACTGGCCTTAGAGTAGGAGTAAGTTACACCCACTTTTTGGCCACTCTCCACTGCCAGAGTGGCATAAATAGGTCTGAAAATCAGGCCCAGAGCCTCCAGAAAGCTTGTGCTCCCAGATTGGTGACTGAACAGGGATAAACTCCAGCACTGCTTTTCCCACCACCTAATTCAAAGCGTGCAAAAGGCCATCACATTGCTTGGTGGCCCTTTTAATCCCTGATTCTGTTCCCTGCTGCCTCACCGAGTCAGTAATCCCTGTACAATATGAACACCATGTACCGCCATGCCGCTAAGTGGAGAATTCCAGCTCTGTAGCATATTACACACGCTTTGCACTGGTGTTAGACATTGCAAAGTGGGAGGCAGTGGAAGATCAAGCTCTCAGTACAGTATCTTTTTCTCTCTGCCTGCAAAATATTTTTTAGAGGGGTGTTGAAAAGCGAAATCAATTGTTTGCAAAGCCCTTTGATGTCCCGAGATGAAAGGTGCTACAGAAGTGCAAAGTGTTGTCATTATCAATATAAATGCAAATGTCAAAGTATTTGGCTGTAACAAACTGAAAATGTTGATTTAAAAATATTTCAAACAAGCTGCTTTCCATTTGATAAGACTCATCAATCGGCCCAGAGAGATGCAGGAGAGATCCACGCTGTGAAATAACATTTGCAAACATGCTATCGAGAGATCAAAGGCTCTATGGACAGGTGAGAATCTCCACAACCTTAACTCTGTGCGCTACAAAACACAGGTTCAGAATGGGAAAGAAAGAAAAATAGAAACATCTGCCTATGGAGAAGCCAGCCCAAGGCCCCAGCCACTAGAGACAGAAGGAGCCAAAGCAGGGACCTCTGAATATTCAGAGAACTTTCTATAGTTTTGATTAGACCAAGGGTCAGCAACCTTTTAGAAGTGCTGTGCCGAGTCTTCATTTATTCACGCTAATTTTAGGTTTCGCGTGCCAGTAATACATTTAAACATTTGTAGAAGGTCTCTTTAATAAGTCTATAATATAGAACTAAACTATTGTTAGTTTTTTAAAATGTTTTAAAAGCTTCATTTAAAATTGAATGAAAATGCAGAGCCACCCTAGACTGGTGGCCAGGACCCGGGCAGTGTGAGTGCCACTGAAAATCAGCTTGTGTGCCACCTTCGGCACTCGTGCCATAGGTTGCCTACCCCTGGACTAGACTGTCTTTGTCCTGTGCAGCTTGACTCTTTGCTCCATCCGTCCTCACCCCCAGTCTCTTCACCTCAGTTTCTCTCCACACCTGCCCATTTTATACTCTGCTACCCTGCCATCCCCTTCAATCCTCCTTCCCCTCCTTTTTCCTTTCCAGGTAGCTGATTGATCCCCTCTTAAGTAAACTCTCACTGCCACAAAACTATGTCACTAACATGCCATTTGCTATTCACTCTGCTTGCATGTTCTACCTCTTCCCCCTCCATGTCTCTGTTTGATCTATTTAGATTAGATGACACTAAATTGAGAGAAGCAGTAGATACGCTGGAGGGTAGGGATAGGATACAGAGGGACCTAGACAAATTAGAGGATTGAGCCAAAAGAAATCTGATGAGGTTCAACAAGGACAAGTGCAGAGTCCTGCACTGAGGATGGAAGAATCCCATGCACTGTTACAGACTAGGGACCAAGTGGCTAGGCAGCAGTTCTGCAGAAAAAGACCTAGGGGTTACAGTGAATGAGAAGCTGGATATGAGTCAACGGTGTGCCCTTGTTGCCAAGAAAGCTAACGGCATTTTGGGCTGTATAAGTAGGGGCATTGCCAGCAAATCGAGGGATGTGATCATTCCCCTCTATTTGGCACTGGTGAGGCCTCATCTGGAGTACTGTGTCCAGTTTTGGGCCCCATACTACAAAAAGGATGTGGAAAAATTGGAAAGAGTCCAGCAGAGGGCAACAAAAATGATTAAGGGGCTGGAGCACATGACATATGAGGAGAGGCTAAGGGAACTGGGATTGTTTAGTCTGCAGAAGAGAATAATGAGGGGCAATTTGATAGCTGCTTTCAACTACCTGAAAGGGGGTTTCAAAGAGGATGGATCTAGACTGTTCTCAGTAGTAGCAGATGACAGAACAACGAGTAATGGTCTCAAGTTGCAGTGAGGGAGGTTTAGGTTGGATATTAGGAAAAACTTTTTCACTCAGAGAATGGTGAAGCACTGGAATGGGTTACCTAGGGAGGTGGTGGAATCTCCTTCCTTAGAGGTTTTTAGGGTCAGGCTTGACAAAGCCTTGGCTGGGATGATTTAGCTGGGAATTGGCCCTGCTTTGAGCAGGGGGTTGGGCTAGATGACATCGTGAGGTCGTTTCCAACCCTAATATTCTATGAGTCTAAACTCTTCAGGGGCAGGGACTCTCCTCTGCTACTTTATGTTCGTGCAACACCTAGCACGATGGGGCCCCATTCTTAGTTGCCACTTGGGCACTGCCATAATAAAACATGAGTAATAATAAGTGCTGGGATTTCTAATGGAATTTCAATGCTGCTTTATTCCCCGTGCTCCAATACAAGCCACCCAATAATTCTTCCTTCCCGTTTCATTGCTTTGGTTTATCCCCACTATCTTTCATCTTTGAAAACTCGCTATCATAACAATTATTTATAAACCCCCGCATCTTTATTTTCCTCTTCAGCCTTAAAGAGAAAATGTGTCCACAGTGGTTAAGAGCACAAGAGTCCTGTTTTTATGGGCTGTTCAGTCAGAATTTGTGAAACATTTTGACTGCATTACAGCCATCCACATTTTTCCCCTTTATTGTTCAATCCACAGTATATTTAGAAACAGTTAATCATACGTCTGAAATGAGAGATAAGCATTTTACATTTATTGCCACTCTCAGGTGCCATATCGTTTTCATCCCTTTGGCTATGAGCTGATGTATTTGATCTTTTTATCTAATGCCTGCTTCCCCCATTAACTTCTTAACTTCTGTAGGCTACTGTGCATGCTATAACAGAGAAGAGCTTTGATAAAAACATACATCAGTGAATTTTCCTTACTTAGGGCTTTGACTTGAAAGGGACACTGTCAAGGTGTTTGTCAGAGTGTTTAAGATGGACGCCCACATTAGGTCAGTAATAACCCCTTGGAAGCTGGGAGCTAAAAATCTCTTCCCTTCACCAAAAGTTTATCCCCACCCTCAACTTGCACATAGCTTTCTGATGGGAAAAAGTCTGAATACAGCAGTCTGGTTACAGCAGGGTACGGGAAGACAGGCATTCTGGTTTCTATTTCCAGCTCTGTTGCTTTGAATTAGTCACTTCATTTCGGTGTGGGGCAGTTTCCCCACCCATAAATTTAGTCTAGTGATACCCTTCCCTGCAGAGCTATTGCGAGGCAGGATTCATTAATGTCCATAAAATGCTCTGACTGTGCTCAGAAGAAAAGCGCTGCCGTATTATTGCTACGTCACATGGGTTGCTGGTGAGTGCACTGGTATTTATTTAGTGAGAAGAGGGGAAAGAGGGCACTGGAGCATTTGTGGAGGAAAGCACATATGCTGAAGAAGAATTCAGCAGGCTTGAATTCAGCTTGAAAATTGCATGGTCCTTATTAGGTTTGTTTTGATATTCTGTCGGCTCGTAATCATTTATTGCTCATGACCTGCTCTGCCCTCTAGAGTGCTAATTAATAAAATGGATCTCAGAGTTACTCATCATTTTACTCCACATCCAATCATGTCAAACTTGTACTGAGCACAATGATTGCTCCTCTAGGGCTACATGGTGACTTTGCCACAGCCCTTATTTTAAAGCAGTGCACTAAAGGGATGCCCCAGAAGCACACCAGGCTACCCCCAGAGCCTTTTTAAAATAATCAGCATCACATTAGCTATCCTCCAGTCATCTGGTGGAGAGGCCAATTTAAGTGATAGGTTACCTACCACAGTTAGTGGTTCTGCAATTTCATTTCTGAGTTCCTTCAGAACTCTTGGGTGAACACCATCTGGTCCTGGTGACTTATTACTGTTTAATTTACCAGGTTGTTCCTAAATCTCCTCTCTTGACACCTCAATCTGGAACAGTTCCTCAGATCTGTCACCTAAACAGAATGGCTCAGGTGTGGGAATTTCCCTCACACCCTCTGCAGTGAAGACTGATGCAAGTAATTCATTTAGCTTCTCAGCAACAGCCTTGTCTTCCTTGAGTGCTCCTTTAGCACCTCGGACATCCAGCGGCCCCACTGATTGTTTGGCAGGCTCCTTGCTTCTGATGTACTAAAAAAAGAATTGTTGTTAGTTTTTGTGTCTTTTGCTAGTTGATCTTCAAATTCTTTTTGGCCTGCTTAATTATATTTTTACACTTCACTTGCCAGAGTTCCTCAGTAGAATTTGACTTCCAATTTTTAAAGGAAGTATTCTTACCTCTAACTGCATCTTTCACATTGTTGTTTCACCATGCTGGCATTTTTTTCATCCTCTTACTATTTTGGTTTTTATTTGGGGCTACATATTTAGTTTGTGCCTCTATTATGGTGTTTTTAAATAGTTTCCATGCAGCTTGCAGGCATTTCACTCATGTGACTGTTCCTTTTAATTTCTATTAACTAACCCCCTCATTTTTGTGTAGTTCCCTTTTTTGAAGTTAAATGTTGCTGTGGTGGATTTCTTTCGTATCCCGCCTCCTCCCCCCCATCCCATGAGGATGTTAAATGTAGTTACATTATGGTTATTATTACTGAGCGTTTCAGCTTAATTCACCTCTTAGACCACATGCTTAGGACTAAATGAAGAATTGCCTCTCTCCTTATGGGTTCTAGGACTATCTGCTCCACAAAGTAGGCATTAACATAGTCTAGAAATTCTATCTCTGCATCCTCTCCTGAAGTGATATATACTCATCTCAATTTGGGAATAGTTGAAATCCCCCATTATTACGTTTTGTAGCTTCTCTAATCTCCCTGAGCATTTCACAGTCATTGCCATATCCTGGTTAGGTGGCCAGTAATATATTCCTACTGCCACGCTCTTATTAGTCAAGCATGGAATTTCTATCCATAGAGATACTATGGCACAGTTTGATTCATTTAACATTTTGTTATATATTTGACTTGATGCTTTCTTTCACATATAGTACCACCTCCATCCCCATCCCCCAGTATGACCTATTCTGTCATTCCTATATATTTCATACTCTGGTATTACTGTGTTTCACTGATAATCATTGGTCCACCAAGTTTCTGTGATGCCTATTATTTCAATATCCTCATTTAATAGCAGGCATTCAAGTTCACCCATCCTAGTATTTAGGACTTCTAGCATTTGTAAAAAAAGCACTTATAACACTTACCAGTATTGAGTTGTCTACCTTCATGTGATGTAATTGAATGGGACTCTTTTTCATTTGTCTGTTTCTTTTCAGTTCCCATCTGTACTTTATCAACTTCCATCCTCTCCTCTTTACTAGGATATAGATTATCCCCTTTAATAAATCCTCCCCTAAGAGATGTTTCTGTTGGAACCTGTGTGCTTCTCCATACCTGGTGGCTTTCCCCCAGCCTTTACTTTAAAAATTCCTCTATCATCTTTTTAATTTTACATGCCAGTAATCTGGTTCCATGTTTAGGTAGAGCCCATCCTTCCTGTATGGGTTCCTCCTTTCCCAGAAAGTTCACCAGTTCCTAATAAACCCAAATCCCTCCTCCAAACACCATCATCTCATCCATTCATTGGGACCTGCAGTTCTACCTGTCTAACTGGCCCTGTGTGTGGAACTGGAAGCATTTCAAAGAATGCTACCATGGAGGTCCTAGACTTTAATCTCTTACCTAGCAGCCTACATTTGGTTTCCAGGATCTCATTCCTACCTTTCCCTATGTCACTGGCACCTACCATGACCCAAGACCACTGACTCCTCTACAGCACTGCACATAAGTTTATCTGATGATGAAGTTGTTATTGGCTTAACTAATAGAGGTGAGTTGTTCAGGCAGTAGATACTCATGCTTTAGGATCCAAAGGTCTTAAATTCAGTTCCTGCTGTCAACAACCCATCCAGGTGTAAGCCTAGAACAGGTTACTTCTCTGGGTCAGCTGTGCTCTGCTTAAATATTGATAGCACATTATGGCTTCATGTGAGATGCTGAGCATCAATAGTTCCTATTTAATTCAGTGAATTGGAACAGTGTAGGATTCTAAACCAGAGCATGATCCTGGTCCCATTGAAGCCACTGGAGTTTTGCCAGTAACTTCAGTGGGTGAAAGAATTGGGTCCTTAGTGTAATTGTTCCAGGCAATATGTGATTAATGTAACACTACCAATGCAATCATATTAAGAAATATACACATCGTCCCTTGCGAGGAACTGCAAAATCTATAGAAGAAAATCCCTTTGCCTCACTTAGCTTCTCCAGTCTGCTCACTCGGTGAAAAGGCCCAATTTAACAGACACTCAGAGTCTGTTTCCAACAGATATTATTCCATGAAAGATCAATACACTGGAATTAGCTGTCAAGACAAGTTGCTGAGTTCCTCTGTGCCCTATTTCCCAGTGAGCTAGGACGCTACACAAAATAACCAAGGAAAGGAACTTTTGCCTGATTAGATGTGGCAAGTTTATAGGACATGGGAATTTATTACTGAGCCCAACTTAAGGGATAAAACCCCCTCTTTCCGTTGTGAATTAGATACAGAGTTTTGAATGTAACCCAGGGTTGTTAACTCTTAATAAATCCATTTGTAGCTTGCGTGATGGACAGGTTTATCTGCAGAGCACTATTGTGTTGCTTTTTGATGAACCCTAAACAGCCTGGATATGAAACTTTCCTCCCTTTTTATCCCCCTTTATATTAAGTTATTGATGTGTATTAAACTTTCTATCATCTAGAAGCCGTGGGGCCCGTGCAATGTTTTTCTCATGAAAAATGGCTTTTTTCTTAAAGAAGGAATCTGACAGCCATGCAGGATGAATGCTGCACATTGCCTAACAATAGACATGGAGCTTTCCCTCACCCGCACCTTGGTGCTTTGACAGCGTCAAGAGGCCTCAGTAAGCCTCCTGAAGTGAGATATTGGGGAAATATAAGAGATGACAGCTTGTAAGAAAAAGCCTGAGAAAGGATGGTCCAGTGGTTAAAGCAAGAAACTGGGCATTAAGAGACTCAGTTCCTTCCTCTGCCGCAGACCCACTGTGAGACCTAGGGCAAGTCACATTCTGTACTATGGGTTAATACCCCTGCCCTGCCTCCAGGGCTGTTGTGAGGAGAAATAAACATTAAAAAAAGTGATAGGTTCCATTCCTACAGTAAGGGGTGGGGGAGGGATGTAAACGTACCTAAGATGGAGATGGGGGACTGCATGGATCTGTAAAGCTTTTCACTTCTTGGTCAATGGCTCCAATCCAGGGCAGGTCGGTCTGTCACTGAATATCCATCCACCTGAAGGCTATTTAATGCCCTCGATGGGCTCTTTCTGCCTCCGGCTCAGGTCTTTATGTAGTGCATAGAGAGGTGGTACATCAATGGACTGCACTGAAATGAACCGGTGGGACACCATCTCCTTTCTAGTGGACAGACACCCACATCATAAAAACCACCATCACAGTTGGGACAAATTGGTTCTGTCTTTGGAAGTCTCGACAGTGAGGATTGTACGGGCCATGGAGACTGAGTTGTCTGCTCACCTCAGAGCAGAACTGGGGCACTTTAGCAGGGAATTGCTTGCATGGGTGTGATCAGTTCTGTGGGTCAGTGAAGGCGTTCAGTGTCCAGGACTGTCAATACAGCACTGTTGACATGTCCCACATGTATTTCCTGCTATAGAAAAGAGCTGTGTCTCTCCTTGGAGGAAAGAAAACAAAATCCTGGGTCCATTCCCACGCAGGCAGGGGGGGCCCATTACTCCCCTGCACACTGACTTTGTGGTTGGGAGAGCAGTCCCCACTGAGTCACAATGGGAATCAGTGGGAGCTGGCAGTTCTATTTCATTATTGCCATGATGATGATGTATTTATATTATAATACAAAGGACAGGTTGACCTCAAAAGATTATAAACTTGTGTTATAACACAAGACCCAACAAGTGGATGAAAAACTGTGTACATGTATGGATGCATGGAGAGGGTGAGAACAGGCTAACGGTACAGCTGGTCAAAAGTTTGCCATCAAAACTTAATTTTGACAAAACTAGCTTTCAAAATACAATACATATTTTCCCAAACAAAATTCCATTTTCATCCAAAATGTTCAGTTATCAAAAGCTGAGGGGTGGGGGGAATCAACTTGGGATTTTTTGATAAAGAGTTTAATGAAAACTTTTCATTTTTGTCAAAACTTTTTTTGGGGCAGGGAGGGGGAGGCGGGAGGAGGGGAGAGTGGAAATCATTTCCTGACCCACTCTAGGAACAGCAATACAATCATGCTTTTGCATAGCTGTGAACACAAACAAGCTGTGCATCCGATCCAGCTTGCTACATGGCCCAAATGCCCCAGGCAATTTTTGACTATAGCAGCCAACGTCTCCAAATGCCCGGAGCCTTGTTCAGCAAAACTTACCAGCAGAGCTGGTTGAGAATTTTCAGACAAAATGACACAAATGTTTTTTAAAAAATCATTTCAAGTCAAACAAAATGTTTTGTTCCACTCAAAATTAAATATTTAATTTCCATTGAGCTTTATTCCTTGGAATTTTTAAAAACAAAATTAAAGATAATCTCAAAATGAAAATTCATTTCATATCAAACAGTTGATTAATTTAAAACCTGTTGAAATGAAACATAGGGACTTCCAGAATTTGCGTAGGTTTTTTGTTGACCCAAATAATTCACAGAAATCAACATATTTAAAAAATGCTTCTGTCAGACAATCTGCATTTTTTTTGCTGAAAAATAGTTCCCATTGAAAAAATTTTGCTCAGCTCTCATTACTACCCTAATTTTCATGCAGGAATATTTCCCTAGCAAAAATAGCTACTTTTGCACATTGCTCAGGAATGGAGCCACCATTCTGTTCAGCAGAGAGCTCTTTGCATAGTGAAAAATAACCATATGGGCCATGTCATTTAAATAAGTAACTGCCTCACAATCCTTCACCCCATTAATAAAACATCTCAGTGACACGCTTCTGATTGGCAATGAGGTCAGCCCAACCTTTCATTCAAATTACTCTCTGGAATTCGGCCACACAGCCTGTTTTATTTTATATCTCTCACCACAGAGATGCTGTCATTGCAATGCCATCTTAGGAATACATCAGAAAATACCAGTTGCCATATGCCATGTAATATTTCAGAGCAGATGAAAGAATCCAACTTGGCACAGCATTTCCTCGGCTGATCAAATTGTCCCCATCTGTCTGCCCCTTGTGATGATAATGAAGAAGCCAGTGGAAAAATCTACTGTATGTTCTCTCTCTCTGTTTCCATTTTTAAGACTATTGGATTGCACTGTAGGCAAATAGTATAAACACCTCGTCCAATCAGAAAACTGCCGCCTCATTTTCAGACATGCTTTACCCACATCTGAAGTCAGTGTCTTTGCACTCAGCCCTTATTTTTCAAGGCTTCTCCCTCAAGGTAAAATTACCCTCTAAGTTAATGAATAAGATACCTCTTGGGGAAGGGAGGGAATTTACGACACTAACTGCCAAAAGTGGGCCGCAAGAGACAACTCCAGGGGCCTGCACTTACATTAGCAAACAGTGCACTAGGGTGGAGACAGATGTAAGGAAGGCTCAGAGGAAATGCCACAGTTCAGGCTGCTTCAGCCAAGTAGCTGCAGCCTGTACTATAGCCCAAATATTTTCCTGCCACCAGGGCTGAGAGAGATCACAACCGCTCCATAAAGGAAGGGAAACTAATTTAAGTCTGAATCCTCAGTTTGGAATGAAAGATATTGTAGGGTGTGTAGATAAGGGAGGCTGTGAATACTTAAGAAGGGTTGAAAGCAAAAGTAATAAACCTCACAGGCATCCTAGCAATAAATATTTGGACACTTTCAAGGTAAGTCAGTCTTAATTGAGCTTATGTTTAGTTTTCTACAAGGCAAAGTAATAAGGTTTCTGATAAACAGAAACCACTCTATCTGGAGAGTTTAGCACTTTATGTTAACACCAGCTACTGAGCTTTCCCAGGCTTTGCACAGATGCATGCAGGATATGATGAGTGCTTTGAGAAATTCACCATTCCCTCCCCCCCACCTCTGGCCACTTTGGGGGGAAATTGCCTTTGTTTCCCATTTTGCAATTTCACCTCCAAGAACATTTATTTTTTCCCCAGAGCAAAACCATATAAAACCACAACTTTTTCACCTTCTCAACTGGAAGCCCCTTTTTGCTCTAAAATGGGCCCCTTTCACTTGAAAAGTGTCCCATTTTTGCTCCAGAGAAGCACCAAGTTCTCTGTAAAAATATTACCTACCCAGTTAACCTTTTGCAAAAACTGGCTCAGTTGAGGAGTCTTAGCAAGACGAGGGGAAAATGAAGTTTTTTGCTTTTTATCTTCAATATTTCATATGCCCCTATGTAGACATGCACAGACAGGATTTCCTTTTTAAGCAACTTTGCCATGTCTGAGGCTGTAACCTTTCACTGACCTCTCACTCCAAAGATTAGCATGATGTTAACATTGGAAAAGCAGATCAAAGCTGAAATGACACCAGTTACCTGTTCCGGTTTGTGTTCCTTTATGACTCTTGGGACCATACACCTGATCAACTCCACCATCTCCCCTGGGGACACATCAAGCAATAATGTTTCATTATTTCCTGCCATGAAACAAACTTTGTCTTAAAAATCAACCAAATAAATTGCTGTCTCTTTAAGCTCTCACTATGAACTGGGGAAATGAGAAGACATAAAGCAGTGGAAATGATGATAACATAATCACAGGTCTCTTTAATAGGTTGAATTTCCTCTTACGTAACTGCTTTGCATATCTGCCAAGCAATAAAGTTCACAACATTTTTTTTTTTAATACACAGCCAGTGAATCAGGAAAGCAAATACTATAAATCACTTTGAATTTGAATTCTGCATGAATCAAAATGCCATTGAGAAATCCATTGTAAATTTTAGGGGTAGGGTTTTGCTATCAGTCACCTTGGCAGAAAATTGTAGTTCTACTGAAGTCAAAGGAGTTAATGAACATTTGCAGTGGGAGAACTGTGATGAAACTCAAAGGAAGAAGAGACTTTCAAGTAGAGTAAACTGACTTGGTCAGATTCTTGCCTCAGTTACACTTGATAGAAGTCTAGAGAAATTCCATTGCTTTCGGTGAAATTACTCCAGATTTATGGAGGTGTGATGAGATCAGAATCAGACCCTCCGAGTATAAAGGGTGATGGGCTCTCAATTACCCCAGTATAGCACCTCGTCAGGCTCAGCTCAATAATGATAAAACGTTGTTACCATCTGATGGCAGATCAATGGGAGCTGTTGGCGTTGAACCTCAAGGAGGGGCCTAACTTTTCTGAGAACCTTCACCTATGTGACTTCCCCATTGTCACTCAGGGAGTCTGATCACAGCATATGGAATTGAAATTGGGCTTTCAGCCTCCTAGCCCACTGCTTTAACCATAAGATCATCCTTCCTCCCAGACCTCAAAAGTCAGGCCACTTAGTTAAGGGCCAAATAAGGAATCGGGCATCTTGATCTGAGCACCCGCTTTTGAAGATTTTAGCCATAGATACAAACCTATACAGATAAATAGCGCTGCATTAAGCTCATTTCACTGTACAGTAAATTTTAGCTCACTTGTGGCTAGTTTCTCAACCCATTTGCTTTAATCTAAACCACAGGAATTTTCATCTCCCATTTTATGAGCTCTTCTCACAGCAATGCGTTGGGGTTGGACGGCAGCTCCATATGTTATCATTATAATAAGTACAATCAGAGTCTAGGGATTATTAATCACCTGGTCATATGACCCATTTAAACAAATTCTTATTAACCACAAAGACATATGTTTTGTTCCTGAACTCCAGAGATAAAGCCCGAAAGCAGATGGGAGGATTGCACTTGCAAATCAAATTTGATTGGGCTTTTAAAAATAAATTAAATCTGGTGCACAGGGCATCCTTTAAGCAAGCTTTTAAGTAACTTTTGGAACATATCTGCCAGTAGCCACAGGTGTTGCTGCTGGGTGTGTTTTCCTGCTGCTTCTACAGATTTTGTTGTTTAAAAATAACATAGCCAGATCCTCAGCAGGTGTAAACTGGCATAGCTCCAGGGAAATCAATGGAGCTATGCTGATTTCACCAGCCAAGGATTTGGCCCATTCTCTGCCCATAGCCCCAGATCCTCCTGTGGGAGTTCAGTGTTTAAACACCTTTGAGGATCTGAGGCTAAATCCTTTTCATCCAAGGATCTCAAAGAGTTCTATTGGGACTGATGGCTATGGACCCAGTTCTGATACATTACTAGCTTTGTGTAGTATCTTACTCCACAAATAGTGTTAACAGATCTGTGTGGGGCAACTCACTGTGAAAGGTACTACACAAATGCCCAGATAGTAAACTCCTTCCTCCCACTGCTGAGCAGCCACTCCGTGAATAGACCCCTTCAATGGGACTATTCTACTTCTGGGGATAACCCACTAGCCAACAGGAATAAGGGATTCACAGGCTGGCCCAAAGTGAGTAAGGAGATCAGAATTTGGCTGGGTCTGGATGACTGAGTTACTTCCTATATGTTCTTATCCATGTGAAATAGGCGCTTGGACTGATATCATTCTTTTCTAGTCACATTGGTTAATGCAGTGGTCCCCAACATGGTGCCCGCCGGGACATTTATGTGTGCCCGCCTAGTGCCCAGCAGGGGACCTGCCAGGGACAGAAAACTCAGGCTGCGGGCACCGGTGTTCTCAGTCCCTGGCAGGTGCGGGGCCATGGCTTAAGCCAGAGAGAAGCCGCGGCCCCACGCCTGCCAGGGACGGAGAACTCTGGGGCTGCAGGCGCTGGTCTTCTCAGTCCCCGGCAGGTGCGGGGTCTACCTTGTGCCCAGCAGAGAAGAGAATCTGGGGACCCGCGCCTGCTGGGGACAGAGTACTCCAGGGCTGCGGGCACAGGTGTTCTCTGTCCTCGCGGCTTTTCTCTGGCTTTTCTCTTCTCTCTGGATTCATATATTATGTAATATTAAATATATTTTTTTTGTATTATTTAATGTACAAATACAAAATAAGCCTTGAAACATTGTTGGCGCCCGCCACACTCTTCTGAAAACATTAATGCGCTACTGGTCACAAAAAGGTTGGGTCCCACTGGGTTAATGCATCATTAGAAGGTAGTCAGAGGCTGGGAGCAGTGTAAGGACCCAGTTAGAATGTTGCATGGAATTCACTACATGTCACTCTGGAAGGAACTGCAGGGGTGGGCATGGGGGATTGAGTGGCAGGATCTAGTCTGGAACACTCATACTAGGTGAAACTCATCCCTGTGTAGGGGACCTGTTCAAAGCCCCATGCACCACATAAGCTCCTTTTTGAGAGCTTAAGCGATACATAGGCTTCTGCACAGGGGTGGAATTCAATCGTTATGGGTCTGATCCCAAGACCATGGAAGTCAGTGGAATGACTCCTAGCAGTCTTTGGCTCAAACCCAATGAGAATCTAACAGCGGCATGAGCTCAGAGAAAGTGATTTGTTTAAAAATCCAAGCCAATAGTCCCAGATTTATTTATCATTTTTACAGCATTTCCCCAGATCTGCTCAGCACATCTCAGAATGAGACATTTATTTTCCACAGACCGGGCAAAGCGAAACATTTTTTTAAGAGCAGAAATATACCAGGACAATTTACAGGCCAGAATGACTCTCCTTCACTGCAGGGGAAATTTAAAGGCAAGAAATGTAGACGAAAAAGCCACGGCAACTGTTACTAATGTAATAGAGGCAACTTTTATATCTTCTCTTCATCTTTGATCTTTGCTCATTATTGCTGTTCCCATTACCTACGTAATAGCTTAAAAAGAAGAATATGCATTATTTTAGCATTGTGGGGAGCTATTAAAATCATATATTAAATTTGATTTGAGCAGGTTTAAATATAATTGATTTGATCCCTATTTAACCATAGTAGCTTCTACACATTCAGAGTTAGCCTGGAGTAATGACCAGTTTAATCATGGATAGTTACTTGAATTGATTTGCTCCATACACTTGAACGTGTTTAAGGTACATGTGTAAGTTTTCTTAAAGTACAACAAGAGATGATGTTTATGACAATGGGGATTTTTACTTTTCCCTTCTCCCTCAAGTTGTGGCTAGCATGGAGGTATTTCCTTTGTAGCTCCAGGCCGTATACACATATTAAAATCTAATTGATGACTTCTGACTTACCCTGAATTTATAAAGAGAGTAATTTTTAATATTTCAGCAAGGAAGAGTCTTTTCAATGTGATGGCCACTCAGTGGGTTATTCAGAAGAGAAGGCCTGACTGTCATTTACGCTAAGGCCTCTTTGCTCCTTTCTGGCAGTGTAAAAGGGGCTTTATAGTTAGTATATATTATAGTCACACCCACTTTAAGGCTCTCTTTAAAGGGGCCTTAAGGTAAGCGAGACCAGGCCCTGAGCAATCAATAGGCTAGTCAAAAAATTTCCATCAAAATTGCTTTTTGACAGAAAACTGGGCTTTTGGCAAAAAAAATCTTTCAGTGGAAAATGTATTTCTCTGAAAAACCAAACACATGAAAACTGGACTATTTTAATTCAAAATAGTGCTGCGGTGCCTATGGGAGTTGTAGGTTGGGGCTTCACACTTCTATTATCCTCTATAAGCCAGGCTTTCTGGCCAGACTACTTTTCCCATAATGCACCACAGCTAGCGGCTCCCATGATGCACCCTTTCCCATCACCAGGCGATGGTTTTGGTCAAGATATTTTGGTTTTTGATATTTTGCCAGAAAAGAATAAACACTTTCCACATGTGTTTTTGACCAAAAAAAAATTTTTTTTTCAAAATATTTAGTGGAAAAAAGCTCCTATTTTCCAATCAACTGTACTCAGTGGCAAGGCATCTACATACAGAAACCCTATCACTTCCACAACTGAAGCTAGTAATAATACTTAATTCATATATAGCGCTTTTTATCAGTAGGTCTCAAAGAGCATTATGCTGGAGGGCAGTATCATTATCTCCATTTTACAGATGGGGAAACTGAGGCACAGGGCAGTAAAGTGACTTGCCCAAAGTGTCACATATCTGGTCAAACTTCTCCCTGCTGTATACTCACTAGGGGAGCCAACCACTGAATCCCATGTGCCTTTAATTTGCCAGGAGCTGTGCAGAGATTAGGCACCAACATGGTATGAAACTGGCAGTGGCCACCAAAGTTTTGGTTTTTTTTGTAACTACATTGGTGTTCCCAGTTCCTGCAGCCCTCTCGGGGAGGTGCCCATTGGCACTGGGCAACGATTTCAGGGAGATCAAGTATGGTGGCCACCAGAACTCAACAGACCCAGAACCAGGTGGTTGAAGAAAAGGGCGGGGATATCCGGGACTAGAAGCCATTGCAGCCTGGGGCCAGTGAGCAAGGCTCCTGGATGGGTGATGGAGCTAATGTCTGACCAGAATTGCTCCACCCAGAACAGAAGGGAGGAGGAATGAGAAAGAAACTTAGAGCCAGTGTGACCCTGAGCTGGGGAAGAGAGAGGGCCTAGTTATACATCCCTGAGCTGGAAAAAAGGGCCTGTTCCCTCACTGGAGCAGAGTAGAGGTACGGTACCAGATGCTACTCAGAGAAACCAGGGCCCTAACCCCAGTGAGAGAGGGAGATTGCAGGAAGAGTTGTGAACGTTTTTATTTTTTAAGTTTTATTAATCAGTTTCTAAATTACAAAACCAAAAGTGTCAAAAGGAGGACACCTAAGTGTTCTCCTCAATACACAAGAAGGACAGAGGACAAATACACCAAAAGAAGGATAAATGGTCACCCTGTATAACCCTGCTTTTGGTTTAGGGTGACCAGGTGTCCGGTTTTCAACTGGAACAACCAGTCAAAAAGAAACCTTGGTAGCTCCAGTTAGCACTGCCAATTGGGCCATAAAAAGTCTGGTTGGTGGTGCTGCAGCGCTCAGGCAGGTTAACGTAAGAACATAAAACTGCCGTACCGGGTCAGACCAAAGGTCCATCTAGACCAGTATCTGTCTACCGACAGTGGCCAATGCCAGGTGCCCCAGAGGGACTGAAGCTAACAGGCAATGATCAAGTGATCTTTCTCCTGCCATTCACCTCCATCCTCTGATGAACAGAGGCTAGGGACACCATTCTTTACCCTTCCTGGCTAATAGCCATTTATGGACATAGTCACCATGAATTTATCCAGTTCCCTTTTACACATTGTTATAGTCCCAACCTTCACAACCTCCTCAGGTAAGGAATTCCACAAGTTGACTGTGCGCTGTGTGAAGAAGAACTTCCTTTTATTTGTTTTAAACCTACTACCTATTAATTTCATTTGGTGAACCCTAGTTCTTGTATTATGGGAATAAGTAAATAACTTTTCCTTATCCACTTTCTCTACATCACTCATGATTTTATATACCTCTATCATATCCCCCCTTAGTCTCCTCTTTTCCAAGCTGAAGAGGCCTAGCCTCTTTAATCTTTCCTCATATGGGACCCTCTCCAACCCCCTAATCATTTTAGTTGCCCTTTTCTGAACCTTTTCTAGTGCTAGAATATCTTTTTTGAGGTGAGGAGACCACATCTGTACACAGTATTCGAGATGTGGGCATACCATGGATTTATATAAGGGCAATAGGATATTCTCAGTCTTATTCTCTATCTCCTTTTTAATGTTTCCTAACATCTTGTTTGCTTTTTTGACCGCCTCTGCACACTGCGTGGACATCTTCAGAGAACTATCCACGATGACGCCAAGATCTTTTTCCTGTCTCGTTGTAGCTAAATTATCCCCCATCATATTGTATGTATAGTTGGGGTTATTTTTTCCAGTGTGCATCACTTTACATTTATCCACATTAAATTTCATTTGCCTTTTTGTTGCCCAATCACTGTTTTGTGAGATCTTTTTGAAGTTCTTCACAATCTGCTTTGGTCTTAACTATCTTGAGTAGTTTAGTATCATGTGCAAACTTTGCCACCTCACTGTTTACCCCTTTTTCCAGATCATTTATGAATAAATTGAATAGGATTGGTCCTAGGACTGACCCTTGGGGAACACCACTAGTTACCCCTCTCCATTCTGAGAATTTACCATTAATTCCTACCCTTTGTTCCCTGTCTTTTACCCAGTTCTCAATCCATGAAAGGACCTTCCCTTTTATCCCATGACAGCTTAATTTATGTAAGAGCCTTTGGTGAGGGACCTTGTCAAAGGCTTTCTGGAAATCTAAGTACACTATGTCCACTGGATCCCCCTTGTCCACATGTTTGTTGACCCCTTCAAAGAACTCTAATAGATTAGTAAGACATGATTTCCCTTTACAGAAACCATGTTGACTATTGCTCAACAGTTTATGTTTTTCTATGTGTCTGACAATTTT
The DNA here is from genome assembly GCF_007399415.2 of Gopherus evgoodei. Lineage (NCBI taxonomy): Eukaryota > Metazoa > Chordata > Testudines > Testudinidae > Gopherus > Gopherus evgoodei. The sequence goes on along the minus strand of NC_044336.1, from coordinate 8,127,523 downwards.
ATTCTTAGCTATTGTTTCGACTAATTTGCCCGGTACCGATGTTAGACTTACCGGTCTGTAATTGCCAGGATCACCTTTAGAGTCCTTTTTAAATATTGGCGTTACATTAGCTAACTTCCAGTCATTGGGTATTGAAGCCGATTTAAAGGACAGGTTACAAACCTTAGTTAATAGTTCCGCAACTTCACATTTGAGTTCTTTCAGAACTCTTGGGTGAATGCCATCTGCTCCCGGTGACTTGTTAATGTTGAGTTTATCAATTAATTCCAAAACTTCCTCTAGTGACACTTCAATATGTGACAGTTCCTCGGATTTGTCACCTACAAAAGCCAGTTCAGGTTTGGGAATCTCCCTAACATCCTCAGCCGTGAAGACTGAAGCAAAGAATCCATTTAGTTTCTTCGCAATGACTTTATCGTCTTTAAGCGCACCTTTTGTATTTTGATCGTCAAAGGGCCCCACTGGTTGTTTAGCAGGATTCCTGCTTCTGATGTACTTAAAAAACATTTTGTTATTACCTTTGGAGTTTTTGGCTAGCCGTTCTTCAAACTCCTCTTTGGCTTTTCTTATTACACTCTTGCACTTAAGCTGGCAGTGTTTGTGCTCCTTTCTATTTGCCTCACTAGGATTTGACTTCCACTTTTTAAAGGAAGTCTTTTTATCTCCCACTGCTTCTTTTACATGGTTATTAAGCCACGGTGGCTCTTTTTTAGTTCTTTTACTGTGTTTCTTAATTTGGGGTATACATTGAAGTTGGGCCTCTATTATGGTGTCTTTAAAAAGGGCCCATGCAACTTGCAGGGATTTCACTTTAGTCACTGTACCTTTTAACTTTTTTTTAACTAACCCCTTCATTTTTGTATAGTTCCCCCTTTTGAAATTAAATGCCACAGTGTTGGACTGTTGAGGTGTTTCTCCCACCACAGGGATGTTGAATGTTATTGTATTATTTCCAAGCAGTCCTGCTATAGTTACCTCTTGGACCAGCTCCTGCGCCCCACTCAGGATTAAATCTAGAGTTGCCTCTCCCCTTGTGGGTTCCCGTACCAGCTGCTCCATGAAGCAGTCATTTAAAGTATCGAGAAATTTCATTTCTGCATTTCGTCCTGAAGTGAAATGTTCCCAGTCAATATGGAGATAATTGAAATCCCCTACTATTATTGGGTTCTTAATTTTGATAGCCTCTCTAATTTCCCTTAGCATTTCATCATCACTATTACTGTCTTGGTCAGGTGGTCAATAATAGATCCCTAATGTTATATTTTTATTAGAGCATGAAATTTCTATCCATAGGAATTCTATGGAACATGTGAATTCGCTTAAGATTTTTACTTCATTTGAATTTACATTTTCTTTCACATATAGTGCCACTCCTCCCCCTGCATGACCTGTCCTGTCCTTCCAATATATTTTGTACCCCGGAATGATTGTGTCCCATTGATTGCTTTCAGTCCACCAGATTTCTGTGATGCCTATTATAGCAATATCCTTCTTAATCACAAGGCACTCTAGTTCACCCATCTTATTATTTAGACTTCTAGCATTTGAGTACAAGCACTTTAAAAACTTGTCCCTGTTTATTTGTCTGCCCTTTTCTGATGTGTCAGATTCTTTTTTATGTGACTGTTTATCATCTGATCCAGCCCTTACATTATCCTCTTCTGTCCTTTGTTCCTGACTATAACCTGGAGATTCTCTATCATCAGACTCTCCCCTAAGAGAAGTCTGTGTCCGATCCACATGCTCCTCTGCAGCAGTCAGCTTTTCCCCATCTCCTAGTTTAAAAACTGCTCTACAACCTTTTTAATGTTTAGTGCCAGCAGCCTGGTTCCACTTTGGTTTAGGTGGAGCCCATCTCTCCTGTACAGGCTCCTCCCATCCCAAAAGTTTCCCCAGTTCCTAATGAACGTACACCATCCTCCTCTCTACACAATCGTCTCATCCACGCATTGAGACTCTGAAGCTCTGCCTGCCTACCTGGCCCTGCGTGTGGAACTGGGAGCATTTCTGAGAATGCCACCATAGAGGTCCTGGATTTCAGTCTCTTCCCTGGCAGCTTAAATTTGGCTTCCAGGACATATCTCCTACCCTTCCCTATGTCATTGGTACCTACATGTACCACGACCTCCGGCTCCTCCCCAGCACTGCACATAAGTCTGTCTAGATGCCTCAAGAGATCCGCAACCTTCGCACCAGGCAGGCAAGTCACCATACGGTTCTCCTGATCATCACAAACCCAGCTATCTATGTTTCTAATGATTGAATCTCCCATTACTAACACCTGCCTTTTCCTAGCAACTGGAGTTCCCTCCCCTGGAGAGGTAACCTCAGTGCGAGAGGCAACCCCAGCACCATCTGGAAGGAAGGTCCCAACTATGGGAAGGTTTCCCTCTGCTCCCATTGACTGCTCTGCTTCCCTGGGCCTTTCTTCCTCCTCAACAGCACACAGACTGTCTGAGCGGAGGTGGGACAATTCTACAGTGTCCCGGAAAGCCTCATCAGCATACCTCTCTGCCTCCCTTAGCTTCTCCAGTTCCGCCACCCTGGCCTCCAAAGTCCGTACATGGTCTCCGAGGGCCAGGAGCTCCTTGCACCGACTGCACACATACCTGTCCCTACCTGTCCTAGCTCCGTGCCAGAAGTGTCCAGCAGGTGCAGCTCCTAGGTGAAGGACCCACAGGGCTCTGCGTGCTGCCCCCGCCCTGAGCACTGGATCCACACTCTCATTGGCCAGGAACAACAGCCAATGGGAGCTGCAGGAGCAGTGCCCCTGGGCAAGAGCAGCATGCAGAGCCACCTGCCACACCTCTAACTAGGAGCTAGACCTGCTGGCCATTTCTGGGGCATAGTACAGAGTCAGGACCAGCAGGAAGCCCATCTTAGCCCCGCTGCACCACTGACTGGGAGCTGCCTGAGATAAGCCTGCAACCCAACCCTCTGCCCAGCATCCTGAGCACCCCCAAACCTGGATCTCCCTCCTGCAACCCAAACCCCACATCCCCAACCCTATCCCAGAGCACACACCCTCAGCTGGAGCTCTCATCCCCTCTGCTCCAGGCTGGAGCCCCCTTCTGCATACCAAACCCCTCATCCCTAGCCTCACCCTGGAGCCCACACACCCAGTTAGAGCCCTCACACCCCAACCCCCTGCCCCAGCCCAGCAAAAGTGAGTGAGGGTGGAGGAGTGTGAGCTACCAAGAGAGAGGGAATGTTGTGAGCAGGCAGAGCCTCTGGAAGGGGCAGGGCTAGGGTGTTCGGTTTTGTGCAATTAGAAAGTTGGCAACCCTATTTTAGTCCTCTAGGCAGGCATTCCCAGTGCAGACTTTATCTCTGACACACCTCTTGGCAGCCCCAATCCGATTGCATAGGCCCGGAAACTGGTGCTGTTTCCTCCAAGCCTCCTCAGGAGGTCTTGCTTGTTCCCCAGAGTCCCACAAAAGATGTGAGCCTTCTGGTGTACGGATTTCCTCTTCAGGGTACACAGCAGTAAATGCCAGCAGACACTCACAAACAGACGTTGCACCGGGATTCTAAAACACCACTGCACTTTACTTCAGAGATAAAGCCCAGGAGAGCCATTTAGCAAACACCACACACCCTAAACACAGTGCCCCTCACTCTGACTCACCCTTCTCTTGGGAGTCCAGCTGTGTGTGGCACTAGAACCAAGTTCCTGCAGCAGCTCAGCTTAAGCTGGCAAAAATAGCCAAAGACCAATAGCACACCAGTTCCTGTCCTTTTATAACCTTGCAATCTTCTTCTCTCATGTGACCTCCTGATCAGCCACCTCAGGTAATCACAGACAGAGACTAGCTGGTGATTTTGTTGCCAGGCAACCTCTCCCCTGACAAACTAGTTCTCCTGGGTAGAAGATAGCCTTTCTCATGGTGTTTCTTTTTGAATAGAGGACCATCAAGATATAATTACTCTCTATAATTAGCCCTACCCCTTGGAATTTCAGTGCAACATGGAGGTAAAAGGACAACAGAGAAGGCCAACAAACCCAATATGCAAAATGGAGTTTGCAACTTGATAAAGACACATTCAGTTTCATAATCTCACGTAGAATTCATAAAGTATACATAGACAGATTCTCTAAATAGTTACGCCAAGTGGGTTTGCAGGCAGGGTCAGAGAGGTCAGATCAGATAGTCCCTTCTAGCTTTAAAGTCTATATCTTACCCAGCAAACTATTGGTAAAGCAAGGAATAGACCCTAGGTCTCTAGAGTCCCAGCCTACTATTGTATCCATTAGGCCACATCTCCTTCCTCACAGGCACACCAGAAAGGCCAAGGCTGAATATGTTGTTTTGAGTGACTTCTACACAGTCCTAGATAGGGCCCTTTCAGGTAAGAACTCAGATACACTGGCACTGTTGTGCTGGAGGGAGAAGCTTGTATTGCTGTTACCTCTCCTGTACCTTTCTTGTAGATAAATACAGGATTTCGTTTGCCAACATAAAGTTCTCTCCAAAAATAATTAAATGGGTAGAAAATATAGTGCTGGAGTTAAAAGCTGCATAGCCCAGGTTTGCATCCCCTGCATTGTATTTAGGCTTGGCAGAATTCAATTTTTATTATTTTTATAATTGTGACAGACAATATCAATCTTAAGAACATAAGAATGACCATACTAAGTCAGACCAATGGTCCATCTTGCCCAGGATCCTGTCTTCCGACAGTGGGCAGTGCCACATGCTTCAGAGGGAATGAACAGAACATGGCAATTTATTGAGTGATCCAGCCCGTTGTCCAGTCCCAGCTTCCAGCAATCAGAGATTCAGAGAAGAGCCGTCCCTTGGGTACAGCAAATTGGGGCAACCTTCCTGAGCCCTGTGGGATCAGGGGGGTGTGAGGAGGAGGCAGGCGGGGCAGGCAAGGAGGAGTCTCCCTACCAACCTCCTCCCCACCCCCAGCACCTCCTACCCTCTGGCAGACCCCACCGATCAGCGCCTCTCTCTCCCTTCCAGTGCCTACCGCCAATCAGCTGTTTCACCACTTCTGGAGGTGCTGGGGGTGCAGGGGAGAGGATCAAGGGCACAGCGCGTTTTGGGGGGGGTGGAACTGGGCACGGAAGAGGCAGGGCGAGAAGAGGTGGGGTGAGGGTGGAGCATTGGGGAAAGGTTGGAGTGGGGGTGGGGCCTGGGCAGAGCTGGTGGGAGCACCCCATGGCAGATAGAAACTCGGCACCTATGTCCCAGGCCCCACAGCCCCCCAAGGGACAGCCCTGGTTTAGAGACACCCATAGTATTGGGTTGTGTCCCTGCTCACAGAAACATCAGGTTATAAGGGACCACAAGGGTCATCTAGTCTAACCCCATGCCAAGATGCAGGATTTGTTGTGTCTAAACCATCCAAGACAGATGACTACACAGCCTCCTTTTGAAAACCTCCCTAGGCTGTCTGTTCCATTGTCCTACTCTTCTTACAGTTAGGAAGTCTTTCCTAGAATTTAAGCTACATCTGCTATTCTGTAATTTGAACCCATTGTCTCTTGTCCTGCCCTCTGTGGCAAGAGAGAACAACTTTTCTCCACCTTGTTATGGCAGCCTTTCAAGTATTAAAAGACTGCTATCAGGTCCTCCATTAATCTCATTTTTTCCAAACCAAATATACACAGTTCCTTCAGCCTTTGCTCATATGGCTTGCATTCCACCTCTTTGACCATCCTTTTCACTCATCTCTGGATCCTTTCTGGTTTCTCTACATCCTTTCTATATACTGGTGAGCAAAATTGGACGCACTACTCCAGCTGAGGCCTAACCAGTGCCGAGTAGAGCAATATTATCACCTATGCCTCTGTTAATGCAACCTAAAATTGCATTTGCTTTTTTTGCTACAACATCGCACTGTTGACTCATGTTGAGGTTGTGATCCAACACAACTCCCAAATCCTTCTCAGTAGTGCTGCTGCCAAGCCAGTTATCCCCTATTCTGCGTTTGTATATTTAGTTTTTCTTCCCTAATGCGGCACATTACATTTGTCTTTACTGAATTTCATTTTGTTGCCTATAGCCCAGTTCTCCAATTTATCAAGAGCCCTTTGAATTTTAGCTCTAACCTCCAAAGTGCTGGCAATCTCCGACACACACACACACACACACACACACACACATCTCTCCGCCCCACTCTCCAGCTTTGTGTCCTCTGCAGATTTGATCAGTATGCTCTATTCCTACATCCTGGTAATTAATAAAGATGTTAAAAAACATTGGACTCAGAACAAATCCCTGTGGAACCCCACATGAGACCTCCCTCTAATCTGACATCATTCCATTAATAGTTACTCTTTGTGGTTGTTTAACCAATGTATCTTGGCTAATATCCATCGATGGACCTGTCCTCCATGAATGTATCTAATTCTATTTTGAACCGAGTTATACTTTGGTCCTTTACAGCATACACTGACAACAGGTTTCCTAGGTTGACTTTGCAGCGTGTGAAAAAGTACTTCCTTATATTAGTTTTAATCTTCCTACCTATTAATTTCATTAGGTGACCCCTGATTCATGTGTTATGTGAAAGGGTAATTAACACTTCCTTATTCACTTTTTCCACACCATTCATGATTTTATAGACCTCTATCATATCACCCATTAGTAGTCTCTTTTCTAAGATCAACAGCCCCAGTCTTTTTAATCTCTCCTTATACAGAAGTTGTTCCATACCCCTCATCATTTTTGTTGCCCTTCTTATATCTTTTCTAATTCTTATATATGTGTGATGCAGTAGGGACTGTCTGTGTGGGGAGTGGGAGAGCAGGGGAGGACTTTAGGGGATGGACGATGCCAGGGCCTGTAACCTGAGCTAGGTAAGGGAGGGGAAAGGTCAACACCTTTGCCCAGGAAGGGGACAAAGGAAGGGAGTGACAGGAGGGAAGCAGTTTGAGTTCGGGCTTGGGGCTGGATGGGCGGAATTCAGGGTATCCTAGCTAGGATCCAAGCACCCTGAAAGCCCAGAAGGACTCGGTGGAGGGGTCCTGACTGTGCCTGCAAGCCCTGCTGTAACCTGTGTTCCTATTGTCCAATAAACCTTCTGTTTTACTGGCTGTCTAAGAGTCACTGTGGGTCCCAGGAAGAGGAGTGCAGGACTGGACTCCCCACACTCCGTGACAACTGGTGGCAGCGGCGGGAGATACTGCACCCCGTGGACGGCGCTTCCTGCAGTAAGTGACTGGGGAGCAGTAAAACGAAGAGGTGATTAACCCCTGGGAGTGTGTGCCCAGTGAGAAGGACTTTGCAGTAACAGGGTTCCCCGGGGGATTGCAACGAGCGGTCCCAGGGGTGAAGGAGTCTGCAGCTCGACCCTGGCAGAGAGGTGGTGACCTCAAGAAGGGCTGGTGCACTAGGGGTCCCCCTGGAAACCGTGGGGAGCGGCGAGCACCCCAGCCTGTGAGTGGCCAGCAGGAAGATGTATGCCAAGCGGCGCAAGTGCGACCTGCTGGAGCTGTGCAAGCAGAGGGGGCTGCACCCGGGGAGGCTCAGCAAGGACCAGCTGATTGCCCAGCTGGAGCAGGAAGACCGCATAAATAAACGGACCCCTGTCTCTGAGGTAAGCAGCCGGGCAGATGCAGCGCAAGCACCAGGGTCTGTCCCCGCTGGGAGTGGTCAGCCGGCGGACGAGGGCTTCCCGAGACCCCCCCTTCCTAGGCCTAGGGGAAGGGCGGGGAGGAGCCCAGTGTATACCGAGGGCACCGTGACACCCCCGGCCAGCAGGGGATCCTCCCGGCGAAGCTCACCCCCCAGCAGCGGATCCTCCCGGTGACGCTCGGCATCCGTGGAGCGGATGCGGCTGGAATATGAAAGGGAGCTGAGACGGGAGGAGCTCGAGTTAAAGAGGCAAGAGCGGGAGGAGAAGGAGAAACAGCGTAAACATGAGCTGGACCTGGCCCAGCTGAGGAGAAGTGAGGCCCCGGCTGCGGTGAGTGAGGGGGGACCCAAGCCTACAAAGAGCTTTGATAAGCACTTGCTGCCCCGGCGTAAGGAGGGGGAGGACATAGATACCTTCCTGATGGCCTTTGAGAATGCCTGCGAGCTCCACAAGGTTGACCCTGCAGACAGGATCGCAGTTCTCACCCCCTTACTGGACTCCACAGCCGTAGAGGTGTACAGCCGACTGAAAGGGGCGGAGGCAGGGGACTACGAACTGTTCAAACAGGCCCTGCTCCGCGAGTTTGGGCTGACTCCTGAGATGTACCGGAAAAAGTTCCGGAGCCAGCGTAAAACCCGTGAGGTCACATACCTACAACTGGTCAACCGGGCGCAGGGGTATGCCCGCAGGTGGACAGTTAGGGCCCAAACTAAAGAGGACCTGCTTGACCTATTCATAGTGGAGCACCTGTACGAGCAGTGCCCGTCTGACTTGAGGCTGTGGTTGATGGACCAGAAGCCGGAGAACCCACAGCACGCAGGCCAGCTGGCCGACCAATTTGTGGACAGTCGGGCAGGGGATGGCAGGGAGGAGTCTCGAAGGAGCAGGCCTGCCTCAACGCAGAGAGAGAGTCATCATGGGACCTCCCAAAGGGGGCCTATGGAGAACCCCCCCAAAAGGGGAACATCCAGTGTCAGGTCCCTCCGACCCACTCAAGGGGACCCACGAGACATGGGCTGCTATCGCTGTGGCCAACGAGGTCACATACGGGCCCAGTGCCCCAGGCTCAGGGACAGACCACGCAGACCCAACCCGCAGAGGGTGGACTGGGTAAAAACCCAATCGGAGGAGGGGCTACATTCCCAGGAAAGGGGGGCTGGCAACATACCACCTGTGGATGCTCCAGGCTCCGGATTTTTGGTTTACTGGGTGGGCGCGGGGCTGCCCCTCCGGAAAGAGTGCATTGTTTCCCTGGAGGTAGATGGGAGGAAGGTCACTGGGTACTGGGACACGGGTGCAGAGGTGACGCTGGCCCGGCCCGAGGTGGTGGCCTCAGATCGGATGGTGCCCGACACCTACCTGATCCTGATGGGCGTGGGCGGGACCCCATTCAAGGTACCCGTGGCAAGGGTATACCTGAAATGGGGGGCCAAGGAGGGCCCCAAGGATGTGGGGGTACACCGATATTTGCCACTGACGTGTTAATGGGAGGGGACCTCGAGGACTGGCCTAGTAACACCCTGAGTGCCCTGGTCGTGACTCGTAGTCAGAGTCGGCAAAGGGCACTGTACCCCGACAACGGGGAAGGTACTCGACCCGAAGTGCAGGACCCTAACCCAGGGAGCGGGGAATGCCCAGGGGCACGGTTCAGAGAGGCTGCAGCCTCAGACCCAGCCAGCAAGAGAGAGCCGGTCCCCATCTCTGTCCCAGCTGCTGAGTTCCAGGCCGAGTTGCAGAAAGATCCCTCCTTGCAGAAGCACAGGGACCAGGCTGACCTTAGTGTGGTACAGACCATGAGGAGAGGTTGCAAGGAGAGGTTCCTGTGGGAGAAGGGGTTCCTGTACCGAGAATGGGCTCCCCCAGGGGAAGCAGAGTCATGGGGGATCAGGGGGCAGCTGGTGGGTCCCCAGAAGTTTCGTCACAAGCTGCTGTACCTGGCCCATGACATCCCTCTCGCAGGGCACCAGGGAATCCAGCGCACCAGGCAGAGGCTGCTACAGAACTTTTACTGGCCTGGGGTCTTTACCCATGTCCGACAGTACTGCCAATCCTGTGACCCCTGCCAGAGGGTGGGGAAGGCCCGGGACAAGGGGAAAGCGGCTTTGAGGCCTTTACCCATCGTAGAAGAACCTTTCCAGAAGGTGGCCATGGACATAGTGGGACCCCTCAGCAAGACGACCCGGTCAGGGAAGAAATACATCCTGGTGGTGGTGGATTTTGCCACTCGCTACCCCGAGGCGGTGGCCTTGTCCTCTATCGAAGCAGACACAGTGGCAGATGCACTGCTGACAATTTTCAGCCGGGTGGGGTTCCCCAAGGAGGTCTTAACGGACCAGGGGTCCAACTTCATGTTGGCCCTGCTCCGGTCCTTATGGCAGAAATGTGGGGTCCAGCACAACTGGGCCTCAGCGTATCACCCCCAGTCCAATGGGCTGGTAGAAAGGTTCAACGGGACGCTGAAGATGATGCTAAAAACATTTATGAACCAGCACCCGCAGGATTGGGACAAGTACTTACCTCACCTGCTGTTCACGTACAGGGAGGTACCCCAGGAATCTACCAGGTTTTCACCTTTCGAACTGTTGTATGGAAGGCGGGTAAGGGGGCCCCTAGACCTGATGAGGGACGAATGGGAGGGGAAGGCCGCTCCCGAGGGAGAGTCAGTGGTGGAGTATGTCCTGACCTTCCGGGAAAGACTGGCCGAGCTCATGGCCCTGGCCAGGGAGAATCTGGCCCGAGCCCAGAGGAGGCAGAAGGTCTGGTATGACCGCACGGCACGGGCCCGTGCCTTCGCCACCGGGGATCAGGTGATGGTTCTCATTCCCGTAAGGAGAAACAAACTCCAGGCCGCCTGGGAAGGGCCCTTCAAGGTTATCAAGCAACTGAATGAGGTAAACTATGTGGTGGAGCTGTCAAACCGGGCACATCACCGTCGGGTGTACCATGTGAACATGATGAAACCATACTATGACAGGGGGAATGTGGTGTTGGCCGTGTGTGGACATTGGGAGGGGCAGGGAGATGATCCCTTAGTAGATCTATTCCCTGGGACAAAAGCTGGTTCCCCCCTGGAGGTGATTCCCCTCTCTGATCAACTGACCCCGGGCCAGCACGCTGAGATCAGGGGGGTGCTGCATCTATACCGACAGCTGTTTTCCAACCAGCCTGGACTCACTAATTTGACTGTCCACCGGGTGGAGACCGGGTCACACCCCCCTATAAGATGCTCCCCTTTTCGGGTCACTGGTAAAACTGCCCAGGATCTTGAAAGAGAGGTCAGGGACATGCTGGCTTTGGGGTTGATCCAGCCGTCTTCCAGCCCTTGGGCCTTGCCAGTGGTGCTGGTCCCCAAGAAGGATGGGTCAATCCGGTTCTGTGTGGACTATCGAAAGCTCAATGCCATCACCGTATCTGATGCCTACCCTATGCCCAGGCCTGACGAGCTCCTAGACAAGCTGGGAGGTGCTCGGTACCTCACCACTATGGATCTTATCAAAGGCTACTGGCAAGTGCCGCTGGACGCAGATGCCAGGCTGAAATCGGCCTTTATCACCCCTCTGGGGCTCTATGAGTTTCTGACCCTGCCCTTCGGCCTCAAGGGAGCACCGGCCACCTTCCAGCGCCTGGTGGATCAGCTACTGAGGGGGATGGAGAGTTTCGCCGTGGCGTATATTGACGACATCTGCGTCTTCAGCCAGACCTGGGAGGACCACATGTCCCAGGTTAAACAAGTCCTGGACCGACTCCGAAAGGCTGGGTTAACAGTAAAGGCTGAGACGTGCAAGGTGGGGATGGCTGAAGTATCTTACCTGGGCCATCGGGTGGGGAGCGGCTGCCTGAAGCCGGAATCAGCCAAGGTGGAGGTGATCAGAGACTGGCCTGCTCCCCAAACCAAAAAGCAGGTCCAGGCCTTTATTGGGATGGCGGGGTACTATCAAAGGTTCATGCCCCACTTTAGTGCCATAGCCGGCCCCATCACTGAACTGTGCAAAAAGGGAAAGCCAGACAAGGTGATCTGGACTGAGCAGTGCCAGGAGGCTTTCCGGGTGCTGAAGGAGGCTCTGGTTAGTGGCCCAGTTCTGGCAAACCCAGATTTTAACAAACCCTTTATGGTGTTCACCGATGCCTCAGACACGGGACTGGGAGCGGTGTTAATGCAGGAGGATGAAAAGGGGGAGAGACACCCCATCGTGTACCTGAGTAAGAAGCTGCTACCCCGGGAACAAAGCTACACGGCCATCGAGAAGGAATGCCTGGCCATGGTGTGGGCCCTTAAGAAGCTAGAGCCATATCTCTTTGGGCGACACTTCACCGTGTACACCGACCACTCTCCCCTGACCTGGCTGCACCAGATGAAAGGAGCCAACGCCAAGCTCCTGAGGTGGAGCCTGCTCCTGCAGGACTATGACATGGATGTGGTCCATGTGAAGGGAAGTGCCAACCTGACAGCGGATGCGTTGTCCCAGAGAGGGGGCCCTGAACTTCCCCAGGTCACTGGGCAGAGTGACCCTGCTCAGTTCAGTCTCGAAGGGGGGAGAGATGTGATGCAGTAGGGACTGTCTGTGTGGGGAGTGGGAGAGCAGGGGAGGACTTTAGGGGATGGACGATGCCAGGGCCTGTAACCTGAACTAGGTAAGGGAGGGGAAAGGTCAACACCTTTGCCCGGGAAGGGGACAAAGGAAGGGAGTGGCAGGAGGGAAGCAGTTTGAGTTCGGGCTTGGGGCTGGATGGGCGGAATTCAGGATATCCTAGCTAGGATCCAAGCACCCTGAAAGCCCAGAAGGACTCGGTGGAGGGGTCCTGACTGTGCCTGCAAGCCCTGCTGTAACCTGTGTTCCTGTTGTCCAATAAACTTTCTGTTTTACTGGCTGTCTAAGAGTCACTGTGGGTCCCAGGAAGAGGGGTGCAGGACTGGACTCCCCACACTCCGTGACAATATGTTTTTTGAGAAGGGGTGACCAGAACTGCAAGGGGTACCATGGAATGATATAGTGCCATTAGATTTTTTCTATTACTATCTACTCCTTTCCTAATGATTCCTGTCATCCTGTTACCTTTTGGACTGCTGCTCCACATTGAGAAATATTTTCAGAAAACTATTCGTGATGACTCCAACATCTCTTTCTTGAGTGATAACAACTAATTTAGACATTATCATTTTGTTGGGATTATGTTTTCCAATGTGCATTAGTTTGCATCTATTGCCCAGTCATCCAGTTTTGTGAGATCCCTTTCTAACTCCTTGCAGTCAACTTTAATTGTCATGAGTAATTTTGTATCATCTGCAAACTTTGCCACCTCACTGTTCACGCCCTCCTCCAGATCATTTATAAATATATTGAGCAGCACTGATCCCAGTACACATCCTTGGCAGACCTAACTATTTAACTCTCTCCACTATGAAAACTGACAATTTATTCCTGCCCTTTGTTTCCTACCTTTTAACCAGTTACTGATCCATGACAGGATCTTCCCTCTCATCCCATGACTGCTTATTTTGCATAAAAGCCTTTGGTATAGGATATTATCAAAGGCTTTCTATATTAACTGGATCCCCTTTGTCCACATGCTTGCTGACATCCTCAAGGAATTCTAATAGATTGGTAAGGCATGATTTCCCTTTACAGAAGCCATGTCAACTCTTCCCTGACATATCACGTTTATCTATCTGTCTGATAATTCTGTTCTTTACTGTTGCTTCAAACAATTTGCCTCGTACTAATGTTAGGTTTACCAGCCTGTAATTGCAAGGATTGCCTCTTGAGACTTTTTTAAAAATTGGCATTACATTAGCTATCCTCCAGTCATCTGACGCAGAGGCTGATTTAAGTGATAGGCTACATATCACAGTTAGTAGTTCTGCAATTTCATATTTGTGTTCCTTCAGAACTCTTGAGGGAATGTTATATGTCCTGGTGACTTATTACTATTTAATTTGTTAATTTTGTTCCAAAACCTCTTCTGCTGAGACCTCTGTAGGACAGACTTGTCGCTACAATGAACAGCTTGACAACCTTCCTCACATCCTCTGCAGTGAATACCGATGCATAGAATTAATTTAGCTTCTCTGCAAGAGTATTGTCTACCTGGGGTGTTCCTTTAGCACCTTGATCATCCAGTGGCCAAATTGATTATTTGGCTGGCATCCTGCTTCTGATGCACTTAACACATTTTTGCTGGGGTTTTTTTGTTTTGTTTTGTTTATTTTTAAGATTTTTTTTTAAATCTATTTCAGTTTTCCACAGTTGCTCAAAATTATGGGAGAGGTGATCAGACAATAATTATTTAAGGTCAACAGATGTTGAAATACAAAAAGTTAAAGCTTTATAACCATTAAAACACAAATTGTCAATACCACATATCAAAATATACAGAGTCAATATCCTTACGTTAAACTCGAACAAGTTCTCAAGCGGCATTTTTTTTACTTTTCCTATCTGTGAATTTTGATTGGAAATTTTTTTTGTCAGTGCATGGAGGGTGAAATCCACATTTACCAGTAAAAATCTAATCCTTCCAAGCCTAATTAAATTTTAGGCCTTCTTCTGAGTATGCAGTTTGGCATGAACATCCCAAAGTGCAGTGAGCTTTAATTTAACAGCATCCTTCCAAATGTTCTGCCAACCTGCTGCCTTGGGAGAGGTTGAACGTGCTGCTAATAGTTGGACAGCATGCAAGCTAGCACACAAATATATCAAAAAGCCACAGCATGCTGGCAGCGATCTAGCCAGATGACAGAGTAATGCTGAATAATTTCTTCTTGTCCTAAAAAGATGCCTTATGAGCAAGAAAAGCACAGCTGCAGAGCAATAAAAAGAAAGCAAATGGCCCCAAATTGATATTGGCATTTTGAGTTCAAGATCTAATTCATTACTGAAGTATCTATTTTAATATCATGGCAGGAAGGCAATAATCACTCCTCCGTATTTCATGCCTATTTAACATCAGCCTCGGTGTAATGTCTTATGGTGAGTCTCATGTTGGTTTTTCAATAATGAGACCTTTCCAGCCCGTGTTCCAAATCAAGACCCAAAATAAAGCCAGTCCAAGCAGGAAAGCGACCATATAAATTATTGTCAGAAGGAGCCCAAGATCAAGAACAGATGAATGTTGGTTTGTTATTTATTAAACACAAAGAAGGGCACATTACAGCCCTCAGTTACTCTGGTGTAAATCCAAATGAACTCTCCACTTGTTTATACGCTGGTGTAATTCACCACAGAATTTGACATTGAAACAATTAACGAGCCTGATTCTCCACAGTCACATACAGGAATTGTGTGGTATGCCTTTAAACAGTTTGTGAGCCCTGTAGCAGCCCTCACTGTCTTGTATTTGAGAAACCACCAGAACTCTGCACGAGCAGTACTGTGTAGTAGCTATGCCACAATTTTTGCTGTCATATGTTTTAAGGTTTCAATACCACCCGGAAAGACATCGGCTGCCTTGTCCAAAAGTTCAGGTAATTTTTGTTTGGATTGGAAATAATTATACTTGTCATAGACTTCTCTTAAGCCAAAACCAGATCTGTTCTGACTTTGCGCAGCACAGTTGAATTCATGGTAGAATCTAGCCCCAGTTGTTTCAATACAGGGTGGGGATTTTGCAGAGTAAATCAATGTTAACCAGAGGATCAGACAAAATCATCAAGCAGTTTTTCACTCAATCAGAAGTTGAATACAGGTCTCCAGAGGCAGATGACTAGCTAATCAGTTCACTGCACCTCATTTTGCCCCTGGTAATGTGATTAAGCCAAATCCTGAAGACCATGCTCAATTCAGGAGTTTAGCCTGAGTGCGAAGTGCAGGACTTGACCCATTATGAATAAAGCAAACATGTCAATGTCCCTTGCATCATTTAAAACATTTGTATTTGCCATGTTGGTCTGATGTGGTATAGTAGAGAAAGTTGCTAGCAATAGTGGACAGTGCAGCTTTTCTCTTGTGTTTCAGCGAACACCAAAACCTGCTATTGCGCAAAAGAAAGAAAGAAATAAAATAATATCTTTGTAGTGGGGTTAAAAATGAGAGAAGTAGACTTCTGATTCAAATTGTGAATGCAGAAATGTGAAGTGGATTCAATGTCTTTTTACCTTGAATTTATTAACTGCTATTCCTCTTTCCTGCTGAAAGTCAACGCAGAGGAATTAGGTCATCAGGAAGCAGCTGGGCAGCTACACAACAGAGTTCAGGAGAGAACAAATCTTCCAGCCATCATCACTTCACTGCTACCTGGAGAAACAGGCTTGGATGATCAGTGGAGGAATGTGCAATAATGGACTTAAGTCAATGAAAACCAGCTTCCCAAGGAAATTGCTGGCGCTCAAAATAATATTAGTGGCAAAAGGTATTGCAACAATGAAGCAGGAAATCAAGTAAGATGGGAAAAAGTCAAAGCTGTCTGCATCATCCTGTTCTCACACAAGTCTCTGGGGCTCAGGTATTTAGGTGCCCAATTCCCACTGAAATCAATGGAGTTTAAGTGTCTGAATACCTTTGAGGATCTGGGCTTGGGAGTTTTGCCACTGATTTCACTGAGAACAATATTGCGTTCTAAAGACCTGAACATTTAAAGTTATAAATTCCTTCTGGGTGAAATTCATCCCTGTGCAGAAAGCCTATGAGTCACTTAAGACCTCTCAAGACAGTTAATAAAGTACATAAGCCTTGTCCTGCCCCTCTGCATAGAGTGACTTCTATTCTGTCAATGCTGAGGTCCAACAACTTCCTTTAGCAGAAGATGAGGCTGTTTAGTCTCTCTTGGGATTAGACCTTATGCTAGTTAGTAGCCCGAGGCCTTTCCTGAAGTATAGAACTGAAGATTTCAAAAGAAGCTAGAGAACTCTAGGGTGTAAATAAACTGCACAGGGAATCTCTATTATGCTTTGATCAGTCTGATGACTCCAACATCAGGATATTAAATTTATAGTATCTTTCTGAGATGGGATGACCTTGTCACACATGCAGCCATGTGTGGGCTATACAGTGGCATCCTTATTATCTGCAAGACACATTCCAGATCCTCTGTAAACTTATGACATATTTGATTTATAGTCCACAGCTAGAGCTCTGCAATGAAACCCAAGGCCAAGTTAGACTTGCCCAGCTTCAGTTTAGTTTCCAAGCCAAGACCCAGGTCAGGCTTTGCAAGGGTTGGAATAAAACTGGGCCAAGTTCCAAGGAACCCTAAGGCAATTTACAATGTAAATCTCAGGGTTTCACACTCAAGTGAAACAGAACTTGAAGGTTCGGGTTGAATTTCCATTGGCCAAAATCTCTCTAAATGGTGTGCTTCAAATGCCATATCTGTGCCTATTAGAGCAAGACATAATTTTATGACCAAAACAATATTTTGGGTACAAAATATGCTGATTCACCAACACCAAAACATTTTCCACATTTGTGTTGATTTTGCCAGATTGGTTTGGTTGAAAAACAAAATTCTGAAAAAAATCAAGAGTTCGTTTCAAAGTGTTTTAATGTTTCTATTTAATTTTATTTTTGTTAATTAAAAAACCATTAAAAATGCACAAAATTGAAACAAAATGTTTCAGTTCAAGTAGAAGAAAGCATTTAATTCAACCCAGTCAAAACAATGTCATTGTAAAACGATGTTTCAATTCACTGGAAATATTGAAAAAAAAATGGTTTTGGTTTGAACAGAAATAATAATTTGGTTGAATTGCCAGAAAACCAAAAAATATCTGTTATTCACACAACTCTAGTTTCTATGGCCCCATAGCTGCAGGAGCAGCCACATCTACAGCTTTGCGCCCTGGCTCCATGTCAGTAGGAAGGATTTCTTTTCCCCAGCTGAGTGTAGGTTCACTGCAATGCAAAGGGTTGTTTGCAGGGATTAGAATTTGGCTCTGAATAGCCCAAGTGTCAACAGAAATGCACAGTTTGTGTCTTGAACAATGACGTAATTGCTTTGTGGTTTCATTTGTTTCCCTGTACCACTGTCTCACACAGATTCCCTGCCCCCAGAGAGCCTGAAGGTTGTGAGCTCCTGTGGCGTACATTTCTGACATATGTCTTCCACTGCCATACTTAAAAGCATCAGATCAAAAGAAAAGGAAGCAGGCTGCTACACTTTTGTCAATTGGAATATTTCTACCTGTGATCACAGCATGGCTTCCAGTCCTTGTGAAGGCCCAAGGGAAACTGTTGCAAGACACCATAATCAGTTTTGCCACCATACTCATTATTTCCTGAAAGAAAATACACAAGAAAGATTGACTCACACCTTCTGTTGTCCGTCAGCTCAACTATTATTTATTTTATATACACAGAGTCCTTGATGTTGCATAAACAGAAAAGAAACCCCAGCACAGAATCCCCTTCAGCTATAGTTGGGAATGTTCATATACGGTATAGATCAAGTACTTGCCAATGTATTTTATTGCTTCTATAAGTGTTTTAGTCTTATGTCCATTTCCCAGGGTATCTAAGATTTCACTGAAAAGTAAAAAGGGATGGGTGATGAGTTGTGTAGTAAGTGAAGGCCCTGATAAAGGCCCAGTATGAGGCCTGAGGCCTGAACTAAAATAATGGCCAAGACTTTGCTAACATAAAGTAAAGTGAAGCTGTGAGCCAGAGGCAGGCCCTGCTCACAGCAGCTGGCAAGGAAAGGGCTGATGTTGCAAGAAGATACGTACCTAAAAGGTACTGAACACTAGAGATCAGAACATTCACATAATGGCACATTCCACACAGATAACAAGGAACAGACTGACCCATCCCAGTGACAGGGGCAAAAGGGTAATATGATGGAGAGAGTTGTTTTGATCGAACCAACATGTACAAGGTGAGAGGTGGCACCTTACTACGTAGAGGGGTTGTACCTTGCTACGTAGAAGGGTTGTACCTCAATACGTCAGGAGTGATGTGTAACTTGTTTGTACCTGTGTATAAGAATGCATCCTTGGGGGGATGTCTTTGTCCGGCCTAGGGGGCAGTGGAAAGTCCCGCCACTAATTGAGCCGAGTCCATTGACCGTGGGTACATATTTGTAGTATGCTCGGTAGACTAAGTAATCTGCGGAGAACTACTACTGTATCCAATGCGGCAATAAACCTGGCCGACGTGCCTTCGTACCTTACTAGACTCTGTGGTCATTGGGGGTTCTCTTCGGGTCTGCTGTGTCAGCTATGTGTGCAGAGCTGGGGCAGCACACAGAGGGAACACACGCACGCAGCCGAGTGATACCAACAAGGAGAGAGCAGAGCAGAGCACCACACCGGTAGCTTCTGACAACACCTCTGACAACAAGTTGTAACTGTCATCACAACTAAATATAGGCATTAAGTCTGAAAAGTCAGATACGGATCCAGGTCTCAAGCTCTCCAAAGTTTAGAGACTCACCACTGGAGTTTTGGTTTCATTCACTATAAAGACAGGGGATCTTTTGCAAAATTTGGATCAAAATTGGGGCTCACATTCTGAACCCCTCCAAAGATCAGGAATGTTCAAATCCAGGATTACAGAACATTTCTAACACTTTGAGCCAAACATTTGTTTTGGAGATCTCCATTTCAGAAAATGCTTGAGGCATTCGCCCTGAAATCTCCCATCACTGAATCTTCCATGAGAGTGCATGTCCGCAGGTCAAATCATATCCACATGGCTGAACCGGTGGTAGGGGCAGACATGTACTTGTTCATCTAGGGCAACAGATTCCCTCAAGTCTGTTCTATGTACCCAGAGAGAAGAACTCTACCATGTTTGAACTCTCTGCTAGAGGTGAGCAAACCAGCATGTATGAATGCAATAAGAGGTAACCCGGATCTTTGCCCCAAAATTTCCCCCCAACTTTTGTTGAGGTTATAAAAAGTTTAATTATCTTTCCTCCCCTGTTCTGCTGCCGCCTTCATTATTTTTCATTTTCAAGCTGCCTCTGAATTATCTGGTTCCCGCAGCAGTAAAGTTATTTTCCTAAGGTGAAATCTTAACTCTGCTGAAGTCAATGGCAAAGCTTCCACTCAACTTCAAGAGGCCCAGGATTTCACCCTACTGTTTCCAAGGAGTACCAGAAATCTTACAAGCAAAACCATTCACATAAGATTCCCTGTCTCATGTGATAGGCCCAAGAGGTCAGAATAGTTTAGATACTTTCCAAAGCTCTTTCTGGACTTCTGAGTGCTTCTTTGAACCAATCCTCTGAACCTTTAAATGTCCATAGGTCATGACTCACCATTATTATTATTTATATGTATTACTGTAGCACCTAGGCACCCTAGTCATAGACCAGGACCCCACTGTGCTAGTCGCTATACAAACACAGAACAACAAGATGGTCCTTGCCCCAATGAGCTTAACACCATCCAGACGCACCCCAAGGTGAAACAAAAGACAAGGTATTGAAGGAAGTAAAGAGAGGTGGATCAGGAGAAGACTGAGTGTAGTGTGTCAGTTTAATATCACATTGTCTCTTGGAGGACTGTATCCTACCTCTGATAACAGGATTCATAAATTCACAAGCTGAAATCCTGACCCCACTGAAGTCAATGAGAGCTTTGCCATTGACTTCAATGGGGCTGGAATTTCATCCATGCTTTTTAAGGCCCGAAGGGGTCATTACAATCATCTAGTCTGACATCCTGCATAACACGGGCCATAGACCTTCACCCAGCAATTCCTACAGTGGAGGCAATTATTCTTCCCAACTTCATAACCAAGCCCCACCAAGCCTCAGAAGGGACTACCAAAACAAGATGTGTTAGGAAGGATGAATCAATGAAATGTGAAATCTTTCCCGGCTATTTTTACTATAATCCTAAGAAGTGGCCAGATCAGTTCACCATAATCAGAGTGTGAGTCCACCCGGGTGTTTTTGGTTGGTATACAAAATAAATAAAGAAACATGCTTCTGCAGGAGTGAGATTTCACACACCACACTTTAGCTCAGAGCCATGCACTTTCACAGCACAAGGGCTCAGAAATGAGAGGCTTTTGTTGGAAAGGGATGAGGGATCCTTAGCAGCACTGAGTTTAGCGCCTCTGGAACTAATGATAGAAAGAAGAGAATTTTGCAATTAATCTCCAGGTCTGTTTTGAAAGCTTCTCTTGTTTGTACCAATTAGCTATATTGTTGCGTCTGAGAAAGTTAGAGATTTTTCTTCTTCTTTTTATCTTTTTCTGTCTGTAGCTTCTTTTAAGTTTTCAGCCAGTGTGATCTTTATTGCCCTATTTCTTGTTCTGATGGCAATAATTTGTCATTGATGTGTAGACAGTTTCTCAACTACTCCTGTGTTGGAAATAAAAGAACCAATACTGCTTTGAAGGTTGTCTCCTGGGTCCTGCAAAGTGGAGTATTATTGAATGGTTAGGCATTAAGGATGCAAAGAAACCCTCATAAAAGCAACACATAAAACGTGAGCTACCTTCCCATTTAAATGCAAAGACAGTGCAGTGCAATCATTCAAATCCAAGGCCTTGTTAGGATTAAAGTCTGGCTCAAAAGCAAAATGGGAGTGGTTGTCACCTGAGTTTATTTTTTGTAGCCTTACTTTTTGGGGGATAATAAAATGCCACCCTTAAACCAATGGGCTTGGTTTTATTTTATAGAAAAGGGGCTTTTGACCCATCTTCTTGCATCTTCTTTACTGCCAGTAGAATTATTTATTTGAAGATTCATAGATGTAAAGACCAGAAGGGACATATCATGATCATCTGGTCTGACCTCCTGCATAAGCCAGGCCAAGTGATTACTGCAAGAAACTCGTAACTTCTCTTACTAAACCAAGTATCATTACAGAGCTAAGGTCAGCTCCTGCCTCTTATTGAAGTCAAATTCCCATTGACTTCAAAGAGGGTCAGAACTGAGCTCCTACTTTGCTGCAGCTATTTCACCCTTCAATATCTTCATCCATCAGTGACTGTAGCACCCAAAGGCCCCAGTTGTGACTGGTGCTCCACTGTGCTAGATGCTATCTAAATTTAGAAACGAGACAATCCTTGTCCTAAATCAAATGTTAAAGCCTCTGACTCGGATGATGATTAATGTTTCGTCCGCTAGGCAGCTAAGTTTCATCTCATAAGTGACCATGGACATGCCAATACTTTACTCTGACACTGGTTATACTAGTTCCAACCTCTGAACAGCTATACTCTGTCTACAGAAAAATACTGGGGTGATGGCTGAATAGGAGTGGGAGTGCAGGGCCACATAGGGACTGGAAGGAGGGGGTGCAGGATCACATGGGGATGTGGAGAGGAGGTGGCTGAATGCAGGTGCAAAGACACATGGGGATGTGGTCTGCAGGGACACATGGGGATGGGGCAGATGTGCCTGATTGAATGAGAGAGTCTATGGGTCAGCCAGGGTTTTCATGGTGGAGGCTCCCTGACAATCACTCCCTACCCCAATAAAACCCCTGTTCCATACTTCTCCCGCCCACACCCAACACCCTCCAAGTTCACAGCCAGGATCCTTCCCAGTAATTCCTTCCCTCTCCCTCAGCTCCTCTGTTACCTCTGACTCCCCCAAGCCTTTGCACTTCTTCTGAGGGGTGCAGAAAATATGTTTCTGTATTGTAGTTTAAATAATTATTACTCAGAATTCTGAATTAATATGCCTAGTAAGGAATCTATTTGTCAAAAAACATTTCCTGAATCTTTTTGTCATCTCTATTGTTACACACATAGCTCCTGGCAAGTATTTTGAAATAAATTACCAAAATAATTGAAACTGGCATGATCATGTTCTGTTATTTTGACAAATAAAATATGCCAAATTTTACAGAATTTTAAAACATTGTGTGCAGAATTTTTAATTTTTTGGCGCATGATTCCCCCAGGAGTAATGTAGCTATCTAAAGTACTAACCATAATCACTGCAGTTTCCCTTTAAATTATATGCAACAAGAAAAGTAACAGGCTCATCATACATATGCTATCAAGTGCCAGCAATGCTCCTCTGCCATGTACATTGGCCAAAGCGGACAGTCTCTACGTAAAAGAATAAATGGACACAAATCAGACATCAAGAATTATAACATTCAAAAACCAGTTGGAGAACACTTCAACCTCCCTGGCCACTCGATTACAAACCTAAAAGTCGCAATATTACAACAAAACACTTCAAAATCAGACTCCAATGAGAGACTGCTGAATTGGAATTAATTTGCAAATTGGACACCATTTAAATTAGATTTGAATAAATACTGGGAGTGGATTGGCCATTACACAAAGTAAAACTATTTCCCCATGCTTATCTCCCCGCCCCCCACTCCCTGCCCCCAGTTCCTTATATCTCCTTGTCAAGTGCTGGAAATGAGCCATTTTCATTACCACTACAAACAGTTATTTTTCTCTCCTGCTGACAACAGCTCACCCTAACTGATCACTCTCCTTATAATGTGTATGGTAACACCCATTGTTTCATGTTCCCTGTGTATATATATATATCTTCCTTCTGTATTTTCCACTACATGCATCTGATGAAGTGAGCTGTAGCCCATGAAAGCTTATGCTACAATAAATTTGTTAGTCTCTAAGGTGCCACAAGTATTCCTATTCTTTTTGTGGATACAGACCAACACGGCTACTACTCTGAAACTCTCATAACAGATTTCAAATCACACAGAGAGAGGGACATACATGCAGGCTGAGCAACAGCTTCCCCCATATTGATCAGATGTTCACTGTGTATTTCTTCCTCTGTTGGATTAGGATAAACTGTTCCATACATTTGTCCCCAATAGTCCCAGCTACCAAAGCAGAATATGCAAAGGATGTGTTCACTTGGGCGAAAGTAGGAAGTCAACCCTCCATGCCCACCCCAAAGCTCACAGAGAGTTAGTCTCAATCCTCAGTGCTTTAAACAAAGTGTGTCTATTTCTTCTAGAATGGTCTAGCAGAGAGGGTGGGAGAACTCCCCCAACATCCTTGAGCTACCCACTCCCAGCCTGTCTTCCCTCTGCCCTGTCAAGCTCAGGAGAAGGTGGGTGGCATTTAAAAATTACTGGTCTAAGAGGAGACATGGCAAGAGAGCTGGGGCCAGCTGTTGCCAATCAGGAACATCAACTGAACCAAGAAGGAGTGAATGCTGAGCTCTGAGACCATCTCAGAAATCCCAGGAGGAGCTATAGTATTCAAACACAGCATAGCAAGGCAAATTTCTGCATATGTCAGAGTCCCCAACCAAAGAGCAACCGACCCTTGAATATATGCAAAATGCTACAGCAAAGGAATTTTTCCAAGGTTGTTCATGTGGAAAGTGGATGGGCGTTGTTTTAGCCACCAGCTCCTAAAGAGATGGATATTAGGTCTAAACTCATACAGCATATAGGAAACAGCATGTCACTCAATGCCATAGGGCAGATTTCCAAAGTGCTGCCGGCTGTTTCAGCTCAGCAGACCCTTGTAATGTCCTGTGGGAATTACATGACTGGACGCCAAAGCAATGCTAAGGGAATTCAATGGTATAAATATAATCCACCATATTCACCTTAGACTTTGGTGGAATTACATATAACCAGGGTGGAACATGGAACAAAGCTTTCCAGACATGCCTAAGGAACTATTTTAAACACATTTCAGGGATTCAAAGATGATGTTTAAGAAATATCTGAAGTGTAAGTTAACAAGTATAACAATTAAAATACTGTGATGAATAACAGCTAAAATACTGTATTAAATGGATGGGACGTGCCAATAAAAGGTGACAGTTGAGAACTGTGGAGGCTCTCAGTATGGAGAATGATAGTGTAAGCTTCCTCTACCTGATAGGCCCCCAGCCCTGTTAGGGCTGGGACGGTAACACAGCCTTCATGCTCCTTCAATCCTCGACCTCTCTACTGAGCTGGTACAGCTCATTTGGCTGTGATTAATCTACCACTGGAAATCAAGACATGTTATTGTGAGCTCCTTTCTCTCCTGTGTCCTGCTACAAACTGCACTGAACACCTGACACTGATGTTTTCGGGGCCTCCGGACAGCTTCAAGCAGCAGACATGAAAGGGGCTCTGTCATGAATATAAAGTGAAGGGTGACCACCTTTCTGTATATAGTGCTATGGGGTCCCTCCTGGCCAGAGACACAAAATCTTCTTACCTGTAAAGGGTTAAGAAGCTCAAGTAACCTGGCTGGCACCTGACCAAAAGGACCAATAAGGGAACAAGATACTTTCAAATCTGGGGGTGGGGAGGCTTTGTCTGTCTGTTCTGTGTACTTGCCAGAGTCAGATCAAGGAAGCGAGCAATCCAACTCCTATAGAGTTAGTAAGTATTTAGCAAGGAAATGTGTTAGTTTACTTTTATTTTGGCTTGTGTTTTCCTTTGTGTAAGAGGGAGGTTTATGCCTGGTTTTGTAACTTTAAGGTTTTGCCTAGAAGGGAGATCCTCTGTGTTCTTGAGTCTTTTGTTATTCTGTAAAGTACTTACCATCTCAATTTTACAGAGGTAATTCTTTTACCTTTTCATTAAAATTCTTCTTTTAAGAACCTGATTGACTTTTCATTGTTTAAAGATCCAAGGGTTTGGGTCTGTGTTCACCTGTACCAATTGGTGAGGATATTATTCTCAAGCCTCCCTGGGAAAGGGGGTGCAGGAGCTTGGAGGGATATTTCGGGAAGGTAGGGCTCCAAGTGGCCCTCCCTAAATGTTTGTTTAAATCATTTGGTGGTGGCAGCGTTACTGAATCCAAGGTATAAGAGAGAAATTGTGCCTTGGGGAATTTTTTACCTAAGCAGGTAGAAATAAGCTTAGGAGGTCTTTCATGCGGGTCCCCATATCTGTACCCTAGAGTTCAGAGTGGGGAGAGAACCCTGACAGGCTCAAATGATCAGTATATAAGAGCAAGCAAGCACAGCAGAAAGCTAGTTCTACCAGTGCCTCTCAGGCCCCGCCATGTATGTCAACTGCGTAGGGAAGTTGTCTGGCCATCCAGCTGCTGGTCCTCTTTGCCCTGGCCCTGTTCCCTCATGGGAATACATTTCTCCTCCCTGCAGTCTTTCAGGGGGTTCTTATTGGCAGCTCATTATCCTCCATCTTTGCCAGGTGGGTTTGTTGCTATCTCCACAACTCATCAGGACAGAAAGTGGCTTAGCCTTCAACAGCCATCTCTACCACAATGGAGCAGCTGACGTTGGAAAGCCCTCCTACTGCAGCAGCTACTGAACTAGGACAGAGCTAGACTACATATCCATAATCCTTTGCAGCATTTCCCTATCTCCTCCTGGAAGTGGGAGGCAGGGATAGTTGGGAAAACTGTCCTTCAAAGATCATAATGGAATGAGAATAGAGGCAGCTTTCCTTTCTAGTACCCCTGCAGCCCTGACAAAGCATAAAGATGAGGATGTAGCCACCCATCACTCCCTGAAGACCATAGGTGCGGGCACCTGGCTTTGAGAGAGAATGGGAAAGGGAGGAGATCAGGCAAAGGAATGGAAGGGGCAGAAGAGATGCTTCGGGGAGGGCACAGTGGAAGGAACAAGATATCATACTTTTTGGAAATTCGCATGAACCTCCAAGTCAACCAGCACCAGCTGGTTTGTTGTCAAACACTGGTAGCAGTGACTACAAGTAATTATTTCCCTGCCTCTATCCTGCATCCTGGGTAAAATGGATTTGAAAGATCAGAGTCCAGCTCCCATTGGTCAGGTGTCTACGACACAAAAAACCTCACCATTACTACTGGTGTTCTATAGAACCGACGACAGCTGACCACAGGCATGGAACATGAGCTGTCCTCTGACCCCCAGTAATAGCCCACTTCTATAGGGCTGGGCACCAGGGTGAGGTGGCATGCAAGAAGCTCACAGGACTGCTGTCTATTCTGTCCCTGGTCCATATCAGCCTCTGAGGCTGTCAGCCTGGTGCATTTCTCCAGCACTAAAAAATTCCCTTTAAAATAAAGTGGTTTTGAATCAATAACCAGTTTTTCCAGCAGATACTCACAAATCTTAGGCCTCAACACTGGCCTTCTGCAAACAAGTGGTGAGGGTTGTTTTAGAGGCTTCTTATTCAGTTTGTCAATACAATATGTTAATTTGTAACAAATGGTGAAAAATGCTGCAAGGGATTTCTGTAATCTCTGCTAATATTTCACACTTTACTATTTCCCGGCATCCTTCATCATCACTAGGTTGTGTAGCAAATAATAGCTCTACCTCTCCACATTCCCTTGTCTTTATTTAATGCAGGGTTTAATACACATGAATGTTTTTGTACACAAGCATGTCATTCATCCCAGCATCATTCCTGTCAGCAAATGCAGGCTGACACTTTGGTTTGGTTCCAATTTGAACTGGAAATTGATTTAAGTTTATTCTGCAGTTTGATAAGGGCAATTTGATGTTGTCTATTCAGCCCCTGTGGTTTTATGTTTTGTAGCTTTTTCCAGCTATTGTAATCCCAATGGCAATTAAGCAGGATCTCTATGTGCTGTGGGAAAGGACACATTTGCAATTTTCTTTCATATAGAAATAGGCCCCAATCAGATACCAGATCCAAACTACAGTGAACTTCAGATCCTGACCTAGCTCCAAGCTTTGCAGTTTGGTAGCACCTCTCCTAATAATCAGTATGGGCTTGGCCATTTATTTCATTTGAATGATAGTGAAGTAGCGCTCAGGGACAGTGCAATGGCCATCTGGAGTTTCACTGCCATTATACAAAGAAAGAAGTGACTTCAGTACCTCAAATTCAGCAGAATGAAACTCCAGCATTGGGTAATCCAGTTGGGAAAGATCAGAACTGCAGATGAAAAGTTAGAGGCTGGAAGAAGTTTGGCTACCTTTTCTCCTCTGTATTTCTAGAATCAGACTCGGACCAAAACCAATGAAATGCCATAAGAAAGGCTGTTCTTGAAGAATTTCCATCTAGGCTGAAAAACAAGTCTTTGAAATATTATGTGAGAATCTGAACTCTTGCCACTTCTAGCCAATGTTTCACCCAAAGCAGTGTAGATGTGTCACGGTTGCCACGCTGGGGATTAAACCGGGGACCTCCAGAGCTGAAAGCGTGAACTGCTGCACTTGGGCTAAAAAGGCAACTCTCCTTAACTGTGGCTGTAACAAATTCATCTCCTCTGTGGCTTGGACACAGAAACAGGACCTATAACACACACACTCACCAGTAGGTTAGTAATAATCATCTGTAGATACAGTGCCGGCCGGCTCTGAAGTTTTCCTCTTGCATATAAACTCCCTGTTTTTGTTTCCCTGTTCTGCATGCTGGTTCAAAACCTCATATTTTAAAAACAGGTTTTTTTTTTCCCTAATAGGTAAATGTGCTACTTCAGAAAATTAGGAGCTAACATAGAATCACAGAAAGGTTAGAATCATGGAATATCAGGGTTGGAAGGTACCTCAGGATGTCATCTAGTCCAACCCCTTGCTCAAAGCAGGACCAATCCCCAACGCTTTCCCTGACATCTCTAACTAGAGCTAATTATGGCTCTGCCATGCTCTATGCAAGTTTTTCTCCATAAGCTTCCAATGCATCTTACTCTTACTCCTGACCTCCAATACCACCTACCTCCTCTGCTCTAGCATCATGTCTCACCTGGCCAGACCTGCAGTTCTTCCTTCTCTTCCTTTCAGGCCTCCAGGGGCTGCTGGCTCTACTAAGTAGTCAAATGGTTTAGTCTGAGTGTCTTTCACTAGGAGTTTATTACTGCAGAAACAGCGTATCTAAGGCCATAATTATCTCAGACATTCTTAGTGTCTTCCCTCTTCATCTCTGACTTTCAAAAAGATGAGAAATCAGCCTCTTCTCTAGAAGCAGTTTCCCTGGACCTGTCTTTTGACTTCAGAGGGAAATAGATCAGGCCCTCTGTGATGGCTTTATCCCCAAGAATCATCCAGGGTAGTCAACTGTCTTAAAAGAGGCTCCTCCAGCCTCCTCTTCTGGAATCTGTTTTTTTAAATGGTGTAAGGTGACCATTTTGCATGAGACAACTGCAAGCTGCTCATCCTTCCCTGTCAGATAGCATATTTAGTTCCTCTTATGTTTACCCTGCTCTCTCTGACACTGAGAAGACAGTGTAACCCATTGGTCAATGTGAGTTTGGTGTCCACTGTGCCTGATCCACAGAACATAGGAGCCTGGCTCTTTGGTTCAAGCTATGAACACCTGTGCTTTGCAGCTTCAGAAGCCTTCAGTTCAATCCGTAGCATTAGCCAAGATGGCACCTATCAGAAGAGCACATCCACACACTTGGGCACTCTGGGTTCCAACCCAGCTTGTCAAAGGTGGAAAGACTTTGGGTATTAACTTGCTTCGGCCATGGCTTTACAGTGCTGCAACTTTTGCGCTCAGGGGTGTGAAAAAAACACCCCCCCCGAGCGCTGCAAGATACAGTGCTGTAAAGCCTCAGTGTAAACAGTGCCGCCATGCTGGGAGCGCGGCTCCCAGCGCTGCAAGCTACACCCGTAGAGGATGTGGAGTACGTGCAGCCCTGGGAGAGCTCTCTCCCAGCGCTGGGGCTGCGACCACACTGGAAACTTCAAAGCACTGCCTTGGCAGTGCTTTGAAGTGCAAGTGTAGCCATACCCGAAGCCAGCTTGAAAGCAGGGAAGGGCCTTGAGCTACAATGCTGAGATCAGAATTGTCTAGATCCAGAATTCCCCAGGGCTTTGTTCCCACAGGTTTGCTTCAAGGCCACCTATAATTTTTAGTTATTCTATGTGAACCAGAAGATTCAGTGTAAATAACAAACAAATGAACTGGGATTACATAATCAATGTCACTCTCCAGTACAAAGAAAGACATCACAGATATATTTTTATGTTGCTATTTTTCTTCCCCTTACTAAAAATAAACTATAAAGAGTGAGGCTGATATTCTTGAACCCCATGGTTCTGTTTGAGCTGCTAGATGGTTGTTTCAAGCTTCTCTCCACATGATTCCCACATGGGAAAGAAGCATTACAGTCAAACTGAAGTAATTCTTTGATGAAGTGCAGTCATTTGTTTGAAAGTGTAGTCTCGCCATTAAAATGCAAATGAAATGAGCACTAATATATTAACTGTGGCGAGTAGACTAAATGGTTTATGACAAGTGTGCTTTCATGTGGAATTTAGTTAAGTGATAAGAGTGGGTGCGTAAGAGAAAGTACTATCCAGGCACGCTGTTTGTTTATTGAAGATATTAATGAAGGACAGTGCTTGAAGCACATGACTCTTCCCGTATCTCGTCTTTCATTAGTCCTGGCTCCCTGCTCAACAACTGAGAGTTGTTTTTATTGTATTTTTTTTCAAGGGGCATTTGGCCACAAGATTCTTCTTTGATGAATGATCTGAGATGGTTGAAATCCACACAAAAGCTGAAATGTGTTTAATGACGATTATTGAAGAAGAGCACAAGATCATTTTCACAGCCACTGCTCCCCCGCAACGCCTACATCTTGCACATGGCACTTGCCTTGGAAGGCTTTATAGTGATTCAGAAACCAATGTGAACCTTTGGCCTTTTAATTCATAATTAGGAATCTCATCTGCCTTAGGGAATGCAACCGCCTTAGAAGAAACACCTGAATGGAATTGCCTCAGCCTTCCTGGGGAGAGAACCCAACAGAGCACCCCATCACATGGTATAGAAGCTATATTCGGGAAAGGAATGGGGAAGTATAGGCTCATTACCATTCTTTGTGAAATTAACCTCCAGTTTTCAATGCTAGAAGGCACCTCTCTTAGACCATTTAGTCTGACTTCCTGTATAAAACAGGCCATAAAAATTTCATCCAGTTACCCCAGTATTTAGCCCAACAATTTCTGTATAACTAAAGCATCTCTTCCAGAAAGGCATCCCATCTTGATCTGGAGACAAGGGAAGAAGAATCCACCACTGCTCTTGGTAGTGTTTTCCAATGGTTAATCATCCTCACTGTTAAGAAAATTGTGCCTAAGGGCTCATTTGAATTTTTCTGGCTTTAACTTCCAGCCCTTAGTTCGTGTTAGGCCTTCCTCCACTAGATTTTTGAGCCTTTAGCACTCAGTATTTTCTCCCACTGAATGTACTCACTGTCCTGAAGTGTCTAGTTTCCTTCATCCCAGGCACAGCACCAGCGTAGGCCCCTTATCCTCCAAGGGAAAGCCAAAACAAATGTCCCCTAGAGTGCTTTTCCATGGAGCTATTCTATAGCTCCAGACATTGCTTGGCTCATTTCCATCTCAGAGTGCCCAGCAGACTCATCTGAAGCTATGGACTGTGCCTCTTGACTTGGCAGTACAAAGAGCATTAACCTCCCACCATCACACAAATGTGCACTCATCTCCCCAGTGATCAACTCTAAAACCCCACTCATTTTGCAGGAAGGAAGAGTCTTTGATAAAGAAACCTGGTGTAACTCAATGGATTCACCCAGAAGCAGGAAAGCCCCTTTAAAATCTTTAAAATGTGGTTAATGGACAGGCCTAGTGCTCTTTCAGGCCCCCCAGGGAAGTTACTCCTGTTTCATGTCCCCAGTGCGGGTAATAACAGGAGAGGACTCTAGCTTTAGAAACATGAACTGGTTCTTTATTAAGACAACTACAGAGATGCCACAACTGCAGCTAGCATTCCAGCAACGTACAAACAGACTGATTTCCTGGTGCCTCCTCCAAATTCTTCCCTCCTTCATTCTGAGCTTCTCCCTCCAAGTTCCATGCAGGTTGCTACAGCTCCAGCCTACAGTTGGATTCATAATATTTGTGACAGTAGCATAGCTGGGGGCGGCTGCTCTCCCACTGACCACAAGTGGCACCTTTTCAATTTCTTGGTGCCTTTTTTATTTTAACTCATCCAGAGGCGCTCCGGGTCTTCGGCGTCACTTCGGTAGCGGGCCCTTCACTTGATCCGGGCCCGCCACCCTTCACTCACCGAAATGCCGCCAAAGACCTGCAGAGTGAGTGAGGGTCCCACCGCCAAGGTGCCGCCGAAGACCTGGAGCACCGCCCCATCTGTAAAAGTGCTGCTGGGTGAGTAAAAGCGCCACAGCAGGTGGTGCCTTTTTTTGTGATCGCTCCTCCTGTTCCCTCCACCTGGCTACACCACTGATTTGTGAGTGTGCAGACCAAGAAGGGCATAGGAGCAGGTTCTCATTTGCATAAGCTAGCTTCCCAGTAATTAATTTGTGCCAGGACTTGCCAGGGCTGAGCCCGGCAACTCTAGGCTTGGCAGTTCATAGCCCCGGCACCTCTAGGCTTGCTGCATCAGTTATGGATGTAAAAAAATTATTTGAGCCCTGGCATCTAATTGGTGGAGTTGCGGCAGCTCTTTATTTACAAATTAAGCACTGTAGCATCCCCTTCTGTCTTCACAGTTTGTGGGTAAGGAGCTGGGTTTTGCTGAAATTATTTGGAGCTTCTACAGCCAGCCAACCTTTCCTCTCCCTTGGGCAGGTCACCCAGCCACCGATGTGCATCTTGCACATCTCAGAAGGCTGCGGTAGTCATTGACAAGACCCATAGTTCCAATCCATTAAGCTGCGGTTGTCATTGACATGACCCACAGTTCCAATCCATTATCATCATTCTTTAGGTTGTGAGCCCTTTTAGCCAGAGATTGCATATCCTTTGCCACAGGAAAGCATCTGGCACACCATGGGCATTGCTGGAAACCATTAATAAATATTAAAGCAGATGGGAATTTTGGTGCACAAGTTTGGAAGAAATTTAGCAGTTTTACATACTCTGGGCCTCTGGCTAGTGGCAGCAGCATGTAAAGGAGCCTCCATGGCACAGTTGCTTCATGAGCCAGAAAGGATTCCTTCTCTAACTCTACACGTATCTGCCACTTAGGACACTTTTTTTGCACAATTTGTGCAGTTTCCATCAGGAATCATGCCACTTATAGCGTCTCTTCTGCACCTTCTTTTCCACAATCTCTTTCTGCACAAACCACTGGGTTGGTAAATATATTGAGGAGGGCACACTGGCAGTGACACAAAGGAGGAGTGGGGCATTTCACAAAGGGGCCTTTCTGCAGCTCTGCACCATACAGCTGCTGGGACATAGGGCTCTGAATATATGCTCCTTGGACTGTTTTGGTTTTTTTTGCAGCTTCTCAAAACAGAGAACACAATGAGCATCACTAGAGGGCTCACAACTATTTAAAGGGACACCAGCCTATTCTTACACACTACATTTTACCACTGAAATAAAGCAACTTCAAGGGGTGTGTGTGTGGAACACGTCATCCATTTAACGGCCATGTCAATACCACAGGATAGTTTGGAACAGGATGTAAAAAATGAACATTATATCCAATTAACATGGGAGAGAGAATTATAGCTTAGATCATAAGCTGCTCAGGTCAGGATTGTCTCATGCTTTGTTAAGGGCTCAGTAAAATGAGGCCTGATCTTGATTGGCACTTCTGGTCAATACTGAAGTATTAATGTTAAATATAACAAATATGCCAGGGGATCTTTAATGGCCAGATGCAGTTAGGACTTGGCTTTTATATCCCTTCCAAAAAGGGACACCTCTATCAACACAGCACCTCCTAGCAACTTGTTAGCAAGGAACCAAAGTCATCAATTCCCAACATGTGGGGTAGGTCCTTGACCAAAAAGAATAGCTGGAGTACAAAATGGGACCATTGCTGCAGGTGTTGGGGTTCTTCCACCTTATCATTCATGGCAGCAATTTGATCATAGGCCCTGCTCAGTGCTGGGTTGCCCCTGTATTCGTGGACAAAATCTGTCATGAGTCAGGCCTTCTAAATCTGGCAATGGCAATGCCCAGATTACCGCTCCTGTCTGTGACCTGGATGGATGCTCTGTTTGTGGATCACAAACTTCCTTTAAGGGGATCCTCTGGTTCTCCTAGTCCAGCTAATCTTTTGGGTCCAGGACCTGCCCCACATGCCAGGACCAGTCTCCAGTCTTCCTAGCTCATGAGTAATTTCCCTGAAGCACTGCCAGTCCTGACCAATGATGACAGGGGAGGCCAATGTTCAGGCTAGAGCCATTGGGAGGGCATGTGTTGTCTGCTGGGCTAGACCTTCACATCCCCTGTATGCACTGGTGGAAAACTGTCTTCCCTGGGTTACCTTCTGCCCCACCCAAGGGAGTTGACACCATGGGTCCAGCAGACTTTGCAGTTTCATCCCAGTGATCCATACTGGGACTGTTTATTTTGGTGGGTCCTTTCTTCCCCATTCTGCTCTCTGCTGTCTGCACCTGGGCATACTCACACTTCAGCTGGGAGCCCTCTCTTTGGACACATTCAGCTGCCCAGATGAAAAACAGCTCATTATGTTGTGGTCTGAGCCCATTCCCTCATCTGATGATGACGCTGCCTCTTGTAGGGGAACCTAGCATCAAAGTTTGTACTACCCCTTCTTGGTAATGGGGCCTGAGGCCAATTGTCATTGGTTAGTGTAGCAGGGTGGTCACCCTGCTCAGGTCCAGAGGGGTTACAAACAGTCCTGGGAGGGGGCTGTGGCTGGAGGGGAGCTCCAGCCTGGAAAGCCCCAAGCTGCGGCCTTGATAAAGGCCAGGACAGGTACTGGGGCTACAGAGGGGTAGCCAAAGGCAGCAGGTCCAAATCCCCCTTTGCCAGTGATGAATGGCATGTACACTGCAGTCTGCCCCAGGGAGCAGGAGGCTAGATGGGGACTGGCAGTAGCTGAACACTGAGGCAAGGCGGAGATAGTGGGTGGGAGTTTCCTGGGGAGGGGAGACCCTGAGAGAAAGGGGTTACTGCCAGGGGGCAGCACCCCAGCTAACAGGGCACCGGAGTCCAGGGAGGGACACGGGGCCACGCAGTAGTGGATCACCAGCCTGCAGAGGGTGCTCTGGGCTGGAAATCGAGCTAATTCCCTGAGAGACCAGCAGGAGGCACCGCAGGGGTGAGCCTGCATGCGTATAGTTAGGTTTTCGCCAGGCCCTTCGTGGCCTGCCACAGCAACTCACCCTAACTGCCAGAGACTGAAGATGAGCATACTTGTTCCTGATCAGCAAAGGGTGTTCTCCCCTGACTGGGCATCCTGTTGGGCTGGGTCAGCTTCTTAGTCCCGAGATGTCCTCTTCCACAGTCTCTGGGGGTTCCTCAGTGACCACAATGTTTTCCATCAATTACACTTCCTCAGTACCCACTCCCTTCTTGCAGTGGGGAGTATATGTATGAACTGCTCGACCAGTACTAACTTAGCCACGTGAGCTCCAATCTGCTCCTCTGGCCATAACCACCACCAGCAATGGTCCTTCAGCTTTTGGGCCACTACCCATGTCCATGCTCCCCAGGGATACGTTTCTGTCCAGAAGCAATGGTGCTGTGTCTCTTCACTCATATCAAGAGTCCAGGATGGCAGCTTTAACCAGTACATAAACCCATGCTGTCACAGGGTCAAGCCTTCTGTAGGCTGCATGGGCTGGGTCATTCTGGTCAGGGGCCAGAACAAGGGCTCAGTGCACTGGAGAACACTTTTGAGTTGGTGGCAGTGGCCAAGACAGCCTCAGGACCATCCTAATCAGCTTCATGGGTACCCACAAAAGCACTGGCTCAAGGCTCAAGACCACAGTCCCCAGATGTCCCAGAATGCTGTTTTCCTGTCAGTAGCTATTGAACCAGGTTTTGTTGCAGGTCTTTCTGTGAGGTGGCCATCTCGTGGAGCAACTGCTGTTGTTGGGTCATCTGCAGCTGTTGTTGAGCAGCCCACTGTTGCAATAGCTGCTACTGGAACTGTTGTTGCTGGGCTGCCTGTTGTCACTGGCTCTCCATCGGCCACTTGCACCATTGCTGTGGGTCCGCGTTGCTTGGGTACCTAGTCTCTCTCATAGGCAGGCTTTCAGTCTCCCTCTAATTTCGGGGTGTGGCCGGGTTAGGAAGCAAATGCCCATGTTCTGCATTTGTAGCAAGCTATGCCTCTCCAGTGCTCCCTTGGAGAGAGGGCAGGCACTGGTCCTGTCTCAGAGACTGGGGCACAGCCCTCTGGCTGTGCTATTCAGGGCGCCTGCCCCCACTGAGAAGGTGGGTAAAGGGGACAGTTAATGTCCAAACACAAAGTCAATATGCATTTGCAGCCCACAAAAAGCAGAGCTCTAGGCCTTCAGGATGCCAAAGAAAGAAAAGAAACAGGAAAATTACCAGCCCTTCTCCTTGCTGAGAGGACCTGGGCAGCCAAGCCTCTCAACCCATTTCCCCAATCAACAACACCTGTTTCCAGGGGCTGGAGTGCTCTGAGATGGAGTCCTATTCCTGGGTATCTCCACACAGCCCGTGGCAGGGAGCCTTCCAGCCTGGGTCGACAGACTCTGGCCAGCAGTGCTTGTGCTGGAGCTCTGTAAATAGCTGTGTAGACAGCACTGTGAAGTTGTGGCTCTGAAGCTCATCCCCTTTCTGAGTCTTCAGACCCTGAGTTCCAGCCCAAGCCATGGTTTCAGAGCGTTGTGGACACAGCTATTTCTGGCACGCTAGCCCAAGTCTGTCAACATCAGCTGGAAGACTCGCTGCCGCGGGCTGTGAAGATATACCCTCAGAGAGCAGGGATCCTTCCCTTTAAGGGTCTGCCCATCTCCAGGCTTGCCAAGCCTCACAGGTTGTGATTGTGCCCAGAGGAGCTCTTTACCTCCTTCCTGGCTGGGGTGGGGATCTGTCCCACCTCCACAGCACCTAAACACCTTTAAAGATCAGCCTCTAGGTGAGATACCCAAAAGCACACAGGAAATCTCAGCTATAGCAGGGAATTGAATCCAGGAGTTAATTCCCAGACTAAACACCCTAGTCATGGGATCATCCTAACTCTCCAAACCCTGACCTGATAACCTGAAGATGAAACCCAAACTAGGGGCACGATCCTGCTCCTATTGCTACATTACATATGCAAAACCATGTTTGAAGTCAGCACTGTAACTCTGGAAGGAGCCAATGAACTTTACCATTAGTCCTTTATTTGAGGTGATAGACTGTAAATACAGACACCTATTCCCCAAGTTTTCAGCTGGATGTTAACCTGAGAGCACACCCTACCAAATCCACCTCCTTCAGTCCATCCATGCACTTGGGAATTAGGTAGAACAGCCATGCCAGGGTCCCGATCACTGTGCCAGCAGGAAGATAAGACAGAGCACAAGCTGCAGTTTTAAGACAC
Organism: Gopherus evgoodei; assembly: GCF_007399415.2. NCBI lineage: Eukaryota > Metazoa > Chordata > Testudines > Testudinidae > Gopherus > Gopherus evgoodei. The sequence goes on along the minus strand of NC_044336.1, from coordinate 8,090,913 downwards.
TTTTCAGGTCTGTTTCCTTCTCTTGGCATTACCATGATCCCTGTTGCATAACAGATCACAGCAGTGTGGCTGGCTCCTAGCAATTGTCAATCAAGGCTTTTATGCGAGAAGTGCCATTTGTTGACAAGACAATGGACACTTACCCTGGACCAGGCCCCGTAAAAGTTGACATGGCAGCAAGCTCTCATCCATGCGGGCAACAGGCAGGCAGTGCTCAGATCTAAATGGCAACGTGAGTGGGGCTGCCTCATCTTGTTCAGAGACTCCTTTCAAAGAGGGGCCTGGGCCCCTCTTTGTCTTGCAAGGATGCTGAGGATGACCTGAAATGCTCTCCTCTCCCTGATCTCTATTGTCCATGAACAATTGACTCCACTTTGCCAGCGCTGGCTCTGACAGCTCTTTAAAGCCATTGTGATGCAGCTGCTTATTAGCCTCTTCCCAGTACTCACTTGCCTTAGCACTTTACAAACCCTGAATCTGCAGGGCACAGCAATAGAAGGCATGCATATGTAGAAATAGTTCCTAATTGTCACTTTCCATCTCTCTCTTCTTTCGGCCTTAGCATCAGGACTGAGGGGTGGAGACATTTATATCATTATTTAAATCATTTTTTTCCCCTCACAGAGGCTTAAAGCAATTGCTTGTCTGGTTGAAAATGAAATCTTCTGATTCTCCTCCCACTCCCAACGTGCTATGCTTGTGCACGCTGGTTTGTTTTTACAGGGTCTCATGAGTAGAGGCCTTGTCCTCACTATAAAAATAAGTGGTTCTACATTGTGATAGTGATCTAGATGAAAGTTTCTCATGGAGACAAGGCTCTGTAGTTTTTACTCTCATGTAGCTAGTCAAGGTAAACCCCAGGCGGGAGGTAGAAGGTTGACCTGACTAGCTACATCAAGACATAAACTAACTGTGTCTTGTCTCCACTTGGATTTTACACTGAGATGGCTCTGTCTTTTTTCAGTGAAGACATAGCCTGAGCTATTCATGCCCATTTGTTACTGTAGAGTTGCTAGAGTATTCACATGCTGTTGTGTTGTTGCACTGAATGAGTGCCGAGCTGTACACACTGCTCTGTTATTGTAGGGTTGCTTCTGAGTGTGGAGTTGCTACTGCTGACTTTTTTCTTCTTTTCAAAGTACTGATGCCTTTTGGGGAGGAACAAACTGTTGTACTGAATTTGCATGCACAGGCTCTAAATTATTCCCACCTCAGAACAGGGAAGATTTTGAGATCGCTGTCTGGTACAGCACTGAGTATACCACTGGCACTTCAATAATAGTTTGGTATGCAACAGCAATTGTTCAAAATGCTCTATCAGCAACACTGTTGCAAGTTGACGTGTGTGCGTGTGTGTGTGTGTATCTTTACTTCACTATTTCTTTTGCAAGAGGTCGGAGGTATTTGTGTCTGACAATGAATTGTGTCATGACAGTATAGCCTGCTGTGGAACTTGTGTTTATTGCTAATCAAAGAGAAAATGAGGAAAATCTTGTATTTTGATTTCAGCTACACTGATGTAAATGCAGATAACTAGCATTTTGAAACAGTTTTTAATTCCACAGAGGCAATGGAGATACTCATGGTTTGCACTGGTGCAAGTGAGATCAGAATCTGGCTCACTGTGTGAGAAAATTCTCTGTTGTTCTAAATTTCACAGAGAAAGCTGTTTCTAACTTCCTCTTCTGTTAAGAGAGCATCGGCCTTGGTTTTCTTAACGTGAAAAATACAGTACAAAAAATTGATATACAACCCACTCTGTTTAATGTGGGGTTTACTTTTTTTTAAATAATTCCAGGAGCGGATTTGTGCCAAATGTTAAGTATGATCCATCACCCTCTAATCAGGTTTACATGCTGAAGTCTAAATAGTGTTCACATCACGAAGGAATTCTTCTTCCTTCTCCTCCTCCACCCCCACCCCCAACTTCCCATTTTCTAAATCTCACCCAACTGTAGTAATTTTGGTCACTGAGCACCAGATAGATTGACAGTCTTCCACAGTTGTGCTGGCCAAGGGAGAGCAGGCCACAGCCTTAGAAATGAAGAGAAAACAAACTTTGGTATTCCATGGAGCTGTTTTGAAGGTTTCCATTAACATCTGCATATAAAACAAACCTCATTTCCCCACTCACACCCCTACTTCCTGTTAGAATCATCCTGTGGCAGCATTGAAGGCTCTGATCCTGTAAGGCGCTGGGCATGTCCAGCACCACAATTAATTTAATGGGTGTTGAGGGTGCCCGGCCCATGGCAGTAGGTGCTTTGACTGGGCGCTACCAGGAGCTGTGGGGCAAGAAGCCGTAGGCAGTAGCAACAGGGAGACAAAAGTCAATTGTTAGCCAACAATTCAGAGGGAGGCTGGCCTGAATTGCCTCCAAGCCACTTGATTTATGGCTTGCGATAATATGTTTTGGAGCGCCACAACCCAGAGTGCTGTGCGGCGTGACCTGTAAAAATAAGTCTATTAACCCTAATCAATCTCCCATTATCCACCCTCGCTGGCAATTTAGCCAGTAAAAGAGTCACCAAGGCCTCTCAGCTCGGTTTGAACTAATCCCATTGTCTTTCATAATCAGGGGCCATGAAAAAGGAGCAGCTTCTTCTTCACAGCAGCAAAATTATCACTGGGTGTTTAAAAAAAAGCCCCTCCTCTTTCATCTTTTAATGAGAAAATGGAGAATTGTTTTCATTCAGAATTGCCAGGGCTAATTGAGGCCCGGGGCTCCTGTTGAGAGATAGGCCCTAGTGGGTATTGGTTCCCAGAGCCAGTGGAGAGACATTTAGTCTCAGCAGTAGGTAAACTGCTCTGACAAAACTTCCTGTCGTAATTAGTAAAAGCATTTATTCAGATTAAGTACTTTATTACAGAAGCTAATTATGAAGTTTATCACAGATTCGATGTGCTTTGGAAGGGGTTTGCTTGGCCCTTTGTCATCCCCTTTCTAAAGGAGAAAGTTATTTCAACCTTTGAAGGGCAGAGGGAATTGGCACATGACTTGTAGGACCTAATGTTAACATATTCAGCAGAAAGTGTCACTTGAATCCATACCAGGAAAACTGGGAGCACAAAGCATCTTTCTCACTAAGTCCTTTTTCTTTCCTTTAACTCCCCCTCCGCCCATTATTTTGGTGCTTCTATCATTCCAGCAATTCCCCAACTGGTACTAAATCTGGAAATCTGTGATGCTTCCCAGAGTAAACCCCTGCTTTTAGTGGTTTAATATTCAACAATAAAAGTGTGCTCCATGCTGAAATTCATTCTAAATTAATCTAGGAGAAAACTGAATTGTCTTTATTTTTCTCTTTCAAAGTGAAGAATAAAAGTGGAGGAGAGGAGATTATCTTAATAGCATTTTAAAACAATTGTAAAAGATGGGTGTCCTCCCCCTGCCCCCCATGAGTTATTTTTAGCAGTTTCAGATTATAACACTGCAAATCAAAAGGTAAAATAATACTGGGATCATCACTGCATTGCTCCAGTTTTAGCCATTGCAGTACAGAAATACCCATGTGAAACTGTGGTAATGAAGTTGTTTCTGTAATTCAAAATCTATTAATAATTGTGTCTTTTGGGCATTTCATTTTTTTTATTTTCTTATCATTATAATCAAGTTATTAACCTTAAAAAATGCCGTGATGCAATCACTGTTTTGACCCCAAAGTGGCTGCATAGCACAGACTGAGCTGATACCTTCAGAAGTGTTAGGACGTTTCTCTGTCAAAGTTGCCTGATGGGACTGGGTTGAATGTTGCAGGCTGATAGCAGCTGTCTAAGAGCCAAGCAATGAGGGTGCCGAGATGCTACAAGTCTTAGATGAGCTGCACCTTGCGGCAGCCTGGACAGCCACAGGGGCAGGGGAATGGTTTCTAAATGGCATTGCTAGTCCAAAGTTACAGATAACTATGCAAAGCATAGCAACTATGGTCAGTCAGTGAATAAGCTGGTCACCACAGGGAACTGGCAGCACTGCAAGATCGGCTGGGAGCATTAAATGCAGTCTGCTCCTTTTTTTGAAACCTTATTGCATGTTGCCTCTGGGCCAAACTGTGACTCGTGGAACAGGCTGTAGAAGGCCTCAAAGGCAGCAGAACCGTAGTAGGTGGCTGGGGGTTCCTGTCACAGAGAGGGACTGTGTTCCCCTGCACTGTTCCATGGTGGCATTCTCCAGGCAGCCACCCAGGAGAGCGTAGGGGAGGGGTATAGCCATTGCATCTCTGACTAGGGGAGCAGGGAGGGCACAAGGGCTGCAGCTGCTACCACAACCCCGGGAACTGCAGTAGCAGCCATGAAGCAGCTGTGCTGGTGTGTGGTGGCCTTGGGGAAGGAATTCATCCCTTAAAGACACTACTCTTTACAAAGCCGGCCTACCCTGCCTTCACATGGGGATTCATATTTCCTCCTAACATTGAGATGTGGTGGACCAACGGTCTGAGCCATATGTTAAACCTAATGAATTAAACCACTCAGGATAAACCTTTGGTTGTCACCCACCCATCCTGTCCTTCTGGTGAATCATTGGTCCAGATCCTCAGCAGATGTAAATTAGCATAGCTGTATTAAAGCTGCAAAGAATCCTGTGGCATCTTATAGACTAACAGACGTTTTGGAGCATGAGCTTTCGTGGGTGAATACCCAATTCATCAGATGCATGTAGTGGAAATTTCCAGGGGAAGGTATATATATATGCAGGCAAGCTAGAGATAATGAGGTAGTTCAATCAGGGAGGATGAGGCTCTGTTCTAGCAGTTGAGGTGTGAAAACCAAGGGAGGAGAAACTGGTTTTGTAATTGGCAAGCCATTCACAGTCTTTGTTTAATCCTGAGCTGATGGTGTCAAATTTGCAGATGAACTGAAGCTCAGCAGTTTCTCTTTGAAGTCTGGTCCTGAAGTTTTTTTGCTGCAGGATGGCCACCTTAAGGTCTGCTATAGTGTGGCCAGGGAGGTTGAAGTGTTCTCCTACAGGTTTTTGTATATTGCCATTCCTAATATCTGATTTGTGTCCATTTATCCTTTTTCGTAGCGACTGTCCAGTTTGGCCGATGTACATAGCAGAGGGGCATTGCTGGCATATGATAGCGTATATTAATTGGTGGAGGTGCAGGTGAATGAACCGGTGATGGTGTGGCTGATCTGGTTAGGTCCTGTGATGGTGTCGCTGGTGTAGATATGTGGGCAGAATTGGCATCGAGGTTTGTTGCATGGATTGGTCCCTGAGCTAGAGTTACTATGGTGCAGTGTGTATTAAAGCTGGGGGTCTGGTCCAGAGACCCCAGCTGCAAAAGGCAGAGGCATGCTTCATCAGAAATCAAATCCTGGGCCTCTCAAACTGAAGTCAAAGGGCATAAATGTCCCTATGTGTTTCCATATGACATTCGGCACATGCACGGGTGGGATTTGGATGTTCCATGTGCTATAATACCTGGGCATAATAGACTGAGGCAAGGGGAGCGTCAGCGCTAAGGAGAAGGCTGCTTGCTTTTGCGGGTTTACAGTCAGTCAGAACAGGCCTGAGGCTCCACTGCTTTGCATGTTGTGTAGTTATTTCACACTTGCGCACAGCAAATGCAAAAGGCCCAATCCATCTCTGTACTTGGACCAAAGCAGGCATCACACCTCCATCCCAGGTCAGAGGCAGGCAGGGAGCAAGCCAAGGGCACGAGGAGGCCTCCTCCCACACCCTTCTGCTGGGTCAGGGTACATCTATACAGCAAGCGGTATGACTGCAGCATGCATAGACATACCAGAGCTAGCTTTGATTGAGCTAGCTTGCTAAATATGTCAGTGTAGCCATGGTGATGGCTAGCCATACAGGTACAGTCCTTCCTGGGACCCTAGGTGCATACTCTGGTGGCTAGCTCACCCCATTGAGGCTACACTGCTCTTTTTAGCAAGCTAGCTTGATCAGTTAGCTTGAGTATGCCTACATGTACTTTCCTGATTCCAGCATAGACGTAACTGAGACCCATAGAAGCCAGGGCATAATTTGGAGCAGCTTTTGGGGCCACCCTGACCACCCTTGGGGCTACCCTAAGCACCCTAAGCCAAGCTGGCTCCCAACAGCCCCAGAATTGGGGAAAGACAAGCCACCTACACCTTTTTCTGAACCAACCTCAACTCCATGGCATGGATGAATTCCCTGGTATCAAATGCTACCCAGTCTGAATTTGCCTCTCACTCATACCTCTGGCAGTGTTTCACATCCCAAGCTGCACAGCTGTAAATCACTACACCCGGCTGTGTAGAATCAGGCCAATTGCCCGCAACTCTGGCCCCAGCACAGTTTTTAAAAAAAAGGGGGATGAGAAAGATATTGGGAAACTGTGCAGAAGAAACGAGCTTAAAGACAATCAGCTGGACTTTGCTAGGTTTCAAAGGGCCAATGCCAGTGCATGACCCTCACTGATTTGATATGTGCACTTAGTGACAGGCCTTCAGGCCACCAATCAGAGTGAGAAATTATACCTATTAATGGAGCTGTCAGGACGATGGCTCTTTAAGAATGACAGCGAAGTATCAACGCTGGGCTACAGATACTAAATCGCCCTCCTCACACCCCTTTGTGTGCTAGAGAATGGAGTGGGTGTTAGCGTACACACACACACATCCTGCTTTATGGATAGAGGTGGATAATTATATACATGCGTACATTGCACGCACACACACAAGGAAGGAAAGAAGACTTGCTCTTAATAAGGCCACTGAAGATATTGTACGATTTGGATGGGGTGAATTATGAGATTTATTTAATGACTTTAGATCCTCAGGTGTTATTTATAGGATGTCTTCTGAGATAAACCCATAAGTCATCACTGGCCATGGTAATTTCTTTCTATTCTGAGGCCTTGAGGAAAAGGTATTCATTTTTATATGCTGTCTGTTGGGGAGGGAAATTAATACTAAAAAGTCAGTGAAAATTTGCTACTTTATGGGATTGAATTATCACCCTGTCAACACCGAGATGAAAACCCTGAGCCATGAACAAATATAGCTTTGCACCTGAAACTGGCTGGAGCACCCATTCCAAGCTCACATCACTCTGCTGCGGCCCTGTTGTTTCAATAATTAATTCTGAAGGCTACTAGGTTTCACCTTGTCATTTCATTTTCCAGACCTTCTTTAATTTGGCACTTTCTATATTCTGTACTCCCCTCCCGGCTCATATACCGGCCCTTCCTGAAAACATAAAGGGGGTTCTTTTCTCTCAATATGTATACATAACTTGCAGTACAGTTAATGTGAGTTTGGCATGTGCATGGGAGAAGTGACTAGACCCCATGGGCCAAAATATATCATAATCAGTGGTCTCAAAAAACAATGAAAAAATAAATGCCTAGCACAATACCACAGCCTTTGTGAAAAGGTATCATGTAAGCCATGTCTTGTTATTAGCATAGCCTTATCATCAATCTTTTGTCTGCATTCTCTCAAAGATTTATTCCTTATCTCTCCTGTATCTTTACTTACTGTATGTTGCACTTATTTTCCTATAGACAGATTATTTAAAAAGTCAAATAGCTCCCAGATGTAAGAGGAAAAAAGGCCCTTTATTCTCACTGAAGGGGAGTAGGGTCAAACACAGAGGTGCAGTGTGACAGTGTGAGATGTGGTGGTATAAGATACACCCTGGTAAGTGGGTGAGAGTCTAAGTCTGATTCTCCACCTTTTACTCCAGCTGAGCAGTTCCTGCTTCTACAAGTAGTTCCGATGCCCTTAGTGGCACTCAGCCTGAGAAGAGGTTGTAAAAGCCAGGCTCTATGTTTGACAGTCAACCTCTGAGAGTCTAAGGATATGATCCTCTCCTTGTCTGTCCTTGTGCAATCCACTGGGCATAAATCACCTTAGCGCCACTGACTTCAGTACAGCTATGCCAGTTTACACCAGCTAAGAAGCTGGCCCATTGGCCTCAACTCTTGGTTTTCGCCGCTGTGAACGGAGACTCAGGCCCATCATTGGTGTAACATTCACCTTGAGGACAAGGGGGAAAAGATATGAGTTGTACCAGCTGAGCACTTGATTCTGATCTCATCAAGATCTGATCCACCACTGAGACGCTATTCTCTACAGAGCTATACCAATTTACGCCCGCTGCAGATTTGGTCCATACACTTCGCTTCACCTCATACACCTTTATGGTTAGTTCTCTGTCTTATTAGTGATGTTCCCAGCCACTTATTTTCTTCCCTCCTCCAGGGTGAGCTCCATTGAATAAAACTGAATTCCCATTAAAAACAAAAGAGAGAAAGGGAGAGACCGAGCCCTTCTTTTCTTCAGCACTGGGGGAAATATAGTGTTCAGGCAGGACCAGCGCTAGGGGTTTGAGCGCCCTAGGCGGACGGCAATTTCAGAGCCTCGCGCTCTGGTCCCGCGGCTCCGCTGGAGCTGCCGCAGTGGTGCCTGGGGAGGGTCTGGTGCTCTGTGGCTCCGGTGGAGCTGCCGCAGTCATGCCTGTGGGTGGTCCACCAGAGCCGCGGAGCACCAGACCCTCCGCAGGCACCACTGCGGCAGCTCCACCGGAGCTGCCTGCCGCCCCCTCCGGCAAAACGGCGCCCACCAATTATTCTGGCGCCCTAGGCGATTGCCTAGGCTGCCTAAATGGTAGCGCCGGCCCTGTGTTCAGGACAGTGGTTCCTAGCACTGTTGCTGTATAGCACTCTTTGGTACATGTGACAATGGGGATACTTTGGGAAGTGAAGGTGGCTGCAAACACAAAGACTGCCCTTTTGTCAGATATGTTTCTTTCCCTCTCTTCCCTCCTCCCCCCCAACATCCTACAGAGGATAATTCTTTTTCCAAATAATTTTCTTCTGGTGGTTTTAGCTTTCTAGGCTATAGAGTGTCTATTTTGACACTAGAAACTCCCATGACTAATGTGCTTTGGTGTTTCCTCCTCACTACCTAATAATTTAAAGAAGCATTCATATGTGTATGCACGTGCACACACACACACACACACACACACACACACACACACACACACACACACAGAGTCACTTTCCCAACTTCTCTGCCTACCTATCTGCTTCTGTCTAGGAAAAGTGCAGCCCATCCAGTCAGTATAGCTCATGACCATGGCAAGGACACAGTTCTTATGTCCCAGAAACCTAGTTACTTAGTCTCTACATTAAAGCACAATTAATCTTCTTAATCAGCCCCTACGATTTAGCATCATTACCCAACAAAGGTAACAATTCTGACAATATTTCCCTATGTGTTACCTGTTTCAAGAGAACCCCCAATTTCATAGATTCATATATTCCAAGGCCAGAAGGAACCATTGTGATCACCTCATCTGACCTCCTGTAACACAATCCATAGAACCCCCCCAAAATTGCCAGTGACAGAGAATACTCCATGACCCTGGGTGAATTATTTCATTTCCTCTCATTGTTAAAAATTTACCCCTTATTCCCAGTCTGAGTTTGTCTTGCATCAGCTTCCAGCCATGGGATCATGTTAAACCTTTCGCCGCTGATCGAAGAGCCCATTATTTAATTCTGATTTCATTTGTTCCCCATGTAGATACTTAACTGTAATCAAGTCACCCCTTAACCTTCTCTTTGTTAAAGTCAAAGACCTCGATCTATTTAACTTATAACTCTAAGTTATCTGATGTTATCTAATCATTCTCGTGGGTCTTCTCTGCACGCTCTCCAGTTAACCAATAATTTAATTCCTTAAATTAACTCTTGAAAGTCTCTATCTAACGTCCCCAACATCTGTGGCCACAGAATGGGCCATATCCAACCACCAGAACATCATGGTCTTTCATCTTGCGCCAGACAAACAATAAATCATGAGAACTTGGATGAGGCTTTCCCTCCGAACATTCTCTCTTCCTCTTTTGCTCTAGGCAGGGGGTCTCAAACTGGGGGTCATGAGGTTATTACATGGGGGGTCACGAGCTGTCAGCCTCCACCCCAAACCCCGCTTTGCCTCCAGCATTTATAATAGTGTTAAATATATTTTAAAGTGTTTTTAATTTATAGGGGGGGTTGCACTCAGTGGCTTGCTATGTCAAAGAGGTCAATCACCAGTACACAAGTTTGAGAACCACTATTCTAGAGGATGCTAAATGCATTGTGGGTACAGTCTGAAACCTACTACACCTTCCCTTCAGCTTATGCTCCCAAGTTACAGACTGGTTTGGATACCTGCTGTGGCTCAAATTAACCTCTTTTTACACATGGGGAAAAATACTCTAATTTTTCATTTCCTTTTCTTTTAGAATAAAGAATAAGCACCTATGCACAGACCCTGAGCACCTTACCAATTAATTAATCTTAATATGCAGTGCACACAAACCCTAAGCCCAGGGCCGGTGCAACCATTTAGGCAACCTAGGCGGTTGCCTAGGGTGCTGGGATTTGAGGGGGCACCATTTTCTTCGGCAGCGACCGCGGCGGCTGGATCTTCAGCTGCCCCAGTCGCCACTGGCATTTAGGCAGAGGGAGCTGGGGCAGGGGAGTGTGGGGAGAGCCACCTGCAGCAAGTGGGGCGGGGGACGGCACACAGAGGAACTCCCTGCCCCAGCTCACCCCTGCCGCGCCTCCTCCCAGAGCACGCTGTGGCCGCTTCACTTCTCCCACCTCCTAGGCTTGCGGCGCCTAAGCTGATTGGCACCGCAAGCCTGGGAGGCGGGAGAAGTGAAGCGGCCACAGCGTGCTCGGGGTGCTTGTGCACAGAGCAGAGATGAGCTGGGGCGGGGGGGTGCCTCAGGGCGGAGGGTGGGGAGCTGCCACAAGGGAGGCGCTTCAGGGCGGAGGGGGGTAACTGTTGGGGGGTGGGGCTCAGGGTGGAGAGGGGGAGCTGCTGCAGTGGGGCTGGGGGCGCAAGGTGGAAGTTTTGCCTAGGGCGCGAAACATCCTTGCACCAGCCCTGCCTAAGCCAGGCTCTGACTCAGGTTCGAGTCCAAACCCCCATGCCATCCACACACACCTGTCTGACTCATGTCAGCAAGGACTCAAGACCTGGGTCCTAGGACCCTGATGGCGGGGAGGGGGTGGTCAAAGCCCAAGTCTGGCTGTTACTTGGTCCCAGCCCAGTCATTTTGCAATACGGACGCAGCTCAAGCCACAGACCTGAGTCAGAAGGTGTGCATTGTGCAGTATCGACATACTTGCATGGCTGTGACTCCCTAGTCCAGTGATAGTAAACTCAAGTTTACAATGCAGCATGCACACTCAAGCACAAGCTTGGAAACACTGAGTCCCCAGAACCAGGTTTACAATGCAGAGTAGACATACCCTTAAAGGCTCAAAGCGCAATGCAATGAACTCTGTTCTTCTGTCCAGAAGCAACACATAATTAAATACTAACACCCTCATATACAGATCCGTACCTCAACTCTCCGACATCTCTTCAAACAAATGGGCCCTGCAAGGCACTTAGAAAGTTGACAGATATGGGCTGTTTCAGAGCAGGGCCTGCAGCTCTAAGAACCTAAATAGAACAAGGTATTCAAGAGCACTGTGCTGGTGAGTGTATGGGCACCTTCTACTGGACAGAATCAGAGCTGCTCAACTGTGTGACTTGGGGATTTCCAAAGTGCTCAAAGTTGGCTTGACTTTGGTCCCACAATGGACCAAATATTGAGCACTTCGGGGGGACGGAGACCTTGAACTGCTAACAAATATTCTCCTTTTAGCATATGGGGTAGGGTTTTGAGGTTTTAAAGCAGAAGGATTTGGGATCTGTCCCTGCTTCTTTGACATCTTGGCCCTCCTTTGCCTGTGGCATAGTGACAGCTGTGAATTTCTAGACAACCATAGAACTATTATATTACTATTATAATACTCCTTGGGGGCGGGATACACTTGTGCAGCTTAATTCATTGATATCTGTAGAGTGCTGTGGGATCCTTGAATCCAGGCAGCTACAACTGGGCAAAGGGCTATTAATTATTTTATCAAAAAGAATTAGTGGAATGATGCAGTTCAGCATCTCAGCCCTTGCAAGATGCTGGTGAACTTGGCTTCCCCAATGTGGTTGGAAAAGGAAGTGTGAAAGCCGATTACCCAGCCTGGATTCTCCCTTGAGTAATTTCCATCATTCCCCATTTAGCTTTTATTTGATCTCTAGGAAGTCTGATTATAAATCAGAGCTGTGCTGCCTTCAAACACATTTCAAAGAGCCTTGCTCCACCAAAGAGGAAAAAACTAAATGATTTATTTTTAGTGGCCGATTACCATGAATTCATTTGCTATGTACAAACATGTATGTACAATACTTCTACAGGGGTCTCACTATATAAGAATTAGTGTAGATAATGGGCATTTAATAACTGAAAGAGTATCTACATAAACATGCATTGCCTAGAACATACAGAGCAATACTGTAAATCAGTGCTAATTCACTGGTTACTATGTTCCTGTGGATAACCAAACCTCCATACAATTAGGCTTGGGTTAAAGTGACTTAAACTAACAACACAGGGTTCTGTGTTTGTTCTCATTCAGCAGTTTCTGATCTCCCACAATGCTTACCACAGCAAATATGCTAAGCGCATAATAAAAGGAATGGCATATGAACTAGACAGTGGGGGTGAAATCCTGACCATAGTGAAGCCCATAGAAAAACTTCCATTTATTTCAAGGGGGCCAGAATTTCACCCCTAAATCCACACAGCTTATACTAGTTTCATGCATATTACACAAATAGCTACACTGGTGCAAATACCCCTAATAGAGAGGCACCCCAATTAGCTGTTTTAGATATTCACATGCTGATTTTGATACCTACTTTTAGGTGCCCAAGTATGAAAATTAGGCTCTAAGTTTTCTAAAAGTTTGCTAAAACTTTGTGGTTCTGCCTCTCACAACACGAGTAGTAAAGATTCTGCTTTTAGAACATGTCTGGCAATGTCACTGACAATGCCCAAGACAGACTCCAGTTCACTCTTCTACAGCTGCATCAGCGGCCACAGAGCTCGCAAAAGTGAACATTTGTTCTCATAAGTAAAGACAACAGTTAAGATTTAAAGACACTAGGAATATGTTGAGTAAAAAAGTTACTTTCTCTACATTGTTCTTTTCTGGCCAATAGCCCCACTTTTATTTTGACCAGCTGCTTACACAGCATCAGTGTAGTCAGACATCCCTGCATATTCCAGCAGAAACTAAAAGCAAATAGCATCCATCTCTGAGGACTTGGTGGTGATTCTGCCCTACAGCTATTGAATTCTCATTATCTCTCATCACGCAACCTGTTTCCTCCTAACATACATGCTCCCTCTCGATTCATCTTTCATACTGAAAAGGCAGCATCCAGAAGAAAGACCAAAGGTTGATTGGGGAAGTTATCCAGACAGCAGAGAGTAGGTGTCTTCTGCCAGGAGGCTGGACAAATCAAATGTTGAAAAGTTTTTAAAAAGAATTGCTTTGGGTCAAATAAAATATTTTGTTTTGACAATCAAAATGTTTCATTTAGATTTCAGCCATTTTGCAATGTTTTTTGTATTTTTAATACAATTTAAAAAAATGAAAACAAAAAGTCCTTTCAAACAAAAAAAAACAACAAAATGTTTAATTTCAAAAGTGTCAGAACATTTTGGTTTTCTTGTGATTGTTTTGTTTTTGATTTCCACTACCAATTCACAAAACATTCAGCATCATTGAATCTGCATTGCTTTGCTGAAAAATGTTTTGGACAAAAAACTTTCCCCAGCTCTACTTCTGCACTTTAGGTTACAGAAATTGCAGGCAACCGGCTGCTTAGTGCCTTGAAAAGGATCTGCACAGCAAAATGGTAGCCTAGCCAATGACACCCTTATTGGGTAAAACTACATAAACCCCAGTGTCCAGCTACGCAATGATCTCCCTTTTGTAAGAGTGGCACAAAGGGAGCAGAAAGCTTTCATGTCTCCCCAGCCATGAGGGTTGTATGAATGTGAATTTATTTATAAAGCAGCACTAAGAATCATGTTTTGAGTTTATCTATCCCATTTCATCAGAGGATCTAAAAATGGTCTGCAAACAATCCTCTGTGAGGCAGGTAAATATTTTACCCATTTAAAAAGTGGGGAAACCAAGGGATAGAAATAGTGGGATTGATTTTCAAAGCTGTCGAGCATCCTCAACAGTTCCTGCTGATGTCCATAGAAGCTACAGGTGCTCAACACTTGGCATGTCTCAATGAAAGGCATTTTTCACCTGTAACATGGGCTGTAATTTTCATGCAAGACACTATATGCTCATAGCTGGGATACATTTTTTGGCTAAAAAACTTTCCACAAGGGAAAAACAACAATGCAGATTTGGCAACACCAAAATATTTTGTGAATCTGTGTTGGTTTCATCCAATTATTTTGGCTGCGGATAATTACAAACAAAAACACCCAAACAAAAACAAAAAAATTCCCCCAAGCATTTCATTTTCACATTTGCTTTATGAAATGTTTCAGTGTATGATTCAAAATGACTTTGTTTCAAAATTCCCTTTAATTTCATTCAAAACAATCAAATATGTTTTGAAATGGCTGAAATTACAATGACATTTTGATTTTGCCTATACAAAAACACTTTTTTTTCAACTGTTTGATTTTCCAGAAATTTCAAAAATTTCTATCAGTAGAATCTGAAATTAAATTTTTAAAAAATTATTTAGAATCCCCAGCGAATCACAACCTCCATTATTCGCACAGCTCCATGTGCACTCTAGCAGTATGTCTACACTGCAAACAAACACCTACGGCTGGCCCACATCAGCTGACTCGGGCTCATGGGACCTGGGCTATGGGGCTATGTAGATGTTTGGGCTTGGGCTGGAGCCCAGGCTCTGGGACCTCCCATCTTTTGGCTCCAACCAAGCATCTACATAGCAATTTTATAGCCCTGCAGCCTGAACCCCGCAAGTCAGAGTCAGCTGACACAGGCCAGCTGCGGGTGTTTAACTGCACTGTAGAGGTACCCAAAGGGATAATTCTCACTGGGATGCATCAGGATAACTAATCTCAGGGACATTTTTCCTTCTCAATCTGGGTCATCATTATGTAAGCAAAATATAAACAAATAACGAGACTGTTCCCAATAGAAAAAGCAAGTTACATACAGTGATGATGTACTAGACCACTGCTCACCAGAGCAAGACAGACACAAGGGGTTGGAGAAATGGATTCCATTGGCTTTTTCCAGCTGAGTCCAAGAACTCAGCTAAGAATCAGAAGAGCTCTCTGAGAATCCAAGTGGAAAGGGCTTCTGCTGAACAAGAGTATCAAACTCACCACCAGGTGAGGTATGAATTACTTTTAGAGTCTGTAGAGCAGGAGCAAAAATTCATCAATAAGAGTACATCTACACTTAAAATGCTGCAGTGGTACAGCTGTACTTTTTCAGTGTAGACAGAGCCATTGTCCTGTCAGCCTAGGTAATCCACCTCCCTGACAGGCAGTAGCTAGGTTGATGGAAGAACTCTTCTATTGACCTAGCGCTGCTTATACCAGCAGGGCCGCTCAGAGGCGGGGGGGGGGGGGCAAGTGGGGCAATTTGCCCCAGGCCCCGGGCCCCGCAGGGGTCCCCATGAGAGTTTTTCAGGGGCCCTGGAGTGGGGTCCTTCACTCACTCCAGGGGCTCCGGTAAACTCTCGCGGGGCCCGGGCCCCTGGAGTTTCTTCCGCTCCTGGTCTTTGCCAGTGGGGGGATCCTGCCACTCCAGGGCGGAAGGACCCCCTGTTGCCGAATTACCGCTGAAGCGGGACCCTCCACTGACGTGCAGCTGGGTCTTTGGCAGTAATTCGGCAGCGGGGAGCCCTCACCATGGGTCTTCAGGGCACTTCGGCAGCGGGTCCCGGAACGGAAGGACCCCCGCCACTGAATTACTGCCGAAGCAGGGGCCTCCACCGCCATAGATCCCAGGTCGCCGGAATCCTCTGGGCAGCCCTGTACTCCAGGGGTTAAGTTGTTATAGCTACATCTCTCAGGGCTGTGGATTCCCTGAGAGATGTAGCTATACTGTCGTCTACATTCATAGAGTAAAGCAGGCTGAAGAGACAAATTTTGCAATCTTGTCCACCTGCAGAATATGCCTCTTTAGCTCATGAAATTATTCATTAAATACACAGACAATAAAAACCTATACAATGCACTTGTGAAACTTGCCCTCCCCACTTTGCAGTTCCCCTGCTGCAACCCCAGAGGAGTCTCTCTCTGATCTTACCCCACCTCCACCCTACCCTCCACCACACACCCTTCAAGGGGGATTCTCGCTCTGATGTCTCTCTGTCTGTCTCTCTCACTCTCACACACACACACACACACACACAAGGGATTCTGTCCCCGGTCTCCTTAATTTGTGTCCTCTTCTCTGGAGGCACAGGAACTGGACAGAGGGTCAGGGAGTTGAGAAGGCATCTCTTCCCCAAACATGGTGCTAAAGGGTTTGCTGGCAGCCCATCTCTGCTAAGTGCTCTAGACCTCCTCCTGTGGTTTACTGAAAACTATTAAAACTGTAAGCTATCCCCTTGGGGGGTTCCTGATCCTGCTTGCAGGCTAGGGGGCTCGGTAGAGAGGTATGCGATCTGGACCTAGCAACAGGTTAGGGTGACCAGATGTCCCGATTTTATAGGGACAGTCCTGATATTTGGGGCTTAGTCTTATATAAGTGCCTGTTACCCTCCACCTCCTGTCCCAATGTCTCACACTTGCTGTCTGGTCACCCTGCTTGCTGTATAATGGCCTCAGAGCCAAATGTGAACTGCAGAGTCCTAAAGTATAGCCTTTGGCTTCCCTCACCCTCTAACTGCCAGGCGAGGACAAAGCTGGGCAACCAAGAGATTTTATTTCTATGCATTTAGCAAGTAAGGAAAAAGCACAGGGCAGTTTTATGGAAGTGAATGAACTGGTTCAGATTTGCATCACTGCCCTCTACTGGATGGGATTAGAACTGCTCAATTGCACCATCACCTCTCCCCGCTGTCCCCAACCTATACTGCTAATTGGAGCTGGTCAGAAAACTGGTTTTCCATTCCCCCCCTCCTCCCTCCCCCCAGCCCCAAGGAAAAACTTGAACTTTTCATTAAAAATTTAAAACCTCACCCCACTTTTTGGCAACCAAAATCCAAAAAATCCAAAATTTTGTTTCTTTGTGTTAAAAAAAAACGGGAGTTGTGGGGCATTACACTTTCCATGAAAATGTTCTTTCAGTCAAAATCCCCAATTTTCCCATCAGAAAACAGGTTTGAATCATTTCCAACCAGCCCTGATGCTAATGGGGGTGCGAGGTTCCAAATCCTGTTAACAATCCCGAGACATCCAGTCCACTCTGCCTCCACTTCTATCCCTCATACATTGTTCTGAGCTGTGGTACTCTGTCTTGCACGGGGATGGAGTCATTTTTCTTAATTAAAATTGGGCAGTTGAGCCTATTATAGGGAAGTCCATTGCAGGCAACAAAACAGGGCATGTTGCTTGTCACTTCTACTGTTCTGACCCACTGGGGGAAAGAAAGCGACGGGGTGGGAGTGTCCTTCACAGCTTTAGCCAGGCTGAATTCCAGTGGAAGAAGGACCCTCCAAAGACAATGCTGAGTGCTCAAGGAAGTGTAATGAGTTTTGTCCTGGAGAAAAGTTGGCTTCACCTTCGGGGCATGGGACACAAAGCCTTTGACCTCTAGGTCACCATTTCAAATCCAGCCCAGGTCAGTAGCAGCTGAAAGCCATTCTCATCGGATGGCTCTTCAGTGACCTGTGTGAAATGAGCTGGGGATGACCTCAGTCCATCTCTGTGCTGGGGTAGTGACCATTCATGGACTTAGCTTGCTTTTCCCCCACAGCATGTAGCCACGTGATGCCAATTCTGGCGTGCAGCATCAATGTAGCCTTAATGTGAGTCTGGGGCACTTAAAGTGGCAGGTAGTCTCTTGAGTCCCTGTGTGGATCTGACCCCTCAGTCACTGAGGTAACTTTGAAAATGTTGCCCTCTATCTATATTTTCTATACTATGATATTTGTGATCTCTCCCCCTCCCTACTCCCCCTGCCCCCAGTTTGGTACTGGTTTGTGTCATAATATGTCTCATAAATCATTGCTAATCACTATCATTGAGAAGGAAGATACTGAAGGTGTCAGGGAGCAACAGTGAATTCAGAAGAGACCAGGAATAGAAAAATAATTTAGAACATCATGGAGTCCTAAAAAAATCCCACCGGTTTAAAACTAGATGTGACGTAAAGGGAAAAACACTAACCAGATAAACCGGCAGAGTGGGAAGGGAAAGAAATCTAGTTCATATAAGAGGGGATTTAAATGGAAACACCAAGGAAGAAGCTGCTAAGAAAGGGAAGAGGTCATTGAATGGGGCCTGTTTAAGAACAGTTGCAACTGAAATGGAAGAGATAAGAAGGAGGCAGTTGAGGGCTGGAATGAAGATTGATTTAAGACTAGATACAATTTAAAGCCAAGGCTGAGGAGGTGGAAGCAGGTTTGGAATACGATCAGTTTACACTCAGATGTGATTTAAACTGATGAACTAGGGCTGTGAAAGCTGGGGGGTGTGGAGCTAGAGATAGAGGTCAGCATAGATGCGATTTAAACTCGTGTGCTAACGATGGTGATGCCCTAAAGATCAACATGGCAGCATAAACCAGTGCTACCACAGGTAGAAGGAGTGTGTGGACTACATTGTGCCTCTGAATTTGTATGGTCACAGGCCGAAGGTGAAGATGGCTTGTGATGGATCCCAGCTGGCCTGACTGACAGCAAAAAATATTCCTTACCCTGGATAACTGGTGCTATTATTTAATATTAACATCAAGCCACAAGCGTTCACACTGCGGTAAAACAGATGAATTGTGCCAGGCTCAGAACAACCTCAATGGTTTACATTCTAAAGGGATGGTTAGTTACTTTATAGTAGCTTTTGCATAAATACACCTCTACCTCCATAAAACACTGTCCTTGGGAACCAAAAAATCTTACGTGTTATAGGTGAAACCATGTTATATTGAACTTGCTTTGATCCGCCGGAGTGCGCAGTCCTCCACCCCCCCCCCCGAGCGCTGCTTTACCGCGTTATATCTGAATTTGTGTTATATCAGGTGGCATTATAACGGGGTAGAGGTGTAGTAAGTGCTTTGGATGGCATAGCGTTCAATCACTCTCTCTTTTTTCAGCTACACTACTTTCTCCAGGCTGACCTGCACACAAAATTGCACTGATCTAACAAAACAAAGTTTCCTAAAGAATGTGTGGACATTCCTATTTCAGAATCAAAGTGGCTTTCATTTTTACTTCTAAATCAGCTTTAGGCATTTTTATTTCAAAATAAATGTCCACACACACACTAAAAATAACTAAATCTGTTTAATTTCACTCTGGGTGTTTTGGTCAGTATGGCTACTGTGAAACTGATCAAGACACTTGTATGCTTTCTTCTCTTGGTGTAATTTCCTTGCTTTAATTTCCACATACACCAACAGTATTTTTACAGTGTGATTAGAAAGTGAATAATTTGTCACCTGAGGCCAGATTTTCAAAAGACCTCAACACCTAATGCACATGGTGTTACAACCATGGATGAGTGCCCCCTGGTGGATGCTCACCAAATTGCTGTACTTGGATCCAAGCCATGATCCCATGTGCCCTAGGCTTGCTAGGTCTGAGTAGAGTCTGGGCATCTAGGCAAACCCCAGAGTATAGATCATCCACCTAGCACTTCTCCCTGAGAGATGGGACTCTGCAGTCTAACTGCCTACACCCTGAAACTTGTGCCAGCTCCCCCAAACCTCCTTGGTAACTTGTGCACACTCCCAAAGCTGTGGATTCCTGGATTACTGTTTCCTTCCTTCAGTATTATTTGACAATGAAAGCAAGTAATGGAGAATTTATGAAGGAATTCCTAAACCAAACACACTTTACTCACAGACAATGCACAAGAGATCTATGGAAAACAACAAACATCTACATGCAAAACCTTGCTTCCAATATCCTCACCACTCATTCCTTTGGTTTTAGTCCACCCTTTCAGGATCCCAGGACAACTCTGCTCTCTCATTTCATCCTGCTCAGTCTTGCCTTCTGCTTCTGGTTTCCTCTCTCTCAAGCCACCAGTATGGAAGCCTTCCTTTTATCAGGTTCCTCTGTCCCCTGTCAGGTGACTATCCGCAGTGGCTTCAAATCCCTCATCATGTGATGCATTGCTCGGTTACTATCTCACCTGATTGAATGGGTTCCTCGGGCAGCAGTTAGCTCATTGTCCTACGGTGCGTCTATCTGAATGGGAGACCCTTCAGGTTGATACTTGATTGCTATGCATTGTAAGCCCTGTGCCAGCGCCTCTTGGAATCCCAGCTGGAGATGGAGGTAAAAAGACACCAGTGTAGGCACAGAGCAATTTACACACAAGATGGCATTCACAGAACAAAAGCCTTTAGAGTGCCTCAGCAGCATCCACACAGGGCAGTCCTAGGATGGCACTTTAAAACACTCTACAATTTACACCCCTGTGGTGCGCATTGCCACACAATGTAGACAAACCCTAAGCCCTTTCCCTGGGCTCGCTGCAGAACTTCTTAGCACGTCCTGCCACCCTGCTGGCTCTGCTGCAGGCAAATTCTCTCTAGTCCCCTGGCAGGGCAACCCCTGACTCAGCAGGAGTCTTCCTGCTCCCTGCAGGCCCTTCCACTAGCACAGATGACCCTGAGTGGACTCCCTCCTGCCCTGTTCCTTCCCAAGCACCCTAGACTCTCCATCACAGGCCTGCCTGCCTTCTCTGTCTGCCAACTCAGATCCCAGGCCCCAGCCTGGCTTCCCTCCTTGCCTGACAGTCAGAGATCTGCTCTCCTTCCTCATCGGCCCCCACCTGAGCTGGGTTCAGTCCTTCCACTCCTCCCTCCAGGCTTGACCCCCACTGCAGGTGGTTCAGGGAAGGGCTGATTGAGCCCACAAGCTCTCATTAACCCTTTCTGGCCCAGTGTGGGGTTGGTATGCCAATCACAAGGAGGCTGGCAGGGCACTCTGAGGGCTCTGGAACTTGCTTCTCCAACTTGGTCTGAAGTCACCTGAATTTGATGACCCACCAGGCATAGTGCAAGCACCTTCTGTTTGATAGGGGTTCAGGAAGAGGACAGAGTGTACATTTCCCAGAACAGTGAAGGGGTGGAAAGAGTTTTTTTCATAGGTAGCTGTCTGAGTTCCTGTCTGGATCAAAGCTGTGCAAATAATGGATTTTAAGGTTTGCTGGCAACTCAAATATATTTTGTTCTGTGCTGAACCAAAAACATTTTTTTAAATTGTCAGTGAATCAAAAAAAGTCTTAAAAAAATGTTGGCTCGAGTCAAACAAAATGATTCTTTTGACCCACAACAAAACATTTTGTTTTGATCTCTAGCAATTTTTAAACATTGTCATTTTTTTAAATAAAATTGAAGGAAATTTCTTAAAGAGTTAAATTGAAAGCTCAGAATGTTTCATTTCAAAAGTGTTGAAATGAAATGTTCAATGAAATATCTCTCCCGGATTGTAACCATTTGGTGAAACTAACATAAATTAACAAAACATTTGTTACAGAAGCTGCATTTTTCGCTAAAAATTAAAGTTTTTGTTTGACAATTTCCACCCAGCTCTCGTATGCCTGATTGTTTAAAAGCTGCTGGGTTTGTGTTGTGATATTCACTGAGTGTCAGGTGACTCGAACTTTGTATCGGGATCTCTGTGATTATTATTTACACCAAAATAAATACAATAAAGAAGTTGTGTATTTCTAAGAGAACAAGAGGTTTTGCAGGATTAGGGCTGAGGTTTAGCAATATTTTCTGAAGAATGAAAGTGACCCTGATTCTCCTCTCACAGCAGGGTACATCAGGAATAACCACACTGATGTTAATGTCATTACACTGGCGTAAAGCCAGTGCGATGTCAGAATCAGGCCCAACATGTGGAACTGCTACAGGTATCGTATGATTGCATCAATATGAACCAGCATAGCAAAGACGAGGATGTTATCGGGTTGCCCCCGTTCCTCTGGCCTCCCCGGGATTGCTTGGGGTTCTGCTCTGCCCACCTGGTTAAAAATTACAGCTGGCAAGCCCGTCGCTTATCTCGCATACATCTCTAACTCAGGAGCAATCCCACTGATGTCAAGGGAGAATCAGGCCCAGAATGTACATTTCAACCCTTCTGTAGCAAGATCTTTGTGCAGGAAATCTCCCCTTCCATCCAATTAACTTTGGTGGGGTGGGCCATGCTACCCCAATTTGGAAAGGTTTTTACTATGCTCCTGATTGGTAGCTGCTCCCTAGGTTTCTTGGATGGAGTTGTATCAGCCCCAGGGTAGCGGAGAGGGGAATTATGCATGACAGAGCTAATTATGCTGCCTCTGAAGGTCCCTTTTGTAGAGTGCCCCTCAGAGCAGGAAGCAGCGTGGGCGTGTGATTTACAGTAGATGTCCTATAAATAAGACAAGGTTTGCCTTGAGGGGGAACCAGGAACCACAAAGGCTGTACAGAGCAACAGAGTTGCCGTAGTACATAATGCCATTGTATGTGGACAGCATAAAGAAGGGATTGGTTGTGAGAAACTAAGAGACAAGGAAGTCCTAAAGCACTGTGGGGAAAAATATTTGCATTGGTAAATCACTTGCGGAAATAGAGCAGAGAAATTCATTTTAAAGCCAAGGGGAGATGGTTCAGATGCAAACAGCAGCCATCGGTATAAGACTGTCTAAATGCACACACGGTTATCTGGATTTGGGTCATTTTCAGCAGTGGATGCTGTGCGTTGTTCTCTTCAGGATATACGTTTATTCCACTCAACTGCATTTCAACAAGCAATGCTGTCTATGAATAAGCTGGGGTCTTACTATAGGCATATCACACAGCTAAACATGGTACATTATAAATGAGTCTACCACAGGGGACTGGATGTTTTAGGAGATTGGTAATGAGATAAGTGGCCTTTCACCTCTAGGTCATACATTCAGATTTAGACCAGGTCAATAGCTGTTCTTGTCTGACAGCTGTTTGGCCTTCATGAAATAAGCTGGGTGGGTCTCAGTCCAACTCCTAACAGAAAGGGGTCCCTGCCACAAATTTGCTATCACAACCAGTACTGATTTATTCCTCCATATTGGCAGTCCTCAGCAGAGAGTTCAAGGACCATGTGAACATGCAGCCTGGACTTGTCTTCCTTCTGGAGTAGGGTTAAGGCGCCTTGCCAATGATAGCGTTTATGCTGAGTGGGAAAGATGTAAGTCCAGATATGTCCACACAGAGGTACCAGTTTCATACTATCTTATTAACAGAGCATCAGCAGGAACAGAACACAACCACTTCAGCACCAAGTGACAGGTCTCTGTCTCTGGAGCTAAACTCTGGTACCCGTAGCAGTAGAAAGCTCTTATCCACTATGGGGACCAGCCACTAAAGTGGAACATGGCTAACTTGGTAGGGGACAGACGAGAACAGCCAGCTGAGGAAAGAGAGCAAGAGAAAGGAGGAAGACTCAGTCACTGGCCCTGCAGCAATAAAAGGAGGAGCTGTGAAGTGAGGACCCCAGCCCAGCCCGTGTGAGAGGTGCTGGAGACAGATTGAGTGGGAGGGGGGGAGGAGGAGAACTAAGTGATGGGGGCTGGGGATACTGAGGGGACTGCAGAGAGCTTAGCATGTGGTACACACCCAAAGGCACTGGTGGATCAGAAATAGGCAGTTCCCTTTGCAGAAGATGCTGCTGTTATGACAGCAATAGGTGCAATCAGGGAGGGCTGAACACTCTAACAAGCATTTGGGGTGGGATGTGGGACAATTTTTCCTCTTCCTACTTGAATAACCAGTTTCTAGGCAGGGTTATCACTACAGCACTTTGGACAGGACTGGCTTGGGGGGTTGGGTGAAGCTCAGTGAGATGAGGCTCTGGGAAATACCCATATATGACTCATATGACGGAAAATGTGTGCAAGTGTGAGGTGGTGACTATTCCCCCCTCGTGCTCAACATCTTGCTTCAGAATGGGAACCACGCTGCATGTTCTGTGCCATGTTCTATGTTCTCAAGTGTCTTTGCAGGGGAAGTGGCTGGAGAAGAAAAATGAAAAAGGGCCCAAAAGCCAGCTCTGCCACCCCATGTTCATCAGCAGATAACAAGAAACCTTTGGTCTCCAAGGCTGTACATCTGGCACCTTTCACCAGCACTAAGTGCTCTTTGTAGAAGAGTGCAAGAAACATCTCTATTGGTAAGCTTGTGCTCCATGACCCAGCCACCACTTCAGCACAGCACACAGGTGGTAGGACAAACAATAAACGTTTTCCACCAGGGGACACTAAAAGGTCTGATTTTCAGAGCTGCTCCTGTTGACTTCAACTGGCAATACTGGAGTTCAGCATTTCCAAAAATCAGCCCTCACTGACAATTTATCAGTGAGAAGAGCAGCTTTCGATATGGCACACAGAAAAGGAGAGACGGAGCAGCCCACTGGTTTCCTGTGCGCTCTAGGTATGGCTACAAGGGGTATATTACCAAGGACTGGTCTCAACTAGTGAAGCTCCAATGTAGAGAGATCTAGAGTGGACACTTGTCAGGACTGGGAATTTGATCATTGTGCATTAATGTAAGTTAGTGATTTGGTGTAATCTAAAATCATGACTATACCTTCAGCTTGATGTGAGTTCTCAGGCTATGCATGCTATGGTTTCTTGGAGAACAATCACAGCAACAGCACAACCCATTGTGAAGTCGCCTCTGTCTTGCAAAGGTATAACATCCACATAAGTCATCGGTGGACTGGCAGCTCAACTAGACAGAGAAAGTCACAGCAAGAGATTCACATGCACAGTCAACCTAGCAATTGCAACTTGGTTTTGCATTGTACTTAGGGCATTGTTCATTAGTAAAAGAACTTTTTCACCCATGAGTTCTGTAGCTGGTTTCCTCTTTGCTCCCAACAGCCTCGTTAAATAAAGAGGTCCCTGTATTATAGATTAGCTGTATAAGAGGGTTCCCACACTTCAACCTCTTGGTTTCAAGACCACGTTCCATACACCATGGAAAGCTAGTACTATGAAACCACTGAATAGATCATTCAAAGCTAGGATACACATCTCAGCTAGAGTAGGAGAGCTGTGGGAAGAGAAATCCGCTTGCATGGGCATTTCTAACGTCTCTGTTCGTTGGACACATTTGAACAGTAAAATAAAAGGTGAAAAGATCCCTAAATCTGAGAGAGAAACACCAGTAGAACTAAACATGACCTGAATCAACCTTCCAGCCCCAATTCTGAATATTCCTGCTCTCCAGACTATGGGTTTTACTTGAAATTCATATCTGCACCATATTTGGTAGTATTAAAAAAAAACGGGATCAGGCCCAAGCAATTCAAGAAGAATCCTACTGTGTATCATAACAAAAGGTGAAAGTGCCTCAGAAGTTCCAGAAGGAGCTCCAGTTCTTCTCGGGGTGGGAGGTGAGTGTGATGAAGTACACCCCTGTATTCACACCCTACACACCATTGTAATGGTCTTTGTACAAGATAAACTCAATTTGCTGATCAGTATTGTCCTGATAAAATGTGTGGCAACACTATAATGTGAAGTCAAGATTCCCTTGTATGATGTTAAGAGTGCATGTTCAACACTCACCTAGCACCAAACAAACAGGCCTGTCTTGAACTAAGGAGTGTATATTTGCCTTAATAACATAAGAATGGCCACACTGGGTCAGACCAAAGGTCCATCTAGCCCAGTATCCTGGCTTCTGACAGCAGCCAATGCCAGGTGCCCCAGAGGGAATGAACAGAACAGGTAATCATCAAGTGATCCATCCTCTGTCGTCCATTCCCAGCTTCTGGCAAACAGAGGCTAGGGACACGATCTCTACTCACACTGGGTAATAGCCATTGATGGACATATACTCCATGAATTTATTTAGTTCTTTTTTGAACCCTCTTATAGTCTTGGCCTTCACAACATCCTCTGGCAAAGAATTCCACACGTTGACTGTGCGTTGTGTGAAGAAATACTTCCTTTTGTTTGTGTTGGCACCCTTTACTAGTGGGACCTCTGAATTTAATTGGGAGTGTTCCAGTTGGGCAGACCCCATGTGCTCCAATTCAGCCTTAGAGACCACAAATCCAATGATGCCTTGGGGAAAGAGTGAGAGACTATTCTCTTTCAGGGAGTGTGGGGAGAGCAGGTGGTTGGCTCTATTTTTGGGGAGAGGAACCAGATGGCTGGTGCGGAGCTCTGTCCATACTCGAAGCTACTACTGGGAGCCTGCTGGGGCTTTGATCAAGCAGGTTGCCTCAGAGGCTGTTGGTGGCTTCACTGGAGCCAGGACAGAGATTATTGCTGTGTCTAGAGCTGACTGAGGTGGGCCTGCAGTGAGGAACTGTAAGTAACCCCCACTCTGGTTTTGGAAAGTACTTGCAAGGGAAGGGGCACAGCAGAGAGACTGAGTCTGAGGAGAGGCAGAGTGATCGTCCCATCGAACCAGGGCGCAGAGCTGCTGGCATTTGGTAGGGCCAGCTCCAGTTGTCAGAGGGGTTGTGCCACTTGTTGTCTTGGCTAGACTGATATACAGAACCAAAAGAATGCTGTCTCCAACTGCAGATCTTCAAGCGTGTCCATGCAAGTGTCCAGGACTCTGAAATCCAGAGGAGTGTGCACTCCGGGATGGGGTAAATGGTGGCAGTGTAGATGCCAATTAGATAAGTTTAATTTATCACTGTATACTATATTTGTTCATTGATTTTATTCAACTGCCCATGTGGATTTAAATTAGTAGTGATATTTAAACTTAGTCGGTTATATCCTTTTCTTTACATTGTTAAGTAAAGGTGTGTTAACTCTAATATAAGTATATTGGATTTATATTGTGTATAATTGGTATTTTTGAGTTACACCCATGCCACAGATTATATTATTATTATTTATTAGATAGCTTTATTTGTGGACATTCCCAAGGCATGCCATTGAGTGTGTACAGGGGCCAGCCAGGTGGAGGCACCGCCCATTTTAAATTCCTTTAGGAGTAAAGGCACTGCAGCAGAGGGGTGAATAGAGGATTCCCACCTATCCATCACCACCACTGGGATACTCAGGATCTCCTGTAATGTCAACAACATCAGGTGCCCAGGCACACAATGAGTGTTGCCTGTTCCAGAGTCACCCAGGAAGGAAAAGCGGGTGGGGGTTACATTTGTTTTAAACCTGCTGCCTTTTAATTTCATTTGGTGACCTCTAGTTCTTATGTTATGAGAAGGAGTAAATAATACCTCCTTATTTACTTTCTCCACACTAGGCATGATTTTATAGACCTCTATCATATCTCTCCTTAGCTGTCTCTTTTCCAAGCTGAAAAGTCCCAGTCTTATTAATTTCTCCTCATATGGTAGCCATTCAATACACCTAATCATTTTTGTTGCCCTTTTCTGCTCCTTTTCCAATTCAAACATATATTTTTTTGAGATGGGGTGACCACATCTACACACAGTATTCAAGATGTGAGCATACTATGGATTTATATAGAAACAATATATTTTCTGTGTTATTACCTATCCCTTTCCTACTGATTCCCAACATTCTGTTAGTTTTTTTGACTGCTGCTGCACATTGAGTGAATGTTTTCAGAGAACTATTCACGACTCCAAGATCTCTTTGTTGAATGGTAACAGCTAATTTAGACCCCATCATTTCAATAGTATATTTGGGATTATGTTTTCCAATGTGCATTACTTTGTATTTATCAACATTATTTGGCCTAGTCACCCAGTTTTGAGAGATCCCTTTGTAACTCTTCACAGTCTGCTTTGGACTTCACTATCTTGAGTAGTTTTGAATCATCTGCAAATTTTGTCACCTCGCTGTTTACCCCTTTTCCCAGATCATTTATGAATATGTTGAATAGGACTGGGCCCAGTACAGGCCCCTGGGTCACCACTATTTACCGCTCTCCATTCTGAGAACTGGCAATTTATTCCTTCCCTTAATACTGCTTAAATGCAAAACCAGAGTCAAACAGCATGAGAAAACAAAGGAAACTCAAACAGGTGAAAATAAAACAGAGGGATCATCCTTCCACACACCCCCTATCTCTTCTAGTTCCCAGCTGGAAATGCTTTTCAAGAGGGCGACTGAAATTATTAAAAGAAGGGGCAAATCTCCCATGACACTTCTCTCTCTCCCTTCCTATCGCATTCTTTGCGCCTGAGAAGATAAAAAGAAACAGCCGTTGGACTTTGGGGAAGAGTTTGACCTGAAGAGTTTGTGATGAGACATTTTGCTTGAATCTAATATAGTTTGTTAAGTTAGGTACTAGTAAGCATTTTATCTTTATTGTTCTTGTAACCATTTCTGACTTTTATGCCTCATTACTTGTATTCATTAAAACCTCTCTCTTTGTAGTTAGTAAACTTGTTTTATTGTTTTATCCACTCCAGTACATTTAAATTGAAGTGTCTAGGTAACTCTATTTAAGACAATAAGCTGGTATACTACTCTCTTAAAGGAATAAAAGACTTAAAATATTCGTACTGTACAGAAGAGGTCTGGGCAGCACAAGATATACATTTCTGGGGGGAAATCCAGAACAGGGGGTGTGTTGGGGACCCCCTGCAGTAAACCAGGGCTGGTGAGAGCCAGGGAGTAGCTGGCAGGCTGCAGTCACACACAGACACTCAGGCTGTGGCTTGCATTATGGAAGGCTGTTTGTGATCAGCCCTGGAGGGAGCTTCTTAGGGTGACCAGATAGCAGGTGGGGGGGAGGGGAATAGGCACCTATGTAAGAAAAAGCCCCAAATATCAGGACTGTGCCTATAAAATTGGGACATCTTGTCACCCTAGAACTACTTGGGCAAGGCATTGTAAGGCACCCAAGATTGCAAGGCAGGGGTGACACAGCCCCCCACTGATCTGGATTGTGCTCCAGTATGTGACAGTGAGTGTCAGTGAAATTAGCATCATCTTGTTGGTACCCAAGATGCAACTGTGATTAAAGAGAAGATTCAACTACTGGCAGAATTCTAAAGAACCCTGGTGGCCTTTATGGAGTCTGGCAGATGCCAAATCAAAATCTGACATCAGACGACAGTTGGGATCTGACAAGCTGAACGGCCTCCAGAGAGCATTCGAATTCCCATGTGAAGTGTGCAGTCTCTGGTGCAACTCTGGAGAGCGTGTGTATGGAACAAGTACACTCACCCATCCCTTTAGCATCCAGGGATACAGACCTAACCTTGCAAGCATCGAGTGTCACTTGGGAGATGCTGAACAACTTCAACACTCAGTGAATTCAATGGCGACTGCAGCTATTCAATACCTTGCAGGCCAGGGGTCTATGCAACTAAATAGGTCCGGAGCCAGCATATTTACTCAAATCCATGATATTATTCCCTTTTCTGGGATTGCCACGAATGTCATCCGGGTACACAAAGCTTCTCAGGATCATCCTTAAATCCTCCTAACTTCTGCAGGGGTAAAACACAGGGACCAAGTCTAACAAGAAACAATAGCAAAATCCGTGGGTTTCCACAACAATCCAGCTTGCTGCAGAGTTAGAAAAGATTCCAGTAACTCAAAAATTTTCATCTGGATGCAGACAAATGAAAAGTGCAAGTGCTCTCTATGCCTCTTTGTCCTCTTTCCCAGTTTGCAAATAAAGCATGCTTTTCCTGTCTGTTATCATTAGGTTGATTTTGAGCAGGCTGAGAATGAAAAAAAAAGAAAAAAAAAACCCAGACATTCCCAGCACTTTTAAGCCTCATTTGAGCTGATTAAAGAGTCCTTTAAAAAAAAGAGAAGAAAAAAAGCAGTAACTCCTTAAAACTTGTTCTGAATGCAAACGAAAATGTAGTTTATTCTGTAAGTAATTCACTGTTAATTATAGAATTACATTATTCATGTAGTACCAGGGGAGGGCTGGGGAACAGGTCTTCTTGAAGTCATTAAAGAAATTCCTAGTGAAAAATTACTTAGCTGAGCCAACATATGCATGTGGAGCCCCACAGCCAGCTAGATTGCATGAATGCTCCCAGAGCCACTCATGAATCACACAGAGAAAGGCACCAGAGCCAAGAGAACTATAACACAAACTGCCTTTGAGTTAGTCAGTGACTAACCCTCTTGCAATAAACTAAGGGGTAAAGTGTGATATTCTATACCTTGGGGGAAGCATCTTGAAACCCCCATAGTCCTCATTTTTATAAAATTGTGATCTTACATATAAAACATGCTTGGTAAGGTATCAGGGGAAAGGTTATGATCTGCTGAAAATCATCTCTATCCATACATGTGTATCATTAATACATATGAAATTATGAGAATTGTGTTGTATGAGTGTCACTAAAACATGCTGTAAGTGGGGGAATCAACCAGATATTAGCTCCCCAGAAGCAACAGCAAGGAAAGTAACCAACATCCAGGTGGGGTGACAAACAACCCATCAACAACCACTGTCCAGCAAGGGAGCTACAATTCAATGAATCACCTGGTGTGGCCTCATGCTGGGCCTTTCTCCTTAACCCACCTATGCTGCAAGCAACACAGACACTCTGAAGACTCCAGCTGAGGGGAAGGGCACATCATCTCCTCAGATTTGGCCCAGCTGGTCTTCTGTCATGACAGAAGGGCAGAAAGGGAAAATCTGAGCAGCCCTGTTATTCTGTGTGCCAGGTCGCTACACCCAGAGCAGGGAGCCGGGCCCAGCCCCATGGGTGAAGAGCTGCAGGAGCCTCTGCTGGGGGCAAGTTTGTCACTTTATTTCCTTTTGTAGGTTGTTTTTTGTTTTATTTTGTGTTATTTCGCATAGGCAACAAACACAGGATTCTAGTTACGCTAGTATAACTAGACGAGTGTAACAACACCGAGAGAATTATCCCAGTATTCCCGGGAAATCTTTCCCTTGGAGGCAACCCTCAGGCATGTTGGGAGCCTGAGTCTCATTGAAAGTCAGGCAGATTTGGGCTCCTAGGTGCCTGAGTCACTATAAAATGCAACTTTGTCACTAAGTCTCTATGGTGTTTTTGCAAATCGCTCATCCGCTTTTGAAGCACATGTTTAAGTTCTGTTTTAGGGCAATGGGAGTTAAGTGTGTGCTTAGAGACAGACAGGTGTTTAAGTGCTCTGCTGAAGAGGGTCCTTATATGTGCTCTGTCATGCAGTCCTTACCTGCAGGAGTAGTTCCCTTTAAGTCAATGAGTGTGCGTGTGTGGGGAAGAGCTGAGCAACATACACAGTCTGGTCCTGAGGGATCTGAGGGCACCTCACAGGGATGGCAATGAGGCACCTGGCAAGTTGCCAATGGTGTTTTAAGGAATAGCATCCCAATGCTGCAAGCCTAGTTCGAACACAGCAAAATTAGCAAGATAACAACAAGATCAGGCCTAACACGGCAGCTTTTATACTGGACCAGTAAACTATTTATTGTACACTAGTTTGGATACGTGATACCTTTCTATAACATAACAATCATCACAAAATCTATCAAGAGGTAGTGTCCCCTAGTGAGAAGGGCACTGGACTGGGAGTCATGAGACCCACCCAGATCTGTCACTCCTCCAATGTGTGATCTTGGCCTAATCTCAGAGCTTGTATTTTCCCTTCATCTATTTACATTCAGGGCAGACACTCTCTCTTCTTATGTGTCTGTTCAGTCCCTAGTGCTCCAGGCACTATTATAATACCAATAATAGTGATTATTTACCTACTTTGTAAATTTCTCATCAAATTATTTATTTACAATTTTTCTGTAGGGCTCTTAGCACATAGTGGTTGTTATATAAACAATAGACAATGATCCTATTTTGGAATTTGAACTGGTAGGAATGCCATTTCATTGTTAACTCTGGAAAATAATTAAAATTATTTATTACTGAGGACTTGTCTACACTCAAAATGCTACAGTGATACAGCTGTGCCACTGCAGCACTTCAGTGTAGATGCTACCTATGCCAATGGGTGGGACTCTCTCATTGGCATAGGTAAACCATCTCCCCAACGGGAGGGGCTCTCCTATTGGCATAGGTAAACCACCTCCCCAAGAGACTGTAGCTAGGTTGGCAGAAGGCTGTCTACATAGGGACTTAGGTCTCAGCTATGCCATTCAAGAGTGTGAAAAATCCACACCCATGACCAACATAGTTAAACCACCCTAATTTTCCAGTGTAGACCAGGCCTATGTATCCCAGTGTCAGGGAGTATACAAACAATTTCCAGGTGAGGCTGCAACGGCTCAAGATCGGCATGTATTGGCAGAGATGAGTGAAGTCCCTATGACTGGAATAGCTGTGGGAACTGCCTGTCGGGGATGGAGTGGATTGATGGAACTGTATGGCAGGGCAGGACTGAGGGGCACTAGTACAACTTTGTGGGAAGAGTGGCCAGACCTGGAGCTGCAGGACTGGGATACATTAGTATGGGAGTTTGAGCGCCATAGCCCAAATGACTGAACTGAAAGCCAGGCATTTGTTCATTCTCCTTTCAGTGAACTCAGCCCCAACATATTCTGACAAATTTGAGCACAATTAAAATATATGAGGTCATTGCACGTAACGTATTTTAAATATGCCAACTGGCCAATTTTGCAAAAGTTAAAATACCTTTTAGAGTACTGCCAGATGGCCCAGAGGGGTGGAACTATGGGTAATGAGATGAAATTGAGCAAAGGAAAATAGAGGCTAAGTATCAGGAACAAATGCCTCAGGAGTGAAATGCACAGATAAGATACTGTGTCTACACTAGAGACCTGAACCATCAATAATTGTGCTAATGGGATAGTTAGTGTAAGCACCAACAATACAACATGCCCATACCAGCAGTGTTAGTGAGGCTGAAGATCTGCCCCACGTTCACCCTTGCATTGTATTACACTATTGCATAGCCCTCCAGGTACATCTCACCATTCCCTCCGCTGTGCCCTAAAGTAGTGACTTGAAGGAAATTTAATTAGGTCATCTCTGTGACATTTCACTCCCTCTTCTTTATGAAAATATGCTTATGAAATGAATATGACATAACAGATATACTTTATGCAGGATGGCGCATATAAGATATCATTGGATAAGTTATGATTTACTGAATGTGATTATCCAATGTGTATGCCTGCATCATTTCTGTATCTGAGTTTAGGAATATTGACTATGTATCTGTATTTCAAATGTGTTACTTTGGGTGTCACCCTTCAGGTACAATAGTAGAAAAGCCAGACAGGGCTAATGGCCCATTAGCCTAGACAATGGAGGGTGAAAGAGCTTAGCCTTCCTGTGGACACTCCAGACAGCCTAGGAGTTATGGCTGCCACAGCCCTGCAGAGACATGGGACTGAGTCACCTGGTACTGGACCCATCCATTGGAATGCCAGCGTTCTTCCACTGGGAGACAAAGGCTTCCCGCCATACACAAGAGCTATATGAGGCAGGGGAATGACATCATCATGGTTCTCCTCTGAAGTTTTCAGCTGCAGGCCAGTGCAGCTGCCTTTCAAGACTTTCTGTAATCTACCTGTGACAATATTTAAGGTGAGAAATTACATTTTGTAACCTGTTTCTTAAGTATATTGAGTTTAGCATGAGTATTTTGTTTTATTTCCTCAGTATTTTGCTTTGCTCTGTCTGTTATCTCTTATATTGACTTAAAATTCCCTTTTTGTAGTTAATACACTTACTTCTTGTTTAAAATGGAACCCTGTTTGTACAATTCATGAGTAGGGTAGCGGGGGGAAGAGGCTGTGCATACCTACCTCCACACTGAGGGAGGAGACGGATTTCATAATATATCCGTGGGTCCGCACTCCAAGGGAGGTGCACATCTGAGTGCTGGAGCAAATTCCTTAAGCTGAGCCTTCCCAGAACTGATCAAAGTGTCTGTTTCGTTCTGCAGTTGAGTATGGCCCTGCCTGTGTGTGTGCTGCAGGAGGCTTAATAGCTTGGCTCAGCAAAACAGGTAAAAAAGGTGCCCAGGCTGGCCTAACAGGCAGGCTGAGCAGTATCTCAGTACATTAGGTGGTGTCCTAATGGGGGCAACCCGGCACAATCTGGAAATTTTGAGGACTGAGGGAGATGAAGTCAAATATTCATAATTCCATGGGTAAACTCCTAGAAATCCCTAAGAACTAGCATTCCTTCTCAGGCTTTTTCTCAAACTGGAGGCAGGGCCAGCTCCAGGTACCAGCGCAGCAAGCAGGTGCTTGGGGCAGCCAACAGAGATGGGTGGCACGTCCAGCTCTTCGGCGGCAAGTCCCTCACTGTGAGATGGTAATGGGAGGGCTACGCACACTGCTGGAGCAATCCATCAGTCCTCACCCCCCCCCCCCAGCACTGGTGGAGACGAGCCTCTTGGAGCGCCGCACAGCGGTTAACCTTGCTTGACACAAGTCTAATCCAAATGGTGATGCTGCATGTGTTAGAGCCGTGCTCAAGTGACCAAACGGCAGCCCAAATTTTGGAATTGATCAGATAGTTTTCAAAAGGGGTTGCATGACCTACAGACACAGAAATGCCATCAAGCAGTGCGGCACAGAGGGGTTTTTTGGCAGGGTGGGGGTGTCTGAAACGGAGGCCCCCATCCTTCCAAAAAAGTTACCATGGAGACCAGAGAAGGTCCGGGGGGCAAAGGGTGTTGGAGAAGGAACC
The DNA here is from genome assembly GCF_007399415.2 of Gopherus evgoodei. NCBI lineage: Eukaryota > Metazoa > Chordata > Testudines > Testudinidae > Gopherus > Gopherus evgoodei. Next base: position 8,056,371 of record NC_044336.1, on the reverse strand, counting down.
TCCCCTGCACTCACCCCGCAAAGGTGGCTTCTGTCCTATAGGGCTGTGCCTGACTCCCACACCGGGCTTTGTGACCTGCTGCACAGGGTCTCTGAGCCACTCCTCCATTGTGATGGAGGGGCATCTGGGCCAAACTGGAGTGCCAGTGTGCTCCCCATATGCCAGGTTGCACTGCCTCTTCTCAAAGTCCATGTTTTTGGGGTCCTTCTCAAACAGGACATACCATCCCTTTTGTCCCCAGAGCAGCCCTGCCATAACGTTGAGTTTAGGGCCTCACTCAGCTCAGCCCATGATTTAACAACACCTTGACATACACGTGCAATATATTGTCTGAAACATAATAAGCATATGTGAAATTGACTTATATTTGCAACCAACATGCCATGCACCACTACTGCTTATGAACACCGATACGTCACATCACATACATATAGCCGTTGACATTTCCCCAGACTCACTTCCGTACACAAGTTTCCCTGCATGGCAGGTTACACCAGCCACATCTCCCTTTGCTACTCCACTTCCTGATTTAACCCGGCCAGGACATTCTACAGTTGCATTCCTTTCTCAGCCTTTCCCTTGTAGAATAGATTGACCCCAATTCAGGGTATTTGATGGACCCTTGATCTCCAGAGCAGTGTCTGGATAGTTTCTACTTTCACTCCTCTTATGCCCAAAATCTGCTTGTGATTTCTCAGGCACATAAGGGTATCAATGGTACCTATTTTTCTTCGCTGAAAGGATCGTGGCGTTTATGATTGGTGTGCTGCAGACATGCTCATTTTTGGTAGGATGCCATAGAGGAAAATACATTTTCCCTTGAGTGATGAAGTACTAATTCATTATGATAGATGATATGGATACCCTGTAGTGAGAGAGGAGAGACACAGTTCCATATTATTTCCATATTGCCAGTGTGCCTGCTTGAATGAAATACACACAAATTGACTTTTGCTTTATTGGGAAGCCAAACTATTGCTTCCAGACCTGAATGGTGGTGAGTGGTTTCATCACCTGTTAAGCCCCATTCAAAGCCGGGTCATGTGTCTTAATAAGCACCCCAGTTGTGCTGTAGAAAAGCTTTGTATTACACTGGCCAGCTGCCTAGAAAGCGGCTAAATGAGAAAGGCCTGTTTTCTTGCTATGGCTACCTTGCCATCTTTACATGCTGATCTGTGCAACATCAAAGGACAATTGATTCACTCATTCTCAGCCGACACCATTAACCTCATACATGTGTAGAAAGTGTTCCTAATCTTGAAGATGCCCCAAGGGTCCTTCAGTGACACAAGCTAATTATCTCCTCATTAACAACAACATTAGCATTCTGTTTGATGTATACAAGTTAATTTGTTAATTGCACTTTAATTACAAAGTTATTAAGAGCTCCGAGGCATTCAGCAGAAGATTGCAATTAACACACTCTGGAAAATTGCTTTCAGCAGTTCGGAGGTATTATCTGAACCCAATCTTCTGCCTTAAAAGAAAGAAGAAAAAGACAGGAGATTTATTGGCTGACACCACAATTCCCTCTGTCTTATCAGAAGATGCTCTTCAAAGGATGCAAACTAAAGCAAGGACCTAGCATGTTAAAGCCAGCTTTGGATGGCTCTTTTCTACACTGCCTGTATCACTGCATAATTAAATACTCTTTTCCCTTACATCACATGCACTATACTATAGGTAGTCAGGAGCTCACCCTTGCTGAGTGTCACCCACAGAAGTTAATGGGACTTGAAGGTACTCAATTAACTTGCACAAGATGCTCAGTGACTCACAAGATCAGGCCTACATGTGGCCATAAACTTGCATTTTCTTTCTTCTTTCACAGAAAGGGTGTTAGACTTTATTCATCTACAGCTATTAACTTTATTAAATAGAGTTCCTTATATCTCTCATCACCATAGTTCCTGAGCACCTTCCAGTTGTGCATTATGCTGCGTGACTAATATCGGTCACATGTGGTCTTTTTTGCTGTCATCCTCTCCCCCGCCCGGGGAAGAACTGTGTGTGCAGTGGAGCTTTTTAGTTTGGGTTTTAGGGAGAGGTGAAGGTTATGGGGCCACTTTGTTCTTTGTTTATGTAAGAGAAGGCAGGTCTGAGAAGTGCACCTGGCACTTGGAGCAGGATTTATTGAGGTTCCCAGAGGAATTTGTTCCACAATCTTGGACCAGCTCCCCAAGGAAAGTTCTGTCTCTTGTACTGATTAGCTTTACCCTTATTATACAGGGTTCCATTGAGCCAGAGGATTGAAATTGTTAAACACAGTCCTCATCTCAGAACTTCAGGCAATTTTTTAAGTATGCTGGGCCAGAGACACTGAATGTCTTGAAGATAAACTGTGCATGTCTCAGCAGCTGTTTCATGCAGAAATTCCTATTATTACTGTGACAAAGTTCCTCCTCTACCTTGGTGGGTCCTGTGCTTATTTGGCAGATTTGTTCACCTCAATGATCTTCCCTACAGTTTGGGTCAACTTCTCCTGTGTCTGATCTGGAGTTGGGAGGTTTGGCGAACCTGGGCTCGCCCTCTACTCCGGGTTCCAGCCCAGGGCCCTGTGGATTGCAGCTATCTAAAGTGCCTCCTGTAACAGCTGCATGACAGCTACAACTCCCTGGGCTACCTTCCCATGGTCTCCTCCAAACACCTTCTTTATGCTCACCACAGGACCTTCCTCCTGGTGTCTGATGATGCTTGTACTCCTTAGTCCTCCAGCAGCACAGCCTCTCACTCTCAGCTCCTTGTGCCTCTTGCTCCCAGCTCCTCACACACACTTCCTGTCCTCTGGCTCCCCCCTACCTGACTGGAGTGAGCTCCTTTTTAAACCCAGGTGCCCTGATTAGCCTGCCTTGATTGGCTGCAGGTGATCTAATCAGCCTGTCTGCCTTAATTGGTTCTAGCAGGTTCCTGATTACTCTAGTGTAGCCTCTGCTCTGGTCACTCAGGGAACAGAAAACTACTCATCCAGTGACCAGTATATTTGCCCTCTACCAAACTCTTGTACCCCACTGGCCTGGGTCTATCACATTATAAATAGGCAAGTCCAACAAGAAAGCTTAATTTTCTCTTCATAGTGGTTCTGTAGCACCTTATCCACCAACAGCTGCTCTTTAGCTGTACCAGTGTTTAGCAATAAGTTACACTGCTGAACTCTAACAGGTCTGATCCCTTCCTACTGGAAGGGAATTCCCACATATTTTTGTCTCACACTGGATTTGATTCTTTTTTCCAGTGGTCCAAAACTTCTTACTCCGAAGACTCATTTTTTAGCTTAAAATATCAGAACCCCTGGAGAAATGCAACAGTGAATAGGGCCCATTATCACACCCTAAAAGGTAAACTATGTAAGGAACCCTGCAGGATACTGAATATTTTGAAGTTCTAAAAGCAGAAATAAAAACTATGTAAAAAGATTTTAAAAAAATATAATTGTTTAAGATGATAATCTCACTTTCGCTTTTTTGATCATTGCTAGTGGTGAATTCTTACTCACCATCATAGTGGGACAACCTTGGATACATCAAGGACAGATTTGACGACAGGGATGGAGGAGCAGCAGTTGCCTATCTTTCAGCTTTCTTTTTCATATTTGTGTTATGTTAGCTGATTTCTAACAACCATGGGAGAATTAGCCATTTGCGCAGTCATCCTTTAAGAGCTTGTTAATGGAGAATGAACCGGCTTTAGAAACCTCTTTAAAAGAGAAATTTTTCCAGCCTCCAGTTACAGCTTTCATTATGTCCCACAGACCCATGATGAACCACTGGCTTGGTTAGAGGCAACACTGTGATGCATCATGGGAGAGAAAGTCCAGTTAAGGTCCCAGCCCATAGGAGAGAATGGAGGCATGGAACACCTGAATTTCAACTCCCAAGAGGCACTGGGGCACCACAGAAAGATGCAGCTTTGTGGTGAAATGATCCAAATTGCAATATTTCATTCTGATTTTCCTGACAGAAAATCGAAACTTTTTTTTAGCAAAATAGCAATTTTTCCACAAAAAATTTTGATTTTGTGGAAACTGCATTTTCCACTGAAAATTATTTTGATAGAAAATTCTCAACCAGCTCTACTCATGAGATATCCCCCTAAGAGGTGATCTCAATTGGAGAGATATCCAAGGCCCACCGGAGAGTTAGCTCCACACCATTTATTTGCATAGTCTAATCCCAGAACCCTGGAGACATTCCTAGACCCCTTGTGTTCTCTTTCACAGCTGTAGGACAATCAGGATGCTGCAGGGGTGAAAAGGATTTAAAAAAGAGATTATGTTCCCTTAGGGTGGATGGTGGAAGGACACTGATTAGAAATGCAAACTGGAGTGCCCCCCATCCCAAGAAAACTTTCACTAGCCAATTGTCTCTAGACACTGCATTCTGTTGGAACAACAACAGAACAATAAGATCAGCTTCCCTAGCAAAGAGCATCTTTCTGCTGCTCAAGCAACGTTGGACACACATGTGGTACAGGGTCTGCCCCTGAGGCAGGATGCAAAGAAAAATCAAGAATGACTGCTTGTGGGGCAGGGGTGCTCATAGTTCACAGGGATAGTGGGGCAAAGCACAACAGCAACCCTTCCTTATGCAGGAACTGCAGCAACATCGGGCTTCGTCACTGCCCCTCCCTTCAGTCATTATACTTCTTCCTGGCCACGACTTTCCAGGGACATACCCCAAAATGGAGAGGAAATGCTTTCCTTCCTATAACACAGCATCACTTTCCTCCACTACTGGTGTGTGAGAGGGAATTTTCTTCCTTCTATGTCCCTGTCATGCTGCTGTGCAGGAAGCTTTAAAAGCCCCTCCAAAAGCAGGGAAAGTATTCCCCATGCAGGCAATGCCATAGGCTACCCTGCACAGGCCCCACCACAAGCCCTGCTGGAATGCTGGGGGATGGGAAGGTGGCACAAAAGGAACATGGGGGCCTGGGGGAATGGAGGAATGAAAGGAGCAGCTGGTGTGTGCCATGCACTCATCCCATAGAAGCAACAAAGTTTGCAACCATTTAATATAGTTAAGTACACCATAGTGGTAGCATTTATTGACCAGCACATTTATCTTGCAAATGGGATAAATCATTTTCCCTTTGTCTTGGATTTTCTCCAAAGATTGATACCATCAACACATCTCCACATGCCCATACACTGATATCTTTCTGCAAAGCACCCCAGCCTGTTGGCCCGTGGTTTTGCTTTCACACCTTACATTGATTTTGCAGTTCGTAAACAGAACTGCCATTTGAGTGGCTCCCCAATACTGAATACTAAGTATGAATATTAAGACCTCCCAAGCGCCGGCTACAGAAAACAGCATCAGTGTTAAATTGTTTGGCACTACTTCTGAAAGCTACATCGGAAGTTCCGGTTTGAAACCTGAAATTGGACAGAACTTGCCTGGTTGATTGGGAGGGTTTTATACAATCCAGATTCAGGAAACCTTTGCCCAACACCAACTATTCCCTGAGGCAGGGCCGTCGTTTGGATGAACCTAGAGCCAAATTAGGATTTAAAGGAGCAACGACATGAAACTCAGACTGAATCGGCAACGGGCTGGTTGAAAATTATCCTTTGAAACTTTTTTCTCAAACTAATGATTTTTTCATCACAATGCAAATGTCCATTTTTTATGACATGTTTTCAGGCTTTTTGTTGAAAAATTGAAAACAAAAAAAATGTTCAGCTTTCAACAACTGAACAGTGAATTATTTCAGCCTGCTGAGTGAAATTTTCAGTAAAAAACAAAAACTCTTGCCCAGACAGCCAATATTTTTCAGTTTTGGTTGCCAAAAAAATGCTTGAAAAATTTGTGTCAGCCATTGCCAAAAAACTAAAAATACTTTTTTTTTTTTTGGTGTGGTGACAAAACTCAAAAAAATTGCAATTTTTTTCAAATAATATGATTTTAAAAGAAAAGTTGGTCCAATTTTTTGTAATGGGGAGGAAAAAACAAAACATTTCCCAACCAGCTGTACCTTCAATCCATGTATCTGTAACTGAGCTGTGTCATCGGCATCTGTTTAGCTTCGTAGTATGAATAGTTGTTATTTATTTATGGGCGCACTCATTATAACGGGGCACTTTCCAAAACTCCCAACAAAGATGTCGTGGGAGCACAGAGGCAGAGGCCCTGGAGGTTTTTCGCCTTCCTCTGCAGCATGGGGCACGGGTCACTTGCTGGAGGATTCTCTGCAGCTTGTGGTCTTCAAACCACAATTTGAGGACTTTAATAACTCAGACATAGGTTAGGGGCTTGTTATAGGAGTGGGTGGGTGAGATTCTGTGGCCTGCATTATGCAGGTCAGACTAGATGATCATGATGGTCCCTTCTGACCTTAAAGTCTATGAGTCTATGGTGACTAGAGCAAAGGCAGACAAGTAGACAGAAATTTGTATACAACTCAACTCGATTCATAGTAAGCAGCATGGCAGAAGAGGGTGGTTAAGATGGTCTGGGAAACTTATGGATGAACTCGGCGAAGCTGTACCATGCATAGGAGTCTATATGAAAGAAGGCATGGAGGTAACTGAGGGACTAAACTTTTCCCTCTCTGTCCAGTGCTGAGCGCTCTGACAACGCTTGATAAGCAATTGTAATAAAAGTCTGATTGATGGCAGAACACAGAGCATAGCTGGGTAGCATGATTTACACACATTCAGTGCAATCTGGAGACCAACCACAGCTGCTGTGGATTTGCTTCCGGACATATGGGAATGGCTTGTATCTCTAGCAGAGATGGACAATGTAGAGAAAATAAGAACTGACACAAACCTCAGACATGCCCCTTTATGGAGGCTTTCCCATCAGTATTCTCTCCCTCCAGAGATTTGGGGTGCAGCATGAAAACCCTATTAAAAACCTTTCAGCAAGGCCCTGCTCACCTCTCAGGGCCCACTGAGCAAAGCACTTAGGTCTGGGCTTACCTTCAAGTCCCCAGAAGTCAATGGGACTATTTGCCTGCTTAAAGATAAATACTCACTTAAGTGCTTTGCTGGATCGGGGTCCAAGTGATTACAGCAAACAGACAGACCCATTGAGACATTAGCTACCGTTTCCTATGACATTGTTCACAATACGGGAGAGGGACTTGGTAAAGAATGGAGAAGCCTGCAGGAAGTGCTCCTGAGATGAAGTGAACCTCCACTACACCGTGTGGGGCTCTGCTGCTCAATTTATGAAGAGAAGAGTGTTTTGATAGATCCGCAGCATAGCTATTTTGTGCTAACAGGGTGGTCTGATCTCAAAGGCAAACAGTACACTGAAATATTTCTGCTTCCTCCAAACAAGCTCTGTGGTGCCTCCTCCTTCCAATCCAGACAGTGCTACTTGAGTTTCCTTTATATTAACCAACTTTTAGAAGCCCATCCAGATGAACATTGCACACGAGGCTCTAAAGGTTTCAGCAGCAAGGTTCCCACCTGCAGCTGAGCTATCCCCAGTCTTTCGCAGCACTCGTCCTCCGGCGTGGTATAAATAAAAAACAATGACACCTTCTAAACACACAGCTGCTATTTGGCCATTGTGCATAGAGAGACTGTCGGTCCTGCTGCCAGACCAAACTACCCGCAGTTAGTCTGCAGAGGAATGCCGTTGAAAGCACAGGAGACTAAGCCAAATACCTGTCAAGCTTTCAGGCACTGCAGATTTGCCAGGAGGTCTATAAAAATGTCATTGTCTCTCAGCTGCTGGTGATTTTATTCCCCTTTATGCTAGCTGTTGGTCATATATATATATGAGTGAATATCATTTCTGCACCACTCTGGCCTCCCCCTGTCCTTTTTCAAACAATAATAGACTAAATATAAAGAGACAGAAGCTGTTACTTGGCTCTTAAAGCAACGCCAAGTAAAATGAATAATTAAGAGCACATTACTTGCAAGGAATTTACACTGATGCTTTTAAGTTAGGAGCCACTAAGATCCCTCTTAAAAATATATCATTCCCCCTTCAACTTTTACACAGGATTCATATTCCAGTCTAATGCTTTATAGCAGTTACTGTTTAAATCTCAGTTGAGAGAAGAAAAAAGAGAAAGGTAGGTAGGCTTTACATTTCCATTACCTGCCAGACAGGAGATTAATTCTAAAGGGACAAGGGAGTTCAGCCGCTTTGTATACATTTTACCTCATTGCAACCTTGCACCTTGCCTGCCAGCAAAAATTAGATTGAGATCTTAAATGGAAGCTGTTATGAATTTGGTATTAAAGAGAAAAAAAAATGAATTCATGCACTACACCACTCAGACTCACCTACAAGCGATCCTGGCGCCAATATGAAGGTATCGCACAGCAGATAGCCCCAGAGGGAACATGTGGCTATATCATTCAGAGTAGGGGCTCCATTGATGTCACTCTCTCCAAGAAGAGCAGAGATCTGGGAATGATTTGGGCTATGTAATCAATCCAGAGTCACGCTTGGCGTGGCTACTTGGATTTTTAGATATTCAATTTGCTACAGTTTGTTAAAATGCTAACATGTGGGGGAGAGAGTAAATTAGCACTAGTGGAAGGTGCTGGAGCAGTGGTTCTCAACCTATTTACCATTGTGGGCTGCATATGTGGCCCATAACATTTGATTGGGCCGCAAGTGGCCCATAAGCCGTGGATTGAGAACCACTCTACTAGAGGAATCAGATTGGAGACTCAAGTCCTCTGGTCACAGAATAGATCCAGAACAAGCAGCAGTACAGAGTTGTTTTTTAACATGAACTCGCTAAGAACCAGTGTTTGGCCTCTTTGGAACTTTTCCAAGCAGTTCCTGTTGATATACACTATACAGACCAGACAGTAACATGGTTAGAGAAAACACAAGTAGGATATCTTCACACATGAAGATAAATAAGCCTCTAGAATACATTCCCTCCTTCAAAAATCCAAGTATCTTTCCTCAGCACACTTCTTAAGAGATACAATGAAAAAGCATGATGGCCGGTTTAGGATCTGTTTTAATAGAGCATGTATAATAGCCATTATATTGGTCATCATCAGGATATGATCCTGGGACATCCAGAAATAGGCACATGATCCTCTAGACCTACATCCCTTAAGTGACAACTATAGCAGACTCCTATCCTCTGTGGATGAGGTCCAGAGGAGGACATGTAGCACACATGCTGACCAGCTGGTTACACATACATATGGGATCCAAAGGCCTTTAACTATCCTTAAAATTTGAAATGATATGAATCGCTATGGCAATCACAACCTGGTTCCCATTTCACAAATATCCACCTCCTCCAATACCCCACCAGGGCTGGTGCTTTTCCCAGCATTGTCAGTACAACAGCCAAGGACTACTTTGGCCATGGAGTCTGATCTACACTCTCATCCCTAAAGAGGGCCCATCAAGAGAAAGCCTGAGGCATATTGGTCAGGCAACATGGATGAAGTTTGCCCAGCTAATAAGCTGCATAGGGCCTGTTCTGAGAAGGGAGAGGACCACAGCTTCTGGAAGCAGCACTAAATTCCATTTTTGGGGGGGGCTTTAAGGGGGAAAAAAATCAAACTATTCATTACGCAAAAGGAAAGATTCCCCCACCCTCCTAAAAATGTTTAATTAGTTTTAATGAAGATATCAGCTTAGTAGCCCTAGAGACAAGGGGACTAGACCAGCAGAAAGTATATATGTAGATATGAAATCGAGATGGCAGAACAGCCAGTAGGTGAGAGAACAAAAAAAGTGAAGAAGCAGGTACAGACTCTAGAGTAGTAATTAGACAGTCCCCAGTAAAAGATGGCACTTAGGCAATACACATTGTCCAAGGTCATTACAGCAAAGAAGACAGTGAGAGATTTAGGAAGCTCAGTCTATTGACCTGATCGGCGATAAGGTAAAGAGGTCACTTGATCATGGCCTATAAGCTACATGGGGAGATTTCTGGCATTAGAGGAAAATTAACCATTGGAACAGGTTCCCAGGGGATGTGGTGGGTTATCCATTATTAGGAGTCTTTAAAATCAAGTTTGGATTCTTTTCTAAAAGATCCACTTGCATTCAACCACAATTTAGAGGGCTCAAGGCAGAAATTACTGGATGAAGTTCTAAGCCCTGTGTTATGCAGCAGGTCAGACTAAATAACCCCAGTAGTCCCTTCTGGTTTTAAAAATCTATGCATCTATGGATTTATTAAAATCCGGGTAAAGAGAGCTGGGAGTAGAAAGCTAATTCCATTTTGTGGAATATTGTGATATTTTGAAATTTAGTTTAATTCCAATGTGGAAAAAAACCCCAAACATTTCAAAATTGTCTGCTAAGAGAACGGATCCCTAGCTCTGGGGCAAAAGCCAGAATGAGCTGCTGCTGAGAGACAGACCCTGGAAATCCTAGGATCCCTGACTCTCAGATGCAGGGCTGGCTCCAGGCACCAGCTTATCAAGCAGGTGCTTGGGGCGGCAACTCAGGAGAGGGGCAGCACTTTCACGTATTCAGCGGAGGGTCCCTCACTCCCACTCGGAGCAAAGGACCTCCAGCTGAATTGCCACAGATCGCAATTGCGGATTTTTATTTTTTTTTGGCTGCTTGGGGCGCCCAAACCGCTGGAGCTGGCCCTGCTCAGGCAGTCCGCCTGGCGATTTGCCAGGCTGCCATGTTCCCACAAGTTTAGGAACCAGGGCTTCCAGGAAACCCAGCAGGTTTCCATCTGCACCCTGCCTGGGTTCCACTGGAATGTCACTGAAATCTAACTTCTCTGTGAAACATTCTGATGCAGCCAGATCAGCAGTTTGCAATGAAAGAGTGTTCCATTGGAATTTTTCCAGTCAGCTCTAGAGATAAACTCGGAAGCCCTTGTGGCAGCTATTTAATGAGGTTTATTCCAAGAATGGAGACTCAGCAGTAGAACAATGATGTCTTTGTCCAGCAGTGGAGAACACAGGGCTTTGATGATGAAGGAGCTGATGCCAATCTAAGGCACAAGGTGCACCTCAGCACAAATGATTTGCTCAACATTAATCATGATTTGTTTCCCTCAATAAGCATGTCTGGCTATTTCAGATTTACATACATAACACAGGTCACTGGTGGTGGGGGTGAGGTGGGGGGAAAGACTGTCAAGAAAGTGAAATTTACAAAAATGTTCTACTTCCCTAGGATTCATTTCTTACTCTTCCATGGTAAATTCTGCAGAAAAACAAAATGATTGGCGCAACCCTCCAAAATTAATTCAGCCCCAAGAGCTTGATTATGGGAACATTATCCCGTTCTTATCCACATGCAAATGCCATTATTTACAATTCATTCGTGGGATTTCTCTGTGTAAACTCCCTTGCACTGCATTGAAAGGTGTCTGTAAATAGCCACCTTGCCAGCAAGCCAAGAATGACTGCAAAGTTACAATGTAGCCCTATCCACAAACTGCAAGACCTGGAATAATGCCTTTTTATTAGGCCAACAAAGTAATATTTATAAAGTTCTCCCCTTAAAACTACACACAGCACTAATGAAGAGACCAGTGTGCTCTAATGAAAGAACTACCTTGCCTTATGAATACTGGGTTTTATACTTCAAAATGTTTAGTGTGTCAGTGCTTATATAAATGGTAGACCAAACGCCAATTATAAAACCCTCCAAAGCAGCTGTAAACAGTTGTCCCAAATTCCATGGTTTGTTTTCCTATGAACAAATGTCCATTGAGAGTTAATTGCAGCCACCAAGAGTTTTCCACTAGTGGCCAACCATAGATTTAAAAATGATTCTGTTGCAGTGGTGGGCAAGTGCAGAAAACAGACATTCTGCAGAGCCTGCAGAACATTAAGCATTGTATTAACCGGATCAGTGTTTCCTAGCCTACCAAGTATGTGGGCATAACAAACATTATTTTTCATGTCATGGCATCAAGGAGCCTCACTCACGGACTAGTGCTAGATATTGTATAAACACAGAACAAAAAGAATTTATAATCTCTAGGGATGCCTTAGGTAATGTGATGTAGTGATAGATGGACAGGCTTGGAAGTCAGGATCCCTGGATTTGGCACTGACTTGCTGTGTAAACTTGAGCAAATCACTATAAACACCCAATGTGACAGTCTCCTCATCTGTAAAGTAAAATATTATGAGTAGAGGTAGTCAAGAACTTTTTAATGAACTTTTTTGATGAGCCATCAAAACTGAAACTGTGCACAGGGAAGGATCGATTTTGACAAATTTCCCATTTCGAAAAATTTGAAAGAAAAAGTTCTGAGACTGTCTAAATGCTGAGTTTTGATATTTTCAAAATGAAACACGTTCCATTTTTATTTCAAATGCCTTTTTGTTTAGAAATTTAAGTTAATTTATAGATAAAAATTTAAATAGAATAAAACAAAAAGGTCAATACCAAAACTAAAACAGTTATAAGTTATCAAAATGAAATATCTGAATCCAAAAATTTTAAGTCTCAAAAATTCCTGTTGGAGAGAAAGACATTTCCTGACCAGCTCTAGTTATAAGGCTTAATTAACATTGGTACAGTCTTCGAGAGACCCAGGTGAAAGATGAAAGTATAGGCTGAGCATTTATTCCTAGATTCAAAGGCCTGAAGAGACCATGATGATCATCTGGTCTGACGTCCTGTATAACACAAAGAGAACTTCTGCAAAACATTTCTTAGAGAAGATCTTTTAGAAAAACATCCGGTCTTGCTTTAAAATTGTCAGTGATGGAAAATCCATCACGACTCTTGGTAAATTGTTCCAATGGTTAATGACTCTCACCATCAAAAATGTATTCCTTATTTCCAACTTGAATTTATCTAACTTCAACTTCCAGTCCCTGGATCATGTTATATCTTTATGTGTTCTTATCCTTTAATCATTCTTGTGGCTCTTCAAAGCTGCTAAAAGGGATTTGGACACCTATTTTGTTCAAACCAAATATTTCTCCTGGAAATGTTCATTTTGATTTAAAAGCCATTTTTCATCAAAATAATTCTTTGAATAAAAATTGCAACCCCATGTTGCTTTTTCTATGAGCTAGCCCTCGGTGAACCTGCTCCAATGTTCCTTGTGGCCATTGAGGATCTTTCTATTGATTTCATCTGGCATTGGATCAAACACTAAATTTGCAACAGGACTCAACTTGGCCAAAAGCAAACATGGAACAACTGTATAGCTGGAAGATAGCTTCAGAGAGAAGACTGGAGTCTAGATTTCTGCTCTTAGGTAGGCACTAGAGCTGGGTCAGAGATAGTTCTGTAAAAACAAAAATTGATTTGGGTCACACCTAATCTGATTTTTTTCCTCTGAATATTCTGTGAATCAAAAAAGTGCATTTCACAACTGTTTAAGAGTGAGGATTTGAATCTACATCTCCCATGTCCTAAATGAGTGACGTCGCCACTAGGCTAAAGAGCGGGAGTAGTAGAAGCAATGATACAACCTCTTCCTTCTCCATCCCCTTTGTGACTAATTGAAACTGTGCATCCAATTCACAAATAGGATCAGGTCGACCAAAACTGCATATTACAGCAAATAAGCTATTTTTACCAAAAAAAATGTTGCCCAACTCTAGTAGACGTATGCAGCTCCCATTGACTTCAACAAGATACTGTGACATGCACATGGATAATTTATCTCTCAGTGGTTAATGGAGATTGAAGATTCTTCAATCAGTTTCTCAGGCAAATGGCTTCTTATATTGAATTGCCAAGAGAGACATTGTTCTCCATGCATATTTACATCCGATCTTCCACATCTGTCCTTTTAGCAAAACTGTCACACCTATGCTGATAGTATTTGGGGCTGCTCAGTGTCCTCTGTGAAATGAGTTAGGAGGTCTCAGTCTAGCTCGCAGGGGGTGCTCTCTCATTGCAAAGCCCCCCACATCAGTGGCACTCTTTGGCACCCTGGATGGCCACCTAAGCCGAGAGGCCAAAAAGTGAACTGGCACGTTAGCAGAGCAACATGAAGAAACTGGAGTAATGGCTGCCCATGTGGTTACCAGCTCAGCATGGCAGGGACAGGAATACAACACTCAATTCCTAGTCACAATTTTTTTAAACCAAAAAAAAAAAAAAAAGAGATTTGTAATAGCTTTTAAATGAATGGGCTCCCCACGCAATGTGTTTTGCATACAGCATCAGTATTCACAGGCAGTAAATGGCTCATATCCCAGAGGTATTACCCATGCTAACATTACCCAGGCAATTTTTAATTTCTGTTTGAATATTCCTACAAGTGCCACTTCTGAGTTGATTTAATGCCATGGCTGTTGCACCTAATGGCTCTCTAGTGATTAATACCAGCCATTTGTTCAAAGCTAACAGCCCCACTGACAGCAACAGATAAATTAGCAACATTAGAAATATACTAAAGAAAACATTTATGTAGTGGATCAGCGTAGTATATGATAGTAATATACATCAGTTGTGCTTATAACAAGTTATTAATGATGAGTGCTATATGTTCAAGTAATTTTGGCCAGTACCCTTGTAATTGTTCTGAAGTTGTTCACTTTCAGCTTGATAAAAACAGGCCTGTTCTTATGGATGTTAATGGTTTTTATGCGCTTAAAAGTGGATATTGCAAGCAGACGGAGAGAGACTGGCGGAAAAGAAGGTAAAGCACTGTATTTCTATCAGCTCAATTTGTCGCAGCGGAGTCAAGGTGCTGAGCGCTCTGTGGGCATAAATCACAAGGCTGTTTGCAGAGCTCGCTGTGGTTACTTAACATCCCCAGCAATTAATGCCACCAAAAATATTTCTATTTGCATTCCCCTCTATTGGAACAAGTGCCCAGATGCTTCACATGGTGAAGCGAAGGCACGCTGTGGGTTGGCAGAAGAGCACTGGCACTGTTGACAGCAATTGGATGGCCTACGTGAAATGAATTAATGGTCTGAATCATGTTTCTGCTGCCCATTATAGCCTCCATCACGGAGACGCTCCTTAAATCAAAACATTAAGGTTTAGTAATAAGAAACATAGACCACTGGCCATGTCTGCAGCGTGCAAACCTTCTCCCAGCATTGACTATGTGCTAGGCTCACAGTGTATCAAGGACTTTCTGAGGTTCTTTCAAAGTTCTGGTCAGGAATATGGAAGGGTATTCTGAAGACTTCACAGCGTCCACACATCCAAAAACCACGATCACAAATGGCCTCTTTGCTGGCCCTCCGATTATCCGTATATGGAAGAATATGGATATTAGCTATCAAACCAAAAATGGAAGGCTGTTTTCCTCTGTTTAAGTGAGACATTTGAGGGGTGTATCATCTGCTTTCCCCAACAGAAGGCTGTAGGAGTTAAAATCTTGTTAGAAGGCAATACTGAGCAATGCAATTTGATTTCCTTTGCTTATAACAAGGATATTTTGTGTGCACCATGGGACAGAGCAGCCTGAAGTTTCCCCACTACATTGAGCTCACAGTACATTGAAGTATATCCCCCATCACATTGGTTTTGCTATGGTTTATATTGCTATGAGTTTATTTCAGATTCTGTATTTCTTGCATATTAAAAGTTAGTAAATACCAAGGATCTGATTTCCAGATGGGCCCATGAAACTAAAGGCAGAGTTGAGGCCCAAATTATTAAGCCTGCAGTTTTGACCCACCAACTGGGTTGTATGAGAGTATGTCTACATTACAGTTATACACAGGTGGCTGGTCCATGGCAGCTAACTCATGATCGTGAGGCTCGGGCTCAGGAGCTGTTTAATTGCAGTGTAGACTTTGAAGCTTGTCCTGAAGCCTGGGCTCTAGGATCCTGTGAAATGGGAGGATCCCAGAGCTCAGGCTGCAATCTGAGCCCAGAAATCTCCACAGCAATTAAATAGCCCCTTAGCCCAAACCTGCAAGCCTCAGTCAGCTAGCATGGGTCAGTCACAGGTTTTAAATGGCAGTGTAGACATACCCCAAGTACTACTAGTTGTACCTGCAACTCAGTGCAGATGCAAAATTTGACAACCATTCACAGACACAAAGCAGGGCATTTACACACAGATCCAAACACACAGAGCACCTTCACTGAAAACCAGGCCCACGGTTTTGCAAAACAAGTGGATTTAGTTCAAAGCAAAACAGCACTGAAATGCTATTTGTCCAATACTTCATACCCCAAACCTGCATTCAGAGTCCTGGGATCCCTCCTTTGTAACTAAAAATTCCACCAAAAAGTGAAACACTGGAAAAAATAAATTGGAGAGATCTTCCCTTAGCTGTTTATATATCAGCGCTTCTCATCAATTCTTGCAAGGCAGACAGAGACCCTTGAACTCAGGACTAGTTAGGTAGGAAACCTTGAAAATGGACCAAACTCTGCAGTTAAACATATACATGCTGACTCTACTGATGCCAACAGGGGCCATGCATGTACACGGGAGAGCAAAACTTGTCTGTAACCTTTAATTCAATGTGCATAGACTCTTAGGAGTCATCTCTTGACATTGACTGGAGAACAGGACTCGATTGCTGAAGAAAAAATGATGGCAGCTAAGGCTATAATGAATGATTTGAGATCTCAGATTTTCTTTTTAATTCTTTCCCTTTACTGAAAGAACTATCAGTTCATTCTTCCCTTAAAAGGGGGCAGTGGAATAGAGTGGATCAGGCAATATATATTTTTCCTGTAAAAAATTTACAAAAATGATTTTGTTTTTCATCAACACTTTCTCTGAAAATGTTCAGGCTTTTCTTCAAACACCCCCACCTCCAATTTTTGTTTTTCTGTTTTTTGATCAATTATATATTTGATCAAAAAAATGGAAATTACACACACACTGCAGATTCACTGCAAGCCAATTTTCCATTTCAATAGAAAATTTCCAAGCAACTCTACTTTGGAAGCTTAGCTGTCCCCTTGCCAGCATCTGCAGTGACTTTCGCAAAGGGATGATTCCGAGTGGGTTGAGAGGTATGCAAACTGCATCTTGCCTACTCTTCCTTTCCCTAGCAGGACCATGAGCTCCATCCCACCTCCTCATAGCTCCTCTCTCAATGGCTCTCAAGACCTAAATATCACCCTGAGGATGAGATCATGACACGGCCATTCTGTTCTGAATATAGCCGCATGGTTCAGCGGCTCCACTGGCTCCAACACATGAGAAAATGTGAATGTTTCTCACCACTTCTGATTTTTAAAGTTACAGCCTCACTCTTCATCATGCCTTAAGGATATAATCTGACTCAGGGACGAGTGAGCCTACTAGGCAACCAGCGTAGTGAACTTCTCTGCAGCTACATGTGTACAACCATTGTGGTCAACAGTTTGACTGCACACATGTCACACAGAGGAAGACACAGACTTCCTGTTGTGGAAGCACAGGGTTATAGCATTTGAGCTAAAGAACATTGGTGAGTTGCTACTAACTCTACTCCTTACAGCCCCTTTGTAAACCAGTTTGTGGATAGAATCAGATACTAGAGCAAATCTGATTCCATCCAGAAGAGGGCAGTGAAGCACATACCCAAACAGAGAGTATGGACAATAGAATGGACAAGTGCCTGTATGCTAAGAATGACATTATGTAATAAACACTATGGGCCACACTGTCCTCTTGGTTACACCTACCAGCTCTCTTTGAAATCACTGGCCCTGCAGGTCTGTTTCAGAGCTACCATTCTGAAATTTATGATTTGGGACTATAGAATCTAGCAGGTTAACGAGGATTTTGCAACATGCAAAATAAATCCCACCACGTGTTGCCTGCTTGTGGGATTTCTGTGCATCCACTAAGGCATCTGCAATTCCCTCTTCTTTCTGCACTGCAAGATGATGACTTGCAAGTCTTGCTGTCACGCTATACTAAGTTGCCTTCTGCTACCTTGTTTTGTCACCCCAGGTTCACTGAGTCTGCGATGGAAACGTGACAAGCGGCACTGTTTGAAAGATGTAACTCTGACAATGAGTCCCTGCTGGTTTGTGGACTGCATGATGCTTTCCAGTCAGTGTCACAAAATCACCTTTTCTGGCTTAATGTGGTGCATGAATTATCTATGTTGAGGTTGTCAATTTGTTGTGGCAATTTTTAGGGAAGATCATTAGGGATTGGGACTCATGGTGCAAATAACAACAGTTATAGAAATATGATTTTTTAAAAACATCTGAAGAAGAGATGGCCCTGAACCAAAATTCCAGCTCTGAACATTCAAACGATTTAGGGGAAATTAAGATCTGGACCTGAACTTTGCAAGTTTGGCCATCCCCTAAGATACAGGTATTGTTTTGTTCCCAAAATTACATTTGGTTTCCTCCCCATTTTTAGCTCAGACAACATGGGCATGATGCAGACATTGCCAAAACTGATCCAACTTCTAGAAATCCAGTTTGGATTTACATTTTTGTTTGTTTGTTTCATTTTACCTGATGAAAATTAGGAAGTACCAACAACCGCATGAGGCTACCTGTTCTCGGGACACTTAGGACTGGTCTACACTGTGTGTGCGTGTGTGTGTGTGTGTGTGAGAGAGAGAGAGAGAGAGAGAGAGAAATCGATGTAAGATATACAACTTCAGCTACGAGAATAGCATAGCTGAAGTCAACGTATCTTATTTCCACTTACCTCCCATCCTCACGGCATGGGATCGACAGCTGCAGCTCCAGAGTTGACAGGGAGTGCGACAGGGATCGATTTATCAGGTCTAGATGAGACGTGATAAATCAATCCCCAATAGATCAATCACTTTACAGATCAGATCCAAGAGGTCTTTAGATAAGACTTGGATAAACATGAGCACATGCATCTGACGAAGTCGGCATTTAACCATGAAAGCTTATGCTCCAATACGTCTAGTCTATAAGGTGCCACAGGACTCTGTCACTTTTTACATGAGCACGTTGGGATCCCTATCCAAACTGTAACCCACCGAGCCTTTAGAGATCCACCCCCTACAACAGCCACTTCTCTGGTTGTCTAAGGGATGGGATCTGAAGAAAGTAACTTCCAGACCCCGTCAGCTGAAAAGATGGTGGCTCCAACATGTGCCTCAAGGATGGAGGTTGTTAGCATGTTGGGGATCTTGGGAATACAGCACCATTCCCATCCACCCACATCTCGTTCCAGGAATCAGAAGACTCAGTCAATGAATTCTCTCACACCCCTGAATGTTCTAAGTGGCTGTTTTGGAGGTATTTATCAAAGATCTGAACCCAGATAACTTCCACACTTCAGGCCAATCCAGTCCCCTGCCCCCAGAAGTTAAAACAAGCAACTGCACCAGGTGTGATGATGTTCTCCTCTTCGTTAATGTGTTCATCACAAGTCACACACTGTGCATCTGCTTTTCTACCACCATATAATCAGGTGGGAGCTAGGTTTAAGAGAGACTTAAGCCAGATTCTGTGTTTTTCCCCATACATCATTCAGGGCCCAATCCTCATTGAAATTAAAGAATGTTTTGTCATTGACCTCACTGGGAGCATGATCAAACCCATAAATTATGACTGATTAATCAGTTCTAAGAAGCTGTGAAGCACTGACAAAGTGGATTTACAGCACAAGCATGGGAAGCATTGTATTTCAGGATTATTTTTGTTCTGCTGGTTTTCTCAAGGTCCCTCTCAGAGCTTAGAGAATTCTTCCTGCTTTCCGCCCTCCCCCCCACCCCCGCAAATTCATAAACAAACCCAAACTTTCCAGCTTGCTCCTGTGAAACCCTGGTTGATGGTCATGTACCTGTCACCTTGACTATGGTCATTCACTTTGGGAAAGCGGGAGCTATAAAGCATGGCTTCATCACTTCTTAATTAGCTGGAGTCATCTGCATTGAGCACAGTGAAGCTGGATGCACCAAAAGACAGCTTTTTCTCTTTTTCTGCCCAAGAAACCAGGACAAGCAATCAGCTCTGGGTCTTTAGCATAGCAATGCCTGGCCCTTACCTTTGTTGAGCCATCCTTCATTCAGGAACCTCTCAAAAAGGATGATCAAAAACCGGGCCCAGAGTTTGCAAACATTTTTGCCAAATATACATGTTTTCCATCAAAAAATGTCAACATTTGATTTTTTTTTCAAGCCAGCTCTACTTTCTCATGTTTTTGCTGTCCAAAGAACCAGCTAGAGAGAATATTATTTTTATCCTCTCCTAAGTCAGATACCTTCTGATGTCTGCCACTCTGCAGCTGTACGGGAGCATGGAGGGTCAAATCATAGGCCATGTCCCCTCTACAACTACTAGAGCTCGGACACTGCAAGCTGTGCTTCTGTAGTTTACATGCTTCCTACATCGACAGATGGGGTTTTTCCATTGATGTAGTTAATCCACCTCTCTGAGAGGCAGTACCTAGGTTGATAGAAGGATTCTTCTGTCATCCTAGCCAGGTCTATGGTGTGGCGGTGGTTAGTTCAACCTAACTATGGTGCTCAGGATGCTAAATTTTTCTACAGCCCTGAGCCACATAGTTTGGTCAATCTAATTTCTGTATGTGAATGCAAGAAACCTGCTTTCAAAACCCAGGCCTTAGGACATTCCACTGAAATAGTGCGGCATGGCTGGTGTAGGACACACATTACTTCTCTCCAGAGGGCGGATGATGGTGCTTGGCAGCACAGTAGATCGGACTGTACCCAAACATTGCCTCTAGCAGCATTACACAGGAAGTCTGCCTACGTTAGTGGTATACGTTAACATATCTTGGGTGGAACAACCCCAGAACTTTGCCCCAAAGGTGTGAATATGGTATGCTCTCTCTTTATTTTTCCTAGCTATGTGTGTCTGCAGATGATGTTCATTCTTTTCTGGTTTGCTTCAGCCCAAGTTTCATTTGCAAGAGCCCAACTGTCAACACATTTATTTTTCTTCCCTGTGCTTTTCTTGGCCAGGCCTGCTGGGCAGTGGTGATATGTAGACACAAGGGACCACAGTTGTGTTATGAAATGAGGGGAAGGCATCCATATTTTCACTTTGAATGAATTGTGCTTTCTGCGGATCGCCAGCTACTTGCAGCTGTTTAACACTTCAACTGAGAAAGAAAAGAGCGATGAAAACAAGAGGGAAAATAAGTGCACAAATGCAACTTGCCACCTTAGTAAAAGTGTCTTGCTTTTAAGGGTAAATTATTCCACAGTCAGCACATTTATAAAAAGGTGTTATAAATGAGTTTTCCCGACTTGTCACGGCAGCTTAGTATGAATGGCACAAGTCGGCAATTAAATCTTTAGCAGTTCTTTACTTTTCAGGCATCATTCACACAAACTGCATGCCAAACACATGCCTAGAGTTAGGCCCTAATCCTGCTAAATGATCACACGTGCCGAACCTTAAACATGTTAATACCACCATTGGAGCCAAACAGGCAAGTGTTTGCTGAATCAGGGCCTGAAGTTGTACATGTTGAGAGAAATT
The DNA here is from genome assembly GCF_007399415.2 of Gopherus evgoodei. Taxonomy (NCBI): domain Eukaryota; kingdom Metazoa; phylum Chordata; order Testudines; family Testudinidae; genus Gopherus; species Gopherus evgoodei. The sequence continues at coordinate 8,035,120 of NC_044336.1, read as the reverse complement.
TAGGGGCAGATCTGAGAATTCACACCAGTAGAGGATCTACCCCTGAAGCATTAGAGGGAAGAAAGTAGCTCCCTCTCTCCTATCTGTGAGAGCTAATGGGAATAAAAAGTAGTATAAACATGTTTTCCTAAGGTACTGTGGTCACTAAAGTCAGATTGCTTATATTTTATTTGTATGCTGTATATATGTTAGACAGAGAGAGAGAGAGATAGACCCAGGCCAGTTGGGAACAGCAGAGTAGTAGAAGGGAGATCTACTGGCCACTGGATAAGCAGTTTTCTGTTCCCTGATTGACCAGAGCAGGGGCTGCTCCAGGCTAATGAGAACACCTGACTCCAATTAACCTGCTAAGAGTCAGGAGAGGCTGTTAAGCACCTCACTCTAATTAAGGCCCCTCTGATGCTATAAAAGGGCTCACTCCAGTCAGGCCAAAGGGAGCCAGAGGAGAGGAAGTGTGTGTGCGTGAGGAACTCGGAGGAAGAGGCATGCAAGAAGCTAAAAGTGAGAAGGCATACTGCTGGAGGACTGAGAAGTACAAGCGTTATCAGACATCAGGATGAAGGTCCGGTGGTGAGGACAAAGAAGGTGTTGGGAGGAGGCCATGGGGAATTAGCCCAGAGAGTTGTAGCTGCTGTACCACTCTAGACAGCTGCAGTCCATAGGAACCTGGGCTGGAACCCAGAGTATCAGGTGGGCCTCGGTTCCCCCCAAAGCTCCCAACTCCTGATCAGACACAGGGGGAATTGACCTGGACTGTGGCTTCTACCAGAGGGGAAGGTCTCTGGGCTGTTTCCCGACCCACAGGGTGAATCTGTGAGGCAAGCAAATCCACCTATATGCGCAGGACCCAGCAAGGTAGAGGAGGAACTTTGTCACTAATATATATATATATATATTGGGGCCCCGAGACCAGGGCCCCATTGCGTACAGTTGAGAAAGTCCCTGCCCCAAAGAGTTTACAATCTAAACAGACAAACCAGAAAAAGGATTGGGGCGGGGCAGGGGGAGGGAAGGGAAAACAAAAACAAAACCAGGCACACCTGTGCAATTAGTTGAATCCTTCTTGGTATGCAGACAACTGTATTGAACTGGCTAATTTACGGACACTGCGCCATTTACCTATGAGTCAACAGAGCACCATCTACTGGGCTTCTAAGGATATAGGGATACATCTCTTTTCAAATGCATTCCTGCAAGGGGAGGGATAGCTCAGTGGTTTGAGCATTGGCCTGCTAAACTCCAGGTTGTGAGCTCAATCCTTGAGGGGGCCATTTGGGGATTGGTCCTGCTTTGAGCAGAGAGTTGGACTAGATGATCTCTTGAGGTCCCTTCCAACCCTAATGATCTATGATTCTGATCCCCCAGGAATACCCTAGCACAGAGGTCTTCCCACACCCCAGGTGCTGTGACCTCTTTTCCCGCCATTTCAGATGGCATTCTGGGGATTTTCATAATCCACAGGGGGCATTCTGAAGGTGTGGGGGTAGGATGGTCCCACACTAGCTGTTCCTGGCTGCCACAAGGCCCACAAAGCCCTTGGGTAGCCTGGCACAAATCATGAGACATTGAGGTGTTTAACTCCCATAGGCTCCTTTGAACATACCAGCCTTTTGTGCAGAAGATTCGACAGAGGTTAAATAAAATTTTTAAAAGCACCTAAGTAACTTGGGTGCCTAGTGTCCTACTGAAAGTGAATGCAATATAAGCTCCTAAATCACTCAGGTCCATTTTAAGTTTTTTTCTCTTGCTGTTACCATAAATATCACATGCGAGCGTCCTTACCTGTGTCACTTAGAACACCTAAGATCTTCAAAAGTGATTTCATTTTAAACTCTGATTTCCTATCCCTCATTTCTGTCAATAGCCCCTCACCCTATCTCTTGAGTCCCTGTCAATCTTTAAGATATTTATCTGTACAACCCCCCTGCGAGGCCTGGCAATGCTACTATCCTCCTTTTAGAAATGGAGAACTGAGACACAGAGACTAAGGGTGAGATTCACAAAGGATGTGTGAACATTCAGACCCATAGAAAAAAAATTCACCGGTATTTACAAAGCCAGGGTTCAGCACTCAGGCTTTCTCTACACTAAATGGGGAAAGGACAGCACCTCAGAACAAGATTCACAAGAACAAGAACATCTCACTGCTCCCCACCTAAGTTAGCCACTGGGTTTGTGCTGAGCCTCACCCATCTCAGAGATAGGCACCTGTGATGTTATCTGAAAAAATATGACCAGGTAGATCATTGTTGCTATCACTGTTACATAGTTGCAACAAATCTTGTACGAAGGTTGTCAAGTAAGGTGTCTATAAAAAGGTTATGATTTGCTGAATATGATTATGCTATTTGTATGCATGTATCATTTTTGTATTTGAAGTTGAGTATTGACTCTATACCTGTATTTCAAAGGTTTGGTCCTGGGGTAGCACCTACAAGGTATTTAGCCAGAACATTTTGAAGGGACTATTCAAATTAAGTGGCCCATCAAAAGAACACTTAGCACACAATGGAAGACGCCCATCTATACTGAATGGACTTTCCTGTGAACCTTCCATCTAAAGAATAGGTAATGGCCACTGCTGTGACTGAGCAAAATTATGAATGGACATGTGACTAGCCCATGGGTTTCCAAACACCATCTTGTCACCTGTGATTTTCCATTTGCTGTGCTGAGGGCTTTTGTTTGACAGAAGCTGTAAAAGGCCCTGGAAACCCCTCCATTTTGCCTCTCTTATGCTCAAGCCTCTGAACTATGAACTTATACTAATGGGAGCATTCTAACCAAGGGACTGAGGACCTTTCAATGATTTGGAAGTAACCAGAGACTTGACTTAAGCCAGCAGTTTAATCCATCACTGCTACAAGCCTGAACCAAGAACTTTGCAATTATTGTATGTATTTGTTACCTTTAACCAATTTTAACACTCTCACCTTTCTTTTTATAAATAAACCTTTAGATTTTAGCTACTAAAGGACTGGCAACAGCATGATTACTGGGTAAGATCTGAGTTATATATTGACCTAGGTGTGTGGCTGGTCCTTTGAGATCAAAAGAACTTTTTATTTGATGAAATTGGTTTTAAAGAACCACTCATCTTTAAGTCTACTGTTTTTGGTGGTGACACAAGGACTGGAATACCTGAGGAACTGCTTTTCTGACGTCTTGTTTGCCAGTGTGGTGAAACAGAAGTTTACTTTTGTTGCTCGTTTGCTATATCTTATGGGAGAATAACCACTAGTTTTGGCATGTGTTGATCCTATTTTTCAGCAGTTTATCCTGAATTTGGTGTTCTCAGTTGTGACCCACAGAGGTTCAGTGATAGCACCTCAGGCTGGGCCAAGGGGAGGTGCCTCCCTCTGCTTATGATTCCCAGAGGCAAACAGCAGGACGTCAATCAGAGGTTTTAGCCCAGGGCTAGGGCACTCACCCAGGATGTGGGAGACCCAGATTCAAGTGCCCCCTCTACCCCAGGAGGATAAGGGATTTGAACAGGGTGGTCACTCATAAACCCTAACCTCTGAGCTATGGAATATTCTGACCCCTCCTCTTCCCCAGTCAGGGGGTGGACTTGAACCAGGGGTCTCCCACCTCCCGCCAGAGTGCCCTAACCAATGGGCAAAATGTTGAGGCAGATTGTTGGTGTTGTCAGCATCATCCGCCTCCCTCCCTCTCCCCAGAGCCATTTTGTGTAAGCTGGCTTATGGGGCTTGAGCTAATAGGCATGCTCCAACCTTATCGACCGGAGCAGGCCCCACAGATGAGTTAGGCAGAGGAACGTCTATCTTCCCCCACTTCATGAATCCTCTGGGCCTTAGGCATCCAGATGCCTGGCATGGGGCTGCATGCGCATGCTCAGACATGGAAACATAGGCTCCCACGGAGCTTCTAGTGCAAAAGTTTAGGCACTAAGATAGTTTAGGCACGTACAGGGCTCAGCAAGAGTTTTGAGATGCAGAAACAGAAGTCTATAGAAAATATCATTAATAAAGAACAAACATGCCGAACAGACTCTTTCAAACCCCACTGGAAACCACAGACATGGCATTTTGCCAGTTTACAGTAGATACAACGTACCATGCATTACTATATGCCAAGGAGAAAAGAGGTGTGTGAAACCATCATGTTGTGCGTCAGGAGAACTTGTGTTTGGTGAGACATGAGAGTTTGACATTTCCTCAACTGAGCTACAGAGCTTTTTGTAGGAAATTAGCGGCTCCCTGGTCAGCCCATTTCACAGTTGAGCTCCAAGAAGTTTGCTGGTCTGCCTGCATGATGGTGGGTTTTTGACCTCCAATTAAAATATAAGGAGATCTTTTTAAGAGCAAAAATTGGTTTAATTTTTTCACTGGCCCATCAAAAAAGGAGGGTGGGGAAGCAAGCGCTAGCTCACCCACAGATTCTGGGCTTGTGGCAGTGTACAGCAGCACGGCTATCCCAGAAAGCAGTGAGACTCCGTTCAAAGAGATTTAAACAAAACAAAATCCAAGATTTAAAATAATAATAAAAACCCTTCCATACCATTACTCCAGCAGGCCCAAGCCCATCTGACCGATTCTGTAGCCAGACTCTGATGCCCAGCCAGAAGCCAAAGAGTTTATAGAGGGCTTTCCTACCCAGAACACTTTGCAAGGAAAGGCAGTCCCTCATCTGTTCCCCCACCACAGTGATTGATACCCAATAACTCCTGTAATATTTTCTGGTCTACAACATGCTGTAGTTCTGACTAGATGATCATAATGGTCCATTCTGGCCTTAAAATGTATTAAACCCTCTGATGCCACTGCCTGGCAGTGATGATATATTCATGAAGCCCTAGTAAATAGCTCATTTCTTACTGATATGAAAGCTGCGCACTGCAAACAACATCTGCATTTCAATGACCTGGCAATGGTTTAGTTTGTATGGCAAACCTCATTATATCTTTTAACTAAATCCAGCTTTGTGCATTGTAGTCATGATGGTGCAGAGAAAAGATGGTGAAAAGCACAACTCTTTTTTCCTTTCGAGAAACTTGTTCAAATCCGGTCCAGATGAAGAATTACCCAGTGGCTGTGACCAAATGGAGGCAGTAAGCAGAGTCCAGTTGCTGCTGGGTAGAATTAGCCAGGAATATTTCATTGAAAGGTTTGTCCACCAGAAAATGCTGATTCATCAAAATTGAGTGAGAGAATATAGCCAATAGACCACTGGTTAGGGCACTCCCCTGGCATGGGGGAGACCCAGCCTAAAGTCCCCACTTTGCTCTCCCTGATTCTCTCTCTGGACCAATGAATATTTATTTATAGAAAGTGGAACAGGTTCAACAGCAGACATAGAAAGAGAGAGACTGATTTTTATAGCCTAATTTAGAGTAAGGACTTGACCTGGGGTTTATTTCGCCCTGGTGCAGGTCCTAACCACTCAGCTGTTGCCTGTTCTGGGGTAACGGTCTCTCTTTTTTTTCATGGAAATTTTGAAATGTCTCCGCTTTGTTCCAATGTGGAATGAAAACAAATTCCAAAACTGCAAACTTTCTTGCAAAATGGAATTCTTGTTTTCTGGCAAACCCTAGCAGGGGGACAAGTGTCCACAGCACAAAGCCCTCGTCCTAATTGTCCCCCTTACTGGCAATCTGAGCAGAGAGGTCCAGAAATGAATGGCTGATGGGGGGGATGAACTACCTTCTCTCACCGAGAGGCACAGCCTTCTGGCTCACGATGGCACAGGGTGGCAAGTAATGGAAGTGGGAGAAATTTGCACTGTCGCTACAGCCCCTGCTCTGTGGATAAACAGAACGCCACTTTCTGCAGCTATGAATCTGGCCTCTTTCACCCGCACTGAATTCTCTTTTAAAAAGACAATAAAAACATCAGTTTTAAAAAAACATGGAAATTAAGTATGGGATTATTGTACAAAATAAACAGACATCTGATTTTTCACTTGTAATTGTTTCTTTGCCCCATTAATTAAAAAAACACACTGTGCATGTTATCATTAATGAAGATGTAATTGAGGTGTGATTAATAACTCATTTGGAGAAAGAAACAGGATGATTCATTTTGTCTTATGTAATTTCTCCACACTAGTTACCCTCCAGATGAAGTCCTTTTGTCCCATTTTGATAAGATTTGGGAGATCGTTGTGGAATCTGATTCCTTCAGAACAATGAACTGTAAGAACGAACATTTAGGTTTAGGACCCAGCCTCACTCTGCAATGGATAAATAAATACTAAAGCCACAGCGAATGGTTCAGAAGAGAAAGGCCTAAAACGGTGGGCTGGGACTGGCAGACAACTTTCCACTGAAAGTTATTTCAAGGAAAAATGCCCTTTTTTTTTGAAGGGATGTTTCTGTGGGAAATGTCCATTTTTGACACAATTTCAGTAAGAAATTTTTTTTTCCTATTTTTGTAGAAACTTTTCAGAGGAAAAGTTTCCCAAGTAGTTCTAGCATGAGCCCGAGATTGATCTTTTCTATTTTATTCAGCCTAGTGGTTAATGATAAAGATATTATGTAAAAAAGCCAAACCACCTTCCTGAACACACCTGATCCCTACATGTTGGTGCATAAGACCTGTTCCACCCACAGCTCCTCCAGCCCCGCTTCCCGGCTCCACCGTCCCGCAATCCCCCCCTAGGGTGACCAGACAGCAAATGTGAAAAATTGTGACAGACAGTGGGAGGTAATAGGAGCCTATGTAACCCTTCTGCCCCTCTGAGTTGGCAGCAACAAGTGCCGGGTTCAGTATCCAGGGGTTCCGTTTCAGTAACACAATGCATAACCGGCTCGAGCCCCCACCCAGTGACCTGGGACACTCACATACCACACCCCCCTGGGCACCTCTAGGAGGCAATACTTCCCCTCTCGCAAGCACGGAGTCTGAGTGTAGCAAAATCCCTTTAATAAAAGAAGGAATCAATGCGGCATCCCATTGGAGAAACACCACAAACAGGGTTATAACACAAACCATAAACAAAAACCCACCTCCAAGTACATTTGGCACTGTCCTTTTTCCCCTTAGGGTTTTAAGTCCAATCACCCCAAAGTCCAACAACCCAAAAGTCTCTGGTCAATGTCACCCCAGAGTTCGAGAGTTTATCTGTAGAGGTCCCTCCCCCCAGCCTAGGTAGAAAGGGGCACCTTACGTGGTCCGGGGCCAACTGCCCTGCCTCTCCGTGGGTTCTGCTTCTGCCTTCTCCACGAACTGCTCCGCTTTACCAGCTGCTCCACTTTGCTCCTCCAGCCGTCCTCAGAAACTGCTCCGCTCCACCAGCTGCTCTGCTCCATGAGCTGCTCCAGTTCTCCCTGCAAACTGCTCGGGTCTGCTCACTCTGCAGGCCACTCCACCCATCCCACAGCCACGCCGCTCTGCCAGCCGCTTTGCTGCCACCAGCTGTCCCGTGATCCGCTCCAGCCGTCCCCACAACTGCTCCACTCCACCAGCTGCTCTGTTCCACAGTATATCTTCAGTCTCCCCCACTAGTTAGCACAGTACTCAGTGCTCTCAGCTCAGTAATTTCAGCTCTTTAGTAATTTCAGCTCTTAGTGATCTCAGCTCTTAGTAGGGGAGCCCCAGTGCTAGTGCACCATTAGCGCAAAGTGAATTCAACTCAGTAACCTGTATTTAGATTCTTGAGGGAATAAAAAAAATCAACTCTGACATTCCACAGTGGAGAGAGGAGGGGGGTGGAACTGGTGCTCCTGGCTCCACAAGGAGACTGCACCACCAGGCACAGACACCTGTCCCCAACCTCTCCCAATTCACTGGGCCCTGGAACCCATGTTCCTGTTCAGCAAGTACCACCCAACTGAGGGTGAGTCATTTGTCACCAAGCAGTCCCACAGCTCGGCAGTCTGGGATAGGGTAGGCGTGCCTATGCAAATACACTCTCTGAAATTCTTTCCACCAGATGTCAGGGTAGAGCTTATCCTGACTCTGCTTACACTATATAAGAAAAAGACCCAAAAATTGAGACTGTCCCTATAAAATCAGGACATCTGGTCACCCAGACCCTTGGTAGTCTCGGCAGCTGCCTGATGTTTCCACTCAGCAGGATGTGGGGGGTGGTTGGCCTTGGTTCCTATCTTCCTTTACTCCACCTTCCTACATTGCAATGCAGAGGTGAAGCTGCTGCAGAGCTCAGGGAGCAGGAGCTACAAACGTGCGTCTCCCATATCCCAGGGGAGTGTCCTAACTAGGGTAATCACCTGACTAGTATTTGACTGGCCTGGCTGGGTTTTTTTATGGATTTGCCAGTTGTCAGAAAAATAATTTAATCTGCTGGGTTGTGTTATTTTTTTAAGTGGGTCTAAAAGCTGCAGGATTGTCACACTACACTGGGATAGTTAATGTTCACAGTTTCTCCGTCCATCTAAAGATGCTGCAGTGTTCCCACTGCCAGAGTTTAAGTGGTAACATATCAAAAATACAACAGCCACAGGCAGCGCGTGGACCCCCTAGTTTAGTGAGGCTAGCCCCATTGCCCCGCCCTTTCTGCCAAGGTCCGCAGCTGGAGCCCTGAGACTCCCACCTGCCCCTCCCACCACTAAAGGAGCCAGCCAGCCGACCAACCTGACCCCCAGCTGGAGCAGCCCAAGCCCATTGTCCCACAGCAGCAGCTGCAGGTGACCAGACATCTCGATAAAATCGGCACCGTCCCGATATTTTGCTCCGCCGGCAGCACTCAGCTTTTTTTTTTTTCACTCCACCGGCGGACACCCCCTCCCCAATATATCCCAATATTTTCTTCATCTCCTTTGGTCACCATAGCCCTCCCTGGCCTATTATACCCGCAGCCTATGACAGCTGCTGTCTGCCTGCCACCACGCAAGCGCACCATGCATAAGAAAGGGTTTGAGTCATGCGAGAGTGAGGAGACATGTGATGTTATCAATCTTATCTAGATTTATTCTCTCTCTAAATACTATATGTGGCTGTAGAAGGGGGGTTGCGGGGTTGCCTTGTGGTTGTGATGGGCTTGCCTTGGGTGGGACGGTGGGATGGGTGCTGGGTGTTTTGCATTTCAAATCTGGTAACCTCTTAGCCCTAACCACTGGCTTATTGGCAACTGGAGAGTTGGTCTGTCTGGAACTGGCATTTTTGGGAAAAAAAATTGTCAGCAAATTCCCAACCCACTCTAATTCTATGCTCAGTTTTAGACTGCTCTGACCAAGCCTGTTGCAGGCGAGTTCCCTAAACCTTTCCCCTTCTCCATTTAAGCAGCACTGTTTGGAAGAGGTAATTATTCAGCCATGTTTTTCCAGAATGATTAAGATAGTTAGAACTGCAGATTACCGCAATGACATGGAAAGTCTAAGGATCAGGGCAGCTTGTGTTGTGACCTGTTGAGGCAGAGCCGGGGGAATGGTGCAAGCCGCAGTGCTCTGCCTGTAAAATGGAATTATTGAAAGCCTAGGGGTTGGGATCATTGCACATAGCAGGCAGTGGGTCTTGTGCTTTTCACACGCTGGCCTAGTGGATAAAGGATTAGACTGAGATTCAGGTGTTGGCTCTCAAACTTGCCTGCTGAGTGACCTTGGACAATTCATGTCACCTCCCTGTGCCTCATTTTCCCTATCTATAAAATGGGGCTAATGATCCTAACCCCCTTTGTAAGGCATTTTGAGATCTACTGATGAAAAGCATCAGATAAGAACTAAGTGTTGTTATTTTATGATGCCTTGTACTCTAGAAAAACCAGCCACCAGCCTGAACCAAAACGCAGGATCTGAATATAGCTCAAATTCCCAGGAAGTTTGGGGTCTGGATCTAGACTTCATGCTTGGCCTCTTCTATGTGAGCCCAACTCCCTAGTTCCAAACACCCTCACATTTTACAAATCTCTTTACAAGGCACAGAAATGGCATACACTGAAAAGCAGAATTCATATGTGTAGTCAGAGACTGAAGGCTGTGTGTGAGTTTGCATTTCTTATGCATGCTTATACGTGAGTGCATTGATTGGAATATTTCTTAAGAGGAAACTATTCCAGTTTGGTGGAAGAGCTCTTCGTGCCAGATTTCTTGTCAATTTAGTGTTTGCATCATTTAGAAGTCAGTGCCTGGTAACCTAATCACCGGGATAAAGCACCGTTTTTCTTTTGGACTATATTATACATAGTCATTGGCCTCCATGCTGCAAAGCACTCAGGTCAGCAGACCACTCATTGTCTTTGGTGCCAGCCCATTGAGGGCCCTATACAGAAACATTCCCCTCCCTGCATAACACATACTTTAATAAAAAGAGGGGCCCCTTGAGCTGCCCAGGCCCTAAGCAATTGCTTAGTGTACTTATGCCTAATGGTGGCTCTGATCAAAACCAGGATCAAGGCAATAGGGCCAAATTCTCTCTTGACTTCATTGGGGTTACGTGGCCTGTAGCCCAGAACAGATTTCTACCCATGTATGTGTGAGTTTGGGACTGACAACTCAGACAGTAAGGCCCTGATCCTGCAAGATGCCGAGTGCCACTTGAGCTGCTCAGCCTCCTCAAGCATCCATTGCCTTCCATGAGAGATGAGGCTGCTCTCATGAGCTGATCCCTGTTTTACAGGATCAAGTCCTAATGCCATTGAATAGTCTTAACATGAAAGGCCCTACACTTTTAAACTCAACCAGTCTACAAAAGGTGAACTGCGCCCTCTTGTGGTGAGATATTTAACCTCCACATTGTCCAGACAAATTGGCCTGGTAAAGGATTTGAAGATTCACCAATACAGCAGCAGATACCAGTGTGGAATATCTCTGCTGTATTTTCTATAATACATCTATATTTTTTCTGTTCCAGTTTTCTCACTGGGCAGCACTGACAACCTTTGGAGAAAAGCTGCCTGCGTTTTATGGGAATATTTTACCTCAATTGAATTGTCAATTTAGGACATTTTTGATGGGGATCAAGTATCTGAAATTTGGGCAGGGATTTAAGATTGAAACTGGAAAGATGCTTGTCTTGGCTTTCCGCTGTTGTGAAATTCATGTTTTCATTCCATTTGGGATCAGTTATCAGTGTCATTTTGGAAATACCCTTTCCAGGAGGCATATGTTACAATCCCAGTCCCATCAATAACATTCTGACTCGCCTCCTCATTGAATCTTTGCCTCTTTTCTGGTCTTCTTCTTTATGCCCAGGGCTGCCTGCCAACTCTCATGATTTTATTGCAAGTCTTGGGATTTTGGGTGGGTTTTCTCCAAGTTTCAGCCCCTGGAGTCATTGCCAGAGGAGAGAGGTTCTGGACCAGTCACCCAAGAGCAGGAGAGGGGACAAACACCGAACCCTGCTATAAATTGGAGCTTTATCAATTTACAAATATGATATGGCATATCAATTTATATGTCAGCATGGTCCGTGACACCAAGGGACTGGAGTCACTGACCCAGGAGGTCGTTTCCGGTCCTATGTTCCTATGTGGGCATGTCAGTTTCTTTCTTAAAAAAAACATAGTTCTAGCCCTTGTGGTTGTGGACTAAAAACTGGAAACAGGGAACACTGAAGTCTTCAAAGCCAGAAGGCCAACAGAGAGAGCCCCACATTTATCTTTTGAAAACGTCTCAGGAATTTTGAACATTCAGGGTTGGCCCTACTGCGTATCGCAGCAGCACCTAAAGACCCCCCAAGGGAGGTCAAGGCTCCATCATGCTGGGTGTTACTCATACACCTAGTCCCTGTCCTAGAAAGCTCACAGCCTAAGCATACAACACAGGAAGACGGTCATCCTATCAGCTTTCACACGTGAGGAATTAGGTAGGGCTGGCCGCAAAACAAGACTTCCGGTTCACAAAAAATTGTGAAGTTTAGGGATTTGTTTTCATTCCATATCAGGATGACTCCAAAACCAATGATTTTGTCTTTGCTCTGGCTGACTTGGGATCTGAACCCATTGTCTCCTACAGCACAGCTGAATAGCCTCACCCTGAGGCGATAGCAATTGTGAGCTATGCCCTCCCTCCCTAGTTTGGATCAGAATTTCCACTCTGGGCTAAGAAAGCTTTCTGATTAAAGTTCCATCCAAACTGATCCATTTCCACAAAAAGTTTGTTTGGAGAAATCAGCATTTTGTGACAAAACAAAAACATTCTGTTGAAAACTTTCCAAGCAACTCTAGAATTAAGGCATAGAGATTAGGTAACCTGTCCAGGGCCACATCCGGCATCTGTGTGGCAAAGGCAAGAATTTGCACATTGATTCCTTGAGGCCTAGCTCAGGGGCTTAACCACAAGACAATCCTGAAAGGTAGCCTGAAAAGGTGCCTCACCCCACCCTTGCCAATCTTTCTTTCCAATCCCCTGTAAAGGAGCTTCAAAGAGTTGGGGGATACAGTTTGTGTAACATTATGCAAAATGAAAGTGCATTGTGTTGCACTGGGGTGCATTAAAAGAAGAGAATGTTAACGGACATTTATTCCATATGAACAAGCAAGAGGAAAGGTAGAAAAAAAAATCAAGGAAAAGGCAAACGGAGGCTGAAGATGGAGAAAAAAAATACCCTCACAGTCTGAGCTAACAGTCTCTCAACTGATATCCTCAGGGAAGTGGCGAAAGCTTCATCCCTGAAACATCACAAAGGAGGCATAAAGCTTTAAGGTCTAGAGAGTGGCTTTTGGGCCACAAGCCCTGAGCAGGAGGTTGCGTGCAGTGCACCATAGACAGGCATGCGACAGCGCTGACCCTTGCACAGGGTGGGATGAGCAATATCAGTAGATTGTCCCTCCTAGTGTACCAGCCCAGAGATGGAGGATGGAGCCACAGCCCCACCTGCTCCCGGTCTCTGCTCCTTTCTCAGCTTCCTGTTTATTGGGAATGATGGGGAGCAGGAGACAGTCACCCCTGCAGTCCCCAGAGTGGAATGAACACAGAAACTGAGATGGTGAGGGACCTCAGCTTACTGAGCAAGGGGAGGGAGAGGTTCCTTGTTCATCCCTCCGTTGCTGCACCTTTAAGCTTAGCTGGATACACCATGTTGTTCTCTTTGCTGATGTGTCTACATTTAGTTTCCACCCACAAATAAAATGAGGAGAAAATATTATCCCAGTATTTCACTATGGCTTCCTCCTTACAATGAACTAAAGGTGTCCAGCCAATCAAGGCAGATTAAAACAACAAATATATGCAGTGGGACGGTTTCCCTTGAAACTTGATTTAAGCTGCATAGAGATATAGGCAGATACAGACACACATCAGGTTTATTTACAGCTCACACAGGGTGGGGCGGGGGCGGGGGCGGGGGCGGGCCCTCCCATGACAGCTCAATCTATAATACATGAGGCTTCAAAAGCCACAGAGGAATATTCTGAATTAAAGTCAGCTGCTGCAAATCTCCACTCCTGCATCTGAACTGCCTGTGACCAAGGGAAACTGATCCCAGCACAGGAAGGAAAAAAGCTCTTTTGTCCATTTCTTTTTGAAGGCTCGTTTCCTTTGAGGAAAAAGGCTGAGTTCTGAACCACAAACCAGTTCAATGACAAATCCATGATAGCAGAGCATTCACTTCCGTTTGCGCACACTTTTCCCATCATGCATCTCATCCATGCTCTCAGTTTGATAACACCGGGCCGTATGGCCAGATATTTTTAATTGGAACAGGCCTGGGATATTCCTCATGTAACTGTGTGCACCCCACCATGCCCAGTAATCTGCAGGGTCACAGATTAGACTCAGACATGAGTTAATTTCCTAGGTCCGACTAGACATACAGGGATTTCTTCTGATCTATGTATTACAGCTGGTTGCGTTTTTTTCCTCATCAAAATGTAAATTCAATGAAAAAGGGGGTTCTTTGAAAATGGAAAGGTTCAAAGAAATAAAATAATTTTTTATTACATTTTCTGGTTTTCCATCAAAACAGAGAGTTTGGATAAAGCAAAATTTTGAGTAATAGAAAACTTTTTTTTTAAGCCAAAACCTGAACATTTTTACTGAAAACAGTTTTCAAAGTCCAACTTTTTTTGAGTTTTAGACAGTAAACCAAAAACTTTTCATGGCAATTGTTGACAATTATTAAGAATCTCTCCCCCTCATTTTGGCATTATTTTACTAGTTTTACTTGGTATCCCATTTATTTGGCACTGCTTTGTACAGTATACATTTGCCAGCCATTACCACATACCAACTCAATTTTGTCCCATTCAAATCTGTAGTGATCTCAGATACCAGTGTGCTGTAACCATTGGCACATATGGACATTTTAGTGGCAACCACTTTATTCTGTCAAATCAGCTACTGCAGTTAGGACGTGCATCTAATTTTACGAGATCACTCAAGAACTAAATCAACATAATACTAAAAATCATATATTCCAGGTACTGGCCATGAAATCATACATAGCAGCCACCCTGCACTTTTAGGACTGTGTCCTGAAAGCATTTGTGTTGCTGTTAAATACAGAAGTTTCCTCTGCTGACCCACCATCCTGAGTGGGCATGGCTGCAGGTCGTGCTCATGAAGCCAGCATGCATTATGCACAGGCATTGTGGAATGCATCTCCAGGCATAATGAGCATGACTGGCAGGTTGTGTTGTCTGTACCATGAGGAGCAGTGGTCACAAATGTCAGCATGCCCCGCTATGCCACCAGCCATAGTAGGCACAGTTGAAAAGTGGTGCATGTTGTACCACCAGGTATAGCAGACAGAGATAGCAGAGCACAACCCCCTGGACTCCCAAGCGCAGTGGGCCTTGCCAGCTGCTCCTTGCGGTCAGGGACTGACTTTTTGTTGTGCATGTGTGCAGCACCTAGCACACTGGGGCCCCAGTCCCTGACTAGGGCTTCAGGGTGCTACGTAATAAATAAACTGAAAACAGTGGCAGTGATAAGCCAAATCCAAAATTTTGACATTTCTCTGTATATATAAAACCTCCCTCATTTTAACTGAGTTATCAACTAACTGCTTTCTCCAGTACCTAAACACTCTGCATGGAAATGACCTGGCAAGGGAGCAGGTGAGGGACTTGGTTTTTATATCACACCCATCCTCTTTGTAAGTCAGTATTTTGTGGGGCTGACCCACTGTTTCCTTGCACTGGCTGTCTCCATCTGTGGTTTCTTTTCTTATACTAAGCTGCAAGCTTTTGGGGGGGAGGGAAGGGAGTGTCATTTTGTTATGTGTTTGGACAGCACCTAGCACAATGGTCCATGGTTGGGGCTGCTCGGTGCTACCACATTACAAATTATTAAATGATTCACAGGCATATACAGATTACTCAGAACATTTGTAACAGTGAGAAAGCCCATAATGTCTCATAGCATAGCCCACAGCATCTTATGTTATTTACTGACCTTTACATTTCAAACAGCATGTCATTCAAGATGCAAAGAGCAAACATCTCTTTGTTAATGACCCTTTGGCCGCTCCAGACCTATATCAATCAATTAACATGTAAATAATTAAAACAACATTTTAGAATAAAACGTTCTATCCATGAGAGGCTCTCTGATGTGTGAATTACAGGGTATTAATTCATACATACTTTTCTTAATGGACCTCGACCTTCGGCCTCATGTCTAGCAACAGCGAGGTGTGAATTAATTTGCCATATTTCACGCATTGTCAATTCATCACATTTAAACACAGCAAAGCCCCCTTCTCCTGAAAGGTCGCCGAGATGGCCCAACCCTTTGGGGAAAAGGGAGAGCTGGAAGGGACCGGCAATGGCAGGTCATTCCATTATTCAGCCTTCTGCACCTTCCGGTGACACATCTGGCACTCTCTGCTAACACCGACAGAATCCTACGCTCTACTGACCACCGCGCTCCGCCAATGGGAAAATCTCAACCTTTCTAGACGTTTACCAAGAGTCCCAGCCGGCACCTCGGACTGTCCATTTGAAAGGTAGCATCTCAGGCCCAGTAACAGGACAGGTTTAGTGCTAATGTCTCCCTCGCCCACACTACTTCCTGCCGCACCTCCTCAGAGGTCTCCCCAAAAGTGCCGACAGAGCCTGATACTGCTCAGCTTATGCAAACTGATCTGATCCTAGGCAGCACCGGCTATACCCACGCCAACAGGGGCTGCCCCTCACTCGAGGGGGTGGGACACAACAGCAAGATTTAGAAGGCAAGCTCCCAGGGGTAAGTATGGCCTTTTTTTCCTGTGGTTAGACTCACAGACTTTAAGGTCAGAAGAGACCATTATGATCATCTACTCTGACCTCCTGCACAACACAGGCCACAGAATCTCACACACCCGCTCCTGTATCAAACCAGTAACCTATGTCTGAGCTACTGAAGTCCTCAAATCGTGGTTTAAAGACTTCAAGGTGCAGAGAATCCTCCAGCAAGTGATCCATTCCCTACGCTGCAGAGGAAGGCGAAAAACCCCCAGGGCCTCTGCCAATCTGCCCTGGAGGAAAATTTAATCCCGACCCCAAATATGGCGATCAGCTAAACCCTGAGCATGTGGGAAAGTCTCACTAGAAAGACACCCAGGAAAGAATTCTCTGTAGTAACTCAGATCCCACCCCATCTAACATCCCATCACAGGCCATTGGGCATATTTACTGCTAATAGTCAAAGATCAATTAATTGCCAAAATTAGGGTATCCCATCATACCATCCCCTCCATAAACTTATCAAGCTTAGTCTTGAAGCCAGATATGTCTTTTGACCCCACTGCTCCCCTTGGAAGGCTGTTCCAGAACTTCACTCCTCTGATGGTTAGAAACCTTAGTCTAATTTCAAGCCTAAATTTCCTAGTGTCCAGTTTATATGCATTTGTTCTTGTGTCCACATTGGTACTAAGCTTAAATAATTCCACTCCCTTCCTAATATTAATCCCTCTGATATATGTATAAAGAGCAATCATATCCCCCCTCAACCTTCTTTTGGTTAGGCTCAACAAGTCAAGCTCTTTGAGTCTCCTTTCATAAGACAGGTTTTCCATTCCTCGGATCATCTTAGTAACCCTTCCCTGTACTTGTTCCAGTTTGAATTCATCCTTCATCCTTGTTCAGCGCCTAGCACAACAGGGCCTTGAGCCATGACTGGGGCTCCTAGGTACTAACACTATACAAATAAATAACTAAAACCACAGGTTTTTAATTAATAGGGCCTGGAGCAAGGGGTTCTATTCTGGAGGCAATGTGGGAGGGAGGGGGAACCGGGTGAGTCTCTCACCTGCCTATGTCCCTGTCCCTGGAGTTTCTTGTTTCAAGTGTCCTCTTCTGCCCCTTCTTCAAGCCTGGTCTTGCCTAGCCCCTGAACTCACACATGGCTCCTGCCCCTTACTTCATCCCTGCCTCCTCTCCTGGCCTCGCTCATGGCTAATGCTGCTAGGTTAGAGATTGGGGAATGGGGGGATATGGGGGAGGAAGCCAGACAGGGGCTGTGTCAGGTTCCCCTCTCTCCAGCCATCACAAAAGGGTCAGCATTAAGCTGAACTCCAACCACAAGCACAGCCACCTCTGACACTGGCTGCCAGTGCAAAGACTCCCATAATGGCTCCAGCCAAACACCCAGGGCTAGCTTCAAACATGGAAGGCATCATGATCCCAGGCCCCGTTGCCTGGGTCAGAGGGATAATTCCAAAGAGGGGCAAATTCTATTCTCTATCCTTCAAGGCAGACAGTTCAAATCAAATCTTGACTGGGGCCACGCCTGCTTTTGCCGCACTCTGAGCCGAGTTTTAATTAAGAGGTAAAATTATTAAAGCTGCAAATTATTATAGCCTCAGGATCCTGGCCCAGTGATATCAAGCAGATGGTCCGGGGGCAAGCAAAAGCCCTTTAATAAGGAAGCATTTGTTATTCATGAGCATTAATTATGTCCACTTCCCTCATTTTAAACTGTTCTGGTTGTCAGCCCTGGTATTGTGTGGCAAAGAAGCATGATGAATTAGGCAAACCCCTTCTGGTGCAGGACATGTTCTTTGTGTGACAAAAATTAAAAGAATTATCTCCCAGAAGATAGAGTGATTAAAATAAATACTCCGATTTCCTCTCTCCCTTTCCCCCTTTTTCTCTTTTTCCTTCTATCTTTCTCTTTGCCACTGGAGAGCGTCACCCCCTTTCAGGCTCTGGGACAGACAATGGCTGAACGTGGAACTGAGCAAGACGCAGCCTGGAAGATTGTTCTGGTAAAAGCACAGGGCTAGGATTGAAGAGACCTGGATTCTCTTGCACTGGTAAGTTGTGAGGCCTTGGGCAAATCACTTATCTCCTCCGTTCATAATAGGATAATGCCTGGAAGGGAAGGATGGCCTAGATGGTAGGCCTGTGGGTCAGGCCTCAAGTGATCCAGGTTCAATTTGGTCTTCTGCCACAAGCCTTCTCTCTGATCTTGGGCCAGTCACTTAGGCCCCAATGCACAAAGGCATTTAGGTGCCTTACTCCCCTTGAAATCAATAACGTTGAAATCAGCCAATGGGAATTAGCTGACACCTAACTACCCTTGAGCATCGTGGCCTTACTTTGTCTCCGCACCCCATCTGTCCGGGAGAGATGGGAGCACTGCCTGGCCCCATAGGAGGGTTCTGGGAAGGCGTGCATTAAAGATGATTAGGTGCTCACATACTATGGTGAATGGGGCCCAGAAGTACCTGACCAGTATCAGGGGCCTGTTGGGCTCAGTACTGTACAGAGTCAGAGATAGTCCCTGTTCTGCCAAGTTTATAATATAAATAAATGAGGTGTGGACAGGGAAACTGCGGCAGGGAGTGGGCAGTGCCTTGCCAAAGGTCACACATCAGGGAAGTGGCATAACCTGAATTAGACTCCAGGTTTCATGGCTCCACCACCTGCGTGCCTCAGTTTCTCCATCTGTAAAATAAGGGGCAAGGATACTGTCCTATCACACAAACCTCTCCTGAGTTTGGATTCCTAAGAGAGCTCAGCATCCCACACGCACCCCACCTGCTGAGCTCCTTGAGAAAATTCTGGCCATGAGGTATGGTGATTAGTTT
Organism: Gopherus evgoodei; assembly: GCF_007399415.2. Lineage (NCBI taxonomy): Eukaryota > Metazoa > Chordata > Testudines > Testudinidae > Gopherus > Gopherus evgoodei. The sequence goes on along the minus strand of NC_044336.1, from coordinate 8,016,248 downwards.
ATTATATCCGTTGAACTCACAAGCGAGGCTGGTCCACTGTAAAGTGAAAGATAGGGTGCTGGTTCGGTGGGTGCATTGCTTGGCCATATGGAGGGCCCAGGACGGAAGCAATACTAGTTAACTTTGGATTCTAGGGCATCGGCATTAGCAGAAGCTGAGAGTGTTACAGAGCTGCCCTCAGGACAGGGGAGGCTGCTGGGTTGTTCCTAACACAGCCTTATGGAAGGAGGCTAATTGCACCCTTCATCCGCTGGGGAGGGGCTAATTCATGGCTTATTTCCCCTAATTTTGGGGCAGGGGAGAGGAAGCAGAGGACAAAAGGGGGCGATGCAAGCCGCTGGTTGCCCAAAGACCAGCAATAAGCACTTCTGATGGGAAGCTGGCTGGAAAGTCTTCATGGCAGAGCTTTCATATGGGGAATGCTGATTTCAAGAGCAAAATGTGCCATGGGGCTGGGTCATTTTTGACGAAGTTTCCCTAGAACCGAGGCAGGTTTCTGGGGAGCCAATGACCTCGGCTCCTATGTAGCCAAGCTCTTTGGCTTCTCCACTGCTCACCAGCGGGCTGCTACAGAGGGGTGCTGCCAGGATCCCCTTCAGTCCACCAGGCAAGCCACCAGGGAACCAGGAGTCTGAAAGTACTGAGAGTGCTGGCTCCCAGACTCCCAGCTCCAGAGCAGCCCACCAGGCAGAGTGCCCCGGAGCCAGGACTCCATCCTCTTGCAGAGAATTTCAAAATTTTTTATTTTTGTTCCAAATCAGAACAAAAACCAAAACTTTGACATAGGCAATTCCATTAGGGTTTTGATTTCTCCACCCAGTTCTACTTATTACACATTAGCTGGGTCCAACCACGGCCAGATCCCCACAACCACGGGACTGGCAGGACTTTGGGGTGGGAAGAATCTCCTTTGAAAACAAGACTTGTTAAAAATGTCCACTTTGCGGATAGCCCCAGTTACATGAGCCAAGATAATTACTGATAAGGGAGTTGGGGTGGGAAGCCGTGTGCTTCAAGACGTAATGAGCACTAACCACTGGAGAAGCAGGCTCTTTACCTGTACAAGGTACAAAGGAAGTGGAAGTAGCCCTCGAGAAAGAGAGGAGCCAGGGTTTGGACTGAACAGTCTTGAAGCAGGAAGTCTCGGAACAGCCAAAGCCGGGGAGAAAGCTTTCTGTTACATGATCGCATCCATTCCTGTTAATAACGCCCCCGTCCCTCAGGGCCGTGCTCTGGGTGAAAGGGTAGCTCAGGCTATTCTACACTACGGCACCTTACAGTGGCACAGTTGTACCACCACAGCTGCGCTGCTGTGAGGTCTCCTGCCTAGCCGCTCTTTGCCGGCGGGAGAGAGCTCTCCTGCTGACGTTATTAAACCACCCCCAACGAGCGGCAGTAGCTGTGTCTACCTGAGAGCCTCTCCTGCAGCCATAGCACTGTCCACAGCAGCACTTCTGTCACTGATACTTATGTCCATCGGAGGGGGGGTTCCCCCCACATCCCTGACCGACAAAAGTTTTACCAACACAAGTAGTAGCATAGACAAAGCCTCAGTCTCTTTGGACCAGTCCCTCGGTAGCCAGGCAGCAGGGATGACAATAAAGGCAAGATTTGATAGAAGTTAATGTTCTCCAGAAACTGCATGGAGGCCACCAACCTTGTTGCACTGTGGCCACCAAACAATAGTCAGGAAAGTTAACAACTTTCCATTGCTACTGGCTAGGCCTGCTTTCAAACCAGTGGCGTAGAAGTCAATACAAACCCTTATACTCTCCTTGCTAGCCCCCTGATCTATAGGTTCCAGAGCAGAGGACACTTAAGGCAATTATTATTTGTAGAAAAGTAGAAACAATGGTCACACAACCTACATTTTGGGGAGAGGGTGGAGGCCTTGAGTCTGGGACTTGCAAAGGGTTAGGACGCTCTGATGGCTGCTCTTGAAATGAATGTCCCAGCACCATTCTTCTAGGGGTACATTCTGTCATTCTCTGGGCCTAGTACCATTGAAAGCAATTGAGGCTACTCATGTAGTAAGTAAGAGCAGCAGTATCTGTTGCTCAGAAGCAGGACACAGCCCAGCAGAGTACTGATTGCACCGTGTTATCTCTGTTCCCTCTGGGGGTTTACCAGGGGAGAGATCCTTTCCTGGGTCACTTTCCACTCGCTGCAGCAGTTCTGCAAAGCCAGGGCAGATCTTTAATGCAAAGCAGGGCCGGCTCTAGACATTTCGCCGCCCCATGCACGGCGGCACGCCGCAGGGGGCCCTCTGCCGCTCGCCGGTCCCGTGGCTCCGGTGGACATCCCGCAGGTGTCCTTGCAGAGGGTCCACTGGTCCCGCGGCTCCGGTGGACCTCCCGCAGGCGTGCATGCAGATGCTCCACCGGAGCCGCGGGACCGGCGGACCTCCCACAGGGACGCCTGCAGGAGGTCCACCGGAGCCGCCTGCCGCCCTCCCGGCAACCAGCAGAGCGCCCCCCGTGGCATGCCGCCCCAAGCACGCACTTGGCATGCTGGGGCCTGGAGCTGGCCCTGATGCAAAGCTAGGGAGAAGGCTGGAGATAATGAAGTTGTTTGGTGCTCACCGGCAGGTCCGAGTCCTGGCTGCTGGCTTTCAAGGCAGTGATGTTGATTCAGACATCTCTTGGTGAGGGATGGGCAAATTCCAGGCCCCACCCCCACTCCAGCAGGGATGCTGTTCTAGTCCTTGCTCATTCCCACACCCCTCAGGGACCCTGGGTCTCCCTCGGCTGGGGAGCCTCCCCTCTCTCTCACTCACACAGTGTATGAGCCAGGACTACCAAGAGTCCAGTTCTCAAGAGACTTCTCTGTGCTCTGCTGCACAGGAACAGACTCTCCGTGTGCCAGGTCCCAACATCATTTGGCCTGGCCACCGCTTCGTCCAGCCAGAGGGTCGGTAGAAGGAAGCAGGTGTTTTCTAAGGCTGACTGCAGGGTAGCAGCTAGAGGGATTTGCCAGCTGACCTCCCCATGCCAGGGCCAGAGGCAGAAGAGCTAGGGAACAGTGAGAGGGTTAAGGGGAATGAGGGCCGCTTCCCTGGTAAGGATAATCTCCCACCAGAGAGGCTGTAGCAGGTCCTGCTGGGGAGAGCAGGTTGAAGGGCTGGGGTGGCTGTCCCAGTAAAGGATGGACAAGGAGCCAAGGTGTGACGCAAGGTGCCAGCGTGTGGGACACAGGGCGTCCTGTCCTGGGATTTGAAGGGATCTGTGCACTGAGGTGATAAATGGACTATTTTGGGGTCTTTTGTTAGGGACTTATTTGCATTATAGTTTTGATAATAAGCTGGCCTCAGAGAAGGGTACTGCTGAAGTCAGAGCATCCTCGGGTTACCTGAGAGGGGGAACCATGGCAAATGCACTTGTCATGGCATGGCCTGCCACAGGAGGGTGCTCCTGGCAGGGCAGCCCCATGGCTGTGTGTGTGCAACAGATTCATTGTACAGCACCTAGCACAACTGGGTCCCTGCCCCTGACAGCAGCTCCTAAGTGCTGCAGAAATCCAGATAAATAATAATATCCTCTGCAGACCAGGTAGGGGAGGACAGTAACACACACACCCCCAGCAGGTTATACTAGCATGTTGTGTCCTTTTATAAAAAAAAATGCTGCAGAAAGAAAACCCTTTGGAATAACAAATTCAGATGAAGTCAAGATCAGCCATTGAACAGTCAAAAGTGAGGCTCGACTTGTATCAGGCCAGCTGAACAGCATCACCTTCCATCACATACAATTAGCACTACTTTCCATCACTTATTCCACTGCCCCATTGCTAAAAGAGACTTCCTTAAATTTTCCCCTGAATCAGCCTGCAGGAAAGCGCTCTAGCTCCATTTCTAATGTTACGAGGGCGGTGAGAAACGGTGAGTCATCGAAAGCTGCTCAGACAGACAGTCTGCTCTTTAGCCCTAGAGGGATGAGATAACCTAATCTGACCTTACAGCACTAAACTGTCTGCCCCGGCCCCACCAGCACTATAGCTAATAGATCCCCCCCTCTGCACAGCTTTGTTTAAACACCAACTCGGTTAGGTTAATAGAGATTTACTGGTTCCTCCTTTTTTTGCTCTGAATCAGCCTCCCTTTTCCTCTGTCTTTGTGACCATTTGACTTTTCATGGACCAACCACAGAGCAATGTGGGGCTGCAAGATGCTGGGATTCTACCTGTGCAAATTGCATTGTAGAATTCAGCAGAGATGTGTCTCGACCACGCTTAAGGACCTCAGTAATCAAGGCTTTGGCCACTCTTGAGATTTCAGTCATCTAGAATGCCAGGTTAGGTTGACATGGTGAAATTTACCAGCGGGAAATCTGACTCCTAAAAAGAAACTTTATTCTCAGTCCAAAAGCTGTACTACAGGCCTGCCAGCAACGCAGAGTGTTACTCTCAATCAGTCCACAGGTAACAAAGTGAGTTTGCAGTCTCTAGCCAAAGAAGCTTTTAAGAGCAAACAGTTCTTCACGTGTATCAGTTTGGGGGGCTAATGGAGTCCAAGCTGCAGTTTGGCTCCTTTTGCCATTGTGCAGAGGGCCAGTATCATGGCTGTGCTGGTCATGTTTAGGTGTAGCAACGGTAGCATCTAGTGGGCGGTCAGGTTATGCCATGTCTCTGCGCTGTTGGTTGTGTCTGAGCCTGTGTAGAGAGGAACAGGCAGCACCCGGCAGAATGCTGCCTAGTATTCCCGTGTGAGGTCAGTGGGAATTCTGTGTAGGAAAGAGGTGCAGAGACAATCCTTGGATCTGGAAAGAGAAGGGCAGCATGGGCCAGAGGGGAAACCTGTGCCCTTCATTTGCACTGGGTGATGGGTGCATCTGTCTCTCCAGAGGGACAGGCTAAGTCAACTATTACTTCATATTCATGGCACATCTTCTCCCCCTGCATCCCAAAGCACTCCACAGACATGAATTAACTGTGCCTCAGGCCAAGCACCTCCAGCCAGGTAACTAAGTGTCATCAATTTACAGCTGGAGAAACTCAGGCACGGAGCAGTTAAGAGATTGTCTATGCACAGAACTGTGGCAGTGTAAGTTACAGTGTGATTTGAAACAGATGTAGATAGACTGGCACAAAAGGCTGTGTAGACACTCCTTTTTCCTTTAGGTTGACTTCTGTTTGGCTTGAGTCACTTAGAAACAGGTTTAAGCTAAAACAAAAAAACATACAAAAAAAATAAACACACACTACTCAAACAAAAAATCAAAATGTCCATTCCAGGGTTTTAATTAAACCTATATAACTAAATGAATTTAATGAAGCCAGTGTAAATGGGTGTGTTGATCAAAGCCCAAATGAGTTGCCGTATGTCACAGAACGTATCACTTGAAGAGCGGGGAATAAATGCAAGAAGACTGAATCCCAGTCACCTGCTCTAACTACTACATAACCCTGCCTCCCTGAAGTACTTCTTCACACAACACAACAGTCAACCTGTGAAATTCATTCCCAGGTGATATTGTGAAGGCCAAAACTATAACTGGATTCCAAAAATAACTAGATAAATTCATGGAGGATCAGTCCATCAATGGCTATTAGCCAAGATGGTCGGGGTGCAACCCTATGCTCTGGGTGTCCCTGAACCTCTGATTGCTAGAAGCTGGGACTGGATAACAGGGGATGGATCATTTGATAATTGCCCTGTTCTGTTCATTCCCTCTGAAGCACCTGGCACCAGCTACTATTGGAAGACAGGATACTGGACTAGATGGATCAATGGTCTGACCCAGTATGGCCACTCTTATGTTCTCCCTCTGCCAAACACATCCAGTGATCATGGAGGTTTTTGCCTCGATTTAATTTGGCCATTATTTATTTTAGCTGTATGTACAAAACAGGCCTGCACAACATACGGCCCGCGACTGGGAATCAAAGGGCTCTGGGCTGCCCGCGGCCCGTGACTGGGAATCAAAGGGCTCTGGGTTGCCCGCGGCAGCGGGCAGCCCAGAGCCTTTTAAATCCCAGCCTCAGCCGGGATTCAAAAGGCTCTGAGCTGCCCGCAGCCGCGGGGAGCCCAGAGCCCTTTAAATCCCAGCCACGGCCGGGATTCAAAAGGCTCTGGGCTGCCCGCAGTGGCGGGGAGCCCTGAGCCCTTTAAATCTCAGCCACGGCCGGGATTCATAAGGCTCTGAGCTGCCCACAGCGGCAGGGAGCCCAGAGCCCTTTAAATTTCAGCCATGGCGGGGAATGAAAGGGCTCTGGGCTGCCTGCAGAGACTCCCGGCCACGGATGAGATTTAAAGGGCTCAGGACTCCCCGGCAACTGTAGGCAGCCCAGAGCCCTTTGAATCCCGGCCGTGGCTCCAGCGGATGGGCTGGGACTGGGATTTAAAGGGCTCGGGGCTCCCCTCAGCGGCAGGAGCTCTGGGCCTTTTAAATCCCAGTCCCAGCCCTGCAAAGCTCCGGTTTCCCCCAGCCGCCGGAGCCCCAGGCCCTTTAATTTGCCTCTGACAGCTCCCAGCCATCTCTTCAGCTGGGAGCCCCTGACTGATTTAAAATCAAGTATCACCTCCCCACCCCCAACCTTCCTTTTTGTCCCACAGTTGTTTTGGTGGGGCAGCGCTGGGGAAGGGGGGTTTGTTTCTGCAGGGCTGGGCGATGCTGGGACGGGGTGTTTCCATGGGCTGGGAGGTCTTGGGGACGAGGGGAATGTTTCCACGGGGCTGGGGGGTTTTGGCCCTCAGCTGTTTTCTTTTGAGTAATATGGCCCTCGCTGCTTTACGAGTTGTGCAGGCCTGGTATAAAACATGCTTCTATTGCACAAGGCTCTGTCCACATGAATGCTTTTAAGATTACAATAATCACAATATATATTGCCTGAAAAATAGAGCATCATGGGTAGTGCTCCTACCCCACAATAGGCCTGCAGAGGAGCAGAAGGATAGAGGGTTAAACATACCATGGAGACTCAGTCCTAGAGCTGCTCAGGGCTGTGTTATGGTGGCAGGAAGGCGATATGGAGGAAGCACACGTTGCCACAGCCTAGGTCACCCCTGTTCTGTGGGGAAGAGAACTCCTGTCTCCGAGACTCTGAAAACAGCACCTTTCGGGAGCATTGAATTTGCCTCCAAAGAAACAAGAAGCCACACATGCATAGCTGGCATGTGCACAAGGCTTATGCTTTTGCATGCATAGGGGATCCAGGCAATTGTCTGCGCAATACCGTGCATGTTTATTTTTCCATGCAATTGCTTGCTTGAATCCACAAAGGCATACTTTGCATGTGCAATTACCTCCTTGCACCAGTGTGTGAATAACTAGCTATGCAATTACCTTTTTGCACCTGCATGTGTATAATTTGCATATACAGTTACTCCTTGTACCTACAGATATAACTTGTGTGTGGAACTACCTGCCTGGAAACCCTATGTACCTAGTATGTGCGCAACTACCTGCCTGCAAACCCTGTGTACCTATTTTCCATGCACAATGTAGGTGCCTATCCAATCCCTGCCCAAGCATTTTTCCTAAACTGGCTAAAATCCAAAGTTCCCTAGTTTCATTTTGTGGCCAAAGCTGCAGCATACCTCCCGCCCCCAAGCCTCCCATAGCTAAACTCTGCTCCTGAGCAACTGGGTCTCACACAACAGGACTGGCTTGTGCATTGGGAAAAGGTAACGCATGGAGCTTTAACAATGAACTGCTGAGCCTGTCACTTTTAAAATATTCCAGCCATCATACCTGCTCCTCTGTGGCAAACGGGTCAGGTGCAGCTCCACCTACAGCAGTGGAGTTGGAGACCCCAGCACTCTGGGCTGGGATCATGACTAGACTCAGGGGGTCTCTCATTAAGGGGAAGGAAGGGGAGAAAAGAAAAAAGATTAGACACTAAATAGTAATGGAAAAGTAATTCGTTATCCGAGCTTTCTCCCAGGCCTATTAAATAGTCCCATCTTCTTGGCTGGGGAATAGGTGCTGGGAGTTGCGGCCATGTGCTAGGGCAGATGGGAACACTTCCAAATCACTCCCAGGTGCTTCATGGTGAATTAGAGGCAATGGCAAAGCAAGGGAGGGGGGTTAAAGGTTATGAAAAGGGCTGGGCCAGGGACCCAGCAGGGGGCTTCTCAGTCTGCATCACAGACACTAATTTAGTTTAATTTACTTCAAAGACTTTCCTGTACACTGGGGCATATGCCGAGCTCAGATCTATTTTGCTTGGGGAAAGCGGTAGGGAGAATACTTCTTTTTTCCTGAAAGCATCAGAGAGGTTTTACAAGAGACAGATAAGAGAAGAGCTGGGAAGCAGTAGGAAAAAAAGGAAGGAAATTAAAGCACCACAGCAGTTTAAAATAAAAGTCTGTCTCAACACAGAACCAGCACCCCAGCAATAAAATCACCATGCAAATGACTAAACAAAGACTCCCTCAGCCTTCAAAAAGTGCATCCCTGAGCAAAAGTTTAAGGAAGAAGATGTTTAATTACCCCAAGAGGCAAATAAACCAGAGAGGAGAGCAGAAACTCAGTGTTTTTAACTTTTAACCACTCTAGCTGGGGAAATCGCTTGTGAACTCTAAACAGGAGTGTGAATGTTTCCCCAGAGTAAACAATGAAGATAGATCCAGAGGCAGGTGGACTTATGAGGCATTGAGAATAATGAATCCTTAGCGCTGTCTAGAGCGCTCTTCTCTTCCCAAACTCTCTGCAAATGATGACCAAGTTCCTCAAGAATTCATTTGTCTATACACATTAGACCTGTCAATCCAGTACAGGCGAGTCTCATCTTACGCGGGGGGTTCCATTCTGCAGTTAGCGCGTAAAGCGAAAACCACGTATAGTCAAAATTACATTGAGTTGAATGGCAGGCGGAATCATCCTCACTACAGGTACAGTATTAAAATTGTTATTTTTCTCTTTTTGAGGTTTTTGCTGACTGCGTAAAGCTGAAATCGCATATGTTAAACACGCGTAAGATGCGACAGACCTGTATTGCCAACCACAAGTGCTCAAAAATCATGAGTCAGGTTCCGCAAAATTCCTGAGATTGGCTTAAAAATCATGAGATTGTTTAAAACAACATTTGAGGTTGTTTCTATTTAGCTTCAGGTTTGGGAACCTTTGAGGTTCTGCTCAAGTCAAGTTTTCAAACTTTTCTCCATAGTCATGAGAGTGCAAACTCCACCCCATGGAAGCTAAGATACTCATGTATTCACATAATTCCAGCAATCAGAGCTTTAAGAAAAACACCAGACAGGACAAGGCTTGCCAGTGTTCACAATTTCATTGCAACACAGTTAATGGTGGGGAGAGGGGAGGTTTGCTGAGGATGGTGTGATTTGTTTTTGGCTCTGAAAGCCCAAACCCAGGATGGTTTGTATCCTGGGTCACATTTTATACAGAACATTGAATTTAAGAAGGATCAGGTGAAAGAGTCCGGTGTGCATTAATCGATGGCAAAACACTAGGGTCAGATCCTATGAATTGGCCTAGATGCACTGAAATCAGTGACACGACACCAGTTTACACCCTAGATCAGTGGCCAAAAGGGATGTATAATGAACTATAGCTACACTGTACACTAGAATAATGGTCCAAAACACTACTATTTACAGAACTGTAGTACAGCATTTGGAGACATTACTGTCAAACACTTCTAATATTTAGAGCCAAGTCCAGGGCTTTGCTGGTCTGTCTCCCAGGTTTCTCCCTGCTCTGTGTGGGAAGTAATTGACACCAGTAGTTTGTTCCCTACAGGCTGTTCTCCAGGACTCTGTGTTAGGAGCTATACATGAGAAGCCAATTGTAGAGTGTAACAACAACAACAACTTTACCAAATCCACTAATTTCCAGACAATGCCACTCACCATCATTGCATCCCTTGGCAGGCTTACAGGGGCCCTCATCTTGGCACCCCCTGGTGACCACTTCTTTGGCCCCATAATGGCCTCTGTTTACATCTTCCATGAAGCAGCCTTCCAGTCAGGTCAGATTTCAGTTCAGTCCCCGTCTGGGGTAACCAGAGTCCAACCAAGTGGCAAACCAACAATGAAACAAACTACACTTCTGCCCATTGTGGGCCTTCCTGGGCTCAGCTCTCACCCCTTCTGGGCTCCCTGAAAGTCCTTCCAGCTCTGTTACAGATAGTTGACTCTCAGGCTGCCTTGACTGGAGTCTCTCTCACAGCCTACAATTTACTGAAATTCCCTGCACTTGGCCCCTGCTCCGACACAGCTTTTTCCTCCTTTTAATGGAGCACTGCCTCTCCAGAGACTCTTTTCCTCCAGGCAGGTTCCCAGGGCCACTCCATGCCAGGGACTCCAGCAGCTTCTCCCAGGGACCTCCTTGTTTCTTTAGACCCTGCCTCAGGACTTCCCCCAGGAGCCTGGATTACTCCTAAGAGTGTGTGCTCTAAAGCCTTTTTATTAGGACACCTAGGTGTTTGCCATATTCATACCTGAGCCCATTAGTCCCACCCCCTCAGGCCACAATCCAGTTAATCACAGCACAGGTGGGACTGGCCCCATCTCCCCTTAAAGGGGCCTACCCCATGCAACATCTCCCAACTTTTAAGGGGCAGCCAATGATGGTATTTCTAACAACTAACTGGCTACATCCACACAGCCACATCTCTTTTATAGCGCACACCTGCAACACCTCAAACCAAAAACTCCCAACCTTGCAACAAGGCTGGAGTTGGCTCAAAGCTGCCGAGGAGGAGGCCATGTAAGGAGATCTGTTGAAATGGGCTCCTTAAAATAGTTGCCAGACTCACAGCGATTGCAGGGTGACCTATCTCATGGTGGGCTGGAAATCCAATGAAACGGGCTGTCTCCCAGAGATTTCTTTTTTTTTAATCCATTTTTCTAGAGATGAAAAGTGCCCTATGATGGATGGAGGCTTGTGATAATGAGAGTGAATTTCAAACCAAGGTGCCAGGGGAGGGGTGGCTGGGAGGCGCTGGAATCAGGTCCTGTTTGGATTCCATGCCTTGCCCCTGTTGGAATCTTATTTTTCGTATATTTCCATTTTGCCTTTCCCACCTCTTATCCCTGCAATGAAAAGGTGTTTGTGTGTGTCTTTTTTTAGATAACAAATAATAAAAATGGCAAAAATAACCCTAGATAAAAAGTGACATTGACAAATGCAGAATCTAAAGGTGAGGGATTGGGGTGGCCCTCCAAATTGCAGAAGCAGCCGCAGCGTCTCAGCAGTCTCTGCAGAACATACTCAGCCATTTAAGTAGTGAAGAGAGCTTGAGAGGCAGTGTGGTCGAGTGGGCAGAGCACCAAGTTAGCAGGCAGGAGACCTGACTACTGTTCCTAGATCTGCTACTGACTTGCTCTGTGACTCTGGGCAAGGTGTGTCCTCTGAGTGCATGCCACTTTCCCCATCTGCCTGGCAAGGTCTCCAGGGCAAAGACTGTTTCTTAGTCTGTGTGTGTGCATAGTGCCCAGCATGATGGGCCTCTGCTAGGTGCAGGACAGATGCTGAAGACGTTCAGGGGAGCAGGATCTGCCCAGGGACACAGCCAGGGCCGGCTTTAGGCCAATTCCACCAATTCCCCCGAATCAGGCCCCGCGCCTAAGAGGGCCCCGCGCCCAGTGAGAATTTCTTCCCTGTCTAGAGGCGCCTTTTTAATTTTTACTCACCTGGCGGCGCTTCGGGTCTTCGGCAGCACTTCGGCGGTGGGTCCTTCGCTTGTTCTGGATCTTCGGTGGCACTTCGGCGGTGGGTTCTTCAGTGCCGCTGAAGATCTGGAGCAAGTGAAGGACCCGCCACCAAAGTGCCGCCGAAGACTCGGAGCACCACCCAGTGAGTACAAGCCCCACGTGTTTTTTTTACATGGTGTTTTTCTTTTTTGGTCTTCCTTGCCAGGGCCCCATTGAAACTGTTCGAATTAGGCCCCGCGCATTCTAAAGCCGGCCCTGAGCAGAAAAGGTTGGGTTTGTGTCCTGGGCAAAGGAGCAGCCATCAGACCCTGCAATTATCCCATTCCAAATTCCACTAAGTGTTCCTGCTATGGAGACAGCCCACAGAGCTTCTGTGAATCTCTGTGTGTCAGGGGTTTACACTGCTGCCCATCGCCATAATATAGAAGCATCTGCCCAGATCGGTATATCACCCACCTAATTCAAGGCCCTACCACATTCCAGAGCCTCCTTCACACAAAGAGAACTGAAAACACTTGGCAGCAGCCAGACTTGATGCAAGCAAACAAGCTCCATAAATTACAGGCATAAAGAGTCAGTGCTCAGGGAAGCAGTAATAATCATATTAAATAATTACAGGGGACGGAAAGTTGACCAAGTGAAAATAGAAGGACTCTGGGGATCAAAATCAGGGGCCAGAGACAAGAGGGAGAGGTTTGAATATTGGGGAGGATTGGAGAGTTGAGGGGCCTGGAAACTGGCTACAGAGCCTTTCACCTACCCTCACCAGTTCAAAACCTACCTAGATCATTGGGGAGAAGCATGAGGCTCCAGCCACCCACTCCAATGCTAGACACCGTTGGTCTGGAAATTCTATGGCATTTCCAGTGCATCTGGCTTCTGCTTGGGGCAGAAAGAAAATGTCAAACAAAACAATTGTTGTTAAAGGTGTTTGAATGTCAGATTAGATTTTTATATGATTCCAGGTTTGGGTAAAATCCAGGGCCAATTGCCTAAAGCAAACCCTTCTGAGTGCTTGGGAGGATCACAATACAAATCCCCATTTGGACTCAAACCTGGGACATGTCCCTCATCTTTACAATGGGGCAAACCAACCCATCCTCCTGAACTTGGGCAAGTCAAAATCTATTTCTCATTTTTACACCTTGAGCCCATTTCTAATTTGATCGGCACCAGCTGCCCCCATGAATATAACAGCTGTTACAACCAGGCAGTGTTTTGTGGCCTTGTGGCAAAGTTGCTACTGCAGCATGTCCCCGAGGAAGGGAGGGGGAGCTGTATGAGGTGTTGTGACCACTGTGCCTCAGTTTCCCCTGTGCCTTATTTGGTCTGTTTCAGCCCTGGACTTGACCTGGTCCTTTGCAAGGCCTCAACAAATTTCACCAGAAGACAGCACACCAACTCTTCAGCCTAGCTGGGCTCAGCTGGCAGCCTTCTCCTTTGCAGACCAGCCCCAGCTTCAAACTGTCCCAACACCAACCTGAGTTCCTGAGTTTCACTCCCACCTCCTAAGTGTTGCCGGCAGATAACTGCCTGAGGCCAAGCAACAGCGGGGGGGTCCGTCGCCTGGTGTGCCGCGCCAATAAACACACCAGGGTGGAGAAGCAAACCAAGTTTATTTGAGATCTCAAAGCGGTGCAGGGAGATTGACTCAGATCAGGCACACCTAAAACAAGCAGTCTGTTCCTTTATATCCATGAGAACTTTTCTCACTGACTAGCAATCCCCCGTTTCCCCTCTCTCCTCCTCCTTCCTCCCCCTGTAGCAATTATGTAAGCGCAGGTGCATTAAGTAATCTTGGCCCCGGCAGCTCGTTAGTAAGTTTTCCTTCTGCAAGTTATCTTGTCCTTCTGCTAAAGGTGCACAGGCCTCATTATTTCTGCTTTAGACCAGTTAGAACTGTTGCAACTGATAACGGCTGTTACACCTGGCCTTTTAGGTCGATTAAAGTTCAAACATGGAGGGACTCTTGTCTGCTGAGGCCTAAAACCAGGAAGGCTCCATACTCTTGTGGCCTTCCACCCTCCCGAGTTACGTAGGGTTATGCTTAGTGACACCAACATAAGGGTGGTCACGGTCTCCCCCTAGTCAGGGATTGAAGCAGGCTGCAATCCCTGATTGACCCCTGTCTCCAGTCAGGGTTCCATCCCCAGGCTCAGCCTCCCAGGTGTCTCTCACTCAGCCCTCAGCCCATGAGATAAAGCCAGCAGCTCTCTCTCAGCTGGCTGGATCTCCTCCCTGGCCCTCCTGCAGCAGCCCTTTGCTCCATCCTCTATGAACTCCCAGCCCCTCACTAGCTGGGACTGATCACCGGTTATGCCTGACACCCCTCCAGGCACAGCCCAGTGGGTTAATGGGCTTTCCAGGCCACTTTAATGCTTTCATCACCTTCATGGGGCCTATTTGAAACAAACGGGCAGTCTGGGTCAAGTGGTGCAGTGTCTCTTTAACAATTAACAAATATAATCAGACATAGCATGAATTAGCGAGCCCCAGGAGTGAAAGGTGCTGAGCACTCTTTCCTTCCCTGAATTCAGTGGGAGCTGAGGGGCTGAGCAGTGGGCCGGGCAGAGCACTAGATTGGGTATGGTGAGGAACAGTGTGAGTGACAGACTTTGTGGCTAACCAGAGCTCCAGTTTCAGGTCAGCCCCTTAAAATGTCAGGGTTATTTGCAAAATCCTGGTCCCCTGGGAATTCAGGAGAGGAGGGGCTTGCTTCTGGCCTATCTAGGGGGTGCTGGTGAGAACTACACATACTTTAATAACATCTGGTTGCAAATTAGGTGCAAAAACATCCAAGACCTGGGTGATTTCTGCAGAACCTGATTCTCCTCTTCTCCCCATCCCCCACTGCACGCACCACTGTCCAAACGCAGATCAAAGGCAAGGGTAGTTTTCAGTGGGGAGGCTCCATCCAAGGTCAGCTCCTCCATAACATTTTATGTCACATAAAACGACAAAAAAAAAACAAAAAAACAAATGTGCTCCTCCCTGCCCCATCCTTGCTAAAAGAGAGTAATAAAAAATGACTGTGGATGTGCTGCTTTTTATTTAGCTCATAAAAACAGAGTAAGCGGCTACTTTAACCAAAGCAGGAAAGAAAACAAAAAGGATGATCTGTACCAGGGCCGCTTGATTTGTGTCTCGTGCAAAAGTCAAATCAAAGGGTCACTCGCTTGTATGTTTTCTCCGTGCAGCTTGGTCAGGGTAATTAATTGTGCATCGCTAACAAACTCTGCCTCTTTGCTAATTGACTTCAATAGATTGCTCCCAAATGGCTGCAAGGTGTTTGTTACGTCCGAGGTATCCCGGGCCTGGGTTGCTTGATGTATTTATATGGTCCATGATAGATTCAGGCCAAGATGCTAACTAGTGATTTTTGGGTGCTCAGTTGGGGATGCCTTAAAGAGGCTTAATTTTTTTTTTGGAAATTTGCTGTGCTCTGAAAATTAAACCAGGGGTTCTCAAACCAGGGGTTGGGACCCCTTAGGGGGTTGCAAGGTCATTACATGGGGGGTTGCGAGCTGCCGACCTCCACCCCAAACCCTGTTTGCCTCTAGCATTTATAATGGTGTTAAATATATTAAACAGTGGGTTTAATTTATATGGCGGGGGCCACACTTAGAGGCTCGCGATGGGGTAGCCAGTAAAAAAGTTTGAGACCCACTGAATTAGACCTATTGAAGGAGTCTTGAACTGACATCCCAAAACTAAGGGATCCCAAATCACTAGTCACCTTGGAAAATCTTGGCCCCAGAATCTGCAGCCTAAAAACCTCTCATTTCTTTATAAAAAGGGTATTTCTGCTAGCTCTTATGGCCATGAAAGAAACCTTCCCCAATACGAATTGATGTAATGTTGTATATGACACACACGTAACAGGTGAAAGGAGCAAAGTTAACACAATAATGAGGTAACGCTGGAACTTACTGGCAACACTTTAAGGGCTAGGTAAGCTAGAAGCTTAAGCAAGCAGTTGTACATGCAAATGTACACACAGCTGCATGCCTAATTTATATGCATAAATACTACTAACACAGAATCAGAGTGGCAAATCAGTCAATGGGGCAGAAATAGTGGCAACTGCAAGAGTGCCCTGTGTCAGTTTTCCACTGTGCAGTGCTGAATGCAAGAATAACTTTAGTAACCAAATTTTACTAATGCCCCAATCCCTCCCTCCACCTGGGAAAAATGCACATTCAGACTGGACTCCAGACTCTGCAAGGCAGGATTGACTCTAACGCAAACACTGATCCTCTGAGTCCAGTGACTGAGGAGTTTCCATCAGGGGCGTTCTTAGGTTTCAGCATTTATATTTGGATTTCCACTGGATTTGTAAAGCCTCTGGAAACCATCTAAAGACCCAAATAAAAGCAGACCTTATCTCCTTGTGATGTCTGACTTCCTGGGTGGTAGAAATACCCTGAAGAGGCCAGATCTGACTTTATTTCAGCCATGCCACCTCCCAAAAGAGTCTAATAAACATATAAACAAAACTGAAACACTGAGGTCTTTGAGGCCACTATTCAGTTTGCTCCTTCAGGGGTATCAAAATCTGACTGGACTGGCTGGCTGAGTATCGTTCCCAGCAGTCCTCTAATTCAAAGCCATGCCATTTCCCCAGTGACTGGTAGGGGAACCAGGGCCCACTCACTCCTCTGGGTTCCAGCTCAGGGATCAAATTGGGCTAGGGTCTGCACTGTTCCAAACCTTGCTGATGTTTCCCTGAGCCTTTTCTGGTTCCACCTCTATCAGTCTTCCACTCCACCACCCTTAGGGGTAAATCCTTTCTTCAGGACCTTCTACTCTCCCCCTGGGTTTCCTCCTTTCCCCCTCTAAGTCCAGAGAGTGACTGCAGCCTTCCACACTGCAACTCTTTTCTGCCCTGTCTTCCTGACCTTATACCAGCCTCATCTGCTCTTGGGCTCCATCCTCCATCAGAGATTGTTTGTCAAGCCTAATTCTCCTTCAGGTGCTGCCTTGCAGGTTAACTGGCCCCTTCTGAGCCCCATTAACCCTTTCCCGGCTAGTGGGGGGTAAACACCCCATCACAGGGCATGTGAACAATAATCAGCTTTGATCAGAAAAACTTTGACATTTGACATTTTGCATCAGCAAATGCAGTTCCATCCATCATTGAAACACTTCAAGAAATCACGTCAATGGTGCTGAAATTTTGTTGCAGAGTAAAAAGTTCTGACAGGGTTGAAATGTCCCATTTTGTCATTTTCACAATCAAATGCTTTGATTTGTTCTTTCAAACCTATTGTGCACTTTGAAATTCTTTACCTTTTGTTTCATTTTCCATATTAGAATAGAATATATTCTAAATCAAATGCCTCTATCAACCTGAAACTATTTTTTTCCAGAATTTTCTTTTGCAGAGAATTTTCAGGTCTCATTCCTATCGGAATGAAAACAAAGTACAAAATCTGCCACGAAATGGAATATCCATTCTTCCAACTAGCACTAATGTACGGAAGTGCTGGGTCAGACAAAGAAAGGGTGTTATGAAATCACAAAGGGTGACTTCATATAGAATCCTGCAACGGAACCAAGCTAGTGAAATGGCCACCAATTACCCTCCAGAATCAGGAACATAGGACTCGCCATACCAGATCAGACCAATGATCCAGCTAAGCTAATATCCCTTCTCCCTGCCACACTGGGCAAACCAATGACCTACCTAATTTAGCATCCCTCTAGGTCAGAAAACTGCCTCATCTAGATGAGTATCCTGGCTCCAGCAACCAGGGGCGGCTCTAGACATTTCGCCACCCCAAGCACGGCATCATGCTGCAGGGGGCACTCTGCCGGTCGCTGATCCCGCAGCTTTGGTGGAGCCGCAGGACCAGCGGACCCTCTGCAGGCACGCCTGCGGGAGGTCCACCGGAGCCGTGGGACCACAGGATCCTCTGCAGGCATGCCGCCAAAGGCGGCCTGCTGCTGCCCTCCCAGCAACCGGCAGAGCACCCCCCACGGCATGCCACCTCAAGCACGCGCTTGGCGTGCTGGGGCCTGGAGCCGCCCCTGCCAGCAACGACCTGTAGCAGTGGCTGTAGAGGAAAAGATAAGCCTACATAATGGACAATGACACCTATGGGGGGAATTTCATCCAAGCCCCTGTGGCTGGCTTATGCCCTGGAACATGCTGATTGAAATCCCTTATGTTTTTCACCACAGCTAATGGAACGGGAGTGGTTCTCATTATTCACATAACTGTCCAAGCTAATGTCGCACGTCCTCTTGTTGTGTTATGAGAGCTGGGAAATAAGGGCAGCCACAGGACCTTTGTTGTGTTATGAGAGCTGGGAAATAAGGGCAGCCACAGGACCTTTTCCATTCCATTTGTTATTTTGTATTCCACCCTATTATGCCCCGCCCCCCCATTTGTCTCCTCTCTAACCTGCAGAATCCCAGCCTTTCCTCCTATGGAAGCCTTGAATCACTTCCTTCATTCTTTTCTGAACGCTCCCCTTTCTGTGTTGTGGTCAACCAGACTTACAGACAAGAGCATCCCATTAATATATACGATGGCATTAGAATACACGCAGTATTGTTTTCCAGCCCATTCCATTCCTTATGCAGTCCTTGTTTTTAAAGCATCCCAACTCATGGAGCAGAGATTTCCGTTGAGCTGTCCAGAGGGCTTTTCCCCAAGAGGTCGTAGCGACCTACTGGGCCAAAAGAAACCTGACGAAGTTCAACAAGGACAAGTGCAGTGTCCTGCACTTAGGATGGAAGAATCTCATTCATTGTTACAGATTAGGGACCGAATGGCTAGGAAGCAGTTCTGCAGAAAAGGACCTAGGGGTTACAGTGGACGAGAAGCTGGATATGAGTCAACAGTGTGCCCTTGTTGCCAAGAAGGCTAACGGCATTTTGGGCTGTATAAGTAGGGGCATTGCCAGCAGATTGAGGGACGTGATCATTCCCCTCCATTCGACATTGGTGAGGCCTCATCTGGAGTACTGTGTCCAGTTTTGGGCCCCACACTACAAGAAGGATGCGGACAACTTGGAAAGAGTCCAGCGGAGGGCAACAAAAATGATTAGGGGGCTGGAGCACATGACTTATGAGGAGAGGCTGAGGGAACTGGGATTGTTTAGTCTGCATAAGAGAAGAATGAGGGGGGATTTGATAGCTGATTTCAACTACCTGAAAGGGGGTTCCAAAGAGGATGGATCTAAACTGTTCTCAGTGGTGGCAGATGACAGGACAAGGAGTAATGGTCTCAAGTTGCAGTGGGGGAGGTTTAGGTTGGATATTAGGAAAAACTTTTTCACTCAGAGAGTGGTGAAGCAGTAGAATGGGTTACCTAGGGAGGTGGTAGAATCTCCTTCCTTAGAGGTTTTTAAGCCAGGCTTGACAAAGCCCTGGCTGGGATGATTTAGTTGGGAATTGGTCCTGCTTTGAGCACAGGGTTGGACTAGATGACCTCCTGAGGTCCCTTCCAGCCCTGATATTCTATAATTCTATGATTCTATGACCTTAGATCTAGTCTGTCAACACACTTGTCTCCCTGGAATCCCATTTAAAAAATGTGTTTTTAAAAAACACTCTGAGCCAGATCTTGACCTGGTTTCAGTGGAGTGACTTCGATTTACAGCAGCTGAGGATCTGGCCCTGAGTCAATATAGTGCTTCTGAACGTGATGGGCTAAGAGCCCTCGGTTTGACTGCAATCTAGTACATGCAAGTACTGTGCAAGAAATACACACACATTGCTCAGCGCATCATGGTCCTCAGCCCTGTCGTCCCAGCCTGGGAGTTCCAGGCATCGAGGCTGCCATTCCTGCTGAACTAGATTATGGATTTGTGATGGGAACAATAAGTTGAGCTAAAGATTTAGACCCCAGTCTCCAATGCATTTAATGTGCATTCATCACCTCTTGCACAGCTGCCTTTGAAATATATTAACCCTTTCTGTCAGCCCCCAAGCTCTCGCCTGTGTTTTATTGCTGCGTAATGCAAGCAAAACTACACGCTCAACCCAACAATGAAGTTTAGAGCCTCTGATCTACGCTGAATCTGAAATGAATGTAAATGCCTGAAACAAACATCCTCGAGGCGCTTTAAATGTCTCATCTCTTGCTGCCTCATGGGGGAACTTTATATGACCCCAGCTGCTCTGCAAACCCCATTCTCCTCTCCCTCCAGTGGTAAAAATGTCCTTTGTCTCCCTGGTCCCGGGTGTGTTACTGGCTGGAGTTCTTTAAGGGCCTGATCCTGCAATGTGCTGAGCATCTGCCACTATCATTGGCCTCTACAGGAGCAACTGGCACTCAGCATCTTGCAGCAGGTGCCCTGCCTCTCACAAGAGCAAGCCCTAAATGGCCAATGCACCTCAGTGAGCTCTTTCACAGGAGAAACAGCCTACTATGGGTAAACACAGCTCAAAAGCACCACCATGTGTCCATGGAAGGGACTACCAGCTGGCTGGGCTCAAAGTTGATCAAACTCAAAAAGCTAAATAGTGTTTTCTAAACATTACTTTTTTTTTATATATTCCCACTATAATTTTGGAATTTATGAGGTAATTATTGAAAGAGGAAGATACGGTTTTCTCAGCACATATGGCAAGACTATTTACTGCTGAGTGCAGTAGAAAGTCATTAAAATAATTACTTTTATGATATGACACCCATTAAAGAAACTTTCCAAATAGCCTTTTTTCCCCATCCTTCTTTGCAACTGCTCAACATATTGTTGTTGTTCTCCTGTTCAACTGGCTGTTTTATTGGATTGTTCAGTTTTAATAGGCCGGCAGCTGCAGGCCATGCTGAAATTCCCGAAGCCAATTTGATTCGAAAGTGTCCTTTCCAGCTGAACTGGTTACTGAGTTCTGATTAAATGTTGCACCTCTTCTCATGGGATGGGAGGAGGCGGATGGGAAGAGAAGCAACAGAGAAGTCTGGAAGGAGACGTATGAGAACCCAGGGCAAGGCGCATTGTAGCAGCAACATGCCTCTGAATCTGGCCTCAGATATGGGGCTTACAATTGTTTGACAATTGGCTATATGCTTAGATATTGCACTGGTGGGAGCTTTAAACCACCCTAGGTGAGATTAGATAGATAGATAGATAGATAGATAGATAGATAGATAGATAGATAGATAGATAGATAGATAGATAGATAGATAGATGATGTGCACTCCCTCTGACAGGAGCAGGAGGGATTTCAGAATTGTATCCACAAACTTGGTGCACTGACTCTGAAGGAGAATGCATTGTGCAGGCACTATCAGCCACAGCTGCCCCTGAGTCACTGCTGTTGGTGCTGAGCAATCTGAATGCACTCATGGGCAAAAGCAGAAAGGGATGTGAAATACATTTAGGAAAATGCAGCCTAGGCACTACGAAAGAGGAAGGGAGAGGGTTGGTAAACATGTGCATGGCCATCCAATGGATGATAGTCAATACAGAGCTCCAAAAGCAGGTGAGTCATTTGCTTACATACAGCAGTGGCGGGGAGAGGTGTGTGTGTACAGACTGATAGGGGGCAGACTGATAGGATGTTGGTGAGGAAATCCTAATGGAGTCAAATTATGGAGTGCAAAGTGATACCCAGCGAGATGGCAGTGCTGCAGCAGAAACCTCAAACTCCATGTGGCAAAGATTGCAATGGCAAGTTGGACAAGGAGGGAACTAAGCTCAAAGTAAGCAAAATTAAAGTACAGGAAGTGATGGGGAAGTGCAAGAGATAAGTTTGTGCAAGCAGTAAAGGATACATGCATGGACACAGATTTGGCTTCCGCTGACAAGGTGTGGAACCTTCTCAAAAGAATGTGGCTTTTGGCAGCAGAAGAGGTATGCAGATGATACTGGTGGGGGAAGATGGAGGGCCAGAAAGGAGTGGCAGTGGATCAGCAAAGTGCAGATCGCAATCCAAACCAAGAAAAATGGCACGAATTAATGGAGTGGAAGTGAAAGCGAATACAAAAGGGCAAAGCAAGCTGCCAAGCGGGCAGTGCAGAAGGTCAGGGAGAGTGCCAAGTTTGTAAATGACCCACAGCTGGCTGGCAAAAAGATCTATAGCATTACAAAAAGGAGACGCAAAGGGAAGGAGGATGGCATTGTAACACAATTTGTAAATGATGATCGGAGGGGACTGCTAGTAACACAGGAACAAGTGAAAGAGAGGTGGAAACAATATTTGAGAATCTCTTGAGTGAGGCGGAGTTGCCAACATATGAGCCTAATGTGGCACCTGAGCCTGACAAAACAGAGGGGAGGGGAGAAATGCAGTCCAGGAAATGAAGAATGGTAAGGCAGCAGGACCCGAGGAAGTGACAGCGGACATGGCAAAAGTCTTGGGCAAGAGAGTCATAAAATGGATGAGTGGAGCGGTTAAAGTCATATGGAGAAACAAGAGAATTCCCAAAGACCAGTGGAAATCTATCCTGGTCCCAATACATAAGATGGAAGCATCCATCAATGTGGAAACTACCGAGGGATAAAGCTTGTCGCATGGAATGAAGCTACTGGAACAGGTCCTGAGTGCTAGGATTAGGAGAATGCTGGAACCCCTCCTTGAACAAGAACAGTTCAGCTTTAGGAAGGGACGAGAAACCCCAGACACCATGTCTGTAATTCAGCAAGGGGTAGACAAGCAGATAGAGTACCAACAGGACAGCGTCTGGGCTTTTATAGACCTAGAAAAGGCATATGATAAAGTGGACAGAAGGATGCTCACAGCAGTGCTGAGGAAATATGGAATATCTGAGCAGTTGATAACTGTGGTGAATGGCCTGCATAGCAGAGCACCTAAAACAGCGAGCCAGACATGTTTTGAAACAAGTCAAGGGAAAGTCAGACTGCACCAGGGGTTGGCCCTGTCAGTGACCGGGACGTGAGTGGTATTAGTATATAGCCCTGTTTGTTAGCCTGAGATAGAATTTTGGGTTCGATTTCTGATACTTTGATATCCTTACTAATATGTGGGAACAAAGAAACTGTGTGTTACATTTCCCACAACCAGATGGGGCTTTTATCACAATGAGAAAAGATAAGGAATAGAGCTAAAGCATTTCTGGGTATAGTGGGAGTGTAATAAGCACATATACACGCGTATACTTGAAGGACAGTCCTGCCTCAACTCCCCTACCGAGATAAGGTCAAGCAACCAGTTGGGATGGGTGAGGAGGATGGCGGGGTGGGGGGTAAGGTATAAGAAACACTAAAAGCCAAAGAAATGCCTGTCCCTGATGGAAGCACATCCTCAGTCCCTACCCCTCCCATGGGATACAAAAGAGGTAGTATCGAAGCCCTCAGAACCTCCAAAATGGAACATGACCATAAATTGTAAGGGGTGGGAGTAGGGGGTATAATTATGCCTGCTAAGGAAGGGGAAACCAGGACACTGGGAGAAAGGCTCTGCCAGCATGTAGAGCTAAGGATATGCTTGCTTGATTAACCCCAATAAGCATCACCTTGCCTGCATTTTGGATTTCTGCTCTTCTGTTTTCCGGCTGCATGGCAAGAACCAGGGGAAAGTCAAAGGAAAGCCCTTAACAGGTGGTCAGGCCTAGCAGTTAGCACAGGAACCAGGTCTAGTAGTTAAAGCAGGAGTTGTTAGACAGGAATCAGAACCCAATCAGAGCTGGAATCCGAAGCCAGGAATCAGAGCTGAGGGTCGGGGAACCAGTTACCTGGAGTGAGGGGAGGCAGGAGCAGGGTTGGGGCCAAGGCAGGGAACAAACAGGAGCAGCCCCTATAACAGCCATAAATGAATGCTCTGATCAGTCATTGAACCTCTGCTGGGCTTGAAAGCTGATCTGCTGACCCTTCCCACCAGCCAGGTCATATAGCCAATCAGGCAGCCTACTGCAGGCCAGCTGTGCTCATTAGGTTGCCCGGAGACTGGCTCTGCTGCAGGCCTCGGTTTCTGAGAGGCCCTCAGGCCACTATTGTTTATCAGATTGATGGATTGTGTCAGCAGGAAGATCCCAATGGGAAATGGTGAGATGCTGCTACATGCGGACGACAATAAAGGCATCCTCAGAAGAAGACCTGGAGGAAATTGAAAACTAATGGTATGACCAGCTAAGCTGGCCTGGGGTGTCCAGTTCAAGTACCTTGATGGCTGGGTCATGGAAGAGGGGATGAGCGTGAAAGTGAGGTACAGTTCAGATTTGGGAGTGCTGGAAAAGCATGGAATAACATCTCAGGGGTGGTGTATGGGAAGTGTATGCCACTGAGAACAGCATACAGAACAATGATGCCCCACACAATGCTATATGCTGCAGCAGCATGGGTGATAAAGAGCTGGCAGGTTCAATGCCTACAGGTGTTTGAGATGAAATGTCTTCACTCCAGAAGTGGAGCTACATTAAGAGAGAGAGATTTAAAAATGAGAGTATTAGGATGGAAGTCAAGGTCCATGATGTGGCTGACAAAATCCAGGAAGTGTGACTTCTTTGCTGGTTTGGACACATGCAGAGGATGAATGAAGGGGAGCTGGTGAAGATAGTATGTCAGGAAAGGGTGGTAGGAAAGCGACCCCAAGGAAGTGATGGCAAGCAGGTGGTTGTTAGTGCCACATTTCACAGATGAAGAAAGCCGATGTTTGCATGATGACTAGCCCCCAGTAGCTGAGATAAGAGGAAGAAGTAGGCAAGCTCTTAGGCGAAACCAATATGCTCTAAGAGAAACTCAAGCTAAAAATGTTAACTAGAGCTGGGCGAAGAAAGGTGATTCCCTTTTGCGGGGGTTTAAGCAGTTTCAAAATGCTGTTTCATACCTATTTAAAACAAAGCCCAAATATTTTGAAATTCTCTGTGAAATGGCAAAGAGCCCCAGCTCAGGGACAGTTCTCCTGCAGTGCTGCCCCATCACTGCAGACCCAGGGCTTCCAGGCTTTGGGAGCCTCATCAGCCCCCCAAATGGGCTGCCAATGGGCCGGGCAGGTGCACTGGCAGGAAACCAGGTGAGGTTTTTGTCAGAACCTGGCCAGTGTTCCCTCAGACCTTTGTCAAAACTGAATTATCTCCAGCAAACCTTTCCAATTTGACTAAATGCCACCAGAAAGAAGAAGGGCTAGACCTGTAACTTCCCTGAAAGGGGGCAGGTTGAACAATATCCTGAGGGGGCCAGACTTTTGAGTGATTTTATCCAGTAATGGCAGTCCCTAATCCAGAGATTCAGAAACAGAGACTGGCTATGCCCAGGCAGCATCTCTCACAGGTGAGCCAAAGGACACTCTCCCAGGCCAAGCCAGCTGCAGCCACACTGAGGTGGTTCCCCCATCTAGAAGCTGGTCCCCCCATCTAGAAGCTGGTCATACATCATTGGCATGCAATATTCATCTCCCTCTCGTGGTTGGTCCCAGCAGCTACAACAACCTGCTATTACTCACAGCAGGCAGGAGCTGTACAGGGTTAAGAGGCTAAGGATTGTGCTTCTTGAGCTGCAGAGCCTGGGTTTCAACCCCGCAGATGACCTGGTGGCCCTGTGTCTGCAGCTAGTTTGTAACACTTGCTGGGTTGCTTCTCAGAGTGAGCACTGGTGATATGTGAACCCAAAACAAAGCTAGGCAGTTGGTTTGGGAGGTGATCACCTCATTCTTTGTGCTCTAAGACGCAGATCCACAAAGGGATTTAGGCTCCTAACATCCACTGATTCTAATGGAAGTTAGGCACCTAACTACCTTTGTGGATCAGGGCCTAATGCAACCGCTAAGATGCTCAAGCAGACAGCACCCCCTGTAAGTTGGTGTGTCTGTAGGAGCTCTGCGTGTTCCCCAGAAGGCTCTCAGCTCCAGAATTTTGGCCTAACAGAGCCCAAATGTGCTGATCCTCAGGACCAGGGCCAGCGCTACCATTTAGGCAGCCTAGGCAATCGCCTAGGGCACCAGGATTATTGGGGGGGGCGGCATTTTGCCGGGGGGGCAGCAGGCAGCTCCGGTTGACCTGCTGCAGGCATGGCTATGGAGGGTCCACTGGTCCGTGGCTCCGGTGGAGCTGCCGCAGGCATGCCTGCGGACGGTTGGCTGCTCCCGCGGCTCCGGTAGACCTCTTGCAGGCATGCCTGCGGCAGCTCCACCGGAACCACGGACCAACGGACCCTCCGCGGGAATACCTGTGGCAGCTCCACTGGAGCCGCGGGATCAGCACGGGGGCGGCGAAATGGCCATGCGCCTAGGGCGCGAGAAAACCTAGCGCCGGTCCTGCTCAGGACACATCCCATGGCATACCTATTGGCCCCTGCTTCTCCTGCAGGGGTGGGCGGAGTAGAGAACCTCCAGTCTTTGGAAAGGTGATAGTGGTGGTGGCAGGGGAAATTCTTGTATTGCTGTCTAAGAGGTGGTTTCAGATTTTGTACTCTGTATAGGGTCTGGGGAGTTTTAGGTTCTGCTACTTATTATGCTGTGACTCACAATGGAGGCAGTCAGTGCTCTCTCTGCCCCCTCTGCCCCATGGGACAGTTGGGCAAACAGAGAATGCCCATTACCTGCACTGTTTGGAGAATTCACTGTATAATCCTCTCAGGAATGCATTAAAAAAACACTACTTGCAAATCCCCTTTAAAAGCCAGAGGCTTTCAGTCAACATACAGATTATTCATACAGAATGCACCATATTCACTGTTTTATTCTGCTCTATGCACACCAACTCTTCAGGCCCGTTAACTAGACTGTCTGTGTTTTAAGATCTGCTTCTCATACTGAAAAGGGGAGTTTTATTCCCAGCTGGAAATTATTTTAGCAACCATGAGTGGAAGGTCTGCTTCTGCCTGTGGTGAAACAAAGTGTGCCAGGTAGGTAGCATCTTTTATTAGACCAACTTCCAGGGCCGGCTCTATAGTTTTCGCTGCCTCAAGCAGGGCGTCAAATTGCTGCCGCAGACAGCGGGGGCAGTCCATGTGCCCTTAGGACGGCAGGCGTGTTTCCGCGGCGGGGCAATTCGGCAGCAGCTTCTATGTTTAGCTGAAGCCGCCGCGGACAGCTAAACATAGAAGCTGCTGCCAAACTGCTGCCACCGCGGAAACGCACCTGCCGCCGTAAGGGCACACGGACTGCCCTCGCTGTCCGAGGCAGCAATTTGGTGCGCTGCTTGGGGGCAAAACAACAGGGACTGCCGCCCCCTGCAGAATGCCGCCCCAAGCACAGACCCTACACACAGTACAATGCTGGTGCCTGGAGCCGGCCCTGCCAACTTCTACCGGTGAAACCTGCCGACTTCTACTGGTGAAAGAGAGAGAAGCTTTCGAGCTACACAGAGCTCTTCTTGGCACATTTCACCACAAGGGGGCAGAGCTACACCACATTTCACACTGCCATGCAGCTGGAGGACTGGCCTGTGCAAGGATGGGAGAGAATAAATTCTGCCTAGGCAAGTGTGGCTGTCTGCACTGTGTAGATGGCCACACGTGCAACCTCCCTCGTCAGGGCCCCAGCAAGACACAGTGCAGTGGGCAGAACCTCCAGCCAAACTGTCCTTCTCCAGGGTGCTGCTAAGTCTGCTGCAGAAACTGCACCTGCAAACATTCCTGTGAGATCAGCATCCACTGGCCACCCCTTGGGGCAGGACCACTGCCTTGAAGACAGTGGGATGACATGTCAGCTGATGACCCTGGGCTGGGCAGGGCTGCAGGAGCCTTTGTCTCCTCTGGTTTTATTTGAGCACATTTATTTCAATGAATTCCTCTGTTTGCCTGCTTCACCGTGGTGGCTGGGTTCATCTCCATAGTGCCACACCCCAGCTCTGCACCTAGATACCACAGGGCTGGGGACCACAAGCCAGGGTGGCCACTCTGGCATTTCCAGGCATCAGACATTCTGGTACTTCTGGGAATGGCATGGGCCCACCCCTGCTAGCGTGATCTCACACACGGACCATACAAAGTCACCCACAGATGCCATTTTGAAGGATGCGCCTCTCCGCCCCGACTGGTGTGAACTCATTCACACGATGTGTGTGAGGTCACACCAGTGGGGATGGAGCGACACACTCATCAAAATGGCATCCCCCATCCTAGATACCAGACAAAAGCAGATTTGGGTTTGTCTCAGTACCGGACAGGGGACAAACCACCTGAAAAGAGGACTGTCTGGCTTAAAACTGGACAAATGGCCTGCCTACTCTAGTCATACCCAAGCCAAAGAGATTTCATCTTGCCTGGCACACTGTCCTTTTATCATCTCAGGTGGCATTAGTGGGATGCAGGAATCACTGGTGAAATCTTCTGGCTGTGCTAGGAAGGAGGTCAGACTAGATGATCATGAAGCCTGGAGATTTATTAATATAAACAGCTACATTCTTGTTTGTTTAACTTAAAAATGGAAGGTGGTTTTAGCTCAAACACCATGGAAAGTTTCAACCTCAGAAGAGAATTTTGAAGGACTTGAAAGTGAAAACAGAGTTACCGTTAAAACTGAATTGCAACTGTAACTGGAGCTCTCAGGAGCCTATAGGTTGTTGAAAAGGGTTTTTTGAGGAAAAATTGCCTTATTATTAATTATTATTATTATTATTAGCATTAGACTAGTGCCTAGGAATGTTAATCATAGCCCAGGCTCTCTTGTGCCAGAGCTGTATAAACCCAGAACAAAAGGATGATCAGAAAAGACAGAAAGGAGGGGCAAGGGTGGGGGCAAAAATAAAAAAACTGGACAAAAAGGGAACTTTTCGTTCTGTTGTGCATTTTTTCATTAAAAAAAACAAAAAACCTCTGTAAAAAATTTCAAAATGAAATGAAAAATGTTCATTTTGTTTTTAAAATGTAGTGGAAATTAATTAGAATTTTTTCTATTAGCCTTTATAGAAACTATCACATGTAGCTGGAGGGGGCATTAAATATCTGGATCTGCAATACGTAGTCCCCTGGTTCACCTGGCTTGGTTCCCTCTATGCACCGGTCATCACTGGTCTGGTATGTGGATTGTAAGCTCTTTGGGGCAGGGCCATCCCATTGCTTTGTATGTCCGTACAGCATCTAGCACTGCAGAGTCCTTGTCCACGCCTGGGTCTCATAAGTGCTATCATCATAATAAAACAATCTCATTAGAGATTTCATGAGACTCATATCAGTAGGGATTTGTCTTGCCCCAAATTACTCTTCTGCACACCCTGGCTATTACACGGTATGTTGTCCTCCTGGCTGCCGGGCTCCACCCCAGAGGAGGCTGCATTTCAGTGAGGGAGTGATTCGTTCTTGGTCAGGCTGAAAGAAGGCTATGTCTGTGCAAGAGAGAGGAAAACCTGGAGCCTGCACAAAGCTCCTGGTAAAAACCTGCCATACAGAACGACCAACTGTTTCTCTTGCTCTTACAAGGGCCTGTTATTCCTGCAGCAGCAATGCCATGCATTGCACTCAAATGACCCTGCCCCTCTGCCTAATCAGAGCCTGTTCTTAGCTAGGTGCTGAGGAGCACAGAAGCCCTAGCAGCCCTACCAGGAAAAACAAGGTTCCTTCAGCCATTCCTAACATGGGCCACGAAGTTTTAAAAGCTGCCGTAGCTGTGTGAGAGTGGCCAGACTAGCCAGTGGGGACCAAGCAAACTGCACCACACCCAGGCTGGCTGCCAGAGCATGGAGTCCCGCGCTGTGCCACAATGGTGATGGTATATTAAGGATACAGACAGGGAGACACATGTAAGAATGGCCATACTGGGTCAGACCAAAGGTCCATCTAGCCCACTGTCAGTGGTCAATGTATTAATACAACTGGTGGAAATCCTTCATGCAGAACATTTTCCCGCCAAAACAATATGGTTTTCTCAAAACCTGTTTTCACTGGAAAATGTCAATTGTAACAAAAATTGTGCAGTTTTCTGTGGGAAACGTTGAAGGGGAAATCCTTGTTCTGAATCAACCTTTCAAAAGGCAGTAAGAATGTTCCTTTAGTGTCGACAACATGTTATTTTGTTTCAGTTTAACCCCAGCCCCCGCTGAAATAAAAAGATATTTTATGTCAAAAGGTTGAATGGAAGCGACAAAATGTGTTTCGACTTAAACTATCATCTCATTTAGGTACTTTTGTAAACTGAAACAAAATGCCAGTTTAAGTTAAAGCAAAATGAATGTTTTTGTTTCCTTCAAAAGGTCAATCCAAACCCAAATATTTTTTCCCAACATTACCAACAGGGGATAAAATATCAGTTTTCTGACCAGTTCTAGATGAGGCAGAAGACTTTCAATAGAGTGAAAGGATTGTCCTAACCTAGGCCTTGAATCTCTGCCCTGCCACAGATTTCCTATGTGACCTTGGACCTCAGACCCAATCCCTCAAAGGTATTACATGCAACCCCCAACTGAGACCACTACGAATCTGGGTCAAGCCTAGGCGCTCAGGCTGTTGGACCACAGAGGGCACGTGAGCAGGGCCGGCTCTAGCAATTTCGCCGCCCCAAGCACGGCGGCACGCCACGGGGGGCGCTCTGCCACTCGCCGGTCCCGTGGTTCTGGTGGACCTCCCGCAGGCGTGCCTGTGGATGCTCCACCAGAGCCGTGGGACCAGTGGACCATCCGCAGGCACGCCTGTTTTCAAGCCACACTAACGGTTGCGGTCCTGGGCACTACATACGTTTGTGTGGCAGATAAGCTTGTTGGGCCCATCTCTCTAGTTGTGCAACTGTTATAAGCTCTTTAGGGAAAGAGCCATCTTTTGGTTCTGAGTTTGGACAATACCTAGCACAACAGGGTCTTGATCCATGACTGGGCTCCTAAATGTTACTGTAATACACCTAAGAAATAGCAATAATAAGGTACAACCAGGCCCTCACCTATGGCTGGGATCCCTAGGACCTACTGTAATACATCTAATAATGTACAGTGCCTAGCGCAGTTGTGGCCTGGACCATGGCTGGTACTTATAGGCACTACCATAAAACACCTAATAAATAGCAATATATAGCACCTGGTCCATGACTGGGACTCCTTGACTACTGTAATACTATTACTACTAATGATAATGATAATAAATGGTGACCAGTCCCCATGCAGTCCTCATGCAAGCATGACCTTACAATGCTCCCTCTCGTACCACTTCAGCTGTGAGGACTAACATGGTGGCCAGGTAGTGGGGACTGGTTCCACACTCTCCACCCATTGGCTCTGATAGGAGGTAGGCTTTAAGTGCTGTTCCACTCCCAGTCAGTACCAGACCCAGCCCAGGGAAGGTAATGATCCAACCAGAGGACCAAATTCGGTGATTAATCCTGGTCACATGTCACCTGAGGCATGATGTGCATATGCTAAGAAGCAGCAGCAGGCACCTGCACCTAGGTTCCTGGACCGTCAAGACTAATTCAGTCTTTACTCATTCAGAATTCCCATGGACTTCAATGAGCCAGGGCTAAGTAAAGTCTGAATAGGGTTGCCAATTTGGGTTGGACACATTCCTGGAGGCTTCATCACAACATAATCTTTTAAATTAATCTTCAATTCCTGGAGACTCCAGGACAATCCTGGAGGGCTGGCAACCCTAGTAGGGACTGAGTACATGCAAAGTAAAAGCCTCAGGATTTGGCCCAGTATTTATAACTAGCCTCAGGACTTGTGTGTCATTATATCTCTGCCCATCCCCTTGCTAGATGAGCTCAGATTCTCAGCAGCCAAAAGCACCAAATGAATGGAAGTGTGAATGTTTCACCACTAGCCCCTAAGACAGTACATTCTGTTCACAACCTGCTAATCCCCTAAGTCACCTTCCTAACTGCATCCTCAGGGCTTGGCACTTTGGCTCATGTTACCAGCATATTAGCAGAAATGCTTGTCCATGGAGGAACTGCTGAGGCCCATCAAAGGTTGCTAGTGATGTCACATTTATTTGTATAGCCTCACCCATCATTTTGGAAAAGGAAGTGAATGAGGCTGGGAGACTTAACCATGGCAGACTGAGGCTTTGCCATGTGATGGAAACAAAGACAGGCCCAACATAAACCAGCAATGCAGGTGCAAAGGGGTGTCACCCATAATTTCAGGATACAGGCTTGCTGGTGCATGTGCCTCTTTTCCCTAAGACAGATCTGATATTCCTCACACAGCTGAAGTTAGGCTCCATGCACAGCTACACTTCAAGAAAGCAAAATCCTTCCCAGATCTCCCACAACACACCCTTACAAAATGCAGCATGCTCCTTTGCATCCAGCCCAGTCAGCAGCCCTCACCTTTCACCATTTCCTTTGGTGGGGTTTACTACCCCAATGGGCATTAGCAGAAGACAGTCCCCATGCTCAGGAGACCATACAAGCACGACCTTACAATGCTCCCTCTCGTACCACTTCAGCTGTGAGGACTAACATGGTGGCCAGGTAGTGGGGACTGGTTCCACACTCTCCACCCATTGGCTCTGATAGGAGGTAGGCTTTAAGTGCTGTTCCACTCCCAGTCAGTACCAGACCCAGCCCAGGGAAGGTAATGATCCAACCAGAGGACCAAATTCGGTGATTAATCCTGGTCACATGTCACCTGAGGCATGATGTGCATATGCTAAGAAGCAGCAGCAGGCACCTGCACCTACGTTCCTGGACCGTGGGTTCTTCTTGAATCTGTCTAGCGTAGGAGGAACACCTAGTAGTTAAGGCACTGGACTGGGACTCAGGAGACCTGGGCTCAATGCTGAATTTGGCTGCAGACTGCCTGCGTGACCAAGTCACTTCACCTCTTCTGTGCTTCAGTTTCCATCTGAAAAACAGGGTGTGATGGAGTGTCCAGCCCCCACACTAAGGTTAAAGAAGTAGTGAAGCAGTACTGGGCCAAGGCCATGTCCCTCAGCAGCTGGCTGTGGAGGGCCAGGGAGCTCTGGCAGTGGAACTGGACACACGGGGATAGGATTGAGGTAGAGAACAGCAAGATGGCAGAGAGGCTGCAGCCACAGAGGCAGAATGAGCCATGGGGCAAGGATCAAGACTATAAGGCCTGGACAAGAGGCTGGGCCTGACCAGGAGGAAAAACTGGACTCAGAGAGCTAGAAAGCACCACCCTCAGGTTTAGAAATGGCTGAGACTGAAAGCAGAGGAGCGGGGCTATGCCCAAACTGAAGGGAAAACAGGGAAGGTGGAAGCAGCCCAGGGAAGGCTGATCTCAAGTAGCAGCCAGAAGGGACTAAACCCCTGTTGCCTCTCCTCACCTTGGACCAGGCCCAGACCTGGTAGAGAACGTGGGTCTGGGTACCCCATCCTTCCTTCTTCCCCCAGCCTACTGAGAGACCTGGAGGGCTTAGGCAGTAAATCATAGAATATCAGGGCTGGAAGGGACCTCAGGAGGTCATCTAGTCCAACCCCCTGCTCAAAGCAGGACCAATTCCCAACTAAATCATCCCAGCCAGGGCTTTGTCAAGCCTGACCTTAAAAACCTCTAAGGAAGGAGATTCTACCACCTCCCTAGGTAACCAATTCCAGTGCTTCACCAGTGAGGGGAAAAGAGACTAACTTCACCATTGGGCCCTTAAGGCAACCCAGAAAAGCCCATCCCAAGACCTGGAGACTGTTTGGCTGCAGCCTGACCACTATGCATGCTGGCCCCTGAGCAATGCCCACTTTACAGGGATGATACTTCCCTACATGGCAGGGTGGTGCGAGGCTCCAACCCAGTAACAATTGTGAGGTACTCAGATGATACGGCAGTGGCACGTAAGTGGATCAATTTTGTGAATTCACAATCTAGCCCTGAATGAATAAATAAATAAAGCTGAACCAGTTGAGTTATTCTGACTTTTATTTCATTGCTGCTTAGTCCACACAGTCGGTATAAAATCAGAAAAGCAAAGCAAAAAAACAACAAACAATAAAAACAACAGAATGTCTGGAGTCTTAGCATCAGAAGGCACCGTATATGAATCTACAGTAAAATGCCCATACAATTCATTGCCAGACACACCTCTGAAGCACAGAAAGAGGATTACAGAAGCCAGATTCTGGAGGATGAAGACCTATCGGTTCCATCCAGAGATTTGTTTCTGCTACTCCTGACCATGAGGGGAAAAAAAATCGTTATAAATGCTTTATTAACAATACTAAGAGCAACTTGTCTAAGTACAAAAGCAGTTATAGACCACTTATATTACATAGAATTATTTATCATTTCTATCTTCTTTATCTCATAAAACTGTTAACTGAATTTCCAGTGAGTAAGGTTAAATGGCTAGTGATATAGGAATGGCAAATAGATAGCACCATTTCACATATTTGGTATTTTATTTCATAGATATATATTGTTTGATTCTTTCCCCATCTTTATCTACATGGCAAGGAAAAAATACATTTCAAGGTCATAGGCTACAGTTCTTGGGTGGTTTGGGTGTGTGGGGATGGGTACATGAGAGTTTGTTATACACAAGCCTAACACAGTAAAGTATCGGTGTTCTAAGGGGAAACTTCCAAAAGGTACACTAGTTACAGTAACATTTCAATGGAACTGGTAGGTAACATTTTTAAATGTGCCTGTGTGAGTTAGAAACCCAAGTTCAGAACTGGGTGTGGCTGGAAAGCTAATGGGACTTGGGCTCCTACATCACCGAGGTGGTTTGAAAATTTGGTTTCTGAGGCATGGTATTGATACACACGCTTCAGGTGATAGGATCATGGCACTTGTGGGAGGGGACGGCTCCTCAGTCGGTGTAAATGGACATCGCTCCATTCAAGCCACTGGAGCGGCACTGATTTACGCCATCTGGGGATCTGGTCGGAGCTGGGATTTCTTTGGTGGGCTGCTTTGGGGTGGAAGCTTTCAAAGAGGATTCCATTCGCATTCAGGGTAAAACAAAGACAAGGACAAAAAATACTGCGCTCTTATTACACTGTTAGGAGTAATAGTTCTTTAGGCACTTTCTTTAGGCTTTAACACATAGCGGATGGTCACCAAAAGCAAACAATACTATGTACATATATGTAAAAAGTGTTATAAATAGGTTTTTTAAAACCATAGATACTATATACATCTTCAATTAACACAGTAACCCTTGGTGTGTTTCCTTTTGGATTTTTTGTTGGGTTTTTATTTTGAAGGGGTGGGGGTTTGGTTAACACCCCTCCTCCTGTTTTGTCGTCTTTTCTTCCCCTGCCTCAATCCCCTCAATGGACTTCATGAGTGCCCTTGTCTTGGCCCCCCCGCCTCATGCTTCATTATTCGCGCTTCCTCAAGATGACGTAGATCACCCCGCTGATGATGGCCAGTGGGAAGGCCACCCAAGCCAGGATGTAGGCAAAGCCGAAGGCGGTATCACTTGTAGCAGGCTGCCAGTCCGTGTGTCTCACAGTGAAGATGGCTGCACCACTCATCACGCACAGGCCTAGGGAGAAGAAGTAAATATAGAACAAGCTGCACTGTGGACGCTCTGTGTAATGCAAGAGCTGTCCGTGCTTTCCTGGCCAGTGATGCTGGCAGGGATAATGCTGAACAGCACTGATTAAAAACCCACCCATCCAGCCTATAACCATGTGCAACAAACAAAGAAGCCTGATCAAAAATCTGGGTGTATGGGGATGCACCTGAAAAAAAAAAACTGCTGTGGTTTAAGAATGTAGGAGTTGATCAGAACTCGGAGGATTTGTATATTTGGGATTTTTGGACCGACACACAATCAAGCTCGGCAATCACACTCGTGAGATCTACTCATGGAATCTGATCTATTAAGAGGTAATATTGTT
Organism: Gopherus evgoodei; assembly: GCF_007399415.2. Lineage (NCBI taxonomy): Eukaryota > Metazoa > Chordata > Testudines > Testudinidae > Gopherus > Gopherus evgoodei. The sequence continues at coordinate 7,981,045 of NC_044336.1, read as the reverse complement.
TGTGTAACCCCTACTCTTGGGGGGTGAACATTCACTCACAGGGATAGTCCCACTGAAGTTAATAGGACTAAGTGCTTACCAGGGCGAGTAAGGGTGGCATAATCTAGCTAATGACCCCACCACAGCGTAGACAGCTACTGTGTATGCTCCTTCATAGACAACTCTGCCAATGCTCCTCAATCCTGGTCTGCACCACTTGCCTATTTTACAATTCCTGAGCCTCTCTAGAGGAGAGATCACCCATCATGCCCAGTTTTGTGATCTCCTCCAGCCAGCTCCTGTGTCACATGATCCAAGCCATGATTCAAAACCAGGGTCTGCAGAGTACACGAACCAACGTCCCAACTACAGCACCAGGCCAGTAGGAAACATTTTGTGTCTTGCAGAGTTAAAGCTCATGGCAGGGTTAGATATCTCAAATGATTTCAACGGGCCTCAGATTTGGTACATGGGGTATTTGATGTTTAGGTCTTTTCTCTGAGCAATATGGCAGGAGCGCAGATTCACTTCCAAATTCCTGTGCATTGCGTTAGGCGGGAGAAGCACAGAATTTCCCAAGGTCACGCCACACCTGCTGGTGCAGTGATGCAGAGAGCCGTTCTGCATGTGAAATCTAATCATTCTTTAAAATGGGCCCATATCCAAGCTTATCTGGGAGACGTGTGCTCTGGGTCCCCCTCCTAGTCTCCTCCCCATGCTCTGTGATCAGCTCACAGCTGGGGGCAGGAGAGAGGAACACAGTGTCAAAGGGAAGAGTTTCTATCTGTCATGGGATGAGTACGCAGTCTCTATTCCCCAGCTTCCCCAAGCCCAGGGCTGCCAAGGACCAAGCCTGGGAGTCCTGTGTTTACAGTGGGCCAGGCGTGACCCCTCTGAATCACAGCATCGACTGACACTCCAGCAGCATCGCAAAAAATATCCATGGCCAGGGCTGCAAAGTGAGCACACAAAGCCACCACTATCCCCCACCAAAAACAAGAGCTTTTAGTTGATCCCCGCAATTCCATTATCCATTCATGGTGCTATCGAAGCCAACTCTGTTCCAAATCTCTCCACTGGGCATCAGGACCTCCTACAGCTAACCACAGTGCTATTTGAGCTGTTATTTCACTTCACACTGCCCCTTTGTTCACAGAAAGTGCAGAAGTGGGAATATGTTTAATTAATAAGCTGCTGAATGCGGTTTCCATTTTCCAGGCACAGAAAAGAACTCCTACTGCACTGGCCCATGCAGAGAAAGCAAAATGATTGTCTCTTGACTCTGGTGGGATAGAAAACCAGCAAGCAACCATTCCAGAGTCACCTACAGATGGCTAAAAATATTGCAGTCAATTGTCCATTGAAAGAATCTGGTAGAAGAGATAACAATAACTGTTTCTCTTGGAGATACAGAATTAGTGATTCAGACCCTGGCAATATACTCCCCTGAGTAAGTTTCAGGGTAAGGCATCAAGAGAACTGGGGTCTCTTTCCCGTTCCAATGCGTACCTTGTGCAACTCCTTTGGGGTTTGATTTTCAGCCACCTGATGGTGCCGTTCAGTGCACAAAGGCACATGCATTTGTGTGAATATTCATCTTCCAAGGGGCATTGTGAAGTCTTAATTCCCTGATGTCTGAAAAGCACTTTGAGATCCTTAGACAGAAGGGCACATAGAAGTACTGTAAGGTTATCCTAACCATACCATGCTCTTGATACCTTATCTTCTGTAGCTCATGGCAGCCTGATGTGGCAACTACCAGGCTAGAACAGCCATGAACTAGGAAGAACTTTAAGTCTAGCCTCTCATTTGAAGGAGACCAAGGTTGCTGGGATTTGGAATGGCACAGCATGGGAAAAACGTGTATGCTTGGCTCTAGCCAACATTCTCTTTTGGGAGCTTCAACACTAACATTCCCCTTGTATGGTCAGAGGAACTGTCCTTCAGGAACTCAAGCTAAATGTTCTTCTGTCTGCTCTCATTGGTTTTTGAGTAGCGAGATAACCCTGGTACTCTGTCTGCCATCCCCTTGTTGCACACAAGTTGTTCCAGTACCCAAAGCTGCGTGCAAGCTATTGCTGGGTGCAATGGCTGCTGTGTTTGCCTGCGTAGCCACCTTTTCATCTCCGCGCTTTGCAAAATGCCTTGAGATGCATGGAATGCAAAAGTCAGTCAGTAAAACCCATTTGTGGCCTAGGCTCTGTTAGATACAAATTAACCAAGTGTACTGACTGCAGTCCTGGGCACTAAGGAAGAAAAAATCTAGAGAAGAACAAAAATGATAAAGGGACTGGAAGCATTGACTTGCAAGGGTTCTTTCAGTCTGCCGACAGCCTGATTCTTCTCACGCTTACACTGTGTGTGGAATCCATCTACAAATATTTCCAGTGTGTAGACATTCATGATAGACAGGGAGAAGTTTTTAAGGGTGGCAGAAGGGGTCTGAATTAGGAGTAACAGGGCTGAACTCACATCAAGGAATCTTTAGGCAGAGTGTCAGGAAAAGCTTCCTAACAGTGAGATCTAGATGGTGGAATAATCTCCTAAAGGGAGGCTCACTGCCTGGGTCCTAGGGAACATATTTTAGGTGTACCCAGCACCAGCCCAGGAGAAGAGACTAGATATGAACTCCTAAGTCTTGTCTATCCCCAATGCCTACAATTCCATGCTTCTCACAAGGCAGAGATACATGGAGGGACTATGGGTGGGTCACCTCACCAGAAAGCAGCAGCAATGGTGGGAGATGAGCATCTCCTCCCAGCTGAAAGGCCTTGCATGGATTGGAACCAGCGCAGCCACTGGGAAACATCAGAACTGCACTTGACAGCCCATCGGCTTCAGCCTCAGCACGGCTGGTGAGTCAGGCTCCACAAACAGAGGAGTTTACACTGTGGATCTTGGCCTTGCCAGAATGGGTCACCCAGTCAGCAGGTTGCCCTGGAAGCAGGATCCTCTGAACAGAGTGTGCCAGGGCTGAATGACGTGTCTGGGAAGAGACCGTCTCCTCACCTCCCACAAAAGCATTTTGCAGCAGCTCCACTCAGCCGTCATGGAATTTCCATCGCTCAAACTAGCCTTGCCTGAGACCTCTAGTAGGAAAGACACAGGCCTGTTCCTAAAGGGATCCTGAATCGAGGCTCCTCAGGAGCCAAGCGAGGCCTTTCCAAGGCTAGAGAGAGGGCAAGGACTAATATCCACAAAGACTGGATGCTACAGGAATTTGCTCTTTTGGCTTTAAACCCCAGCCCACCATAAGAAAATCTGAGAGGAGACCAAGGTGAGACCAGCCTGCTCCTCTGACCATGGCTGCTCAGCTCTGGACCAGACCGCTCTGAAGGAGCTGAGGACATGGATTCCAGCTGCTGTTTACTAATAGCTATCCTGAAATTCAGGATAATGAGGCCTAACAACTGTCCTGAGCTTCTCCATACAGAAGCAGGGGCACTCAAGCAAGCTCTATTATTTTATCCATTTCTTTTCAGCCCGTTGCTTTGACAGAGGCAGAGACGCTGACAGAGTTGATTTAGGAGCTGCTGCCAGCATTTAGCTCCAGGCTACCCTACGGGAAAGGTATGAGGGCAGTGATACCTGTAGTGCTGGGGAAGGACGTCCTGTATTTATCCACAGAACAGGTAGGTGCAGGCAAAAGCAGTGCAAGTACCCCCACCCCACTGCCTTCCCACGAGCTCCCTCAATCCTGGCTTGAGCAAGAGGGGAGTTCAGTGCTGTGGCCCATTCACTCCCTGACTTCTTCTGGGACCTCAACAAGGGGCTCATTTGGCTGGATGTGGACTTGTGTCCACAAGGCAGTGGGCTTGGCCAGTTAACTGACACACACCCAACCATCCCTTGAAGTCAAAGCTCCCATTCTCTTCAAAGGGCATCAGACCAGGCCCTTCGCCTCCTCCCTAGCTGCTGGTATGTTTGCATGCTGTGAAGAAGGGACTGGAAAGGTTTTTGATCCAGGCTGAGGCCAGGCCTGTGACTCAGAGAGAACATGGATAATTTGGATTACAGGCTCCAGGGTTAGGGTCTGACCCTTGCCCACACTTACCGCTGCACGCATGGCTTACTGACCTGATCAGCCCTCTTACAGGAAAGGGGGCTATCACAACAGGAAGCCCTCTGGCTGGGGTGGGCGTGTGTGTGTGTAGGTGAGCTGTGCAGTCTGGCTGGACCCCAGGATCTGGTTCTAAGCTCCAGTGGAAAAATACTCTTTCTTCTGCATCTTGAACAATGCTGAGCACATCATCTGCTCACCACCATCATTAACAGGCCATATCCCTATGCGTGTTCCTGAAATTATCAAGCCCTCAAATTTCAGTGTTACCCTTTTTCACCCGGGTGCAGAATTTGAAAGACAGATATCAGCAAGAGAACCACATTCAGAAAAACCCTGTCTGGAGAAATTACAAGCAGGAGAAAACTTCTTGGAGGAAACAGCACAGGGCATATCACTCAATAAGGAGAGGGAAGCCCACTGCGGTCAGAACTATTAGATCAATTCTCAGTTGGAGAACTTCATTATTAATGCAGAGTGCGTGGTTAACAATCAGTATCCATTTTCTTTACTTGAATCCAGAGCTGCTAGGAGTTATTATATACGGCCTCTTCCAGAGATCATTGCCCAATATAAGCTCACCTACTGCTTGATGGCTTTCTGCACAGAATGTGTAATAGGTTTCATACCACGCTTGCTACGTAGCTTTGCTCTAAACTTTTCCAAGTCCCTTCTTCGCAGCCTGCCCACTTGCCAGCCACTAAGGAGAGAATTCTAAAACTGGTTGGGAGCCTTTCCATTAACCTCAGTGAGCTCTGGATCACCTCCCAAGGTGCTTTTGGATCAGTTTATCAAAGCTCTGGCCAGCCAGGTGGCTTCTGCCCCTGAGTCTCATCCTCAGATTGTTCTCCTTTGGGAATATAAATTTCACAAGCGCCTATTTGCACAATTTGGTTCTTTTTGATTTAACTCTTAGAAATCATCTGCATAATTCTATACTAGGAAACCTAACAGACCCAACTGTGTTTATGGCATCCATGTCTGAACAAGAGCTGCAACTAACTACATTTAAAAGGAACTGGTTTTCAAAGCTGAACTACATTTAAGAGACTTAGATGATGCAGCTGGATATGAAAAGTGGCTGGCTAATTTTGTGAGCTGTAGTGGACCTGGCTGAGATGGAAAGCACTGTGTCCCCTTACAGCATGCCTATAAAGAACGTCTTTTTGGGAAGTCACATGTCTCACGCCATCAGTTCAGGAAGCCTGACTCCGTTCAGTATGAAATCTAGGAGAGGTGAGATCCCTGGGGCAGTCTAACTCTCTGCAGGCTGTCAGCATCCAGTCTCTCGGTTAACAAAAGGAAAATGTAGCTACTGGGCCAAACTCATCCCTGCTGTAACAGCACAGAAGTCTATGGAGTTGCCCCAGTGTCTCAGCTGACCCCAAAAGGTGAAGAAGTGGGCATTAATTGTGTACCCAGCCCAAGAGGCACAGGGGCTGATTTTCAGAGGTGCTGAGCATGTGTAATTCCCAGCTAATTAATTGGGAATTAGCATATACAAGGGCTGGTGCGCCAGGGGTAGAACCAGGAACTTCTAGGGCTAAAAGAAGCAGCTGCTGCAGCTTGAGCTACAGCCTCCTAGCAGGGTCTATACCAGACTTCTAACCTCCGTGGATCTGGCACAGAGTGGGGACCGCGTAATACACATACCAGTGGACTACAGACCTATGGTCTGAAGGCAGAATCGGGCCCTCACATTCATGCTCTGTTCTCCTCAGTCATGTAGTGTAGGTGCCAACTCAGAGGCCTTCGCATTGCAGCTTCTAGAAGAGCCAATTCCCACTGCCCCAGTCCTAACCCTTTGTCAACTAAAATTAAGTAAAAGTTAAACAGAGCCCTCTTTGTTATTCAAGAGCTTGCTTCTCCTCTGTCATTAGCTTTCATGCCTCCACCCAAGAGCGTTTTCCCTTTACATCCTCTGAGCCATCACCCATTTATCACTCCCCACTTACCAGCAAGGATCTGGAAGAATCCAGTAATGTAAAACCGTCCCCCCTTGGTGAGCGTAAACAGCTGGCAAAAGAACCAGAACAAGGACAGCACGCTGAAGATAATGGAGAGGATCATCATAGCTTGGACAGACTGCAGCCACTCTGGGGAAAAAAAGAGAAACACACAGTCAGGGCAACATCAGTTACAGCTGAGATTTCTGTGCATGAGCCGCTGCTGCTCCTACTAGAAAGCCCAATTCTGACACCATTAAAGTCAACGGACATCCTCCCATGGACTTCAGTGCGTTCTGGATCCGGCTCATAGGCTCTTGCTGCACACATGTAACCGCTTGCGGATCCATGGAAATGAGACTACTTGCCTCCATTCATGCATGCAAGGAACAATCCTGCAAGGCCACAGAGAAGGGCTGGACTAGCGAGGTCTTTTTCCATCATTTGCCATTCACGGGAGAACATACATCCTTCCCTTATCAGATCCCAGGTCATCACAAGCAACCCCTGCAGAAGCCAACCCCAGTTACTCAAGGAAGAATGGCTCTGGGATTTCTAAGGGCTAGCCAGCTTGGACAAATCATGCTGTGGTCCCAGTGTAGTCACACAAAGCACAGTATGATCTCAATACTCCTCCTGGGTACCTACCCAAGGGCTGGCATGGGGGTACAATATGGTCCCAGGGCTAGCCCAGGGTACAGTCCTACCCTAGTGCTGACATGTGAGGCAGCCAGGAGATCACTCTTTAGCAATTACTCTTGTCTATATTTGCGCAGCATTAAGAATGGGATTTTCAAAGCTCCCTAAAATGTTTTGGATACCCAATTCCTAATTCCTGAAAGCGAACGGGAATTGGGCATCACAGTCCATTAGGCAGCCCTGAAAGTCCCACTTTCAGTGGATTATTTTCTCAGTTGCAACCTGTTTGGAGCATCATTTCATGCTGCTTGGAGCATCTTGTGCTACACGGTCAGAAACAACCAGTGGTCCTTCCTATTTCAGGATAAAACAACACTAGGATTCTGGAACATGCCACCAAATCAATGGGCAAGGCTGTTCATTTATAACTTGAGGAACATTCATGTTAGTGGGCCCACAGGGATTCAGAGTCTGATCCAAAGCCCACAAGAGTCAACTGAAATATTCTCACTGACTTCAGTAAGCTTTGGATCAGGCCCTGAAGAGAAACATGAAAGCCATGCTTAAACAAGGCAGACAGTGGACTGGCTAGCTCCTAGGTGATATAGACAGACAGCTGATCTAAAGGCTCCCTCTTACACCTTTATGGAACTAAGCTCTTAGGAAAGACACTTTATTGTAGCTAAGTTTGGTGACTAGTAAAGAGGAGATTAGTCAGACCAGCCCCTCCATGAGTCACTGCCCAGCTATTTCCATTGTTCATGGGTGTGTAACTCCCCTTGGAAAACAAAACAAATGCTACTACAATGACCCAAAATACTGCAACTTTACTACAGTAATGACCATTACAATGTCACTGTAATACTCTAGTAGTGGCTTTTTAAATAAAACTTGACATCAAACCAACCAATATTATCCTGAGATCTCAAAGCATTTCAAATCAATCAGTTATTATCCTCATTTTACTGAGGGGGAAATTGAAGCACAGAGCAGGGACATGACTTGCCCAAAGCCATGTACAAAAAATAAGGGCAGACCCAGGAACATAAGCCACGGAGCCAGCTCCTCAGCTCCTGTGAACAGATGTAGCACCACTGACTTTAATTCACACCAACTGAAGATCTGGTCAAAGTCTCTTGAATCCCAAACTTGTGCTCTTCCCCTGCACTACATAATACTGGTTCCACCCTAGGTTTTACGCGGTGTCCAAGTTTCATGGGAACCGTTTAAAGCCAGCCAGCCATTATTATATCTCCACCCTACCTGGCTATTTGTTTAGCCACATGACAACCAATGACTCGTCTATGTCCAGCTGCCTCCGTGGCGCTCTATTAAAGCATTATGCAATGGAAAGAAGCAATTTTTGAACGCAAAGGGCAACTGCTGCAATCAGTGACATGGATGTTACTCCCACTGAAGTCCATAGGAGCTGCACCTCTGGAATTGAGAGCAGAACTTCCCCCTACAACTTAAACACGGACTTCAACCAGAACTCTAATTGTAATACAGGCCTGCATCATCCCACTGGAGACAGCTGTGGAAGAGTCCTACAGAATTTAGCAGAAAATGATCACTTCGCCATAGATTTGTTTGTAACAGCCTATGGAATAAAAAAAATACTGAAGGACAATGCATATTACTCGGATTCTGTTTAATTCCATACATTTTTAGAGGAATTTTCATAGAGCTTTATTGCATTTCTATAGTCCTGGTAGTTTCACTCCTTTTGGATTTTTCCTCTCAGGGCTCCTTTGAAGCTTATACACATCATAAGAACAGTTGGGTTAGCCCCAGCGTCCACACCCAATGCCAACTCCTTTAAGTTTAAAGTTCCATGCAGTGGGCTGCATCTGGGTCTCGATCACACAAGTGAAATGAAGTCAACGGAAGCTGCTCCCATGCATTTCAAAGCACAGTTTACCCCACTATTCTATTGTGCCTCCTGTCCCAAAGCACCATGCACAGTTGCTCTGAGCTATTAAAAAAAGTTGTTGTATTTTATTCCAGAGGTGGCTGCATCTCGGTGGTGAGCAGGCATCCCATTATATAGCCATTTAACTATATTTGCCATCGCTTAGGATGCAAGGGTTATCACCACTATAAGCAAGTAGAGTCTCACATTATGTTTTAAATGTCATGCACGTGAAACGTTCTGAACATCTAGTCAATCTCAAGTACCCCGTTAGGTCAACAAAACCACAAACTGGGCACTTTCCTTCAGATCTTTTGCTGCTTGACCACTTCTGGAATGTAGCTGTGTTATAAGCGAGATAAGAGCTGCTGAAGTGCCGCTAATGTAATCAAATAATAAATCAGGCTGGGTCTACACTTAAAACACTACAGTGGCAGTGCTGCAGGGTAGACACTCACTATGGCTACAGGAGGAGTTTTCCTCTCCCTGTAGTTAATCCACATCGCCAGAGAGGCGGTAGCTAGGTCAACAGAAAACTTCTTCCTGTGATCTAGTGCTGTCTATGCCAGGGGTTTGGACAGCTTCGCTCCAGGAGTGGCTTTGTCACACCTCGGAGAGACAGACAGACAGGCAGACAGACAGAGGTACGTTTTCAGTGCAGACTGGCTCAAATCACTAACTCCTTGAAACTCAGCCATAGAGGAACGACTATCGGGAGGAGTGATACAGCAACTGCATCTTCAGCACATCAGCTAACAGCCAATGCTGTTAGGAAAAAGCAGTATGGTTTGTCGTTCTCAGGAGAACATCAATGGGGAAGGGGCGGGGAAAGTCATAGTGATAACAACAGTAACAACCTTTCTCCTTGTTTTCTCACTGCCATGTGAGCCTTAAACTATCAAATAAGAAGAGATGGTTCAGTGCACCAGCTGGCTGATTAAAAGCCTGGTGGATTTTGCTTTTAATCTAGGATCTGAGTCAAAGCCCAGTGATGATGCTGCCACAAACTGGAACCTTTCCTGATTTCAGTGGGCTCTGGATCAGGCCCCTAAATACTTTCCCTTTGGCAGTGGTTAGTTTACAAGAGGGCCTTTCAGAGAGAAAATAGTTCTGCTGAGTTAGAGGGTGAGGATCCCTTGAACCACATCCTTCTTCTTGGTTCTGCCACCTGAAGGCTTTATACCAGATGGGCACATTCCCACGGTAATAGCAATCCACTTCATAGGGCTACACAGGCAGCAAATGAAAACAGCAAGAAAAGCCACCTGTAAGTAATAGCCATGGGGTGCAGCAGACTGTGCTCTTGACTGAGACTCAGGAAGCCTGGGTTCTAGCCTGCACCTGTACTCAAAACCTGCCGTTTAATGGGGGTTCTTGGTCTCCTCTGTAAAATGGGCACAAGGACACTTGCCAAAGGTAGTAGGGTGACCAGATGTCCTGATTTTATAGGGACAGTCCCGATTTTTGGGTCTTTTTCTTATATAGGCTCCTATTACCCCCCACCCCGTCCCGATTTTTCACATTTGCTGTCTGGTCACCCTACAAGGTAGTAAAAAGCGCTTTGAAACCAACAGATGAAGGCTAGTATTTTTAATGGGGGCAGGTGCCCAAGTCCCAGTGAGTTTCAACTTAACTACAGTGAAAACCTGCTATAACGCGATCTTTAGAGTCCAAAAATTTCCATCGTGCTAAATGCGGGGTCACGGTATAGCGGGGTTTCAAACCAGTCAGTTTTTCAGTGGTCCCCAAAGCAGTGCATTGAGGTGCACCACCTAGTGCCCAGCAGGGGAGAGGAGCTGCGGCCCCTGCCTGCCGGGGTCAGAGAGCATGGCGCCAACAGTCTTGGAATTCTCTGTCCCCATCAGGTGCGGGGCTGGAGCTTCTCTCCCCTGCCATGGTGTTGGGGACCATTGGTACTGTACCGTACTGTATTATACCTTGAGTAAGTGATGTTCTGTGCCTCAGTTTCCCCACCTCTAAAGTGGGGAGTAATAACTCTTCCCTACATGAAACACTGTAGACGTGTCAGGAAGTTTAGTGATGGCAACCACAGAGAGCTATGAGTCCTGCTGGGGTAACAGCAGTGAAAGCGTAGTGAGCAGGTATAATGAGCCAATACAGGATCTGTGCCATTCACTAAACTATAATTTACCATTTGGCAGAATGAGCGCAGACCAAGGGGAAAGGCTACCACTCAGGTCTGTGAATGATGACAAGGTCCAGGAGAAGCCACCACCCAGGAAGCTGATATGCTGTGAAACATGGTTATCGTGTCGCCATTTTCCTGACCTTAATTTTAATTCCACAGTAAATTACAGGTGAAAAGAATCTTGAGGTAGATTCAAACAACCTGCCTGGTTAATCTGCACAGTATTAAGTCCAGCACGTCATGCAAAATGGTGACATGCACAGAACATACCAATGTGCAGTAGTCTGCAGCTTATAATGATATTTTGTTTGCATGGGGTATATTTCTTCCTGAAGGATCTCAAAGCCCAACCTGTATACAAAATGGCACCCCAAAAATGCAGCCACCTCTTGGGAGGAAGGCATCAGCCAAGCACACAGCCATAGCACACAATATGCATACACAAAACTAAGGGGAAGGAAGGCCAAGAATGTTAGGACAACACACTACGGTTTAAGGGCCATGGGCTGAAAAAGGTCAGCAGGATTCATTGAAAACAAGCCTCTACTTTTTGAGCTAATGGGCTAAGCCTGTTAGTGGGAGAGACTCCCCTCACCCCACATACTCTACAAGTGGGTAACAGAGGCAGGATCTTGCTTTTCAGGCACGGATCAAGAATGTGAACTTCAGCAGACATGGTGAGTTCAAAGAGGATGAACACCACATCGCTGCCGACCTTCCAGCAGCACAGCTGTAGCTGCTGTGAGGTCCATAGTGTCGACTTAGCCTTAGTAATAGCTAGAAAATCCATGAGTGTGGGCATCTGAATGAAAGAATCTTCTTGCAGTTGTGGTAATCCAGGACTCCCACACATGCCCCCCAGCTCAATCCAGATACAGTTCATTCATGGCTGGTTTGTTCGATACCAAACACTCTCTAGCCAAGAGTAGTGGGCAATATCTACACCAGTCCCGGGTGTGGCTGCAGCCTGTCCACGTACCCAAGCTCGCTTTGATCTTGCTAGCTTGGAGCAGTGAAGCCGCAACTTGGGCTTCAATACGGCTTAGCCGCCTAAGTGATTACCCAGGGTTCCAGGCAGACCAGCACAACCTGCGCAGAAGCTCATGTTGCTGCAGCTTCACTGCTGTTGGTACCCAAGCTAACGCGATTAAAGCCAGCCGGGGTTGTCTACGTAAACTGCATTCATCCCCTATGATTGCAGTGCAGACATACTGTAAACCTGTAAAGCAGCCAGGATTTAGTGGGTTTGCTAATCCACATGCATATTTTCCTGTGAAAAGGCTGGCACCATAAATATGGTAACTTTCCCTCTGCTTTGTTCCCCACCCCCCACGATCCCTGCAGCAATCAGAGAGGTTCGTGTTAGCCTCCCACTGATGCCTCTCCGAGCAGCCTGTGTAAGCAATCTCAGATGGATGTTTCAGCGCTGAGCCCGTGGGTGGCAAGCACCACACGGTTTTGTTTCGTGCCATTCCAGTGAGGCTGTCAGGTATAGCCTGGTACAAGTGCTCCTGACATATCTCTGACTCACACTGTGGCTGGACAGACTCCCAGCAACAACAGGTAAAGAGCACACTGGAGAGCAACAGGAGCCTGGAATTATAAAACTCCACTTTGTTGGCAGGAGAGGAGAAGAGAGAGAATTGTTCCCTTTAAATGAAAGAATGAAGAAAATACAGCCAGACCCCCTTTCATGCCTGCCTCCTCTCCTTTACGGACTGGTAAATATAAAGGAGCCCGGAGAAGCTTTGCAAGATTCCGGACCAATAAAGGTGCTAAGCATTACATAGAGGAGCTTTCCAGTGAGGCTGTATTAGCCCATGCACATGCTTTACTGCTACCCTGGCTTCTATGTCCAATCCCTTTGTGTATGAGGGAGGCAAACATTCCAAGGAGTGCAGTTTGAGATCACCAGACATTCCTGAGCTCTCTTCACCCATCTCCCTCTGCAGAAGAGCAACCCTAACCATGCCCTACGGCCATCCAAGAACGCTCACTTTGTAGCGCCTCGTACCAGGAGAGGTGAGGTGGGGTGGTTCTGCAGAGAGAATACTGCCCTAGAAGTCAGGAGACCTGGATTCTGTTCCCAGCTCTGCAACTCAGCCCTTTCTGTGCTTAGGTTTCCACTCCCTAGTCTTTGTCTGCCTGGTTTAGAAGGGAAGTTATACCAGAGTGACCCTCTTATTCCAGCAGAAGGGTGGCTTAAACTAAAGTACAGAACTGGACTGGGACTCAGGAAATCAGTTAAATTCCTGGCTCGGCAACTGGCCCGCTGGGTGACCTTGGGCAAATCACTTCACTTCTCTGTGCCTCCGTTTCCCCCATTGCAAATGAAAATAACGATTCTGAGATCTGCTGCTAAAAGCCAGGTATCATTATGCTCCTTCCCAAGCAACATAAGCTAAACTGAAAAGAGTCTCTCTTATACTAGAATCAGTGTGTCCACAGGGTGTGTGCGCATGTGGGGAAGAGAGGGGGTGGTATACTGGTATAACTTTCAGTTTAAATTAACACTTAGGTTATACAAAACCAAAACATTTCCCCACATAGACAAGGCCTTAGACTAAACTCTTCACAGCAGGCACGGCTGTGCACTATTGAGTGTGTACAGCACCTAGCACAATGCAGGCTGAGATCTTGGGTGTCACTCTACTGCAGATACCACTACCACTCTGCTGGGGAGACTCGTATGCACACCTAGCAGCGCTCTCCCTGGGACATTTGATCACTTAAATCCACTATCCACAGATGCTGTTTAACAATGATCCCCATTCTCAGTCTTGCCACATTACTTGCAAGAAATGTTTTTGCCTATTGTTCCATTTACTGTTCCATTAGACTAGTCTGGGCATTCCTAGTTCAACAGACATTAGCTTAGTACACTATGGCAGGCATATGGAAAACAGAACGGAAACCTAAGGAAAATCAATCCCATGTACTAGAGTATGTTCCCGTGACAATATATCGTACTCTGCCATCTAAGGATGCAGAAGATGAATGAACTGAGCTTCACAACATCTCTGTAAGGCAAGTTATCAGCACCATTTACATCTGGGGAAACTGAGGCATGAAGCAGCTAAGGCTAATGGTCAGGATTTTCAGAGCAAGTGAGAGATTACTGCAACATAAACAGAGGTGAAGACCCACCCCTAGTCACAGACCAGGCTCCCACTGTCCTAGGCACTGTAGAAACACAGCAAAACAGTGTCACATAATTCCCCTCAAAATTAATAGGAGCCGTGTAGGTAAATGCCCAATTTGGCTTGGAAAATTCCAGACAGTATTTTGGGCACCAAAATATAGTTACCCACAGCCAGATATTTAAAGGCATTTAGGTGCCTAAAGATGCAGGTAAGCATGTAGTGGGAATTGGGTACCTAGCTACGAACCTCTTAGTCCCCTCCCAGGGCTTCCTGTTTTGTGTCATCTCCTGCCTTCTAGCTGTGAATCATTCTCTCACCTTGTCCTCTTTTCTTTGCCTCTCTCATCCCTCCTCTTTGCCTTTCCCTCCAGTCCACGCTGAAAAAGGTCCTTGTCCAGAAGGCTACATAACTTTCTAGAGCTTTAGACTCATATACAAGTGCACTGCATGAACAGGGCTGTGAAAGACACAGCATGCCTTCCCACTCTGCAATAACATGCCATTCTGAGCTTCGGAACGCAGCAGTTCATTGCTAGCTAGATTGCACCTCCTCCCCCAAGGGTTAAAAAATGATGACATTTCCCTGCTACTCTTGAGGAATCCTCTCAATTCACGACATGCAGTGGCCAGATCTCTGTGGTTTGGATGCACACTAACTCATCCATTTGGACCTTGAAGGTTGACGTCTAGATATTAAAGTGCCCTGCTGGCACTGGAAAACTAGAGGCATCAAGGAAAAAACTAAGCATCTTCTCACTACCAGCTTCCTGTCGTCTCAACAAGTTTCTCTGTTAATCTCCCGGGTTCAGGCTTGTATCTGTGGCTGGGTTTTGGCACACGTGATATTTCCTGAGAGCAACCAGGATGGAAATTCAATACATCCTGGGGACCCCCTGCCAGGCAGAACTGAATCCCTAGTGAGCAGTGCCAAGGTATGAGGGAGACATTTGCCATTTCCTCTCTATTACCCATCATCATGCCAACAACAGTAGTCGGGGGGAATCCTGCTGCTGTACAGAGAGGGGAAAAATCTGGAGAGGGGTCCTATGGAGGAGGACAGGTGTTCTGCACCTTCTGTGCACCATGCAACTCAGGTCCAAGTAGGCTCCCTTTGCTGCAGTGCAGTTTGTGGGCCTGCCTGGGCTCATGGATCTGCTACCATGCAGGTCCACCAGCCACTGATTCTCCTGGAGCAGCAAGAGCTACTGCAGCCTCATAGCTGCTGTAGCAACCTGAGAGAGACAGACAGAGACAGAGACTGGGGGTGGGTGGTGTCTTGCAAAAGAATGATCTATGGTTAAGACACTGGACAGAGAATCAGGAGATCTGGGACTTGATTATGCTCTCAGTTACTCTGGTGATTTGCAGAGAAGCTAGATGAGATGTCACTTCAATTTCAGTGGAGTTATTCGTGCTTTGCTCCGGTGCAAGTGTGGAGAGAAACAAGTCCCTAGGTTCTATTCCCAGCTCTGCCTACGACCCACTGGGTGACCATGAGCAGGTCACTTAATCTCTCTGTGCATTGTTTTTTTGTCATCAGTAACATGGGTATAATGATGCTTCCCTCAACCACTGGGATGGTGCAAGGATAAATTCATCACTATTTGCAAGGTGCCTGGGCACTACGGTGATGAATGCCACCAAAATGCTTACAAATAAGTTAAGCTCTTTCATTGCCCCTCGCCTTGCTAAGCACATCTATTCATGGTCAGATAGGATTCAGCCCTCAAAAAGATTATGAGAGATGTGCTAGCACCATCAGATACTTCTTCCTAACTTGAAGCCAATATCAAATACAGTCACTGAGCCAGATTCACTACGTTGCTCCAGCTGCTTCGTGTTACTCTGGCAATGCAAGTGCAACAACCATAATCCACTTCAGCAAAGTGGTGCAAAGCCACTTCAGGCTGCCGGTGAATCTGTCCCAGACCTCCCTCATCTGCAGGAAAGTATTACAACACGCCAATGAATTACATTTGTTCTGCAGCACAAGGAATAACCCACAGAACGTGACATTAGTCACTGGAACTTGGTTGAAGAGATTATGTCAACTGCAGCACACTGCAATCTGCATTAATGACTAATGCGAGGAATCTTCCACCACAGAAAACATTCACCCCTGACTTCACCCTAGGAAAACTCCCACTGATGTCAAAGACAGGAATGACTAAGAGACACCCTTGACACTGCACATTTATATTTTATTTTTAGCATGTCACCAGTATCATAAGGAACATCATCCAGCTAAAATCTATTGCCCGGATCTGACAAAGATTTAGGCATGGGATTAGCTCCATGCCTAACCAATTCAAAAAAATATATTAAAAAGGAGTTCCTAGCACTACACCCTTCCTCTGAGATTATGTCTACATATCTAGACATACATGAGCTAGCTTTAATCTAGCTAGCGCAGGTATGGGTTCAGCATGGCTGCAGCAGCCCAGGCTTCCATGTGGGCTGTACAAACCTGCCTAGAACCCTGGGTAATTACTCAGACAGCTAGTCTGTTCTGCTGTGGTTTCACTGCTCTAGTACTCAGGTTTGCCAGATTAGAGCTAGGTCAGGTGTAGCTACACAAATTACAGTCACACCCCGTGATTGCAGTGTAAATAAACCCTGAGTCCTCCCACAACAATGTTTGTGGTTTTACAATCACATTTTTCCCCCCAAATACTTTTTTCTTTCCCCCATTGCTGGGTAAAAGAAACTCAAAAGGGGGAAATGACTAACTCGTGATACAGGAGAATGCAGAAAAACTAATTATTAAGTAAACAAATTGAAAGAAGAGGGAGAAAGATAACATGGACTTCTAATCTCACAGAAGTATCAGAGGGGTAGCCGTGTAGTCTGGATCTGTAAAAAACAAAGTGTCCTGTGGCACCTTATAGACTAACAGATGTATTGGAGCATAAGCTTTCGCAGGTGAATACCTACTTCGTCAGTGTCTGACGAAGTGGGTATTCATCCACGAAAACTTATGCTCCAATACATCTGTTAGTCTATAAGGTGCCACAGGACACTCTGTTGCTAATCTCATACAGTTACAGGAATGGCAAGTGTTCATAACAAAAAGTAGGTAGAAAAAACTTCAGACAAGTGTAGCTTTTAAGCAGACAACACTCCTTTGATATTTTCAGTATAGAACATTGTAAAAATTGGACTGAAAAATAAAATGTTTCTATAGCCCACATAACAAGAGTAAGATTTAACGTAGCTACATTCTTGACTTTGCCCTATGGGAAGCAATTCAAGTGCTTTGGTTGCCTATATGCTAGTAGACACTGGGTAGATTCTAAGCTGTTAGGCTGGTGTTATCCTGGAGGTACTCCATTGACCTCAATTACAGCGGTGTTACCACCAGCAGAATCTGTCCCTTTTTCATAGTGGAAACTCTGATGAGCTTGAATTACTGCAAACAGCGACATCTTTAAACGTAGCCTGTAAACGGAATGGGACCAGCCTTTGCATGTGATGATTAGTACACTTAGTCTAAGATAATACGATTCCCAGGTTCCATTAACAGTACTAGGCACTAAGTACTGCACTGGCAAACCTGACTACAACCTTGTTAATGTCATTCTACTGCTGTCTGGCAAAGCTATGAGCAGCGGCAGGATTGGCTGTCGCCCTGGAGGCTCAGAAAGGTGATGCTGAACTAAGTCACATTTGGAAGGCTATCTTTGAAACCTGAAACACTACAAACCTTTCAAACGTTTTAATAGACACATTTTGCAGACATTAACAGTGTAGGCCCCACCCTGCCATGGAAGCATCCACCTCACCAATGAAACAGATTTTCTAAGACTTGGTCCCGCTTTTTCCAATCCAGATTTAGACCAGGGTAGCCAAGCAGAATTTCCTGTATCCCTATTTCCTGATGCAGTTCTTTTGCCCATATGTTTGATTATACTTGCTGTCAATAACAGAATTAGACACTGCCCCAAAGAGAAATGTCACGCAAACTGTTTTAATGCAGTTTTTAGTCATGGGTGGAGAACACCACCAAAGACAAGTCTGCAAGAAAGATCCCCACACAGAGAAAATAGGACTTTTTACAGACAATCAGTGGTACTCTCCTGAAACGTCTGTTCAGACTACATTACACAATACTTCACTGGGAAACTTAGTCAAGGGTCTGCTCTGGTTAAGCTACTACACTTTGGATCAAATTCTGCTCTCCGCTGCATCCATATAACCAGGCTCAGGCCAGGTCACTTGTGCTCATTAACAAGACCATCAGGAGAACCTGGAGAACTCTAGCAGATTAATCTTGAGCTGAATTCTCAGCTGGTGTTAGAAGGCAGCACTTACATGGATTTCCAGGGATGTGTGACAATTTACACCAGCTGAGGATCTGGTCCCTCGTGCAAATTAATGAACTAACAGGATAGGAGACTGAATGTCAGCGCTCTGCCTCTATGCACATTCTACACTGGAGTTACTCCTAATTTAGATTAGTGTGAACAAATCAAAACAAGGAGCTGAGACATTTGCAGTTGTCTCCTGCAGCTAGGTGGACAATTCGCCTTCTGGGTTACCTTTCCCTGCTAATTTGTCTCCTTTTGCTCTGTCACCCTTAAGGAGCTAACTGAACAGAAAACCTGTATTAATCTACACTGGGACTTTAACAAAATATTTAACAAGATAACATTGAGAATACCTTTTAAACACACTTAGATAAAAGTGAAAGGGTAAAGATAAAAAGTAGTTTTGAAACACAGGGATGGCAAATCCATTCAATGAGAAGGCAGAGAGAAGGCTCCGAAGCAGTGGGTATTCCTGCATCATGTGTTTCAAAGTAGATATGAATAGTGGAACTCTTATTAATAGCAGATAGATCAAATTGCAGGGAATCACTGTATTATGCGACCATAACTCAAGTGCTATGTTTCTGATCTGCTTCTCCTGATGCAAAGAAAATCCATCTGAAGCCTCAGTCTTAGGCAAGGACAAAATTTTCTTAGCCAGTCTAGTGTGGCTTGCTGTCAAGTATTGTGCACTTATTCCACGTGCACAACTTCCACTGACCTCCCTGCTTTTCATGTGGGTTGTGTGTCACAGCAGTGTGATCAACCACTACAAATTTGAGGAGATAATTTTCCCCCAAACGACGACCTCTCCAGCAACTCAGAAGCACTATCCAGTGGTCAGGGCAGGGGACCCAGGAACTCTGCATTTCTAATCCTGGCTCTGCTGCATGGCTCTAGGTGGCTCAGGTCTTGGCTGCACTGGGGTTTTTAGCCACCAGTGTAGCTATATTGCTGTGGCTGCACCAGTGCGAATAACTAGTGATCCCCCTGAGTAAATGGTGCCTTGTGTTGGCATGTCTCCCATCTATGTGAATTATAGCCTGGATGTGGAGCGCTCAGCACAGCAACAGGAGGGGGCCTAAGAGTTTCTCTGCTTTCCTGGGAATTTAGGGCACTTTGTGCTAGGCTAGTCCCAGCAGCTAGGGACTGCAGGGGCCCAGGGGAGTACTGGACATACCACCTTCCCCCCACCACACTCCTCATGCCAGCAGCCAGGAGTGGCAGGGGAGCCACTACAATGGGCTCTAGTCTACCCCACTCAAAGGTCTCTCTACAAGGAGGAAACCTTTCAAGGCTCAGTGCAAGGTTGAGAGCATGGTGCGCCGGTGGAGCAATGCAGAGCAGACAGTCCAGGATCAGAGGCTGTGTTGCTGTGAGGTATCTACACGTTGCAAGAGCCATCTTCAGAACCGTCAGTGGAACCCACGGGTGGGCATGTGTCACAGGTCCTGCTCAGTGCCAATCCACGAAGGGCAGGAGTTTCTTATGGGCCTGCCAGCAAGTGAGCCTTGGCTCTTTTAGCTCAAGCTAGCAGCTTATGCTTTTACCTGTACAGGTCCCCCTTCTAATTCCTGATGTATGGGCCAAGATGGTGGCCATCAGATCAGCAAACTGGAAAGTCCCTTCCCTCCCATGGTGCTTAGTAACCATCTGCTTTACAGTGTGCAAAGTTCCCATGGGATTATTTTCAAAACCAATCCCTTCAATTACTGGAAGGATACCCACAATCCCAAGCAGTGACCAAGGCAACCAACAAAGTCACAGAGTGGCAATTTGAGGAACAGAAAGAGGAAACAGGAAAAATACATTACCGAACAATCCTGAAGCCGGCGGGGGTGGGTGGGGCGGTTTAAAGGTTCCATCAAAAAAAAAAAAAAGTTTGAAAACAAAAATTGCAAGGTGGAAAAAAATCTGCACATTCTTGTGAAAAATTCTGTTTTTCGCAGGGGCGAGGGGGAATTTTTGACAAAAAAAAAAGTTTGCAAAATTCTGTCCAGCTTTACTTAAAAGCATTAAAACTCATATGGTTAAAAATCTCTGCTGGCATAACTCCAGACTTCACTAAATTTATCCTAGTACATAGGTACTGGAACTAGGGGTTCTGCCTGCCTGGCTTGAAGTGGTTTCCATTATATACAGGGTTTACAGTTTGGTTCAATGGCTGTCAGCACCCCCACTGTACAAACTGTTCCAGTGCCCCTACTAGTTGAGCATCTGACCCATAGCCTGTTAAATATACAATTCTGCGATTCAGTGCTGAATACCTCAGATAAATCTGCTCCAGGAATGCCAAGCAGCTTAAATTAAGCAGCGATTGCAACATTTTTGGCATAATTCTCAGCCTCTTGAAAATTGACATTATCTAGCAAGTAAATGCTGCAAAAAAGCAATCAGCCCACAAACATGAAAGCCAAAGGAACAGGGCATCCCACTCTGATTGTGACACTTGCTCATCTCCGAGTGTCCTTCCATAGTTTTGCAACATGCCTGTCAGACTCAGATGCTACAGAAGAAATTCCTGAAGTCATTATTCAGCTTCGACTGGGAGCCAACCCCACCAACTGCTGAAAGTTTACAAGTTCCAAATGGGGGAACCATGGGCTAATGGCTTGCATCTAAACACTAGGCGTCAGGAGAACTAGATTTTGCTCCCAGATGTTTAACTTGGGGTCTGGTTGTGCCACCCACTGATTTCAAAGGCATGCACAGGCTGAAGTGTCAAAAGCTCAGGACCAGATTTTCAAATGCTTAGCACCCACCACTGGGACCAGATCTTCCAGTGAACTCAGCTCCCATAACGCGCTAAACAAAGATCATGTTCTCCAAAGCACCCACCGTCTCCTGCTGGGGGACACATGGTTTGGCTTTCAGCACCCAATATTCTAAGCTCTTCTGAAAATTCCAGCCTCAACTACCAATCAGTAGAAGTTGGACAGAACTGAGCTTGTTTGATTTTGAGCAAGTTCCTTAGCCTCTCTGTGCCTCCATTTTCCAATCTCTAACATTTATGAAGGTCTGGGATCTATGAACAAACTATTATGAGGTCTTTGAAGCATCTGGACCAGGACCCCACTGTGCTAGTGCTGTACAAATGCAGTCTAAGGCTACGTCCAGACTACCCGTCGTATCGGCGAGTTAAAATCGATTGCTCGGGGATCAATATATCGCGTCTCATCTAGACGCGATATATCGATCCCCGAGCACGCTTATATCGATTCCAGAACTCCATCAACCCCAACGGAGTTGCGGAATATACAGGGAGAGCCGCAAACATCGATCCCGCGCGGTGAGGACGGATGAGTAATCCGATCTTAGATATTCGACTTCAGCTACGTTATTCACGTAGCTGAAGTTGCGTATCTAAGATCGATTTCCCCCCGTAGTGTGGACCAGCCCTAAGTATAAGCACTATGAAATTGATGTGGAGCCCAATGAAGTCAATGGCTAAACTCCCATTCATTTCCAAAGTGCAAGATCAGGCCCTATTTAATTGCTAACAATTATGATTAATGTTGCAGGAGGCGGTGCAGGAGTTTAGCAAAAGAGGGGGAAATCTGGCAAGTGATTACTCCACAATACAGACTTAACTCTTATGATGGGTTGGGGGAGGGGGAGAAATCATTTCTACCAAAGGACTAATTTCTGCCAAGTTCTTCAATGGGAATTTCATATCTGCCCCCAAGGGTGGAATTTAGTGCCACATTATTAAATGTTGAGCACTGTCTTTGGCAGAGACACAGAAAAAAGATAAAATGTTTTCCTAAAGCTTTTTAAGATACTGTGCAACAGTCATGGCATAGGTATTGGAAACACATTCCCATGAGTCTCCCCTGGACTCATGTGGAATATACTTTGTATTGGTGGGGAGGGATGAAAATAAGTATACTTTTAGCTAGTAGCATAAAAGATGGAAACAATATGGCTGTTGGAAAAAATTGAAAACTATATTGAGGGAGGAGGTGTTAATGTGATTTATCCCCCCCCCAAAAAAAAAGAAGAGCATTTAGAGTCTCCAATGCTTTTGGGGGAGATGGTGTGGGAAGTTGTCCAGAAGCTAGGTTCCTGACCTGAGACCCAAACTCACTTCCATTCTCCGCCACAGACTTCCTCTGTGACCCTGGGCAAATCACTTAGTGCCTCTGTGCTTAGCTTCCCACCTGTGCAGTGGAAATAATAGCACTGCCCTACCTCACAGTGGGATTGGGAGGAAAAAAACCACAGTAAAACTCATGAGGTGCTCAGAGACAATGCGAATGGGGACCAGATTAGCTTACCTTCCATAGAAAATAAAAATCTCATAATATTTTCTCTATTGAAAAAACACAACAAAACAGATCAGCCTCAAGCAGAATGGCACACAATGCAAAACAACTTTCATTATTCCGCCAGCTCACAAAAATGGAGCAGCTGGGCATAAGCAGGAAAAGCACCACTGTACATGCATGCATCCTGCAATCCAAATATCCAACTAGCAGTGGCAGGTCAAATTTTTAACCAGTTGCTCAATTGTGTGCCTTTAATAGTAAAAATAAATCAGCTGAAAGGATCTAAAAGGGTTCCACCCACATTGGTTCTGAGTGTTTAATTTATTCTGCTATCACCATCAGCATTCAGGTCTGATCACAAGTAGCTAAAGAGTTCCCCCTTTAAAAAACTTTTGCCTAGGACAAGATTATCTTGTTATTTACAATATTCCCTACGCTGCCCTATAGAAAATGTTCACACTGTATATACTGGGGTCAAGCTATTTAGTTATCCGAAGTAATAGACACATTTTTAAGGGCAACAGTTTCCCCCCACTTCTTGAAGGAAAAAAAAAAAAAGACACCCCTGTGTTCAGGGCACAGTTACTGCAGCCCTTATTTTAAGCACATGTACAGCCATTTTTGAGCATGCATGAGTGAATCTGAACCAGCCTACCTACGCTGCAGATAGCAGTATAAGGCCAATATTGCCAAATGCTGATTCAGGACATAACTACAGTAATCTGCAGTGCCCTAGCAGAAGATTCCAGCTGGTTTCCACAGCTGGTCTGACTTGTGGCCACTAGGTGTTGCTAGAAGGCTGTGAAGGCCTAAACCACTCCACCAACACCTTGGAAATCTGAGCCTCTTCCTGAGATGAGAAACATGCTACTGCTTTAAGTACAGTTAAAATTAGAGGCAAGGCGAGCTCCTGCGTTTATCTCCCAACATGGGGTCCCCACGAGTATTTCATTACCAGCAGACTGGCTAGTTTGGAGTGTTTTAAACCTGATCTCCAGAAAACTCCTACTAGAAAATTACATCAGAGACTCACTTCCCTGCAGGGTGGAGAGTGATAAGAACTTGCCAAGATACATAAAGGCTTCACTCCCTGCACACACCACCCACAATGCTCTCCTTTTCCACATGGCAATTGTCCCCCACCAGCCCCAGCATCAGTGTTATGTTCAATCTAGGGGCTTAATCTTAAAACCCTTCTCGGCATATCAGGGGCAGCAGGTCACACAGTCACAGACCAGAGATGTGGTTCCACTCTCAGTTACAGTAGTGACTCCAGTGAACCACTGGGATATGCTGAGATCAAACTATTCTGAGAGGAAAGTCAAGATGCAAATTCCTAAAGCTAGCAATGACGTAAGAACGGCCGTACTGGGTCAGACCAAAGGTCCAGCTAGTCCAGTATCCGGTCTACTGACAGGGGCCAATGCCAGGTGCCCCTGAGGGAGTGAACCTAACAGGTAATGATCAAGTGATCTCTCTCCTGCCATCCATTTCCACCCTCTGAGAAACAGAGGCTAGGGACACCATTCCTTACCGATCCTGGCTAATAGCCATTAATGGACTTAATCTCCATGAATTTATCCAGTTCTCTTTTAATGATAGTAATAAGACCCCATACTAATCGCTCAACTAAAAAATTGTCCAGATAATTATACTTAGCTCTTATGTAGCACTTTTTAATCAGTGAATCTCAAAGTGGCTTATAAAGGAGGTCAGGATTGTGGTTCCCTATATACAGAGGGAGAATCTGAGGCAGAGGGGTGAAATGGCCGGTACAAAGTCATTCATCGTGCCAATACTAGAAGGCAAGTTCCCTGAGCCCCAGTCCAGTGTGCTATCCATTACACCACACTGCGTCCCCTACATCACTTGGTAATTCTTTACCCACAATGTACAGAGGCAACTCCTTGGCCTCGCACAACGTGGGCAAGCCAGCTGATCAAAGCGTGAGGCTCTGCGCTACCCGAAGCGAGCTTTGGATCAATGTGCTTTCCATGGAACTTCTCCTACACACTTGAATCTGATCTCACTGGCATCACTGTCACCCTGGCTGAAATCAAATGGGGTTACTGAGGATTTACACTTGTGTATGGCAGAGCGGAACCTGGTCCCTACCTTCTACGCAGACTTTTTGTGCTCTGAAACTCGTAGGTTGTAATTCTGAGCGGTTAGTTCTTAAAGAAGAGCTCTGCTCCCATTGATTTCCATAGTAGGGCGTGTCTGAAAAGTTGATGGCAAGATATGGCTCCCTGTGCTCGGTATAAATCTAGAGCAACTCCGTTGAATTACTCCAGCCATACACGAGAGCAACTAAAAGTGAAATGCAATCTATACAAAAACCCTATTTTGCACTTTACCCAAAATACACGCTACAGAAATAACCAAGCATATAAGTATCAGAGGGGTAGCTGTGTTACTCTGGATCTGTAAAAGCAGCAAAGACTCCTGTGGCACCTTATAGACTAACAGACGTATTGGAGCATGAGCTTTCGTGGGTGAATACTCACTTCGTCAGATGCATTGGTAGAGAGCAAGCATTGGTATAATGGAGGTGGAGCAGGGAAAGTCTGCAATGGACAACTGGGATAAGTGACCATCTGGAGCACTAACTTGCATCATACCTGGGGGGAGTTGGGACCCACCCTGGGAATAGCGGCTAACCCTGGCAGAGGTAAATGTTGGAGATCGGTCCTGGCTGCTTAGCAATATGCCCAGAGGCAGGCAGCATAAAAAGAAGGATCCAGCAGGTGTTTTTTCATAGAGCAAATCTGCTCTGCTCTGGCCCTTTAACACTTCATCCCTTTCCGCAAACAAGAGGCATGCCTAGAATGACTACTGCACACGTCACAGCAGTAAAAAGCCCCATTCCGAGGGCTGCCCACGTTTGTGTCTCTAGGTATGACCTAGTAGGAATAATTGTGAGGAGTACATTGCAAAGAGGTCACATGGGTTCATCCCCTGCTGCAGCTGAGGGCACTGTCAACATACCACAAATACAGAATGTTGCACGGCAGGGGATGGGAGCTGACCCAGGGCTTCTCCCCACCTAGTAATTCAATGGGCCAAATTCTGCTCTCAGTTACACCAACATAAATCTAGAGTGATTCCGCAGATCCTACAGAGAGGAGGAATCTGATTCACCATGACTCACATGAGCACATCTGAGCCCAGAATCCGGCCACGTGCACCTGATCCTCCATTGCGCAGAATCTCATGCAGCCATGCGCACCAGTGCAAAGTAGGTATCCTGCCTCACCTAGTCAGCATGGTGTAAATGACTGCACAAAAGCGCTGTGCAACAGTGAATCATGCCCTGGTTTTCTAATGTGTACAGACATAGGCCCTGCAAAACAGGCGAGATGTGCCCACTTCAGCTACAAGGAAGGAGCAATTCAGAAGAACCATTGACAGAATGGCAGCTTTTACATGAAATTAGATAAATTCCTCTCCCTCAGTTCCATCCTGCTCTGTATCTTTATTTAGGGCCTGATTCTTCCACCTCTCGTCAAGTACCATATTCCAGAAGCAGTATCGACAAAACCACCTGAGTAACAATGCTTAAAGAACCACTCACATAAGGGCCAGAACCAAGCCCCTCGATGGATCATGCTTGACTTGTACCAGCCAGAGCCTGCAGAGATTGTTCTGCAAAACATATCTATTTCTAAAGGTCTGGGGGAGGAGTTAAAGGGATGAAAACCTCCACTGCTGAAGAAACAGACGACATGTCAGAGCACTCACCGTTCGTGGAGGACGTTACACACTGAAGGAACTCGGGACCTCTAGAGTGCTGCAGTTCTGCCAAAGGTCTGCCGTACGCCCGTTAACGATGAGCCATTGCTGAAAGAGATGCACAAATCTGTGAGAGGTGGCAGCAAAGGCCCGGGGGGAGGCAGAGCAGAGTTACCAAAGTAAAAGATAAATTTGTGCTCAACTAAATGCACTTGCAAAGGATCCGACATAATCGTGCACGTTCCTTCTTCTTGTTTTTTGCATTCTTCCCATTGCTTTGGTTATATCTGTCTCATGGCTTTATTTCAATGTGTGCACATGCATTACTTTACACACACACGCACACACACCCCATTTTCAATTGAGTTTGGAAAGAAAACGCTCTGCATTGTTCTTTACTTGTTTTAAACTCAACTGCGTAGAAGAGGAGACTTTTGTTATTCTCTTTAAATATGTGCCAAAGTTCTCAAACACTTCACTTCTCTCCAGAGTTTTTCTTGGCAGCATGGAAAGCTACAGTAACTCCTCCATATGAATCCCAACCATTTAGAGATTACTTTAAAAGCAGTTTTTAAGGTCTTTTAAAAATCCCTTTGAAAGCTAGTCTGGAAGTGACTAGCTCTGCATTATAAATAAATAAAAACCCTCACAAACATGTCTGCCTAGATTGGCCATGTTAATACATACAGGGCCTCTGAAAGAATTAAGGTCTGGTATTGGAAGAGTCCCTTTAATTTCACAATTTGGTTTCATCTACATGGACAAATCTTGCATGTGGAACTCTGCAATGGATTCTGATCTACTTTACAGTCGGGTCCCCACTGCTGCGCTAAACTAACATTAGCCCACATGCAGCTCTCGGCACTAACCAAGAGGGTGGCTTGATGTGAAAAGTGCTCCAAGACCTCAATTAAGGAGATCGTGACTTCTGATTGCTAAAGAACTTCAGGCTGAAACCAGAGGGTTCCTACAGAAAACACCCTGAAAGGTGACGCTCAGTAACAAATATCTTCTTCTCTATCCAGGCACTCCCCAAACCGCGGGCGACACTCACAACCCCCATGTTCCCATATGGGAATCGATCACGCGGGGGGGGGGGGGAGAGGATAAAGTTTGTACTTACGCTAACGATTGTTGAGACAAAGAGCAGCACCAGAACCGCAACATGGAGCACGATGATCCCCAGCAACAAAAGGAGCATTTTGGCTGAAGTTTTGGAAAGATCTGAAGGGGGGGGAAAGAGACACGCTTTTAAGTGACAGCAAAACCCCTTGCAGTCAGCCCTTTGCATTTGTGTCTATGTGGGGTGTGTCCAGTATTTAGGGCTAACTATCTCCGAAATGGCAGCAGGGGGCACTGCAGCAACAGAGAATAAGCGAAGAGGCTCAACAATTTGTACTAAATGCATTTCTTTCCCAGTGCAACATCTCTTTTGGCAAACAAATGCAGCTATTGGGAGAGGTCAGGGGAGATGTTTAAAGTGCTAACTGGGATTTACAACGTGAAAGGGACAGGCTCCCAGGGTTGGACAGAAATCGGTGGTGTGGCTCTTCAGTACTAGAGACAAACCTTGAAAGCCTGAAAAGGAAAGCACCAGCTTTGAGAAATGCCAGACATCACCCGGTTTGGAAAAAGGCAGCAAACCTATCTACAAGGGGTTCCTTTGTGGTGCCCAGAGAAGGGCTGGGAATGTTTCTAATAAATGCTGTGAATCATCAAGGAACCTTCAACGTCTACATTATTTTCCTTCCACCCCTCCTAACCTTCCACACTTTAAGTTTCATGGTCCAGAGTTTGATGGCTCGTGATACAAGGAGAAATGCAAATTCCATTACATTCCTCAAAATTTCCACTTAGCTCAGCCTGTCTTGGGAGTGTCATTAGCCAAAGCTAAAATAAGGGGTGGTTTTTTTCCTGAAGCAGCGTCATGACAATATGAAAGCCCAGGTTTCCAGCCAAAGATTTTAAATATTAAATGAAAAATAACCACCCAAGCAGTCCCTTGATCAAATATTTTTAGCTCAGGGGCTCAGGTAGGGGGAGGGGGACTGGAATCCGTTATTCCACAAAGCCACTATTCTCCACTTCACAGCCAACATTTGGACTCCATTAAGGTCAGGAGCCCCTTAATGAGAGCCATGCCCCAGCCATTCCCGCTGGCTGCACTTACTGCACTTCTCAATTAGCCGCGCAAGGCCAAGAGAGCTGGTTAAACAGCTCTGTGGAAAGAAAGGGAAATGACCATGCGGCGCAGGAGCTTTTCCATAGACAAACCAACACAGCTACACCCCCACTGCAAGCAACAGTGCATGCATACACCCCATGGGAATCAACCAGGTCACAAAAATACAAAGCGGGTCTCGGGGGGACAAACACCCAGCTAACGTTCTTCAGTGGTTCAAACTGTTCCTAATTATAACAAAGCGAGGTCAGGTCTGAAGCAGGCTCATGGAATCCGTATAGGGAGTGAATCTGCTTTAAAGAAAACACACACATAACACAACAAGCTAGTGGTTTTGGCACAGAAATTACTATAGAGCAAGAGGGTGAAACCAGCATAACAAGCAACAGGGGACCCACTGACAAGCAGAATCCCCGAAGATGAAGGGGATTTATTTGCAGACGGACACCACCAGGGAAGACAGTTATTGGGGGAGGGGGGGACCATACCCTGCCACCCTACTGGGATCTCCTCGTCTTTCCCCAAATCCTCCCCTCGCTTCTACTATCGAAAATAACCCGCTCCTGGACTGTGCAGCTGCTAACTTACTTCTCTCCAACAGTCACCCACCAAGCGGCGTCCCAGAGGCTCGACTAGCCCCAAAAGATCAACCTGGAGCAAATCCAGCCCCGTGGGTGCGGGTACGCGCCAGTCCCCTTGCCCACGGCAAACTGAGCCAGGGGGCTGTAGAGAGGGAGGCGAGGAGACAAAGCGCGAAGTTATAAAGTTTCCCCTTTAACGAGGAACAACGCCCCGGATTGCGTCTGTGCCGCAGGGTGTGTCCCTGGGTCAGGCAGAGGGAGCCCGGCCAGGCAGCGGAGCCGGCTATAAATATTCTCGCTGGCAAAAGCCGCGTGCTAGTTTCGCCGCAGCAGGGAACTTTTACTCACCCCCGTTTGGATCTCTCTGTATTCGGTACTTCCCCCCACCACTCCCCCCGCATGTCTCATCAGCCCACCTGGGGAAGAAGCGAGCCCACGGCCTGGGGGAGCAGTGTGTCCCAGCAGCACCCAAAGCGGCCGCACGCTACAGGGTGGGGTCGGGGACACCCCCCCAGGTGTATGAGCGGAGACACCCAGTCCCCAGAGGATCCACTGTGCGCGCTTCTGCCGACCCCCTTCGATTTGTGCAGGGAGGGGGCCGAGGCGGCTGCAGCCCTGGGGGCTGCAGGGGCATCTGTGCCACTGGCCTGGCGCTCCACATGGGGGTGGCTGCTTCCACTTGCCTCCAACCGAGGCAGCGGCCGGGAACGCAGGGGGAGACTCCCCATGGCTCTCTGGCGAGGGGTAGAAGGCTGCAGCAAGGGAAATGCCAGCTCCGCCGAGCACCGTGCAAGCGGCCGCCGCGCGCTCCGGGAACCCGCAGGGCGCAGGCTGGCTCCAGGGCTGAGCCCGGGGGGAGGGAGGACACACACGGGGTGAGCTCAGTAACCCCAGCTTCTTACCCCTCTCAGCTCTGCCCGTGGGGGAGAGGGGGAGGATATACACGCCTCCCGTTCTCCTGAATCCTCGGGGAAACCAAACCATTCAACCCTGCATCTCAAACACTCATCCACCCGCGGATCCCCAAGCGTTTCACCAAGTCCCGGAGAGACGTGTCAGCCTAATTTAGACGCACCAGACTTCGCTTTTGCTGCTGCTACTGCTGCTTCTGACTCTTGCCTCTTTGCTTTCTCCCGCGCTCGCCCGCAGATGCCAAGCAAGCCTGGCTCTCTAATGGTCTCGATGCGTTAGGCTCATCCAAATACAATTGCGCATGTTTGCCGCTCGCTTGTTTTCTTGTAAACGCGTTTCTCCAAATTGCATGGCGCTTTGGAGATGAGTCACAGCGCAGGGAAAAGAAAGGGCAGTAGAAAGCGCCCCTCTCTTGGCTTGTCTGGTGGGGGTGAGGGGTTTTGCTGGCAGAGCTCAGCTGGGATTTCACCACCAAGGACTTACCAACTCCAAAGCGTGCCGCCCTTCCTGGCAATGGTAGCTCCTAGGAAGCCAGCTCAACGCGCATTAAAGTTCCTCCAGCAGGGGCAGGATCCCAGAGGATGCTAAAAGCCACTCGTGGGTGGGGTCGAGTTGAAAGGGGTATCCCTGGCGGATCGGAGCCCTTCTCTGAAACCACAGATCTGGTGCATTCACTGTTTATTCATCCCCCAGTCCAACGCCCAGATATGTCACGGTGGCCTGAGAGAGCACAGCCTCTAGTATTTAAAGAGACAGCTCTTATCTTTATCTCCTCCCCAGAACACAGCCCAACAGGCAGGGGCTATTTAGGGGGTGCTGGAGATTAAATAGAAAGGAGTGACTGAGAGACCTCTGTCCCAATGTAAAGGCTTATTCAAAGCCCTGGATGCTAGAACAATAAATAGTGATCTCCTTTCGGGAAGCTGTCATTCAAGGGGTTGGCAAAACACCAGGCTAAATGTTTCCAGGCCCGAAGGGAGAGGGAAGCTGCCAGACAGTGCTGCTGGGGGGTTAGGGTCAGATCTTCAGGTGGCAGAAATTGGTGCAGCTCCATTGACTTCAAAGCATCTACACCCAGCTGAGGAACTGGCCTATTGGGTATTGTGTGGTTAACACAGGGCCTTTTCTAACCTCTTTCAGAAGATGATATTGTTTTGCTGTTATGTATATTTTTTACCCAATACCCAGTTGACTATTTTCACTAAAAAAATTAAAACAATGTGGTTCAAAACCACCTGTTGCTGGCTCTGCAGCATGTGTGATCACACAAAATGTTTGGGCAAGTCACGGGGTCTGGCAGAGTCATCCAGGTGGGGTGATGATCACTTACATCCAGATTCCACACCTCTTTTACACAGACCCTTCTTAATGAAACCGGATAGTCCTTGAGTCACCCAGTGCCTTTCTGCAGTGTTACTTAAGGCACGAGGAGCTCTGTGAAGTGACTACGGATGTCAGAATCTGGTCCCAAGCGACGCTGAGATTCCTGTCTCAACTACACTGCTATAAAGTGGACGAAATCCATCAAAGTCAATAGAGTTGGTGCAGAATCTCATGGGGTAATGGAGAACACAAAGTGGCCTCTAGCAAGCATAATATTCCTTCCCTGCTATCTATCCATCCATCCATCCCCATACATACCCATCTGTCTGTCTCTGATGTATCTTTAACAAGAGAGAATGATATTCTCTCAACTCACTCCCTTCAGTTCAAGCGCTTCATCAAACTGAATTACAGGCATCTGCAGTCTAGGGGTAGGACTCAAACACTGCTCATTCCCGATAGGCAAAGACAGCTTGTCTATTTCAAAGGCTGCGCAGTCGCTTGGTTACACAAAACGCCTACATTCTTGGAGTCAGTGACATGCAGAGTGATTGACTTACAGAAAACAGCAGAGAGCACAAGAGTTTCTCTGTAGGCCAGGAGGATGTCAGAGGGGGCAGCATTCAAGGGTGCCGTAGTCACTGAGGGTATGTCTACACTGCAATGAAAGAGCTGTGGCACACCTGCGGCCGGCTTGGATCAGCTGACTTGGTCTCAGGGGGCTCGGGCTGTGGGGCTAAAAATGGGAGCATAGACCCCCCGCAAGGGGAGTGGGTCTCAGAGCCCAGGCTCCAGCCTGAGCTCGAACGACTACACTGGAATTTTTAGCCCTGTGAGCCCAAGTCAATTGAGCCAGGCTCTGAGACTCAGGGCATGGCTACACTTGCAGATGTAGAGCGCTTTGAGTTAAACCAGCCTTCGGGGAGCGCAGTAGGGAAAGCGCCGCAGTCTGTCCACACTGACAGCTTCAAGCACACTGATGTGGCCACATTTGCAGCACTTGCAGTAGCATTGGGAGTGATGCATTATGGGCAGCTATCCCAGCATGCAAGTGACTGCAACATGCTTTTCAAATGAGGGGGGTGGAGTGGATAGGGAGTGTGTTGTGTGTATGTGCGTGGAGGGGGAGAGTGGGTTTTTGGGAGACTGAGAGCATGTCAGCATGCTGTCTTCTAAGTTCAGACAGCACAGACCCCCCCCATCCCCTGCCACTCTCTCTCACACACAGCATTCCACAGTAATGGTTGCTTTGTCTCGGAGCAGAGAAGCATGCTGGATATCAGAAACAGAGCTTTGAAAGGGCATATCCGCATTCCTGCAGCAATTCAAGAACAATGACAAGTGGCCACTTGACTTAAGGGGATTCTGGGACGTTTCCGGACACCGATCAAAACACAATAATGCAACACCTCATTCACACTGGGGCCCAGGTGTTGTAGCCAAGGCACATCAAACGTTATTCCACTCACAGAGGTGGAGTACCAGGAGCGCTCTAGCTGTGGAGTCAGAGCGCTCTACATGCCTTGCCGATGTGGATGGGTAGTTAGCTAGGGCACCCAGGGCTGCTTTAATGCGCTCTAACTCACAAGCGTAGCCAAGTCCTCAGTGCCACTGTGTTTTTATTGCAGTGTAGACATACCCTGAGAGGTAGTGATATAGCTGCTCTGGTTTACAGCTCTTCTGCAGTAATGGCAAGTCAAAGATTCCCTCCTGAAAGCAATAAATAAGCAATTCCTAAGAGCAGTTTTCAGGGAGTCTTTTCAATACAAGTTGGAGGGAGGCTTGGGGGATGCGTCCTGGGTGACAATTATTAGGGCACAAAGAACTGAGGGCTCCTCTTACATTAGCCTGGTCAGATTTTGGAAGCCTGAATTGTAAGAGCAATAGGCATCATCAAGTACTCAGATGGGGCTGATGTGTGGCCTTTTGGGGTGAAATCCCATGAAGTAAGTGGGAGGTTTGCTATTGACTCTAATGGCATTAGGATTTCACCACCTGGATTCGGTTCCGATAGTATGTTTAAATGGCAGTGTGTATGCATCGACAACGATTTGCCTGCACAATTTTGTGTGTGTGTGTGTGTGCGCGCGCGCACCAGGGGCAGCTCCAGGCACCAGCATGCCAAGCTGTGCCTGGGGCGGCAAGCCACAGGGGGGCGCTCTGCCAGTCACTGCGAGGGCGGCAGGCAGGTTGCCTTTGGTGGCATGCCTGCGGAGGGTCCGCTGGTCCCGCAGCTTTGGTGGACCTCCCGCAGGTGTGCCGCCGAATCCGCAGGACCGGGGACTTCCTGCAGGCAAGCCACCGAAGGCAGTTAGAGCCGTCCCTGGTGTGCGCATGTGCGCAGTGGAAGTGAAATTTCTTCAGGAATTTCAGTACCGGGATTCAAGTGCAAAAGGCCTGTGAAATGCAGCGATTTTCCACAAAACTCAGGTTGAGATGTTTCAAGCACCAGAGGGATTTGGTGCCCAGCTCCTCTTGATTTTTAAAGAGAGCCAAGCATTCATATCCCTTAGCATTTGAGAATCCTAATATCAAGCACAAGCAGAATTCTGCCCAGAGGCTGGGGGTGAGGGGGTAGGGGAGCGGGCACTGTTCTGGTTGCAATTGTCTGTTTCCCTCCCTGTGTAGGCTCTCACAGCAGACCACAGCACCACTTGCACCCTCAAAAGTCCCAGACACAAGCCGTGGAAGTGTGACTGACCCCATCCCTGTGCAGGGATGCCAGGCCAGAGGGAAGGCTCCCACGACCTGTCACCCATTTGTGCACTTGTGCAGGGTCAGCCATGATCTCACCCCAGTTTCATCACATTGAGAGAGCTGAACTCACCTGGAATTACAAATGCTGCCCATCTTTAACCATAGCCCATAGGAGTCAGGGCTAGAGGACATGCCTGGCTGTTTCCCCCCAGCTAGTACAGGACGTTCCCTACAGTTTGGGCCTAATATGCCCCACCTACATTAAGCAGCATCCACAAGGATTCCCATTGAATCCAGTGGACCTACAGGCATCAGTACCACTCAGGCATGGGTGATGGTGACAGAATGAGGCCCTATATTATCCAGGATGTTGATCCAGTCCCACCTGAAAGGATTCAGTCCATCCTTCCCTCAGCAACTAAGTCCTCAGTCAGATAAAACAAGGCATTTTTTTCCTGATTCCTAATTGTTCCTGTTTCCTTTTAGCCATGCCTCCTAGTACATACAACACCCCATCCGTCTGTCTCTGTGCGTGACACTAAGCATGTGAGGGCGGTCTGTGATTAAAATCCTCTAGCAAGCAAAGGTGTTTGGAGTCTCATCAGTGGGTTCCTTAATACAGATTCTACTGGAGGCCTACTCTCTAGTAAGGGCAGGAAAGTAAATTAGTTTTAAAGCCAAAAGGAACCACTATTAAATATGATCATAGCTCCTAGGAGGCGCAGCCATGGACCAGGGCGCCTTTGTGTGAGGCGCAGCCATGGACCAGGGCGCCAATGTGTGAGGCACGAGCACAAACAGATAGCCTCTGCCCCAAATAGTTTACAATCTTGTCTAACCTCTAGGCTGGTCTAGTGGATAGAGTATGGGTCTAGGCCTCAGGATATCTGAACGCAGCTCCTGTCTCACCTTGGGCGCATCGCTTAAATCTACACTGTGCCTCAGTTCTCTGGGTGTAAAATAGAGCTGCCTCCATATCGCACAAGGGTTTCTCTACAGATAAAATCCATCTAAGGTAAGAGAGAGCTCAATTCATTCTGCAATAAGGGCTATAAAAGCACCCAGATGGGTTGATTGTGTGAGCAGAACTCCTGTCTGTGTAAATGGGAGAGAATAAACTCGTTTTCCAGGGATTCTGAAAATGGGGCCAAACCTAGCTTTTTAAGTAGAGAGAAATATGTGAAACTCCAATAGGAGAAGAGTAGCCCAAGGATGAGGAAGCTTTTGCTGGCAAAGAGCCAGGAAGAAGGAAATAAAGAGGATGTGTACAGCAAAGAGCCCATTCTGCAGACATTCCTGCAGCGGAGTTTCATCTCTTTTTGGAAATGCACTTTAACCAAACAGACTGGGGCTTTGGAAATGTTTATTGAGCATGTGATTTCCCTTATAGCTCTAGGGATTTGATACCAAGCTGCTTCCAAATATTTCAATCATGTGAATAAGCTTCTAGGAGGGCTATTCTTCATGCCTTCAGCAAACAGAACGTGCTTGATAAATGTCTGTTAGGATAACATGGAAACTAAACAGAAAAAGGAATGCTTCTAAAATGGTGGCACCCAAAGGGCATATGGCGTATGTTTGCTCCATAGATACCAATGTAGACAGTTCTGTTTGGCATGAGGATTGGGATGACTGAAACAAGATATTGTAACAGGGTCAACTGCCTCCTGAGCGCCCCTCATGGCCAGGAGTGGCTCTACAGAACTCTGCCTCTATATCCCCTCCACCTAGGCTTCTCTGTGTGCACACACCCCTCCTAGGGGTCTGAGTTGATTAATGTAAAAGGTCAGAACAAAACTCAAAGTCCCCAAAATAGAGTCCCTCAAGAGTCCCTGCTTTAGCAGGCTTCTCCCTGTCCTACCTGGCAGGAGTCTTGTTTCTCTGGTGTCTCAAAGTCTCTGCAGCTTTCTGTTCCCTACAACCTGCAGGAACCTTCTAGCTCTCTGCAAATCCCTGTTCAGGCGTGCCTATTTAATAAGTTGGATTGGCTGGCCCCAGGGCTGTAGCCCTTCAAGGAGCAAGCCACCCTGTTGTAATATGTAAAAGCAGCTACCTGAAGTCTCTGAGTACAGTCATTTAGCTTCTGCAGTAAATGAACATGCAGTCCTGAACATTGACATGAAAGCTGAACAGGTTCTAGACTCCAGGCCAGTCTGTTCTAATGGAACCGAAATAACGTGCATGTAAGAGGGCAAACTGCAGGCTGTGTGTGTGTCTGTGGGTATACACACACGTGTGTGTTTGTGAACGAGACCGAGGGTGTGTAGGGGTGATGTGTACATAAATATACATATGCACTTTAACCACATTTTTCAATGCAATCCTACCTATGAAGTCATGACCAGTGCCTCATCATCATCTAATGTGTGTACATGCCAGAATATTCCTGGTGTGCTCCCTATACCAATGATGATTTGACCACTTTCTTTAGAAGCTATTCCAGTGTATTTGAAAAGACAGGACTTTCACTGTATGTCTTTCCACAGAATGGTTTCTTTAACCCCAGAGCCTTGCCTTGTCAGCAGAACCTTTGGGAGTTGTTTCCCGTTTCATACCTGCTGATTAAGCCATGCACAACAGGAGGTTCGGAATGTGCTTGTAGAGGGGAAGGGGCAGAAATCTAGACTGAGATCAGCAAGCATGGAATTCATACAGCATAGGAGAATAGGGTATAGATGGAGCAGAGAGATGGAGGTAGGTTGTGGACCTAACCTTTATCTCTTCTAAAATAACTATATATAAATAAAAGGTTATTTTAGAAGAACTATATATATAGAGAGAGAGATAAAGGTTATTTTATATATATATAATTTGTTCATTTGTATAAGATACCTATAGGTTGGTCTCAAGGACGCTCATAATTACATGCACAGAACAATATTCACGTATACACACAGAGTTAACTATACAGGTAAGTGTTATTGATTAGTTATGTAGGTTCTCAGCCTTGGGTCATGACACCAGCTGAGGTTGAGAACAGGTCCTTAGCCTCTGTTCGCCAGAAGCTGGGAGTGGGTAGCAGGGGATGGATCATTTGATGATTACCTGTTCTGTTCATTCCCGCTGGGGCACCTGGCATTGGCCACTGTCGGAAGACAGGATACTGGGCTAGCTGGACCTTTGGTCTGACCCAATATGGTGGTTTTTAGGTGTCAGAAGCTCATGACCACCCTCCCTGCCCTCCCCATGTTACTAAACAGGAGCAAAGTCCTAGCTAAATGGGAGGGGACTCATGGGGGTTTGGAGGGAGAGCAGAGAGGTATGTAAAAGGTTGTGAACGCCTGCATTAGTGGAGCTACTGTTTCTTTTAGTAAAGTATCACTATATGCATCTTGGTATACAGGCAATCAATGCAACATTGTTGTTCTGATTCCACTGAAATCAATGACAAAACTCTCCCTTGAGTTCAGTGGGGACAGGATTTACCTGATATCGCCACACAGAAAAGCATGTTTTAGCATAGTTCTGTGTATGGATTCAGATGTTTCAGTGGCATTGTTATTTATGGAGAGGTACAGAAGTAGGGGTTTTAGCTCAGGCCTATTCTTACTTGGGACTGTTTCTTGTACGCTGCAAAATAGATATAAGCTGAATGAAACTCACTGGTCACCGCATGTTACAAGTCTCCCTGTGTGCGGTATCCACAGAGGATGTGAATCCCTTACAGCTCTTAGCTACAGAACAGGGTTCTTACCTCAAGCGGTAGAGACTTACATGGTTCCTTCCTTCTTGTTGCCCAAGCTGGCAGTCATCAGACAACTCTCAGGAATCTTGGGACTGTTGCTTTGGAGCTGTGACTTTGTTCCATATCTTATATTTCTTGAATTTTCTTTAGCCATAGCTTAACTTTCTATGACCTCATATAGTGATGGGGGTTTTCTGGCTGCGATTACTGTTTTTGCGGGAGGGTCTCCCAAGCATACTAAACTGGGTTTATGGCACAATGTCTGTCAGAAGTTTTCTGCAAGCTTTTAGGTCACCCTAATCCATGTATAGCTCCCCAGGGAATGCTCACCTGATTTTTCCCTAAACAGAGCAAACCTTCTTTTTACAACAGCATCTTGATAATTTGGTTGTTACTCTTTGACTGGGTATTGGGTTGAAACAGGGTTATCTTTAAGTGGAAAGCTAAAGGTGGTGGGTTTGCATTGGAGATGGTTTGGCCGTGTGCTTTGGATGGAAACTGATTCCATCACCAGAGTAGCAATAAGATGGACACCTGAAGGCAGCGAAAAGGTAGGCCACCCGAAAACAACATGGCGAAGAGCTGTGGAAGCCAAGTTGAAAAACCAGGAGCACAGCTAGGGAACCATTGAAAGACTTGCCAAAAACAGACAGGAGTGGAGGAGCTTCAATCGCTGCCCTAAACGCCAGAGGTGCTGGAACTAGAGGTGCCGGGGGAGGTGCTGCAGCACCCCATGGTTTGAAGTAGTTTCCATCATATGCAGTGTTTACAGTTTGGTTCAATGGATCTAGCACCCCCACTGTAAAAACTGTTCCAACACCCCTGCAGAGGCGTAATGGGAACATCATGATGATGATGACTACTTGACTGCATGCACCAACAACTGATTTACCATCCTATCACACATACAGAGTTCACCGACTGATATGATGGGGGAAAGCCAGGAGGAAGAAGGGAAGAATCACAACTGTTGGATGCAAGGAAATTTCCACACACTAATTCTAGCAACAGTTTGGCAGATACAGGAATTTTGTTGCAGCAAAACAGCAATACAGGCAGACAGGTAATCCTTGGACCCAGGGCAAGGGAAAGGACTTTGATTGGAAGATGGTTATAAAGGTAGGGAGGCAGGTAAGAAGGACAGAACTTTGGTTGGGGGAACTTGCAGAATTCAGAAGGTATCACAAAAGAAAAGGCACCTATGGTGTCAGCAGATACCAGGCAGGACAGCCACTTTATGTAGCTTGCTGCGTTCACCACAGACAGATGCTATTGGGAACTTAATCTTAAGAAATGAGATAAATCTAATAAACAAAGCTTAGTCACCACTAGATTGTTCTCCAAAGGTGAAGGTCATATCTGTGCACAGCCACCATGGAGAGACAATGCACCATTGAAGTCTACATAAACCCTCCAAACAGGGGAATTTCACCCCAAATATATTCCTCTGAAGAGCCACAAGCATGAGTTTTTGTGGCAGGGTATCTGGGGATCTGCATAGGCCATATCACGTAGAAGAAACAAAGCTGAAGTTGCAGAGCATTTGGGAAACGAATGACCACAGTATTATGGGATTTTTAGAAGATGGCAAGTGCCAGAGGAAGCAAAATGAGCGTTTCTGACTTGCGGAAAGTTGGCTTGGAGAGAATATGAAAATACTCTAAGGAAAAAAGGGAATTCTATAATGTCTGGGAAATCTGCTTTAGAAAGTTGGAAAATATTGAGAAAGAAATTAGAGAGGCTGCAACTGAAAATTCCTCCAGTTAAGATTAAAGCAAAGAACCACAGAGTCCAAAGTGCATTGAAAGGGTAGAACAGAGAGAAGACATTACGGCCAGTTAACTGACACTGCATTTAAATCTCATAAATTACAGGAAGAGTTTAAAGACTTTTGGCTATTGGAAAAGACCAATATTTCACATGATGTAACAGAACGTTTCAAAAATCTGAAAGACTAATAAAGCTGATGGTGGGGTGTGACAAGGGGTGCGGGGGGACCTCCCTCTGACCTGCCTGGGGTCAGGACTTTGCCCAAGGAATTTTGGAATAAGTGCCAAAATTCAGGGCCATCCTTAGGCATACGCAGCTGCATAGGGTACCTGAAAATTTGGGACACCACTGGGTCTAGTGTCCACCCCTGTTCTGACCCGTCCTGCAGGCTCCCACTACAGCTGGCTGCTGCAGCCTGGTGAGTCTTCCTCCGGAGGAGATCTAGTACTTAAAAGTGAAAAAGCCTCCAGCCTGCCAGCCCTACTAGCACAACATTGGGACTGTTAAAGAGCCATTCAAGTGGTAATGAAGCCATTTAGCAGGCATTTGCCAACCCCCAGGTACATACTGTCAGTTTTTGCTGACCAAACAGTTGTGCATTACTGTCATGTTTACTTAGTCAAGAGGACCTTAGTTTAAAATTTGCTTTAAAAATGCCATTCGTGTGATACAGAAGATGATAAAATCACGTCTCTAAAAAGTCCTTGCGTAGATTTTTAGATGCACAATCTGAGTATTCATCTTTAGCCTTAAATGCTTGGATCTTCAGACGTAAAGTTTTTTAAATAAATCCCTCAAAAGACCCCCCTTATCTACAATATACATGTGAGCCCAGGCTGCCGTGGGGCATAGGAGCACCAGTTTAATAGTACTGCACAGGGCCCCATAAATCCTAAGGACGGCCCTGCTAAAATTTCAAATGTGCTACAGGTGCCTCTATTTGGGGTTCCAGGATAAAGACACCTTAGAGGGAAGGGCCTGATTCTCAGGAGAAGACACTCAGTACTTTCTGAATATCAGGCTCCATTATAATGTCTTGAGTTGAGCACCTACAGATCAGGATAGCAAAAATCACTAGACGCTTTGGAAAGTCTGAGGCAAGGAAATGCTGGCAGAACACTTATTACAAAGGAACATATGGACACAGCATCATAACTGGTTACCAGGGCAGTTCACAGAAGCTAAAAGTCAGCATGTCCATAGATTTATTTCTGGATCAGGATGGGAGTCAGGCATCTGGTGCCACAGCAAGAAGGTGGGAGTACAATAAACTAAGAAAGGGCAGGCATGTTAGCTAGACAGCCTTTTCTGGTTCTAAGATGCCGTGTTCTTAAAAGAAAGCTGCTGTCTCCAACAGACTCAGCCCTGAGCTCCAAGATACAAATAAAGGGGAGGAATCCTATTTTAGTCTGCATGAGACCAAGTCCTGGTGCAAAAGGTCCATCAAGAACAATTACTTCCTGTTTTCTGTTATGAAGGGAGAACCTGCCAAGATGCAGAGGTTATGGGATGGAATCTTGCCACAGATTAGAGCTCTAGGACCCTGCACAGGGAACAGTGGGGGACTCACAAGCTACAAACTATCTCCATAG
Organism: Gopherus evgoodei; assembly: GCF_007399415.2. Taxonomy (NCBI): domain Eukaryota; kingdom Metazoa; phylum Chordata; order Testudines; family Testudinidae; genus Gopherus; species Gopherus evgoodei. The sequence goes on along the minus strand of NC_044336.1, from coordinate 7,940,169 downwards.
TCTAGAGCAGCGGTTCTCAACTTTTGATACCAGGGACCGGCTTGCTGTCTTCCTAAACTGCGTCAAGGAGATCTCACGGACTGGTCATTGAGAAATACTGGTCTAGAGAACCAAAAACATTGGTAGCACTGTCTGAGTTTATCTGCGCTGTTGCCACTGAGAAGGAACCACTGGAGGACTCACGCAGAGCCAGAACTTCTGACTGGGATAAGAGCAGAATTTTGAAGTCAGAATTTTCAAAGCAATCTAAGTGACTTAGACACACAACTCCCATTGGATTTCAGTGAGATTTGGGTGCCTAACTGCTTTCATCTTCTTTGAAAATCCAGACCTAAATTAATAACCCTGAGCTTTCAAAAAATGAATTGCACTACAGAGGTAGGCAATGACAATAGAAGCAATGAGCAACAGGAAGGCATCTGCAAGCCATCGTGTGGGAAGACGTTCCACAGTAACTGGAACAGATTGAATAATAGAACGAAATGGGGCGATTTTCTGTTCATGAGCAGTTTCTTGTCATAGTCTTAATAATAAGCATAAAAATGCTTTGATAGCATTTAGCTCTGTTCTGATATTTCATCAGGGTCACGTGATTAAAGTGAATAAAATACCTTACGAAGCTACCATTAAGTGACACATATAGCACTGCACCCAGTGGTTCAGGCACTAGTCTAGGACTTCAGAGATTTGGGTTTAATTCCCTGCTCTGCCTCCAGACTCCCTGTATGACCTTGGGCATGTCACTTAGGCCCAGATTCCCAAAGGTGGTGAGGCTCCTAATTCCCATCACTTTCAAGGTTAGGTGCTCAAATACCTTTGAGAATCTGTGCCTATGTTTTCCATCTGTAACACAGGGATAATAGCACTTCCTTGCCACACCAGGGTGTTTTGAGGATAGACACATACAAGATTGTGAGGTGCCAGATATTATGGTAATGAGGAACTGATAAATACTCCATGTCTAACGACAAGGTGGTATAAAGAAAGTCGTCCATACAAACCTTGCTCACCCCCACTAATAAACAGGATGTTCACTGCAAGTTAGTGAATCTTGTAAATTAGCAGGTATGCAAGAAATATATGCATCAACTAAAGCGTTTTACTCATTTATTTGATGTGTTGAATTTTAATCATGTGTGATAAAGCTCCAAAGCACACCAGCAAATGCTCCGTAGTACACTTTGTAGAAGTACTATGCTGAAGGATAAGTACTGGGAGACCTCACTACAGCACTCACTATTAAAGCTTTGCAGAGAAGCATGAGAGTACTGCCTTTTCTGTACAAGTTTTAGTGTGTGCTGGTTAGCAAGACTCTATTGTCTTTGTATTTCATTGCATCTGGCAGATGAAACCTTTATCTGGCTAAGACCTTTATGAAACTATGCACTTCATTGTTTTGTTCCTGACAGCGGAGGAAGGTGACAAGATCTTCTGAGGTTTAAAATTTGAATATTTCCTTTTGTGCCTTATTTCAGACTCCACCAATTCTTCTGCTCTTCTCTAGCATATAAAGGTGAGATACTCAGTTGCAAACTGGAACAATGGGCCCAGATGTATCCCATTTAAGTCCACGAGAATTTTTCCAGAAACTTCAGTGGGAACAAGATTGTGTTCTAAAGATGTGAGTGGAGTTACTTTATACATTGGCATAAATCAGGAGTGAAAAGAGTTGCACCAAATATAAAGCTGCAGTAAGATCAGGATCAGTCCCAATGAAATTCACATTTTTCTTTAAAAAAGTAGAGTATAAGAAATTCAATAAAATATCACAAGGCCAAGTCCAGCCCTCTAAGCCCCACACCCATTGCTCAATTTCACCTGACTCCTCTCTTGCTTAAACCAGTGTAAGTGTACGTCTGCACTACGGGATTATTCCAATTTTACATAAACCGGTTTTATAAAACAGATTGTATAAAGTCAAGTGCACGCGGCCACTCTAAGCACATTAATTCGGTGGTGTGCGTCCATGGTCCGAGGCTAGCGTCAATTTCCAGAGCGTTGCACTGTGGGTAGCTATTCCATAGCTATCCCATAGTTCCCGCAGTCTCCCCCGCCCCTTAGAATTCTGGGTTGAGAGCCCAGTGGCTGATGGGGCAAAAATCATTGTCGCGGGTGGTTCTGGGTAAATGTCGTCATTCATTCCTTCCTCCGGGAAAGCAACGGCAGACAATCATTTCGCGCCCTTTTTCCCTGGATTGCCCTGGCAGACGTCATAGCATGGCAACCATGGAGCCCGTTCAGCTTTTTTTTTTTTTTACACAGTCACTGTATGTGTACTGCATGCCGCGGACAGAGGCAATACTCCAGCGCTACACAGCAGCATTCATTTGCTTTTGCATGATAGCAGAGATGGTTACCAGTCGTTCTGTACCGTCTGCTGCCAGTGTAATTTGGCAATGAGATGACGGTTATCTGTCCTTCTGTGCTGTCTGCTGCTATCATGGGTGCCCCTGGCTGAGATCGGCCGGGGGAGCAAAAGCAAAACTGGGAATGACTCCCCAAGTCAATCCCTCCTTTATGATTTCTAAAAATAGAGTCAGTCCTGCCTAGAATATGGGGCAAATGTACTAGAGAAGCAGTGTATCAGAAAGTACAGCTCCTCTGTGTCAGATCCCGCAGAAATGATGAGCTACATGCCATTCACGGGAGTTGCCCCTGCAACAACCCCACCCGTTGCTTCCCTTCTCCCCCAACCTTCCTGGGCTACTATGGCAGTGTCCCCCCCATTTGTGTCATGAAGTAATAAAGAATGCAGGAATAAGAAACACTGAATTTTTAGTGACATAAAATGAGGGGGAGGCAGCCTCCTGGTGCTATGATAGTCCAGGCAGGACATTAAGCAGTGTGGGGGAGAGGAGCCAGCATCCCACTGCTATGATAGTCCAGGCAGTACAGAATCTTTTCTTTTCACATGAAAGGGAGGGGGCTGATTGAAGCTCAGCCCCCCATTGCTATAATGAAGACGGTTACCAGCCGTTCTGTACCATCTACTGGGAATGACCGGGACTCATTCCTATTTTCACCCAGGCGCCCCTGGCCAGCCTCACCTGAAGCCAGCCAGGAGCACTGATAAGAAGGATGGTTACCAGTCCTACTGCATCATCTGCCACCGGGGAGGGGAGAGGAGCAGATACTTCTCTTCACTGCTGCAGCACCGCGTCTACCAGCAGCATTCAGTAGACATAGGGTGACATTGAAAGAAGTCAAGAAACGATTTCTTTCCCTTTTCTTTCACGTGGGAGGAGGGAGTAAATTGATGAGCTATTCCCTGAACCACGCCGGACAATGTGTTTGAACCTACAGGCATTGGGAGCTCAGCCAAGAATGCAAATACTTTTCGGAGACTGCTGGGGACTGTGGGATAGCTGGAGTCCTCAGTACCCCCTCCCTCCCTCCCTGAGCGTCCATTTGAGTCTCTGGCTTCCCGTTACGCTTGTCACGCAGCACTGTGTAGCCTGTAGATTTTTTTTTCAAATGCTTTGGCATTTCGTCTTCTGTAACGGAGCTCTGATAGAACAGATTTGTCTCCCCATACAGCAATCAGATTCAGTATCTCCCGTACGGTCCATGCTGGAGCTCTTTTTGGATTTGGGACTGCATTGCCACCTGTGCTGATCAGAACTCCACGCTGGGCAAACAGGAAATGAAAATCAAAATTTCGCGGAGCTTTTCCTGTTTACCTGGCCACTGCATCTGAGCTGAGATTGCTGTCCAGAGCGGTCACAGGGGTGCACTGTGGGATACTGCCCGGAGGCCAATACCGTCGATTTGTGGCCACACTAACCCTAATCTGATATGGTAATACCGATTTTAGCGCTACTCCCCTCGTCAGGGAGGAGTACAGAAACCGATTTAAAGAGCCCTTTATATCGATATAAAGGGCCTTGTAGTGTGGACGAGTACAGCATTAAATCGGTTTAACGCTGCTAAAATTGGTTTAAACGCATAGTGTAGACCAGGCCTAACTGTTGATGTCTGTGGAATCACTCCAGATTTACATCAGTATGGGAAGTGTATCCGGGCTGTTGATTTCAGTGGGAGTTGTGCCTGAATTTGGTACGTACTTTTGTTTGATTCCCGAGTTTAATTTAAATGCTTTTATTTAATTTTATTTGATTTTTGGCAGTTTAAAGGAAAACTTGGTGCATTATCAGGTGACTTAAAAGCAAATATAATGTCATTCTTTCAGATGGGAACCTTGGGAAACATTTTCAAAAACATCTAGGTGATTTAGGAGCCTCAGCACAATTTTCAAAGTGATTTGGGCACATAGGGTTAGATTTTATAGGTATTTAGGCCTCAAAAAGTGGTAGACAGGAGCCTACTGGGGATTTTCAAAAGAACATAGGTGCTTCATACCTATTTAAATAATTGATTTCAATGAGAGTTTGGTGCCTAACATTCTTATGTGCTTTTGAAAATCTCACTAGGCGCCTCTCAGTGTCTTTAAATGCATAAATGCCTTTGAAAATCTTGGGAAAATCCTTAAGAGCCCAAGTTTCATTGAAAGTCAATGGAAATTAGCTCCTAAGTCACTTAGGACCTTTTGAAAATGTTACCCCTACGCTGGTAAAGTGCCTACTATTGTGCATATGATAGCATTCTTCAGCGCTGCAAAGCCTAGTGATCCTCAAGCACTATAATTATGGTATCTCACCTATTTAAGCAGGATTATATAGAATTCTAGACAGGGAAGATAGTTTTGTAAAGTCTGGTTACTCGAGTAGATGAATGGTACACATTGAGAAGGTTCCTAGGATTCACAATAATTTGTAAAAACAATGAGGAGTCCTTGTGGCACCTTAGAGACTAACAAATTTATTTGGGCATGAGCTTTGTGGGATAAATTTGTTAGTCTCTAAGGTGCCACAAGGACTCCTCATTGTTTCTACGATACAGACTAACATGGCTACACCTCTGAAACCTGTCATGATAATTTTGTTTATCCTGCTGCATGCCTAAAAATACATCATCAATATCAACACCTAATTACTCTAATTGCCGAGTATTTTAGTTTTACTTCTGCTTTTTTTTCCACTAGCGAGAAACAAAGGCGAGAGACCCTGCAATTTTAGATTTCTAAAATTACAGGTTGAGACGACAGGAATAATTCCCACTATGGAGTGGTATTTCTCTAAGTGTCAAACAGCACCCTTTCAGATAGTCTCTGCACATTCTATGAGTACGTATAGCCACCAATGGGGTGGGGTGGGGGGGAGTCTCCCAACACATAGTCTCACACAGAAAGTGATCATTTAATTCCTATTAGTGCATCCTGTAATACATGAAAATATAACCCCATATTATTAAAACTCTGTAGTGCCACCAAGGAAACCCCTTCCATATATGCTTTCATTAATCAGTGCAGGAGCAGCTTCAGGGCTATATTGGCCTATGTGTACCCCACCAGCCTAAGAGTGTTGGGGAAGGTCTTACGCATCCCCATGCACTTCTCCTGATCAATGAACAGGGAGTTGGCTTTGACAGCCAGGTCATGCTCCAGATTAGATTTGGTGTGGACCAACATCTGCAAGGTGTCCTCTGCATCCCTCAACCTCTGCTGAAGGCTCTGGATGGTGTCATCGATTTCATGGACTTCATTAACCAGGCTAGATGACAACAATAGAAAAAAAGAGTTAGTAGATTCTAGCATGGAAACAGTCCTATAACTGGGCATGTTCCTGGCAAGGCATTATTTACAGGGCTTTTGGTGCTATTAAATACCATCTTGGTTACATTCTGAACATATTACATGCACGTTTCTTACTTAAGACTGATCCTGGATCCCACTGAAGACAATGGCAGAACTCCTTTTGCCTTCAGAGGGGAGAGGGGGTTAACAAACAAACAAACTGCTCTCAAACTCTAGTGATACATGGAGACAACTCACGCAACAGACAGCACCATTTAGAAAAGTGATGGAAAGCTGTGGTTTCCTGTTCTCATTTTGTTTTCCTGAGTTTTATCTTGCTTGCGCGCGCACACACACACACAGAGTGTGAAGAATGAAAAACAGCAGAATTTAAAAATTAAAGAGCAGAATATGAATGATGGATGAATAAAGACATTCAGGATGCCAAGAGAACAGTCAGGTGAAATAATTTTAGATACAATGACTAAATACAGTTTACAGTTGTCTTGCAGATCTTTACATTGACTCACTGCAAAAATGCACTATTGTTAGTTATCTCAGCACACCGGCTGTGTTGTGATGTATTGGGTGACTGGTGTGATGGGTTGGAACGGTCTAGCATTTAGGGTGTTTTAGTCTGTGATTTGGGAGACCCACATTCTATTTGTAAGGGGACTCTTGTCCCCTTACTAAAACTGAGTGGGAGTCTTTTGGTTGGCTAACTCCCCGTGCCAAAATAAAGTGGAAGGGTCAATGGGAAATCAGGACCCTGAGACTGACAGTCCTCAGGAACAATGGGGAGAGGCCAATGCCCCAGGTCAGCCTGACTGACAGGGCAGGCAGGTTAATCAGGGAGTCAGATGGCCTGGGGCAGGGGCCAGGAGTCCCATCCTTTGTGTGAGCTGGAATTGCCTGGTTCAGACAGAGTGGGGCCGAGCTATGGAGAAAGCAGGGGTCTGAGCTGAGCTGGGGAGCAGAGCCCTGCCAGCTCCAGAGTGGCCAGAAAAGCAGACCCTGTGCTGGGAGCAGGGCTGCAGCCACAGAGCCAGAGGGGCCAGCAAAGCAGTTCAGGGGGCTGGAGGCAAGGCAGCAGCATCAGTGCTGAGGCAGAGTGGAGCCAGAGCTAGAATAGTGGAGCTGGGGCTGGAGCTGGAGCAGTCTGGAGCCGGGTGCAGTGAGCAGCTGGGGCCAGCCAAAGGGGGCCCTGATGAAAGTGCCCAGCGCAGAAAGACACCCCCAGCCCAGGGTCCTTGCAGGCCAGACTGGGAGGGGCATCTTAACCCGATGAGGGGATGATGCTCAGAAGAAGGGTCCCATCACCCAAAGCCCGGAGGTGTGTAGCCACCACCAGAGCAAGTGTCCAATCCACAGCATCCCTGCAGCACAGCCAGGGCCTGAGAAGGAGGCCTGGGACCTACAAGGAACAGACGTCCGACAAAGTGGGTATTCACCCACGAAAGCTCATGCTCCAATACGTCTGTTAGTCTATAAGGTGCCACAGGACTCTTTGCTGCTTTTACAGATCCAGACTAACACGGCTACCCCTCTGATAAGGAGCAAACTGTGAACTGCCTGACATTCCAGAGACACTGTTTGTAATGTTCCCTGCCACACAGCAGGGTGATATGTTTTCCTTTAACCTTTCTCATTTTCCTTATTCTTTTTTAAATTAGTTGCTGATTAAATAAATTGTATTTGCTTTAAATTGTAAGTAATGATTAGTAGGTCAGCGAAGTGTCCAGTGCAGAGAGAGCACCCCAAGTGGGGACACCCTAGTTCCTGTCTTAGGTGACCACAGCAAGGTTGGGGGTTGAGCCCCCCAGGAATCCTGGGCCCAGCCTTGTTGGGGATAGAAGGACTCTGCCAGACAGGAGAGTGAAAGGACAGGGGGGCCTCTGGGTAAAGGAAGTGGGAGTGAGGACTCAGATTCTTCCACTAGCCCATTTCACTGGGGTAGTGCAGAAGCCAGGAAAGTTTCCCACAACAGCGGGACCATTCCCCTGCTTACATATTCCCTGCTCTGTCAGAGGCTTACTATGTGAGCTTGAGCAAGTCACTTAGTTTCTCTGGGACTCTGTTTTACATCTGAACAACAGAGATAACAGCATTTCTCTAACTCACATTGTCAGGCATTAGGGAGGCTCTTTGGTTAAGTCTAAGCAGCACTATTACATGAAGGACCAGATTGTGCATGGTCCTTGCACAGATAGACCGAGGAAGGGTGTTTTTGTGCACAGAACTCAGGATGGACTCAGCTCTCCTGTGGTAACTGACCAGAGCCGACACTCATTGGAGTACAGTTATATGGAATACAATGCAGTCTAGGGAGCCCCCGCTGCAAGTGGGGTGCGGCCTTGCCCGTGTCAGATATCTGATAAAGCCACTGAATCAAGACTGGGGGTGAAATTCTGGGCCTAGTGAAGTCAAATTGCAAAACTCCCATTGACTTCAGTGGGGTCAGCATTTCATCTGAGGTTGATATTAGGAACTGGACTGTGGAAGCCAAAAAGCTTTAGCTGGAATATCAATGAAAAGAGACAGGCCAGGGAGGAAGTAACAGCCAAACCTCCTGCTGAAAGGAGGGATCAGGTCCCAGCAGCACCTTAGGAGACAGACTCCAAAAGGAAGAAGACCCTAGATGCCCTCCCCAGCTCTCTTCTGGGCACTGGACTCCTTTGCAAGAGGAGGTTTAGTTTTGAAAAAGAATCAGCCAAAACACGTCCACAATTAAAATACTGAGTATTGACCCTATCCTGTCAAGTACTGAGTGCTTCAGCTAGTGCTGAAGTCCGTGGGGGTTAAGGACGCTCTGCATCTTAAAAATAGCAACATGGCCACTCAAAAATCTTCTTTAGTGTCTCTCTTATAAGGACGGAAACCATTAATGTTCTCCATTGGAGGTGCAAAGGTTTGCATGAGGTTAGCACCACACCACACAAAGCCTAGGAAATTAGCTCACTTGCAATTTACTTTACTAGTCACATCAGGTTTCAGGTAAGAACATAAAAACTGAGCTGTATTAACTTCTATTTGTCATCTTGCAAAACTGTGAATGCTACAGTGCCCTGACAGCACTGAAACATTGGTGGAATGGCTAGTGGCTTGTAACAACCACTGCATGGAATCATGTTGCCTTAAATATAGCAGTAAACCTGAACTCCTGCCTTACCGTAACTGGGTGGAATCCCGGCACAGCTCCACGTTTGGCCGCCGTGTGCGCTCGTCCAGACGGGTATGGGCCACCTTTAATGGCGGCCCTTTGTCTCTGATGGCTTTTCGAATGGCTGCTATCGTCATCTCTGTTTGGAAGATTTCTTGTAGCGTCTAAGATTAAACAAAACCAGCCCATACACAAATGAACGTTGCTATTTAGAGAATACATTTCTGTATTTTCTCTTGCCCCCTCAAAATTCCATCACTTAACGAGAGATCCTAAATTCAACAAGCAGCCAACATTATACCCAACACAGCCTCTGTATTTTACACTACAGCTGGTCGACAGGTTTACATTTTGATCCATATTCACAAGCGAGGAGAAAGCGAGGGAAATGGCTTGCCGTGAGAATAATATTTACAAAGGTGACATTGATATTGGGCTCTCTCCAATCCCACTGACATCACTGGCTCCCCTGCTAATGGCCAGAATGGGAGCAAGATCAGGTGCACGCAGAACTTTAGAACTCCTGCCAACAGAGTGAGGATCTCTTTTTTAAGGCTTATCTTTAGAGAAGGTATCCGATTAACACTGGTGACTGGACACTAAAAATCCGGTTACCGTGGGAACCCGTGCCAGTTGTGGCTGTAGTTTGAGCTGGCATTGTCCAGCCAGAACGATTGCCCCTCCCATGTACAGACGTTCCTCAACTTATGCAAGGCATTCCGTAAATTGAATTTTGTGTAAGTTGGGAACGTATCTGCAACTATTACGCGGAAAAAAAAAAAAAAAAAGCTTACGGAACTTTAAGTGCAGATTTCCGTAAGTTGGGTTTTCATAACCCAGGGAGCGTCTGTAGAAGGAACGGATTCTCACACATTTGTAGGAAAAACAAAACAAAAAATCCCATTCTGGATATCAGTACTTTAACTTCTACAGTACCTTCGAGGGGCTTCAGATTTATGATGCACTGCGTTCAATACTATATTGAACTGAGATGCACAGGCAACCAAGTTCTTTCCTCATGCTCAGCCTAGTTCCACAAGCCAATGCATCTTTGTACTTTTAAGGGGTTGCAAAAGCACTGGAAGAAGCTCAACACACAATGTTGTAGGTTTCTCCTTCCCCTCTCCCTCAAGGATTTTAAATCCACTTCTTAACAGGCTACGATAGAAAGACCGGCTAAATAGGCTAAAGGCAGGTTCTGTCCATTTGCTGGTTCTCTGATAGTTCAATCCACCATCAAAGCACCTCACATTTGATTTCTTTTGAGTTTCATTCCAAAAACTTAAAGCTAAATAAACCTGAAGTTAGCCCTCATTTTTTCTGCCCCAGCTCAAACTAACTTCTTTCCCAAGTGGAAAATCTTGGGTAAGCGTGGAATGTGATTCGAGAAGTGAAAGAGAACACAGGCCAATTCCTTCTGACAGTTACACTTGTGTAGCCTTATTGACAGATTTTCACACAAGAATAGATTTTGGGCCGTTCTGCTTTTTCACGCCTGGTATAAGCAGTATTTCAACAACAACAAAAAAGGCAACAAATAAATACATTCTACATTCCCCCCCACCCCATTTTTTGAGCAGCTTTATTGTGAAGTTAAAGAATCTAATCTGTGGCTCCAATTTATAAGCAACAACCTTGAGGAAAACCTAGAAAGTTCAGATTTAGGTTAGATATTAGGAAAACAGCAATGACTATATAGATAGTTACGCACTGGAACAGGTTACTAGGGAGGCTGTGGAATCCCTGTCATCAAGAGTTTTTAAAGAACAAGTTAGACTAACACCTGTCAGGGATGGTATAGGTTTACTTAATTCTCCCTCAACCCAGAGGGGATGGTTTAGACGACTTCTTAAAATCCCCTCCAGCCCTACTATTCTATGGATTACCTTAGCCAGATGTGTCTGGATCTTATTTTTGGCATCCGCTGTCTCAGAGATGCGATTAGTGAACGCAACGTTCACTCTGTTGAACTGGTTCCACATCTCGTTTGCAGTCACAACCAGCAGGTTTTCAATATCATCCCTCAGTTTGGAGGAGGCAGCTCGTTCACTCTGGGAGCGGAGAATATTATCATCTGTAAACTTGGCCCAGGACTCTGGCACAGAGATCCTGGGAAAACAGAACCAGAGGCATGCAATAGCATAATGCAGCTAAGGCTGACTACAGGCAACTGTATATTCTATTAGGGAGGAAGTTGGATTAAAATGATCCTTGCTGGAATCTGTGATCCTGACTCTGCCACATAAAAATTAGAATATCCAGCTACAGTTCATTCATAGTGCTGCTGATCTTTATCATTCAGACAAATATAAAGTCTGCCGTATTCATGAAGACAGCTCCACATACATAGTCTTATGCAGGCTCCACATACATAGTCTTTGTCATAAACAGATAGTAGGAGTTAATAGAACAGAAGTACTTTATATCTCTTTTGCCTGTAAAGGGTTAACAAAATCAGTGAGCCTGGCTGTCACCTGACCAGAGGACCAATCAGGGGACAAGATACTTTCAAATCTTGAGGGAGGGAAGTTTTTGTGTGTGCTGTTAGTTTTTGGTTGTTGTTCTCTCTGGGTTCTGAGAGTGACCAGACGTGCAACCAGGTTTCTCTCCAATCTCTCTGATACAGTCTCTTATATGTGCAGAATAGTAAGTACTAGGTAGATAAAGCGAGTTAGGCTAATCTTTGTTTTCTTTATTTGCAAATGTGTATTTGGCTGGGAGGAGTTCAAATCTGTATTTTGCTGAAAGGATTTTAATTTGTACTTGTATACTTAGGCTGGGAGGGTATTCCCAGTGTCTATAGCTGAAAGATCCTGTACCTATTCCATTTTAAATTTACAAAGATAATTTTTACTGTTTTTCTCTCTTTAATTAAAAGTTTCTTGTTTAAGAACCTGATTGTTTTTTTATTCTGGTGTGAGACCCCAGGGGATGGGGTCTGGATTCACCAGGGAATGGTGGGGAGAAAAGAGGGAAGAGGGAGAGAGAGGCTAATTTCTCTCTGTGTTAGGATTACTGTCTCTCTCAGGGAGAATCTGGGAGAGGGAGAGAGAAGGAGGGGGGAAGGTGCATTTTCCTCTCTGTTTAAGATTCAAGGAGTTTGACTCACAGTGATCTTCCAGGGTAACCCAGGGAGGGGAAGCCTGGGAGAGGCAATGGTGGGGGAAAGGGTTTACTTTCCTTGTGTTAAGATCCAGAGGGTCTGGGTCTTGGGGTTCCCCGGGCAAGGTCTTGGGGGGACCAGAGTGTGTACCAGGCACTGGAATTCCTGGTTGGTGGCAGTGCTACAGGTTCTAAGCTGTTAATTAAGCTTAGAGGAATTCATGCTGATACCCCATCTTTTGGATGCTAAGGTTCAGAGTGGGGAATTATACCATGACTGTCTTAAATAGTGACTTTTGGATCATTTAAAGATTTTAATAAAACCACATATTTCTAAACAGTTTGAGTATGTTCAAGCTCCAGGGGACACAAGTTACAATCAACTCACTCCAGCCAGTAAGATTTATAGCAACTTCACACTGAATAAATAGTACATGGAGTTCTTCTTAGTCATTTCTGTTTATTCAGAGTGAAATCCATCCCTGTGCAAAGGGTCAGAACAAGACCGATGCAACCCTTAAATGCCAGGCAAGACTGGAGGGAGGGATAGCTCAGTGGTCTGAACACTAGTCTACTAAACCCAGGGCTGTGAGTTCAGCCCTTGAGGGGGCCACTTAGGGATATGGGGCAAACATCAGTACTTGGTCCTGCCTAGTGAAGGCAGGGGGCTGGACTCAATGACCTTTCAAGGTCCCTTCCAGTTCTAGGAGATAGGTATATCTCCAATAATAATTTCAGACATGCCATCCTGCTGCACATCTCATCCACCCTCTGTGAATTTGATCAGCTTTGGGCTCCATTTATTTTGGCTGTTATTCTGCTGCTCATCCAAATTCCTCTGGCCCTAGTAGGGAGGTAATTAATTGACATTTAAAGATTAAATAAATCTATTCCAGCCCACAAAGTACACATGTACTAGTGAAGATTAATTTACTCCTTTAGCCCTCTGCCAACCATAGTACAACCATCCATGTACTGATTTATATCCTCATTCATTCACTGCTCTAATAAAGAGCAGAACTGTATCTCAATATCAATGCTCTTTCTTTCACTTCATTCCCATTTTGTTTATATTATGTCCATTACCAGGTCTTCTTTAGGAAGCAATCAAAACCAACAGCCTTTTCTAAGGTTGCAATTCAGATTTCATGGGCTGTAGATCAATGCTGACTTATATAGCTATAAAATACATATAAAATATTTGAAAAATAAATGTGAAGTTTAAGAACTGCATCACAGACCAATAGCTAATACATGCATGTTAAACCCAACAATGTCACTTTAAATTAAGGCTGAGATTTTTTCAGCCACCCAAGGGATTTGGACACAGAATCTCATTAATTTTACTCAGTTGAGTTTCTCAATCACTTAGGCAGCTTTGGAAATCTCAGCCTGAGTGTCTCAAATTGGGCTTTACATGAACTTTACTCTTCCTTTCTTCTTCTACCTCCTGCCTCTGTTCTATCTCTCCCGTGCTCAAACCCGCAATCTCCCTCCTTTATCATACAGGAAGGCTTATATCCTGCCCACACAGTAATCTTTTGGTTACAGTCCACTCAGAGTCATTATACACTTAAGAGACTGTACAGTTTCCACTGATTGTTAAAAACATGTGCCCTAAAATGACACGTGGCTGTGGTCTGTGTGTGTTGGGGGAGGGCACGTAGCAGCCCATAATAAAGGGAAAGCTGACTTCTCCTACAAAAACCATCTCAGTAGCTTCAGCCAAAGGGCTGGATCATGCGGGTAGATCCTTTTCTATCCAGTCCTGTGGCCCAAACAGCTTGAACATAATTCTCAAGGTGTACTTACGTAGCATCAACCCGCTCCACTCCTCTGTAGTAACTGATGCCATCAGAAGTGTTCCTTAGATGGTGACACTTGTCATCGATCCGGTGAGCTGCTTGCTTATCACTGAGGTCTTTCTCCAGCTCATGCTGGGCTGCCCTGTCGGAGCTGTAACATGAGAAAAACCATTATTGCAGAGTAAACAATGATGAGTATAACAGGCCACATCTCCAGCTCCAGGCAATCCCCTTCTGGACTACCCCAACAAGGCAAAGGAGACTTAAAGTTGTTCTAATGGGTCCGAGAGATGATGAGGGGGCAGAGCTCATGGAACATACTCTAATGGATAAATCCATGGAGTAACCCGACAAGTACTTAGCACCAGAGGCCAGTTCAATCTCAGGTGGCCCAAGAACTGGGGGGAAATAGAAGAGCGGTTCAGAGGTACCTTTACTTATCCCATCAGCCCAGCTGACGTCAAGCACAAGATTGCTAGTATTTACTTAGCATAGGAATATAATTCAAAAGAAATGGAAGAGTTTAATATTTCTGAATGACCCAAACAAGAAGAACATGCCTGTTAGAAGGGGCTATAATGACACCTTCCACTTTTATAGCATCTTTCATCTGCGCATCCCTAAGCACCATACAAACATGGATCAGTTCAAGATGCACGAGACCCCTGTGAGCAAGATAAGTGCTATCCCTATCTTCAGACGAAGAAAATGAGGCATAAGATCACATAGCAACTCAATGGTAGAGCAAGGAGTAAGAACCATGTCTCTTGACTCCTAGTAAAGTTCTTTAGTCATTAGATGATGATACTTCCTGCAACAGAATGTAATATATGAAGGAATGATCTGGCAGCTCCAAAATATCCCTGGCCTGTTTCATGTATCACTTTAGAAGGGCATTTCAGGCCAGATTGTCTAAAGAGCACAGCTTCTATTTACGCACCAAAACAAATGGCCAGATTTCCAAGAGAGCTCAGCACTTTGGGTGAATGAGCTCTTTTGGAAACCTTGCCCTAGGTCCACAACAAATATTTCTTACCTATGGTGGAGTATCTCTCTAAGTGAAGCTACTCTTATTAAAAAACAACACTGCATCATATCCTTTGGGTCTACACCAACTTGTTCAACAATTAGATCAAATTTAAACACAAGCTGAGCAACTGTTAAGTGTGTGAGACATTTCTCCCCCATAAGCTGTATTTTTGAGGGGGGAGGGGATTTGCTGAGGTGTTTACATTAGAAATTAGAATATAATGCTACTAAGAAAAGTTGAGGTGAAACTCTTCCTTACGCAAGCTGGGCTATCGCCTTATCCAGATGGCGTTTCATCCTCTCCTGACACGACTTGATGATGTCAACTTCCTGGTCAATTGACAAAAATCAAAATTCCGTCAATGTCCTTGCTTATGAATTCAGGTAACTTTCATTCTGAAACCCACCCTCATACTCCTACGTGGCCTCCTTGAACTCGGAGTTTAGGCACGCAGCAGTAACCCTGTGCTGTGTGCCTGCTATTCCTTATACCCCAAGTGAGCATGCAGGAAGTGTGGAAGGAGTAAGCAAAGCCTTGGCTTCATCCCTCCCATACTCTGGGCAGTGCAGCTGAGCCAGCACAATATATCCGCAGTGATGAGGAAGTAACTTGAGTCCCATCCTTGACTCTGCCACTGACATGCTGTGTGAATTTAGGCAGTCACTGTTTGGGCCCAGTAACAAATTCCTGCCATACTGGAGCAAGCTGGGTGCAGGGAGCAACAGTTGCATCCTTGGGCAGCTCCTGGTATGGGGCAGCTATGCACTTCCCCTGATCCAGGTCAGGTGTTGTTTCACAATCAAGCCCTACATGAAATGTTTTTGTTCACACACAATGAAACACACACTCTGCATGGATATAGCACCTTCTGGGGATCTTAAAGGACTTTGCAGATGTTCCTAATGTATGTGGATTGTGGCTAGTCCTTATGTCCCCAGTTAGGGGACAATTCACTGAAAAGGGGGTAGATAAGTGCAGAGAGGGGAAGGGAGTAGATGGAACCATGGCTCCATCCCCCACTGTATACAGGCCAATATGTTGCACTCCTCATGGGGTGTTGCAGTTACCCCCACCAGCATAACTGAGGAGCTCTGACCAGCATCGGTCTCCTGGTGGGCTTGTCTTTGTTACAGTTGTGTTAAAACATGACCGTGAGGAGTTAAACTAGTTAACATGATGCTGAGCGCGGCTTTGCAGTCAGTGTTGACAAATTACGTTCAGCATCCTGCCAGCTAGTCCTGAGTATACCCTGATGAAGGCAAGGCCTAGACAGAATGTCTCCCAATGCTTCTCCTTTTAATCTACATGAGTTTACTCAGGCTGACCATTCATCTGATTACCCTCTACACACTGAGGTTCGAATTTCACATTAATCCCATGGATTTCCAACCACTGTACCTTACTTGCTGTCTTTGGCAACTCATCTAATTTTAATCATTGTATTTGGGTGCATGGCATTTATGATGTACCTCCCTGCCGTATGGCAGGGATAGCTAATTCTGCAATGACAGAAGCACACTCCCATGTTTCCAGCTGAACATGCCACAATGATACATAGCTATTCACAGTCAAAAATCAGGAAGATATTTTCTTTGAAGTCACACAGTCAGTAGTACAAGAGTCATGGCATTAGCATTAGCTTTCACTGCCTGAAAACTGGATTGCAAAACATTTTTCCTATGCAGACATCAGTGTGGAGTCCCAAGTATAGAGGCAGATTCTTAGCCAGTGTAAATCTAGTTTGCTCCCATGTCAAGCAATTGAGCTACATCTACACACACCATCTGAGAATCTGGCTTATTAGCTCCCAGAATGCCTATCCTCCTATTGTCAGAGGTGAAAGTAAGCCGATACGGCATACCAGCAAGAGTCAGTATGCTATGCCAGACTGGACTGTCTTCCCCAGGCTGGCGATGTAAAGGGCCGATGGCTCCCTTCAGTGGCTGGAGCCATGGGCCCTTTAAATCGCCCCTGAGCCTCACGGCTCTGAGATGCCTCTGCAGCTGGTAGCTCTGGGAGTGACTTAAAAGGCCCAGGTATTTAAAGGCCCCGCCTCTTCCAGTCAAGGCTATGCCTCTTCCAGTTGAGGCCATGCCCCCCGCTCAGAACTCCAGCAGACCAGTAAGTCCTTTAAGTTACTTTCACCCCTGCCTATTATCCAGAAATAAATCACATATTATTCCTGGGTGATTCTGCACCAAAATATTAAAAATTTTGCAAATTTTATTTCTCAAAATAATGCAATATAGTCACACCAGTTTCAATTGTTTTGGTAAGTTATTTAAACTACAACATAGAAAAAGTCACAATAACTATTCAGCATTTCCTAAACACATGAAAGTTAAGTTACAAACACTTGGTAACTAGTACCCTGCATTCCAGTTATAATCCTGGATTTTCATTTAAATTACATTACAGAACACCAAGCAAAAAAAAAAAAAAGTAGAATGTCATTTTAAATTGCTCAGACTTTCACACATGAAAGTCGTACTGTTTTGCTAATCATTGTCCTGGATCTGGCTAGATACTCTGAGAAGTGCTTGGTTCTGATTGTCCTGACATTTTATTGACTGCTTAGAAAATGTTTTATTTGCTCTCAAAGTTTTTTTTTTTTAATGGGTAAGTAAAATAAATCCTGAGCTGTAATCGAACCCCATTTTGTCACTTTGGCACAGGAAAAAAGTGAGCGAGCACATAGCTCTTCCTAGCTGATTTCCGTACTGTCATTTATAAGGCTTTACATCACTCTGGCAAGGTAGGGGCCTTAAAACTTGTACAGGTTTTATGCTCCTGAGGGAATTGACTGAGAATGGGAACAGTTAACTGATCATAGCAACATTAACAACATGACTATGCAGGGAGGCTGCTATATTTCTGTCTCAGGGAATGAGATCAATTAACCATCAACATTAAAAAAATGGGTTATTGGTTTTTTACAAAAGCTATTTTCTTTAATTTAAAAACAAAATTTTCACTAACATGATGCTAATATTTAATTAAGATTTTTTTCAATTCTCAAGAAGTTATAGACATGCTACTAGGCAGGCAGGCAGCTACTTTTCTGCCTCAGAGAATGAGATCAATTAACTAGCAGGAAGACTGCTACATTTCTATCTTGGGGACAGAACCTTCTTTGTGCATAAAAAAAGACCTACCCCCGCTCCACGAGCCTCAGTAGCAAGTGAGAGGAAAGAGTCTCTCTCGCTTGTTGGCCAGCCCCGACCCCTGATAGTGATCAACGTCTCCCCCGCAGGAACGCACCCCCAGGCCCTCTCCCCCCTGGCAGTGATTTGCGTCTCTGAGGCTGCTTAGAACAGAAATATACGGGCCATATGAATTGGGAGCACAGAATTCTGTCAGGAGTAACCATTTTATTCTGGATTCATAGCACACGGCTGGATTTTTCTAACTTTGATTGATAGAAATCTCCTTGTTTCCTTGTACTCCCCCATATGCCTCTCTGGGCTTATAGGTCGATTGTAAACCCTTTGGGGCAGGGACCATCTTGTTGTTTGGTGTTTGTACAGCACCTGGCACAATGGGGTCCTGTACTAGGGCTCCTAGATGCTACTGCAATACAAACAATAGAAATTCTAACTATGCTATTGCCTTTAACTCAGTGAAAAGGAGAAGGGCCTGTGTTGCCAACTCTAGTGATTTTGCAGGAGACTTGTAATATTTGCTATGTTTATGAAAGCCCCAGCTCCTAGAGGCAGGTGATTAGGTTTGAATCTAAAATTTCACAGTTTTTCAAAACAAGTTCTGAGCCCTCATGGTAGTGGAGGAAAGCTGGAAAACATGCTCCAACCGCTCCGCAAGCCTCAAAACACAGAAGATAATAATAAAAAGAACTGAACCTCGATTTTTTTTAATACAGCCTCATGACTTTTGGTGATCTGACTTATGAGGAAAAAAATTCTCTCAATGAGCAGTTCACTCGCAGTACCTGGGGCTGCAGTTTCAGTTTCATGAGGCCTCTGCAATCACTCCCTATTTCACTGAACTTTGGATTAGGATTCTACCTTCATTCGTAGAGTTGTTTGCTTTTTACATGACAAATATAATATAAAGGAACCACACGAGCACAGTGGGTGCACATAACCATGTTTAATAAACATCCATCAATATACAAAGCCTAGCTGTACACATACACTGCTGCTCTGGCAGGTGCTGATGGCTTCTGAAACCCGAAACACAGAGAGCACTGCTAGAGGACTCACAAACTATTTAAAGAGCTACTTCCCAATTCTGATGCACTATAAGGGGACGCAGCTATTTAGCAGTTAAATTTTCAATGTGACTCTCTCTGTTAGGAATGTGTTGTTTCCTTACAATGAAAGCATCCCCCAGAAACAGTATGGCTGTGTGCTATTTGCCTATATAAGTTGACATTTACCGAGGAACAAGCGACCAAGTGGTTTGGTTTGGCCAATATTGCATGGTCTACAAAACATGCCTGGGGTTTGTGCTCTGTGTGGATTGGCAGGAGCTGGAAATACCATGAAAATGGACTCTCAGTCACTAGGCCTGGTCCAGCTTACACTGATATCAATGGGAGTTTTTCCATGTATGTTAATAATTGCAGTTGAATTGAAACTTTAGGGTGAAATCCTGTTCCCATTGAAGCCAACGGCAAAACTCCCACTGATTTCAATGGGGGCAAGAGTTCACCCTTAGGTTGGAATTTTCCACAGCACTCAGCACTGGCCTAAATAAAGATAATAGCAAACCTCCAATTGACTTCAATGGGAGTAAAGTTAGGCCAACTCTAAGCTCTTTCTGAAAATCTTGCCAACAACAGGACCTCCTATAGAGAGACAAGGGGGCTGAGATAATATCTTATAACTTCTGTTGGTGATAGAGACAACAGAATTTGGTCCAATACGAGATATTACCTCACCCACCTTGTCTCTCTCTAATATCTTAGAGAACATGGCTATAACTACACTACATGGGATCTCCTACAAGTATACCATGGTGCAGCTACCTCATATGTCTCTCCAGAAGCCAATTACCCACTTTTACTGTATTAGACAGACCTTCTCTTCATGCTCGGTCCTGGCCTCTTGTGAGCTTCTTTATTTAATGGATGGGGGAGGGGGAAAACAAATGCACAAGCTTTCTAAAGAAGTTCCACTTGCAGGTAGAGACCAGCCCTGGAAGATTTCAAAGATGAAAGTCTTTGAGTACTGGAGGAAGTGGGTTACAACAGGAACTTGTGATGTTGCACTCCATAATGTTTTATGGAAATATGCTTATGAGTGTAAATATGATGTAACTGAAATATGCTTTATGCAAAAGCTCTCTTGTAAAGTATCATTAAAAAGCTTATAATCTACTGAGTGTGTTCATCCTACGTGTATAAAGGTATGATTCTTGTATCTGAAACTAGAAATATTAAGTATAACTCTGAGGTCCTATTGTAAATATGCAAAGTGTGGGTCATTAATGGTGGTTTAGAATCTTGATGGCTCCCATTGACCAGGATAATTGACTGTAAATGGCTCTGTTTACCTGTGAGCCTGCCGGGGTATGTAATGAAAAATGAGGTCTTACAGTGACATGTGACCATGTCACGTGATACTGGAATCCATCTTAAACCTGGTGCTTTTCCATTTAGAAGAGGGGTGGGGACCCAGAAAGACAAAGGATTCCAACCTTGTGCAAAAGCTATAAAAGGGGGTGAAGCAGGACAAGGGGGGTCCCAGTCATGAGAAAGACCCTGCTTTTCACCTAAGATGCCTGCTGGAACTAACAAGGATTGTACATGGGAAAGGATTGGGCCCAGACTAGGAAGGAGTCTAGTCTGTTAAAGAAGCTTATTGGAACATCTCTGAGGGTGAGATATTATCTGTAAGCAGTTTCTTCATGTATTAGGCTTAGACCTGCATGTTTCTTATTACTTGGAACCACTTAAATCCTACTTTTTATATTTAATAAAATCACTTTTGTTTATTGATAAAGCCAGAGTAAGTGATTAATACCTGGGAGAGCAAACATCTGTGCATCTCTCTCTATCAGTCTTATAGAGGTCGGACAATTTATGAATTTACCCTGTATAAGCTTCATAGAGAGAGTAAAACGGATTTATTTGGGGTTTGGATCCCATTGGGAACTGGGTGTCTGGGTGCTGGAGATAGGTGACCTGCCAAGCAGTTTTTGGTTAAAGTCTGCAGCTTTGGGAGCATCGCCCAGACCTGGGTCTGTGTTGCAGCAGGCTAGTGAGTCTGGCACAACAAGGCAGGGTTCTGGAGTCCCAAGCTGGCAGGGAAAATGGGCTCAGAGGTAGTCTCAGCACATCAGGTGACAGTCCCAAGGGGTTCTCTGTGACTGAACCTGTCACAGAACTAATCTGCAATCTTAAGTACAGCAGTTCTTAGTGGAGAATCTACTACCCTCCTTATCCCACTGGTAGTTAGACGTATTTAGTCTCTGTTATGTTGTCTGAAGGAAAATGTCTTGTATAACTGATTTGGTATGTTAACTAAAAACAAGTAATATTATTGGTGGATGGGGGCCAACATAAAGAAGAGTTGTCATCCAACCTCATCAGATATCTGTATTCAAATGGTTGGTTTAATGTTCTGGTGACTCAGTGTTAGCACTGAAGGTGCTCAGAAACCATACAACAGGGTAGATGGACGGATGGACGGACAGAGGGGTGTGTGAAAGGAGAGATAGGATAGAGCAAGCCTGATCTAAAGCCTTCTGGAGTTGCAGTCAATGAGAGTTTATTGATTTCAGAGGCCTTTAGGCCAGGTCCTTAGTTAGTATGTTTTATGCTTTGCTTAACAGGTAGTTATTGCTGCTGGATCAGCCTCTTCCATGCTAAAACCTTCAGGAAAGGAGCTGTCCTATTGTCATTCATGCTGGCATGTGCCTTGATGCCTGCCCTGAAATCTGGAAGATCCCCAGCACTTGGCGGGAGGTCAGACTATCCACATAGAGGCTCCATTCCTCTGAGCTGGCACTGCGCTGCCAGTACAGCCACATTACTGGAGATTCCCTCTGGAAGTGGCTGGCCCTGGGAGGCCGCTTAAAGGACGATCATCATCAAGGAATGGGACTCAGGCTGAATCCTCTTTCCTTACATCAGCTCTGCACAGAGCTGACGTGTTTCCCAGCCCTGCCCCTTCTCTCTAGCCCAACCCATGAGTGGATCTCCTCTGTGGAGTTGGAGGAAAGAGTGGATGGTGCTGCAGAGGCAGCTGAACCCCACTACTCCATATAGGAAGGCTGATGACTGCATGAAGAGGGTCCCCTCCATGAGTGGATCTTGGGGATCTGGACCGTAGTAAGTATAAGGAGAAATGATGAGGACATGTGTTAAAGCTACAACACCGGGTACTGTTGGTCAGCATGGAGCTGTCTTTGCAGTTAAGTGCCCCATTCCCTAGTTAGGCTGTTATGAAAACTTACTGTCAACAGCTGTTTTTCCACATCATCATGGACTAGGTCGATTCCCATCCTCTTCTCTCGATGAAGTAAGCACTCTTGGGCTACCTGTTTGGTAAAAAAAATATAGCTGTCGACTATAAGGTGACCAATAAAATTACACCAGAGAGCTCTGGAAAAGTTCCAGTTGCTTAATGTTAGTGCTGTTCAAAGGTAGATGTTTATCTCACTGCAATATTTAGTAATGGCAGTAATCTTTGCACTTAGAATGGGATTTTTTCTTTGGAACACATATCTTCCCTTGGGTTGAGAAAATCTTTTAAGACACACAAGTACCCATTTGCCATATGCCAGTGTGTTACTGATAATAAACAGCCAAGCTAAAATAGCCAAGTGATCAAAACATAAAGGACACACCACACGATCCATTGTCTACAGCCAAGCTCTAAGATACAACCGTATTTGCTCCAATCCCGCAGACAGAGATAAACACTTACAAGATCTCTATCAAGCATTCTTAAAACTACAATACCCACCTGCTGAAGTGAAAAAACAGATTGACAGAGCCAGAAGAGTACTCAGAAGCCACCTACTACAGGACAGGCCCAACATAGAAAATAACAGAACGCCACTAGCCATCACCTACAGCCCCCAACTAAAACCTCTCCAGCGCATCATCAAAGATCTACAACCTATCCTGAAAGATGATCCCTCACTCTCACAGATTTTGGGAGACAGGCCAGTCCTTGCTTATAGACAGCCTCCCAACCTGAAGCAAATACTCACCAGCAACCGCACACCATACAGCATAAACACTAACCCAGGAACCTATCCTTGCAACAAAGCCCGATGCCAGCTCTGTCCACATATCTATTCAAGTAACACTATCATAGGACCTAATCACATCAGCCACACCATTAGGGGCTCGTTCACCTGCACATCTGCCAACGTGATATATGCCATCATGTGCCAGCAATGCCCCTCTCCAATGTACATTGGCCAAACCAGACAGTCTCTATGCAAAAGAATAAATGGACACAAATCTGACATCAGGAATCATAACATTCAAAAACCAGTGGGAGAACACTTCAACCTCTCCAACCACTCAGCGACGGACTTGAAGGTGGCAATTTTGCAACAAAAAAACTACAAAAACAGACTCCAAAGAGATACTGCTGAACTCGAATTAATATGCAAATTAGATACAATTAACTCAGGCTTAAACAGAGACTGGGAATGGTTGGGTCATTACACTAATTTAATCTATTTCCCTATGTTAAGTTCTCCTCACACCTTCTATGGGTCATCTTGATTATCACTTCAAAAGTTTTTTTTTCCTCCTGCTGATGATAGCTCATCTCAATTGATTAGACTCTTCCTGTTGGTATGGGTACTTCCACCTTTTCATGTTCTCTGTATGTATGAATATCTTCTGTCTGTGTGTTCCATTCTATGCATCCGAAGTAGTGAGCTGTAGCTAACGAAAGCTCATGCTGAAATAAATTTGTTAGTCTCTAAGGTGCCACAAGTACTCCTGTTCTTTTTGCGGATACAGACTAACACGGCTGCTACTCTGAAACAAAACATAAAGGAGCACATACATCCCTGGTGTAGCACCAGTTGAACTCAGAGAAATGTCTCCAGGCATGAATTTGGCCTGATCTGAGCCTTGCAATAAGACATTGTAAATTGTGACCTTAATTAGAATTTTTCACGTAGTGCATGAGAAAATATTTAGTTAAGTAAATACTGTTCTTAACTGCTCAACAGGCATTGGATAGGAAATGTATCAGATGGCAAGGGCTTTGTTTATCTCCAGCTTGGCTAAGGGCCTCTTAATAAAAGACATTCAGACATAACCAGCTCAAATGAAACTTAATTAGATATTTGAATGGCTGCAGATTGGGAACTGATAGGCTATAACCCATCACAGCATTTATCAATGTAACTGATACCTGGAGAGGACCTTCTGTTTCAGCCAAGGCCCTTTCCAATCGTTTCTTCATGTCTGTAAGAGCATTGGTCTCCCCAATCATCTCGTCTATCTCGTGGTTGAGCTCCGATTTCCAAAATACTATATCATTGACCCGTTCTCCCAAATTTTTGGTAGTGTCCGTTTGGGTTTTCCTTGTTTGCTGATCTTTGTCCTGGATCATGCGGGATGTGTCCACTCTTAGCCGCTCTGCGCTGTGCCGGGACATCTCTGACTCTTTGTAATTGGTCAGGTTGGATCTGTACCAGTCATCAGGGGTATACCTGGTGAAAAGCGCTGTTCTATTGGAAACAAAGGGAAGCATCTTGCTTTGGGTTAACCCTTGGGAGCTTTTGGAGAAGGGAGCCAAAGTAGGAGTGATGGCTGCTACTTTATAATAAGTGCTGGGTCGCCATGGAAGGCTCAAGCTATGGGTCAAAGAGTAGTGAGGGAACCGGTTCTTATAGCTCGATGCCATGGTGCTGATAGCTGGTAGGAAGTTAGCAGGTGTTGGTCTTGGGTGGGCGTAAGTTGCCGTTAAAGTAGAGCCTACAAGCTCCATGATGGAAAACTGCTATTCGCTTTTACTTCCTGCATAAAACAAACACAAAAAGACAACAGAGAATGATCCCATTTAGCAAGGTCCCACTTAGTCGTAACAACACCTCTTCCTTAAACACATGCACTCATAATAAAAACACCAACGTGTATAATATTTGAGTATCAAAAAGACAGGCCTAAAACTCTCGAAAGCAAAGGCCTATCTCACCGTGCCCCATATATTTGGATATAGGAGAATTGAAGTTTCCTAGCCTGATCTACAGTAAAAAGTAAGCTTCACCCCACTACGCCACTCAAGAGTGTGAAAAATCCACACCCAAGTGATGTAGTTAAGCCAACTTAACCCCCAGTGTAGACAGTGCTAGGTCAGTAGAAGAATTCTTCCATCAGCCAGCCTAGCTATCACCGCTTGGGGAAGTGGATTACCTACACTGATAGAAAAACTGCTTCCACTGATGTAGGTAGTGTTTACACTGAAGCACTACAGTAGCACGGGGTTTGAAGTGTAGACAAGCACTTAGTTATTGCTCAGTGTCACTTATTGAACTAAACCAAGGGCCATATTGTGCCATGACTTTTTAAGCAGAACTCCCTACTGAGTAGAACCGGAAGTCCTGCTTACAAACTGATAGCATTACACACTCCCAAACCTTTACTACTGTCCACAATGCACAGTTAACAGAGGTGCAGCAGCAATGGCTGTATTTTATTCTGCCTCATTTATCATCAATAGATCCTGATTTTGCAAACCCTGCCTTACATATTATTATTATTGTCCTAGTATCTAGGAGCTGCAGTCATGGGACCGGGACCTGTTGTGCTGGGAGCTGTATAAAACACAACAAAAAAAACCAGTCCCTTCCCCAAAGAATTTACAATTTAATTATAAGAGAGGAGACAACTGGAGGATACAGATACAGATAGGGGAGCCAAGGAAACCATGTGTTTTATTTTACTTATCTGAGTAACTCCATTAAAAACAACAGAGCTATCAGATACTTTAAATTAAGCATGCACATAAGTGTTTGCAGGATTGGGGCCTCAGGGACAAACCCACAAGTTCCATAGTTTTCAGTAGGAGCAGTCTCTTCCTCATATGTACTCAGGGTGTGCAGGACAGAAACTGCACAGAACTCCTAGTTCCAACATTTCCAATAGTGAGCAACAATTTACCAAGCAGAAAGTGCACAAGCTCAACTTCCAGAACCTAAATGCAGTGTTGCTAAGGTAGAGCAAGGCAAGCAAACATCTTTTTTTGACTTGCAAGGAGAGAAAATTTGATGTCAAAGTCACTGACGTAGAATAAATATATTTGAAAAGAGAAAAAAAGAACAATGACCTGAAGGTCAGCCTTTTCACATTTAACCATTGTTACACTTCAAAAGTCATTTGAATAAACGTTCACCCACTGTCACCCTGGAGTGAATGACCCCACAGGAGGGTTTTCGGGGGGGGGGGGGGGTTGTAGGGGAAGGAATGGGGGAATTTTATTTCAAGTAATTGCATACTGTACTGTTTGCGCTATTGTTCTTTTCACTTTGAGGTCATTAACTAATTGTGAATCAGTAATATAATACTCATGGCATTCAAAAGGTGAATATTTACTTGTGTACAATACCTATAATCCATTCACAAACACACTGAGGGATATGTTGCGCTGATGGGGAATTCTCTTATGGTTACAAGAGTTGATTGCTGGTTTAAATAAAAAGGGACTTCTGGCTGCCCTAGGGAGAAAGTAAAAGATCCCGTAGCTGGATCAACAATCTGCAGTAAGAGGATGGACAATATTGTCGACAAAGCTACGGTATTTGTAGGAGTTCAAGATAGAACATGTGTTCTCCAAAATTTGTTCCTTACAGTTTAAATAAAAACCCTTCACATATTAAACCTGTTCCAATATTAATATTGTACAAACAACATCAATACGTTTATTTTTTGATGTATTTGTATTGGGTAACTCATAGGAGCCCTGTAACGGCCCCTTGTGGGAGGTGCTGTACAAACACAAAACAAACGGACAGTCATTGTCCCAAGTAGGGTGACCAGACAGCAAATGTGAAAAATCGGGACATGGGTGGTGGTGGTAATAGGAGTTTATATAAGAAAAAGACCCAAAAATCGGGATTGTCCCTATAAAATCGGGACAACTGGTCACCCTAGTCCCAAGGGATTTATAATCTAAGGGCATGTCTTCACTACAGCTGCTACAGCGGCACAGCTACAGTGCTGCAGCTACGCCACTGTAGCATCGTAATAGAGATGCATCCTACAGGGACAGAAGGCGGTAGCTAGGTTGATGAAAGAAACATGCTTTAGGCCTAGCTGCATCTACACCGGGGGTAGGTCAACCTAACCACGCTGCTCAGTGTGCGACATTTTTCACAGGCCTGATAAACGTGGCTAAGTCAATCTCATTTTTAGGAGTAGACCAGGCCTAAATAGTGAAGGCCCTGATTCAGGAAAGGGTCTCTGTTCAGGAATGGTGCTTAGCCTGAAGCATAACTTCAATAGGATTTGAGTGCAATGGAACTTAAGCTCTTGCTTCATGTTAAGCATGTGCTTAAGTGCTTTCCTGAACAAGGATAAACCTAAGCACCTACTGAGGTGTTTTTCTGAGTCAGGACCAAAGAGGAGAAGAGATGTGCTGTAGCTGTATTTTCATTCTAATGATCCTGCACTGATACAATGCCTATTAGCCACATGGATCCTAAATCACTGTACAAAGTGAATAGCCCTTTGTGCAAGCTGCACACCAAACATGCACACACACACACACACACACACACACACGGATCTACCACCAGTGAAGTGGAGCCATCTCTAGGGAATGAAGAGTAATAGCTATTTAACAATGCATCACAATGGAGGGTTTGTCTACACAGGGAAATGACTTTATTCCTTAAAAAGTGGAGTGATACCAGAATAACATCACTTTTATTTCAGAATAGAGAGTGTCCAGACAGGGAGTTATACTGGCATAGTTATAGCAGTATAATTGTTCCACTACACCTATGCTGGCCAATTTCCCCATGAGAGAGACTGGTTTATATTTAAAGTTCTAAGCCTCTGAGGAGGGAGGGTTTGAGTTTTAGTCACCTCAGCAACAACGGAAGAAAACCTGTTCCTTCCCAGGAGCAAAACCAATAAATCCCGATGATTTATAACTGAAATTCATAAGAGGGAATAGACAGGAGACACACAACATGCTTGAAGCAGCAGACTAAGAAAAATATCATATCTTAATATATTTAGCAAATGACAATGCACATCAGAAAAAAAATAGAGGAATGAGGGGGTCAAAATAGGGTCCACTGAGTGCCACAAAAAAGGTAGCTTACAGAGCTGATTCAGATCCAACATACACTGTTGTACATCAGGAGTAACATCACTGAATTCACTGGACCAGACACTCTGCTAGCGCAATGATTTCAATGGAGATATGATGATTTTAAACCAGCTGAGGATCTGGCCCTGTGGAATTATGCAGATGTAAAAAGTGTGAGATCAAAATCACACAACATGGAAGGAAAGCCACATAAAAGTCTAGGATGCTGCTATACTAACCAATAATAAACATCTCTAACTCATCTTTGGGGTGCTCAAATAAATGTTGCTTTAGCAGAGCAAAGTATTATTATTACTAAAGAATGCTTCCGAATATAAATGATATGGAACATAATACTGCAAATGATCATGCAAACCAGTGAAAACTAGTGAGGTCACGGAAGGCGAAAAGGACATTCTCTGAGGCCAGGAAACTATTAAACTTCAGAGTTGGGAACAGAATGTTTGGACTGGAAGAGGAAGGCAGTAAGCCACACGCAGGTCTGGAAGCTGCTGTAGTCCCAGGTAAATGCTGTACATATTTGCAAATGTCTGGAAAGAGCGACTAGGTGACCTAATAGGTCGTTTCCATCTCTAGCTTCTATGAGAATGTTTTGATGTGCTTAGTGAACAGTGCTTGAGAAGTGCAAAGTGTTATTAGTAGCAATAATAAATAGCAGGTAACTTAGCAAATGCTAATACAAACCACAGAAAAATAGGGAGATGAGTAAGAGGAGGGAAAGTACATTCCCTGCATCTGTGAAATGACTGAACTTAAATGCCCACCCCTTTTGGCTGCCTTGGTGTGTGGATGCTCAACCTAAGACACCTACTACGTGATCTCAAGAGGTGCTGTTGAGTTGAGATCAACAGAAGCTGTGGGTTCTCAGCCTCTCTGAAGAATCAGGATCAAAGTGTCTCAAACTGGAAACCCAAAATTAGCAAAAACTTTTCAAAATGTGGTCCTCTGAGCTGGCTGTTTTGGCAAGGATTAAAGTCCATGGCCAACTCCCACTAATCAATAACTGCCACCATTTTGTCCCCCTATTATGGACTTCCCTGTCCCCACTGCACATCTTTAGACCTTGGAAACAAATAGTTTTGGAGTCTGGAGGACAATTTTCATGACTTTTCCCTCCTAATAAATGCTTGTCCTTCCCCTGTTGACACAGACATTTAGAGAGGGAAAAGATGGTTTGGGGAGTAAAGAGAGCTACGTTGCCTTGGTTCCCCGACTAAAAGTAATTTCCTTCCCACATTCTTGTATGACCCACTCCCCAAAATTACTAACCCATCTACTCCCCCCTCCCTCACAGGTAAATGGCTGCACCTCCTCAGCCCTCCAAACACATACATGGGGTGCAGAGCACTTTCTTGGGTTGGGGGATAAGTTTCCCTGGATTCCATTCCCCCTACTAGCTTGTCTGTATGAACATTAACAGTATCTCCTTGTCCCCCACTTCACATATGCAGATTTAGTTTTGGGGAAGGGAGATTTTTGGGGAGTGGCCAGGCTAAATTCCCCTGATTCTCTCTCCACTACATTATTGCCTCCCCTTCTCTTCCCCCTTGAAGCTCACACAGGCTGGGCAGTGACAGAGGAGCTGGATTCCTGTGCTGCCCTGATGCTTTCTGGGTCCCTTTCAGTTTGTAGGTCCCCAGCAGCCCCTGCCAGGTGCTCCATCCTCACTGTCTCCCCGAACCTCCTCACAGCCACTGGCTGGGGGGCTCCCTGGATGGCAGTGGGAGGTGCCGGCACTCACCTGTCTGCTGGCTACTGCTGAGGAGGGAGGGAGCCTCCTGCATGCACAGGCTGCTTGCAGCTCACTTAGTGATCAGCAGCATTTTCCCCCCTCCCCTCCCCCGCTTCTATGCCCACCCCCTTCTTTGTGACACACAGAATCCCAACCCCACCCATTGGCCAAGAGGGGATGGAAGGGGAGGGAGAGAGGAGGAGGGAGCGTTGCTAAGGACTCACAAGATGCTTAGTAACCAAATTCTCTTCAGGAGACCTGGCTGGGCTGGGGATCTCCTTGAACTTGGGGCTGGGAAGATAGTGGGAGCACTGGGGGGCATCACTATACAGCCTTGGTAAGACACCACATCCTTCTCTGCTATCAGTGTAGATAGCATTTGAATAAAACATTCCCAGTTCTTAAAAAGCACTCATTAAAAATCTGCTGAAACCACTTACAAGCAAAACACAGCCATAGCATAACTTTGGGGCTGGTCCTTGCTAACCTCTATTTTCCCATCTTACCTCTGGCTTCTGCTCACAGCAGCAAGTTCAAGTTCCCATACTTCTCTACACTTAAGCTAACTTCTGGTCAAAGCCTAATTTCTATTTAACATAGTCTATAGGCAACAGCAGGCAGGAGGAATTAGATTTATTTTAGTTTATTGCTTCAGGTAAACTATCTGGCACTCTGATAGGGAATGGGGATGAATGTCAGATTAAATGATTGTTAGCAGTGTTGTTGTAGCCATGTTGGTCCCAGGATATTAGAGAGACAAGGTGGATGAGGTAGTATCTTCTATTGGACCAGAGACAAGCTTTTGAGGTACACAGAGCTCTTCTACAAGTCTGTGTACCTCAAAAGCTTGTCTCTTTCACCAATTCAGGCTGTCACAACTAAGTGCAAAGTGGAACAATAACAGCTATGTGAGTGAAACAGGACAAACACTATGCTCTCAAATTAATTCACACAGAAAAATGATAAAATACAAAAACCATCACATCACTTGTGGGTGAACACTTTTCACAAAACAGTCATTCCATATCTGTCCTCTCAGTCTTCATCCTGCACAACAGCATCAAAAGACAAGCCTGGGAGCTACTTTTCTAAAAGTAAAATCATGGTCTTAATAAAGACACTGGATATATGGCTTATTACAACAATCTATAATCTACCAACTCCTCTTTTTTGTCTCATGACTGGAGAGGTGTTAACAGGCCACTGCACCTTGAATTGGCTCTGAGAACGTGTGTTGACAAGACTACTTATGCTAAACAATCTGTTCCACCTTGTATTTAGTTGTGACACATCATCTGAGTGTTTTCCCCAGACCTGAAGAAGAGTTCTGTGTAGCTTGAAAACCTCTCTCTCACCAACAGAAGTTGGGCCAGTAAAACATATTACCTCACCCACCTTGTCTCTCTGTTTAAATGGTTGATTTATTCAGCTCCTCATTTCTTCTTTTTTTCCATTTTCCAGTTTTCTCTGATTTTGCACATATTGATCACAGCTACACACCCTGTGCCCATGCACACATCTTTCACACCTCCAAACTCATATAATCATACATCTATCACACCTAGTGCACACAGAGCTTGCCTACACAAGAAATTTACACAAGTGTCGCTTAAGGTGCGATATTAAACCAGCTGAGTCAAGCAGGTGCAAAATTTACAGTTTACCTGTGTGGACACTTACTTCAGTTTAAATCAGGCTTATTTTAGGGTATGTCAACGCTGGAAACTTCAAAGTGTGAATGTGGTCACGGGCGAGTGCTGGAAGAGACCTCTCCCAGCACTCCTGGTAATCCACCTCCATGAGGGGACTAGCTCCCAGCCCTCAGAGCCTGTCTATACTAGCGCTTTAAAGCACTCAGACTTGCTGTGCTCAGGGGGGTGATTTTTCACCCCCCTGAGCCAGCAAGATAGAGCGCTATAAAATGTAAGTGTAGACAAGCCCTCAGTTTAACTGAATTAGGTATCAATTTAGGCTAAGTGTCTGCATAGGGATTTGCACCCATTTAACTAAACTAGATTAAAAACCAATTTAATTTAAACCAGTGCGATTTTTGCATGTAGACTAGGGCTTGTTCTACACTACAGAGTTAGGTCAGGTCAACATAAAGCAGCTTATGTCGACCTAACTATGTCAGAGTCTACACTACAGCCTTACTTCTTCCAGTGTAAGGCCTGGTCTATACTGGGGTGTGGTCGATCTAAAGCTAGGTCTACACTTGGGGGTGGGGGGTCAATCTAAGGCTAGGTCTACACTGGAGGGGGGCGTCGACCTAAGATATGCAACTTCAGCTACACGAATAACGTAGCTGAAGTGGCCGTATTTTAGGTCAATTTACCTGGCCATGAGGACGACAGTGAGTCAACCACTGCCGCTTCCCCGTCGTCTCCGCTTCCTCCTCTCACCACGGTGAAGTTCCGAAGTTGACGGCAGAGTGATCAGGGATCGATTTTATCACGTCTACACTAGACACGATAAATCGATCCCTGATAGCTCGATCACTGTAGATATATGCTGAGTTTTGCAACTTCAGTTACGTGAATAACATAGCTGAAATCAACATACTTAGATCGACTTATCATGGTGTCTTCACTACGGTGAGTCGATTACTGCCACTCCCCCGTCGACTCTGCCTGCACCTCTCACAGCGCTGGAGTACAGGAGTAGCCGGGAGAGCGCATGGGGGTCGATTTATCATGTCTAGACTAGACTAGAGCGGCGGGGTTTGGATGGGCTGGGTGTTCTGGTGGGCCTGTCAGAGGCTGGGGGTGTGGATAGGAGTCAGGGCATTTGGGGGATAGATAGGGGGTGGAGTCCTACGGGGGGCAGTCAGGGACAAGGAGAAGGGAGGCTTAGATAGGGGGTGGGATCTGGGGGGGCAATTAGGGACAGAGGTCCCGGAGGGGGCGATCAAGGGACAAAGAGCAGGGGGGTTGGATGGGTTGGGGGTTTTGTGAGGAGCAGTCAGGGGGTGGGAAGTGGGAGGGAGTGGGTAGGGGTGGGGCTACCCCTTCATAGAGTGTCCTCTTTTTTGAAAGTTCAAATATGGTAACCCTACTACTACACCGACATAACTCCACCTCCACGAGAGGCATAAGGCTTATGTCAGTATAGTTAGGGCAGTGTTTCTCAATGTGGGCTTCAGGCTGAGAACCACAGTGCCCCCACCAAGCTTCCCTACACACCCCCTATGCCCTGGGCAGCCCATAGACCCCTTCCACAGGGTGGAGTTAGGAGCAGACCCCAGGTGTGGAGCTGTGGGACAACCCCTACCTCCCTAACCCCACCACGCAGCAGCCCTGACCCCAGACCCTGCCAGGTGGAGCCAGACAGCAGGGCAGCACAGCTCTGAGCCCGGATCCCGGGGCCGGGTCGCAGGGCAGCCCCAAGTCCAGACCCCGCCACGTAGGGCAGAGCAGCCCAGCAGCCCCAACCCCAGACTCCGCCACGTGGGGCAGGGCAGCCAGGGCCAGCGGCCTTTAGCACACAGCTGGCCCTTAGCTGTGAGATAATTGGGCCACATGAGGCCCATGGGTTGAGTACCACGGCTCTAAGCCCTAGTTAAGCAAGTACTTATGCACTTGCCTAACTTTGAGCACAGAAATAACCCTAGGGCTGACATGCTTGGAGTTCAGCACTTAATGCCTTGCTGGACTGGGGAGTCTGATCGTGGTTTGGGGTAGCAGGGATTGTGCCTAGATTCTCAGTCTTGCTCCACTTCCATCGTGGGACCCTGTCAACTTAAAAATCACTTGAACATGCATCTCACCTGCTCTTTTTACAAGCACTATCAAAGGCCTTGATGCTGCAAGCACTGGCACTCTTGTGTAACTAGCTCCATGAGTCAATGTCCCACTGACTCAAGGATTGCTGGGAGACCAATGCAATTTGTCTCCTCCCCAGCTGGAAGAGCATAGCTCCCTGGAAGCTCAGTTCTGCCACTGCTCCTCTGCTTCCAGGTGACAGCTTGTGCCTCATTTTACAGAGGGGGAATCAGAGACCCCCAGAAGGGAAAGGGCTTGCCTGGAGTCACCCAGTGGCTTGGTGAGAACAAATAACCACTCCCAAGGATCCTGGCCCTGCCAGAGCCACTGCCTGGTGCAGTCAGAATGTTGTACTCAGCTGTAGCCCTGCTCCAGTGTCACACTGTGTGAAGAGTCCCACAAGTGTTAGTGCCTACCTCAGGGAAGACTGTCAGAAAACAGGGCAGACACCCCAAGCTGGTGGTATGTTCTCTAATTAGATTTCACCAAGCCAGTAACAAATGTGAACGCCTGGATCACTGTACCAGTCTTACCACAATTATAGACAGTTCCCTTAGACCAGTGGTTCTCAACCTACTTATCATTGTGGGCCACACAGGCGGCCCACAATGTGTTATCTGGGCCACAGGTTGAGAACTGGCTCTGAACTCCCATTGGCTGGGAACCGTGGCCAAAGGCAGTTCAGGGGCGGTGCCTGCAGGCAAAAGCAGTGCGCAGAGCCTCCTGGACCTGCTGGCCACTTCTGGGGCGCAGCGTGAAGTCGGGACAAGCAGGGAGCCTGCCTTACCCCCAGCCAGAGGCCGCACCCTCACTACACCGCAACCCCCTGCTCTAGCCCTGATCCCCCTCCCGCCCTCCAAACCTCTCGATCCCAGCCCAGGGCACCCTTCTGCACTTTAAAACCCTCATCCCCAGACCCACTCCAGAGCCTGCACCTGGATCCCTCACCCCACCCCACTGCCAGCACTCTAACCCCCTTCCACAGCCCAGATCCCCATCCTGAACCCTGAACCCCTAATTTCTGGCCCCACCGCAGAACCCACACCTCCCACCCACAGCTCATATCCTCTCCCACACCCCAACCCCCTGCCTCATCCCAGAGCCCCCTTCCGTACTCTGAACCCCTCATCTCCACCCCCCATCCCTGAACCCCATCCTGCACTCCAACCCCCTCAGCCAACCCAGTGAAAATGAGCAGGTGAGTGAGGGTGGGAAGAGCAAGCAACAGAGGGAGGGGGGGTAGAGTGAGTGGGGATGGGGCCCAAGAGAAGGGCTGGGGCATGGGTGGGGCCTTGGAAGAGGCGTGGGGCATGGGTGTTCGATTTTGTGCAAGTAGAAAGTTGGCAGCCCCACGTGCTGCACCAGGCAGCAGAACAGCCTGGACCCCGGACAGGCAGCCAGGATCCCAGACCCCAGTTTGCAGGGCCAGGTGGTCTTTAGCACACAGCTGGGGCCCCAGCTGTGTGCTAACTGGGCTGCAGGTGGCCCATGGGTCAGGGGTTGAGAACCAATGGGTTACTTACATCTGCTGTTAGTTGTCTTGTCAATTTGGAACTGTGAAATTTACATGAAAGCCGGCTTCCCAGCGGGGCTGCTGCTGAGGCTCCACTCCAAGCCCCATTTATAGTATGGGCCCAAGACACTGACTTTTACAATAGCATTACATTGACTGTAGTGTTGTATACCATTCCTGGAGATTACTGTCTCGACCAAGGACACAAATTCTGCTGGGAAGGATTAATGTCCAATCTGGGGATTGGTCCTGCTTGGAGCAGGGGGTTGGACTAGATGACCTCCTGAGGTCCCTTCCAACCCTAATAGTCTATGATTCTATGAATAGTCTATGATTCTATGACAGACATATTAAAACCCTCTTTCATGGACTGATTTAAGCTCCTCAAATAAGTAACATTTATATAGCAGCATTCTTCAGTAGATCTCCATGCACATCACCAACTTTACCATATTTAGCCTCCCAGTACCCCTGTGAGGTAGGCAAGTGCTATTATTCCCATTTTATAGATTGGAACCTAGGCACAGAGAGGCTAAGTGACTTGCCCAAGGTCACACAGCAAGTGTGCAGCTAGCCCTAGGCTAGTGACCTAAACAGACCATTCTTCTTCTACAAAGCTGATTGCGGGAATTAGTAGAATGAGACTAGGCTTGATCACATGATACCTTACTTAGTAATTAGAGGGAAAAGAAATTTGTGTAATGAAGTTTCTTTGGAGAGATTGTGAGAGGCTAAGTGTCATTTTTAACACTGTCCTTTTGTTGTCCCTGCTGCCTTGTCAATTGCTTCTAGTCTCTCTCCTCAGCTGGTTCGAAGTGTGTGGCATGTCTCCTGCTGCCAAATAGGAGACCAGAAATCTATAGACACTGTGTGCTGTTCTCTATTCCAGGGCTTCTTTAAAATAAAAACAGGCTTAAGGATTTTTTTTATGTTCTTTAAAGATGAAACCAAGGCTGGCTTTTAGGCGAGAGCTATACGTGCAACTGCAGTCCAGAGACACAGTCCTGATCAAGAGTCAGGCGCTGTCTGGCTAGATTATCCAGGGTTTTACTAGGTTTCCTGTGCATGCGTAAAATTTATCAGACAACTGTAAAACTTCTAAGACCTAGGGCACATCAGTATACATCTGCAGAAAAGGACACTACCTATATTGTTAGATAAAGGCCATCCCAGACTCCCACACCCCAGCTCTGATTGAAAAATCTCGTATCTTAAAGCAGACCCTCCTCCCCACTTAAATCTGATCCAATGGACTCTCATTTGTCAACATGCTGCCCTTCTGAGCAAAATCTCATGCAGGGCAACACATCCATGGCAAACTCCAGAGCAGTGTTGCCATTTTCATGATATTAGAGAGAACTTGGTGTTTTTCTTAATGCCCCGGCTCCTGTAGTCATGTGATTAAGTGAGACTCTCAGCTTTCATTTTTTTTTTTAAAGTAAGATAATAGCCCTCAAGGTTTCTGAGAAAAACCTGAGAATGTGAAGTGAGTGCATCTGAAAAGTTCAGAAGCCAGAAGGCAAATAAAATAGCCCAACATTTATTTAAAAAGAATCTCAGGAGTTTTAAGCCAATCACATGTTTTTGGATCTGATCGAGGATTTTTAAATGCTTGGGGTTGGCAATACAGCTAGGGAAAGTTTTTCAGACAAAACTTCCCTTTGGGGGGGAGACGACACAGATTCTGCAACACTGAAATGTTTTGCAAATTTGTGTCAGTTTTGCTTAAATTTTGTGATGAAAAAATAAAATCTGGAAAAGACAGAAGGTTTCATTTTGTTGTTTTTGAAATGAAACATTTTTGTTTTTATTCCAAAGGGCTTTTCATTTCAACATTTCTTAAAAATTTATTTTAAAAACTTTTTTTAAAAAACACCTCTAAAATCTAAATGTAGATACTAAAAGTACCTCCACGTAAGTACTTATAGACTGCAATCAAGTCACCCTTTAATCTTTGTTAAGCTAAATATATTTGAGCTCCTTGAATCTATCATGGCAAGGCAGGTTTTCTAACCCTTTAACCATTCTCATGGCTCTTTTCTGAACCCTCTCCAACTTATCAACATCTTTCATGAATTGTAGACACCAGAACTGGACATAGTACATGAACAGCGGTTGCACTGATGCCAAATACAGAGGTAAAATAACCTCACTACTCCTACTTGAGATTCCCCTATTCATGCATCCAAGGATTGCATTAGCCCTTTTGGCCACAACATCACACTGGGACTTTGTGGTCAGCTGATTATCCACCATGACCCCAAACCTTTTTCACAGTGGCTCCCCACCACACGGCCATCATGAAGAAAATTCACTGTCTGAAAATTTGTAATTCCTCAAGGAGTCTCTGAGAATACCACCATAAAACAGGCTTTCTTCACAGCAACAGTCAAGCAACTAACGTTTGCACAGCCAGCAAAGATGCTTCCTGTCTGCTATACCATGCAGTGGCCTTTGCAGGTCTTTTGGGGCTTTGTGTTTAGTAAGCAGGGTGTGAAAAAGCTTCTGAACTACCCTGGTGTGCCCCACTTGTATATTAATGTATCTGGAGGTCCTCAAAACCAGCTTCCTGCATGACGGTGGGCCTAGTGGAGGCTCAAGGCAACACAGTGACGTTAAAAAAAAAAAAAAGTGAGGGTAATGTATTTGTCCTTGAGTCCCAGCGTGCCTAGTACAAAATCACTACACTTACAACAATTGCTATTTTCTTTTAAAAGTTTCCATCTTTACCAAGAAAACCTCAGTTTAAGAGAGAGGATGGCATTGTTGCTTTGGTTTTAGCCAAGCAGGTGTGTAATACTGAGGCTAATGTAATACAGATTGCCTAAACAGGATGAAAGACAGGTAAGGAACCAAGAAGGGAAAAATTGGAACTGACTAGGGACAAAGATGGAGTGGTGAGGGTGGGAGGCGCGACCTCTGGCCAAGACCACAGGCATTAGCTAAAGAACCAACAAACTCATAGCTGACAGCCAAAGCAGCTCACCTGTGCTGTAGTTTTGTTCAAAACAGGTATTAGTCTTATAAGAATGTATTTTGTGTTTAGACTGTATGAAAAGCTTGTCAATTGCTGCATGCATTAATCTCACTTGTAATGTCTGTATCCCATGCTATAAGAAGGTATGTATGTTTTGCTTTATAACTTTAAAAATGCTCTGAGCTTGTGAACCCAGGCAAGGGAATTGCCTCCCTTGCCCATTCAGGAAGGCTATAAAGGTTACACAAGCCACTAAAAAATGTCACAATACAAAGGATTAGTGCAAGGCCCTATCACACCTTGCAAATGCTACATGCAAGGGAGCTCTTGCCTTGGACTGGAAGGCCAAATGTAAAAGGAAGCAGGGTCACAAGAAAATGTTTCATCTCTCTGCTGTTTGAACTGCTAGGGCCAGAGACTCTAAAGTGACGTGAGAGATTCCCCCAGGGTTATCCCTGGGTTTATCCTGAATGAGGTTTTGAATTCACTGATCACTACAACACTGTCACTCTTAGAATTTACAACTCATGTGTTACATGCTTGCTTGGACCTATAAATAACTCATTTCTTTTTCCTAGATAATAAACCTGGAGTTAGTTTATTACAGAATTGGCTACAGGCGTCGGCTTTGGTGTGAGATCTGGGATATCAATTGATCTGAGGTTAGAGGATAACCAAAGAAAGTTTGCCAAAAAAAGTGAGGAATTTCATGACATTCATCATCAAAATGCCACAAAGTTGATGGTGGCTAAAAAATTTCAGCCAGCTGTAGAGACCCATGTAACCCCCCCCCCCCCACACACACACACACTATGTTTCTTGTCCCTCAATAGATAACAAATGTAACCAGCTCAGTAAAATGGTTTGTCCGATTGCCAACTCTACAAATTAAGCCTGGAATCATTCTGCTTCTGCAGGCCAAATTCTGCCCTCTGCTACTCCTATACAAGCCATTGTTTTCCAGTTATGCCCCTGTGTTACATCTTTCCAACACCAATTCTTTCCATGAGGTATAACAGAGCAGAATCTAGCCTCCAACTGGAACTTAATTAACAATTAATGGATAAGAAAGTTGGCTGCACTGGTAGTCAAGTGGCAAAGACTGATTTCTGCTACTGGCATAAGCAGACCTCACCCAGTACGTGTACAAAAACTTGGTGAGAAGGTGCCACTTTTACATATTCAGTTTTTAGAATAGAAAAAAGACTGAGCCTTGTTATCTATGGCCCTGCAAAATGGTCATAAAATGCTACCAAATCAGGCTGCTACCACCTGGCCCCCACCTCTCACAGGTGTCAAAGACAACAGAGGGTTGAAGACAGCAGAGCATTAGACTCCAGTCATTTCACTACATCCAGTCCCCATCTGACCTTAAATTCCAAACATAAAAGCCATAAACAGAAATGCTTAATTAGAGAGATGATGTTATGGAACTATCCCCCACCCACTCATCCCCTTAAATAGGAGGGAACGTCAATCTTCTATATTCCACTTGCTTGAATGGCACTAGTAGCCCTGCCAAATATTTTGCTCCAGTTTCATAGCTACTTACTTATGTGGTTGCAGTGTTGTAGGGATTAGAGAGAGAGAGACAAGGTGGGTGAGGTAATCTCTTTGATTGGACTAACTTTTGTTGGTGGAAGAAGTTTGATTTTACACAGTGCTCTTCAGATCTGAGAAACAGGGCCGGCTCTAGCTTTTTTGCTGCCCCAAGCAAAAAAAAAAAAAAAAAAAAAGGCAGCCGCAGGAAGCATGTGGAGGGAAGTCAAGGTAGCTCACATGGGGGTGAAGGGCGGTTCTGCAGCCCGCTCGCAGTCGAGCGAGAGGGGCTCCCCCGTCCGGCCTTCGGGTACTTCTGGCCAGGCAGGCGGAGCCCCCGGGGGCTGCAGGAGGTGCTGGCTCAGCCACTCCTTTATAGGTGGCTTGGCCGGGCCAGGCTCAGAGCAGCGCAGGAGGATGAGTCCAGTACAGGTTGCGAGGAGTGGCACATCCCAGGGATCCTGGCTGCATGGTGAGCAGCAGGGATTGCTAGTTCCTGACCCCCGGGCTGGGCTGGGACTGGCGGAGTGTGGGGAGCCGGCCGAGCGCTCCGGAGCTGCGGACCGGGCTGCCAAAGACAAAAAAAAAAAAAAGAACCACAGCAGGGCGGCCAGAATATGCTGCCCCAAGATTGGCTGGAATGCCGCTTCTTACAATGTGCCGCCCCAGGCACGTGCTTTCTCTTCTGGCGCCTGGAGTTGGCCCTGCTGAGAAGCGTACTCAGCATCACAGCTAGATACGTAGTGGAACAGATTAACTACTTAAGCTAAAACAACCTGTTCCACCTTGTATATCGCTGTGACCCTCTGAGTATTTTTCGCAGACTTGAGAAGAGTTTTGAGTAAGCGTAAAAGCATTTTTCTTTCACCAACAAGTTAGTCCAATAAAAGATTACCTCACCTGCCTTGTCTCTCTCATTCCCGGTCTAGCCGTATGTGTATATGTGAGTTTTTATTTTGCATGAGTGATTGTTTCTCCAGAAATCTGGGTTCCTTGCCAAAGTTCACATTCAAGTGGATTGCTTCATGGCCTCAGATGTCTTTGCAGCTCTGGAATTTTAATCATCTCACTATATGTATATTACCCCTCCTCCCCCCCAAACATCTGTTTTCCTACACTGACAGGAGTGACTTTCAGCTTTAGATAAATATGACTTTCCTCTCACTATGGACAGAAGAGTGGTTCACAGAGAGCCAAATGCTGTGGTTCTTACTCAGGCAAAAGTCATATTCATTTCAAAGAGGCCTGAGTGAATCCGGAGAACCAGATTGTGCCTTAGTCTTTGTCAAGGCTGAATCCCCACTCTGGCACTTCGAGTACAGAAGGTGGGGGCCTGCAAGGATTCTAAAAATTAATACTGGCCACTCCAGGCTTGTATTAAACTCCCAAGGTTATAGCTTTTCTCTGACCTTGACTTGGTAAACGCTGCCAACACCTAAATGCAAAAAAGAAAAAAACTCCTTTGACCCAGGAAGGAGCACTTGGAAATTCCTCTCTGTGGGGTACTCTCAAGCACTTTCACACACACCCTCCAGGAAAGAGCTGAGAAGACAACAAAGGAAATTAGTTGTTTCCACCAGCTAATCAAACAGCATAGGCACAAACCTCCTAGGACACAACAATCCAAATCCTGTTCTTTAAAAAAGGTAAATTTTATTAAAAACAAAAAAAGAAAATACATCTGGATTTTAGGCTTTTGCTATATTTTAAGAGTAGTTCTATAAATTACAAAATAGCTTTCTTGGGGGTTCATCTTAAAGGTTACAAGCAAACAAAAGCATCTGGGGTTAGCACAGAGGAGTCCACAAGCCTTAAAAACAAACAGAAATAAACCTAATCCCGTCCTTCTCTAATAGCTGAGTTATTGTCCACATGGACAGTTGTACCAATTTAATTCGATGGGTTTAGAAACTAATTTAGTTACATCACTGTGACGCATTGTGTAGGCATTTGGCTTCAGTAGGTAAAGCTTGTCCACACACAAATCAGCACCAGAGAGAAGATCTTCAGCAACTACACAGCAAAGGCAGGTCTACGCTACCACTGAAGTCCATCTAATTTACGTTGCTCCGGGGTCTGAGAAGGACATCCCTCTGAGCAACGCAACTTCACCACTGCCCTGTCAGCATAGAGAGTCTTCACCAGATGCTCTACAGCAGCGCAGCTGCAGTGACACAGCTGCACTGATGTACACGTCTAGTGTAGACCTGCCCTGAGATATCTGGTTTAAGTCCAGCATCCATATAAGCCCAGCACTCATTTACACACCAAAATAAAGTGACCAGCGCTGGGTGCTGAACACTTATGGAAAATATGGCTCCAAAGGAGATGCTTCCAAAGGTGCTGAGTTCTTCAAATCTGGTCCCAGGAGGATATCAATTTCAAAAGGTGCTGAGCATCTGCAGTTTCCATTGAACTCAGACGGAGTTGTGGGCGCACAGCACTTCTGAAAATGAGGTGATTATTAGATAGATAATTTGGTTTTTAGGAACTTAGTAGTATGCTACTGAGGGGTGTTTTTTTTAAACCACACAAGAAATGTGACATGAGTAAATCATTTCAGATCCATCCTCTCACCGTGAGTCACCAAACCACAGCCTCTCATTTCTCTCAAAGACAAGTGTATTGCATTTTCACATAGTTAAAATGCAGTTATCTTGTGTGATCACAACATGTGTCAAGAATTGTACTATTCTTTAAAAAAAGAATGTCCTCATTGGCCTTCAGTGGGATTCATGGGACTTGTGCTCCTAAATCCTCTGGACATATTTCAAAATTCTCATCTGGGACTTTTTTTTAAAGCCACTAAATTAATAATTTGAGTAGAAACTATTGCTCATTGTGATATATTTAATCACAATCTGTTACTATGCGAGACTCTTCCCTGTCTGATGCTATTTTGAGACCACAAGTCAAATCTTACCATCAATAAGCTCTACTCTGGTTAGAGTAGAAAATAGAAACAAATTAGTTGAATCAAAGTCTTCTTATAGCTTCTATAAACTACAACAGGCTCAAAGCAATGGAGTCTGGATCCTATTCTGGGAATTAGATTATCTGATTGCAGTATCCAGTGCTGCAAGAAAGATGTGCTCAAAGTGCATCAAATTGGCAAATAGGCTGGTCACATGAAGCTGAGAACAGCATACATTGGATTAAGGGCGTAAAACTAGAGAAAAAAATAAATCAGCATTTGGAGTCACATACACCCACAGATTTATAACCATAGAAAAGGTTTATACTTCAGCATAGAAAGAAATGAGAATATTAACAGAATAGGTCATTTAAAACATGAGATTATTATATTGCGTATATAGCTTCATATGGAACCAGACCACTGCAAAAAGCCATGGCATAAACTATGTTTAGGTTTTATAATAACTGGAATCATATGAGCAAGGATAGGATGTATCATTTGGCTTAGATTCCTGACTGTAAGTATCAGGAATATATATGCTAACCCACACTGTATTTATGGCCTGATCTAAAGCCCAATAAAGTCCATAAAAAGACTCCAACTGAATTCATTGGCAGCTGGCTCAGGCCCTTAGAGATCTGTCACTAGAATCACAAAGGGCATGGAGAGCCAGAGGTCTCAACTTTCCAGAGCATAGCACAATACCATTGGATTGCATGTTAGGGGCCCTCTTCACATTAGCTATTTCCTACGAAGCTATGGTAGTGAAGTCACAATTGAGCCTGACACTAGCTTTCCCTTGCAACCCCTGCCCTTTGTCAAAGGATAAGGTTCCAAGTGCCTTGTCTCTGGGGGTCAGGGCCAGCTCTAGGTTTTTTGCCACCCCAAGCAAAAAAAAAATTGCCACGTCTCCCCCTCTTTTTCTTTTGCACTTTGCAATGTTTTGTTTTGGTTTTGACTGTTTAAAATTTAAAAAAAATGAAAACAGAGAATTTGTAGTTAGTGAAATAAAACAATTGCCTACTAATGACTCATTTACTCACTAGGCCGGTCAAGGAATGTGCTGGGCTGTGTCTGCCTGGCCTCGGCATAGGCAGGACATCTGCGCCAACCCCAGGGCTCATGTGGTCCGTACGGGTCGGACAAAGTCATGCTGCTGGCGGGCTACCCAGCTTGGCTGTCGCTGCCGAGTAGTCAGAGGGGCCTGGAGCTGCATGGGAGACACCTAACAGTTCTGCCTCCTGTCTCTTCTTCCCTGCAAAGCATGCCGGGGACTTGGCGCTGCCCTCTGGAGCTGGGCGTCGCAGTCCCATACTGGCAGGAGCAAGCAGCAGGAGCTTCGAGGTGGGGGCTGCCCGGTCCCTCCAGCCAGGGCACAATCACCTCCGCTCCCCCGGTGCCAATCCCAGTCTGAAATGGCTGTAGCAGCCCTGCCCATGGTCCCACATCTTGCTATGCAGCCATGGGCGGCTCTAGCTTTTTTATGGCTCCAAACACGACAGTCAGGCAGCCTTCGGCGGCTTGCCTGTGGAAGGTCCACTAGTCCCCCAGCTTCAGTGTACCCACTGCCGATTTGCCGCCAAATCCACAGGACCAGCAGACCTCCTGCAGGCAAGCCGCCGAAGGTGGCCTGACTGCCGCCCTCGCAGGGACCGGCAGGGCACCCCCCACGGCTTGCCACCCCAGGAAAGCCCTTGGAGCGCTGGTGCCTGGAGCTGCTGCTGTATGCAGCGCAGGGAGGGGAGAAGGCTCTAACAGCTGGGCTGCGGCTTGGCTCCCACACTGGCCTAGGGCCCCCATGGCTGGAGGGGCAATGGACCCTGGGAAGCCTGGTTTGGGGTAGCCTCAGCAACACCCCAGAGTCCCGGGCGGTCACTCCGCAGCCTGGCCAGGGACAGAGCCAGCCGGGTGGGGGACACCGCCTGTAACTCTCACGCATAGTGAGCTGGGGCAACTGTGGGGTTCGGCTGATGGGGCCTAGGGCAGAGCAGCCGGCGGCTTGTGATTGCAGGGCAGCGTGCCCGGGCCTCTCGCTCCCCGGGATCCCTGTGAGCCGACCGCAGGCTCAGCCTGCGCAGCAGCATGAGTTCAGCTCAGCCCAGGCTGCCGCTCCCCCTCCCTGGGCATGAGGCTGCGTAGGGGGGAGGAGAGGGCGGAGGCAGGGACAAGCTGAGGAGGAGTCCGCTGCTGGCGCTGGAGGAGCTGCCCGCCCGGCTGCCATGT
Source organism: Gopherus evgoodei (assembly GCF_007399415.2). Lineage (NCBI taxonomy): Eukaryota > Metazoa > Chordata > Testudines > Testudinidae > Gopherus > Gopherus evgoodei. Next base: position 7,895,501 of record NC_044336.1, on the reverse strand, counting down.
TCTGCCGCCACCCCCTGCGCTCCGCGACTGGGGCAGGACCCCGCTACCAGCTCCTGTCTGAGGGGGATTGGCTGCTGCCCATGGGAGAGCGGCAGACGCATGCTCCCCACTGAGCCGCTCCCCCTGCCCCGACGCACAGCCCTGGCGGCACCCGGTCAGAGAACAACAGGACAGTCAGGATCCAGCCCAGGACACTGCTTCAGGTTGGAGCTGGGGCCCCAGCATTATGCTGCCCCTGGTAATTTGCCGCCCCAAGCACCTGCTTGTTTTGCTGATGCCTACAGCCGCCCCTGCCGGGGGTAAAGGTCTGCCAAAGGAGGATTCCGGCAGAATGCATTGGTGAAATACTACAGTGGGGGGAAGGGAAGTTTCCTGATCTTCTCTTGGAAATCTCCCACTTAAAGCATTTAACTACATGCTTTACCTTCAGAGCACAAACAGCCCCATTTACCCCAGTGAGATTTTAACAACAAAGCGTGTCAAAAACAAAATTCCAAACCAAACATGGAGTTTTTCGGCAGTTCCAGCTCTACACAGCATCCTGTTTCCTGGGATCCCCTGGCTTGCCAGCAGGCCTTCTACCCCCAGCAGCTTGCTGGCTTTGTCTTTTCGCAGCCATTCCTCCCCACAGCATCCTGCTGTCTTTTATTTTATCTGAATTACCTGATTCCTCTCAGTTGGGCTCATCTTGCAAGCAGGGCTGGCTTAGCCCCAGGTTCTCCAAGGACAAGCCACCCTGTGACCATGAGCTTCAAGTTAAGCACAAGATTAAATGCTTTGCTCCACAGACATAGGATTAATTAGTGGATTTGTGTTATGCATGCACTTAAGTGCTTAGGTGGACTGGGGCCTTGATGGCTTCATCAGGCTGCATCTACTTCTCATCAGATCTGAGCCACATGTGGAAGTAATTAGCACACCCTGACGACCATCTTGAAGTCTGCCAGTCTTTTGCTAGGTCAGTGTTTATTTTTGAGTTCACTTGCTTGCAGCAAATTTTGGCAGAGCAGCCAGGAACTGTTATGTTATGACTGGTTATTGTTAAATCTTTATCACCTTGGCAGGAGTTTTGGTTGCGGGGAGGAGATAGGGAGCGTATCCCTCTCTCCTCCCTGCCCAACATATTCAGGCTACCGGAAACAAAGGATCATTCTTTCTACATCTCAGCTTTTGTCTCCTCGGCAAACACCCAGAGGTGAGTGGAGTGCTGTCATGACAAGTACTCACAAAGCACACCTGGAAAAAAACAAAATAATAAAAAAGACAACCCTCCGTAGAAGTTGTTTTAAAAAAGAAAAGAAAATATCCCTCCTCATTTGTCAGCACTGAGTAGCATACACATGGCCAAGGTGATTTTTCCATAGGAACATAAACAGTATTCTCAATGGTATTAAACATTAATGACAGAGTGATGACTCTCTCGAGCCACACACATGCACAGAACCCCCCTTGTCTCTTCATTGCTGCCCTGAAAGAACATGGCTTGCTGGACATTTTGGGAGCATGTTGTTATAAATTCACTGATATTTTTAATACAATGTCTCTGTGCATTTTGTGTCATTATTATTTGTATTCCAGTAGCATTTGGAGACCTGACCTGACCTGGGATTGGGACTCCCATTGTGCTGAGTGCTGTATAGACATTTAGTGAGAAATGGTACATGCCCTACAGAGCTTACAAACAAGCCCACAAACAACTGAGATATGGTTCTATTTATCTGAACCACCCAGAATTTGCAAGGTCTTAGATAAATGGCCCATGCTGGCCTGTCACTAATACACATGCCCAAAACACATGTAGAGCTTATGACTATTATTTATTTTCAAATAGCATCCAGTCTCTGCTTGGCACTGAACCCTGCCCCAAGGAGCTTACCAGCTAAAGAGTTATTCATAGAAAAGAGGAGCCAGTCATTCCACGTATTTCTCAGATAACATAGATAAGAGCAAGTTATTGTCTTAACTCTGTGTGTTGCAACATTTAGTAACTGCCTTGGTAAAGGGATGTAATCTACCTACAAATTGCATAAAAACCACCCTAATATGTGATGCTAGTAACAACTCAACTTATTAAGTAAAACCTCTATGTGCTTTTGTTTACTTTTTGGATTTCATCCAAACTGGACAATGAAAATGGCCTGGCCAATCCCATCCTTTTTCTAGCACACCTGGGCCTGACCCAAACCCTAGTTCTGAAAAGTCTTGCCCTTTTGGAAAGTTTGGATCCAGATTCAAACTTTGTCACTGGCCTTTTTTGTTGTAATGGGGCAACCCAGAAACCCACAAACACACTTTGGGGAAATTTGGCTTCCAGTCGAGCGGCAATCTACTCAGCTCATCTTTAATTCTCAGTCAGTTTCATGCTGGAGTTCTCATGAATGCTCAGCTGTTGTTTGGGTTGTAAAGATTACAGGCGGATGTTTACATTTTTTTAAAAGCCCAAAGTATTTTCATTTAAAATTAAATTAAATACTTAAAATATTTCCATTCTTATTAGATTTGGGAAAGCATATTGATTTTATTTTTCAAATCTAAATACTGGATCTCAAATGCAGTAGATCCAATCCCCTAATTAAAAATACCTTCTCTTCTATCGCTGTTAGTTCCCTTCATCATATATACATCCAAGTTGTGATCAGCCAAAAGTCTGTAACATTTCTTTTCAGCATTGCCCTGCCTGCCACATCACTTCAGCACTATCAGTAAGATTTCATCACAGAAATATTTTGCATGGTACTTAATCTCATATTACATGCAATGTTTATCCTCAGTACATTGCGGTCCGCTTAACCTGCTAGAATACATGGTGTCCATAAAGGAAAAATGAAAAACAGAGCTGGATCAGCAGCTTTATTCCCTTACAAATGACAAGACTTTTTCAAAGAGTTTAGCTGGAAGGTGTGTTCTGACTGGCTGCTGAACTGTCTCCAGAGGAAGGTTAGTCCTGGCATGCCGTGGAGAGACGAAAGATTCTACAAAAACTGGCAATAGGACCAAAGTAATTCAGGAAGGTGTTTAGAGCATGTAGCTTGGCAGCAAAGGATCTTTTGGCTCTGAGCACTCAACACCAAATAGGTTCCTCCTCCAAAAAGAGCTTTCAGGGTGAACTGCTGTCTGGAGTTTGAACCTATGATGGATTTTCACAGGAGCTCTGTGGCCTACAGTATACCAGAGAAGCATCAACCAGAGTGCCAGGCATAAATGCTTCACTCTGGGTCCAGTTCCGGCACAAGGACAGGCCGTTCTGCAGATGCCTAGCAGTGGAGGCAGGGTAGGCTCCGGCAGCATGGTCTGTATGCTTTTATACACACGCACCATGTCACAATGTACCTTCACCCCTGCGAGTGTCTCTGGCTACCACCAGGAATAATCTGTTCAGTGGGGAGGGAGGAAACCATAGCTGACCCAGGTGGACAATTAACCTGGCCTAGCCTAGAAGGGACACTATTGCCTCCCAAGCACCTCCTTGCAGTTGAATGTGGCTCAGATGGGATCCTGTCTCAGTTTCCCCTCCTTAAGAAGGTACCATTGAGGTCATTTAAGTAGCCCTGTCAAGGAGAAGCCAACATACTCTACTTTATAGCACCATATCGCCTTTAATAAACCCTTCCAAAAGGGGCACTTGGGTCAGACTGTAAAGTCTCTGGGCTCAGAGCCCAGATAACACTTAGAAGTCCCAAAACAAAAGTCTCTAGGTTCCAGCAGCAGCGTCGTCTGCAGTAAGGCCTGAGGATTTCCTGCTGCCCAGCAAGCTCAGCATCCCTTCCCCTCTGTACTACCCACCCAGAGAGCTTTTCCTCAGTTCAGGCTCCCTAGGACCTTCTTGTGACAGGTTGGATCACAGAAACCCCCTTTGGGACTTCCATCTGATGTGCTGAGACTACCCCTGAGCTGTTTTCCCTGCCAGTTTGGGACTCCAGAATCTTGCCTGCTTGAGCCAGACCTGCTAGACTGCTACAAACCCAGACCCATGTCTGAACAACATCCCCCAAAAGCTGCCGGCTTAACTGAAAACAGCTTAAGAAGTGTTCCTGTTGCCAACACTCAGATGCCCAACTCCTAATGGGGACCAAACCTCAAATAACTCTGTTTTATGCTGTATAAAGTTTATACCGAATAAACTCATAAATTGTTCACCCTCTATAACACTGAGAGAGAGATATGCACAGCTGTTTCCCCCCACCCCCAGTATTAATACTTACTCTGGGATAATTAATAAGTAAGAAGTGATTTTATTAAAGACAGAAAGCAGGATTTAAGTGGTTTTAAGTAATAACAGACAGAAAAAAGTGAATTACCAAGCAAAATAAAACAAAACATGCAAGTCTAAACCTAATACAGTAAGAAAGTGATTACTGGTGAAATCTCACCCTCAGAGATGTTCCAGTAAGTTTCTTTTACAGAGTAGCCTCCTTCTAGCCTGGGTCCAGCAATCACTCATACTCCTGTGGTTACTGTCCTTGTTCCAGTTTCTTTCAGGTATCCTTTAGGGGTGAAGAGTCTGTCTCTTGAGCCAGCTAAAGACCAAATGGAGGGGTTTCCAGAGGCTTAAAGAGACTTTCTCTTGTGGGGGGTGGTGATCCCGGTCCCTCTCCCTCCCCAGAATCCCAGCTTCAAGATAGAGTTTTAGAGTCACATGGGCAAGTCACATTTCCATGCATGACTCAGAATTTACAGGTGGCAGCCATTGTTCACATTGAACATCCTCAGGTAGACTTCTTATGTGGAATGGAATCTTCCAAGATCCACTATCTGTTAAGTGTTTCTTGATTGGAAACTTAATTTGCAAATTCCTTTCTAAAGAAGCTGATCAAATGCCTTACTAAGGTTACTTAAAATCAAACAAGTACACAGCCAATATTCATAACTTCAAATACAAAAATGATACCTGCATACAAATAGGATGAATATATTCAGTAGATCATAACCTTTGCAGAAATATGTTACATGGCATACATAGCATAAAACATATTCCAGTTATGTCATATTTACATTCATAAGCATATTTCCATAAAGTATTATGGGATGCAATGTCACACTCTCCTCCACTGGTACTTCCTTTGTCCTCCAGAGCTCCCTCTCAGCTGAGCTCTCCTCAGCCTTTTACTAGGCCCAGGTGTGCCTTACTTAACTGCCTTCCAGCTATCCAGGCAGTTACATATCCCCAGGTGAGCCTGGTTGGCTCATTCCCTTCAGTGGAGCCTGTCACAGATAGGCTGGGCATCTGACTCCCTTAAGGGCCAGCTCTGTGACACCTTGGCAGTGTTAATATACGACATGCCTGATTCTATCAGAGACCACAGGGTGCTGGAACCTGCCCAGCATTCCCTGACTCTTTCACTAGTCCCCACTGCTCTTTTCTGCGACCACCCAGCAGGGTCCTGTTCTTTCTGCCCTGCCTCTTTCCAGGTATGGCTGCACATTGAGGCGGAGCACCATAATATTCATTCACTCTTTTGATGAAAGGCTGAGACCTCTGCGTACAGGCCTCAGCCAGACTCAGCTTACTGGGGTTTCTTGGTACACCACTGTAACGAGCTGTATAATGACACAAAAGTAGATAAAGCCAGGAAATAACCGAAGTTTCTCCAGGGATAGGAGAAATCATCCCCGGGAGTGCAATTATCTGCTTGTGCTTACTGCACATTCATGCCTAGCTACTGGCTGAAGGATCAAGTAGTTACTTTAATCTACAGCAGCTAGGGGCTCACCTTGCCCACCCTGATTTATGTGGAAGGCCTGATTCTCAGAACTGGTGTCCTTCCAGTGCCTAGGGGCCAGGAGCACAGGCAGGCAGCCTGTGTCCCCTGAGCACTATAGAGGACACACACAGCACTCCCTGGATCCTAGCATGGGAGGGGGAGGTTTTGAGGGACAAGGTGGGAGAGGAGCAGTGTGCCTCTCTATGTATTCACTAGCCAGTTCTATCCTGTGCAGCTCTGAGGCAGCTCAGGCAGGCATGGGGGAGCTGCTGTTGCTCTGCAGCCTCTGGGGGAGAATTTCTTTCCCCATTCTTAAGCCCCACGGTGCCCCCACCCCCGCACACAGCCTATGTATGTGTGCACAGCAACAAAGACTTGCACACTCCCTAAACTCCCTCAGCATTGCAACTCCTCTTCCCCATGCATACTGCCCAGATAAAGGACTTGGGCTCTAGGCAGCATGGGCAGGCTGCCAGTTAAATGTCACAGCCGATGTTTTGTTGATGTATCCTTAACCGCTGAACTCAGTGTTCATCAATGCACTCTAATTGTCTCTGTTCACAGCATTACAGGGAAGGCCTGCAGCGATCCTGCCGCTGAGCCGAGGGTTCACAAGCTGGGACTTGTTCCCTAATCAGAAGTTAACTAACTGTACTCTACAGTACGTGCCTTGAGTGCAGGGCTGGGTTCTGTGCAATCAGAGGCAAATTTAGGACTAGGAGCCACTGAAACTGGTTTCTTATGTAACAGGCATTAGGGTTCTTCTTTGCAAATGTTTGGTGCCTGTGAAACCAAATGTCTGATACCACCAGCTTAGAGGGCCTAACGCCCAGTGCCACTCTGGACACTGCTTACGCAAACAACATTGTGGAGTTTCATGCTCATTGTCTCTGAGAGACTCTAGCAAACATGCTCAGCTGTTGCTTTCTAACTGCCAGCCCTGCAAACTCACCCTGAGATCTGAGCACCACGGTTCTTTCTGGCACATACACAATCATTGGGGATAACAATTCTGCAAGCCAAATTCTGCTCTCGGCTATCCCTACACGCAGGGGTAACTGGGTGCAGAATTTGGCCGCACAATGGGAATATAACCGGCAAGTCTGCTGATAGTGCTTGAGCCAGAATACACTCCAGCTCCTGCTTCCTCAGCTGTGTTGGCTCTGCAAGGGTAACAGGAATCTTTGATTTCAACCTATGAAAGGGAAAAAGAGTAGGGCATATGTGACCCAGCAGAGATCTCAGGTCTCTCAGTAAATCACAAGAGCTGAGAGGTGCACCCAAGAACATTTGCATTTTCCCATTATTTGTTTAGAGATGCAATTTCATGAGGTGCCAGGAGCGACAGTACCTAGTCACTAAGAGATCTAGCTCCAGAGGAGAGGAGAAGAAATTGGAAACACCAAAGCACCAGCCCAAGGAATTGGGAATAGATCCCTAAAACCTCCACAATACTCATCTGAATCCAGTAGTGACCGGAAGTTGCAACAAAGGCTGTGTAGTGGCCTCATGCACAAATCTCCACACTGCAATTAGTACCTTTGTTCACAGGCGCAGGAGAGGGGCCCAAACACCGAAGGGGCCATAGAGTTGGACTGATTGATTGGTATTTTCTATTATTTAAATAGCAGCAGCATGTAGAGGCCTCAGCCAGGATAGGAGGGCCCCATTGCTGGGCAAATGCATGGCGAGAGACAGTCTCTGCTCTGGAGAGATTACAGACTAGACAGACAAGGTGTGGGAGGGGAAACAGAGGCAGAGACAGGGGAAGTAGGAGGTCAGTGGCACAGCCAAGAATAGAACCCAGTCTACAGTGGAACCCACTAGACCATGCTGCCCTTTATAGCACCTGATTTATCTTCTGACTCATGGAGCTCTCCAGAAAGGCTGCAAGCTCTCTGGGGCAGGGCCCAGTTTTCTGGGAAAGACCTCGCACACCTTGGCACTATGAGATAATAAATAATGACAGTGGCCTAGATCTTGCCCGCATAGGGTCACACATGGAGGAGACTTTCTGCACACAGATCTCACCTTCCCAAGTGAAAGGGGCGAGGGCTCTGCTAAATGGGTGATGTCAGTCCATCCTCTGGAAAACTGGGAAAGCAGAGAGGGCTGGAGACTGAGAGCGCCAAGATGGGGGCAGACAGTAGAGTGTGCACACTGTCATCCTTCTAGTCCTGCAGTCCCTAAGAATCCAATGGCACTGCACTACCAGAGAGCTTGGGGACACACCAGGGACCAGAGTGGACTTTGTGCCACTGTCCCTGGTCTCGCATGGATCACTGTGAACTTCCAGGCTTGCATTCAGACTCCTGAATCATTAAGGAGACCCAGCAACACTCATAGGTCCCCTCCACCGGGGCCCACCCAGCTTGTACAATCAGGGCCGCAGAGAGCCATCCTGCAAACCCTTACTCATCTGTTCAGCCTGTGACTGCTCATGTGAGTAAGGACTACTTGTGTGAGTAACAGGGTTTGTGGCATCAAATCCAAAATCAAACACGAATGATTCACCCGTGCGAAGAACACTGCAGCCTTGCACAGCACTGACCCTGACTGCTAGTGTGGTTTTAATGGCAGTGCTTGTTGGCTGTTACACTAGAAAACAACACAGCTGCGTCAAATAATTAAGGGTATCGTAGCTCTTTATACCTTCCACTCACAGAGAGGAGAGAACAGAGGACTGTATCTCAGGTGTGGAGTCCCACCCACCCACAGTGTTATTTGGCTGATCTGTTTAAACACACAAGGAAAGTATCCTTGAAAGGAAGAGGCCTGGGGCAGAGTCATTAGTTCCCATTGTCTGCAGGTCCCAGTCAGGAAAGCTCCAGAGAAGGTTTTTCACTCAAGTGTTTTTAGTGGGAACATCTGGGAGGCTACAGCAGCTTGAAGCAATCGGCAGTGATGCCTTATGAAGAGACGGTCAGGCTGGCGCAAAGTAAATGTCGATTCAAAGCAAAGTGTCTATAAAAATGCACCACAAAATTCTACAGGCATGAGACAAACCTAGTGCTGGGTCCTTGGTTTCTTCATGTCTGCTTGTCAGGAGCCTGGATGCCTCTGTGAGAGGTACTATGGCAATTAGTAAATAATAGTAATAATATGCTACAGTTTATAATGTTCTTACAGGTCTGCCGGGTCAATCTGTGCAGTCCTTACACAGACAACACATTGACTTTAATGGGCGTGAACAAAGCCTAGACATAGATCTGAACCGGAGCCACAGATCCAAATGCCCCTATGCTTTGCTAAAGTGTGGCTTTTGGCACCTTTCTGCAATGTATTCCTTCTGCTTTCTTTGCATCAAGTTTTTACATCGCTTCTGTCAGCAGAGAGAAGCAGCCATTTTGAGTTCAGTTTGGTGCAGACAGTCAGCAGAGATACATTTTATGCCCCGTCTCAAAGACAGGGCCGTCCTTAGGCATAGGCAACATAGGCAGCTGCGTAGGGCACCTGAAAATTTGAGGTACCACTGGGTCTTAGTGTCCACCCTCTTGTTTTCCTATCCCTGTTTTGACCCTTCCTGCAGGCTCCCACAGATGGCTGCTCTAGCCCGGTGAGTCTTCCTTGGGAGGGAATCTAGTAGTTAAAAGTGAAAAAACCTCCAGCCTGCCAGACCTATTAGCACAACATTGAAACTATTAAAGAGACATTCAAGGGGTAATAAAGGCATTTAACAGGCATTTGCCAACCCCAAGGTATATACTGACAGGTTTCAGAGTGGTAGTCCTGTTAGTCTGTATCAGCAAAAACAAGGACGAGTCTTTGTGTCACCTCAAAGACTAATAAATTATTTGGGCATAAGCTTTTGTGGACTAGAACCCATTTCATCAGATGTCCACGAAAGCTTATGCCCAAATAAATTTTTATACTGTCAGTTTCTGACTTTACTGACAAAAACAGTTGTGCATTAATGTAATATTTACACAGAACATGACAGTCTACAGGAGCTTAGGTTAAAATTTGCTTTAAAAATATTTCATTAGTGAGCTGAAGATTATAAATCACATTTCTAAAAAATGCTTGCATAGAGTTTTAGATGCACAATCATCTTTAGCCTTAAATGTGTGGATCTTCACACATAGTTTTTTAAACAAATCCTTCAAAAGACCTCCCTTATCTAAAATACACATTTTAATTACTATAGTTAAAAAAAAAAAGTGCTTCCAAGTCTTCCTGTCCTTTCTGTCCATCCCTTCACCACCTCTCCCCCAACTCCCCACTGAAAAGAGCCCTTAAAAGGACAACAGTCCTTCCCTTCCAGATAGCTGGACAAAGAGTTCCCTTTCTTTACTTCTGACTATCCGACAAACTAGTTTTAAAAGAACCCTCCAGCAATATCAGTACCTTAGTAAGACAAAATCCTTGTTATACCTAAAATCTTTGGAAACATATTTTTTTAAAGTTGGTGAAATTTCATAACCATGTCTCTTGTTATGGAGATCACACAAAGTAAATTACTGTTCCCTTTTTCTAAAAGCAATGAACATTGTTAGGAACACACTAAACTCTCTGATTAATTTAAAAGAATGTCTTTGTTTCAGTGAGTTAAATATATAGTAATCTGGAATGCTGGCTTAAGATTTGAGTACATTTAAAATATAAATTCAATTTAGAAATACTGATGAAGAAAATGTAAAACAGAGAAGAGCTGCATCATGTATTCCATTGTATGTAATGTTGTATTCAGCAGGAGAGCTGACTCACCCTTACTATGAAGTTTTTGCAAATAAATCTCTGACAAACTTCAGGGCATATAAAAAAACCTGTGACTGACATTTTTTATTCCCAAATTTTAGTGCTTTTAATTAGGTACTTTCTTCATGTCCATTCTGCATGAGGGAGAGTGCATGGAAGTCTCTGCGGGGAACTGTGACTCTCCGCCACCATGAGGCAGGCTGGGCATCTCATTATCCTTTGCTGTCAAGTCCCTCCTCGCCCTTCCCCACCAGGCTGTGAGCTTGGGCTGCCATCAAGCATAGGGGCACCAGTTTAATAATACTGCGTGGAGCCCCATAAATCCTAAGGACGGCCCTGCTCAAAGAGCCTTTATTTTTGTTCTTTCTTGCTTTGTTATTCTCCTAAACTAAAAGTAAAACTAAACTAAACTAAATGTCAATCCAGTTATCCCCAGACAGGTCATTTGCTCTTGGTGTATGGAAAACATAACAGGGTCAGGGAGCATATCTATCTGAAACACAATTGACTATGTTATACTGTTCCAGGGAAAATATGTTTCCGGAGTCTATTGGAGCAGGTAAATTACTGATAAGATCCAGTATCATTGCATCAATGACCAAAAACTTAGGATTCAGACTGAGAAGAAAATAATGAGGGATTTATTCATTATTGTGTCAGGTACTCTGAGGTACCACCTGGCATCGTAACAACAACCCCAACAGCTTCCTTATTGCACTATACCATTTCTGTTCCTGTTTCCTTTGCATGTGCACTCTGCATTTGGGAGTGTTATTATACCTTCTGGGTGGTCTGAATGCAAACAACAGTAGGTGAAATTATCCTGTCTCCTGGGGATTACTCCAGAAAATCAAAACCATGGAGCTGCTTTTCCAATGCACATTTTGACAGCTGGCTGTGAAAATAATGGAGCGAGCGTTTTATGGATCTTGCTGGCTTATGAATTTCCTATGCTGGTTAACAGCCAGAGCATTTTCTGGCTTGATCCTGGCAATGTCACTCTGACCAATGGTGGAAGGATCATTTATATATCTGAAAATTAGGCCTTTATGCTCCTATATGGGAGAGAGCAGTAGCTGCAACGCATGGAACTTATCTACATGGCTGGACTTTATTTGCTGATACACACAAGTCATTAATGCTTTTATGAGTGTTTGAAGTTGTAGATAGGGAAGAGTGTCATTTCCTCTCTTGTCATTAAAAGCTGTTTATTTTTCACCTGTATGCAAACAACTAGGGCAGGCAATGGGCCAGATCTGACCTCACATGCCACTCCAGCAGTGCAAGGGAACCGCAGAAACAGCTCAGGATCTGGCCCAACTTTTAAAACAACCCTCTGAGTGGTTTGAAGTTTTCAGTTTGATCGATCTTAACCTTTTTACCCATTGATCGGTCCCTCTTTCCAGAGCGTGACTGTCAGCTCCTGTGGGTTTTGCAAAGCTGAATGCAAACTATTTTTCACTCTTTGGTTTGTGCAGCATTGTTATCCCACCTCAAGTTTTACTAGGAGTAAGCCCGAAAATATAAAGGGAAACTTGGCCCAAAACAGTGAGTTTTGCCTGGTGGTAGGCCAAAATCCTGCAAACACACCTGACCACAGAAATTGTCCCAACTGTGAAGTTGTGCTATAAAAGCAGGAGACTCATTTTTCTTCTAACAAGCATTTAATACTGGCTGTTGCAGCAGGGCAGATAGAACCACTCTGCTAAGTAATTGGGAGCTCTCTAGAGTTTTCTAGGCAACAAGAAGTCATACTCTTGCCCCGAGTCCTGCAGTCTGTTCTGCAAGAGTGCACCCATATACCCATAGGGCGTCTACAGGTACATTTACACAGCACAAAACAAACAAACAAACAAACCCCCACAGCTGTGAGTCTCAGAGCTCAGCTCAACTGACTTGGGCTCATGGGGCTCACGTTGTGGGGCTAAAAATAGCAGTGTAGCCATTTGGATTCAGGCTGGCGCCCAAGCTCAGAGACCCTCCCTGCTTGCCAGGTTTGAGAGCGCAGGCTCCAGCCCAAGTCCGAATGTCAAAACAGCTATTTTTTCACCTTAAAATGGAGCCCAAGTCAGTTGACCCGGGCTTTGAGACTTGCTGCTTGCAGGGCATTTTTGGCTATGAAGACTTACCCTCAACTATCAGAACTGGTGCCAACTCTCATGATTTTATTGCGACTCTCATGATATTTGATGTTTTTCTTAACCCCCAGCTTCTTGATTCATGCAATTTGGCTAGAATCTCAGCTTTCATTTGTTAAAAGAGTGTATTTCTCGGGGCTGTTGATTAATAGCAGTTAACTCAAAAAAATTAATAGCAATTAAAAAAATTAATCATGATTAATCGCACTGTTAAACAATAGAATACCAACTGAAATTTATAAAGTATTTTTGGATATTTTTCTATATTTTCAAATGCATTGATTTTTATTATAAACACAGAAAAAAAGTGTACAGTGCTGACTTTATATTATTTTTATTACAAATATTTACACTGTAAAAAGATAAACAAAAGAAATAGTATTTTTCAATTCACCTCGTACAAGTAGTGTAGTGCAATCTCTTTATCGTGAAAGTGTAACTTACAAATGTCAATTTTTTTGTTACATAACTGTACTCAAAAACAAAACAATGTAAAACTTTAGAGCCTACAAGTCCACTCAGTCCTACTTCTTGTTCAGCCAATCGCTAAGACAAACAAGTTTGTTCACCTTTATGGGAGATAATGCTGACTGCTTCTTATTTACAATGTCATCTGAAAGTGAGAACAGGTGTTCATGTGGCATTTTTGTAGCCAGCGTTGCAAGGTAAGTGCCAGATATGCCAAACATTCATATGCTCCTTCATGCTCTGGCCACCATTCCATAGGACATGTTTCTATGTTGATGGTGCTCGTTAAAAAAAAAATGTGTCAATTAAATTTGTGACTGAAGTCCTTGAGCAAGAATTGTGTATGTCTCCTGTTCCATTTTTCCCACATTCAGCCATATATTTCATGTTATAGCAGTCTTGGATGATGATCCAGCACATGTTCATATTAAGAATACTTTCACTGCAGATTTGACAAAACACAAAGAAGGTACCAGTGTGAGATTCCTAAGCTATGCACTCGACCCAAGGTTTAAGAACACGAAGTGCCATCCAAAATCTGATCGGGACGGGGTGTGGAGTAAGTTTTCAGATGTCTTAAAAGAGCAACACTCCGATGCGGAAACTATAGAACCTGAACCACCAAAAAAGAAAATCTACCTTCTGCTGGTGACATCTGACTCTGACGATGAAAATGAACATGCATTGGTCCGCTCTGCTTTGGATCGTTATCAAGTAGAACCCACCATCAGCATGGATGCATGTCCTCTGGAATGGTGGTTGAAGCATGAAGGGACATGAATCTTTAGCGCATCTGGCACGTAAATATCTTGCAAAGATGGCTACAACAGTGCCACGTGAATGCCTGTTCTCACTTTCCAGTGACATTGTAAACAAGAAGTGGTCAGCATTATCTCCTGCAGATTATAACCAAACTTGTTTGTCTGAGTGATTGGCTGAACAAGAAGTAGGACTGAGTGGACTTGTAGGCTCTAAAGTTTTGCATTGTTTTATTTTTGAAAGCAGTTATTTTTTGTACATAACTTGTACGTAAATACATAATGTACATTTGTAAGTTCAACTTTCATGATAAAGAGATTGCACTACAGTATTTGTATAAGGTAAATAGAAATATACTATTTCTTTTGTTTTTTACAATGCAAATATTTGTAATAAAAATAAATATAAAGTGAGCACTGTACACTTTGTATTCTGTGTTAATTGAAATCAATATATTTGAAAATGTAGAAAACATCCAAAAATACTTAAATAAATGGTATTCTATTAACAGAGCAATTAATCATGATTAATTTTTTAAGTCGCGCAATTAATCACAAATTAAAATTTTTAATCTCTTGACAGTTTTAATTTCTAGCCTTCCTGGCTGTAGAAATCAGCTTAAAGCCGTGACTCAAAGTGCATCCTAAAGACTCAGGGCATGTCTACACTATGAAATTAGGTCAATTTAATAGAAGTTGACTTTTTTAGAAATCGATTTGATACAGTCGATTGTGTGTGTCCCCACTAAGAGCATTAAGTCAATGGTGTGCATCCACAGTACCGAGGCTAGCATCGACCTTCAGAGCATTGCACTGTGGTAGCTAAGTTCCCACAGTCTCCTCCCTCCATCGGAATTCTGGGTTGAGCTCCCAATGCCCGATGGGGCAAAAACATTGTTGCGAGTGGGTACATGTTGTCAGGCCCCCCTCCTTCCCTCCCTCCATGAAAGCAACAGCAAACAATCGTTTCTTGCCTTTTTTCCTGGGTTACCCATGCAGACGACATACCAAGGCAAGCGTTGAGCCCGCTCAGATCATTGTCACCATATGTCTCCTGGGTGCTGCTGGCTGACACAGTTAGGGTGACCAGATGTCCCGATAAAATCAGAAATGTCCCGATATTTAGGCAATTTCTCCCAATAATTCGCACTCCATTTTTTTCCCCTCTGCCGGCGCTCCCCACCCCCCAATGTGTCTCGATATTTTCTTCCTCTCATCTGGTCACTGTAGATGCGGTACTGCAGTGCTACACAGCAGCATTTCCTTGCGTTGTCTTGCGGATGGCAGATGGTGCAATACAACTGCTAACCATCGTCGTCGTCCCATGGGTGCTCCTGAACAACCTCGGTTAGGTTGGTTGGGGTGCCTGGACAGACATGGGTGCTCCTGGCCAGCCTTGGTGAGGTCGGCAGAGGAGCCTGGAAAAAAATGGGAATGACCCCAGGTCATTCTCTTCTTAAAGTTTTGTCTTATGGAGATTCCGTCCTGCCTGGAATATCATGCCAGCTGGAGGCTTCTGCCTCAGGCTGCTCTCCCAGTCAGCAGTACCGTGTGGTTGCACCTACCCCTTGCTTCCACGGCTCATGAAGCCTGGACAGTGTAAGGAGCAGCAGTTCAACTATAGGCTAAGGAAGTGCATAATGGTGGTAGAATGTGCCTTTGGACGTTTAAAAGCGTGCTGGTGCAGTTTACTGACTCAGTTAGATCTCAGCAAAACTAATATTCCCATTGTTATTACTGCTTGCTGTGTGCTCCACAATATCTGTGAGAGTAAGGGGCAAATGTTTATGGCAGGGTGGGAGGTTGAGGCAAATCACCTGGCTGCTGATTACGTGCAGCCAGACACCAGGGCGGTTAGAAGAACACAGCAGAGCATGCTATGCATCAGAGAAGCTTTGAAAACCAGTTTCATGACTGGCCAGGCTACATTGTGAAAGTTCGGTTTGTTTCTCCTTGATGAAAACCCGCCCCTTTGGTTCACTCTACTTCCCTGTAAGTGAACCGCCCTCCCCTTCCCACTTTGATCTCCGCTTGCAGAGGTAATCAAATCATTGTTTCAAATTCATGAATTCTTTATTAATTCATCACAGAAATGGGGGATAACTGCCAAGATAGCCCAGGAGCGGTGGGGGAGGAGGGAAGCACAGGGGTGGGGTTGTGGTAGGGGCACCCCCTAGAATGGCACGCAGCTCATCGTAGAAGCAGCATGTCTGGGGCTCTGACCGAGAGCGGCTGTTTGCCTCTCTCATAGGCTTGCCCGAACTCTTAACGTTTTACGCGGCACTGCTACGGGTCCCTGTTATAATCTCTGTCCTTCATGCCCTTGGAGATTTTTTCAAATATTCCAGCATTTTGTCTCTTGGAACAGAGTTCAGATAGCACGGATTCATCTCCCCATACAGCGATCAGATGCAGTACCTCCTGTTCAGTCCATGCTGGAGCTCTTTTGCGATTCTGGGACTCCATGCAGACTTCATCCATAGTCACCTGTGCTGAACAGCTTGTAACGCTGGCCAAACAGGAAATGAAATTCAAAAGTTCATGGGGCTTTTCCTGTCTGCCTGGCCAGTGCACCTGAGTTGAGAGTGCTGTCCAGAGTGGTCACAATGGAGCACTCTGGGATAGCTCCCGGAGGCCAATACCTTTGAATTGCATCCACACTACTCCAAGTTTGACCCAGTAGGGTCAATTTCAGCACTAATCCCCTCGTTGGGGAGGAGTACATAAATCAATTTTAAGAGCCCTTTAAGTCGACAAAAATGGCTTCGTCGTGTGGACGGATGCAGGGTTAAAATCGATCTAATGCTGCTAAATTTGACCTAAACTCGTAGTGTAGACCAGGGCTCAGAAACCAAAAAAGACAAATAAAATGAGCCCAACATTTTTTAATCTCAGGATTTTTGAGCCAATCTCATGGGGTTTTAGGCCTGACTCAGGATTTTTGAATATTTGGGGTTGGAGATACGAGTATTGTTGCCTACTCAGCAGTCAAACCATGAAGGTACAGTATGAATATATCCTAATGGTTAATTAGAATACTGCACTGGGTTGTACCTACATTTGGCCCAAGTTCTTTCCAAACCCAGCCCAAGTTTGCTGGAACGTCACCTGGTTTCAGCTAGAGAAAATTCCATGTGGCTGTACTGTGCCTGAGCTCAGCGCAGCGTACCAAGAGCCTAGAGCTACCATGAGTCAAACCCCACAGCACCATGATGTGAAGAGCAGCTTCAGTACAGGCCCGTTGTAGGGTTAACCTATGCTTGGGCAGGGCAGGGGTTAATAATGATCTACTGATGGATCCTGCAAAGTGCCTAGGGCTTCTGAGAGATGTGGAGCTCCCTCAGCACCTTGGTTTGAGGGAGTGCTTCTCTTTGTAAGAATGAAATTCTTACTGCCATTGTTTCATCAGAGTGGACTGAAAGAAAGATTAATTTGCCAGTGTCGCCAGCGCATCACAATATTTGAGGTATTTCTGAAAGCCCCTGCTCCTGGTGTCCTGTGACTGCGACTGCATGAGAAGTGCAGCTTTCCTTAAAAAGGACATTTCTAGACCTCACGGTTATGAAGAAAAGCTTGAAAAAGTGACACACTCCCCCTACAGCCTCAAGAACCAGAAAGCAAATTACAAGGCCAAAAAAACACTAAAAAAAGAAATCTCATGATTTTTAAACTGATCTCATGCTAGATGAAGAGGGTTCTGAGTTACTACAGAGAATTCTTTCCCAGGTGTCTGGCTGGTGGGACTTGCTGACATGTTCAGGGTCTAACTGATCACCATATTTGGGGTTGGGAAGGAATTTTCCCCCAAGTCAGAGCAGCAGGGACCCTGACTTTTTGTTGTTAGGTTTTTTGTTTTGTTTTGTGTTCCTCTGCAGTATGGGGCCTAGGTCACTTGCAGGTTTAAACTAGAGTAAATGGTGGATTCTCTATAACTTGAAGTCTTTAAACCATGATTGGAGGACTTCAGGAACTCAGCCAGAGGTTAGGGATCTATTACAGGAACGGGTGGGTGAGGTTCTGTGGCCTGAATGTGCAGGCGATCAGATTTGATGGTTGTGATAGTCCCTTCTAGCTTTTAAGTCTATGAGTCTATTCTGGGGTCTGACTCGTGATTTTTGAACACTTGTGCTTAGCAATATTGTAATCTTGGATCCCAAATTCTTTAATACACCAGCACAGAGGGCAGCAAGCCATGTGATCCCCATTTATGAGGATCCAGAGACCCTCCCACACCATGCAAGGGGTGACGAGAGATTGCAGCTGTGGAGCACTGGGTTCTGACCCCCGCCCCAGCTCTTGGGGGGAGTGATTTCACCCAGCAGTGAATATTTCTTGCTCAAGTGAGTTGAGCGAGCACCTCTGTGAATTTAGTCTTGTGACTAAAGTACCTGATTAGATTTACACAGGGTTCATTAAACAGTCAAAACGTGTGTCTGATTCCTGGCCACCCCCAGTCGTGTTGACAGAAGTTACCATGGAAGCAGTAACATTTGGCTCTCACACAAGATGTGCTCTTGGACCAATTCTGGAAGAAAACAATAAAAACCCTCTGTATTTTCAAGGGCACAGGAGATGAATCTGTACCCTTGTCCCACTGGCTTCAGTAGGCATTTGGGGTGCTCCAGGAATGCAGTTTATATACAGTAAAGGAAAGGATATGAATATCTCACAGTTAGTGCAATGGATACACTTGATTAGGAGGCTGGAGTGCATGATTTAGGAGGAGAGGCTGAGGGAATTAGGATTGTTTAGTCTGCAGAAGAGAAGAATGAGGTGGTATTTGATAGCTGCTTTCAGCTACCTGAAAGGGGGTTCCCAAAGAGGATGGATTTAGACTGTTCTCCATGGTACCAGATGACAGAACAAGGAGTAATGGTCTCAAGTTGCAGTGGGCGAGGCTTAGGTTGGGTATTAGGAAAAACTTTTTCACTAAGAGTCTGGTGAAGCACTGGAATGGGTTATCTAGGGAGGTGGTGGAATCTCCTTCTTAGAGGTTTTTAAGGTCAGGCTTGACAAAGCCCTGGCTGAGATGATTTAGTTAGAGATTGGTCCTGCTTTGAGCAAGGGGTTGGACTAAATGACCTCCTGAGGTCCCTTCCAAACCAGATATTCTACGATTCTATGATCTTTTCCTAAAAGAACAAAACTGAGTATGTAAAATTACATTCACTCTAGTCTAATGTATAAAGTTAAATCAGACTTCACTGATGTAACTAACAGAGGGAATAAAGTCTACAGTGGATTCTTCTATATACAGTATTTAAACTTTTCTGCCTGGTTTGGATGACTAGTAAATATTTCCCTTTTCATGCCTTAGCTCTGGGGTACAGATCAAATTAAGGATAGATCTGGTCACAGAGGTGCTGATTACTGACTGCCATGGGCTGAGACCCTGATACAGTTACGTAGTTAAAGTTGCTGGATGGAAACCAGAATTTCAATCTTTCAGGAAATTCCAGTTTTCAACTTTTTTTGCCCCACTCTGAAATCAATTGAAAACAAAAAATTCTAAAATTTCCTGCAAAACAAAATTCGGGAAGAAAAAAAAAGGGCTTTGATCAAAACATTTCATTTCAACAAAGACAAAACAGTTTGCTCCAATTGAGACCTTTTAAAACGACTCATATAAAAAACATATGCCATTTCAAAAAGTTGTTTCAAACTGGAAAATTGAAACATCTCGTTCCAAAACCATCAAAAATATTTTTTTTAAATAAAAATAAATGTTAATTCTGACAAAAGTGTTCATTGAAAAAAAAAACAATTTTGGTAATGTTGAAATGTCTGGTTTCAATACTTTCAGAATACAGTGTTTTGACCTTATTAAAACACTTGATTTCTTTTTTCCAAAATGAAAAATATTTTGATTTTGATGAAAATGACATTTTTGTCAAAAAACTGTTTCAGTGAAAAATTTCTAACTAGCTCTAGTAACATGCTAAATGATAAACTAGTGAGAAGGCAAAGTGAATGGGATGGCTCACAGATTTGTCTCTTTCACCAACAGAAATTGGTCCAATAAAAGATATTACCTCGCACCTCCCACCTTGTCTTTCAGGCTTAAATTTAGGCATGTTCTTAATTATCTTCCTGACTCAGGGTCTGAGGTGGTCTCATCTCTGACTGACCCACCTAGTTACTCTAATGAAGCTTGAGTATCATAGCCATAAGCCACAAGGACACAGGGATGACTCACCATGTGTGTTGAGGTAAATATTTGCAGTTCCAAGAGGTTATCACATGATATTATCCGAGATCCAAGAAACCGCAGCCCTTCATCTAAGGCGTCATGATTTCCTCTGGCTGCAATCCAAAAGGAACCTTAGATAAGCCTGGTGCTACATTCCTGACCTGGGCCAGTCCGTTTGCATCTGCTAGGGCAGGGATGGCCAAAACGTGTCCCATGATGGAGATGCAGGGGAGGGGAACAGCTGCACCACCTATAGCATTGGATTGAGACCAGGGTCTGTATTCTCTTTGCACTGCCCTTTTGTAACAAAGGCAGGACATCTGACATATGCTCTAGGTTAGGCTAATTAATTACAGTTTAAGGGATTGTGGCAAGTTGCCAAAGAAAGTTTGGGCATCCCAGGGGAAGTACATTTCTGTGGGAGACCCCAGTTGAAGTGGGATCTCTTCCTGGCAAGGGTGTGTTTATACGCACTGGCTGGCAATGCCTTGTGGCAGTATACTCACAGGACATGGAAATACAGCTTTCCTGTATCCCTGCCTTAGAACAAAGAGAAAGACTTTCATCCGGTCCCAAGGCCTGACCACTTCCACTCTCTGTGGAAAGTGTCCAGTGGTCAGATTAGGAGCCAGCACCCAGCAGGAGTGTTGTTTGGGGTGTGCTTTCCTAGTATGAGGGTGGGGCTCATAGTGAAAGTGTGGGGGGAATTGATCTAGATTGGAGTCGTGGCTCACCTCAACTCCCCTGTGCAGGAAGCTCTCCCCACTCCCTGGACTACCAGAACCACTCACCAAAGCCCTCAAAACCACCAGTTTTGAGGTATCATCCTCCTGGCACCTGGCCATTTTCTCATAGGTTAACGCTCCTCTTTCTGCCTGGCAGCACAGCTAGTTTGTCTGGGACATTCCCAGGTACTTCTCAGCCTGAAAATTTGTGCATGGATTATAATTACAGTTCTGCTACCCCAGCCCTTCCAAATTAAGATGAACTGTGTGTCAAATGGGAGCCTGGCAGGCTACCTGAAATCTTTGCAATCAGTCTGGCTGATTTTTGCAGCTGATTTTTAAATGAATAGCATCTTAAATCCTAGACTTCAGGAAGGAACTTTGGTCACAGGCCAAACAAAGATGGTTTGGCAGCTTCCAGTGTGCAAAGGTTCAGATGACAAAGCAGCCACACCCATGTTCGCACAATAGCCTCCCTTGGCAAAGAGTCAGAATGGATTTGGATGCTTAGGGCGTGATCACCTGGGGCCAGGGCTGAAACCCATTTCTTAACAATTAAACCTGGGCTATTTATGGAAAGCACTTGTGGTTTCCCCAAACTCATTTTCCTCATGGCAATATCCTGAGCTGAGATATGGATGGGCTATGTTTAGCAACAGATATTTAGGGGATTTGGTCAGAATGCTGGAATACTTTCCTTCCTTTAAAGGATGCCGAAGAATGCTGAGAAACCTTCACCTTGGAGACCCCAGTCTGAAGGGCTTTTATGCCGGCCATTGGATAAACCAAATTAATTTGTTAGCTCCACATTTAGTAGATGGTTATGACATGTCTGGCATATTCTAGGACCCAACAGCAGGACAAGGTAATTAAACTCCGCTGCTAGGAATGACTGAAGTCGAGTAATATTTATGTTATTTGTTTTGATTAGCTGCCATAGTTTTATTCATTCCCTCCCATTGGCAGCTTTGAATGGAGCTGATCGGAAATTTTCCATCAAACCATTTTTTCAGTGGAAAATGGCTTTTCAACTAAACTGATATTTCCTTCAGGAAAAAAAATCTGTTTTCAGCTACATTTGAGGGGAAAGGTCATTGAAAAACCAAAGCCCTCAGAAAAGATGGGGGGGGGGGCTTGGTTTATTTAATGAAAATTTTCAGAGGAAAAAAATGGTGAAAATTATTTTTGTTTCAATTTTTGTCAAGAAAAGTTGTTTCTGGACCAGTTCCAGTTTTGAAACTCTTGGAGCCTTGGATAGCCTCTGATGTTTAACTCACAACATTCCCTACATCGTGCAGCCATTCCTGGGTGACCCCCACTGCCCCACTCACATTAGGAGGAGTCCAACCTTTCCAGCGTGCGGGCTAAACAGGTTATTTCAAAGGAGGTCAAGGATCCACAGCCATTAAAGCTCCCCCAGCCTTGCTGGCAATGGATGGGAGCAGCCAAATCTGCTCTACTCCCTCCCTTAGAATATAGCAAGGGAACTACATAGCAGTTCCAGTGGGAGAGGGCCAGCAGCTGGAGAGAATGATTTTCCAGTGGTGAGGGTGCAAGTCTGAAATTCTGGCAAACTGTGGTTCAATTCCTTGCTTTACTGCCTATGTCCTCTGGGACCTTAATAAAGTCACTTAGGGCTTGTCTTCACCATGCATTTAGCCATGATTCACTGAGGGCCTTCCCCACACCTGAAGCAGAGCTCTGTGTAGCTTGCAAACTTATCTCTTGGGCCAACAAAAGATATAACCTCACCCAGCTCATCTCTCTAATAGTGGGTCAATGACAGTGCCCAGAATAGAACCCATGTTTGCTTCCTTCCAGTCCAGACACTGCCCCATGCTGCTTCTCTACAGCACATGGGTGTTTGCTGGCTTCGTTAAATCATGTTTGTAAACCTTACATGAAAGATGCTGCAAGAATACCACTGTTCATCCAGGTGTGCGTACACTACACTAGTTCAAACAATGAACTTCCAGCAGGTTTCAGAGGCAAATGCTTGACTCCCCTATGCCAGTGAATCTGTAATGGCCCATCTTATTCTCCTTGCTGAGCATGAGATGGAAAGGATGAGATGGTTTCTAATATTAACCTGCATATGTGCTATACATGGGGAACTATGTCATTTTCATGTTTCTGTTCTACTGGGAGCCAAGAAAAAACCAAATGCAGAAAGGTCATGACTAGTGAGGGATTTGGGTTCTTCAGTGCATCAGGAGGGTGATACTGTGTATGTGAACTGATGTAGTCCCAATCATCAGCTCCCTTCATTATTGTACACTATGGATTTATTACTCCCAAGAATCCAGAATGGCTGTGTGCATTTCATTCATTCCTAAGGCAACAAGTGATTAGCAGTAATACGTTCAAAAGTTTTTCCTTTGCTAACATCTCTTACCCAGAAACACCCTAGCGATGAGAGGGATGGTTAGAGTTGGGCAGCTGAGCCTTTAGAGACAAAACCAGACACTGATTCTAGAATTCTAGCTTCCTCGGAACGGGGAGTTATTCACTGGAATTTGGGCATCTGGCAAATCTCTCACTTCAGCTCTAGCTGTCAGGCTGCATTGTTAATGGGCGGTGGAGTTATTTGCTGACTCACCAAAACAGCATCTCCCCAATACAATTTGTCCTTAACATCGCAGGGTAATGAGGTTGATATTTTATCTCCACGTCCGCTCTGGACGTACATAGCCTAGATACTCAGGTGTAAATCAGCACAGCTCCAGTAAAGTCATTGGAGCTGGGCTGATTGACACCAGCTGACAGCATGGCCCATAACCAGCAAGCATCTAGGCTTTTTGCAAAGGACAAGTGAACCATTTTGGATAAAGCCTCAGAATGAAACTTTTAT
Organism: Gopherus evgoodei; assembly: GCF_007399415.2. Lineage (NCBI taxonomy): Eukaryota > Metazoa > Chordata > Testudines > Testudinidae > Gopherus > Gopherus evgoodei. The sequence goes on along the minus strand of NC_044336.1, from coordinate 7,871,971 downwards.
TGAGATGTCTAAAAAAATCTGATTAACTTTATTATCTTCATTTTAAAATCAATTATCTGGCCCCACCATCATGCACCTCACAGGTTTTAATGTATTTCTCTTCCCAGCATCCTGTAAAATAGGGAAGTGCTGTTGTCAACAGGTTAGAGATGGGGAATGGAGACACTAATCAATTCAATGCCTCACCTGAGGTCACAAAGGTAGGGCAGGGACTAGAACCAAGGTCTCCCAATCACAGGTGAGCCCCACCCCCAACCACTGGGCCATTCTCCCCCCCCCACTTGTTTTGTGCTGCCTCTACACATACCTAGGGTGATCAGATGTCCCATTTTTAAATGGACAATCCCATATTTAAGACGTCCTGCAGATATCCCTACTTTTTCTTAAAAATGGGCAAATTGTCCCATATCGTCTAACTCCCCCACATCACTACTGGTGGGTCCTGCTGCTGGCCAGATCCCTGCTTGCCAGCAGCCTGCCCACCAGCAGTGATTGAGGGGTGGGGTCCAGTGGCCAACAATGGGGGTGGGTATGCAAGGCTGGGAGTGGGGTGAAGATGCAGCACTCGGGGCCAGTCGCTCCCCCTGCTGGTTCATCACTACCGTTCCCATTGCGTGCCGACTCTTGGCCAGTAGGGCCCTGCCCCCCGTCTTGTTTCCGGCCATCACTGGTTGCAGACTGCGAGTTGCAGTAGCTGGTGAGTGCACAAAGTCGCCAGGCAGAGGAGAATTATGTGTCACCTCTGTTGCCCACCCATCAGCCCTATACGTGCTCCCCATCTCACTGTCCTCTCCCTGCTTTGCCCTTTTGCTCCTCCAGCCCTACTGCTCCTCAAAATTCCTCTCCCCCCGGCGCATCCCGCTCACATCCCTTTGAGCAGAATCAGCCTGTGGTCAGAGCACTGAGCTCGCCAGCAGGCTCCTTCCTTCCCTGACTGCCTCTGGATGGGCTGATGCCATGGGGAAAGCCAGCTGGGGCACTGGCCAGGAGATGCTGAGCCCTGCGTGTGCCAAATCCCTGCATGGCACTGGCATGGGGGAAGAAACTCCGTCCCTCAACTAAGCTCTGGAGTGACTGTGAGGCGGGGGCGGGTAGGGAGAGGGAAGATGGGGATGAAATTTCCAGTCTGTTCATGCCCCGAACCTGCAGGCTCAACAGCAGCCACCAGGGCAGGGGCTTAGCACCCTCTTCATCCCCCAGCCCCCTGCTCTGGGTCCTTCCACCCATGAAGCATGGGGCTGCTCCATCCCTTAGGCACCCTCCCCTACTGAGTCACCTCTCTGACCGGCTTCACTGAAGCTCCTGCAGTCAGGCTCCCTGGGCCCTGGCGCACAATGCAGCCTTAGGGCTTAACCCCTTCCTGCCTGTGCAGTAGCCGGGGGACAGGAGGTGGCTAGGTTATGTCGGTGGCCAGCAGCAGCCTGGAGATGTTAGCCACCTTTTGACACAGTGCGGGCAGGAAGGAACAAGCTGCTTCCAGTCACCTAGTGGTGGGGGCATGCAGAAGAGATGAGCTCTGCAAAGATACACGCCAGGTCATCCCTTCCCACACGCTTCTCCCCGGCAGCTGGAAGCAGCTCCAATTCCTTCCTTCCCGCACAGTGCCAAAAGGCTGCTGCTGGCCAAATTCTGGTGTGAACCCTGGCAGAAATCTGGGGGTGGGGGATAGGAGTATGTGGAGGGCAGAGAGTGCAAGGCAGAGAGGGTCAGGTCAATTGGGCTGTCACCACCGGTCAAGGTTCCTTCCCCACTCTGAACTTTAGGGTACAAATGTGGGGACCTGCATGGACACTTCTAAGCTTAATTACTAGCTTTGCTCTGGTAACTCTGCCACCATCCAGAAATTTCAGTGTCTGGAGCACTTCCTGTCCCCCCAAAACATCCCCCTCCCTGAGTGGCCTTGAGGGACTTCACCAAATCCCTGGTGAACACAGATCCAAACCCCTTGGATCTTAAAACAAGGAGAAATTAACCATTCCCCTCCTTTCCCCCCATCAATCCCTGGTGAGTCCAGATCCAATCCCCTTGGATCTTAAAACAAAGAAAAATCAATTAGGTTCTTTAAAAGAAAGCTTTTAATTAAAGAAAGAAAAGCAAAAAAATCATCTCTGTAAAATCAGAATGGAAAATACTTTACAGGGTAATCAGATCAATATAGCCCAGAGGAACACCCCCTAGCCTTAGGTTCAAAGTTACAGCAAGCAGAGGTAAAATCCTCTCAGCAAAAAAGGGACATTTACAAGTTGAGAAAACAAAAATAAGACTAATCCGCCTTGCCTGGCTATTACTTACAATTTTGAAACATGAGAGACTGATTCAGAAAGATTTGGAGAGCCTGGATTGACGTCTGGTCCCTCTTAGTCCCAAGAGCGAACAACACCCAAAACAAAGCACAAACAAAGACTTTCCTCCACCAAGATTTGAAAGTATCTTGTCCCCTTATTGGTCCTCTGGTCAGATGTCAGCCAAGTTGACATAACCTTATTCCCAGATTCTGGACCTTAGCGTCCAAAATTTGGGGGTTAGCATGAAAACCTCCAAGCTTAGTTACCAGCTTGGACCTGGTACTGCTGCCACCACCCAAAAAATTAGAGTGTTTTGGGGCACTCTGGTCCCACTGAAAAACCTTCCCTGGGACCCCAAGACCCAAATCCCTTGAGTCTCACAACAAAGGGAAATAACCCTTTTTCCCTTCCCCCCTCCAGGTGCTCCTGGAGAGATACTCAGACACAAACTCTGTGAAACTACCCAGAGTGAGTCCCCCTCTCCGTTCCCAATCCTGGAACAAAAGCACTTTCCTCTTCACCCAGAGGAAATGCAAAATCAGGCTAGCAATCCAACACACAGCTCTCCCCTTGATTTCTTCCTCCCACCAATTCCCTGGTGAGTACAGACTTAATTTCCCTGAAGTAAAGAAAAACTCCAACAGGTCTTAAAAGAAAGCTTTATATAAAAAGAAAGAAAAAATACAAATGTTCTCTCTGTATTAAGATGATACAACACAGGGTCAATTGCTTAAAAGAATATTGAATAAACAGCCTTATTCAAAAAGAATACAAATCAAAGCCCTCCAGCACTTATATTCATGCAAATACCAAAGAAAAGAAACCATAGAACTTACTATCTGATCTCTTTGTCCTTACACTTAGAAACAGAAGACTAGAAAATAGAACTACTTCTCCAAAGCTCAGAGGAAACAGGCAGACAGACAAAAGACTCAGAGACACACTTCCCTCCACCCAAAGTTGAAAAAAATCCAGTTTCCTGATTGGTTCTCTGGTCAGGTGTTTCAGGTGAAAGAGACATTAACCCTTAGCTATCTGTTTATGACACGCCCCCCAAATTGCAGACAGTGGGGAAGCTCACTGGCAGCAATTTCCTTCTAGAACTTGAAAATAAACAGATTAATACAACACATGCACCTTTACATATACTACTAAGTATATAACTAACAGACTTTTACATTTTAAGAACACTTTTTAACTACTGGATTCTGGGAAACTCTCACGGGAGAGTGCATCAGCAACTTTGTTAGAAGCTCCTGTGATGTGTTGAATTTCAAAATCAAAATCTTGGAGAGCTAAACTCCACCGAAGAAGTTTCTTGTTGTTACCCTTGGCAGTATGAAGCCACTTTAGTGCAGCATGGTCAGTTTGTAGTTGGAACCGCCGTCCCCAAACATATGGGCGTAGCTTTTCCAGGGCGTACACAATGGCATAGCATTCCTTTTCACTGACTGACCAGTGACTTTCCCTCTCAGACAGTTTCTTGCTGAGAAACACGACAGGATGGAAGTTGTGATCTGTTGCTTCCTGCATGAGTACTGCTCCTATACCACGCTCAGATGCATCCGTGGTTACTAGGAATGGCTTGTCAAAGTCCGGGGCCCTGAGCACAGGGTCCGACATGAGCGTTGCCTTAAGCTGGGTAAAGGCTTTTTGACACTCATCAGTCCACTTAACGGCATTTGGCTGGGTCTTTTTGGTTAGGTCGGTCAATGGGGCAGCGATTTGGCTGTAGTGTGGTACAAATCGCCTGTAGTATCCGGCCAAGCCTAAGAAGGATTGGACTTGCTTTTTGGACCGTGGGACAGGCCACTTTTGGATAGCATCCACTTTGGCCTGTAGGGGGTTTATGGTTCCTCGACCCACCTGGTGCCCCAGGTAATTCACTCTGTTTTGGCCTATTTGACACTTTTTGGCCTTAACAGTTAGTCCTGCCTGCCTGATGCGCTCAAAGACCTTTCCCAGGTGTAGTAGGTGTTCGGGCCAGGAGTCTGAAAAAATGGCCACATCATCGAGGTAGGCAACTGCAAATTCTCCCAGTCCAGCTAGTAGACCGTCTACCAGCCTCTGGAAGGTGGCGGGTGCATTTCGAAGGCCGAAAGGAAGGACATTGAATTCATACACCCCCGCATGGGTGACGAATGCTGACCTCTCCTTGGCAGGTTCATCTAGCGGTACTTGCCAGTACCCCTTGGTTAAGTCTATTGTAGAGATGAACTGGGCACGTCCCAACTTTTCCAATAGCTCATCAGTACGTGGCATTGGATAGTTGTCCGGACGAGTTACAGCATTTAGCTTACGGTAGTCCACGCAGAAGCGTATTTCCCCATCTGGTTTGGGTACCAGAACCACTGGAGATGCCCATGCACTGGTAGATGGGCGGATTATACCCATTTGTAGCATGTTCTGGATCTCCCGTTCTATAGCAGCTTGGGCATGAGGAGACACCCGGTAGGGTGGGGTTCTGATTGGGTGATCATTACCTGTATCAATGGAGTGGTATGCCCGTTCAGTCCGTCCTGGGGTGGCTGAGAACAATGGGGCGAAGCTAGTGCACAGCTTCTTGATTTGTTGCCGCTGCAGACGTTCCAGGGTGGTTGAGAGGTTCACCTCTTCCACGCCACCGTCTTTTTTTCCGTCGTAGTAGACACCGTCAGGCCACTCAGCATCATCTCCCTGGACTGTAAACTGACAAACCTGTAAGTCTCTGGAATAGAAAGGCTTGAGAGAATTAACATGGTACACTTTAGGCTTTAGTGAGGAATTGGGAAATGCTATGAGGTAGTTTACAGCTCCCAGGCGCTCTTGGACCGTGAATGGCCCTTCCCATGATGCTTCCATCTTATGGGCCTGTTGCGCCTTCAAGACCATAACCTGGTCTCCTACCTTGAAGGAACGTTCTCTGGCATGTCTGTCATACCAGGCCTTTTGCTCTTCTTGAGCATCCTTTAGGTTCTCTCTAGCAAGGGCTAAAGAGTGTCGGAGGGTGCTTTGTAGGTTGCTTACAAAGTCCAGAATGTTAGTTCCTGGAGAAGGCGTAAACCCCTCCCATTGCTGCTTCACCAACTGTAATGGCCCCTTAACCTCGTGACCATACACAAGTTCAAATGGTGAAAACCCTAAACTGGGATGTGGTACAGCCCTGTAGGCAAACAGCAACTGCTGCAACACTAGGTCCCAATTATTGGAGAATTCGTTGATGAATTTTCTTATCATGGCCCCCAAAGTTCCATTGAACCTTTCCACCAGGCCATTGGTTTGATGGTGGTACGGGGTGGCAACCAAGTGATTCACCCCATGAGTTTCCCACAGTTTTTCCATGGTCCCTGCCAGGAAATTAGACCCTGAATCTGTAAGGATGTCAGAGGGCCAACCTACCCTGGCAAAGATGTCTGTTAGGGTCAGGCACACAGTGTTAGCCCTGGTGTTGCCTAGAGCTACTGCTTCTGGCCATCGGGTAGCAAAGTCCACTAAAGTCAGTACGTACTGCTTTCCTCTGGGCGTCTTTTTTGGGAAAGGGCCCAGAATATCCACAGCTACTCGCTGAAATGGGACCTCAATTATGGGGAGTGGCTGGAGAGGGGCCTTGACCTGGTCTTGAGGCTTTCCCACTCTTTGGCATACCTCACAAGACCGGACATACTTGGCAACGTCCTTGCCCATCCCCTCCCAGTGGAAGGACTTCCCCAACCGGTCCTTGGTTCTGTTCACCCCAGCATGGCCACTGGGATGATCATGGGCTAAGCTTAAGAGCTTCCCCCGGTACTTAGTTGGAACCACCAACTGTTTTTGCGGCTGCCATTCTTCCCGGTGTCCACCAGAAAGAATTTCCTTGTATAAAAGTCCTTGGTCTATAACAAACCGGGATCGATTAGAAGAGCTGAGAGGCGGTGGGGTGCTCCGTGCCGCCGCCCAAGCTTTCTGAAGGCTGTCATCTGCTTCCTGCTCAGCCTGGAACTGTTCCCTTGAGGCTGGGGTCACCAGTTCTTCCTCAGACTGTGGACTTGGGCTTGGTCCCTCTGGAAGCGATGTAGGTGATGGGGTTGTTTCCGTTGCTGGTGAACCGCTCTCCGCTGGTGCACCTGAGGGTATTTCCGGCTCTGGCTGAGCCTTTTGGGTATGGCTGTCTGTTGTTTCTGCCAGTTCTGGCTCGCTGGCGCCCTCTGGCGTTGAGTTTGAAGATGTGGTTGCAATCGCTGGTGCTGGTTGCTGTTCCAGTTCCGGGCCTGGGACTGGAGATGCTGTGGCTGTTTCAGTGGTAGGCATGGAATCCGGGTCCACTGCCTCTGTCTGGGTCTCTGGTAACACAGACGGGGCTTCTGTGGACGGCTCAGGAACAGGAATGGGTCTGGAAGCTTGCCTGGTTTGGCTACGGGTAACCATTCCCACTCTCTTGGCCCGCCTCACCTGGTTGGCCAAGTCTTCCCCCAGTAGCATGGGGATAGGATAATTGTCATAGACTGCAAAAGTCCACATTCCTGACCAGCCTTTGTACTGGACAGGCAGTTCAGCTGTAGGCAAATCTACAGCTTGTGACATGAAGGGGTAAATTGTAACTTTGGCCTTTGGGTTGATGAATTTGGGGTCAACGAAGGATTGGTGGATAGCTGACACTTGTGCCCCTGTGTCTCTCCACGCAGTAACCTTCTTTCCGCCCACTCTCAAATTTTCCCTTCGCTCCAAGGGTATTTGAGAGGCATCCGGGCCTGGGGATCTTTGGTGTGATGGTGGTGTAATGAATTGCACTCGCATGGTGTTCTTGGGACAGTTGGCCTTGATATGTCCCGGTTCATTACACTTAAAGCATCTTCCATCTGATGGGTCACTGGGCCGAGGTGAGTTACTGGAGACTGGTGAGGTTGAAGAGTAGGGTATCTGTGGCTTTACTTGGGTGGTATGGAGGGTCTTTGGCTGTCCTCGGTTGTAGGGTTTATGGTCTGTGTGCCCCCTGGGGTAATCGTTCCCCTTGACAGTAGCTTTTTTGCTTTCTGCCAGTTCCATCCATTTGGCTCCAATCTCCCCCGCCTCAGCGATAGTTTTGGGATTTCTATCTTGTATGTACCGTGTGATGTCTTCAGGAACACCATCCAAGAACTGCTCCATTTGTATGAGGAGGTTCACTTCTTCCAAGGTTTGAATGTTGTTTCCTGTTAACCAGGCCTCATAGTTTTTTGCAATGTAGTAGGCGTGTTTGGGAAATGACACCTCTGGTTTCCATTTTTGGGTTCTGAAGCGCCGACGGGCATGATCTGGGGTTATCCCCATCCTGTATCTGGCCTTGGTTTGAAAAAGTTTATAGTCATTCATTTGCGGCTTGGGCATTTCAGCTGCCACCTCTGCTAAAGGTCCACTGAGGTGTGGCCTTAATTCTACCATGTACTGGTCTTCGGGGATGCTGTACCCAAGACAGGCTCTTTCAAAATTTTCCAAGAAGGCCTCGGTGTCATCACCTGCCTTGTAGGTGGGAAATTTCCTGTGCTGTGGAGCAATAATTGGCGCCGGGTTGTTAGGGTTGGCTGGCACATGCAGCCCAGCTTTTGCCAACTCCAGTTCATGTTTTCTCTGTTTTTCCTTCTCTTCATTCTCTTTTTCCATTTGTTGTTGTTGTTTTTCCATGTCTCGGCGGTGGGCCGCCTCATCTTCTGCTTGTTTCCTTCGGTAGGCCACCTCTTCTTCTTCTAGTTTTCTTTTGTGTGCTGCCTCTTGGGCTGCCTGTTCTCTTTGGAAGGCTGCCAGTTTCATGTTTTCTTCCTTTTCTTTTATCTCCATCTGTCGCCTGTGTTCAGCTTCTTTGAATTGGTCTTCGGCCTCCATTTTTGTCCTGGTAGACATGGTTCCTGTTTTCTTGTGTTGGGGTGCCCTCCGGTGTTTCTCTTTTGAACTGCAGGCTCTGTTGCCTCCTGAAGTCTGCCTAGCAACAGTGCTTTTTTCCCTTTCTCTCTCTAGCTAATGTTCAATTAAGGGAAACCAGAAAAACCACTTTATTTGCATGCATATAAGTGCTGGTACTTTGCCTCCTAATGGGAGGGCTATTGCATGACAAAAGACCCTTAACAGTCTTCTCGCTTAACATGCAAACCACAAACTGCTAGAGAGAGCAGAAAAAAAAATTTCCTCTGGTTCCCTTTTAAAACCAAACTGTTTCTCTCTGCTAAAAAGCCCTTAGCAGAGAAAAGAAAAATATAATATTCCTACTGGCTTCTGGATTCTGTCTATATCCCGCCGCTGCCACCATGACATAACCTTATTCCCAGATTCTGGACCTTAGCGTCCAAAATTTGGGGGTTAGCATGAAAACCTCCAAGCTTAGTTACCAGCTTGGACCTGGTACTGCTGCCACCACCCAAAAAATTAGAGTGTTTTGGGGCACTCTGGTCCCACTGAAAAACCTTCCCTGGGACCCCAAGACCCAAATCCCTTGAGTCTCACAACAAAGGGAAATAACCCTTTTTCCCTTCCCCCCTCCAGGTGCTCCTGGAGAGATACTCAGACACAAACTCTGTGAAACTACCCAGAGTGAGTCCCCCTCTCCGTTCCCAATCCTGGAACAAAAGCACTTTCCTCTTCACCCAGAGGAAATGCAAAATCAGGCTAGCAATCCAACACACAGCTCTCCCCTTGATTTCTTCCTCCCACCAATTCCCTGGTGAGTACAGACTTAATTTCCCTGAAGTAAAGAAAAACTCCAACAGGTCTTAAAAGAAAGCTTTATATAAAAAGAAAGAAAAAATACAAATGTTCTCTCTGTATTAAGATGATACAACACAGGGTCAATTGCTTAAAAGAATATTGAATAAACAGCCTTATTCAAAAAGAATACAAATCAAAGCCCTCCAGCACTTATATTCATGCAAATACCAAAGAAAAGAAACCATAGAACTTACTATCTGATCTCTTTGTCCTTACACTTAGAAACAGAAGACTAGAAAATAGAACTACTTCTCCAAAGCTCAGAGGAAACAGGCAGACAGACAAAAGACTCAGAGACACACTTCCCTCCACCCAAAGTTGAAAAAAATCCAGTTTCCTGATTGGTTCTCTGGTCAGGTGTTTCAGGTGAAAGAGACATTAACCCTTAGCTATCTGTTTATGACACAAGTTCACTGAGCTTCTTAACCCTTTATAGGTAAAAGAGGCATTAACCCTTAACTATCTGTTTATGACACCACCCCAGTGTGAGAGAGGTATATAGGTGTGCGTGGGTTGTCTCTCCCTGTGTGTGTAAGGGGGGAAGGTAGTGGTGTGTGTCCCCCCTCACTGTGTGAATCCAAAAGGCTTAAAGATAAGATTCTTATAAAGGTCTCCTTAAAAGGTGATGCTAACAGCCCCCTTTATAATAAAATGGGTAATCTCACTATTAAAGACTGCTTCATTCTACGGCTCAGAAAAGTACTCTGGAATGAATCAAGTATCAGGTATTTAAAAAAAAAGGGGGAAGGGGAAGGTAGAGGTGTCTGCTTTTGGACTTCTGTCAAAAAGATCTTCAGAGAGATTTAAGAGACGCAAGATGAACACCCTGCTGTCCGATTAGTATAAACTTTTCCAGGCAGCGCACTTCATAGATGCTTTGTTTGCCAAACTGCATTGCCTCCTTGCTGGTTATGTTTTTGTTTAAACATGGAACCATACCAATAAATCATTCAGTTCCTCACTCCCCCACTCTCAGAGAATACACACCCTGGGAGATAAGCTCAAAGGGAGATATTTTCGCAAAATCCCCTTATTAAAGTATCGGCAGCACATCATGTCGCAGAAGTAACTATTTTGTTGCAATAGTGCCTCAGAGCCATGCTGTTAGATCAGGAACCCATTGTGCAAGGGGCTATACAAACAAAACAAAAACATAGTCCCTACCTCAAAAAGAGTACAGTCTAAGGGCAAGTCTACACTACAAAACTAAGTCCACCTAAGTTACATTGATGTACAGCCACTGCACTAATTAAACTGCTTTTGCATGTCTACACTACGCTTAGTTGTTAATTTGTGCCAAGGCTAGCCAAGGCTGAGCCATGGCACCTCTAGGAGTGGCAGTTCATAGCCCCAGCTCCTCTGGGCTTGCTGCATCAGTTATGAATATAAAATAATTATTTGTGCCCTGGCACCTAATTGCTTTAATTACAAATTAAGCACTGACTATGCTCCTTGGGTCGGCAATGTATGTCCTCACCAGGAGTGTTTGCAGTATGGGGCATTGTGGGATGGCTTCTGAAAGGCAACAACAGTTGATGTAAGCAACACAGTGTCTACACTGACACTGCATCAACCTGATTACATCGACCTAAGCGCTACACCTCTCGCGGAGGTGGAGTTATTAAGTTGCTGTAATGGGCAAGTTACATTGGTGGGAGCTACATTTTAGTGTAGACACTTCCAGGGTTTGGTTGATGTAAATTGTCCTATGTCAACCCAACTCTAATGTAGACCAGGGCTAAGTAAACTGATTCCTTCAGAAACAATTTCCTGCCCTCCCCTTTTTTGGGGGGGCCAAGGAGTTTTCTTCCTCTACCTGAGTCCAGATTCTAGACAAACTTCCAGTGGTAATTGGAACTCAAAAGCATAATTTCCAGGGTGGGTTCTCCCACCCAAGCACAGTCCATTCAGCCAGAGCATGGAATGCTGTGGTTTTCCTGTTTTCTTTCTATGGGACATGGCCATTGCCTTGTCCCCATCTGCTCTTCAGCATACATAACCCTGTACAAGTAGCAGGTACAGCGCTCCCTACTGTCCAGCTGGAAAAAGTGTTATATCACTGCCTATTCAAGAAGCAGCTAACCCCCAATGTCGACGTGCTCTGAGTCCTTAGGTACAATTACGTCTTCAGGAGTGACGCATGTGTGAAGAGATGTGCAGGGCGATCTCTTGATAATCCCACTGCTTACTGAAGGTGGAAAGAGGTCAGCAGAGAGCATCATGCTTGTATCATTGCTTGCAATACCAGAGAGAATGCCACAGGAAAAAAAATGCCTACAGTTTCAGAGTGGCAAGATAAAGTGGGACGATGCGGTTCTGGCAGGACCCAACTGAGAGTGCCAATTCAGGACAAATCACTTAAAACAGGGCAGTTGAGCCCAAGGCTGGGGTTTTTCCACCTTTAAGGCAAACCAAACCAGCCAGACAAAGTCGACCTTGGTCTCACCCCACTGGCTAACCACAAGTCTCACAAGCAATTCCCTTAGACACTCCAGTTTCCCAGTATCAACACCAGTACCACTTACCCTGAGGGCAAATGGTTATGAAAACCAGCACCCCAGTAAAAGAATCAAGCCTAAGACCCAGGTCAATATACAAATCAGATGTTACCCACATATCACGCTTTTGCCAATCCTTTAGAATCTAAAATAATTGAGTTATACTTATCTCCTAGAACTGGAAGGGACCCTGCAAGGTCATTGAGTCCAGCCCCCTGCCTTCACTAGTGGGACCAAGTACTGATTTTGCCCTAGCTCCGTAAGTGGCCCCCTCAAGAATTGAACTCACAACCCTGCGTTTAGCAAGCCAATGCTCAAACCACTGAACTATCCCTCCCTCTTAACTAAAGAATATTAGGGTTGGAAGGGATCTCAGGAGGTCATCTAGTCCAACCTCCTGCTCAAAGCAGGACCAATCCCCATCTAAAGGTTTATTTATAAAAAGGAAAGATATAGATGAGAGTTAGAATTGGTTAAATGGAATCAATTACATACAGTAATGGCAAATTTCTTAGTTCAGGCTTGTAGCAGTGATGGAGTAAACTGCAGGTTCAAATCAAGTCTCTGGAGTACATCCGCCACTGGGATGGGTCATTCAGTCCTTTGTTCAGAGCTTCAGTTTGTAGCAAAGTCCCTCCAGAGGTAAGAAGCTGGATTGAAAACCAGATGGAGATGAGGCATCAACCTTTTAAAGTCTTTTCCAAGTGTAAGAACACTTCTTTGTTCTTACTGTGGAAAATAACAGCAAAATGGAGTCTGAACCACATGGGAAAGTTCCTGCATACTTTGCTCAGTTACAAGGCATATCTGCTTTCTCTCAATGGGTCAATTGTATAGCTGATGGTCCTTAATAGGCCATAAAGCAGGCTAGGCAGAGCTAACACCAACCTGTCTGGGGTGTCACCCAGAAGCACAGCACAAGTTTGAAGTACAGACAGTATAGAGCCAATATTCATAACTTCAGCTACAAAATGATACATACATATAGACAGCATAATCACAACCTGGTCTTAGACATCTTATATGACCCCCTTTACATAAGATTTGGTGCCACTACAGGACCTTGGTTACAACCATGTTCTATATGGTCCCAGATTATATCAATATCATCACATAATATAAGAGAAATGATAACCAAGCATAAATAGCAAGAGCAAGTGCACACAGTAGTTTGGAAAACTTATAATGACACATTAGCTGGATAGTTAGATCCTGAAGCTATATGAAGGGATAGGGTACCCAGCTTACATAAGATTGTTACAATAGATAGACAGAGAAGATACATTAGCACAGAACTGGTGGGAAATAGATTTCCCATCCCACAAAGCTATTGCAGATTTCCAATGTGCTCCCTTTCTGCACTGTGATGAAACCCAAGTAAGACCTTCTGAAGTTTTTTGGGGGGAGTGAAGGAAGAGGAAAGAGATCCACTCCAGAATAGCCAACAGATTGGTGACTAAGCATGACAAAGCTCTGTCCTTGTCTCCGTGGGTCCTATGGTTTCCTGACAGATTTCACGAGCCTCAAAGGCTCACTGTGACCCTCCACTTAACCTTTCTCTCTCCAGAGACAAGGGTCACAGTCTACTGAGCCATTTTCATCGTAAGCCAGCGAGGGAAGTGAGGAGAAGTCACCCTCCCTTGCAAGTCTCTGTTGTCTCCCAGTCTCAGTGATTAATCAGGAGGGCAAAGAAGGGGAGCCCAGGCCCACCCTTTACTCCAGGCTCCAGTCCAGGGACCCTAATAGTGTCAGCTATGGTAGCTGACCTTTTAGGAATAGGACACGTGCAATTCCATGGGCTACTTCCCCACAGCAGCCCCCACTTCCTCAAGAAATTCCATCCTGGACCTGAGAAAACTCTCTCCTCAAACCCTCAAACATTCCAGTGAAAAGCTTCAGTTTCAACCACAAAAAAATGCTTCATCAGCAAATTCTCCACCAGCTCTACATTGAAGTGGCAGCAAATATTGCAGCTAGCTTCCCATTATAAATCCTGTTTCCAACCCATCTTCTGAATTTCCCCCAACAGAAATTAGTGCCCTTGAGATCTCACATGCTGTATTTCATGCCAGGATATGTGGCACTCCCTTTGAAGTCAACGGGAATTCACGTATTGAGGGCTTGCAGAATCAGTTGCTAATAGAATATTACAAAATATAGACCCAGAGGCAGATCTTCAGATGAGGATCTATTCCATAGCCTCAGGGACAGGTTCCACATTGGAAAGCTATTTATGCTTGAAGACAAGGGGAAAACACCAGGGGATGGGAGGTTTCCCTTGACAGGTCCTTCTGCATCTATGCATGCCAAACAAACTGCCTTATAAACAGAGTAGAACAAGAAAGGATAAACGTAAGTCCTTTCCCAGCAAAAGTACATTACAAATGTGCACACAGCACATGGTGGGAAACAATGGGAGTTTTCAGACAGTGGCTGTGAAGAATCAGCACAGAAGAACCATGTGGTCCGAAAGAAGCATAAGTAGCTTTTGTTCCAGGAGCAATTAGCGCATTCCATCAGAGCCATCAGCCAAGCTCAGAAGTCAAGAGGGCGTCCTTGTAACAGCCTCTGTCAGAAAGCTCAAGCAGAGAATTTCAGCCCAGTGGGAGTTTCTACAGACAGAGTCTAGAAAGCAGGCTGCTACAATGAGGCGTTCTGGATAGTATCTATGCTGGCAAAAGGATGCTGAGATTATTGTTTATGGCCCAGATCCAGAAAAGCACTTACAAACCTACTTAGCTGTGAGCAAAGGAGGAGACCATTGATTTCAGCAGGAGAACTCACATGCTTAAATTTAAGCCCATGTTGAAGGGTTTTGTTGGTTTGGAGCTTATCTGTAAAGATTCCTTCAACTCCACGGCTCTGGGTCTTCTCTGGGTAAAATGGGAATAGTCATGAGGGAAGCGTTGGGAGAATGAATGTTTGCAAAGCACGTTGGGGTCTCAGCATTATAGAAATATCCTGTTATTCCCATCGGAGTGGAAAATTGTATAACGCCTGAACTGTACATAGAAGTGAGTGGGCTCTGTTAAAAAGACACATATTTGGCTTCTGTTGTATCTAGACCACCTGGGAGAAAACATTTTTCTTTCCCAGGGAACTTCAAACACTTTCTAACACTTCATCTGCCCCGTCAGATGGGGGTGAGATTTTCAGAAGTGCCCAGCATTGGCCTAACTCAGCTTCCTCTAAAATCAATACTTACACCTAGTTTTTACACATCACCTTTCATCCATAGATCGCCAAGCACTCTGCAAAACAGGCCTGTACTGTTATCCCCATTGTGCATGTGGGGAAACCAAGGCACAGAGCATCTGAGGCGATGTCTTCACAATGAAAAAAGCTGCCTTTTACCTGGAGATAGTTAATGTAAGACAGCTGTCTTGATGTAAAATCCTACTGGAAACGAGGTACTGGTAGTTTTTAACCTTGATGTAACTAATCCAGGGAAACCCCAGGTGAGGGATATAAAGTTGACCTCGACTGGCTATGCTGAGGTAAAAATTTCTTGTGCTTTGTCTCCACCAGGATTTTACATCAATCTTCTTGCAGTGAACGCAAAGTCTCAGGGATTTGCCCAAACTCACATGAAGAGCCTGTGGCTATCTCCTGAGTATGGTGCTAGGACTGTCACCACTAGACAACTCCATTTCATCCGTTTGTTGCCTTGGGGCACCAGTGCAGGGCTCTAATTCGGCCACCTCCCCCACTTCCCTGCCACTTGTGGGTCAGAGCTGAGCTGCTGCCCTCACCCCAGTTTATCTCATCTCTCCTTTGCTTTCCCAGTGCATTTAATGTGTTATTTGCCTGTGCTGGTAAGAAGGCAACAACTGAGAAAACAGAGACTGTGCCAACACATTATGGCGACTGCTCTGAAGTAAGAAAAACAATGGCTGCTTTGTAGCCAAGATAAATACGCCTGTGTGTTTAAGTCTCCGTACAAATCAGTCAGACCTTTATGGATACATTCCCTTCGATAATCTGCTAGTGGTGCCTGGGAGCATGGAAATAATGGGTTAGCCCAACATTACATGTATCACACATATTATTTCAACACCTTCTAGGCCACTGGCTCAGTTCAGACTCTGTGGGGTCCCATACACACTCATCCCCGTGCTTGTATCTTATTGGGATAACGATTACAGCTGGGTGGAGAATGGTAATTCTGCATTGTGGAGGGTTTCAATATTTTGAAATTTTGTTTTCATTCCCCAAAGTTTTGAAGCTCTCCATGAAACAAATCTGGGGAGAAAAAGCCATTCAGAAAAGTCGCAACTTTTCCTTTTGATCATTTCAAAAAGTCATCCTGCCAGGAGGAGCCTGGAGGTGCTGGGGACCTTGGGAGCTGATGAGACCTTGGAGTTCCATGGAGGTGAGCAAGCTGCCAGAAATCAGGCAGGTTTCTGAGGTTCTGTCGGAAGATTTCCAACTGGCTCCGGTAACAATATAGAATAATTAATTAATTCTTTAATTGAATACAGTAATGCTAGCACCTCATGCCTCAAGAGCACCTTCCATCAGAGGATCTCAAAACAACTTATGAATAGGAGGATGAAATACACCCCCACATGCAGGACCAGCACAAGGCTCAGGCAACCTTTAAACCCATAAGTGTCATTCTGGCCCTGTTGAAGTCAATAGCAACACTGCCACCGGCTTCATAAGGCCTGAACTTAACCTATAAGGTATAGAGGTGGATAGCCCTTCAACTGGCACTCTGCACAGGGGTAAATATTTCTTGTTCATGAATTAGAAGCCTCAGACCAACTGTGCGAGGCAGCTAAGTATTCTTATTCCCAGCTGCAATTTGCAAATGTGGAGAATCTCAGTAGCACACCCACACGCTGCTTTTGGATGGTCGAATCAGCACGTGGGTGATTTATATGGGTAAGTGAGAGTTTGAGTATCCAAATATGGAATTGGACCTTCCCATTATGACATTTGAAAAGTGGATTTCCTACTTAAAATTATGGGGTGGGGAGGGAGGGATTAAAACTGAACTACTCCTATAGAATGTAAAGAAATGATTACCCTTCTGTAGGTTTTCTGAATTAAATACAGAAATCTCTCTCTACCATGGGATTCTATAGGACGATTAAAAAAAAAATTCTATGGAAAGATGATTCTTCTGTTTGAAATTCCATAGGTTTGTAGAGTAATTTCTATAGAACACTAGCAAATCTCTGTAGTGCTTATAGATTTCAATCCTATAAAATTCTCTAGGAGAATCTGCCCCATAAGGGCAGAGCTGGGCCCAAAAGCAAACCCTGGACCCAAACTTCCCTGATCTGGGAGGACATTCAGATCCAAACTTGGTGTCTCTGGCTTAGTTCTAAAACAGACCAACTTGTGTGTATTTTACAGGAGAGTAGAAATTAGTAGCATGTTCCCAATTCAATGCCCATTGAAGTCAATGGGAGCATTTCTGCTTACTTCAATCGGAGTCAGGTTAGGCCCTCTCTATTTTCAGTTGCTTTTGCTGACCTAGCACAGATTACAGATTTACTCATCTGTGAGCTAGGTAGTTCCAAGCCTGTAAAGATGAAACTCCACTAATAAGCATAGCCTCAGAGCTGTAGGCTTGCATCCAAAACTGCATTCATGCAAAGCAGATCTAATTGTGCCATCTATTTTATTTAATTACATAACTGCCTTTCCTAATTCACTTACATTTCACTTTGCAATCCATCATGAGCCCACTGCAACTGGCACTGCCCCGGCAAGCAGTAACTTGAGTGCAGTTAGCATCTGAATTGATGCTGCATCAGAGTGGTTGTAGACAAAGGGAGATGGGTTTGTGTAGCTAATTAGCAGAGATTTGTGTTCTAAACCAAAAGCCCTCACCAGCTGCATCTGACTGAAAAACAATCTGGGACACAGACAATTTTCAAGAGAGAGTGCCTGTGTGTCTGACATGTGTCTGAGTGGATAGCCGGCAAAAAAAGGTCCATTTCAATCTGATCTGTTTGGTGCCCTCTGGAAAATCCAAGGGCTGAGATTTGCTTGCTAATTCTGCTGTCCCCACAAAAAACAGGGGAGTTCGCTTAATGCTGTCAGGGCTTGATCCAAAGTCCATGGAAGCAAACGTGTGTCGTTCCATTTCAGATCAGGCCCCAAATTGTAATCTAAGTCTCTGGTCACCTTGTGTTCTGGCCAGTGGAATGTTGTTCTAAAGGGAGATGGGGTCAGAAGAACCTTCTCAGTCCATTTCCAAAGCGACAGCTAAAATACCCCAGTACTGGTCTCAGTGCAGCCCAGAATCCCACCTTCCAGCATAGATGATGACCTTTGCTCTCGCAGCCACACCCCACAGTCTTACACAATGAGAGCTACTCTTCCTCTCCACACTCTCATGTTTCAGCCTATATTAAAGAGATACTAGATGGCACACAAGTAGACAAGGCTGCAGTAACACTAGGTTAGAGTAGGCACAATTCTGCATCACTGAAATTAATTGGAGCTTGGCAATTAATTTCAATGGGTGTATGTACCACAGCAAAACACCTTAGAAAAATCTTGATTGACAGACAGAGAGAAAGAGGGATAATTTAATAGGGCCAGTGTGACGTGTTCAGTCACAGAGACCCCCTTGGGACTGTCACCTGCCATGCTGAATTTACTTTTGAGCCCGTTTTTCCTGCCAGCTTGGGACTCCAAAACCCTGCCTTGTTGAGCCAGACACACTAGCCTGCTGCAACACTGACCCAGGTCTGGGAGACGCTCTCAAAGCTGCAGACTTTAACCAAAAACTGCTCAGTAGCTCACCTATCTCCAGCACCCAGATACCCATTCCCAGTGGCATCCAAACCCCAAATAAATCCATTTTACTCTGTATAAAGCTTATACAGGGTAAACTCATAAATTGTCTGCCCTCTATAACATTGATAGAGAGATATGCACGGTTGTTTTCTCCCCTAGGTATTAATCACTTACTCTGGCTTTATCAATAAACAGAAGTGATTTTATTAAGTATAAAAAGTAGGATTTAAGTGGTTCCAAACTTCCAAGTAATAACAGAACAAAGTAAGTTACCAAGCAAAATAAAAACAAAACACACAAGTCTAAGCCTAATACATTTAGAAACTGAGTTCAGATAAATCTCACCTTCAGAGATGTTCCAATAAGCTTCTTTCACAGACTAGACTCCTTCCTAGTCTGGGCCCAATCCTTTCCCTGGTACAATCCTTGTTCGTTTCAGAAGGGATCTTAGGCGAAAACTAGGGGTTTTCTCATGACTGGAAGCTCCCTTTGTTCTGTTCCATTCCCTTTTATATTTTTGGCACAAGGTGGGGATCTTTTGCCTTTCTGGGTCCCCACTCCTCCTTCTAAATGGAAAAGCACTGGGTTCAAGATGGAGTCCAGTATCAGGTGACATGGTCACATGTCACTGTGAAACGCACACACCCTCGCCCCCCATTCTTCCAGGGCTGGTCGGCACATATATAGGAAGGCTTGCAGGTAAATAAACTATTTACAACCAATTGTCCTAGTCAGTGGGAGCCAGCAAGAATCTAAACCATTAATGGCCCACACTTTGCATAATTACAATAGGACTTCAGAGTTATAGTTCATATTTCTAGCTTCAGATACAAGAATGATACATGCATACAAATAAGAGGAATATATTCAGTAGGTTATAACCTTTGTAATGATACCTTACAAGAGACCTTTTGCATGAAGCATATTCCAGTTACATCATATTTACATTCATAAGCATATTTACATAAAACATTATGGAGTGCAATGTCATAGCCAGTTTTCAATTTTCCATTGAAGGCGGTTTTTGACTAACAAAATTTTACCATGCAAGGTGTCTCATTTCCACAGAAATGTTTGACTTTTCATTGAAAAACCAAAATGCCCGAAAACTAAAATATTGCAAATTTGGGCATCCCACCACAGTGCCTTATGGAAGATGTAGTTTGGTTTCTTTGTATCCTCATTCTCCTCTGTGAGCTTGGCTCCCCTAGCTGGAATACATTTCCCACTATGCACCATGGATAGAGCTTCCCATGATGCAACTCCCCTCACCATAAGAGGAGACTGTAGTGCATCATGGGAGATGTAGTCTGACCAAGGAGCCAAAGTCATATTCAACCTGGATTCACCCGAATCTCTGCCAGCATAAACCTGGACATAGGAGTTCCAGGGAAGAAAGTCCAGCAGGCAAAGGGAAGGGTTGCAGTAGAGGAAACCATCCTTTCCACACACATGATAGGCTCCATGAAGCCTCAACAATATCTTAAAGTTACTGTCACTGCTTATCCTCCTGTGGGGTGAGTTTCCCTTCTGCATGGGGGTCAGGGTGGGTGCAGGGAGCTGTAATATAGAGATCCTTGAACCAGCTGCAGTGAATTTGACCCATAGCTGAACCCAGTTAATACTTTGAGGGCAGGTTGAAATTTTTCCCATCAAAACTTTGTTCCAGAAGAAAATTAGTTTTTGACTCCAAGAAAATTTTTGTGGATGGTATTTTTAAGGCAAACAAGGTTAGAAAACTGAAACCCCCCAAAATGAACAATTTTATGATAAAAAATAAAAAATATTTGTTTTTGGCAGTTTCATCTCCCCCTTTCCCCCTCCCCCAAAAAAAAACAAAAAACCCAAACAGGTTTTGATGAAAAGCTGGAATTTTCAGGAAAAAAACTACCCATTTTACAACTAGCTGTAATTTTTTCCTTATTAAAAACAAAGCTCACCATCCAATTATTTGTATGCCAGGTACTGTCCTGCAATGCCAGCATGAGGGTCATTTAAGGAGTCGATAAGCATGATAGATGGAAAGTTCCAGGGTGGGAGCATGTTTGCACAACCTTTCCACTTTGTCATGATAAACACTGGTTTATTGGGATAACTGAACCTGAGACCAAATTCCAGTCCCACATGTGTCATGCTGCATAAGAAGCTGGCAATGGCATAATGACTGGGGTTTGAGTCACATTGAGATGGAAAGTGGTAACCAAGGTGTGACTGTGAAAGGAAGGTTACATATTGACCTGCAATCATTCAGTATCTCTCAAGCTGCTGGTTTATTACCCGTGACGTTAAGCGAAGACCCACCCAAATGCAACGGTTATAGACACTGACGTGGTGATAATTCCGTTTACAGGCCTCAGTTCACCAGAAAAATGCCTAGCTGCCTGAGACATTGTTTTGCCATGAGCTAATCCACTAGATGGATGGAAGAGAGTAATGCACCTGTATTTTATCCCTGATTCAAAAATGAATGAAAATGGCAGTGCTTAAAATATTGTACTGAGACATCAGTGAGGCGAGGAAAGTCATCTTAGGCATAGGGGCTTTGAGAGAGATTCTCACCTACAGACCAGTTTATAAGGAATCCACTTTGAGAATAGACATTCGCTTGTTCCAACAGAAGAGTTGTCTTCTTTACTTCCATGTCTTAAAGTGAAGTGTAGAGATGCAGTGGGCTGCTAAACAGTTGCTGCATTTACCCCAGAAGTGGTTGCATTTCAGAGGTGAGTGAAGTGAGCCTCCATGTCTTTGAGGCCCCACATGATGAAAGGTTCTGTATTAATGCAAGGTATTATTTTAATGTATTTTATTATTGCGTATAGGTGGACCAAAGTCCCAAGGGATGTGGCAAAAGCTGAACAAAAGACTTTTTTCTTTTATAGAACACAAAAAAATGCCCATTTCAGAGTAGACTAGTTTTCTTTCTACCAGATACTGCTGTCCCTTTTAAGACAGCATATGCTTTGGGAAGCACTAGTTCACATTAATAGCAGAACCATGCTATCTGCAAATAGTCTTAAGACAAGAGTGGGGTGGACTTTTCCAATGAGAACCATGTTCTAAGCCCATTCAATTGGCCCTCTTCTGCCCTGCATATTAAGAGACAATAGTGACAGCAAATTAAAACCAGACTCCATGGACTTTAGCAGATGACTAGAGAGTACCCTACTACCCAGAAGTCCCTCATTTTATTAAGTTCCTTCTACAACATCCTATGGTCCACTCTGGTAGGGAGAAGACCCATAATTCTATGTGTTCAATCCTACCTCACATCTCCCTTTATTTATATTTTTAAACCTTTTCCTACCTAAGAATATAAACCAATAAACAGCTTATTATAAAACAAATCTTTTCAAATTATTTACATTCATCTCCTTAAATCTCTTTGGGACCTGCACTCAACTCTGCTAATACTTTTGTTTTGTGATCAACACTGAACTTATTTTTACTGAATTTTTATTTTAGTGTCTTTCTTTTATTTGATTTTAATCTTTCCTTCTTCCTTGGTTTCAGGCTTGGTCTTTCTCTCTTCTTTGAGTTTTTGTTTATTTTTCTTTCTTTGGCTTTGTGCTTAACCTTGGCTGATGTCCTAGGGACATGTGTGGTTGTAACTTCCTAAAACAAATTCAGATGTAATCTTCTGTACATTCGAAAGCGTGCCAAGCAGCTGCACTCCCAATGAGCTCTGGAGATTCACCTGTGCTTATGTTAGTCTGTTTAGACAACTGCCACCTACTTGGTGGACATTTCTCCTCTCTGTTTGGCTAGAACACTACAGGTCCTTTCTTCTCCCTTATACTCTGTTGAGCATGGGACACCATGCTGTAACACAAGAATGCTGCATTATAACAAGAGCCAGGCTAAATTTTTCAGCTGAAACTTCTTTTGGACCAAAAATACGCAGATTTGGGTATTAACAAATTCGTGTCAAGTTTGTTGAATTTTTTTCAACGGGGGGGGGAACACTCTAAAAATGAAATTCCACCAAAATTGAAATGCTTTGATATTTTTATTCTAAACAAGTTTTTTATTCCAAATTTACTTCAATCTTATTCATAAAAACATTTTAAAAGCTCAAAAGTTTTTCCTTTCTCTATCAAATGAAATGAATTATTTTCCCTACATTTTGCTTTGGCAAACATTTTGAATTTTTTTTAAATTTTGGAATAAAAATGATGTGTTGGGATTAATTTTTCAGAAATTCCAATGAACTGAAAAATCAGCTCTAGTTGGGACACCATGTTGTTACACAACAGTGCTGTATGTCTTATAACATCATACGTTCTCGACAGCCTGGATGGGACCACATTACAGATCCATGCTACATGGTAGCTGGATATTGAGCACTATTAAAAAAAACAAAAACCCATGTATAGTAATAATAATGCTGAAGATGAATACTAATAAAAATTAGTAATTTTAACTCTAATACATAGAGAGGCCACATAGGCCAAGCAGCTTCTAAGCTGGCCTTGGGCTTTAGAATGTCTGCTGCTGCTTCTTTCTTGTCACTTCCCTATTCAGGATCGGTGACTTTTATAGCCTTCTGGAACTCATGATTGTAGGCTGTCATGCAAATTGATCTCTCTAAGGTCCCCTAATATTTGTTCCATGTACCAAGTCTTTGGTCTCCCTCAGGGCTTAAATTCCCATAGAGTATTTCCTGGAGCCCCCCATATCCTCTCTCAACATGGGGGGGAGGGATAGCTCAGTGGTTTGAGGTTTGGCCTGCTAAACCCAAGGTTGTGAGCTCAATCCTTGAGGGGGCCATTTAGGGATCTAAAGCAAAAAATCAGTACTTGGTCCTGCTAGTGAAGGCAGGGGGCTGGACTCAATGACTTTTTGAGGTCCCTTCCAGCTCTAGGAGATTGGTATATCTCCTATTATCATGTTATAAAAACTCCAGGGGGGTTGAAAGTATTTTCTGGAGCTTTGCTCCAGACAGCTCCATCTGAATTTAAACCCTGGTCTCCCCCTTGGTCCTCTTCCATCCACGACCAGTGCAAAGACCATGCTATCTATATAACTCTCAGTCCTCCACTGGACATGTTCACATGAACATATCAATTAGACAAGCTTTACAGGTCAGCTGTTCACATCCACATCCTGAGTGTGAAATTAGTGTTTCCCTTCTCCGAGTTGAGCTGCCTACTGAGGCTACTGAACTCCACCTGTCCCAGCAAGACTTATTTTAAAGGCAGCCTGTTTTCACCTTGGCTTTCTCATCATAAGGCCAACATAGCATTTTATAGAGGCAGCCTTGCCATCAGCTACCTCACTATGCCCTGCTGAGAGATGCCACCAGTTGGCCCATGACTGCTTATTGGATATTCATAGCAGTCCCACAGCAGCAGGACGTTCCCCTATCTGCCACCTGGGGGCACACCTGGTGGGAGTTAGTTATTCCTTCACAGGGCCCCAGGGCTTAGAACATCTGTAAAACTGTTAGAAAAGGATTTAATCCCATTCACACTGGCACCACCCAAACTTTATCATAGAATGAGTGTTATAATGTAGTGCCACCATATTGTAATATATCTGATGTCAAGGGAGCCGTAGGCTAATTAGCATGGTAAAAGCTATGCCACAGCTTGGCTAGTACATTTCACAGGAAAGAATTCCCTGCCTGCACTGGTATGGGGAAATCAAACCAGAGTAGAAGTATCCATGCGATCATGGCTAGGAGAGGAGGTGGGTCACTCAGGGCTTGTCTACATCAGAAAGTTGCAGCGCTGGTGAGGGAGTTACAGCGCTGCAACTTTGAAGGTGTACACATCTGCAGGGCATCACCAGCGCTGCAACTCCCTGTTTGCAGCGCTGGCCGTACTCCCGTTTTGTCTCGGGTGTAGAGGATCCAGCGCTGGTAATCCAATGTAGACACGTACCAGCGCTTTTCTTGACCTCCGTGGAAGGAGGAAGCCTCTGGTAATCAAGCTGGTCTCCTTTCCCGGTTTGCTCTCTCGTTCCTGGAACCCCGAGCAAGCAGGTCTCCTTCCCTGCGGTTTGCTGGGTGGCTCCGGGAACGCGAGAGCAAACCGCGGCGAAGCTGGTCTCCTTTCCCGGTTTGCTCTCTCGTTCCCGGAACCCCGAGCAAGCAGGTCTCCTTCCCTGCGGTTTGCTGGGTGGCTCCGGGAACGCGAGAGCAAACCGCGGCGAAGCTGGTCTCCTTTCCCGGTTTGCTCTCTCGTTCCCAGAACCCTGAGCAAGCAGGTCTCCTTCTCTGCGGTTTGCAGGGTGGTTCGGTGAACGCGAGAGCAAACCGCGGCGAAGCTGGTCTCCTTTCCCGGTTTGCTCTCTCGTTCCCGGAACCCCGAGCAAGCAAGTCTCCTTCCCTGCGGTTTGCTGGGTGGCTCCGGGAACGCGAGAGCAAACCGCGGCGAAGCTGGTCTCCTTTCCCGGTTTGCTCTCTCGTTCCCGGAACCCCGAGCAAGCAGGTCTCCTTCCCTGCGGTTTGCTGGGTGGCTCCGGGAACGCGAGAGCAAACCGCGGCGAAGCTGGTCTCCTTTCCCAGTTTGCTCTCTCGTTCCCGGAACCCGAGCAAGCAGGTCTCCTTCCCTGCGGTTTGCTGGGTGGCTCCGGGAACGCGAGAGCAAACCGCGGCGAAGCTGGTCTCCTTTCCCGGTTTGCTCTCTCGTTCCCGGAACCCCGAGCAAGCAGGTCTCCTTCCCTGCGGTTTGCTGGGTGGTTCGGGGAACGCGAGAGCAAACCGCGGCGAAGCTGGTCTCCTTTCCCGGTTTGCTCTCGCGTTCCCGGAACCCCCCTTGAAGCCGCCCAACAGCGCTGCAGTGTGGCCACATCTAACACCACTTGCAGCGCTGGTTGCTGTAAGTGTGGCCACTCTGCAGCGCTGGCCCTATACAGCTGTACTAATACAGCTGTAACAACCAGCGCTGCAAAATTTTAGATGTAGACATGGCCTGAGTCAGGTATGAGACAGGGGTGGTCTGTACAATCAAGAATGGTAGGGGATGTGTCCAATGCAAGTTATTGGGCTCAGTAGCATGGTAACTGGGTGAAATTCTCTTGCCTCTCACACAGGAAGTCAGACTAGACAATGGTCTCTTCTGGCCTTAAATGCTATAAAAATAAATGGCTGAACACAGAAGGGGAGATATTTTACGTGATGTAGAATGGGTGGGGAAGTGTTTCATGAGCAGAGCTGGTCAGAAAATGATGAAATATTTTCTCACACACACACACACACACACACACGCACACACGCACACACGCACACACGCACACAGAGAGAGAGAGAGAAAAGGGGAAAAATACAATTTACCAGGGTTTGGATTATTTTCTTTTTTTTGAAACTTTGAGATTTTTGACCAGCCTAAAAGATGATTGAAAAGCAGCAAAACATTTTCTCCACAGCCTTTTGCAAAATAATGCCAAACTGTTCACAGCTTGAAGATTTCCAACCAGTGCTGTTTATGAGACTCTGTTAAGATGGTCCATGCTATGAACAGTTTTGATAGCTCCTGCATTAATACATTCTCTTCCTGACAACATAGAGAGAAGCTGTGTTTCTCACCAGAGAAGTGCTGAGAAATCGTGAGGTTTTCCTCTTTCTCTACCATGAAAACATCCTATTAAAGCCTCCTCTGGGAGTGGAGATGTGAACACACCAAAAGAGCAGAGCCTGGTGCTTAGCTTGTTCTTAAGCCTGCCCTTATAACCACTATGCCAGGAGAAAGACCTCTTCAACCACAAGAACGCCCTAAGTTCTGGTCTAGGCGCTGCCACAGACTTGCTTGGGTCAGTGATGTCAGGACAAGATCTGAGCCAACCGCACATCCAGATTTTGGCCCACAGCTTTGGTTTTTCCATATGAAATACCTCATGGGATGTTGTGAAGCTGGATTCACAACATCCTGTGGGGTATTCAGCTCTGTAAGCTCTTTGAGACTTCAGGTATGGCCAAGTCACAGTGTTATTTCTCAAACCCATTGGGGAAAAAGACAAAAAAGAAGTCCAAATATTTTCACCAAATTTTATTTCCACTGAAATTTTCCAATCACATCTGATGATGATCCATCCCGATGTGTAGAATAGTAAATATGGCAGGCGACCAGCTTGGCTTAACAGTGAAATCCTTGCTGATCTTAAACACAAAAAGGAAGCTTGCAAGAAGTGGAAGCTTGGACAAATGACCTGGGAGGAGTATAAAGATATTGCTCAGGCATGCAGGAGTGAAATCAAGAAGGCCAAATCACACTTGGAGTTGCAACTAGCAAGGGATGTTAAGAGCAACAAGAAGGGTTTCTACAGGTATTTTAGCAACGAAGTCAGGGAAAGTGTGGGCCCCTTACTGAATGTGGGAGGAAACGCTGTGACACAGGATGTAGAAAAAGGTAATGTACTCAATGCTTTTTTTGCCTCGGTCTTCACGAACAAGGTCAGCTCCCAGATTGCTGCACTGGGCAGCACAGTATGGGAAGGAGGTGACTAGCCCTCTGTGGAGAAAGAAATGGTTCAGGACTATTTAGAAAAGCTGGACAAGAACAAGTCCATGGGGCCAGATGTGCTGCATCCGAGGGTGGTAAAGGAGTTGGCAGATGTGATTGCAGAGCCATTGGCCATTATCTTTGAAAACTCATGGCGATTCGGGGAAATCCTGGACCACTGGAAAAAGGCTACTGTAGCGACCATCTTTAAAAAAGGGAAGGAGAAGGATGTGGGGAAACTACAGGCCAGTCAGCTCACCTCAGTCCCTGGAAAAATCATGGAGCAGGTCCTCAAAGAATCAATTCTGAAGCACTTCAAGGGGCTAAAAGTGATCAGGAACAGTCAGCATGGATTCACCAAGGGCAAGTCATGCCTGACTAACCTAACTGCCTTCTATGATGAGATAACTGGCTCTGTGGATGAGGGGGAAGCAGTGGATGTGTTATTCCTTGACTTTAGCAAAGCTTTTGATATGGTCTCCCACAGTATTCTTGCTGGCAAGTTAAAGTAGTATGGGCTGGATGAATGGACTATAAGGTGGATAGAAAGCTGGCTAGATCATCAGGCTCAGTGGGTAGTAATCAATAGATCCATGTCTAGTTGGAAGCTGGTATCAAGCGAAGTGCCCCAAGGGTCAGTCCTGGGGCGGGTTTTGTTCAATATCTTCAATAATGATCTGGATGATGGGATAGATTGCACCCTCAGCAAGTTTGCAGATGACACTAAACTGGGAGGAATGGTAGATACACTGGAGGGTAGGGATAGGACATAGAAGAACCTAGACAAATTAGAGGATTGGACCAAAAGAAATCTGATGAGGTTCAACAAGGATAAGTGCAGAGTCCTGCACTTAGGATGGAAGAATCCCATGCACTGCTACAGACTAGGGACTAAGTGGCTAGGCAGAAGTTCTGCAGAAAAGGATCTAGGTGTTACAATGGACGAGAAGATGTATATGAGTGAACAGTGTGCCCTTGTTGCCAAGGTGGCTAACAGCATTTTGGGCTGTATAAGTAGGAGCATTGTCAGCAGATTGAGGGATGGGATCATTCCCCTCTATTTGGCATTGGTGAGGCCTCATCTGGAGTACTGTGTCCAATTTTGGGTCCCACACTACAAGAAAGGTTTGGAAAATTGGAAAGAGTCCAGTGGAGGAAAACAAAAATGATTAGGGGTTTGGAGAACATAATTTATGAGGAGAGGCAGAGAGAACTAGGATTATTTAGTCTGCAGAAGAGAAAAATGAGGGGGTATTTGATAGTTGCTTTCAACTACCTGAAAGGGGGTTCCAAAGAGGATGAATCAGGCTGTTCTCAGTGGTACCAGATGACAGAACAAGGAGTAATGGTCTCAAGTTGCAGTGCGGGAGGTTTGGGTTGGATATTAGGAAAAACTATTTCACTAGGAGGGTGGTGAAGCACTGGAATGGGTTACCTAGGTGGTGGAAATTTCCTTCCTTAGAGGTTTTTAAGGTCAGGTTGACAAAGCCCTGGCTGGGATGATTTAGTTGGGGATTAGCCCTGCTTTGAGAAGGGGGTTGGACTAGATGACCTCCTGAGGTCTCTTCCAACCCTGATATTCTGTGATCTGGTCTTACCTGAAACACAAAAAGCTCTTAAACCACCTTGTTAATGGACAGCTGCACAAAGACCCCATGGTCTCACAAATGATACATGCCCTGCTCTTGCTGAATTTGTGCTGCAGTGAATCCCAGATTAGGAGTCAAAGTCTTGATTTGGCCTGAGAGATGTTTAAGAATCAGCTACTCCCAAACGCACTGATTATAGTCAGGCTCCCTGCTCCATGATCTTTAGGCTAGTTATGCTTCTTGGCAGTGTGAAGGAATATTCTCCTGGCTTGGCATGGTTGCAAAGCACCAAAGAGCTGTTTCATTTGTTTGTTATTGTTCTGAGGGGTGCTAACAACCTATTTGCTTTTCTCAGGTTAACAGTCAGGGTCCTGTTGCCTCTTTGGATTGAGAAGTTCAACTTTTAGTACATCTCTGGAAAGGCTTAAATTACAAACAAGAGCCCGCACCCACAAGTGATGGCCAAAACAAATGATTGTCTTAGTTAAACGGGGCTCCCCACAAGAGACATGATTCATGAAAGAAAATCAAAGCCAAGAAGCCTTGAGCATGATGTTCTAGTCGTATGGTAAAAGGGAATCTCATAAAATAAACCAAAGAAAGGGATAAAAGCATCTTTGGACATTTTTCTTGGTGTACATGTGTGGTTAAAGACACGTGCACTCCCCACATGAGGTCTCCTTGTGTTTCCTCAGGAGTTTTATTGGGACAGCTGTAATACATTTGATTCTACAATGGACTCTACCATGGAATTAGGGAGACAAGGTGGGGGCGGGGATATCTTTTATTGGACCAGCTTCGGTTTGCGAGAGAGAGAAGCTTTCGAATTTACATTGCACTCTTCTTCAGGTCTCCCATGGAAGGTCATTTTTGTGTAGATTAAAATGGAGCTGATCCAACCTCCACTGAAGGTCAATGGGAGCCTTTCCATTGACTTTAGTGGGCATTGTGTCACGTTGCACTGGGCGTCAAGCATATCATGATTTTAATGGAAAAAAAAATCCAGGACTGTTGATATTTGTGCTGCCAAGTTGAAGCACAGGCTAAGAAAATATTACAGCAGCTTCAAATCGCCAGTTAAGAGACCTTTCAGTTTTCAACAGCTCGAGGAGCTGCCTGCATTTCACACTTAAGGACTGGTTCTTATGTTTCATACTGACTTTTCATAGACAGTTTGTGTTCATTTTTTTCTCTCTTGTCCTCCTTTCACTGTAGCTGCTGTTCGTGGTGCTATCTGTGTGACTGTGACTAGCAGGGCCCTGTGAAGCGAAAGGGACAGATCTCACAATCATAGGGCAAGAGGAGTGCTGTGCCATGGAATTCTCAGCCCAGGCAATCTAACCTACCCCTGCACCCTCCTGAGGCTGGACCACTTTGGAGAACCAGGGCCCCAGTGTTACTTAGACTGCCTTGAGGGCACTGTCTAAATTATCACAGCCTGTCCTCACTTGCTTATGGGCAAAAGTATTGCCTGGATTCTCCACGGCACCACAATCTAGTTCTCTCCCCTAGACATAACTCTGCCATAACCAGCCAGGCCCCCAGCTATCTTCCTTAGTTTCTGCTGCGTGGATTATCCCCAGACAGATTTTAGAACCCCTTTATGTTGTGCTGGCTCCTTTATTCAGCATAAAGGGGCCTGAGCAGGAGAGCGAATCACACATATAGAATGTAGAGAGGGGAAATCTCCAGTTAATCATTCAGCCTGCCTCTTTGCAAACACAGGATTGCTCCCTGCAGTTCATTTCCCAGAGTTTCCTCCAAAAAAATGGCTTTTCAAACTACAGCTGTGCTACACAGCAATCACATGCCCCAGAAATAAAATGCAGACACCTCTGGGATGGAACTCAGCAGCTGTTTAACCATACACAGCAACCTTAGTTTGGAGCCAGAAGAGAGGACAGCAGAAAGTTAGCTAGTACAAAAAGGGAGAGTTAGCATTGGAATTTGGTCAGAAAACTGGGCTTAACTCCACTCTTCCAAAAAAGTGTGCTGGAGTCATTAATGTCCACAAGTGGGCAGGACCTGGATATCTCCTCTGAAAGACCATACCTTTAATAGAATAGCACCCCCTAGCTCCTTGCTGAGGAATTGGTTCAATAAGGAGACAGGAAAAACTGCTGGCTACAGCACTTCTGGAAGCATCCTGGGTTCTCTTTGGAAATATCCCATGCAAGTATTGACCAGGCTCAGCCCTGCCTTGTGTAGACAGCCAAGATCTTCTGAGATCCCACAACCCAAGGCATTTTTAAAAAGATAAAAACCATGAGCGGGACACAATGGAACTCGTTCCGCTGACAGCAAAAGGGAAAAACTGGGAATTAAAATATATATGTATGTATCTGCAGGTAGCCAAGTCAGGGAAAGCCAAAGCCAAGTCCCTTGAGCGCTAGAGCACCTGTGGTTCACTTTCACAATCCTTTGGCTGTTCTTTCACCAACACACTATATGACTATAAGCCTGTTGCTCAGTCAAGACCCAAACGGGGACAGCGTTTGGGGCCAAAACCCAGTGTGATGGACAGGAGAAGAATGCCTGAGACAGAAAGTATGAAATGGAGGTGGGATTTCTTTAGCATCAGTGATGGTTTACATGGCCTCAGAATCATGATTTCTCATTTCTGATGTTTTGACTGACAACTATCAAATATGAAACCAGACTGATGGTCTCAATTCTCCCCTGCCCTGCACTTTGGGTCATCGTTTACACCACCGAGGGCAGAGTGGGTGCAAAATGCTGCCAAGTCAGAACCTTCCACTCACTTATTTGCATTCTATGTGCTACCATTGCTCACCAGAATATACCAGATGTTCCATGTGCTACATAGTATTCCAGATGTTACTATGTTACCAAGATAATCAGGTTACCAGTGTATTCCAGGAGCTATTATTGCTATCAGGATATGCTAGACTTTACTATTGTTACTAAGGTATTCCAGGTGCTACCAGTACTTCCTGACAATTTAAAAAGATTCTGTCTGCAAGTATTGCACATGCTTAAGCTGCCTGAATATCTAGATACCATCTGCATTATGTGAATATTTTCCAGATGTATGGACTCTGTACAGGAGCGCCGCCAGCTTTTTTGGCGCCCTAGGTGGTGGAAGGTCCCGCCCCTGAAATGGTGCCCCTAACAGAGGCGGCGGAAGATCCTGCCCCTGAAACACCGATGACAACCGGGGTGTTGTACAGATAAAACTACACAGGATCTTTTCAGGGGGCAAGACAAAGATACCACATTTATTATGATAATCTGATTTATGACTAAACTAATATCTTAATTCTTATACACACACATTATACCTAATACCTATATACACACACACACACACACACACACACACACACACACACCCATCCGTCAGATGTTCTGCAGCTGCTGCATAGTTACCAGTCCTGAAGATAGCTTAAGTTCATAGCTTGATTTTGTAGCTTGGGTTCGTAGTTTGTGGCGGCTAACTGGCCAGGAAAGCCGGGCACAAGGACAAGCTGGATCTCTGGTGGGCAGGCACCGATGTCCTTCCACGTTGGCAGCAGAAAGTTACCCAGAGTCTCTCATCTCATCCTTCTTTTTTATAGGCTTTTAGTTTGGATTCAAAGTCTATAGGTCTTGCTGTGTCACGCTGCGTCTGGGTTTGGATTGATCACCCATCAATTGCAGGCGTGACTTTCAGCCTGGAACCTGGCTTTGATCTTCCTTCTGTTGTCCTTTTCTTTTTAGGGTGGATGCTTCTTACTTTGTTTAGGGCTGTTGTCTAGGTCTTCAGCCGTTGGTATTTGAACTTTATCTCATCAGGACAGGCTGGGACTGGAGGCTGATTCCGTCATCCATACATACCTCATTCACACATCTAAACTAAACTAATAAGATTACAGCAGAGTTTGCAAAAATGAAGGTTGGAGGAAGCTTTTACAAAATGGAGTGAGTGTTTTAAAATGGGTTTGACTCTGTGCAGGTTCCTCTGTGCTGGAAGACACAATTCAAGAGTCACCAGGTCAGTAATTCCCAGGCAGAGGGAGGTATTCACATGTCATGGGAAACACACAAGTACGTGTAGGTTAACAGGATGGTGAAAAACAAAGTCCATTTTAAGGTTTGCTTCCAGTCAGGGCACCCATAAGTGGCAGGGTCCATGCATATCCAGGGCCTGACCAGAGGGTAAATTATTGCCACAAAATATATAGTGTGGATTTTGTAATATTACCCAGGGTTGGCTTTATGAACTGCAGGGCCCGATTCGAATACCCAGCGGCGAGGGGAGAGGAGTTCTGTATGTGTCACCAGCCTTTACAGCAAGACTCAAGATATGCAGAGCTGGATTTCCCAGATGCAAGCTGGGGCGAAAGATTACAAAGCAGTGTGTCATTTGTCCTACTCACGGCAGGCAGATAAATCCTAGGCTGCCAGTCATGTGGTTTCACTTCATAGTGCAGTGACATAAACAGAGATGCCACAGGCAGGAACAGCCATCGAAAGTGCCAGGGAGGTTAAACACAGTAAGCACTGTGTGTATCAAAACAGGCATGTGTCCCCAGTTGTCCTCTGCATGGCGAGCTCTCAGATCTTGGCCGTGCTCCCCACCCCACTCCGGAAGGTCACATCTCTAGTGACCCAAGTGGATGACAGTTACATTCAAACCACACGATCAGCGGACTGGTATTTTGTGAGGTTCTGACTGAGTGACCATACTGGCAGGATGCAGCTGCAACAACAGCTGCCAGCGAAGTACAAATTGTGCTCCATGGCCATCCCCAGTAGAGTACACTGTGACCACGGAGGGAACAAAGAGGGTTTGCAATGGCGAAATGAGAAAATCTGACGCCCCAGCACTTCCATTTTCTGCCAGCCCAGGAAGGAGCGAAACACAGGACCTTGGAATGATGCTGAGGTCTCCCTTCTGGCAGGGCACTAACCATATGGCCACCAGGGGAGTTTCAGGCTCAGGGAATCCCTCTCACCTCTAGCACAATAGAAGACAGTATGGTGCAGTGGATAGATCACTGCATGGGGACTCAGGAGACTGGAACTCTACTCCTGTCTGGGCCACTCATGTGCTTTGCAACCTTAACCAACTTCTTTCACCTCCCCGTGCCTGTTTTCCTTCCCACACTTCATCCATTTAGACCACAGGCTCTTTGAGACAGGGGCTCCCTCTTATCAAGCCGAGGTACAGTGCCAACACAATGGGGGCCCAAACTTGACTGGGCCTTTAGCTGTTCCTGTAATGCCAATATGCAGGAATTAATGATACTAAAGTGTGGCACTTTCACTACTCTTTGGAAGCCATAACTCAGGTTCCTGTATTCTCTGTCAGCAGCTGTAATACACAGAGACACCTCTCCCCCTGGAGGTCATGTTTCCTTCTTAGGTACCACCACCATCGCTGCTACTGTATCAGCAGCAGATCATTGCCTCTAATCAAATGAACTCCAAAGGCCACTGGGGATTGCAGAATACTGTTGGGACCAAGGGGAGTTTGCAGGACGGAGGGTTCGAAGGGCTTCATGCTGTCCTCTCCTCCCTCACTGATTCCTTCCTTTAAATATGCACATGCTCCCCAGGCTAGGCAAATATCAGCCAACAGTAGGAGGGAAAGAAAGATTTTAAAAGTTGTTTGGAAGCTGATGGGAGAAAACATCTCCTGTAGGCACAGACCTCTTCTGCACAAGGCCAGGCCTCAAGCAGAGCTGTCGGGGGGTACTGCGGGAAATGGCCACAGAGAAAGGTTGAAGGCCACGAATACATTGTACTTGAAGATTAGTTTTTAAAATGGTGCATACAGTCACTCTCAAACACCCCTCCCACACACATCCTACCCTAATCATTCCCTTTGACCCCCACACTTTGTCACCGTCCTGCAACTCAAACCCACCCCAACATGTACATCAACCCCCCGACTTCTCCACCCCGCATTTGTGAATGATATGAAACTTCCTTTTAATGAACTCCAAGAACTAAGCTGTGGTTTTAGTTGGTGTCAGGCTTTTTATAGTTTCCAGTGAGAACAGAATGGTGCCGGGGTGATGCAACCACAACGTCACAGGTTCAACTCAGCTTCAGTCAGCGGAAAAAAACATGTATATTTGCTGTGGTCAATCCTACAAGTGCAAACCTGCCATAGACAGGGGCTGGGTTAAGTATTTCCCTGTGGATGGGCCACAAAGACACACCCAGCATGACACACAAGCCAAGCTTTGTGCTGTAACAGTGGAGCACTGATGGCACGTCGTGTTGCAGATGAGTGCACTCACCAGACATGTCCCCGATGGCTGGGCATGGCGTAACAGCTCTTTCCTCTCTAGTGCCTCTTGCTGACAGTCACTCTGGCCCTGCAGTGAGCTACCTCCTCCTGTGACTTGGCCCTCCAGCCAGGTCACATTTTAATTTCACTCCTTTCGGAGTAACACAGTTCAACACAATAATAGTCTCAATCCTTACGTCTGGTCTTCTGTCTTCAGCTCTAGGCCCTGTGGTCCTTATATCCCTCCACTAAGGGTTTTTCAGCTGCCCATACCCCTTTCTCAGGGGCATCATGCCACCTTCCCAGCAGCTGGGAGGGGAACCCAGGCCCTTCTTCTGCACAGGTTCCAGTCCAGACCCTGTAAAGAGCAACCAAGATCTGCTCCCTCAGACTTCTTGCAACAGCCTCCCTGGACTTCCACCTACCAACCACAAGCCATTCCTCAGGGCTCCTGCAAGTGGCTCCCTGAGGCCCCTTGCATCAGAGTCCTACCCTTGCAGAGCTCCTCCAAAATCACCTTCCACTCTTAGGTTCAACCTTCCCTGGTGGAGCTGTTTCTTCCCCTGGTCTCGGGGCTGCTACAAAAGCCTTCTTTCTACCTGTCCAGTTCTGCCACAGCCTCTCTATATCCTGAGAGGGGTTGCAAAGTTGCTTTCCCTCTCTTCCTGCTGCCCCTTCTGCCTTCATAGCACCACCCAGTTCCTGCCCAGCTGGACTTCTTTAATTAGTGGCTCGCCTTCCAGGTGTCATTGAGTGGCCTAACTGGGCTCTCCTACTCCAATTCACTCTTTCCGAGCAAGGATGGGGTTACACTCCATCACCCATCGTCTTTTATTTTAAAGTAATTTACACCAACCTGTGAATACCTTACTCCCATTGGTGAGCAATTGCTCACTCAGGTAGTCTCCTTGGTCTACTTCAACCTTGAGTTGATATTTACCAGCCACCGGGATGACTGTGAGAATAACTCCTCACCAGTGCAAGTAATGGGCTCACAATATGGCCCCTCCCAGTAATACTGTATATTTTTAAGTAGTTGTTGTCTGCGTCATTCTTTACATTGGATTACTAGAGCATGTTCATGTTTGCTAAATCAACATGCATCAATTAAGAAAAATCAAGACAGACCTAATTCAAAACAAAGGTCCAAACTCTGGTCCCTTCATTCTGGGGAACTTTGGATTTGAAACCAAACTTCCCAGTTTGGATCCATCTCTGCTTTATCAGGGTTTGCAGTGGAAATCCTGGAGACCTGAGGTCCAGTCCTGCCCGAGTGAAGAAACGAGCTTGGTGGATCTTTATTTGCACACATCATAAAACGACTACATGTCTGGCACTCTATTCATGAGCAAACCAGGACAGGAATAGCAGGATAAGCTGCAGCTCAGGACTGCAGTGAATTGGCAGAGCAATGTAGAAGAAACTTTTACACCCGCCTGTGCTATGTCTGTCTTATGTCAGGATTCTCAGTCATTCCTTTCCGTGACCAGTACCTCCATTCACAAAATTAAGAGCCAAAATGACTTAGCTACTATGGTGATGGGTAATACCAAAAACCAAATCCAGACAGATGAGGCAGGGGGAAAAACAACAACAGAGTGGATGGGTGATGTTTGGTAGCTATCTATTGGATGTACTTCTTATGTAGTTATCATGTGTGTCTGTGTTTATATATAGGGCCCTGCAGGCCTTATTCAATAGACTTTTCACCTCCATAGAGACTTCAGGATTGGAATGTGTTCCATCAACACTTACGCTTCTTTCTGACACATCCGTATTGTGATAGGGCCTTATTCATCACACAGGTTGTTGTATGGTCCACAAAGCCCAAACCAAGGACCTTTCCAGATATGGTTCCTGAGTGGCAAGTTGGATGTTTTGATTTGACTGAAAGACTAAACTGAAATATTTATTTTGAGTAAGATTTTTCAAAAACACTTAAGTCACTTGAGAGGCTAGGTCCCATTTGCAAAAGTGATTTTGGCTCTTAGAAGCTTAAATCATATTGACTTTTCTGTGTTTACAGAGTGTGTGGGTAGGAGGTGCAAGTGATCACAGACCTGGCAAAACTATATAAATTTTTAAAATTAAGCCAGGTCACCAAGGGGTGCACTTTAAGCAATATTTTAGCAAAACTGCTGCTCCCAGATTATGATAGACCCCCCCACACCACCACCACCACTTTTTTCAGACCGCTTTGTGACTAGCAATGACACTTAGGCTCCTAAGTGCCTATATCACTTTTGAAAATAGGATGCAAGTTCCTAAATCACATAGACACTTTTGAAAACGGCATCCCTAGCATACTATAGAAACATGTAATAGCTCCTCTTCTCTTTCTTCCATAAAGATCCCTCTAATTCCCTAGTATATATTGACCTGGTGTCAAAACCATATAGGCTTATGGGCTGAGATTTTCAAAGCTACCTAAGAGATTTAGACACACACTTCTAATTCATGTTAATTGGAATTGGGCAACCAAAGTCCTTAAGCAACTATGAAAATATGACCTAGTGGAGAGAGGGCCCTGCTGATATACGTGCAGGGGGAGGAAAAACTGAGTAAGGGCTTCAGGATCGGACCTCAGCCCCCTCTCTCTTCCAAGCTGATTATCTGTTCCAACGTTCACTGCAATGAGACAAGGAGAGGAAGCAGACTATGGTTTCAGCTCTGTGACCTATGGGTTATGGGCCAGCATGCTCCCATGTTGCTGTGGCTAATAACTAAGGCTATGATTTACTTATGGGTATTTTTAATAAAAGTCATGGATAGGTCACAGGTAATAAACAAAAATTCATGGCTGGTGACCTATTCATGAATTATACTAAAAATACCTGTGATTAAATCTTGGGGAGGGAGCACTGGGGGGAGGCACTTCTGAGGGGAGTGCCCAGGGCCAGCAGCACCAGCTGCTGGTGGCTAGCAGACTGC
Organism: Gopherus evgoodei; assembly: GCF_007399415.2. Classification (NCBI taxonomy): domain Eukaryota; kingdom Metazoa; phylum Chordata; order Testudines; family Testudinidae; genus Gopherus; species Gopherus evgoodei. The sequence continues at coordinate 7,834,537 of NC_044336.1, read as the reverse complement.
GACTGCTCCGGCTGGCTGCCCAGGGAACTTCTCGCTTCCCAACATACAAACACCCCGCATTCCATCCCAGCTCAGGCCTGGCAAAGGGAAACAGCAGACAGGGGATTTCATTCAGACCCTAATCCCAGCTAGGGGGTTGGGGGATCATTGTTTCAGAATTGTTCTTCGTCTGGTTTTGATCTACTCTTTGGCCACGTATGTGGTGATGAGTTCACAGAGTATCCCCTTTCAGGCGGGGTGCCCTGAACACTGGCAGTGCGGCTTGAATCTCGACTATCCTTTGCACAACCCGTTCCCTCTCACATGGAGACATCAACGTTAATTTCCTGAGGGGCAGACCCCTAGAGACTGGAATTTGCCCTCATCCACCTCTTTGGAAAAGGAACTCTACTGGGGCTGAAGGCAAGGGGGTGGAACTCCAACCCACTGCAACAGTTCTCCCTGGATGGAAGAGTGGTTGCTCCTTCTCCACACCCTTCATATAGGCCATCAGGAAGCAAAGATTCTCTTCCCTCAGCCTGTCCTCAGTGCTCCTCTATATATCAACATATTGTGAGATAGCACAGCATTTTACTCCCTTGTGCACATAGGCTGTAGAGGCTACCCACAGCTTCTCCACTCTGCCAAGGGCTATCTGTGCAGAGGACATTTGGTGGACCTTCAGCATGGGTGACATCCATCCATTATATTCCTGGGTTCATCTTCTGCACACAAGTTACTGTATCACCTCAGGTAAGTTCCATACCTTAATGAGACAAAAAGCCAAGGGCCTCTCTCCCTGTGGCACTTTTTTGCCCACTCATTTTCAGAACTTCACCCACAACTTAGTTATAGTGAAACTCCATTTATAGGGCCAAACCCCAGAGAGATGTTGAGCACCAGACACTCCCATTACATGAATGGGAACTGCAGGTGCTCAACAATACCCAGGGGTGGTACGTGGGGAGAAAATCCCAAATTGCACCACCACATTTCAATGGACCTAGACTCCACTGTAAGCAGAACAGAGCACCAGGACAAGTAAAATTTCACTCTGCAGTAGGCTTTTCTGTAGCTACACACACTTTGGAAAGGCTGGCAGATGAATTAGATGAGAGAGACTCAGAGAGATGCACCTAGTACCTAAGACAACCAGTTCCTGGATGTACTATATTTAGTAAATCCTGCACACTAAGCAACACCACCACATGGCACCTTCCAGCCATTTACTGGATAATGTGGTTGTGACTAGGCGACTCACCAACCAGTGTGCTGCCTTCTAAGCTATTTCTCTCTCTAGCCCCTCCACTTGGCTGCTCAGGTCTGGCAATGGTCCCTGTTGTTCTGTGACTCAGCCATCTGGCCAGGTCACTCTTTGGCCTCACCCCTTTCAGAGTAAGCCAGAGTTGAGTCCAGTAACAGTTCATCTGCTTTGTGCCAGAGCTCCAGCCTGACTCTAGGCCCACTAGGCCTTAGGACTCTTTTCCAGGGCCTTCACCAGGCCTTTGTTTGGTGGCCTGTAGATGAACCCCGCCCCTTCTTCTGCCCTGGGGTCCAGCCCAGGACCCCTGTACAAGGAAAGGTCTGTTACTTTAGAGCTCTAGCTTCTTCCTTGGGCTTCTTCCTCTTATGGCCTGCTTCTAGGCCGTCTTCAGGCCTCAGAGGAACAGTAACTAAGGAAAGACACAACACAAAAATAGTCCAAAACACATCCCTGGCCTCCCTCCCTTCAGCGACCCCTGACAAGCCATAGTGGGCTCAGTGTCCTGTCATGCAGGGTTCCCAGGAACCATCTGTCAGCATCTTCCTCCACAATGCTCCTCTCTGGGAGCTAGTCTGGAGAGGTCTGACCCCCTCCCAGGTCTCACCCTTGTAAACTTGGCTTCTTCTACAAGACTAGCATGCCTCGCAGATGCAACGGGACAGGGCTGCCTGAGCCCAACACTGCTCTAAAACCCCTTCCTGCCTGGTGTGGGGTACGTACACCTCATCACAATGGTGCTTACATTCTTTTCAAACCAGAATAAAGTAAGAAGATTTCTTAGGAAGAAAACAGAATAATAGGGGAAGGGTGGAGAGTAAATTATACACATTGCCTAGGTACTATGGGGATAGCAGCACGAGAGAACTTAAACAAGATTCAGTCCCACAAAAGACAGTTGAATTTCATCTGCCAGCAGCTGGATTGCTCCATTTCCAGCTTTTGCAACTAGGAACACTAGTCAGGTTAAATTCACCCTGGTAAATTCCTCCTCCACTTCTAATATTTCCACATTGCTCTGTCGTGCTGTGAAAACAGGAAAATCCTCCCCTTATCTGATTCCTGCTTGGCCACTGTTCTAAACCCACACAGAGGGGATCAGTTTCTCTCCAATTAGGCTATGGGATTTCTCTCCCTGAGTCTTCCCTTTCTGTGTGCTCTCTAATCTCCTCAAAGTTGTTTTTGGCTTGTTAGACACATTTTTCCTCTCACTGATTTTTAACCCTACATTTCGCATTTCCACCAGATTCTCCCTACTCCGTCTTCTTCCGCGAAGCAAAATCCCTTTACTGCTTGAAAGCAAGCAGCAGATCCAACCTACAGGGGGAGGGGAGGCTTAGAAATAATTAAGTCTGCATCCCCATCATGTCCCTTAACCCTTTGCCCCATCACCCACTGCAGCTCCAACCTAAATTCCCTGAACATTTACTTCTCCCACTCTTGTACCTGTGACTCCAAGATAGGATCAGAGCAGGATGGAGCCATTTTCATTGGCTTGAACGCAAGCCTGCTGCATTGCTTGTGTCCTTAAGGAAGTTCCTTTGCAGTAAAACAAATGCCGCCAGTTACAGGGTCAAAATAGCCATTGTGATTAAGGAGCTTAAACAAGACTCCTGCAATCCAATCCACTGAGCAGATCTCTGCACCGCTGCAGAGCCTGACTGACTTCAGTGGGACTCCAGGAAGTCACCAGGGCCAGGCTGTAGTAGGAGCAAGGCCTTAATGTTCCAGCACATTTCCCTCAGAGGAGCAAGTCGTCCCTTAGGGACTGTCCGACAGACTGCTGGGTGGAACAAAAGGGGGCAGGACTTAAAGCCAAACTAAAAGAGGCAGCTGCTCATCCCCTGTTGTACCCTTCAGTAGAGACAATGAGTTTGCTCATTCATTAATGCTACTGCTGGAGTCCAAGGGCGAAGGGCCCAATTCTGATCACATTTACACTAGAAAGGATCAGGAAACATGCCACTGAAACCTACAGAATTACCCTGATGTCAATGAAAAAGGCTCCTGTTTCAGATTAGCTTAATCTCCTGTGTTATTGTGGGTGTTGGCTGCAGAGGACAGGGCAAATTGAGTTATAAATGAAAACTCCCCTCCTGCCTTGTTTGACTCCTGATGAACAATCCCTGCCACCCTGTTTGCTTCAATGAAAGCTACCTAACCAACCCCATCTATTCAAACCACCTCTGCCATCTGCCTGATTATCCAAACTGCACGCATGCATCTGGGTGGGGTGTGTTTGCAAACAAGGAGAGACTGATTCATCAATAGGGGGAAATAACAATGAGGATGGGTTATTGATACCAGGGCACATGCAGGTGTACTCCATCATTAATATAGCACTTTTCATCCCTACATCTCGAAACTCATAAGAACAGCCATATTGGGTCAGACCAAAGGTCCATCTAGCCTAGTATCCTGCCTTCCAACAGTGGCCAATGCCAGGTGTCCCCAAAGGAATGAACGGAACAGGTAATCATTAAGTGATCCATCCTCTGCTGCCCACTCCCAGCTTCTGCCAAACAGAGGCTAGGGACACCATCCCTGCCCATCCTGGCTAATAGCCATTAATGGACCTATCTTCCATGAACGTATCTAGTTCTTTTTCAAACCTTGTTATAGTCTTGGCCTTCACAATATCCTCTGACAAAGAGCTCCACAGATTAACTATGCATAGTGTAAAGAAATTCTATTTGTGACCCCTAGTTCTTGTGTTATGAGAAGGAGTAAATAACACTTCCTTATTTACTTTCTTTATACCAGTCATGATTTTACAGACCTCAATCATATTCCCCCTTAGTCATCTCTTTTCAAGACAAAAAGTCCCAGTCTGATTACTCTCTCCTCATATGGAAGCCATGCCATACCGCTAATCACTTTTGTTGCCCTTTTCTGAACCTTTTCCAATTCCAATATATCTTTTCTGAGATAGGGCAATATAGATGAGTGGACTTACCCTTGCGGCACCTCCTGGTGGTGACTTCCGGGAATTAGCTCATTCCAGCTCCGGAGCACCCTCTGCAGGTCGGTGCTCCACCTGTCCTCTGGCCCTGTGTCCCTCCCAGGACCCCGGTGCCCCTTTATGACAAACTGGGACTGTTCTTACTGTGGTTTGGGAATGCTGAGTGGGGGCTGTTGGTCTGAGAGGATGATCTGCATTGAGGGATGGGAGACTGGCTGGAGGGAAGATGCCTAAGCATGTAATGTGAGAACTCAGGAAGGGGTTAGAGGCCAGGTGACACCTCTTCCCGGGAAGCTGAACAAAGGCTATGGGGGGAGGAGATGCTGGAGAGAGAGAGTTTCAGGAGCTGGCTGGGGAATGGAGGGAAGGACAGACAGGGCTCTGACCCCCCAAGGGGACTGTGGTGCTCCTGGGACCCCAAGATGGACCTAACTGGGAAGGATCCTGTTGTCTGTGCCTGCAAAACCTGTTTTGGATTGTGTTAAATAAACCTTTTCCTTTACTGGCTGGCTGAGAGTCATGGTGAATCACAGGAAACTGGGGGTGCAGGGCCCTGACTCCCCCACACTCCATGACACCCTTTCTCTGGATGCTGCCCCCGGCAGGAACCTCTCAGTCTTAGGGTCACCCCTCCCTGGGGAACCCCCACCCACTATTCCCACCTTGCCTCAGTATAAGGCTACTGCCAGTCATTGTCTAGCCCCACACCCTAGGGCAGACTGCAGTATCAACCTACTCATCACTGGCAAGGGTGGGTTTGAATCTGCTGCTTTGGCCTACCCCTGGGCTGCCCTCTGCAACCCCCAATACCTGTTGGCCTTACGCTAGGCAGCAGCCTGGGGCTTTCCAGGCTGGAGCACCCCAGCTTGTCCCCAGCTCTGCTCCACTCAGGTACCCTGTCTCTAGCTTCCTAGAGGGAGACTCTTGAATTCCTGGCTCCCAGCCTCTTTATACAGGCCAGCTGTGGCCTGATTGGGGCATGGCCCAGCTGCAGCCACTTCTCAATCAGCCCAGCTTAGCTGCTCCCAGCCACAGCCCTCTCCCTGGGCTGTTTTCACCCCTTCAGGGCAGGAGGAGGGTAAGCACCGCTGATACCGGGAGCACTCTGTGTCTGCTTGGGTTGCTTTGCTGGCTGGAGCGTTCCCCCCACCCTTTCCTGGCTGCCCTGCTGGCTGGAGCTCCTTCTCCCTTCCTGGGCTGCTGCTGCTGCTGTTGCTGCTAGCCGGAGTGCTCCCCTCCTGGACTGCTGCTGCTGACCAAGGAGTGGGGGGGCCCTGTGGGCCAGCCCCCACTCCTCCACCTCCGGAGGGAGAAGCCAGGACCCCACCACCGCCACCACCACCGCTGCTACCACCTGCGTGGGGTCCGTCCTGCCTGGCCACCTGGGTTGTTGGAGGAGGAGCCACTGGTGCTGGAGCTGTGATTGCCTGGGGAGCTGCTGGAGCCTGGAGGCGCCTGAGGCCTGGGAGGACCACCGGTTGCTGGGGGAGCGCACGGGGAGACCCTGAAGACCACTGTGGAGGGGCCCTCAGAAACTGAGTGACTTTTTGACTGTGCTCTAGTGGTGGGGGTGTAGACTGTGTTTGTGGGGGCACAGGGGGTGTGGCGTGGAGCCTGCCCACTGGTCCATCTGTGCCCCCCCAACCCCCACCACCACCATTGCCCCCTCCACCACCCCCACGGACTGCTTACCATCTGCCTCGGTCCCCACCTCTGGGACTCAGCTGCTTGCCTGGCCAGCCACGCCCTTTTTCCACCGTTTGGGCTTCCAGCAGCAGCCAGCCAACCCTTTAGCCCTTGCGCAAGTGCTCGTGGGTGCACGCACCCTCCCAGCCCCCTCCCCAAACTGACCCCTCCCCCTCTGTGACAGACCCCCCAGCCTTTTCCCCTTGTTGCCTGCCCCATTGCCCCCTGTAGCCTTTTGCCCATCCACTCCCAGCTTCAGTTTGTTTGCCTGCCCCGCCCGTCCCCCTTTGTAGCCTTGTTTCTCCTGCCTCAGCCCCGCCACCGGCCCTTTGGTCCCTCTGCCCCACTCCCAGTCTTGTAGAGCCCCTTCCCTACTGCCCCTTTGCCCTGTTCGGCCCCCCCCTCGTGCGCCTGTACCCTTCTCGTGCGCTTGTGCCCCCCATTTGAGTTTTCCCCTCTGGCACTGCACCACCCAATTGCTTTTGTATCCCTTCCCTCCCCTAGTGTGGCTAGAGGAGCCGGTCTTCCCTCCCGTGTCCGGTGACTGATCCCCGCCCCCGAGTCCTTGCTTGGCCCCTTATCTGCCCCCTCTCCCCCATTTTGGCACCCTCCTCCCCTGCCTGCAGCCTAGCGGAGAGGAGTGGTTGCTCTTCTTTCCCCTCCCCTCCCTTTCTCCGGTGTTTCCCCTCCCTCCCCACTTGCCATGGCGGGGGACGCAGCGGATGGGACCCCTGGGACGACCCCTGTCCCCCCCGCCCACCCTGCTCCCTCAACGATCCCCCCACTCCCTACCGCTGCCACTGCTGCCGGACCGCCTGCCACCACTCTCGCTGCGGCGCCGGCAGCAGCGGGTGCAGGGGTGACCTCTGCTGCCGCCACGTCCCTCGCCCCCTCTGCTTCCGGGGGACCCCCTCCGGCTGGCGGGAAGGGCCAGGGCAAGAAGAAGGGAAAGGGCCCCGCTAGGAAACCTAAGCCCTCCATGGCGGAGCCTGTCGCCTCTGCCGCGGCCCCACCACCGGCCGCGGCGCCCCTCCCCGCTGTTCCCTCCACCAGCTCTGCGGGTGCCCCTCCCCCGGCCCCCAGGGCATACGCTCAGGTGGCGGCGGCCCCCCCGCCTGCCGCTTCGTCGTCTCCCCAGGCCGCCGCCTCCGCTACCATCTATAGCGGCCGGGGCCCCTTCCCCACCTTGACCAGGAAGCACGGCGTCCGTTGCCTCCTGGTGCCCGCCTCGCCCCACGTGGAGACCTACGTGCGGGCGTTGGCGAGGGTGGTGGGGCCCACGGCCATCGTGGCGGCCTCCAAGATGTATGGCAAGGTCGTCTTCTTCCTTGCCTCGGAGGCCGCCGCCCAGGAGGCGGTGGAGAAGGGCCTGGCGGTGGGGGGTGTGTTCGTCCCCCTGGAGCCGCTGGAGGACCTGGGGGTCCGTATCACCCTGACCTCTGTCCCCCCCTTCCTCCCCAATGCCGCCCTATTGCCTGTCCTTTCTACCCTGGGGAAGCCCATTTCCGTGGTGAGCCCTCTCCCCTTGGGCTGCAAGGACCCCGCCCTCCGTCACGTCCTCTCGTTCCGCCGGCAGGTGCAGCTTCAACTGCCGCCGGCGGCACGTGGCGGAGAGGCGCTCGGGGGGTCCTTCCTGGTCCCCTATCAGGGGGCCCATTACCGGGTGCACTATTCCACGGGGGAGGCCCGGTGCTACCTCTGCCGGGCGACGGGGCACGTCCGGAGGGACTGCCCCTTGGCCCGGCTCGGAGGAGCGCCCGGGACCCCCGAGCCCCGGCAGGGTGCCGGCCCCGTCATCGCCGGCACCCCTGACCGCCCGGTGCCCGGGGCCGCCCCTCCTCCTCCTCCATCCATCACTGCTCCCGCTCGGGCTGCAGGGGCACCTCCCTCGGCATGCCCAGACGAGCGGGTGGGCCCTGCCTCCGCTGCCTGCACTCTGGCGGGGCCTGTGGAGGAGGGTGTGGCAGGGGTATTGCCGGGCGTGGGAGAGGGCCCTCCCCAGGGGGTATCTTCCCTTCCTCCCGCTATCCCACCAGTGCCCCTCCAGGTCCACGACCCACCAACCCTGCCCTCTGACCCGACCCCTGACACCCAGCCCGTGAGCGACGCCATGGAGGGCTGGACCCTGGTCCAGGGTAGGCGGGGCAAGCGGAAGGCTCGAGCTCCGCTCTTACCACCTGATGCGGGAGCCCCCTGTAAGACCAGAAAGGGGGCCACGGATGCCGAGCCTTCCACCGTGCCCTCGAGGTCGGCCCGTCCGCCGGTTCCGGCCAGGGAAGTCGTGGCGGCACCAGAGGGTTCCACCGTCCCTCCCCTGCAACCCCCCTCTGTGGCGGCCTCGGATTTGGTCCTCCCTGCTCCATTGCCGCCTGCGCCCCCTGCACCAGTTGGGGCCCTTATTGCCTCCGGCTCCAGCGGGGAGGACCCCGGGGTGGTGGGAGGTGAGCACCCCTCCATCTTTGAGGATATCGAGGCCCTGGGTCTGACCCCGGTTACCCAGGGGGAGGATGACCCTCCGCCAGCGGGCCTCGACCTAGCCGTCCTCACCCCAGCTCCCCTCTCCCCGTGTTCCCTCCTCCTGGCCGCTGCGTCCGCTCCCGCCTCCGGGGGACCCCTGGACTCCCCGCCCTGCCTGGCCGTGGTTGGCGCCCCGCTGACGGCCGCCGAGCCCGTTGAGGCGACGGCCGGCGCCCCACGGCCGGGAGACGGGCTCACGGGGATATCCCTCGGTGGTGCGGAGCACCCACATCCCTTCCCGGGCGGGGGCCCCACCGACGGTGTTCCATCTCCCGATGCCGTGGCTCGCGCGCCTACCACCGAGCCTGAGCCCGGCATCGCTGGGGACCCCCTCCCTGCCCCTCTGATCTCCACGCCTGGCCGTGAGGAGCATACTCCTGACGGTTCGGCTCCTGCGGTCCCGGATCCCACCTCTGTCCCCATCCCTGCCCTCGGCCCCGCCCTTGGCCTTGACCCCGTCCCTGTCCCCTCCACTGCCCCTATTGTTATTGCCGCCCCTGGGGCTGTCCCCTTCCCTTTTCCGGAGGGTGACCCCCAGAGGGCGGGCTTTACGTTTTGCTGTCCCAACCCCCTCGGGGCTGCACTCTTCCCTCCGCCGCCCCCCGTCGAGCCGGGCTCTGTGGCGGACCTTGTGGCGCCGGCCCATCGGGCGCCGCGTCGGGGGTCCGCCCCTTGCCTTCCCGTCCCCGTGGGCCACGAGGTTGTCCCAGAAGCCCCACTAGTGGGTCACCAGGGGCCAGGGGCCCCACCCCCCCACGCGCTGCGGGAGGAGCTGCGGGAGTTCCTGGAAGACGTCAGGGGCTCCCGCAACAAGGTGGCGCTTGCTCTCCAGCGCTGGGGGGATTTCCATCAGATCCTCCGGGCCGCGAGGGCCCTCATGGGGGAGGGCAAGAGGACCGGGAAGCAGGGTGCCGCGACTTACCAGCGGGTCCGCGGCTTCCGTGACTCCTTGCTCACCTACGGGGTGGGTCACGGTTTGCTGCGCGGCCCGCTGGGGGCCGTGGGCGTCCCTGCCGGCGAGGATCCCCCCCAGCCCTCCTCATGGCGCCCATCATCTTTGCCTCATTGAACACCCGGAGCTGTAGGGTGGGTTTCCGCAGGAGCCAGGTGCTCTCCTTCCTTCGGGAGGGGGGGTACTCTGTGATTTTCCTGCAGGAGACCCACACGGATCCGGCCGCCGAAGCCAGCTGGCGGCTGGAGTGGGGGGACGGGGTCTACTTCAGCCACCTTTCCACACGTAGTGCTGGAGTGGCTACCCTGTTCTCCCCCGACCTACGGCCGGAGGTGCTGGGGGTTGCCGAGGCTGTGCCGGGCCGCCTGCTGCACCTCCGGGTCCGCTTGGAGGGGCTCGTGGTGAACCTCGTGAACGTCTATGCCCCGACATCGGCCCCGGAGCGGTTGCCGTTCTATCAGCAGGCGTCCGCCTTCCTCGGCTCCCTGGATCCTCGTGAGTGCCTGGTCCTGGGTGGGGACTTCAACATCATCCTGGAGGAGCGGGACCGCTCGGGGACCGAGCAGAGCCCGGCCGCCGCGGACGTCCTCCGGGAGATCGTCAACCATCACTCCCTGGTGGACGTCTGGCGCGACCACCACCCGGACGATGTCACCACGTTCACCTATGTCCGGGTAGGAGCCCATCGGTCGTGCCACTCCCGGTTGGACCGCATCTACATGTCACGCTTCCACCTTTCACGGGCCCTGTCCTCCAGCGTCCGGCCGGCCCCTTTTTCTGACCACCACCTCGTCACCGTGACGGCCTCTCTCAGTGCGGAGAGGCCGGGGCCGGCCTACTGGCACTTCAACAACAGCTTGCTGGAGGATGCGGGCTTCGTGGCGTCCTTCCGGGAGTTCTGGCTGGCCTGGCGAGGGCAGCGGCGTGCCTTTCCCTCGGCACAGCGCTGGTGGGATGTGGGGAAGGTGCGCGCCCGGCTCTTCTGCCGCGACTACACCCGGGGCGTCAGCCGACGGAGGGATGCGGCGATAGAGCAGTTGGAACGGGAGGTCTTAGAGCTGGAGAGGCGTCTGGCCGCCAGCCCCGAGGATCCATCCCTGTGCGGAGCGTGCCAGGAGAAGCGGGAGGAGCTCCGGGTCCTCGAGGACCATCGGGCTCGGGGCGCCTTTGTTCGCTCCCGCATCCGCCTCCTTCGGGAGATGGATCGCGGCTCCCGCTTCTTCTACGCCCTGGAGAAACGGAGGGGGGCCCAGAAGCACATCACCTGCCTCCTGGCGGAGGACGGCACCCCCCTCACGGATCCGGCGGAGATGTGCCAGAGGGCCCGGACCTTCTACGCGCGCCTTTTCTCCCCGGATCCGACCGATCCCGCCGCTCGCAGAGTGCTTTGGGACGAGCTCCCTACGCTCAGCGCGGGCGCCCGGGACCGGCTAGAGCTGCCTCTCTCTCTGGCCGAGTTCTCGGACGCCCTCCGTCGCATGCCCACCAACAAGTCTCCGGGCATGGACGGGCTGACCGTGGAGTTCTACCGCGTGTTCTGGGACGTCCTCGGCCCAGACCTGGCCAGCGTCTGGGCCGAGTCCTTGCAGGGCGGGGTCCTCCCTCTCTCGTGCAGGCGAGCTGTGCTCGCCTTATTGCCGAAGAAGGGGGACCTCCGCGATTTACGGAATTGGCGTCCCGTCTCGCTCCTCAGCACGGACTACAAGATCATCGCCAAGGCCATCTCGCTGCGGCTGGGGTCCGTGCTGGCGGACGTGATCCACCCGGACCAGACCTGCACCGTCCCGGGCCGTAGCATCTTCGATAACCTCTATTTGGTCCGGGATCTCTTAGAGCTTGGGTGCAGGGATGGTCTGTCGTTCGCCCTCCTGTCCCTGGATCAGGAGAAGGCGTTCGACAGGGTGGACCACGGGTACCTCCTGGGCACTCTGCGAGCGTTGGGCTTCGGGTCGCAGTTTGTGGGTTTTCTCCAGGTGCTGTACGCTTCCGCAGAGTGTCTGGTCAGGCTCAACTGGACCCTGACCGAACCGGTCAGCTTCGGGCGGGGAGTGCGGCAGGGGTGCCCCCTCTCGGGCCAGCTGTACGCTCTGGCCATCGAGCCCTTCCTCTGTCTCCTCCGCAGGAGGTTGACGGGGTTGGTGCTTCAGGAGCCGGAGCTGCGGCTGGTCCTGTCGGCGTACGCCGACGATGTGCTCCTCGTGGTCCAGGACCCGGGCGACTTGGCGCGGGTGGAGGCCTGCCAGACGGTGTACTCGGCGGCCTCCTCCGCCCGGGTCAACTGGGTCAAGAGCTCTGGCCTGGTGGTCGGGGACGGGTGGCAGGCAGGCTCCCTCCCACCCGCGCTCCAGGCCATCCGGTGGAGCGCGGGTCCGCTGCTCTATCTCGGCGTTTACCTTTCCGCCACGCATCCGTCTCCGCCGGAGAACTGGCTCGGTTTGCAGGACAGGGTGACGGAGCGGCCCCGGAAATGGACAGGACTCCTCCGGTGCCTTTCCCTTCGAGGGAGGGCACTGGTGCTCAACCAACTGGTCCTGTCCATGCTCTGGTACCGGCTCAACACCCTGGTCCCGGCCCCGGGTCTCCTGGCCAACCTCCGGACGGTGGTTCTGGAGTTCTTTTGGCCGGGACTGCACTGGGTCCCTGCAGGGGTACTCCACCTGCCCCTGGAGGAGGGGGGGCAGGGCCTGCAGTGCCTGCGCACTCAGGTCCACGTCTTCCGCCTCCAGGCCCTGCAGAGGCTCCTGTTTGGTGCGGGTAGTCCGGCGTGGAGCGTATTGGCGCATGCCTTCCTCCGCCGTTTTCGAGGGCTCCGATACGACCGGCAGCTCTTTTACCTCCATCCGAGAGGTCTTCCGCGAGACCTCTCCGGGCTGCCGGTCTTCTACCAGGACCTCCTCCGGACCTGGAAGCTGTTCTCTGCGACCAGGTCCGTGGCGGCCACCGTGGGGGCCGACCTCCTCGCGGAGCCCCTGCTACACAATCCCCAGCTTCGTGTGCAGGTGGCGGAGTCCCCCGCGGTGCGCCGGAGGCTGGTCCTGGCGGGAGCCACCAGGGTCGGAGACCTCCTGGACTACGACCGGGGAGGCTGGCTGGATCCCCTGACGCTCGCTCACCGCATGGGGCTCTCCAGACCTTGCACTCCCCGGCGCGTACTCCAGGAGGTGGAGGCCGCTTTGCCGCCCGCTGCTCGGGCCTATCTCGACCGGGTCCTGCGGGAGGGCACGCCCCGCCCACCCCCCACCCCAAGCCCTCCGGACCTTTTCATCGGGCCCCTGCCCCGTAGGCCCGACCGCCCCCCCGGTCCCTTCTCCGCAAGCCGGCTGCACGACCTGCGGCCGGTACGTTTCCAAACCGCGCCGAGGAAACAGCTCTACACGCTCGTGCTCCACACCCTTCACCTCCTCACCCTCGTGTCCCGCCCTGATACGAAGTGGCGGGACCTCCTGCCACCTCTGGAGGGTGAGGAGCCCCGGTGGGCCAGCCTCTACTCCACCCTGGTCCCACGGCCCACTGGGGATATCAGTTGGCGGCTCCTCCATGGGGCCGTGAGCACGGGCGTGTACTTGGCGCGGTTTACCCCTGTCCCGGACACCTGCTCCTTCTGCGGCGTGAGGGAGACCCTGGCGCACGTGTACTTGGAGTGCGCCAGGTTGCAGCCCCTACACCGGCTCCTCACAGCCATCCTCTTACGTTTTTGGTTACACTTTTCCCCACACCTCCTTCTGTATGCACTCCCTATCCGTGGCCCCACAAAGTCCCGGGACCTCCTGGTCAACCTCCTCCTCGCCCTGGCGAAAAAGGCCATCCACGCGACCAGGGAGGGGAGGTTGGCCGACGGAGACCCCGGTGACTGTGGGGCTTGCTTCCGTTCCATGGTCCGATCACGCATCCGGGCGGAGTTCCTCTGGGCGGCGTCCACTGGCTCCCTTGCCGCCTTCGAGGAGCAGTGGGCGCTGTCCGGGGTTCTCTGCTCGGTGTCCCCGTTAGGTTCCCTCCTTCTGACCCTTTGACCTCACTCCTGTCCCTGTTCTTTTATTAGTTGTCCCCCGTACTCAGTGGGTTCTGTGGCCCTGTGGTTCCTCCCCTTAGGCTGGGGGGGGATCCTTTAGCAGTGGGCGGGCTTTGCCCGCCCACTTCCCGGACACCCAATAGATGGCTGGAGCTCCTTCTCCCTTCCTGGGCTGCTGCTGCTGCTGTTGCTGCTAGCCGGAGTGCTCCCCTCCTGGACTGCTGCTGCTGACCAAGGAGTGGGGGGGCCCTGTGGGCCAGCCCCCACTCCTCCACCTCCGGAGGGAGAAGCCAGGACCCCACCACCGCCACCACCACCGCTGCTACCACCTGCGTGGGGTCCGTCCTGCCTGGCCACCTGGGTTGTTGGAGGAGGAGCCACTGGTGCTGGAGCTGTGTTTGCCTGGGGAGCTGCTGGAGCCTGGAGGCGCCTGAGGCCTGGGAGGACCACCGGTTGCTGGGGGAGCGCACGGGGAGACCCTGAAGACCACTGTGGAGGGGGCCCTCAGAAACTGAGTGACTTTTTGACTGTGCTCTAGTGGTGGGGGTGTAGACTGTGTTTGTGGGGGCACAGGGGGTGTGGCGTGGAGCCTGCCCACTGGTCCATCTGTGCCCCCCCAACCCCCACCACCACCGTTGCCCCCTCCACCACCCCCACGGACTGCTTACCATCTGCCTCGGTCCCCACCTCTGGGACTCAGCTGCTTGCCTGGCCAGCCACGCCCTTTTTCCACCGTTTGGGCCTCCAGCGGCAGCCAGCCAAACCTTTAGCCCTTGCACAAGTGCTCGTGGGTGCACGCACCCCCCCAGCCCCCTCCCCACACTGACCCCTTCCCCTCCGTGTCAGGCCCCCCGGCCTTTCCTCCTTGTTGCCTGCTCCATTGCCCCTTGTAGCCTTTTGCCCGTCCACTCCCAGCTTCAGTTTGTTTGCCTGCCCCGCCCGTCCCCCCTTTGTAGCCTTGTTTCTCCTGCCTCAGCCCCGCAACCGGCCCTTTGGTCCCTCTGCCCCACTCCCAGTCTTGTTGAGCCCCTTCCCTACTGCCCCCTCACCCTGTTCGCCCCCTCCGTGCGCCTGTGCCCTTCTCGTGCACTTGTGCCCCCCCATTTGAGTTTTTCCCTCTGGCACTGCACCCCCCGATTGCTTTTGCACCCCTTCCCTCCCCTAGTGCGGCTAGAGGAGCCGGTTTTCCCTCCCGTGTCTGGTGACTGATCCCCGCCCCCGAGTCCTTGCTTGGCCCCTTATCTGCCCCCTCCCCCCATTTTGGCACCCTCCTCCCCTGCCTGCAGCCTAGCGAAGAGGAGTGGTTGCTCTTCTTTCCCCTCCCCTCCCTTTCTCCGGTGTTACCCCTCCCTCCCCACTTGCCATGGCGGGGGACGCGGCAAATGGGACTCCTTGGACGACCCCTGTCCCCCCCGCCCGCCCTGCTCCTTCAACGACCCCCCCACTCTCTACCGCCGCCACTGCTGCCGGACCGCCTGCCACCACTCTCGCTGCGGCGCCGGCGGCGGCGGGTGCAGGGGTGACCTCTGCTGCCGCCACGTCCCTCGCCCCCTCTGCTTCCGGGGGACCCCCTCCGGCTGGCGGGAAGGGCCAGGGCAAGAAGAAGGGAAAGGGCCCCGCTAGGAAACCTAAGCCCTCCATGGCGGAGCCTGTCGCCTCTGCCGCGGCCCCACCACCGGCCGCGGCGCCCCTCCCCGCTGTTCCCTCCACCAGCTCTGCGGGTGCCCCTCCCCCAGCCCCCAGGGCATACGCCCAGGTGGCGGCGGCCCCCCCGCCTGCCGCTTCGTCATCTCCCCAGGCCGCCGCCTCCGCTACCATCTATAGCGGCCGGGGCCCCTTCCCCACCTTGACCAGGAAGCACGGCGTCCGTTGCCTCCTGGTGCCCGCCTCGCCCCACGTGGAGACCTACGTGCGGGCGTTGGCGAGGGTGGTGGGGCCCACGGCCATCGTGGCGGCCTCCAAAATGTATGGCAAGGTCGTCTTCTTCCTTGCCTCGGAGGCCGCCGCCCAGGAGGCGGTGGAGAAGGGCCTGGCGGTGGGGGGTGTGTTCGTCCCCCTGGAGCCGCTGGAGGACCTGGGGGTCCGTCTCACCCTAACCTCTGTCCCCCCCTTCCTCCCCAATGCCGCCCTATTGCCTGTCCTCTCTACCCTGGGGAAGCCCATTTCAGTGGTGAGCCCTCTCCCCTTGGGCTGCAAGGACCCCGCCCTCCGTCACGTCCTCTCGTTCCGCCGGCAGGTGCAGCTTCAACTGCCGCCGGCGGCACGTGGCGGAGAGGCGCTCGAGGGGTCCTTCCTGGTCCCCTATCAGGGGGCCCATTACCGGGTGCACTATTCCACGGGGGAGGCCCGGTGCTACCTCTGCCGGGCGACGGGGCACGTCCGGAGGGACTGCCCCTTGGCTCGGCTCGGAGGAGCGCTCGGGACCCCCGAGCCCCGGCAGGGTGCCGGCCCCGTCATCGCCGGCACCCCTGACCGCCCGGTGCCCAGGGCCGCCCCTCCTCCTCCTCCATCCATCACTGCTCCCGCTCGGGCTGCAGGGGTACCTCCCTCGGCATGCCCAGACGAGCGGGTGGGCCCTGCCTCCGCTGCCTGCACTTTGGCGGGGCCTGTGGAGGAGGGTGTGGCGGGGGTATTGCCGGGCGTGGGAGAGGGCCCTCCCCAAGGGGTATCTTCCCTTCCTCCCGCTGTCCCACCAGTGCCCCTCCAGGTCCACGACCCACCAACCCTGCCCTCTGACCCGACCCCTGACACCCAGCCCGTGAGTGACGCCATGGAGGGCTGGACCCAGGTCCAGAGTAGGCGGGGCAAGCGGAAGGCTCGAGCTCCGCTCTTACCACCTGATGCGGGAGCCCCCTGTAAGACCAGAAAGGGGGCCACAAATGCTGAGCCTTCCGCCGTGCCCTCGGGGTCGGCCCGTCCGCCAGTTCCGGCCAGGGAAGCCGTGGCGGCACCTGAGGGTTCCACCGTCCCTCCTCCGCAACCCCCCTCTGTGGCGGCCTCGGATTTGGTCCCCCCTGCTCCATTGCCGCCTGCGCCCCCTGCACCAGTCGGGGCGCTTATTGCCTCCGGCTCCAGCGGGGAAGACCCCGGGGTGGTGGGAGGTGCGCACCCCTCCATATTTGAGGAAATCGAGGCCCTGGGTCTGACCCCGGTTACCCAGGGGGAGGATGACCCTCCGCCAGCGGGCCTCGATCTAGCCGTCCTCACCCCAGCTCCCCTCTCCCCGTGTTCCCTCCTCCTGGCCGCTGCATCCGCTCCCGCCTCCGGGGGACCCCTGGACTCCCCGCCCTGCCTGGCCGTGGTTGGCGCCCCGCTGACGGCCGCCGAGCCCGTTGAGGCGACGGCCGGTGCCCCACGGCCGGGAGACGGGCTCACGGGGATATCCCTCGGTGGTGCGGAGCACCCACATCCCTTCCCGGGCGGGGGCCCCACCGACGGTGTTCCATCTCCCGATGCCGTGGCTAGCGCGCCTACCACCGAGCCTGAGCCCGGCATCGCTGGGGACCCCCTCCCTGCCCCTCTGATCTCTGCGCCTGGCCGTGCGGAGCATGCTCCTGACGGTTCAGCTCCTGCGGTCCCGGATCCCACCTCTGTCCCTATCCCTGACCTCGGCCCCGCCCTTGCCCTTGACCCCGTCCCTGTCCCCTCCACTGCCCCTGTTGTTCTTGCCGCCCCTGGGGCTGTCCCCTTCCCTTTTCCGGAGGGTGACCCCCAGAGGGCGGGCTTTACGTTTTGCTGTCCCAACCCCCTCGGGGCTGCACTCTTCCCTCCGCCGCCCCCCGTCGAGCCGGGCTCTGTGGCGGACCGTGTGGCGCCGGCCCATCGGGCGCCACGTCGGGGGTCCGCCCCTTGCCTTCCCGTCCCCACGGGCCACGAGGTTGTCCCAGGAGCCCCACTAGTGGGTCACCAGGGGCCAGGGGCCCCACCCCCCCACGCGCTGCGAGAGGAGCTGCGGGAGTTCCTGGAAGACGTCAGGGGCTCCCGCAACAAGGTGGCGCTTGCTCTCCAGCGCTGGGGGGATTTCCATCAGATCCTCCGGGCCGCGAGGGCCCTCATGGGGGAGGGCAAGAGGACCGGGAAGCAGGGTGCCGCGACTTACCAGCGGGTCCGCGGCTTCCGTGACTCCTTGCTCACCTACGGGGTGGGTCACGGTTTGCTGCGCGGCCCGCTGGGGGCCGTGGGCGTCCCTGCCGGCGAGGATCCCCCCCAGCCCTCCTCATGGCGCCCATCATCTTTGCCTCCTTGAACACCCGGAGCTGTAGGGTGGGTTTCCGCAGGAGCCAGGTGCTCTCCTTCCTTCGGGAGGGGGGGTACTCTGTGATTTTCCTGCAGGAGACCCACACGGATCCGGCCGCCGAAGCCAGCTGGCGGCTGGAGTGGGGGGACGGGGTCTACTTCAGCCACCTTTCCACACGTAGTGCTGGAGTGGCTACCCTGTTCTCCCCCGACCTACGGCCGGAGGTGCTGGGGGTTGCCGAGGCTGTGCTGGGCCGCCTGCTGCACCTCCGGGTCCGCTTGGAGGGGCTCGTGGTGAACCTCGTGAACGTCTATGCCCCGACATCGGCCCCGGAGCGGTTGCCGTTCTATCAGCAGGCGTCCGCCTTCCTCGGCTCCCTGGATCCTCGTGAGTGCCTGGTCCTGGGTGGGGACTTCAACATCATCCTGGAGGAGCGGGACCGCTCGGGGACCGAGCAGAGCCCGGCCGCCGCGGACGTCCTCCGGGAGATCGTCAACCATCACTCCCTGGTGGACGTCTGGCGCGACCACCACCCGGACGATGTCACCACGTTCACCTATGTCCGGGTAGGAGCCCATCGGTCGTGCCACTCCCGGTTGGACCGCATCTACATGTCACGCTTCCACCTTTCACGGGCCCTGTCCTCCAGCGTCCGGCCGGCCCCTTTTTCTGACCACCACCTCGTCACCGTGACGGCCTCTCTCAGTGCGGAGAGGCCGGGGCCGGCCTACTGGCACTTCAACAACAGCTTGCTGGAGGATGCGGGCTTCGTGGCGTCCTTCCGGGAGTTCTGGCTGGCCTGGCGAGGGCAGCGGCGTGCCTTTCCCTCGGCACGGCGCTGGTGGGATGTGGGGAAGGTGCGCGCCCGGCTCTTCTGCCGCGACTACACCCGGGGCGTCAGCCGACGGAGGGATGCGGCGATAGAGCAGTTGGAACGGGAGGTCTTAGAGCTGGAGAGGCGTCTGGCCGCCAGCCCCGAGGATCCATCCCTGTGCGGAGCGTGCCAGGAGAAGCGGGAGGAGCTCCGGGTCCTCGAGGACCATCGGGCTCGGGGCGCCTTTGTTCGCTCCCGCATCCGCCTCCTTCGGGAGATGGATCGCGGCTCCCGCTTCTTCTACGCCCTGGAGAAACGGAGGGGGGCCCAGAAGCACATCACCTGCCTCCTGGCGGAGGACGGCACCCCCCTCACGGATCCGGCGGAGATGTGCCAGAGGGCCCGGACCTTCTACGCGCGCCTTTTCTCCCTGGATCCGACCGATCCCGCCGCTCGCAGAGTGCTTTGGGACGAGCTCCCTACGCTCAGCGCGGGCGCCCGGGACCGGCTAGAGCTGCCTCTCTCTCTGGCCGAGTTCTCGGACGCCCTCCGTCGCATGCCCACCAACAAGTCTCCGGGCATGGACGGGCTGACCGTGGAGTTCTACCGCGTGTTCTGGGACGTCCTCGGCCCAGACCTGGCCAGCGTCTGGGCCGAGTCCTTGCAGGGCGGGGTCCTCCCTCTCTCGTGCAGGCGAGCTGTGCTCGCCTTATTGCCGAAGAAGGGGGACCTCCGCGATTTACGGAATTGGCGTCCCGTCTCGCTCCTCAGCACGGACTACAAGATCATCGCCAAGGCCATCTAGCTGCGGCTGGGGTCCGTGCTGGCGGACGTGATCCACCCGGACCAGACCTGCACCGTCCCGGGCCGTAGCATCTTCGATAACCTCTATTTGGTCCGGGATCTCTTAGAGCTTGGGTGCAGGGATGGTCTGTCGTTCGCCCTCCTGTCCCTGGATCAGGAGAAGGCGTTCGACAGGGTGGACCACGGGTACCTCCTGGGCACTCTGCGAGCGTTGGGCTTCGGGTCCCAGTTTGTGGGTTTTCTCCAGGTGCTGTACGCTTCCGCAGAGTGTCTGGTCAGGCTCAACTGGACCCTGACCGAACCGGTCAGCTTCGGGCGGGGAGTGCGGCAGGGGTGCCCCCTCTCGGGCCAGCTGTACGCTCTGGCCATCGAGCCCTTCCTCTGTCTCCTCCGCAGGCGGTTGACGGGGTTGGTGCTTCAGGAGCCGGAGCTGCGGCTGGTCCTGTCGGCGTACGCCGACGATGTGCTCCTCGTGGTCCAGGACCCGGGCGACTTGGCGCGGGTGGAGGCCTGCCAGGCGGTGTACTCGGCGGCCTCCTCCGCCCGGGTCAACTGGGTCAAGAGCTCTGGCCTGGTGGTCGGGGACGGGTGGCAGGCAGGCTCCCTCCCACCCGCGCTCCAGGCCATCCGGTGGAGCGCGGGTCCGCTGCTCTATCTCGGCGTTTACCTTTCCGCCACGCATCCGTCTCCGCCGGAGAACTGGCTCGGTTTGCAGGACAGGGTGACGGAGCGGCTCCGGAAATGGACAGGACTCCTCCGGTGCCTTTCCCTTCGAGGGAGGGCACTGGTGCTCAACCAACTGGTCCTGTCCATGCTCTGGTACCGCCTCAACACCCTGGTCCCGGCCCCGGGTTTCCTGGCCAACCTCCGGGCTGCGATTCTGGAGTTCTTTTGGCCAGGACTGCACTGGGTCCCTGCGGGGGTCCTCCACCTGCCCCTGGAGGAGGGGGGGCAGGGCCTGC